>NW_026126549.1:16225000-18625000 GCF_943737965.1 Phodopus roborovskii | reverse complement strand
CTAAGAGCCAAGGACCAGGAGACCTGTTGTGAGACAGTGTCTTGTAGACTTGACAAGAAAGCTGCATCCATGAAATCACAACAATATTGTTGCATGAACGAGATCCTCATAAGAGCAACAGTTGAAATGGTAATTTAGATGGGGAAAATATCTGTCCCAAGGCCCATCCCTAGGTGAAGACCTACAGAAAATCATTGACCTCTGAGAGAGGGACAGTCAGTTTCCTTCAAGGATGAACTCACGGATAAACCTATCCCAGTGGCCAGCTCAAATACTAACCGGGATCAGCATAACAATAAAATTAAATACAGGTCATGAACTTCAGAATTGAGGAAATACTGCAATTACAATTTTCATGTATGAAATCCTCAAAAACTAATTTAAAAGGGGAATATTCTGGTGCCCGTGTTAATATTTTTTCATGACATAATATAATATTTTCTCCAGAAGCTCTATATTATGTAAAAATATTATGTTAAAAAAAAAAAGAAGAAGAAACAAGTGATCGCCATGTCTTAACTGGAAGTAAACTGGTTTCCATGAAATGGCATTTGATTCCATTCAATGCATGAATATATCCTATTTGATGTAATTACACTGATGTGTCCTCTTGGAAAAACAGTTAGATATTAGGAATTAAAGGTCAGTTTAAAATCTGCCATTTAATTTTATATAATAATCATTTAACTCACTTTAATTTGCAAAAACATCCATGTAACAAGTATTTTCATTAGCATTTCTAAAATATGAGTAAGAAAAGGCAACAAATTGGATGTGTGCTAAAATGTTTTTCTGGCATGTGTGAAGATACTGATTGTATTTCCAGTAGAAAAGAAGAACATACACACAAAAAACAACCCCATATAGGCTTAAAGAAAGAAAATAAGGAAGAAAGAAGGAAGGAAGGAAGGAAGGAAGGAAAGAAAGAAAAATGCAGGCATAAGAGGTTTCCTTCAACTTTCCCCACACTTCCATGAACCTACCTAGCGTGTTTCATGCACTTGATAAGCTCAAACGATGCACTGATGTTGTAGGAGATGGCATCAAAGATCTGATTGTCATCAAGTTCTACTATTGCTACGTTTACTATCCACTAGGGTTGGGGAATTCTTGATAACCTAGGACAGGTCCTGAGAGGTTTTATCTTATACATGTCCTCCCTGTCCCCGCTTTGGTGCCACTACTGCCATCAATGATGACAAGTGCTGATCCTATCCACTTATGCCCCAGTCTCTGATGTAAAATCTTTCCTTTTTGCTTTGCTTTGCCTTTCCTTTTGTCATGAATGGATGGCTTGCAACAGAACGACAGGGCATGTAGACTGACAAGAGGTCAGTTAGACTGTACAGTCCCTAGACTTACTGCCATCAACTGAAAGAGAACACTGATGGATAGGAGTTTAGCAACTCTACTTTAGTACATTTTCTAGATGATTCTTATTTACTCAAAAATTCTGAGAACTAATGATACACTAGCTAAAACCTCCTCTTTATACCATTATTCAAACCATCTGCCAACTGCCTTCAATTTAATTTTGCCTGGAACAGTTAATTCTAGCTTAACATGTGTCATTATTCCCTAGTAAAATGCTTTCCTATGCAAATCTTCATTTATGTTTCAACTCAAATTTTAACCTTCCATTATCTACAAAGGACTGTTCAATAAATACAGGACCTCCAGGCCCATATTTCTAATGACTTTTAACATCTGTGTCCTTAAAAAATACAGACATAGTTAGTACTGCCTTTTATTTCTCGTGAACATTGAGGAATAGTATGCTATTGCTACCTAGAATGTGTTTAAAGTTGCCATTTAAAAAAAAAGCCATTTAACATTTTTCCTTTGAAGTATTGAATTTCTTACCAAGTGAATATCTACCGCTTTATCAGCACATACAGAATTATAATAGTAACCATCCTATGATGAGAGGAAAAGCAAATGTACAAAGTACCTTCTAACTGCAAAACTGTGAGTGAAGACTGCCTGTCTCTGGAACTCTGTCCCTTTTACTCACTCATTTGAGGAATGTGTGACATTGGCCAAAGTATAGTGGTAAGAGGGAGCACACATGACACATTTGCTGTAGGGAATTCTAGGCAACACAGCACAGTAAATAAACTGACCTGTACTCCTCACTAATTTCAGTGTGAAGTTCCTGCTCTAAGAATCTTAAGAGATGACAGTTTCTAGAGTCTCTTAATTTCTTTATTTGTTCAAAACTTTTAGCATATATTTATGGCAAATAGTTTCATAAAGACAATTTCCTTCCAGTACATCATATTTGTTCCCAAACCCTCTATTTTTTCCTTCTTGACAATACCCTCCCCAATCTCTCTTACAATTTCATGTCATAAAATATGCAGTACGTGACTTTGAATCACAAATGAGAAAAAATATGGTAATTGTCTTTTCTGAGTGGGGATTATTTCACTTCATCTACCAGACTTTTTCATTCTTCTTTATGCCTCTACCTGGTTATATTGCACCTCTATCTGATTATACCATCATGTTCAATTCATTAATTTGATAACAGATTAATAGATAATTACAATAAACAAGGGACAAAAAAGTGAATAAGAAGTGTTTGGAGGAGCAAGGTTTTCTTAAAGATTATCTTGCTTGACTACATTTCTGCTGCTTGTGTGACCAGCAAACTGAAAAGCTTACATTCACTATTCAGTCTGTTCCCAATCTATACCATGTCTATTCCAATAAACTTCTTGAAAACAAATGAAAAGCTTTTATGCCATTTTAATCTTAAAGTAACCCAATCACAAATGTATTATGCCTAACTGACTGAAGGAAACCTTAGGTCCAAGGATACCAGCTAACTTAATGTAGAAATCCAGACAAGTATGACT
Organism: Phodopus roborovskii; assembly: GCF_943737965.1. Taxonomy (NCBI): domain Eukaryota; kingdom Metazoa; phylum Chordata; class Mammalia; order Rodentia; family Cricetidae; genus Phodopus; species Phodopus roborovskii. The sequence continues at coordinate 18,622,139 of NW_026126549.1, read as the reverse complement.
CGCATTCAATGGCTTGTGGTCAAATCCCTACTCCAATAAATGCCATTTTTATAACTTTGAGGGGGCAAATAAAGTTTCTGATGTTTCTTTGCCATAATATGAGAGTGCAACAGCACTCAGGCACAAGATTAATCCTCTAAATACTTAAAAATGTGTAAATGCTGTTTACTGATTATCATCAGGGTTAATGACACTGGTAGAATTACAACTGCAGACCAACACAAAACAAACATAATGACATTTTTTGTTGGTCCTTTGTCTCATGACATTTTAGCAAGCCTTTTAAACTTTTTCCTTATAGGTTTTTTTAACGAATATATTATGATTCCTGGTGTTATGTTTTCACGGGGCTCCTACGTGTATAAACATGTGTCTCCTTGAGTCTATATGTGCTTTTTGTACTTTTTAGTTGGCTCCTTTTCTTCTGTTTTTGTTTATTAATTTTAATTTTATTATTATTTAGATACAGTTTTGATTTTTAATGAGAGAGAAAGAAAGGGTGTGAATGTGGATGGGAGGGGAGATGTAAAGGATTGGATAGGACTTGGGGGAAGGGAAACCATAATCAGAATATATACTGTATTGAAAATCTATTTCCAGTGAAATAAAAAATCAGAAGAACTATGGCTGTACTCATCCTCTTGTGTAATATACTAAGTGAACCAGTGTGTAGAAGATGCTTGGACTTGACAAATAATGTCTGGGATTGAGTTAGTGCTAACTGGATGTTAATGCTGTGTCTCATTTCATTGTTTACCTAAACTGTGCAGATGAATTCTTTCAGTCTGCACTGATAGAGATTCTGTTATTGTGAAGTACTGTCAATTGTCTGGTGGGATCTTCTTGAGTGATTGTTGAAAACAATACTGCTTTGCAGTTTCATGGCTATCAAATATTTATTTGGAAATGTCTAGTGAAATCAGTCATGTGTCCTCCTGATGCACTGTCTTGATGAGGACAGCAACAGCAGAATGGGGCCTTATTCAAGGTGTCAGGAATGGTTACAGCTTGCAAAACGCGCTCTGCTTTCCTTGCTTCTACTTCTTATACTGACTTCCTCAGAGTTTTAAAGCACTGGGCTCCAAAGAGAATAATCAACAACACACATGGATCCCAATAACTAACATTATGAATCTATGTGCTAAATGTACAATGTGGTGATGGCTTTTACTTACTTGTGACCCATTTCATGAGCAATTGTAAATGCAAGGTTCAGGCCATTGTCTTCAGCAATAATACACTTTCTCTTTTCGCTACACATTCCGTTCAGGTAAGCTATACCTAAAAGACATCAGCATTATTAATCATATGTCAAATTTAAACTGAAAAATAAATCAACATATCACATGGATCATTACAGAGAAAATCGAGTCACTTCACTCCTATATTTCGTATCCTATACTCTTAGAATAGCATATTCTCCACAATTAGGATTGTGATTTGTTTACAGTCCTTATTTTCTGTCTCTGTGTGGCATATATATGCGCATGTGTATATATGTGCACCTGAGTACAAAAGCCAGAGGACTGGAGTCAGATGTCTTTTTCAGTTGCTTTCCACCTTAATATTTGAGTTAAGATCTCTCAACAAGCCTGAGGTTCAATGGTTCAGCTAGGCTGTATGGATAATGAGCTCCATGGACCTGCCTATTTCTGTATCCCTAGCATGGATGTTATAGACACACACTGCCTCTTCTAGCTTTTTACATGGGTGTATGGAATCTGAACTCAGATCCTCATGCATTCACAGACAGAAATTAACTGAACCTTCTTCCCATACCCTCTTCCCTATCTGAACCTTCTTTCCATACCCTATTCTATGTATGTATTCTTCTAGCCTTAACAAACTGCCAAAGATTCCTAATGTTATGTTGAGATTTGTGTTCACACTGAGTCCCTTATTTTCTGTTCTAGTTTTAAATAGAAAAACTCTAAGTTCCCAGTTGTGGGATAATTGCTGGATTTTTTTATTGTTATTTTTTAAGTAGATGCAGATTATTATCTTAAGGGAACCAGTTTTTGATATTCTTGTGCACTGAAGAGAAAGGAGGCACTGCTGTCTGGTGCTGGTGTCCTGGATGAATGAGAGGCAATGTCTCTGAAAAAATCCATTGAAGAAATACGCAAGTGAGTTAATTAAGTAGTGGTGGGGGGCACCTAATATAAATTAGTGAAAGAAAAAAGTGGGTTGAGCTGAAGTTGGAGAGCATGTACTGAAGCAGCACTAATATGTCCAGCTGAGGGGCAGGCGTCCTAGTGACCGTAACATACAGGATTCATTCATGCTCATGCTCTGTTCATCAGATGTGGAAAAGGAATACAGTCTATGCATTGGCTGCAAATTGAACATGAAAGAAGGGAAAGATCTGCAGCACTCTGTGTAAGCAAGACAGCAAGGCAGCAGAACCTGGAAATGTGAAGAACAGGATACAATAATAGGTAAAAATCGACTCATCCATATAAAAGGAAGGGCTGTGGAGATAGTTTAGCAGTTAAGAGCATTTCCTGCTCTTGTGGAGGACCTAGGAAGATAGCAGGAGCTCCTGCTCATGAAGATATACATTCATCTGCATCTTCAGGCACTTGTGCTCACACACACACACATCCATATAAAAATAGACAATGCATGTCTACATATATAAGACAGGCAAGGAGGTGTGTACCTTTTAATCCCAGCACTTGGAAAGCAGGGGCAGGTGTCCCTCTGTGAATTCCAGGCCAGCCTGGTCTACATTGCCAGTTCCTGACCAGCCAATGATATATGTTGGAATCCTGTATAGGGGCAATGTTTAATTAAAAAAAAAACACATACTGTGACTGTTAACAGAGAGTGGAATTTAGGGATTTAAAATATCAGCCGTATTTCAAGTCAAATAACTCAGTGTTAGTTGAAATTAAGAAAGTGGAAAGGACCACCAACATCCATAGAGAATGTGGGAAGAATGAAGATGAACCAGACAGCGCTGTGATAAAGCATGCATGCTTCATCCTTGAATGAAGAGTTGAGAAACACAGTGGGGGAAACCATGATTTAGAATCAAGGAGCAAGAGGAACATAGCAGCCAGCACTGTTCTATCCTTCCTGTACCAGCATGTAACACAGAAGAGCAGAAAGTGATTTCTTTGAGAGTTCTAGAGTATAAAAATCTACAACCACAAGGTTATAGGAAATCATATAGTGTGGTTTTGAAAATATGCTAATTAAGAGTGTATATATATGTATATATTATAAAGACATTTATAGTATAAAATATAAATGTACTTGAAATAACAGATTTACAAAGAGGTATAATTGCAGTTATATTATAAAACCATACTACCACATATTACAGGAAGAAAATGACTGAGTATATGGTAATTCATTAATAGCAGCTGTCGAGTGTGCTAAGATTATGGGTGAATTTTCTCCTTGTTTCCCATTTTCCAAATTCATGTGTTCATAAAGATTTAGAGTGAGAAATTTAAAACTTTTAAACACATAATCATCTTTATAAATTTGATTAGTAATTGCAACTTCTCATAGAAGTTTGTGGTTGTGGTTTAACAATTAAAAATGACCCTCTGCTCCTAGTTTACTGATGGGCAAAGTCAGAAAGGTCAACTAGTACTTGGTAAATTTGAAATTCATTGACCCTAATTTGGCAGATCAAGGGTATGCCTTTGCCTTGAATGTTACAGAGAACATTATTACCATTTAAATAAATTGTATTACTTTGTTTCAAAGGACATACTTTGGTGTTTCCTTCAAGAGCCCATATGTTCCCTATTATAATAAGATTGGGGGTTGGAAGGGGAATGATTTATCACAGCTGTTATTACAGATAGATGCAATACAGACCCATTTCAAAGCACTTTAATATAAATAATACTTGAAATGTAAAGCAAACAAAAATAGCCTTCTAGTTTCCCATCTAAATGAAAGAACATATGTACCAGGATGAAGGAGAATATTTCTTCTGAGGGGACAAACAAACATACAAAAAATCAGGTAACTATGCGAAATCAATATATACCTCAGGAAAACCATAGGAGACTCCTGAAGTGTGGTGGGTTGCATTTACAAAAAAATTCTGGGTGCAATCAGAGCTCATATCTGGCCAGAGCGATAAGCACAAACCGAACTAAGTGTTGCTCCTTCAGAACTGCTGCTTTTATTACTGGCTGACTACCTGAGTTCAATTCATTGCTTTCCTAGCAGAATGTTTCAGGGGAGCTCTAGGTAAGTTATTTACCCCATAGCTGTATCCTATATGTTATTTACCCAGGAGGTATATATTTTTCAAGGTTTATTGTAGTCCAAGTTGTAATACATAATGAGCAAAAGAGTCCAAATATATGAGCATACTTTTAGCAATGTGAGCCACACAGATGCCCATTTTAAACTGGGGACAGTAAGATATGTACAATATAAGAAAAAGGAAAATTTTAAAAATATGTTAAAGACGAGAAACCAGGCAGGCTTTATGAGAAGGAAACCAGCTTCTGAAATCACCAAGTAAGTGAGGAGTAGAAAAAAACACGAAAGGGCAGACATCACTAGGCAAACAAGTGAACATGGAGAGGGCAGAGAGATGTTCGTGTGAGTAGATGGTTCTGGAAGTGTTTATGCTGGTATCCTATCATATCACTACAACAACAACTGATTTTGAATGTCCTGAATACGGGCTGTGCTTAAAAGGATGTGACAAGTGAAATTCCCCAAAGCAAAGAATAATAAATTCTGGTTTGTTTTAAGCACTAAATAAAAAGATAACTGTGAAGAATGAAAATATAGTCCTCATACTCAATAGAAAAGCCTGAGAAAGTATAATATTGTCCAGATATTGAAAACTGATGTTCCTTGATTACCCCAACTTTTAATATTATTATAAAAGTAGTAATCTCTCCTGCTAATTGGCATATTGCTAGATTATTTACCAAAAACAAGATAGCAATCTAGGAATATGACAGTACAATAATGCAAATCGTGAATATGATATTATGTCATTATAACACATTAAAGTTATTTACAATATTGTTAACAGTGTAGTTTCTATAAATACTAAGGAAAGGTGTCTTGTGGAACAGTAAAAAATGTTAGCAACTCTTGATTTAAGAAAAAAAAGGTGGAATCCTATGTAGATGCTCTTTGTATTTTAACATGGTGCTTGTCTGAAACACCTCTTATGAAAAAAAAAAACAGCTTGTTTAACAAAACTTAAATGGTAATTCTTAAGTACAAGAAAAAGTTTTTAAACTTTCAAATTTGGAGACTCTGGGTAATGATCAGAATTTGCTGCAACCTGTGTGCCTTGGGGTTTCTATTGCTATGAAGAGACACCATAACCATGGCAACTCTTGTAAAAGAAAACATGTCATTGGGGCTTGCTCACATTTTTAGAAGTTTAGTCCATTATTATCATTATGGTGCCATACCAGAGGTAAAGACAGAAATGGTGCTGGAGAAAGAAGTAGCTGAGAGTCCTACACCTTGACTCACAGGTAACAGGAAGGGGTCTGTCTCACTACGAATGGCTTGAGCATATATGAGACCTCAAAACCCACCTCCACAGTGCCACACTTCCTCCAACAAGGCCACACCTCCCATTATTGTCACTCCCTTTGGGGGCCATCGTCTTTTAAACCACACTGTAACAACATCAAGTGGGAGGTTTTATTATTGGGCATAGCTTCAATAAGGATGGGGCTGGAGAGTCTATGGATGAGATCCACAATCAAACGAGAAAAATTTGAATTGATGTTATGTATTGTTTTTAAACATCTATGAAAATAACACTAAAACTTGGCCACTATTGAAAACCAGCAAGGTAGCTTGGATCCAACAACAACAAAACTGAGATAGCTAGAAATGACTCCAGTTAGAGAACTCGATCCTCAAGTTACTATGGATGAAATTGTGAAGATATGAATATTACATAAAAATGGGTCTTGAGCTAGAAAATGTTTTCTCAGTCCAGTATATAAGACTTAATCATCTCACCAGCACAAAGAGGGAAAATGAAGCCACTGAATATGGCCTCAAGATAAAATTAAAATCACACAGAGAAATGGTCCACTGGGCCAGAAACATAAAACCCAGCACAAAAAGCTGATAAAACAAAAGATATTTGAACATAATGAATAAAACCACAAGACCTATCTTCAAAGGACCACCAAATTTAAAATACATCTTTTTGATTAATTTCACATACAGATGACTTCTTTATGATACTCCGTATAAAAATGTTAGTATAACAAATTGCTTTTAAGACCAAGAGTTTGTACAGCTATGTGATGAAAGTTGTTCAAGTATATACACAAAGGTATATTATAGGCACCTATAATATACTAACATAATATGTGTTATATAGCTGTAAAAAGTAATTAATATATTATTATCACCAGCAATTTAAATAATTTTAGATGAAGACAGGGGAATGCAGGAACAGACATGTCTGTATGGCATTGGAAACATGAGTCATCCCAAGATTCCTGCTGAACTTTAGTGACTATTCAGGTGACAATAAGGAGTGGGACATTTAAGAGGCCATTAAGTCACAGGGTTCATTGGCTAATATTGCTAATACTGCTAGTGTGGAAGTGAATTGGTTACTGTGTGAGTAGGTCCTGAAGAAAGCATTCTCAGACTGATCTCCCTGAAAGTCCTACATTCTGACTCACTGTTCACCACATTATGACCCAGAGAGAAGGCCCCATCAGATGTCAGAACCTCTGGTCCCCAGAAGCATTACCCGGGGCTCTGTTATTTATATTATAGTTATAGAAAACAGACAGAGAGTAGTGCATAAGACAATGGTTGAAGACATTAATATTAAAGATTTTAACATTTAAAACACAGAGAAGTAAAATAAATGTTTCATACATATATATGTATATGAAACATTAATGAAAACAGAGGTCATGGCTTTAAGAAAGAATGGAGGATATATGGAAGGGTTTGGAGTTAAGACAGGGAAAAGAGATCCTACTCTCTATGCTTGTTGTCTTGATGTATCCTTTATAAACCATTCATAAAATATAAAACCTGAAATTCTTAATCCAGCATATATTGAACCAGTGTGCTGGAGCACACTGAAAAAACTATGTATGGTGAATTACACAAGCAACTCAGTGACTGAAACTTACCGTTGACTCTCCACAAACATGGTTGGAAATCAGTATTTCTTTTTGGTAACTAAAGTCAGAGTTCTCAGACTCCCTTTTTACTTACAAGAAAAAGAAATAAACTGGCTTTGAAGGTTTCATCTGCCTTAGAGATGAACAGCCTGACTTTATAAAGTTTAAGATTAGTCAGAATTAATTTGTGTGAAGTAATGCTAAGCATACAGATGGAAATCATTTGTGTTCTGATTGCATATAAATCAGGAATTTTGGCCAATACATGTTTATAATATTATAACATAATCATATCCCAAAGGCTTTGAACAGGAACAAACACCATGCTACCAAAACTTTAGAAATACTTCCATTGTAAAACCACTGATAGAAAGCTTTTATAAGTAAGAAAACACTCAAACTCCCAAAGAGTTTGGCAAATCATTTTTCAATCACTATGCTTGTTTCTAATCAATTATTATTTCATTAAGTTGCTTTGTTCTCAGTATAATCAGCATCTGTTTAAGTAAGGGCAAATTATATTTAGAGACTTGAGAAATCTAAATAATATTACAATTTTGAAACAATTACAACTACAAATATTATCATTAAGTCTGATTATAATTATTTCATATTCATTATATAGGGCAATAATAATATTATAAACATAAGCTTCATATAATTTTGTTTGCTTTTGTTTGTTTGGTTGGTTTAGTTTTTGGATTTTCAAGACAGGTTTTCTCTGTGCAGTTCTGGCAGCCCTCGAACTCTCTCTGCAGACCAGGCTGATCTCAATCTCAAAGAGCACCATCTGCTTTTGCTTCCAGAGAGCTAAGATTAAAGGTGTGCATCACCCCTGCCTGGCTTCATGTAATGTTTTGATATAATTTGTCAAGTAAAAATATATATATACTTAAGGAAGTGACTCCAAGTGTAGATTCAGGTACAAATATAGTTTTATGGGATTTTCCCCAAAAAATTGTTCTATATTTTAACATTTCAAATGGACTTTAATACTAGTTTGTTTGTGACATTTTTTTGAAGTATAAAATGGGCAGAATAACGAAAAAATAAGATTTAGGGATTGACATTCATGTCTAAACTATATACTTTAAACAGATGCATATTTTGGATAGCAACTAAACTTAATAAAGCCAATTTAATTACTTGTCTAAAATTAATGATTAGTGTTTTGTGTCAAATTAAATTTGATTGGGTCCCAATTTCAGGTTAGGTTGTGATTTGGGAAAGTTTGTTCTCCTCTTTACATTGGCAATCACTCCACAGCAGATGAGGGGTGGTAATTGATTTAGACACGAAATTTCAAGCACACGTGACCATGCCTGAAACATGGTAATTTTAAATATTAAATCCTTCTGCCTTTATTTTTAAAAATAATTAACTATTTTTTATCATAGGGAATTCTTGAAAAGTTCAGAGAGACGATGACATCTTGTAAGAGACAGTTGGCAAAGGTTGGGGTAACTTGTGCTGCACACAAAGTTGCCACTCCTCAATGTTCATGCGAATAACTGTAATAAAATACATGCAAGAGATTTTCTAACTAATAAAGTTTTATTTCTAGAAGAATGATGTTTAAGTCTGTTTCAGTATTTAAGTGGTGGTTAAACAGTTTCCAGTAGTAATGAAGTTTATAATTAATAGCAATTTTGAGCTATAAGGTCTTGAGAAGTAAATAAAGAACAAGAAGATTTACTCTCATTCTTTAGAATCATGTGTCAAATTCTTATTTCTACAACATGTCCTGTCTTGCAAAGACAGACATGTAAAATGTGTGACTTATGGTCTGGACAACACTTAAGAAGATACCTGCCAGAGGCCAAGAGTCAAGGAAGACAAAGTAGCCTTGCTTCTACTGTGAAACACAGAATCTGATCTCTCCTATTGACAACATGTTTGTCCTTAAAAGATTATCCTATACATGTAATCATACAATCTATAATTTTTTGAAGCCTTTGTTTCATTCAGTTTGTTTTGAGGTCCTTCCAAGCAGTGAGGCATATCCCCCACTCTTTCCTTTCTATCACTGGAAGACACTTTTTAAATGCTCTTTCCATACATTGCTTATCCTACTTGCCTACTGAAGAGTATTTCAGTATTGTTTCCAGGATTTGGCGATTATGAAAACAGCAAGTTTAAACTTTCATGAATACTATTTGGATGAAGATAAGTTTTCTGTTAGTTTTTATTTTTCACATTTGTAATCCAACACTAGCATCATTTATGATAGAAAATATTAAAGACTAATATTATTTAAGGAATCGATCTCATGACCTTTCTCCTTAAATCTTGTACTAATATTTAGCACTGTGGTAAAATCCAATGTTTTAACTCAATATGTAAATTAACATTGCAGATATACCACTAGCACTGTTATAAACAAGATAAACATGGTAGCACAGCCCACCAATGCCTACATCTGCGATGTTGAGGCAAGACGATCACACACTCAGACAGAAAGAGAGAAATCTCAGAAAACATTTCATCAAAGCTACTGGTGTCTTGATCTTGGCCATTCCAAATATCAGGACTCTAAGAAATAGATTTTTTGGTTTCTAAACCACTTTGTCTATGAATTTTATTACAATACCCCAAAAATACTGAGACAAAGACAGTCCTATACTACTCTGTAAATACTCTATCAGAAATACCTACATGGGAAGGAGTCAATGAAATGTAATATAATTCTATTTCAATTAAAACATATTAAAATATAAATAAAAATGAGTTCAGGGGCAGTTTATAGCTTCTTGGGGAGGAAGACCTTTATTATTTGGAGTGCATTTTCTAGTAGGTCACTTATGCTCCAGTGGATGGTTCTGAGCCCATACACAAATGGCAAGAGCCAACTTTTGTTATCTCCAAGAAATATATTTCATGCCCAACAGTAGGCAACACCTTTTTGATGGGAGCTATCATTCTGTAAATATGTTTCTCTTATTGGTTAATGAATAAAGTACTGTTGACAAGATAGGTGGGACTAGGAGACAAGGAGGGTTCTGGGAGATGTAGTAGGAGACTCAAAATGTAGGACCAAGAGGAGTAAGAGGTCCGGACCATTTTTCCAGTAAGCTAAGACCATGTGGAAATACTTAGATTGATAGAAATGGGTTAATATTTAAGATAGAGCTAGTCAATAAGAAACTATAGTAATAGGCCAACAGCTTTATATCTAATAGAGCATCTCTGTATGTTATTTGGGGCTGATGAGGCTCTGGGACCAGGCTGGTGGGAAAACTGCTCGTAATACCTTATGGTTAAAGATTAGGAAAAAAAGTAGTCTAAGCAAATGAAACAAGCAGATGTAGCTATTCTAATATGCAACAAAACTGATTTCAGATCAATACTAATTAGAAGAGCTAAGGACTGATAATTTTATAATTATTAAAGGAAAAATTCAAGAATAGAATATTATTAAAATCCTAAATATATGTACACCAAATGGAGGAATACCCAACTTCATAAAACAAACAAAAAACTATTAGATTTAAAATCACTAGTTTACACAAGACAATGCTAATGGTGAATTTCAATAACCCATGTGGTGGATTGAATAATAATGTCATCCATAGTCTCATGTACTGAACCCTCGGTTCTCAGCTGGTGGCATTATTTAGGAAGATTTAGAGGATTCAGATTATTGGAGGAAATATGTCACTGAGGCTAGCTTTACAATTTAAATACTCATACCATTTTTCCTTACTTACTTTCCTATTGTTTTGATAAACAGAATGATCATGGCAACTTATAAAACAAAGAACTCAATTGGGCTTTTAGTTTCAGAGGGTTAGAGCCTCTGATGATGGAGCCATACCATGACTGACCTCTCAGCTGGAGTGCTCCAAAGTCCAGACCCTAAATAAACTCCAGGACATATCCTGTGCCCCCTCCTCCTCCAATCCCAGCACCAGCATGGCAGCTGGACCCTGTTCCCACCTCTGGTGGAATGTCACTGCTCTGTTGCATTTCCCATCAGCCTGCAAGAACCTAAGAGACCCGCCTCCAGGCTGTGCCCAACCCCGCCACCCTATAGACTGTCCCTCCAAGACCCACTCTGCTGCCAAACCACATGCACCTGAACATCCTTCCTGTGGCCAGCCCTCCCCAACAACCCCAGCAGACTACAAAGGTACAAGTGCAAACCGAAACAGCTGGAAGAACAGATGAGTAAATGCTTGTGTAAGAACCCATTCAACAACGAAAAGAGCAATATGGCACAAGCAGAACCCAGTGATCCTACAATAGCAAAAATCTGAACATTGCAATGCAGCTGAAACACAAGAAAACAAACTTAAGAATTACTTCAAAAAAGAGAGGGAGTATATGAATTTTGGAGGAAAATGTGGAAGGAGGAAGGAAAGGATTGGAAGGGAAGGGGTGGTGAGGTGGATTGGATTCAAACATTTTATGTACATATGAAATATAAAACTGGGTGTAAAAGGCATTAAATAGAGAGTTGACCTCAGAGTTCCTTTTAAGTGTTTAAAGTCTCAGTACTTCCCTGTGCTTTTGGAGCCATGATATGGGAGAAAATGCTGTGCAATGAAAACTAAGCCTTAAAATGAGGCTTAACTCTTTCCTCTCACTGAATAAAAATGATTCCGTCCACAGAAATGGAAAATGAGCTAGTGTCGGGAAAGGGACAAGTACATGAATGCTTACACAAAACCTGTCAACATATTTGAGTTATTTAAATAACTTCCATATCTGGATGTGTTTCTCCACAGCAGTTGCTCCATAGGTGGTCTGTATGCCATTTTAACAACAAAAGAATATTCCAAAGCTCAGAGAGGATAAACTATATCATCCTAACCTGTTCAAAGACAAAAACTTATCTATTGAAAAAATATTGTGGTGTCTGAAACCTGAAGCACCCTGTCTTAACAACAGGGTGAAGAGAGCACTGGGATACTGGGGAGCTGGAACTCAGCCCAAAGTGTAATCTCTCCAATCTTGCACAGTGTAAAATCTTTCAATCAGGCAGTAATTTCACTGTCACTTTTTTCCCTACTGACTGACACTACTCACTAGTGTTAATTATTGTGCTCTGGAGGCAGAAGTAAATGGATTTGTGAGTTCCAGGCCAGCCTAGTCTACATAGTGTGCTACCAATCAGCCAGTGCTACATAGTGAGGACCTTTATCAAAATAAACTAATGAAACTAATCAAACAAAAAGAAAGAAGCCCTCACATCACAGTCACTAGTTAATGGGATAGAAGCTCACACTCCCAGGTAACAGATATAGCAATGTGTCGTGCACTTCTACTTTTCTCCATTTCATGAATGCACTGTTTTATAAGAAATGGCTCACATTATAGTGATGAGGTCTGGGACTGTAGCTCACACTCCCATATACTAACAGTGATACAAACAATACCTCACTGAGGAAGAGGATATGACAGACCTGGCTATGTACTGAGTGCCTGTCCAAAGCAGCTGCTTTGTAAGTGTCAGTGTGTGCTAACCCACAGGGGAACTAATTTTTTTTTTACATGATGGCTCTTATATTTAAAACTAATCAACCTAGAAACATTTTTCTCACCAAAAATTAAAATTAAGATAAATCCATGTATAATCACCATACAGAGAAAATTGTCTTGCAGTGAAATAGCATATTCTCCAACAGCCATGCATACAATTATGTACATATTTGATTGACATGGTATTCTATATTTGTGAGGTGCAAATTGATGGCTGGATACATACACACTGTATAGTAACTAGGTCTGTTATACTTCCTAACAAATCAAAGAGAAACATCAACTATTTTCCTGATTACAGAAGAGAAGTTACTAATATTGTCTGATACTCTTCTGTTTTGTTACAGAATACACAAGGATCAGGCTACATCTCTTTACCCACATCTTGAAATAACATAAACAGAAGACTTAAACTGGTTTCAATAATAGGGATTTACATTGGATAACACTTTAATAAACCCAAACATTAAAATGTGTTCTGAGATTAGACTCTATGGTTTAAGTGTCCACTGAAAGACATTTCCCTTCTCTCCATTACTTAGTGGAGAATAATACATTAATCGTAGACCCTGATTCCTTGTAATGTAATTATTACAGTTGAATTTTCCTCATTCATATCTGCTGGGTATATACAAGAAACATTTATGGCTCAGTGAAGCACACATGAGACAGATTTCAGTCTTGACCAGGGCAACTTCATATGCTAAACTGGCTTGGGTCTGGCATCCTGGAAGGGCTGAGACCCCTCACACAGATGCCACCTCAGTGGTTGAGTCCCAGTACTTGTTTGAACTTGATGAGCCATGGATATGCTGCCACTTAAAGAGCTGGGTGTATGTGAATGTGTGTACAAGTGCACCCCTGTTGAATAAGAGTGGGTGGTAAGCAAATATTCCATGGTTAGGATGACTGAAACCATGCTATGTTTTAGTGCTTGGGGAAAGAAAAACTACAGGAAAGCAGTGAGACCATGAGGAAGGCCATGTCTGAGTGAAGTCAGGCTTCCTTGGGTGTCTAGCTCTTACATTACTGACAGACCCTTCTAAGTCAAGTAATCCCTAGATTCCATCATTTGCATTGTAATATATTATCCAAGAATTGAAATATATGACAGTAATGACGAGAAATAAAAGTAATGGAACTACTTTGTCATTTAAATTTCTAGCTACCTAAAAGTTTCTTCTGTGTAGAACTGGTTTGTCTATATGTATGTATATGATGTACCATGGACATGGACATTCTTAGAGACCAGAAGAGGGTTGGATTCCCAGGAACTGGAACTATGTGCTGTAGTGAATCTATCTTCTGAAGAGAAGCAAGTGATGTTAATTAATGACTCATCCGTCTTTCCAGCCCCATCTATTTTTAACTGCTCATTTTTCATTGAAGAAATGAGAATCCGAAGGTGGGGATGTTAAAATACTTGGTACCCTACAGATAGAAACCTTACATGATCTATGTCAAAATCAGATCATAACTCTTGAATGTATCTTAACAATAATGCTGTTTACATCCACTTAACATGAAACAAAAGAATATACATCTATATATATGTGTGTGTGTGTGTAATATATAAATCTCTTTTAAAAATTATTTCATGTGCATAATGTTTTGCCTGCACATGTCTGTGCACTATGTGCATTCATGGAGCCAGCGAAAATGAGAAGAGGCCATCAGATTCCCTAGAACTGGAATTAGAGCGAGTTGTGAGCTGCCATGTGTGTGCTGGGAACTGAACCCAGATCCTCTGGAAGAACAATCAGTGCTCTTAGCTGCTGAGCCATCTCTCTGCCAAGTCTCCTTTCTTTTAACAAATACTAACACAGTTGCACTTATTTTAACAGACATGCGTGTGCACATTGACCCAATAGCCAGAAAGACAGGTACATGCATTCTACTGGCTCCAGGATTATCTTACTGGGATTTTTTGACATCAATCTAAAAATTGGAAAACTGCCACTTGGTGCCCAAAGAGCCTTCACTAGTCAGTCAAAGTAGATGTATTTCTTTTTATACACTGCAAATAACTTGAATAATATATGACTCAAATATAACTTATTCTCATATTGCAAATGAATTTAGCCCTGTGTTGCCAACAATAATAAAATGCTATTGATTGTATCTCTGTATCTGGGAAAAGACAAAAAAGAATTGATGATAGTCTTAAAATACATAAAATGTCTCCAGTGTATGCTTATGTATGACTTTAAGTTGTTTCATTAGTAGCTGAAGTGTTAAGGTAGGATTTAACACATAGTTGCAATATATGTACATTTATGACATTGTAAAAATAACCCTCCAAAGTCAGCACCCTCAAATAAGTTACTATATATAAACAACATGTACATGTAAGTTCTCCAGTGTTCTTCAACCAAAAGTTTTTCACAGGTACTTACCTACAGTATCACATGGCTCATCTTTATGGACACAGAAATCTTTCCTAGAAGAGAAAGGAGAAATCGAATTAAAAGATGTTTGCAGACAAATGCCAATCATTATGACTTATAGTCACAGTTACATGGATCATGATGTCTATTCCCTCAAATTTAATAGAACACAGATGAAGACTAAGGAATAATCTGGAAAAAAAGTTTAATCTGAGTTTAATAGCAAACACGTAATACTTAGTCATGAGATACCTTCCTATTTAGTAGACCCAATTTAAGAAATAAAACCCTGCTTTGTTTTGAATTTTTCTGCAAAATTTCATTGTATTGTTACAAAACATAGTTTATGATGCTCAGGAATGATTTACTATAGGAAAATAGTATAACACTACTTTATACAATGAAAGAATTTCAAGATTGAGAGCTTACAGGTAAGGGATGTATTTTAAAACCATCTATAGTTTCCTTTCCAAACTAGCAAACATTCTCAAAGACTGAAAAGTATATTTAAGAGGGTGTGAGGAAATTGGCATTTTACATAAATGGGCTCTGTGTATTACTGTACTATATGTTAAAGAGCATCCCTTAATGATACACTTGTTCCCACATATTTAGAATGCCACAGACCACAGTTTAGACAACATAATCAGAGTCTGACTTAGGAGATATGCTATGTGAAATGATTGTTATCTATCTCTCTGTTGCTACTGTTGTGACATCAGACTATTTACTCAACTATTTACATCTTACGCACCTCATCCAAACCACAGAGGTACAATTCTAACACTGTACAATCATTTATAATACAGGTTTGTCTCCCATATAAGGTGTTAAGACAATATCAGATATACAATAATTGTTGATATTTTGAGGGATTATTTTTGTTGCTGAAATTCCTGTACCTAATAAGTGATATCCTACTCCTTAGCATTTAAGTTTTATATAACTTTTACACTTAAGAGTATTGACACAGTTAATTCCCCATTTCTGCATATGTAAATTTGTGTGTGTGTGTGTGTGTGTGAGAGAGAGAGAGAGTGAGAGAGAGAGAGAGAGAGAGAGAGAGAGAGAGAGAGGGATTGGAAATAACTTTTTAAAAAGGTCACTATAATTTATAGAATATGAATCCTATTGTATAACAGAAAATACATTTTTAAAAGTTTACTGCACAGGAATGAAGGGAAGAGTCACTGGTCACAGGCGCTAACTGCTCTTGCAAGGGGTCTGGACTCTGTCCTCAGGGTCCACATGTTGGTTCCTGACTCCACTTCCAGGAGATCGATATCCTGGCTGGCCTGTGGTACCTGTTAAGTCACTCAGTCACAATCAATATTCCTCAAAAGTTAACACACCAAAGTGAACTCCATGTTTTTTAGTGGACTTTTGATTCATTTTGGCATCTCTTTGCCTTATACCCTGTCTCTTTTATGGTTTGGTTTGGTTTTTGATAGGAGGTGGAGGAGAAAGATAGAACATAAAGTTGGGTCGGTGGAAAATGAGAAGATTCTTGGAGAAGGAGGGTCAGGGGAAAGAAAACCATCACCAAAATGTTTAATTCAAATTAAAATAGATCAAAATGTTTAAATTAAAAAATCTTTAAAAATTAAACAGAACCATAATGAAACGGACAAAAGAAGAAAAACAGTGCACAACTAAGGAGAAAAGATGGAGTGTCGAGGGTAAAGTAAAAAAGGGTAAATATGATCAAAGTTCAGTACATGCGTACATGGAAATCTTAAACTGTTTTCTTTTGTACAATTAGTAAACACTGATAAATGCAAACATACAAATGTTAACCATCAAAAAGATACAGTGCAGAACTGTTCAAACCTCATCAGTTATATTGATACTAACAACTGTTTTCCATTTACACAGTGGTTGAGTCAGCAGAAGCCTTTAGTTTTGCAATTATGTATAGTCTTATATATTTCATTGCATATTTAAATGCATTATTTTCTCAAAGATTTTCTTTACTTGTTCACTACACTAACCTATTAAATATCATGAGATAGAATTGTTTAATGAAATAAACAACTTTGGATTGACTTTGAATTCATTAGTAAGGAAGAAATATTAAAACTCCATCAAAGCCGTAAGTTTTTTGATGTTTCCATGTGAGTGTCTATTAATTTTTGTTTTGTTCACTTCAAAGCTAAGTTATTGAATAATTAAACCTCTCTTAGTTTTATGGATTTTATCTATTTGAATTTATTTTTGGAAAGATCACATTCATCTGTTGTTCTAGTTGCTGTGATTAAACACTGACCAAAAGCATCTTGGGGGAGGAAATGGCTTATTTGGCTTACATGTCCCAGGCACAGACCATCACTAAAGAAAGCCAGGGCAGGAACTCAAAGAGCACAGACAAGAATCATGAAGGAACGATGCTTATTCGGTTGCCTCCAGGACCATCTTCAATTCCTTTCTTATACTTCCAAGGACCATCTGTTCAATGGTAGTGCTGCACATTGTACTCCCCCAACAAACTCAAATATGCTTACGTGTCTATAGCACAACTGGATGGAGATATTTCATCAATGAAGCTCCCTCCTCATCTGAGACTTTTCTTTGCATTAGTTGACGAAAACTAACCAGACCATTTCCCAATGTTCTCATCATTAATGTGTCTGTTAGGACAGTTTTTCTTGGTATTAAATTCAACTTTATTTTTCTCTGAGTCTCTTGCAAATAGAACAAGGTTAAACATGTAAAGCTAGTTATATAATATTCCTGTAAAATTTTCAATTTATTGATTATATTTATTATTGGTATATTTGGATTTACTATTGTACCAGGCTCTTCCTTTTGGGCCACCAATCAGCTCCCAAATCATAACACACAGATTTATTATTAGTTTTGAATGCTCGGCCTGGCTAGCTCTTTTAACTTAAATTAACCTGCTTCTCTTTATCTATGTTTTACCTTGGGGATTTTTAATCTTCTTTCTTTCTGTATATCTTACTTTCCTGCTGTATCTGTATCTAGTGGTGTTAGCCTGGCTTTTTGACCCAGGCATGTCCCTCATTTTCTCCTCTGTCTCTCATTCTTCCCATTGGTTTTGTGTCTAGATCTCTCCTATTCATTCTCTCCCAGCCAGCACCATCCTATCTGTACAGCCTTCTGGAAGAAGTTCTCAGATTTATCATTCATCTCTCTAATGCCCTACTCATTAATACCTAATCTGCACCGCAACTAACAACTGGAGTTTTTTAAGCATAAACACCATATTTTTATAGTATTGTTTCTAGTATTCAAAGCAAGTGTTTTGCTTTACAACTATTTCACTATCATAGATATGACTTTTTAACTCATAATCTTGTAAGCATGCTTATTTTCTAATTGCTGGCATTTATTTTTTAATAATAATAATAATAATAATAATAACATTACTGTTATTTGGGTTCTCATAATCAAAGATAATCCAACTCTGCAATTTGGAATTAATTATGAACTTGATCACTGGTTCTGTATTTGAGTTACCTTAGTGTGGTATACATTAAGAGGGGGTTCTTGGAAGTTGTGAAACTAATTTTATTGTGTGATTAAATTTTGAGAGCAAATTCATGGGGTGATTGGTTGGGGAGGGGGATTTTGTTCCTATCCTGTAATCCTGGGTGACACAGAGTGATCCCATCTTGATGGCCGTCAGCTGTTGGCAGAATTCTGATCACATGTATGCTTTTATCTAAGGTCTGGATATTCATAAGTTATAGTCACCTCTAATCATTACTGTTTTACTTCCTACTTTGCACAGCTTTGAAAGCTTTCCTTTGCATGGACCTTTTAAAGAAAGTAATGAGACAAGATGTACAAAGTACTTCAAAGCAAGTATTTCAAAGAACAAACTCCCCCTAGGCAGCTACTGCATTTCCTCCTAAAGCTGCATGCTTCTTGACAGACTCTTTTGTCTATGGCTAATCTGTGTGCATAAAAGATGCTACTTATATTTTACATTCAGCTTGTAAGGGTTCTAAAATGGGGCACTTTCTTACTATCTAGTCAACTATATGATCAAAAACTTAAACAGAATGAATTCATCTGTGACTTGCCAGATAGAAATTAAATACCATAAAATGGTAGATTTAACAACAAATATCAATGTGCAAAGAAAAAGGCAAATAATCATTATTTTATTGTATTTTATAGCATGCAAAAACTCTAAGTCCTTTAAAGGTCCCCATTAATGTCTGAATAATATGTTCTCATTGTCTCTCTTTTTGTTGTTTGTTTGTTTTTGAGACAGGACAACATGTAGCCTGGACTGGCTCTGCTGTCTGATTAGTCAAGCTGAATCTCCTGCCTCTACTTCCTGAAAGCTAGGACCACAGGTATGCATTACAGCATGAATACACTTGAATTTTAACAGCTGTTCAACGTCACCTTCATTCAACTGAAGATTATAAGTTATTGCAAAATTGATGACTGAAACAAATTATTTTAATTTCAAAAGTTTAGAAGAAAACAAAATGTGTGGTAATGAATAAGAATTGAGATTGAGATAGATTATTTTATTATAAACAATCATTAAACTAGTCATCTTTTCTCCTGGCAAATTTCTAGCTAAAAGAAAATTCTATGGAACAGACATGAGGAAGTACAAACTCTAAATATCTTTTATAATACTAGGCAAAGTTGACTTAATATAAAATTAATTCATGCAAATATAACTAATATTTAGGAATGCAACAGTTATTTTGTGGTTATAAATAACAAATTAACATAAGTATGTGACATGTCATAAATTTCTCCATAATAAATCAAGAGGACTTATTGAATTCCTTTAGGTGCCTTAGATGAGATCTCCTTTCCAATAATACACTGGATTTCAACTGAGGTAGACTGAGACACTTTAGAACATTAATCTTTTGTGTAATTTTGGAGTGATTCAGCAACACATCTCCACCTGCTTATGCCAAAGACACCTTTGCAGAAAAGAGATGGGCTTGGCCCATCCCAAAAATGCAATAGACATATATAGAAGAAAGATATGCTGTCTCTGAATTACTGTGTATTTCTATACTACCAAAAGTGCAATGTTTAACCTCATCTGCAGAAATTTTAAGGTTTTGCTCCATATACTATCACTTTTCATGCTGTTAAAACAGTAACAGGATGTTAATTTTTCCTAGATTCTTAAGGTTGACTCTTAAAAACAAATGTTTTAAAATCTATTATTCCAACTGCATTAAAGTCACTTAGTAAAATTTATTTTTAGTTGTTAAAAAGAAATAGCAAAGAACAGAAAGTAAACATTGATGAAGTAAATAATGATTACATATTTACACTGAAAATTCTCATGGTTATAATTTTAATTAAGAAAAAGATTGTCCTAAAAATGCACTGCAAAATTAGAATGAAGTCTATGTAAGTCAATGAAGACAGAAAGTTTTATCTTGTACATGTTACAACTGCAACTAAACTTCCTCCAAGGCAAAGTTGTAAAGGTCCCTTAACACTCAAAACAAGAAAAAAAAAAAAAGCAGACAGAAAGAAAAAAAAATAGAACACTGAAAAAATTTGCCTCTAAGAAAAATAAGATTGCTTTCATCTAAAACATGTATTTGTATTTCTGGGGCTGTAATTAAGGGATTACATGAAATTGAGTGTTTTCTTGACAGCCTTAAATTAAATCTGAAAGTCATTCTCCTGCCCCACTCCCACACCAACTTCGTTCTACATGGAACATCTTTTGTTACCTCATGTATTTTGTTCAAAATAGTCAAAGCATAAGCTTCTAAACAAAAGTTGTTCCTCCATCTATGTTGTGATGTCAACTATTGTGGGAACTGTTCTTGTTTTCTTTAGGCATCCATGTCATGTTGTTGGAACTTCACATATGCAGCTTGCCTGTGAGAAACATTCTCACAACAGACATCCTGGTTCTCTTACACTCTTTCCATTTTCTTTTCCTGGTGTCCCCTGAGCCTCAAGAGTTCCTCATGCCTGGTTCTTTGGCGATTATGGACTCTGTTAACACAACTTAGCCACCTAATACCTGCTTCAGGTGGTCATCAATCTACACAAATTCAGATCTGTATTTTAAACTAATTCCAACTGGTGAGGATAAGTTATTTCCATATATCAAAATTTGTTCAGGGTAGGAATATGACTGTAGATGTAAGGTTTTTAATCTTTTTGCTGCTATGCACACTAGATAAATGGGGGGGGGGGGGAATCCACTAACATAG
The DNA here is from genome assembly GCF_943737965.1 of Phodopus roborovskii. Taxonomy (NCBI): domain Eukaryota; kingdom Metazoa; phylum Chordata; class Mammalia; order Rodentia; family Cricetidae; genus Phodopus; species Phodopus roborovskii. The sequence goes on along the minus strand of NW_026126549.1, from coordinate 18,600,968 downwards.
AGAGCTACAGAAGTCAGTTTTTCAAGACACATAATACCAACAGGCTGAGCATTGCTTAAAATCGAGGTTCATTCTTGTGTGTAGTAATGAAATATGTTTCAATGACACACATCACATGTTCTTTATCTGCATCCGAGAAATGCAATAGTGATAAATGAAAGCAGATCCTCTAGAGACGTGGACGATGTGATGCCCATCCACCTCTGTAATGCTGAGGGTCATGAGCAAGAAGCCTAAGGTGGTGTACTGGATAAATAACAGGCACTTCTATTTCTTATTTTTATTGGCAGCAAACAAACAGAAAATGAAACACATCAAGTACATGATACCAAATGCTATGGTATTGAAGAAAATGAGAGAACCACATAAAATATAGTCAACCTCAGGGCTTAAGTCACAGAGCATAAAGTATACTCAGATGTGGGAGGAAAGGGTTTCTGTGCTTTTTTTTTTAATAAGTAAAAATAATGCACCATATCATGGTGCATGAGGCTGCAATGCGACTTTGATTTACATAATGTGAACCAAGGGACTTCATCTGTGAGTAAATATTAATAAACTAGGGCAAATGCACTGCTCATTGTTAAGGGCACTGAGAGCCTTCGCACTACCAATTTCTGTTCCCTTAGTAAAACAGAGAAATGAATAAAGTATTCTTTTCACATAGAATCTGAAAGGTCCTCTAACCAAAATCACTGGAAGCATCCCCATTATAGCTGAAGAGTGAGCTGGCAGCAACATTTAACCTCACATGACTCTGGGGTTCTCAGTTTTCGCTGGTCAGAGATGTTTTTCCAGATGACCAAAGTAATATATTACTAATTTCAAGATATTCCAAGGTGTGTGTGTGTGTGTGTGTGTGTGTGTGTGTGTGTGTGTGTGTGTGTGTGTATTGAATAGAAGTTTCTTTTAAGCCCAGACCTTGTTCAAACAGAGTCAAATACGCATTTTGCCTCATGTTGACCTAAGAGAATTTCATTATGTGAGTTTGTGGAAATGATACTTTTAGTCTAAACTGAGACAACCAATAAATTCTGTGTACGTTCTGACTTATTGAAAAAATAGTTTTTAATTTCCAGGAATGAAGATGCATCGGAGAATAAATCTCATTGTAAAGTTTTACAGTGCCCTGGGACATACCTATAAATGATTCATTCAGAAATGATTCTGTGATTTTTTATTAAATCAAGATACTTTTACCATCTCTGTTTTATTAAATTTTCTATCTTTCTTGCCAATGGCACACATTTGAAATTAATTTTCAGAAGGATTACAGATAAACCAGAATTATTTAAATAAATGGGGAAGGCAAAAATTATTATGAAAATTTAATTTTAAATAAGAAGATTTAAGAGCCAGAGATTTATGCTTTCTCTATAAATCAGAGAGTAATGTGACAATTATGCTAAGAAATTGTGGAGCTGACAAATGGGAGATGCTTTTTTGTGTACTTGTTACCATGAGCCCACAGCACTAGGTCAGCTTTAAACTATTTACTTCATTTTATCACACAGAAAAATTTAACAAACATATTACCTCAGGTTCAAACTTATAAGAACATTATGCATTTAAGCTCAGACCAAGATTAATCCCTGAGCTACAATTTCCTCCTAGTGATGTGTCCACATTGCTTACAACATTTAGCAATTGTCTGAGATGAACATTCAAAGAAACTTAACTTGCTTCTAAATTAAGATGACAAATGTGGGTAAGAACAATGGCTCCCTGGTGATTAACTTTGCAAACTTTTTTTTTCTACAGCTTCCTTACAAATTAAAGTTCTGATCATCATTATTTTACACTATTTAGCAAGTAAAACATTCTTCTAGATTACAAAAAACACTCAGTTAGATGCTTCTGACTAGATAGTTGGAGGTCATTTAGAACTAAAACTTTCTTTTTTTATTTTTTTAAATTTTTTTTTCTTATTTTACATATGGGTCCCAGTTCCCTCCTTCTCCCTCCCTTCCTCCCTCCCTCCCCCCTCTCTCCCATGCCCCCCAACAACTCTCCCATCCCATTCCATTCCCCTGCCCCCACAGGGAGGGTGAGGCAGTCCAGGGCAGATCAACAAAATCTGTCAAGTCATTTGGAGTAGGGACTAGGCCCTCCCTCCTGCCTCTAGGCTAAGGGAGTATCCCACCATGGGGACTGTACTTTTGTGCACCAGGGTTACATCCTGGTTCCCTTAGACTGCTCAGGCCTTCTAACTGAGACCCATGTTCAGGGGGTCTGAGTTGGTCAATGCTGGTTTCTGAGCTATCAGTCTGGGGGGCCATTAGCTCTCCCTTGTAAAACTTTCTCTTTAGCTCACAGGTTTTCAGCAATGTGGGACAGGCAGCAGAGAAATGAGTCTTCCGTTTAAGGCTCTCCTCATAGGTAGGTGAGAGAGAACAACTGGTAATCCCCCAGGAAGAGTATGTGTGTTTATACCCATCAGTAGAACAAGTGCTTTAAATTAGTACTCTAAATGAGTATCGGCACATGTTTAGTGTCATAGACAAAGATATTTGTAGGACATTTTTCTCCAAGAATACCAAACTAAAAATTTCTATAAAGAATAAACTAAATGAATTGGGACACTTATATGACCCCTCCAGCAGAATAAATGGAAAATGAGTGGACTGGTTTCATGTTGCTGTTAGAATTTATTGCCACACAGTTAGTGGCTAAAAGCAAAACAAATTTCAAACAGATATAAATGGAAACTAAATACAAGAGACCCCAGGCTACAGTCATAGTGGGGTGAGGGCTGTGATCCTGGAAGTTGGAGTGATAGTATGCTACCGTTCCAGTAGACAATGAGAGCTTTCTCTACTTGCCAGCCCCTTGTCTGTCTTCAGAATCAACAGTATAACATCTTTCAGTCCCACTGAATCGGAAATTATTCTTCTTCTTTCCTATTTTAGGACTCTTGTGATTATATACTGGGTCTGTATGTAAAATCTTGGGTAATCTCTCCAGCTCAAGATCCTTAATTTAGTCATATATGTAAGGTTCCTTGTGGTATATAAGATTCTATGTTTAGGACCAGCATTCAGTGAGGGGCTTAGTGTGCATGACACATTACATGCCATGGAAATACTTTGAAGATATATTTAAGGTAAAAGAAACAAATGTAGAAATGTGTACATAGCATGAAGAATATGCTCTATACATACTCATAATGTAATATTTGCTAACTTCCAGTAAGAGAGGGACATAGAGTTGCATAATAAATATTATGTGTTAAAATATAAAAACATTTCTTCAACTTTACTATGAGGGTGTATTTATATTGTGAAAATACAGTTTTAATTAAAAGTCAATTTAAAATTTAAACATGAGCTTGTGAGTTATCTGATGAAATACACTAAAATCTTTCCTAGAGGAATATGTAAGTAAAAACAAAGGCTTGAAATACAATTTTAAGGAGAAAGTAGACTATAAAACAATAATAAAATATGAATCTCATTTTGTGTTCTGTTTCCTATGTACATAGCCAAGCAGGTAGATTTAACTATAGTGTTCTATGTTTGCTGAATGTGTGATATATATACATATATATACATATATATATACATATATATACATATATGTATATATATGTATGTATGTATGTATGTATGTATGTATAGTGATTTTGGTCTATTCTCTTAAGAGTATACATGTGCATGGCTAGAGAAGGTTATAAAGAGCAGTAATGATGACATGATCACAGATAGCTAGTTATTGAGGAGTTTTTAATCTATTTTGACCTACAGATTTGTTTTTGTTTGTTTTTCTGTCTACCTAGTTTGGGTGTGAGAGTAACACTAACTTCATAGCAATCTGGAGGTGTTCCCTCTGCTTCTTTTCTTTTCTTTCTTTCTCTTCTCTTCTTTTCTTTTCTTTTTTTTTTTTTCTTCTTTCCCCCTTTGGTATTTTGAGACAGGGTTTCTCTGTGTAGCTCTGGCTGTCCTGGAACTAGCTCTGTAGACCAGGCTGGATTCAAACTCACAGAGATCCGCCTGCCTCTGCCTCCTGAGTGCTGGGATTAAAGGTGTGTGCCACCCAGCTCTTTTGTTTTAATAATTTGAATAGTGATAGTTGAGGTTCTTCTTTGAAACTCTGATAGAAATCGTCTTCAAGTCCATCCAGACCCATACCTATAACTCTGTTCAAGATTCAAATCAAAGTGGATCAAAGATCTCCATGGGTCACCTGAAATTCTGAGACTGCTAGACATAAACACAGTAACCTACAAAAGGTAAGGACTTCCCGATTGTGACTCCACTCTCCCAGGACTAGGGATCACAGTGGACAGACAAGACCTCGAAGAAAACAATCAGTGAATTGCAGAGGGAGCCCCAAGATAATCTTACTCATGTTGAACAGGCGCTTTTACCTACTACATCTACAGCCCACATAAACGCGTGCTATGTGGTTCTTTTCCTTTATCACAAATAACTGATCTAGAAACTTTTTATTGACAAGGATAAAAATATTCCTTCAGGTATAAAATACCAGGGGTGTGTGTGTGTGTGTGTGTGTGTGTGTATTGCAGAAAATGAACCCCTTGAGCTCCCCAATCCTTGACAGTAACTGTCAATTCCTGCAATTATACTTATATAATCAATGTGGAAAGTTTGTTGTATGCTTTGAAGAAGAGGCCTCCCTATGCAGTCCAGGCTGAACTCTGACTCATGAGTTCAAGGGACTATTTCTTTTCAGTGCCACAGTAGTTAAGACCTCTGGTATGGACTGCCATGCCGTGAGACCACGGTAAGCAAATCCATAAGTAAGCACTGGATTAAAGAAAATCACTGCAGAGGTACAGCGAAAGTCCAAATGTCTGCACACACAGCTCATGCCACAGACTTTATGGCTTACATCTTTGCCACAGTATAATCCTTCCTCTATTCTTTAATAAAGCATCAATAGTAAGAAAATAGTAGTACTTATTTTAATTGTATATTTGCTATTGATCAAGCATAGTACCAGGTTCATTCCTTACATATTAATAACCAAGCTAGCTGAGGTTAAAATTTTGTCATGCTCTGGAACCTAATTTATTTTTTTCTGATATATATATTTTGTCATCATATGCTTTCCCTCACAATTTTAATCTAGCTTTAAATTTGAATTATTTCTTTTGGAATACTTTCTACATAGAATCTCAATATTCCCTTTTCTAGCTCTTAACCATTTTAACTCATATTATTTTCTTTTTACATTCCTATCAACTTCATGTTGAGAAAATAAACAAGAAAATATATAATTAGCAGGAAATAATGAATAATAATAGTCCACTGGTCTATGCTTTATTTCTAAGCAAATTAATATGAATTTTTACTGAGTAATTTAATAATCTACCTGATTATAAGGTCTGGTATTTATGACATAATAAAAAAGGAAAAGAATATCTACTTAATATTTTCAAATTGTCAAATACAATAACATCAAACTATCAGTATGTGCAATAGCATAGAATGGGTGTCAAGACATTCTTCAAAGCAAAAGCATCACATTAATTACAAATTCAGGAGGATAATTCTTTTTATATGAGGTTATAAGCCAGGTCAAAGTAATGTATGTAGATGCTGCCTGTCCTGAATGTATAGAAAACTGTAAAAGTGCAAGGGAACTCCTTTACTCATTAAGTAAACATTCCACTTCTAATACACTAGCTCTACATGTGCCAAGATTTATTCATCTGCTCATTAAAATGGCATATATTTCACATAAACTGTTCCAAGAGAGGTAATTATAAAAAAAAAAAAAAAAAAAAAAAAAAACTAGTGCATTCATTGCATCTTGTATCCTTGTATTGGGAAAAGAAAGAAGCCTGCATGGAAGAAACAACTACTGTAGTAATGGGGCCTGCAAGAAACACAAGGGAGTGGACAAAGTCCAGATCTTGATAATGATACCTACACCCATTTAAGAGCAATAAATACTTCCACTCATTTAGTCAAAAAGGTTAAGTGTGCTCCTGCGTCAGTTCACAATAAAATATGAAGATTCTGGTAATACTATGAAAAAATTTAAAATAGAAACAACTGAATTCTGAAAAATATGTGAGTCTACTGGGGTTATTCATGTGAAAGGGATGTAGATTCGATTCTAAGGAAAACAGGCATGACAAAAGAAAGATTAATAAAATGTGATGATCAAGAAGATATGATTTATGGTTTTATAAGTGCTAGTTTATGATCTTAAGATTTTTATTCATATGGATACATAAAAAATAGGTCCATTCACTCCTCAATAGATATTGGACTGTTTCTTATTAGCACAAATGTTCAGTAAGTTTTCAGCATTAAAACCTTGTCATATTTTTGGTTAAATATATAAAATCTAGAAGGCTAATATTATATGAATGGTTAACTGAAAAAAATCTTGTAGTCCAAAGCGGTTGGTTTAATGCTTCTTAGTATAGTTTATCTTCTTCAACTTATGCCTGTTCTTTGAGAGTTTTGTATAATATTATGTTTTGATCATATTCATCTCCACAGCTCTTTCCAGACTCACCTCGCTTCCCTGCCAAGTGTACTACACATTTTGTGACAGCAAGAGAAAGGAGAATAACAAAGCAAAGTTGTTGCTCAGAGTTGTACAAATCTATTTCCAGTCAGTAAATTTGGGATTTTAATTGCTATCCAGACATAGTTTGCATTTTATTTAAATGCATGTACCTGTCTTAGTCTCTGTTCTGTTGCTTGGAAGAGACACCATAGCCAAGGCAAATCTTATAAAGCATTTGGGGTTTTGTTTGCTTTTTGTGTTTGTTTTTTATTCATCACTATGGAGGATCTATCAAAAGCCTGAGATGATTCCCAAAGCCCTGTAAATAGGAGAACTCAGTCTCCACTTAACATCAAAACTGTGCTGGGTCAGAACAGATCCTCCTGGATTGTCATGCTGATGACACAGCCTTTCTGTGTTTCTTATGAGGAAAAGGTACCAAAATTGCTTCATGCTTGCAGCCTGACTTCATTTGATTATCACCATTGGTTGTAACACAGCAATAGCACTCTGGTGAACTGGGAGCAGTCTCAGTCTATACAGATGACAAGTACACATACTTCTCAGCACCATTTTATGCCTAGGGCTCTGTCCTCTGGTATTCTCAGAAACACCCTGCTGATCTACTGGATCCTAGATGCTCTATCAGCTGAGAAACTGCCCTCAGCCAGAGAGCTGGGTTAACTGTGGGGCTCCCTAGTACATTTTCCATCTTTTAGGGATTATACTCCAATGACTTCGAACTGTTGCCACCCACATTTTCACATGACTATTTAGTAAACAAGTCCAGTATCAGTTACATGCACTCACCTGGAACTGGAAGTCCATTCATGTCCTCTCATACAGTTTTCATGTACAAAAGGTTAACCGCTAGAATTGTTGAGTATGAGGAATAAGAAAATATCGTTGGTTCCAGACAATTCATATTATATTGCTGTCACTGATATGATAGGACCTCAGATTAAATCACTAGCACATAATGAACTTTTTGTCAGCTCTTGCTTGGAAGCAAAACAATGTCATTGACAATTGTTAATACAGAGAGCAGACACAGTACATATTGCTGTGTATTGTTCCATGTTTTCAAAGCTACAAGCTTACTCCTGCATTACAAATGTTTATGCTAAGTATGCTCACTTAGCATTTCAGTTAATTAGCTAGAGATACATCAGAAAACCTGTGCTCGGATGGACCCAGAAAACTATGAATCACACTGAATTCGACTTAAGAAGCTAACCCTTGTACAGGGATGGCTGAAAAACACAGTATATGCTTATATTACATCATTTCCACTGAAATTCTCCTTAGTTTTAACATATTCTCATCAATGCTATACCTTTGATATCAGCAGTTGTGAGCAGTTTTCTAGAGTTAACTGAAGAACATTTTGTCAGCAGAGTATCTATCTATTCAGCATCAAAGTTCCAAGAAATCAATGATAAATAAATGGCGGGAGAAGACTAAAATCTTTATGCCAAGAAATCCTGGAACAAGAGTGTTGTACCAAGGAATGGATATGATCAGCAGCAGAGATGCTGAATTAAGGATGCAGCTTAATTGGCTTTGGACGTTTTACCTTGTTATAAGGATAGCTGCATCCACCGAAGCAATGTCTTCTCCCCAACCTGTCGACATCTCTAAATGTATATCGTTCTTCCTGCCAAATTCTTCATACTGCCACTTACAAAAACTCTCCAGCATTTTCTCTCCGTGGTGCCCAATGTACAGATCTGCCTACAACAAAGGCCGCTTTCATTTTCCAATCAGACAATTCTCAGATATACCTAATTAATCAGTTCATTAATCCTAAGGCAACTTCCCAAATTACTAATGCAGACTGATGAATTTGACATTAATTAGAATATAGAAAGCAATTAGTCTTAACTTATCCTGACCTCACACAAAATACAACATTAAACAAAGTTGAAATTTGTGAAGATGTAATAATTATATAAACTTACCATAAAAAATCAAAGAGGCATAATGGAACATTTAAACATCAGATACTTTAGGCTTGGGAAATAGATTGTTCTGTAATTTATGAGACTTTTTTCTGAAGTAGTCTTTAATTAGTATTTTTTAATTAGCCAAAGTGATGCCAGAGACTTCTCTCCATTTGAGTTGCAAAACAGATAAGAAAACAACTTGAACACATATGTTTAAATAATAGAAGAAAGCTGTCTTTTAAAATAACTTAAAATTACATTTTGGAAAGTTAAGGTTTGTTGTTAGGATCCTTGGAAACTAAGAACATTCCATTTTTCAAATAAAATTGAGGGATTAACCCAAACCAAAGGCCGGTTTTATGTATACTTTAAGTGATTCAGTGGATATTTTTGGATTTTGAGTCAATAAAAGAATATCCCTCAAATTCTCTCCACTTTAAAGTTCCTGAACACAATTTCTCACCCACTTAATTGAATAAAAACTCCAAACTTTCTTACTGGTGTTTCATGGAGCAGAATAAGCTTTATCACACGGAGGTTGACCTGCACACCCAGACTCTTGTGTTGGAAAAGGTTAAAAACCTAAAAGCAAATAAAAATTAAAACTCATAAAATTAAATGAAAACATAGCAACTTTTGTTCAAGGCCAAACATGAAGAAAATTTGAACTTAGTATAAAAACAGTACCTTATTTTAAAAACTGGTAGGCAACACAATATTTTAAAGTGGTATACTATTTTTTTGTTTTTTCACTTAAAATTTATTTAATATGTATTACCAAACATATGGCTGACACAGCAAAGTTGTGGTTCTACTGCTCTTAGTATAGGGACAGGACTAAAGTCAGGCTGTCAGGCTGGCTCAGAAGAGTATGAGCTAGTAGAGTATGAGATGCAGATGAAGATGGGCAGAAGGGTCTATCTACAGTAAGGCAAACCATTGGGGGGGGGGGGGAGTAGAGGCCAAGAGGAAGAAAGATCTAATCAGTCCATAGTCTGTTTTCCCTTCTGTAAAATCCACTCTTCATTGGTACTTTCTGATTCTTCCTTGAAGAAAGTTTGTCCAGCAAAATATGTCAAAGGATAACGGTGGTGATAATCATCCCAAAAACACTAGGCACAAACTTCTTCTGCATGCCAGAATTTGGCAATCATGTTAGCTTCTAGGGATTCAGCCTGCTTAGATTTTACATAATATATATTAGGTTCAACTCAGAAAACTAAAAACATACTTGCTATTTAAAACTGCATGCACGCTTGAGTTAAGTGAGTTGACAAAATTTATCTTTATTTCTCCATATAATTATTTTATAACACTTGTGTTAGAACTATGCACATAAACAATGCTACAATATTGTTATACTATCAATAATGTCTTTGAAAGACAGAAAGTAAAGGACGAAACAGAGAACAGAAAGGGGAAAGGAAAAGAAAATTAACAGTTTTTTCCATTTCAAAATCAACAGCAAAGGTTTTTAAATAAAGCAAGGTCTGGAGACCTGATTGCTATTTCATTGGAGACTTATCAATTTGATGTGCCTAAGACACCAAAACACATTTCTACTCATATTTGTGAGAGAAAGGGATGAGTTAAATTTTAGAGAACTTGAAGCCCTGGCTTCAGTGCCCAGCACTACAAAACAAAGTACTTCTTTAGATTTGAATCTACATAAAGTTCTCTTGAAAACTTTTCATGTACCTTAAGGTTCACCTACCATATTTAAGATTGTCAGAATGAATCTCCTGGCTGCGTCTGCTCCATAGTAGGAAACCATTGCTGGATCTGCAACCACTACAGTCTCAATGTTGTATTCCTGGGGCAATTTGTATGAATACCGTTTTTCTCTTCTGTTCTCTGTTTTTTTAGACCTTGGTCTTCCTTTATCTGCAACAGAGAAGTGAATTTTTCAGTATATCTATTATAGTGGTAGTTCAGGATAGAAAGCAACGCCAAGCAAAGTCCTACAAGATGGAATCTTGGAGGATTTTGGAGTAGATGTGTACTTTTGTCCTCCAGTCCTCTTCAGTTTCCCCCCTGTAAAGTGAATTTTAGTGAAACCTTTCTGCTAGAGTCACTGATGGATTACGCATATAACAAAGAATCCAAATAAAATATAATAAACAGAAAATGTTAGTGACTTTTTTTTTTTTTTACCCTGATGACAAAAGAAAAGTTTGCTTGTCAAAAGTACCTAAAACTACTGCTGTGCACATCTTAGGCTCTGATTACTAAATCATCATGAAAGAGATGCAAGGCTCTGACTCCACCTCCCATTGTGTGTTTAAAAGTTAGACCTTACAATGATAACAATCCCTTAAATGTTCCTGAATTAAAGCAGCAATTGAGAAAATGATGTGTTTGACCATGAAATATTAATCAGTTCTGTTCGTGAAATAATGCCACCAACACAGTGAAAAGAATTCCCCAAAGTTGAAGAAGACATTGGCTATTTCCAGATTATGTAAATGAAAAAATATTCTAATTAATACAAGATAACAAAACTGAAACACAGACCATGGACTTGAACAGTTGTTGGTCATAAAAACAAAAACATAAACAAAACCACCACCAACAAAAACCTCTAAATCTCCAATTTATGTTCAAGAGAGGCTTCAACCAGGTTTGGCAACATGAAAACATAAAAGCGATTATAAATAAATCAAAGTCCCTATGATGAGTAAAATTAAAGGACATATAATATTGAACATTGACAGGACAACTGAACAGCCAAGTGTATGTGGTGCATATTCAGAACAGTTAAATTGTAACAGCCAGGAAAAATGATTGATTGAATTTGGGTGTTTATCTTCACACTTCCAAAGGTTATAGTGAAATAACAATCAACAATACAAAACATACGGGTGTCCAATTTTGGGATACGCACACTGAAAATCTGATTTATCATGGTCTTCTGACATGAAATTATATATATACAATGATCATTTCTCAAATACCTCCATCAGAATTGCACACAAAGTATGGGCACATTACTCAGAACTGCACTGTTCTTACTAGCTCACCTAAGCCATCAACAGTCTAATGGATTGAATTTTGGCCTAATTAGTTACTGAAAACCAGAGGAATAAAATGGGAAGAAAACAATTGCTGTAATATATATCTATAGATGGATCTCAAAACTCATGCTATCCTGTAACAAGAAGCCACTTACAAAAGAACGGGCAGTTTGAGGCCATGTGCAATCTGGCAAGGCCTGGAGTTGGACAGCAAGACCTTGACCATGGGCTAGGAGCTAACACAACTGGGATGTGTGTGTGGTACAGATACTTCCTTACTCGATTCAGTGGTGGCTCATGTGTAACACTGTATAACTACCTGTGTTCGAGTGCTGCTACAGTGATGTTTATGTTTTTTTAACAGCTTCATTGAGGTATACTGATGTGACATAAATAAGCAGCTTTTTACATGCATTATTTAATAAAGTTCAATTAATCCCAATGGTCATATAACAGTCTCCACAATCCACGGCTGAATCAGTTCTTGCTCCTGTAATAACGAATGCAAAACTCTATGCTGACATTGTTTTCACATGTCTTTTCCTTGTTAACCAGCATTTAGTTTTAATTTCTTAACCACAATTTGTAGAGTCTCTGGAAATGGGAAGAAAACTGTTTGGTTGAATGGGCGGAGTGGTATTCCCTGGATGTCTAACTTTGAGTTCAGGAGAGGTACTCTTACTTTTTCCATTCATTTAACTGGTTTATGGTAAACATTTGTACTCAACAGTAGGTGCCTTGCTTTCAGCTTGACTCTATGACTCCATCTTAGTGACCATCTCTAACATTTGCACATTCCAGGATTCATGTATATCTTGAATTATTTGACCTCCTAGGTGCCCTCTCTTATTACCTTCTACATAGGCAAATCAGCCCTGAGATCTAAGATGAAGCAGATGCCAAGTCAATAGCTAGTGAGCTCTCTGGTTTTAGGTATCTTCACGAGTACTGTTTTGCTTTTTTTTTTTTTTCCTTTCTTATAATAATAGAAATTTAAATATCTACTTAATAAAACAAATTTTACTTGAATATCACATAAAGTCAGTTCACTAAGTTAATGTACACAGGAAAATAAAAGCAAATGCCCTTTATGTACTGGAAGTGAGCACAGCAATGTCTAAAAAGGCAATGCAAAGTGGCAACAACAAGAGTGGGCATGTGCTACAGAATCCACGGGTAGGATTGGATTTTATGCAATCAAAACTGTGCAAGAAGTGAATGTCAAAGTCCCAAAGAATGGACAAGAATAGAAATTAAGTTAAATAGTGTTTCCCAGTCTAGGACACTTTATAAAACCCATGTAATGGTGACACTTAAAAATTAACCATGTGGTTGTTTCCAACTGTGGTGTAAATTATACCTATAATTATAGACCCAAATCTACTTTACAACAAGTATTAGCTGAGAAAAATCCTGCAAGTTTATTTATGAAGAGACTTAGCATGCTAGAATCAATACCTAATAAATGGGTCATGAAAAATTTCTCATACTTTTATCATCACTTTCCTTGAAAGGAAGTGAGAAACACCATGTGTTGTGGAACATTCATTCACTCCCGTGACGAGATGAATATGGGAATATCCAATAACTGAAATGGAGTGGAAACTCTGAACGTGTTTCCACATTTTCTATTTCTGTAAGATGTTACCCTTTCATTGATTTTAGGAAGGTAGATGTAGCAGAGATAACTAACTGCCTGTAGGTATCCACTCTGTCCCTAGCACTGCTCGCTTGGCTGGTTTGTAACTGTCCAACCAGAAGCATTGTGTAGTCTAAAGTTCAACTGTGTGACCATCCAGCTCAATGACCAAGGGTAGACCATGAGGAAAACTGGTGTGTGTGATTCCTAGATCATCTTTAAAACAAAATTACTTATCCTTCTTTCTCTCATTTCCATCCCAGTGTGCTAGAATTGATAAAGTGTGGTGAGGTTCAGGTATACATTACAGGGGATAACACGGTGGGGCTGGGATCATGGGAAACGGTAACCGGGAAAAAATATGGCGCCACTGGCTGATATCACAGGGATCATACTCCCTATCTTGCCCTGGCTCTCTGAAAATGTCTGAACTGTAACTTGTTGTGGATATAAACTGCTATCTTATTTGAACCACTATTATTTACTCTAGCAATTTAGAGCCTCCAAGAACTACTACGGAGTCTCTCACTATCCTCAAAAGGTGCCTCTTGTGAATTACTCCTTACTAACCTCCGTATCTATGTCACATTCTGCTCTCAAGTCTGTATGCATCATTACATAAAGACCTCCACCTGAGGACAAGAGGATACTGTTTCGCTTGCATATACTTGCCAAATTTTAAAGATAATCAGTGTATACAAAGATCTCCTTTCATGGCCTACAGGTAGCCTGTAAGGAATTTTAGGGATTTTGAACATTAAAGATGAATGTGAACAGATGGTTACTCAATTCCTTTTTAACCATTTGTCTCTGCATTAAACCAAGCATTCTAGTTTTCCTTAAGACTACAGCCTTTCAGGTAGTATTTTAAAGCATTATAATTTTGAGTAAACCCAGAACAGCTACACCATTCCTTTCTTCTCCTACTCATCTCCCCAGTAGCACTGTTTCTACCAATGCTGGCTCCTCACTGTCAGGGAGCTGTGTGCTATGGCTCTGATTTTGGTTTCAAAGGAGGCATCCTGATTATTGACTTTAAAGGGAAGCCACTCAGTCTTGTCAGTGTTTCCTCTCTGTTTTGCTTGATTTCCCTCTTGGACTCCTAGTCATAAAAGGCATCTAAATAGTGTATTTCTCAACCCTGTATTAAAAAGGTTAACAATTACCATAAAATATAGTTATTTAAATGTTTAAAGGCTTCCAGAAACTTTCTATAATTGACAGTAAATCAATTTCAACTGAAAACAAAACAAAACAAAAAACCATGTAATTAGTGTTAAGATCAAACTGATAGCATAAGAAATGAAATGGGTATTGTACTATTAAAATTTATAAAGGATTTTTACACCATTTGTAAACAGAAAGTTAAAATAAGAATTTGATTTTTACCACGAATAAAATGTAATCTTTAATGATAGCTTCAACTTTTCATTTTCTAAGACAAACATCTGAATAGGATCTAGTAACACCTGGAAGTCGGGACAGAATTTTTAACTAAGTTGAACCCACCAATTTGACTTCTATCGTCCTCATAAAATAAGTGAAATTATAGATAAAAAAGAAAACATGGCCTTCCCGGAGAATGTCTATATACCAGGAGATAATGTAGAAGACACTCAGAGAAGACAGTGACTGACATTAAGTGGGGACTGAACAGAGCAAAGAGGGCTTCTTCCCTGTGTGGACAGGTAGATAGAACATTTACTTTCCTTGACAGTAAGAGCCAATATGCCAGCTTCCACTGCTCTTTTGGTAAGTTGCATTTACATAGACTATCTGGAACATTCTGTTTCTTAACAATTCAGCTCCATAACAGAGTCTCTCTTACAACCTAGTCACTGTGTGCGGAAGCCATGCAAAATGAAACATTCTTTTTATCTTGTTCCTTCCTTTGATGTTGTCACCGTCTACAACTCTGCTTAGCTCATTACTCATTTCTTAAATCTTCAGATCCTTCTCTGGACATATGCATATTGCCACATAGACAACTGCTTCTTCACACTTCCCATTAGAGAAGGAATTTGATAATAGGCGGGAAAATGTGTGTCCCCTTTTCACCTGCCAACACTGACAATCATCATAGCAGTGCTGGGTGGAGTATAGGAGATGCTTCAATAGTGGCCTGGTTGAGTCAACTCTAGGAATAGAGATGATCTCTTTATCCAGCTCAGACTTGGATTTTCAGTCCCATAAATGTCCAGTGTTTCTTACAGAGTCCTAGGCACAATAATAAGTTTACTCTCCAGTGTTGAGCAATATAAATTAATGATGTCAGTCTGGAGATGGCTCAGCAGTTAAGAGCACTGACTACCCTTCCAAAGAACCTGGGTTCCATTCCTAGCACTCACATGGCAACTCACAACTGTCTGTAACTCCAGTTCCAGGGGATCTGGCAACCTCATACAGACCCACAATGTAGACAAAGCACCAATGCACATAAAATGAAATAAATCTTTAAAATTAAATTAATTGACAGTGTCACTTGAAGAGCACAAGAGTGCCATCATTATCCAGTGCACAGCTACTTTTCCAGGACTGGATATCATCAAGTACAGACATTTGGCTCCAACCCCCTTGGCTGATGCTTTCTCAAGCCTTTACACTTTCCTGGATTTTGTTTCTTCTGCCCAAAATGTTCTTGCTCCATTAACATCTCAAAAAAAAAAAAATCCTGTGCATACGTTTTTCATTTTCCTATGTAACCACATTTAATGAAGAGGAGAGCACTGAGGTTCAGGTATCCTGTTCCCAACTTGCATGCTGCAAATGGACCTTTAGAGAGCTGAGTTCCCCAAGTTCACATACTTAAGAGTGTAATGCGGTGGTGTGAACATAGGCAGTCTGACCTCACAGATCATTGTCTTAGCTTGTACACAGCATTCCTGTTGCCCAGCTCGGCACTCTAAGGAATGTTATGAACTGAGATTCTCATCACACTTACCATTGTACAATATAATTTTTGACTTACTTTTAAAACAATGTGTTATTCTCCACTTAGAAATAGGAATTTTGTCAGTTAGCCCTACAACATTGTGAGCTGACTGGTGGTTACAGAGTCAATATAGATGACAGATTTAAAACTATAAATCTCACTGATTACTAATTGGTGAGTGATTAAAGATAGATTTCAAATCTGGTGCCGCTGACTTTAAACTCTTCCATCCTCTCTTTTCTACTATATTTTAATATGCAAGCTGCCAAAGGGGAAAAGCAATCAATATGCTGGTCCAGCTGTGACATCTAGGGCCCAAACAACAACCATCCTAGCAAGACATCCACAAGGGTACAAAAGTGACATTTATTTCTTGGAAGTAACCTGCAACTATCGAATTTAACTTAAAGAACACTTAATAGGATAGACTGTATTTCTAGTACTATGAGCCAACTACTCATGACTTATAAGCCATGGAATCCTGAGGAGAACCTACTGCTGCCAGTTTCCAAAGCCAGTATACTTCCTAACTGCATTCCAAATGGTCCCTATGCCCACAGGAAAGGGGAAAGGGTAGTTCTCAACCTTCATCACAGCTTCTTCGTGCACGAGATTGTGACCATTACAGAAAGTCCCACTTGGTCAAAAATGCAGAGATCAACTGAGCCCAGCTGCAACTGACACATCTACAACACAATCCCTTAGGGTAATGTACTTAGGGTACATTACAAACCAAGTGAGTAAAAGGTTATAAGAGCCAGAGGCCCCAGGATGCCTGCTATAAGGTATTGTTGCGTGTGTACTTGCACACTTGAGTGTGTGTATGTGTATGAATATGTATGTGTATATCAAAAAACTATACCAATTAATGAAATCTCAATAATAAGATATACTAAATAAGACCTGTATAATAATGACAACACACACAGGACATGACAATGTGGATAGGAAAATCTCACAAAGTCTAACCCCTAAATAAAGAGATACATACTAATGAATACCAAAATAAAGAGAGAAATCTATATTCTCCATGGATAAAACCCTGATGTATGTATGTATGTATGTATGTATGTATGTATGTATGTATGTATATGAGCAAACTAAATATACTCTGCATGATGATTTATATATGCACAGTGTATATATAAATATGTGTGTATGTGTGTGTACAAATAATAATTAAAGAGAATAGGTCATGAAGTTGAAGGGAGATACAGGAAGAGTTGGAACGGGAGAGATATGTAGAAATTATATAAACATTGTTCATATATGAAATTCTCAAAAAAAGAATTAATTTAAAAAGGAATCCAAAATGTCATCCTAAGAGTAGGAAAGTTTCTGTGAAAAAGTAATTCCTATACTCAAGGCAAAGACAAGTAGTCTACCTAGGATAGTTACACGGTGGAAAAAAGCAAGACAAAAACCAAGCTGAAACAAAATTTCAAATTCTATTTTGTAAGACAATCTTGAAGCAAACCTAAGTCACATTATTGTGTTAATGTGTAGGCCCAAAGTACAAAGAAAAAAGTGACAGTGAATAAATGAGTGAAAGAAAATAAATACATTTCACATGTGGCTAATTTTAAAATACTTTCCAAAGACAGAGCTCCCCGATAGAGGTAAGCTCAACAAATCATCTGACTGCTGACAGCTTCCTGCCCTTGCATGCAAGTATTTTATCCAAATAAGTCAATATATTATGCATATTTATGTAATGTATATCAGAAACACTGTGAATAATGTTTGCCAAATATGAATCACGCATTTACGCTTTATTAACCTATTAACACAAGGACTCTCCGAGTGTGTGCCTCAGTGAACCATGGCCCACAAAGCCTCCACTATGCCTTTAGATAACATGGGTAGTTAAAGGTGGGAGCTCATCAGGACACAGAAGGTACACATTGCAGATTTTCAGGGTAACTACACAGAGCAAAAGTCTTACATGGAGTACGTCCATGTTATCATTATTGTTTTTAGTTTCAAATAACAAATATGTTCTTCTTTTGTCCATAATGCTCTAACTTTCATTCTGCTCTGTATCTCATTTGAAATAAAAATTTATAAAATAGGAAACAGGCCTTATCTTACATAACATGGTCTTTTCTGGTAAATTGCATCAGATATTAAAAGGATCTCACCTATATGGAAAGAGTTTCCACAAAAGAAAGTAGAATTTATGATTAATATTTAAAAAATACATCCTAAAAAAATGTATCATAAGTTTTCTCTAAACTGAAACCCCTAGAGAGTTGTGGTCTCTGCAAATATTACTTACTGTCACACTTCATAAACCTGGCCTCAAATAACACAGTCAATTTTAGAATTTACGTCCTATATATCAATTACATTAATACTTAAATGCAAACACACAAGTCTAACTTTAAACTCATTACATTGAAAATCCTTCTAAAATTCATCCTTTTTCACATTATAGTAAAAAGTATTTCTTTAGTGATTACTCACTGAAATGGATGCATTAAATATCTAAAGCACCGGTCTTAGAGGAAGATTTTACTCTGATGTTGATCATGGCATCTTCCTATTCTTGCAGGTATCATAGATTTCTGTGTAGACATCACAGGAAAGTAAACAATAGAGCCACGTTATTATTCCTGGGAATTGGTAGATTGAACATAATGGGAACTCAATGGCTGAAATGTTTGTGTGCTTCTAAAAGGTTCTATAATCTGGTACAGAGTATGAATTAAACATATATGTTTTTATTTTCCTTCCTGTTCTGGTGCTGATCTTCCAAGATGACATTTAAATGTTTAAAAGAACACAGAGGATGCTTCTAGTCAGAGAAAAGCAAAATCTATACAGTTCTCCTGGAGGTGGACTAAGTAAGGCTTGGCGCTCACAGTATTCATTCACAGTAAGTCTAGAACTCTGTCAGTCATTTCTATCCCAGTGCAGTGCAAAGCACCACCTAAGAAAGACTTCCCAGGTCAAGAGCAAGACAGAGAGAGGTCACATGCTGACCTTGAAGAATGTTTGAATTTCCATCTTTTGATATTAAACTACAGTGCCTCATAAAAACACTAAACAATACACCTAACATGGACATATCTAATTAAACAGATGAGAATATCAAGTGAATCAAGAGGTCGAGGAAACGGAGGGTGAGTGCACACCGGGAGAAGGGGATGTGGAAAGATGGAGACAGAATGCTTCAAAGAACTCACTCCGCAGCATACATTGAGTTAATCTTTTCAGGAAGGGTTACCTGAAATGACACCGCAGTGATGGTTGTGAAGAGTTGACTTCTCCCTGCCTTTGCCCTCTGTGGACCTTTTCTGCCTGTATAAACGGTGTGGGTGACCTAGGATGGCCATTGTGTCGTTGAATGGCTCAATGAATATGAAGTCCTCGTTGAGTTGTATAAAGCCCATCTGGAACACATAATGCGGAAAGATACATAAGACATACTGTTCAGAAATTACTTTTCAGACTCCACACCCACGTACTGTTTTCCTTAACAAATGTGCATACAAACTCCCCGCAAAGCTTTTTTTGCAGCCCCACTAGTAAGGAGGCACCTTCTCATAGTATGACTTCATCTTGACACACTGACTGCACTAGCATAAACCCCACTTAGTTAGACTGAGCCTGTGTGGGTGGGAGGCAAGACGCCAGCAACAGATGCACAGTAAAAATTCTGGAATGTTAAAGGCTGACTTTGGGAGACCCATGGGGTCACTAACATGAACAACATGTCCAGCAACAGAGAAGCAGCTTTTAATTGCAGGCACCACACAGTCCAACTTCTTGACAGCCTATTTAGTGAAGTAATTCATGTAAAATATCAAGGCAAATGATGAGGCACAGCATTGAAATTAATACATGAAATGCCTTAAACTTTCCACTAAACACTTTAGAAACTTTTCAGAATGAAGCTGAACATTGATTGAAGAGTCTCACTCAAGCCCAAACTTCATGTCACAGAGTTTTATATTTATCTAATTGGGCATGCAAATTCAAAAACTGCAAACCAAGGTTATGATCAATAAAAATAATCAGTTTGCATTTTTGTTGTGTTGAGGCTAAGCCTAGGCACTTGCATTTTTCTTCTTAAAATATAAACTGTGTCATAACTAGGGAAACACTCCACAGAAAACTGTCAGAAGTTCTTTTCAATATTTAATAATTAACTATATAATCCAATCTATAAATAACATAGATTTAGCTATGTTAACATCTTAGTGGGCATTTTTATAGAAATATTTTCTTGAAACTTGAATTATCCAACCCAAAGTTCTATTTATATACTGTTGTTAACTCAGCTTCATGCTAACCACATGAAATGTATGGATAATTTTAATTTAGTGTGCACAAAAAGTAGCATAATAATTTCTTCAGTAATAGTAAACTTTCAAAACTGGAGACTAATAAAAGCTACATTTTCTCTGAAAAAAATGTATTTTCCTTAGATGAACATAGGGGATTTTTTTTTAAATACCACATGTATTGTTTTATACTTTTAAGTTTTATTCCTTTTATCCCTAATAGAAAAATACCAACTACATACACAATGAAACTAGGTGGTGTTGAAATATAAACTGATCCACGCTATAGAGCTGTGAAAATGCTACCCTTGTGTCATCTATTAGTATAGCATCCTTATTTAACCATCCTTACAACTAGTAATGACACTGCAGCTGATGAATTCATCATGATGTGACGACATCTCATGCAAACATGCCAAGTTAACTCAAATTCTAAATTCATAATCTAATGTACTCACAACAGGTTCTAAACTCCTGAATTAGTAAGAGTGAACCTTAAAATATTAATCAATGTAGTATCCTACAAAGTTTAATGCGCCCTAGAACAGATTTTGGAATTTCATTTTGGAATACCATAACTTATTAATAGCAATGCGGCTATAAGGATGCTACTGTGAATTAACACAAAAACGACAGGGGTTGTTTGGAAACACAGCTTAAATTCTTATCCTGGGGTCTGCTACTGATTAAGTACTCTATACTTGTTCGCTGATATGTTTATTCCAATAATTATGGCAAACTTATTGAGTGCACCCTAACATCAAAGTTCATGTTTCTCTATTAACACACTAAGTATAACTTGAAATGTATATTTTGTGGTTACATTTGTTTGGTTAAGAATTAGAAACTATAATATAGGTTCTCTGGGACATTAGGATTTTATCTATAGACTTAAAAAAAAAAAAAAAACCAAGAAGGCCAGTTTTAAAAGGGAAAATGTAAGAATAATTATAAAGGGTGACTCATTTGTGCAATGCTTACCCACAATCTGAGCACTGCATGCCATCCCTAGCTCCCTCTGAGGCACATTTAACAGCAATTGACAGACCTTTCCATCAGAAACCAGAAACCTATATCATGACACACAAGTGCTGCGGCTTTGTTCTGTATTATTCAAGATACTGGTGTAGATGACTAACCTTAGGGTTTCTGTGTTCTCACAGAGAGGTCTTTTTTTTCTATTAGCAAAATAGACTGCTTTATCTAAACTGTGTTTTACAAGCTGTGAAAAACTATAAACCCCTTTTAACCTCCCTGCACAAATGCCCCAGTGTTCAACAGATTTCACTTTACTGTCAACTCAGAAGGAAACAAAAGCTCATGTGAAATAATGGCACCACGTGGCACTCACTCCATGATTATCACCTCTGTACTTCTCAAAGTTATTCTGAAATATTGTATGATCACATCAGATAATACATTTACGATTTTCGGTTGTTTCCATCTCTATTTCTGTTGTGATGTATATTTGTCACTAATCATTTTACTTTACAATTTAGCAAGAATTTCAGGGGACTGAGGCTTTTACTCAATAAGGTGCTTGCCTCACAAGCACAAGTACCTGGGTTTGAACCACAGAACCCATGTAAAAGGTGCAGACTGGTGATGTGTACTTGGGAAGACAGAGATAGGCAGATCCTTGGGGCTCACTGGCTGTCCAGCCCTCCTTAACTGATCAGTTCCAGACCACTGAGAAATGCAATCTCAAAAATAAAATAAAATAATTAGCAGGGACTAGGCAGATGACTTGGATAAAATTCTTGATCTTCAGACATGAAGTACCTGTGGCTGGATTCTGCAGAATCTACATAAATGGCCAGGGTTGTAGCACTTTCCTGGAGAACTGTCATTAAGAGTTTAGCATTAGGAAGGAGGTGAAGGGTCCTTGGAGTTGGCTAGTCAGTTAGTTCTGTGGGATCTATAAGCCCCAGGTTCAGATCTACCTCAGAAGATAAGGGAGAGAGCAATAAATAAGGGTATCTGATGCTGAACCCCAGGCTACTTTCAAACACACACACACACACACACACACACACGTACAAACACGCATACACATGTACACACAGACATATATTCACCTATACCCACATGTACACAAAGGGGATGTCTTGGAGGATATCTTCTGGCCTCTACACATATGTACACATATATACACAGCACTTCTACAAATGGACCCTACATATACATGCACACAGCACACCCAAAATTAATAAGGTTTTCAAAAGAATTTCAGTATGTTTCAGTTTAGAATTGCTTATGTGAAAATAAGCTGTTATTTTTTGTTTTCTGGTACTTTTAAGCTGTCACAAATATTATTGTCCTTTTAGATACACAAATACTGCTACCAGCAACCCACAGACCTGTTCTTATTGCATCCAGAACACTGACTTGGTCAGTGATTGTTGCTGTTTACACATTGTTGTTTCACTGAATCAAATTTAATTGTTCCATTTGTTCAAATATGAAACCTCCCAAGAAATGAATGGACATTGAACAGCTAAGGTAGACTTAACTGAAAACTTACTGGGCTCACTCCTGTCTGCTTTTCTTGGGGTGATTTTCATGTCACATCCTGTTTCACTCTCCACCTAGTAAAACACTAGTCCCGTTCCATCAAGTTGTTGCCTCATTCTTCCATGATCCCTTCTCACACTTTATTTATATGTGAGTTTGCAAAATTTGTTGAGTCCCAGTAGCAAATACATACTGACTACTCATTAAATACTAAATATTACGGTAATATCATGGTGCATCATTAAAATGTGCACTAGCAATTCCACTCATGGATATCAAGGAAATGAAATGAGTTAGAGCAGTGGTTCTCAGCTTCCTAATGTCACCCCTTAATACATCTCCTCATGTTGGGGAGACCCCCCCCAAACCTAAAATTATTCTCATTGCTACATAATAAAAGCAATTTTGCTACTGTTATGAATCATAATATAAAAATCTGATATGCAGGCTATCTGACATGCAACCCCTGTTAAAGGGTTGCTAGACCAAATGGGTTTCAACCCATAGTTTGAGAACCTTGAATTAGGTAGATACTTGCACTCCCATGTTTATTGCAGTATTATTTACATTCATCATTTTATTCTCACTACTGAAATCTCATGTAACCATAATGAACAAGTGTTATGTGTGAACAAATATTATACTGGAATATTTCAAGATAACAATTAGTGCATCATTATATATCTTGATACGTTCCAGATGCCATGTTCCTCCCTGAATACCCTGCCTCTGTGCATAGCTATGAATTCCTCAAAATAAAAAAGACTCTAACATCTTGAGTATCCACTGCCTTTCTTGGCCTTTCAGCACCACACATTTTCTACTACTAAATTGTCTAATGTAGTTATTGTCTCATTTCACTCTAGGTGGACTGAGGGCTTCTGAGGTGAAGGGCTTTGGGACAATGTGTAGCCTCATGCCTTCAATCAGAAAGCCTGGCCCAGTGTCTGTACTCAGAGAAATCTGCTCTTAACCCCAGTGTGTTGCTCTCTTCTGAAGAGCATGTATTCACTCTACCTATGACTTCATCTAGGGAAAATCCAAATTTCATTTCTTCCACGAGGCTTTTCCAGTGTTGCCTTCCTTATATGTGCAAGTAATATCTTGAAGAAACTTTTAAGCCACCAGACTATAAACGTCATTCTATTTTCTTTCACAGCCAAAAAGTTTCAAAGAGGATCATAAAAGTATAATAATAGAAAGACACTTAGAAATCAGCTGGGAATTTCTGAAGTTTTAAAATCAAGAAAAACGGGACCTTGGAAATGTTGCATGGCTTGCTTAAAATTCATGTAGAAAGGACCAGCATCAAAGGCTCCAAATTTCCAAGAAAAATTTTGGTTTTAAAACATCATTTTAAATTTGCTCTCTGGCAAGTTTTTATTTTTACTGACCACTCTGTCATCTCTCAAACTCCCAATGTCAACACCACCTCCATAAGTTATTATCCAAGGATCATTACAAGGAAAGACAGTATTTCCCAATGTTACCATCTGTTCATTTGCTACACTTCTTGTGTCTCAGTACTTTTTAATTTTAACTTTTTGTGTGAACATCATTACATGAACACTGCATATCACTCCCTACCCACTCCCCTCTCCCAATCCCTCCCACTACTCACCCTTCCCTCCCCCAACTCCTGACCTCTTCTTAATGATTATTGTTACATGTCAATCTGTATCTATATAAGCATGTGTATATACAATCTCCTGAATCTGTTCAGCAAGGCACATATGTACATGTGTCCAGGACAGACAAGCCATACAGCCTTGAAGGAAAGTAATTGACCATTTTCAGCTGTCACTGACCACCTGTAGCTCCTTGTCTAGGAATAGCAAGCTTCTCTTTGTTCAGGATGCATACAGCTAGGCAGTGTCTTCTAAACACTGACCAGGAAATGCACACATGAAACCTCAACAATGTGGATGCCTGAACAAAATCAGCACAATGAAAATAACACCAACTTATGAACCAAATCATCATTCCAAAGCTAATCTTTGGTCAGTATATGTTCTCTGCCTTTACAACTCACCATTTAGATGCCCCTTTTAGAGAGACCATTCCAAGATCTCACCCCAATAATCTTGTTTCCTTTTAAATCTACTTTCTTTGTCTTTCATTTCCATGATCTCACTTTGTGAATTGTCATTCTCTCTAAACTGAACAAACAGATCTCAGAATGCATATGCCTTCTCATGGCCTCGTCTACTTTTTGCTCATCCATTGTTCTACTTACTTTCTGTTGCTGTGATAAGATACTGACCAAAACCAACCAAAAGGAGAAAAGGATGTTTTTTGTCTTACATGTCTGGATTACAATCCATCACTGAGGGAAGGAACTCAACCAGGGCAGGAATCTAAAGGCAAGAACTGAATCAGACACAATGGAGAAACATTGCTTATTGCAGTATTCAGCTTGCTTTCTTCTACATCCCATGACCAACTGCTGAAGGGTAGAACAATCTATAGTGGACTGGGCCCTCCCACAACAACCATTAATAAAGAAAATGTCAAACAGACATGCCCAAAAGACAATGTGATGGAGAATTCATCAATTAACATTCCCTTTTCTTAAATGACCCAGTTTGTGCCATTGACAAAATATCTAATGAGCACAAACTATGCATAGTCACTTATATGTTTCTTTTTTAAACATTCACATGAAAACAAGATGACAAAATTCATACGTGGCAAGTACTTTTTATGTATGACTTCACTTAATCTGCATACTGATCTTGGAACACACTTGCTAATTCACTAGTTTTATAGTTTCAAAAAATGAGTTTCCAAAAGATTTATTGGGTCCTAAGATTACAAACCAGCACGTGGTGATGACAGGATTCAAACCCAAGAAGCCTGGCTCCAAGTGCATATTGCCTTTGGGAGGCTGTCTGCAGAAAGCTAGGCTTGCCATGTGATTGTTATTTCTAATAATCCTCATCTTTAAAAAATTCTGCACTAAGGAATTGGACGTCAAGCACAGCACCTCACAGATGGTAGACATCCAAACTTTGATATCCACAGCAAGGCCAGGCCTTATCCCTCACAATGTAGAAGAGAAAAACATTGCACTGAGGGCTCTGAACTTTATCTTGAGTGGTTTTGTGTGGCTGAACTCCTTTTCTGCCAAAGGCACAGTTGACTGTCCAAGGGAACAGAGGGTTTCATCCACAGACTCTGTTTGCTGTAGGTGCTGGGTAATTTTCCCATGGAAGACGGGGGAGAATGCTTTCAGCTTTTAGCTTGTCTCCAAGTCTCTCTTTTGGATCTCTTTTAAACATCTTCTGAATAAAACAACAGAAAATGTAAATAACTGAACATTTTATATAATGAAAGAAAGAAAATCATCACCCCCAAATCCAACATAAAGAATATTATATGAGTGTAAGTTCAGATCTCTTTCTAGTCAGTTAATATACATGTACATGCATACGTACATGTACATAATTTTAGATGCTCATACAAATGTATCATGGGCCATTGTGTAGACAAACTCATATATGTTTGCATATTTTATTCTACTCCCATTCTCACATTTAATAACATGTTTCTTAATAGCATTAAATACTTATGTGTTTTTAAAATGACAAATGACTGCTTATCTTCCCAATGAATGTCAATTTTATTGGCTACTCATTCACTGAACCCTTTGCTCAGTGAAAACTTCTTATTACCAGTTTTGTGCAAGCAGAAGCCATGCTTCAGTCCACTGTGAAGAAGGCTTTGAAGGCGTGTTATCAGGTGCCTTTTTTCATTATTGGGAAAGAGGGTAGAATTTATCTAAATCAAAGGCATATCTTGCTTAATAATTGCTTAAGTTCTGTATGGTCACCTATCCCTTATTCTTGTTTCTATCTTATTCTATGATTATAAAACAAAGCTGGAATATAGCATAAGAGTTTCCTGGATAGACACCCAAGGATGAAAGCTGGAGATAAAAGAGACAATTATATAAGATGAAGACCTGTTCCTCAGGACAAGCCGCAGGGAAGAGTTTCTATGAAGGAGAGTCTGCCCCAAAGTCACAGATGGGCTCTAAAAGAATGTGTGCTTTACAAACCTGGTAAACAATACCCATAATACTCTTAGTCAACAAGGAATGTTTTCTGCCTACTGAACATCTCTTCCAGCTCCAGCTGTTAAAGAATCAGAGGAAGCCCAGGCTCAGGTAGAAAAGTGTAAGCTGGGAAATGCCAAGGACTATGAGTTAATTCCCCTTCACACAAATGCTGTCCATTCTAAAAAGGGCTTATAGAAGAGAGCACACAACAGGCAAATTCTCAACAACATGAATTGAAAGTTGGGCTGATAGGGGGATGAATATTTCAATTAACAAGTGGATTTTTGGTGAAATTTACAAGAGTGCTTCCCTCAACCTAAAAACATATATCAGAACAAGGAAAATGGGAAGGGAGTTGTATATGGTTAAGATATCTCTGTCCAAACAGCACGATGAGAGGTTATATTTGTCTAATATAAATGCAGGTAGTTTTAAGGTCTATGCAAGGGTTAAAACTTGCTGTGGGGATTGCCTTATGGATGAGGGAACTTCTGAGAGGAGATGGCTGTGTCCAGGTTTGTGGACAGGGGCAGAGGGCATTCTAGGCAAGGTCCAGACATGGGCACTGATGAGAAGAGGCGACTGTAAGGAAATGCAATGTCAGTATAGATAGAAAAGTGATACAACAGGGAAGACAATTAGAAAGAAGCCAGGGCCCTTCCATAGCCGGATCACTTGTGTGGTTTGAATTTAAACACAAGCCCCTTTGGTTTATGTCTTTTCTATCTTTTCTTGGCCAGGGTTACAGATTTCACTGTATGGTGCCTCATGCTGTCTTCTGTTGTGTTCTTTCAACATAGTCATGTTTTATTTACATGATACTTACATGAGAACAGATTCCTCATCTAACAGTGAAACACATGTTCTCTGTCCATTTTCTTATAAATCACTGAGCTTTCCTGCTGTTTCCTCTGACACGGGATAGAGATAGGAATTTAAGAGCTGATTTAAACTGTCTTGGAGCCTTGGAGAAGGCTCAGTGAAGTGCTTGCCTGGGACCAGTCTCTACATCCAATGTGAAAAAGCCAGGCATGGTGGCAGGCGCACACTTGCAGTCTCAGCGCTGGGGTGGAGGGAGGTATGCGCAGGGACAGGTAGATCCTTGGGGATACCTAGTTGGAAGAGTTAAACTATTTGTTGAGGCTTAGTGCAAGTAAGAGACAGTATTGCAAAAATAAGCTGGATAACATCTGGAAAATGACACTCAAGGCTGTACTCTGGCCTCCATATTCATGAGAGCACTTATGTAAGTACAACCACTACAGGTATGCGCGTGCACGTGCACACATACACACACACGCACACATATGTGCAACCACCACATGCACATTACACATATGTACAACCACCACAGGTGCACACACACATAGTTACAGCCACAGCAAGTACACACACACAGACACACACACACGCACACACACATACAACCACTGCAGGCACATAATAAACACAATAAACACACACTCACACAAGCATGCACAGGCATAAGTCTGATGACAAATAGGGGTGTTCTGGCCTCTGTGTTTAAGAAGCAAAGGGATGTGACAGGATCTGCGGTTATGGGAGGAAATGAACTGCTTGTCCTAAGCTGCTGTCTAAAACATCAGAAGCTTTCATGACTGGGATTAGTGGTCCCATTTGCTATTTGTTTATATTAAGTGATAGAACTGATCATCATATACTTGTATTGAATCATTCCATTACAATCTCATTGCTTATATTTATTTTAATACATCATTTGGGTTGCCTATGGAATCCTTTAACGAGGATTAATTCAACTTAAAAACTTAGTTTATAGATTAATAGAAAGGGATTAATAATTAAGACAGAGCTAGCCAATAAGAAGCCTTAGTTATAAATTGACCAACAATTTTATAACTAATGTAGTGTCTGTGTGCTGGGAGAGAGAACCTCCGCAACACAAACCTTTGGATCTAAAATGGTGTCCTGTCTGAAAAATATGCTGAGCAATAATGGACAAAGTTTGTGGGAATAACCAACCAATATCTGATTTGACTTAAGGCCTACTTCATGAGGTGGAGTCAATCTTAATCAGTGTCCCATTGATGTGAAGAGACACCATGACCACGGCAACTCTTAGAAAGAAAAACATTTCATTGGGACTGGCTTATAGTTACAGAGGTTTAGTCCATTAAGCTTGGCAACATGCAGGTAGACATGGTACTGGAGAGGTAGCTGACAGTATTACATCAGGATCTGTTGGCAGAAGGGAGATAGAGAGGCTGGGCCAGGCTTGAACATTTGAAATGAAAAAGCCTATCCCCACCAGCACACTCCCTCCAACAAGGCCACACCTCCTAGTTCCTGTCAAGTAGCTCCATTCCCTATGACCAAGCAATCAAATCTATGAGCCCATGTGGACCATTCTAGTTCTAGCTACCACATTCCACTTACTGGCCCACATAAGCTTGAGGTCATATCATAATGTAGAAATGCTTTCAGCCCAACTTCAAATACAGGACCACAGCAAGATCTAAAACATCAGGACAAACTCCAAACACTGCATCTCCATGCCTCATGTCAAAGGGCTCTTCATATCTTCAACTTCCTTTGGTTTTGTTGACAGCAACATACTTCTCTCTCTTGGGCTGGTCCCACACCCAGTCTGAAACTTTCCAAGCAGGTACTCCACAGGCCTGGAATCTCCAATATCTTGGGGTTTCCATGGCAACCCAGGCTTTCCCTCCACAGCTTCACACACTGGCTTCTCTGGGCCTGCATGTAGAGATACTCCTGATGCATGCCTTGCCTCGGTTGCTTGCTTCTTAGTCACAGAGGGAGACTTCATAACCTCTTTCTTGTATCCTTGACTCTAAAGTCAGAGCCATGTGGCCAAAGCTGTCAAGTTCTACTGTTTACTGAGGCTAGAAGATGGCCCCCTCCTTCAATTACATCTGCATCAGCTTTCTGTTTTCTTTGGTCCCCTTCACTGTCTAAGCTTGGCTGTCCTGGAACTTACTCTATAGACCAGGCTAGCCTGTATCTCAGAAATCTTCCTGCCTCTGCCTCCTGAGTGCTGGAATTAAATGTGTGCACCACCACACCCAGACCTAAATTTTTCTTTAGACAAATTGGAAGCTTGGCTGGGTGGAATCTTGGCCTGAAATTACCACTCCCTTTATTCCATTCCATTAGGATTTTCTTTAAACGTTTTGTCTCCTTAAGCACTGGACTTGGCTCCATTATACTTCCTTGTACTCCTTTATAGTGGCACACTTAGTCCAATGTGGCCACACCCACTCCATCAAGGCCTCCTAATCCCTGTCAAGTCCCACCACTCCTTAATAATCAAGCATTCAAATATATGAGCCTATGGTGGTTCTATTCAAACCACCACAGAACTCATATATACACTGTTTAGTTGACCAAGACCTGAGGCTAAATAGCCCAGGGACCTATGTAAAACCAAATACTACTATTCTACTAAAAGAACACAGCAATAAAATGATTCATAATGACATTCTGCTATACTCATAGATCAGTTCCTGGCTCAACCATTATCAAAGAAGCTTCTTCCTGCACCAAATGGGAACAAATAGAAGAGACCCACAGCCAGATGTTATGCAGAGTGAGACACCTTGGAACACTCAACCCTATATAGGATGTCTCCATCAAATCCCTCTTTTCAGGGATCAGAGAACCCTGGGGGGAGAGAAGGAAGAAAGGGTGTAAGGGATGATGGAGTCTATCAAGAAAACAAGGCCCTTTAAATCAACATGAAGTGGATACACAAAGTGTATGTTCATATTATGCAGGGGTTCTCAACCTTCCTGATGCTGCAAGCCTTTAATACGGTTGCCCACATCATAATTCCAAACAATAAAATTATCTTCAATACCACTTCGTAACTGTGATTAAGAATCAAAATGTAAATATCTGATATGCAGAATAACAGATATATGATCCCTGTGAAATGGTCTGTCAGCCCAAGGGGTCATGACCCCATAGGATGAGAACTAGTGACACAATGCAATACTATTCAGCAATATTGAAGTAGGTACTGTTATAGTTCCAGCATGAATAAATCTTAAAAACATTCTAAGTAACAAAAGGCATCGAATGCATGACTCTGTTTTGTTGACCTCTTCTAGACAAAGAAATCTACAGAGATGCAGGGTGGATTGTCTTTGTCAGGGAATGGGCAAGAAAGGGCAACTGGAAGTAACTTTTAATGAATACAAAGTTCCTTTGGAGTCAGGAAATTATTCCCAAGTTAGGTAATAGTAATAGTTTTCTAATTCTGTAAATAAGCATTAAAAAAACCCATTAAACTATAGTTTTGATTTTAAAAGGCTTAGAGTAAGTACTGACTTTTAAGATTTTATATATATACATATTTATATGTATGTGTGTATACGTGTGTGTATATGTGTGTGTATGTAAACACATATATATATACATATATATGCAGATAATTTGTGTAAGTTGTATATGGTTATGTGGGGGGGGGCACATGTGTATGCATGTCCAGGTACACTTTAAAAGATGGAGATGGGAAGATGAAGGGGCAGGAGCACACTGCAGTACTTAAAGGTCAATGCTGGCCTGAAGGTGAAGCCAATCAGTGAGGAGAACTTCCAGACAGGCCAGAATTTAGCTTAAATAGTGTGACAGCCACACCAATGACAGAGTCACAGAATAGCAGGAGAAACCAAATATCCAAGCAGGTATGTGCCCCTTAGGACTGCAAGGCAGAGACAATTCAGGTTTACTTGGTGGAGAACTGGAAGCACATAGTGATAGACACGATCTGATATAAACCCCAAAGAAAACTATTCTTGTTCTCCTTCTTTTTTGGAAATGTACTTAACAGAGATGAAAGCTGAATGAAGCAGACCAACTTGAAATCTGTCCCAATAGGCCAGGTGCAAGATCATCATGGCTAAACTGAAGAATTGGAGAAAACTCAACACGTTTCAGGTTTACTTTGGACTCTCATCCAAACCAGAGGGCAATGGCCCAAATCTGTGGGTGATTCAACACCGAACAAGGAGAGAATCAGGTCACAGAATGATTAAGGGTGACTCGGGAGTGTCTGGCTTAAGTACCAAAGGAAGGAAAATGGGAGTCTGTAAGGAGGACATCAAAGACAGACCTCAGAGATGAACTGGACTGTGGGTGGAGAGAACGATGGATTTCTGGTGAGAACGTACTAGGCTTGGCATATCTGTGAGACTTCCATATACAGAATTCAAGTAGACACATAAAGTTCACGTGGGGGGGGGGGTTCTTAAGCCGGAAAACCTGTAGGAGATGAAATTTCAAGCCACAGAAATGAATGACGCTTTCTAGAGGGAACATGTAGGGACAGATCAGAGAGGATTTACAATCAAACCAAGGGTCTTACAAATGTGGAGTGCAAAGGGAGCCAGAAAATGGACAGAAAGAAAGAAAAGCTAAGGTTGATAGAAAAAAATAGTCTTTTTTTTTATACTTTAAAGGAAGATTTGTTTTATGATGAACATCTTTGAAGAAATCTAGAAATAAGGCCTGCTTCAGTCAGTCAGGGGACGCTGTTGTCCCTGTTTAACCTGTGTGGGAACGGTTAAAAACTCAGAAGTGCTATGCAGCATGATCAAACACATGTGTTGGGGCTGCTCTCTCAATCAACAGCAGAACCTAAGCTAAGAAACATTCCTGTGCCTTTCTCACCAGGGTTGCTTAAAGTCACCCACAAGGTGGCTTTCTTTCATTGCAAATGAAAAAATGTATATGTTCCATATTGTACGGTCAGAAGGAGAGTCTGGATTTAAGAAATGACTTTCCTTGACCTCTAATATTTCATAAACAACAAATAAAAGGTGGCTTTCAATGTCCCACCCATGCTAGCACTTAATGACTGGTGTGTTCAGGGATGCCCCTCGTTAAGTGTTAGTCACTGGGCAATTTGGGGAGCTGCTCACCATGGTGATGAACATTTGTGATGCTTATCTCATGCAATCCCAGCCCAGTTCTGGGTTGGAAGTGGAGCTGAATGAGACCACTGAGAAAGCTGCACAGCTGCAGTTGGAGAAGCACACATCACTGCCAGGTCTTACTGGTGACCTCACAATTGACAGAGATGCTGCCAACCTCCTACATACCCCAAGAGAGAAGATGCAGACTCATTTTACCATAGAAACAAGATTAGCGAAGCAAACTATTTAGGACCATAGCATCGGTGCTCAGAGAATGGAAAAGTGCTGCAACATATTTTTTCAGGAGTCAATTAAAGGTCAAATGAATACAGTCAGTTCGTTTATTTAATGGTATTTACCAAGTGTAGACTACACATTGACTAATATGCTAGAAGTAGGAAATTCAGCAAGACATACAGAAAGCGATTCTTTTTTAAATTTCCTACTTTTAAAGGAAACAATTTCAAGCATCTTCAAACAATAAAAGTTGACCTTTGTGATATTAAGTCCCTTTCTCATTTGCAATATAACAGCAAAATGAGGTGAGTGGTGGCTTTTTCCATTTCAGATTCTCTACCATCTCCATTCTGACTTGCATTAACAAATCACAAAGACATGTTTATTGTGTGAGAGAGATAAACCTTGTCCTGACAGAGTTCTTTCCGACATGAGTGCTTTCTTAACCAAACACAATGGAATGTTGTTGGTTTTTTTATTTTTTTATTGTCTCCTAATATTTCTTTATTCACTCATTTTATATATACCTCATCAAAGATTGCAGGAGCTAAGAATGTTAATGCAATATGCTGATTTTATATGAAGCCTTAGGAAATCATAGTCCTAAATAACTGAAACCCAGGACGTCTTACATTCTGACTCAGCCATACAGGACATTCTTCAGGCATCATGCTTTCGGTAAAGCATCTGTAAACACAGAAGCATCAAGACAAGACACCGGAGGTTAGTCTGGGCTCCAAATTCCAAGTGGAAATGGTGTCATTCATCAACATCATTGATAAATATTTAAAGTTGTCTTTGTTCTTCTTAACCACCCACTAAGCAGTCACCATGCTGAGGCAATTTAGGCCTCTGTTGGAGAGCAATCATTCTCAGAATAAGAGGTATTAAAGGTCCAGCATACATTCAGTCCTTGCTTTTCAGAGTAAATTTCGTTTCTATATTCTGGGTGTTTTCAGGCCTGAGACATACGACAAATGTGCTTAAGGCCCAGTGACTGGGACCATTTCTGCCTGAAACTGGTTTCCTGTCTTGTCATTCCCATAATTTTAGTTGGATGTCCTCCTGAGTCTGCCTTGGGTCTTGGTTGTTTGAATCTTAAAACATGATAATGAATGTTGAAAACATTGCTTCTATGGGCAGGATGACTTGAAATAAGAGAGTTTAGGGAAACTACTCACAGGAGGATCACCATGGGTTTGGGGCTAGTCTAAACTGTAGACTTTGGCTCCAGGAAACAAAACAAAGCAGCACCAAAAGAAATGAAAGAAACCCACAAAAGAAAAATAAAAGCAAGTGCAGGGTAAGAGGAGGTTCTCATGGCTACCCTACTATCTAATAAACACCAACCCTTATTTATTAGATGTTTAAACATAGAACAATGTTTTAGTTCAACTGAAATGAATCTTCCAGCCATTCCCAAAATTAATTTCTTTACTTTCTGGATCAAAGTAACCTTTAAAAAGAGGCAAATGTTTGTACTCCTCTTTTTTATCTGCACTGTATATGTTTTTGCCATTATAAATGTTGAAAGGAACATGCCTGAACTTATCAAAAAGCAGTTCACTCTGATTACTTTGAAGGTAAGAGAAGCTTCCACAATTCAGACAAGAAACTAACAGTTCAGGCCAGTACAGTATCAGCAACAGTGAAAAGCACAGATTCGGAATGAATTTTGAAGGTAGAAAAAGTATAATGTATTGATGCTTAGACATGTAATATGTAAAAGAGAAACACATTAAGAATCACAATATGATTTTGAACCATGTCAGAGGAATAACTGAACAGTAACACTTGAAGAAAAGAGAAGGGAAACAATTAGTATAGAATGTAAATGTGATAAACCCATGACCTTTCATGCTGAATGTCAGTTATGTGCCTAGATACACAAGATTTCTTGTTTCTTGAACAAGAGTTCAAGGAGGTCTGGTGTAACATTTCATAATTCAGAATCACTCGCATGCAGTAGCCATTTATGGATTAGAAAACAAATCCTGTACAATAACTATCCTACAATATGGGCAATTACTCTACCACTCAGTTCCTTATTTCCTTAATGCCAAAGGGAATTTCAATTTGAATGAAAGAGGCTGAAAATGTCCAACATAAAAACTCATCACTCACACATACATATTTTGCAATTTCAACATTAGTGGGTATATTTTGTGGTTTGAAAAGAAAATGAAATATTTAAAAGCAATCCATCAAAAATACACAGAAAAAAGAAACTTGCATGGGATGCTTGTAAAATAGATTAAAATTTACCACTTGATGAAGAGTTGAGACAATTTATTTCTACCCAAGATTTTATTTAAAATAATTGGAGACTATATTTGTAAGTTCTTCATTGTTATAAAACTTTTGGATACTGATTCTACTATTCATGAATATAAAACCTATAAATTATTTTTTTACATTTTTAATCTAAATTGGAAGGTAGAGTGTAGCATACTCTATGTGAGATCCTGGGTTTAATCCTCAGCAGCTAAAATTAAAAAATGGAGCCAAAAGAATCATTAATCTTTGTCTTGAATTAATTAAACCTAATAAACAGACAATACCAAAATGCTTCTATTAAATATCCCTCCTGACTGATAATAAATCTTCATTTTAATAGTTTGATTTGAGACTGAGGGGGATAGCGAGGTTGGTTAGGTGCTTGTTTTGCAAATACAAGGAGCTGAGTTTAAGCTCTAGAACTTGTGTTAAAAGCTGGGCATGGTGGTGAACATTGTTAATCTCAGCTCTTAGTGGGTGGGTCACTAGGTAAGCAGCTTACCCTCTTTAACAAGTTCCAGTGAGGGACTCTATCCTGCCTTTTAAAAAATGGATAGCACTTGAACAAAGACATCCAAAGTTGTCCTTGGAGCTGTACATACATACATACACACATACATACATACATACACACACACACACACACACACACACAGACAGAGAGAGACAGAGACAGAGAGACAGAGAGACAGAGACAGAGAGTCTGAATAAGTAGTTGCTAGATATTATCATTGTGGATAATTAATATCTTAAATATATAAATATATAACTATAAAAAATTTCATTGTTAAACAAAAGGTGATTCAAAGCTCTTAAACAAACAAAAAGTCGAGGGTCAACTAGAATGAGAAAACATTTACTGTCAATGTTATTCTATCACAACCAGTTCTTTAGAGAGAGGCTCACTAAGATCTTAGTGGCTGGGAAAGTAAATTACATGTACAATTCACAAAGAAAAACAAACAGTGAAATTGGTGTGGAATCCATCTTGGATAGAAAATAAAATAATGGAAATTCAAAAAATAAACAGGCACAATTTCATTTTTTCAAACAACAATAAAAAATAAAATAACACATAGCTTTGTAAGTAAAATTAACTGGTATTTCAAATGTCACTGGTGGCTCCACAAATGAATGCACTTTGGGAACTCTGTAATCATGCTATTCTACTTTTTCACTCCATAATTTTGATACATTTAACAAAATCATCCATAGATGAAATATGATGGCTAAATTCCAGTAACCACAAATTTACTTTCAAAATTATAAAATATAAATAAACAGAAGTCAACACAAAGTTCACCAACAAGTAAATTAAGGTAAATAATGACACTTCCAGGAGAGACACATGACATGCAGACACATGCATGCCTAATGCCTCTGTTGCCAAATTATTAAATGCATGTGTTAGGTTGAATTTATTTAAAATGAAAAATGTTGCATGTAGTCTTTGAAGATTGAAAACAATTCTGTAATCATAGGCGAACAAATGTGTAATAAAAATCAATATAGCAACTTTCAAATTCTGGCCATGGGGAACAAAAATATAAATTAGTAGATCCTTTAAACATCTTCTTATGTAATACAATTTCTATTAAAAAAAATAGTGAATGAATGCACAAGCACTCATTGGCAAAATGGTTTTCAAAAGTTTACAGTAACTTTAAAGATCTCTTTACGGGTTTCTAAATACATATGTCCTTTAATTTAACTCTAAAATTAATTCTTCTTATCCTCTGATCTGATTCATTGTAGACATTAAAATTCTGTAAGCACATGCACACTCAAGTACATAAAACTTTGTTTTAATTTAGACAGCAACAAAGCCTGTGCATCATTCTATAACTTGCCTTTTATTAAAATTCTTTAATTACACAATATTTGATTATGTCATTTAAAAAAGAAAGTCTTGTAAAAGACACACTATGTGCAATTGTGTTGGTAATATTTTGAAATTTAACCATTTTGAAATGTAAATTTTATGAACTTATTCATAGTAAACTATCCATAAACCTATGTGATAGGATGGAAAAACTATCTGTAACATATAATGACTACATTTAAAATAAAGCTAATCGAGTAGGAGAGTTTCCAGTCACAAGATAGGAAATTCACACAGGAAGAACCATAATGACTGATGACATAGAAAACTAATCAACCTGACAATAAGCAAGGAAACGAGCAGATGCCACTTCACACTCATTTCCTCTGAAATAAAATGTTGACATGGGGAATTAATAGTGGTTATCTAAGTAATGTACTCTAGGGTAATGACTCTACCAGAGGAATTGTTATAAATATGTTTAGGGTCAATGCTACATTAAATGTTAACTAAGTATATATGTACTCAGGGGTTCAGATGCTCCACTGAAAAGCAACCCACAAATGCACAAGAGAAAGCAAAATATGCAGGAAAAAAATGTTTCTCAAGATTAAAGCTAATTAGCAATAAGGTGAGTAACTTATACATGTAGCCATTTAATGGATTGTTTGTGGAATATTCATTTACTTAAGAGCAGTTCAGTGTTTATTCTCTAGAGATGAAACATCCATAGACAACACTGATTTCCAGGAGCGTCACAGACTATCTGACCTCGCTATATTTCAGTGTTATTTAGTCAGCATTTCTTCTGTAGTTCATAGGCTTGATGTTGGTTAAATCCACAATGCATGATACATGTCCGAAATAATTCTTAGAAACAACATAGGGATTAGCTTCACTTTCAAAGACCTGTCAATTTTAACACTGAAAACCTGATAGGATTGGAGAGATGGTTGTTAGGGCAAGAATTTGGAGTTCATCATAGTTTTGGTAAGAATTTGGGGTTTGGGATGGTTATGCACAATTGCTCAATCAGCAGACATTTCCGGGAATTCAGGAGGTAATTAGTTTTGCATTCTTACTCTCAGATCTGCTCAAACAAAT
This sequence comes from Phodopus roborovskii, assembly GCF_943737965.1. NCBI lineage: Eukaryota > Metazoa > Chordata > Mammalia > Rodentia > Cricetidae > Phodopus > Phodopus roborovskii. Next base: position 18,562,730 of record NW_026126549.1, on the reverse strand, counting down.
ACAAAGTATGTATGTATGAATGTATGTATGTATGTAGTATGTGGGCACATTATCAATTGTGTTACCCTAAATTAATTCTTTGGATTCACTTAACTTCAAAAATATTTAACTGGTCATCTGAGAAAGTTTAAAGATGATTCTCAACTGAGATAACTTTTGTCTTTTATCACCATTTTATTTCACAGTCATAATTTCAGAAACGATGCAGGGGAGAGGGAACCTACTTTACTTCTACTTAGAATTTTCAGGTGAAGAAAATAAGGCCCTGAGAGGTTAGGTTACTAACATGGGAACTTACATCATCAGATGCTCTGGCTGCAGAGAAGTCATGTAAATGCCAAGAGCATCCCAACATAAGCTTGTCTGCCCTAATATATCATTTTGAAATATAATAAAAATATAAGTCTCTTTTTCTTCTCAAACACAGTGCCTTAATTTTTTTAGTTCAACAATAGATTGCTTCAAGAAAGTCAGAAGAGGTTGTCAGATGCTCTAATGCTGCTAGAGGTACTGGCTGAGGTGGTTAAATGAGAAATGTCCTCCACGGGCTCTGGAAGGTGAATACTTAGTCCCCAGTTGGTGGCACTGTGTTTTAACCAAGGGTGTGGGCAGAGGATTGACAAGTGAGATGGTCTGAGTATCTTAGCACAGAGGCAGTATTAACAGTAACACCAATGCAACCCTTTCTTACCCCACATTTACCAGTCAGTCCCCTGTCCACTAAAAGTCACTGTGCATATAAAAGCACATTGCACAACTATAAATTTCCACAGGCAATAAACTACCACTGTACTGGACCTTACAAAATGCTGCCCAAATACTTTATAAATAGTTAAGATTTTCACTCAAACCTAAAGCCTAGTGTGTTTCTGTTGTGAAGTTCATTAAAGGAAGTGAAAAACAGAAGGCTGAAATCACACTAAACACAACACAGAGTTCAAACATGGCCTCATGCTTTCCTTCAGTCTAGTAACTTTCCTGAAATTTATTATTTTTTCAGTGTATCCCACATACAGAATTCAACTCTGTATGTGGGTACAACTCCATTCAGGCTTAATTCAACAATTAACAAAACAATGCATACGAATGGCAGATCCCACTACTGCATCTGCTGCAGACTGAATTGATTTAGAATTGAAGTCACATGCTTTACTGAATTACATTCTAAATTAGTAATGTCCCAGACCTCTACTATAGACAAAATAAGGTTGTTTCAACAGCAAAGTGCATACAAAAATGCTATGCTATTTGTAGTTGAGTATGAGAACAGCAAGGAAGCATGATGATGAATTTACTATTTCACAGATATAAACATACACCTATAAACCCAGTTCCATTAATGGGCGTGCACATGAATGCAAGCATGCTTATTGTTATGAAATCTAAAATGGTATCCTTGTTAATCATATTGTTGCTGTGATAAATATATTACAAATTGACCAGTTTTGGCTTTAAGCCATTATTCAAACATTCCCTATATCTTAGTAGCTCCCAACACTAAGGAGAGACAAAGAATCTTTAAATTTTTTAGGAACCCAAAAGAAATGGCTATATAATGTATTTCTCTATGAAATAAATTATTCTGTTAGGGCTATCTCTAAATTTGCTGTTCGATTTCTGTCACTTTATCCTGAAAAACATATTCAGTCAGATTTTGCATGTATTAAGATACATGGACCTGATGGACGAGTGAATAGAGAAGATGAGAAAAATGGAGATAAACCATGCTGAATACAACATTTGCTGTTGCTTGGCATTTGAGGGGGTTGTTGTCAGTTTTAAATTGGTGTTGTATGTTATTATTTGAAAAAGGCAAGTTATAGAAAGACTTCTACAATATGATTCCAGTTTGGGATTTTTAAAAAACAAAACAACATTGTGCTTTTATGGATGCACATACATAACAAAATTATAAAAATATGAATGGAAATATGTTTACAATGTTGAGAAGAGTGGTTACATCTGGAGACTTGGGGAAGAAATTGGCTGCCAAGGGGAACATGAGAGCTCCAACATGACACACAGATTTGAAAATAAAGACCTTAAGCAAAACTGATGAAATTTAGCATTCACAAAATCTGGGTTGCTGAATTAATGTATGCATATCCATATAGTTATGAAGTTTCACAGTTATAGGACTATATATTTATTTGAATGACTAAAAGATGAACGAGGAAATGACAAAGACTATGAGCATATAATGCAGAAAAGACATGAAAACTGTTGCAAAGAAACATTAAGATTGGTCAAGATTGTTGATCATATAGAGTTCTAACACCCACATCTGCCAAAGATGTGAAGGGAGGAGAATTATAGTGGAACTGATGAGGATGTGAGCTGGGCTAGCATCTTTAGAGGGTGATTGACAGGATGCGCTGCTTGAGTAATACCACCCTGCATTCCCGCTTCCCTCAAGGATACCATTTCCAGAAATGTCTTAAAGCAATGTGGGAGACTCTAGTTAAAGTTGCTTTTGACAGAACTAGCATCCTTTGCAACTGTGTAAAATGGTGCTGTACTCAAGGCCTAGCAACAGGAATCAGTCTTCACAGCTCCTGCCACGAACAAGCACAGTCAGCCATCAGCAGAGCACCTGGGAGAATGCTTTTTCTGTGCTTGTGTCCAGCTTCATCTAGCAGGCATAATGCCACACTCCATGCCCTTCTCAAGTGTGTGAAACTGTAGAAACGTACACAAAGTGTGTGAAACTGTAGAAATGTACACGGGAGGGGGAAGAACTAGGAGAAATGGGATAAACTGGCAGCATTTGGATACATTTTGACTGTTCTAAAGGTGTATCTATCTGTACTGAACAGATGCTTTTGAATATCTACAGTCACAAGACAACACTTGAGCACACTCACCCTATCTGCACTCCTTTGTATGAGGTCAACAATCTGTGCTGAACCAGTTTGTATGAGTATTTCTTTAATATCATCTATAGCCACATAATTAGAAAACACTTTCTTTATTTTAAATATAAATTAAAAAGTCTCAGAAAGATTAAATACATGTTTTACTGAAAATAATAAAGCTAATGAGAAGCTAAGCACTTACTCTTAAGCCAAACACTGACACTGGTGCTCTAAATAAATTATATTTTCACATTATATATTTTGGTGTAGCCATTTTTAAATGCAGATGTGAACAAAGGGCTTAAAATAATGTGCTGAACAGAGAGCAATATACACAGGTGGTCAAATATTAGGATGCAAGTCCCACACAGCAATAAGCAAGGTACAGAAGAAACATAATTGTAATGTCATTTATACTACATACACAAAGTTACGACTATACAACGAAACTAAATGTTACTTGTCCGTGCTTCTACATATTAAAACTATCACTATCATACAAAAGGGGTGGTCCCTTAAAACTTAAAAAAGTCAATAAAAAATAATTGAAGAAAAATGTGCATGGATCATGGTGTATGGAGTTTGGGTGACCTCCAGAAACATCTGGGAGATGATAGCAAGGATGGTGAGAGCATGGGTATGGGCAATGCCAGGCAGACTCACTGGCTACAGCTCTTCCTGGCTGTCAGCTCTGTTGTAAGGGAAGTGTTTGGGGCACTTACCTGAGGCTTGGTACAAAGGGTTATGACACAATGAGCAGTAGTATCACATTAATTCAAACAACCGACTTGCAATTACTAATTTTAGTACTGTGACATTAGGTAATTTTGAAATTAAGAACCCTGTTCTGTGAACATACCTGGGGCAGCACAGATAGGAGACCTGCTCTTCATCCCTCCCTACTCAGATGCCAGCAGAACTCTATTCAGATTCTGAAACTCCAGTGCTGCAGGACCAGGGCCTCAAGAGTACCCTAGAGATGCCCGGCAGCTTCTGTTGCAGCTTGCTCAGGAGTCTTTGAGCAACTCTTCATGAAAGCTCTGCTTCAACAAATTACTGAATGACCGACTTGAGAGAATTGTCAGATTGAGAGTCTCTCTTTGTATACTTCTAGGTTATTTTAATACTTTACAATAAATAACTCCCCACATCTAAGACCTGGAAGAAAACATGTAGTGTGTGCAATGATTTCCTGAGGCCAATGCACCTAAGTGCACTGTCTACCTCCAGGTTAGGGAAGCAGCAGGATTATTTTTCCACCAGACTACCCTCAAACCACAGGGGATTGTGGAGGATGAAGGATGCTCCCCAGGTTCATTAGGGGGTAAGGGAGCGGGGAGGGGGTTATCAAGTCTGAGACTGCTAAGGATTAGCTGGATTTCCTGCTATGGAATTTCTCACTGGAGTCTCCTGTTGACCTTTCCATGCCTTCACATCTATAATAACTCCACTGTAATATTTCAGGGTAGGTACTTGTCTACATTTTTTTCTTTAAGAATAAAAATCTCTTCAGTTCTGTTGATTTTTCTTATCTATCAATTTTTAACTGGGTTTTCTGCATTACTCTTATAGCATTAATTTAATTGGTGTTGTTGCTTAGTTTATATATTTCTCCAGTTTACATTTTGCTTTATTTACTCTCCTTCCTGTCACCCTCCAGTATAAGTTTAGGCCATTGACATGAAGCCTTTTATTATGCTGACCAGTTTACATTTTCTATTAGCATTTTAGCACCCTTCCACAAATTGTGTCTTGTATTTCATTTTCATTCAGCTCCCACTCTCTCCTAATATCCTTTACAATTTCTCCCTCAGAAATTGTTCAGTTGTTGTTCAACTTGGACATCAGGTAAAATCAAATGCTACATGAAGGAAAGCTAAAATGAAAACAAAGAAACAACAAAGAAAGAAACAACAGAGATTATCAAGTCAAAGTAGGGATGAAGGAACTGGAATTCCCCTCAGCATGCTGCCTTCCACTTCATTTCAACCTAGACACTAAAGTTGTGTGGATAACTTTATAGTTGTGTGGATAACTTTATGAGAACCCAGTATTCAAACCATGTCTATGAATTAAGGGAACAGTCTTGAAATTGGCCAGATCTGCATTTTAGTCCATTGATGGTCTTAGACCAATTATTCTATACCCTAAAGAGCACACTAAGTGGAACCAGGAATATCTTCCTCAGGGGGTACTATGGAATCTAATATAGTTACTTAAAAATAGAAGGTGACTGTCCAAAACTGTGCAATGGAGTCACACAGGATCACTAGTGCTTGTAGTTGTTGCCTCTGTCAAAGCTGTCCATCAAAAGGCAAGGAGAGTGTTCTTCAGACTGTGAAAACTGAACAAATATTGACTTTATAATGCCAGTGTTTTCCAGCCAATGAAGTTTCGAAATATGCAGCTAGAAGATGACAATACTGAGCTCTTTGTTTTTAGAAGTGCAAGTCACAGAGCCTGTGGATGACCCTAGTATGATCTTAAGGACCCAGGTAAAGTTGGAAAGAGAGAACTGACAACACAAGCTGTTGTCCTCTGACTTTCACACATACACTGTGCCGCACCCACCAACACATATCTTACACACATCTTGGACATACACACAATGATGATAAATGAATTTCATTGTAATAAGAAGTGCTGATGGTATGTAAAAATGTCTGGCATGTCTTCAAGTAGATCTCTCTGCTGTAAGAAAATTTCTTGTTTGAAAATATTAAGTACACTAACATAAGAGTCATAAAGGAGAAGGCTATATTCTATATAAATACACACACACACACACACACACACACACACTCCTCTATCTAGTCCTTGTCTATTTCTTCATAAACATTGGATATAATAACATGAACTATTTCACTTATATTGCATCCTTAAAATATAGTTGAGTTATAAACAGTAAGTTTAACACATAAGCATATCTTTGAGTCCTGGGTTTTCTACAAGCCTCTATTATTATTGTGTTTATAATCATACATCATTAAAAATGAAATGCACATGCACAGTTTTGAACTTCACCCCACATATTACCATACCCTTTTCTTTGGAGAATTGTTACCTCCTGAAAGCCCCAAATTCCTATCAACAAAACTGAACGACAACATGTGTCTTATTGTTTGTGAAAACTGGGCATAGTGTATGACAATATGAATATGATTACATTATCTGTGAAATTTCCTAACTTTGTTTTCTTCTAAAAGGAATGCCAATAGAAACATTACCATCTCCATTGGTCAATTTTCTTTCAGAGTATTTAGAAGGAAAACAATGGAAGCATTACTACACGCTCTGTGGTGGTTTGAATGAGAATGTTCCCCACAGGCTCATATATTTGCATGCTTAGTGTTAGTATTTAGGCATTTATACTGGCCTGTCCTTGGAGTTCTGGCAGGATAAGTCCTCAGCTGCAGCCACTTAAAAGTACCACTTGTGCCTATTCACTATGCTCCCTTTTAAAGGGGCCCTGCCCACCTCCCATAGCTCGCAATCTGTCTCTCATCTCTCTCTCTCTCTCCCCCCCCTCTCTCCCTTCTCTCTCTCTCTCTGCTTCTCTTTTCTCTCTCCTACTATTCCTGTCCCTGGAGGACAGTCTCCTCCCTCCGCTTTCCCCTTTTTAGGATCCCTTTTCCTAATTACAAACAAAACAAAAAACCCTCTCTGTCACACAGCTTTTCTTAAATTAGCCTTAAGTTAGCCTCCAGGTGATGAATTGTTTGGAAGGAATCAGGAGGTCCAGCATGTCTCAGTGTGTCTCTGCAGGTAGGCTCTGAAGTTTCAAAGGCTCATGACAAGTGATTCCCCCCCCTGCTCCCCTCCCCCACGATCTGCTTCTAGCAGATTAGGATACAAAGCTCTGGGCTACTGCCTGTGGGATTCCCACCATGATGATCATGGACTCACACTCTGAAACTGCTTGCAAGCTGCCAATTACCTGCTTTCTTTGGGGCTGCCATGGTCATGCTGTCTTTACAGCAAAACAAGATGGGTGGAAGAATCTGGTGAATTATTTGCTCCCTGCAGATATTTCTCATGTAATTTGTTGCCTACCACTGTCATGACTCACAAAGGTTTATGATTAATAAATTTAAATGTTCTGCTCATTTCAAAATTTATAATTTGAAGAATATCCCAAATTTTAAGAGGTAAATTAGAACATCCAAACCTGACTTTTACTAAGAAAGTAAATTTGAAATATTCATTTAAAAAAAAAAAAAAGGTTTCTTTTTCATAGCAACATCTCACAGACACCTTAAAATATAAGTTTCTAAAAAGTAGACTTAGCACATAGCACATCTTTGAGGTTATATGTTTTCTATAAAGCATGCATCATATACCACAGAAAAAATTTTATGTAAACTCTAATGTACTTTTCAAAAGCCCATGTTGTTATAATGGTTCTACCCACATTGCATCATGGGGGGAAGGGGTCTTTGGTTTTGTCTTTCACTTGTATTTCCAAAATCCCCAGAATGATGGTCAACCAGGAGGTGATGGTATGCTTCTGCTAGAGAAAGAGTTAATGACAAGAAATGAGAGATGAGTCAGGCAGACAGTTCATCATGCAGTTCCAGTATAGAGTCTGCCGTTTACTATTGCAAACTTTGGTGAGCTATTAATAGGTTCAGACTGTGTCACCAAGATCCCAAATTTTAACATGTTGAGATTCTGCAGCCAAAGGCAGAAGCAGCCAAGTTCTTAGACAACTTACTAAAATACCACTGGTGAGATAACCAAGCAACCACATTAATGGGCAGAAGTAGGCAGGAACATGCTATTCCAAAACATTCAAGTGGAAACTAGGGAATGCTCTTACATTTAAAAGGTACCCTGAGTATATGTCATCAGACTCCAATTCCTCCTTTATCTTTCTGCTCCCTCGCTCCTTTTCGTAACACTACCTCCCACGTAGGAATATTTGTTTTCAGTCCACTTGGATTATGTAAACTGTTGGAACTTAACAAGGACAAGGAACTGTAAAATTGAAAATGAAAAATAATCAATCAGGGACCCAAGTAAGAAACTAAAACTACCCCACCCCCCCACACCCCACACACCCCCACACACCCCCACAGCCCAGTCCCTGATTTCTTTTACTGCTTTGTTTTAAGTTGAAACCTATGTAGCCCAGGCCCCAGGATTCTCTACCTCCTGCATGTACCCCACCTCATATGTGTGTGGCGGGGGGGGGGGGGTTGGGGGAGCAAGCCTAGGGCTTGTACCTACCAGAAGAAAAAACAAACAAACAAACAAAAAAAAAAAAAACATTGCCAGCTAAGCTACATTTCCAGTCCTCAAATCTATTTCTTTAATCTACCATTTTACCAGCTGATGTGACTTTCAAATGACACTTCTGTCTGTCTTATGGGCCTTCCTCTGACTAGCCTAATGACCCCTCACAGTAAAAGTTTTAATATTGTCTTATTCATTAGAAATATGCATTAAACATTAAATGTATAGGATGAAAACTATGGCTTAATTGATCCCAAAATTCCAATGATAAAATTATTTTTCATAAAACTTTAAGTACTTTAAAACACCATTTATCATATGACCCAGTCATTCCATTTCAATATATTTACTCTAAGAGTGAAAAAATATGTATCTTCACAAAGACTTATAGACAGATGTTTATAGTAGCAGTAACCATAATAACCCAAACATGGACATAATCTAAATGAGTATGAGTTGATGAAATGATAATCATAACATGGTATCCAGGGAAGGTAACAGGGAGGATCTGAAAGGAGGAAGAGTTGGGATAGGGGAAAAGTGATGCAATTCTATTTCAACTAAACACATTAATGTACAATTAATAAAAATAATAGTAACTATATGACTCATCAAAACAATGATAATATGATTATTAATCATGTCATAGAAATAGAGACTCTTAATTTTCTTCAAAGGAAAGGAAAAAAGGGATGTACAATGTGGCCACAAGCATGATGATAACTGAATGAAGCAAGCCACACAGCAAGCTTGTATGATTTCATGACTTCATTTATAGGAAATGTTAAGGTAAATCTACATGGACAGAAAGTTGGTTATTGCCTGAGGCTGGAGATGAAGAGCAACTGCAAAGAGATATGATAGATGCTTTGAACTGACTGAAATGTTCTGAAACTCAACCACAGTGAAGGCTGTACAGTTCTGTAAATGTACTAAAACACTGTGCACTTAGCATAGATTAACTTCATGGTATGTAACTCATAACTTCAATAAAGGATGGTAGAAAGAAAACATTCATAACATCCTTTCCAATTTGTTATTTTACATAAAGATTTATTCTACAGAATCAACCTGACATCCATAACTCCATTTTACTAATGGGAAATAATTAGGCTATATTTGGAAAGTGGTCCACGGAGGGCAGTTGATCTTGAAAACATCAATTTAATAATTTTAGAAATGCTACTACATAAACCACTAATTTCCACCTCAGTAAATAACAACTGAGAAGCTATTGGGATTAGGAATTAACTGTAAATATACAGATTGAGCACTTACTAATTTACTTTTTAAAAGTCAGTTATTTCTATAACAAATTACTCAAACTTTATGCTATGTTGATTATGTTTTCAGATGATTCTTTCCACAGTGGAGTACTCAGGCTTGCTATTTGGATATGAAACAATTCTGAAGTTCTGCATCCTATGAGGATATAACTGAAGTCAGGTTATATGTATGATCCTCTGTCAATAACTTAATTGAATCCCTGAACTGAGGAGCTAAAAAACTCCAAGAAATGTGGTGTTTTTATAACTAACTAAAAGCATCATATTTTACTTACTATTAATTTATAGATTCAAATCCAAATTATAATGGTAATAGATCAAATGTACTATTTTATTAGCTGGTAAAATTATTTTCCTTATCACTACTGTTAGCATGTTCACTGTTTTCACTGTTAATTCTAAAGATTTTTATAGGACTTAAGGTTCCCTCGCCAATATGAAACCCATTCCTGCCACTTTTATCAGGACCATGAACTTATGGCTAGGCACATAACGGGCCCTAGAGAAGAACCTACCACTATTATGCAGCCAAATGGACATAGTATTAAACCAGCTCCTAGTGGCTTATCATTATACCTGTAGATTAATGCATCTCACAGCCTTCATTAGTAAAACTTCCAAGTGTAGTTGAAGGTGATTAGCAAAAAACTCACAACAGTTAAAATTGAAAAATATTTAAAGACCGTGGGGGTGCTCAGTCCTCAAAGGGTTGTATATCATGTCCTTTCCTCCCAAGGCTCAGGGACCATTGCAAAAGAAGTGGAAGAAAGATAGAAAAGCCAGAGGTGGTGGATGACTATAAAGAAAGAATGGGTTTTTTGGTCACAGTAGGGCAGTTGCACAAATGAACCCACAGCGGTTGTAACAGTATGCACAGTATGTTCAGGAGAACAATCTTAAGCCAAACAAGAAGCCTACAGTGAGAGAGGAGGTGGGCTGGATGTTACACTCCTAGCTGCGGAGCTATTAGCAATTGATAGCTTCTGGGAGATTGAGAGTCCATTTCTTTAAAGATGGGGTTCCTGGTTGCTGGACCAAGTTCCAGTGGATGACCACACATACATGAATATATAAGCAGCACAGTTTGGACCCTGTGTATTAACAACAGAGAAAGGCAAAAGAGAATTGCGTTGGTAGTGAACTGGGGGTGGATCTGGGAGGACTTGGGGAAGGATGCAAATAGGACAAAAACATACTGTGTAAAATTCTTAAAGAACAAATCAAAAGTGGGGGGCATGGGAGGATGGGAGGGAGAGGGAACTGGGGTCGATATGTAAAATACTTTAAAAAATATTAAAAAAGGAATTGGGCTTTCCTCCTGAGATGGACACTGCATGTCCCTATATCCCACTGGACTCCTCAGAGGTTAACTCTAATGTCATTGAAGACCTAAGATACAAAATCCAACCTACAGTTTAAAGAAGGATTTTTCAATCCTCAAATGTCACCACTTTTCCAGGATGCGTATTTTCCTACTAGTGGAAAATTTCACCTTTTCACTTTAGACTGTCTTTTTGCAATATCTCACATACTACTCATTAGCTTATACATAGTTTGTCCTAACAAAGGAATAAGAAATACCTCATACATGTAACATAAATGGATGATATAGAAATGTGACTCTTCTAAAACAAATTAAATTATTCGGTCAAGTTTCTTTTTTAAAAAAAGAACTAATCAAAATAGGTAAGAAAAAGGAATTGCTTTTTTCGTTTTCAAACATGGTCTTTATGCTTGAGATTAGAATTGGAACCACGAAAATGCTCAATACCTGTATCTCACCAACTCCTTACTTCCCCTATCTCCAGGATTCTAATGCTGATGTCTCCACACTACATGTTAGCATATCAGGCACCAGGAAATCTATTTAAAGGCATGATGATGTAGGCTTGCTATATAAGTGGTCACCTCTTTAGTTATGCCAGATTGAGGCAACAGAGCTTAAAAAAAAAAATACAAGTATGGTGCAATATGACCTCATGCTGGCCTTCTTAAAATGCCTTGAATGTCTCTCTCTCTCTCTCTCTCTCTCTTTCTCTCTCTCTCTCTCTCTCTCCTCCTCCTCCTCCCCCTCCACCTCTCTCCAGATAGTGGCAATGCTGGCCTAAGTTCAACACCATCTTTTCACAACAAATGAGTTAAAGTATAAAGAGTTAGTTTAGTACAGATATGTACACACCAATTTTGAGATGAAATCAAGTGCCTCTCACTGGACAAGTTGAGTATTAACCTATCCAATCCCAGGGTTTTCCAACACTACCACATAATCACTCTATAAAAGTATCTGGGTAGCTTTGAGTGGCTGGGCTCCCATTTTCTCACTTCCCTCAGTCTGGGGCTTGGCATCAGAATAAAGATGAGAAAGGACACAATGATGTGCTCACTGGAGCTGCACATTGAAAGAAAGCACTCTGCATTGAATAATGGTCTCCGTTTGTCTAGGGTAACCTGTGAGGGTCCTTTTAGGAATTTCTTCCCCAAAACAAAAACCTAAAGGGATTGCTAGTCACTCCATCATTTGTAAATGCTGTAAATACATATGGATTATTTCCCTTGTTTAACCCACTTCCCAACAGGAACAGCCCTTTGTCAATTAAAATCATTAAAGTGTTTTAATTACTATTAAATTAAAACATCCCCTTGCTAATAAAGCTCTGATATAAATACACTGATTTGTATTGCTTTACAAGTATTTTAAGATTTCTGTATAGATTTTTAAAATATGCTTTGCGAGGCTGGATAAATGGTTCAGCATTTAGAAGCATATGTTATTCTTGTAGAGGTCCTGAGTTCGATTCCTGAACATCACACACACACAGTGGTTCAATAACTGTCCATAGCTCCAGTTCCAGGGATTCAGATGACCCACTCTGATCTCCTAGTGCACCAGACATACATGTGCTGCACAGTCATACATACAAGTAGACATACACATAAAACAAAATAAATAAATCAAATCTTTAATGTGCTGTTTATGATTCAGTTAATAAAACTAAAAAAAATAAATATTGATAAGTGAATAAAAATTTCTTCTTACAAATCTGACCTGTGATAGGACTGTCTCAAGTTTAAAATACAGATCAATATATGAGAAAGGGACTCAATATGATCAATAACTCGTTCAAGGAACTGGTACTGTACTTCCTATTCTCCAAGCCTTCTGCACTGTAAGGTGTAAAGGACCACTAATGAAGACTTACAGAGTACTGCACAATAGGCTTACTTATAAACCTTAGTATATACAAATGTAGCAAGGTAGATTATAGATGTGCTTCTTAATTGCTACCAATTAACTAAAATGAATAAGAACACAAAATGTGGAGTAATTGCACATAAAATACAATGTGTGAGGTCAAGAATCCCAGACATGTCCATCTGATCCTCTAAATCTGTGGAATTTAGTGCAGTCTTATGAACAAAAAAGGATATTTAATAAAGTACATCTTTACAGAAAGATAGATAGACAGACAGACAGACAGATAGATGCAAAGACAGACAGACATACTTTTATTTAATCCCAGTACTTGGGAGACAGAAGCAAGCAGATCTCTGTGAATTCAACACCAGCCTGGTCTACAAGACCAGCAAGTTCCAGGACAGCCAGGTCTACACAGGGAGAAGCTGTGTCTCAAGAAATAAAAAAGAAAGAAGGAGGAAGGGAGGGAGGGAGGGAGGAAGGAAAGAAGGAAAGATGGAGTGCACCTTTCCCAGTTTTCCAATAAATTTGACATTTCATAAAACCATTAAAAGGAAGTGCCTCTCTCTGGATGGAAGATTACAGATGATATATTTTAAATGTTTTTGAAATTATTCTCAGAATGTATTAGTTATAATTAAGTTTATCTTTTAAAAATATTAATATTTAAAGAACTCTATAATTAAATATAAAGAACAAATCAGATAGAAAAATAGGTAAAATATATAAAGAGAAATTCTACAAGATAATGAGAACCAAAAGAAAGAAATTTTAAATGTAGTACTAGTAACTCTACAGGGAAAGGTGAGCTTGCACACTTTTGTTAGTCTATGCACAAAACACCTCTGCCACATAATACATTACCAATGCGCACACACATTCCTCTTGACATGCAAAAGCGTTACCCAGCCAACATGATATTTCCATTCTTCCGTGTATGTCACAGTTCATAATAGGAAAATAATGGAATCATTCAATGGTCCATCAAGTCAAACTAAGGGAGATGGTAGGAAAGCCTCGAGAGCCAATAAAATAGAACCATTCAAAGGAAAATTGCACACACATAGGTGTAGATATTACAAAACTCTTAAAGTTATGTATGTATATGTTTGTGCATCAGCAATCTCCAGACCATATACTACACTCAAATAACATGTTTTGTACTTGGAAAAGAACAGTGAGTAATAAGGAGGGAACAGGTATAGGAGGGGTTTTAATTATATCACTTTTTGGGAGTTTGACGATGTAAACTTTGAATCCTTATTTCAAAGATAATTTATTTTAGCCTCAGATTTTAATGGGAGATGAGCCTCATATACAAATCAAGATTCAAAGTCACTTCTGTAAACTCTTAATAATCCATGCTCTTTCATCAAATACTATAGATTTAATCATCTCAGCTCAATGTATGTCCATATTGCCTAATCCATTTAGTACTTAGCTCTTTACATACCTGTTAAGTACTTAGTTCTTTACAAAAATTGACAATCTTTTTCCTTTTCTTCAAAATCTGAATCTTAAAATATGCAATAATCAAGAAGCTAATTCAGCTCTATGTTTAAGTAGCAGCTAGCAGTTAAAACTCATTATGGGGATAAAAGAATAACTGGATACACGGTGTTTTACCCTGTTCTAAGCAACTAACAGTAAGAAAGACTCTCCTGGTGGAGAAGAACAATGCTGTTACCAACCAAAGGCTGGAAAGCTTGAAAATAATCCACCTGCTGCAGCTTGACGTCTCCCACAAGGGTTATAGGATGGGCAGTAATGTAGCCTAGACTCAACAAGTTAGGCAGTCAAAGTCCACATTCTTGTAGATGACACTTTGGTGGTCTAATCCAAATGGCAAGTTCTGCTTCTTCTGGCCTAGACAGAGCTTCTTCTACAGGCGCTGCCAATGCCTCCCCCAGTCTCTTCTCTCTACCTGAAACACTCTATCTGTGACTGGAGACTATCTCCCTACTTTTAAGTACCCAGTTAAATTTCTGGACATTGAGAAGCTCACCCCAGCCTCCCTTCCTGAGGTTTTACTTTGGTCAAGGATTTCTAAACTCTGGTGTGACATTTGACTGCTCACAATGGCATGCCATCGTTTTGTGACTCTTTGCCATATCCATTTATATGTAGCAACTTACCTCTGAAGGCATGTCAGCCCTCAACACCAGATCCATTAAATATCCATAAAGTTGACCACTCATATTTTTAATGCAACCACTGAGCTACCTCTGTCCTCACTTGAAGTAGGTAAAGAACTTGTCATCCGGGAAGAAGCCAAAGTTGGAGTCAAGATCACAAATTATCCTCTCTTTCCTAATCCAGGAGCTCAGAAGGGAGGGGGCTGGCATGGCAGTTGGAGTAACAAACTTACCCTCCTGGCTATTTGCCTACATTTTTACTCAAATTCTGACTGCTACACTGTATTGCTGGCAACTTCAGTTCTCTTCAACAACAAAGACTTCCCAGTTCAGAATATATACACTTGTGTGGTTAGTAGGAAAAGTGAGCAAAAATCCAACATGATAAACAGGGAGGAATGTCAAACTCTTATTCAGTCCATGAAAAACCTAGTCATAATTCTAACTTTACTCCCTGAAGTATGGTGAGAAGGCATAGCTCATTTGGAAAATCTGACCCACAGCCCAAGACTCAATACAGTGAAATGCTTTGTCCCCCCACTGCTCTTACCACCCCAGGAACGTTCTATATGTAATTATTTAATCCCCAGCTGAAAGCTAGCAGACAATGAAACCCCCACAAAATGTTCACCCTGCTGAGGTGTTCAAGTATCAGTTCCACAGAAAACATTCCCAAAGCTTTTCATGTCATTTTTCCAAGCCACCTTCTCAGTCATGCCTAAAATGCCTATACTTGAATATTCACCGTCTAGTAAAATATAGTCTTGTCCAGCAATTCACATCATTCAACCACCAGAACTTTGGTGGCACAGGTAAAATTTCCAGTCTTGTTTTGTTTGGGTTTTTGACCACCTTTTTTTTTTTTTTTAACATCACATGCCTTTGGGTGGTTTTTGACTGTCATCTGTTGCTGTTGGATTTCCCTCCAAGGCATCAAGGTACTTTTATACTAGTTCTTATACCCATCAATGGCTCCCTCTGAAGAGCCTAATAACTCATAGGAGGATTTTTCATATGAGGTCTGCCTTATACTAATAATAAAGGCTATAGGGGTTATGGTAGGAAAATAAGGTAAATACAGTTACCGCCACTAAACTGGACAAATAAGATTAATTAAAATAGTCAATTTTGTAATCTATATTTTTATACCAACACAAAGTAAAGGCCGACTTAAGGAAGTCAATGAGGTCAACACAGGGAGAAAAGCCAAGTAATGGACATGGATAGAGAAAGTGGCTTTGACTTTCACAACAGACGTCTTAGGAAAGCATCCCACCTTGATACTTTCCAACATGGAGTCTAAAAAGGGGACTGTTGTCAAAAAACATGAGAATAAATAAATAAATAAAGTAAAACCCTAGCCCTCTGCTGGTGTGATTCCAGGACTGCCTATGGCAAACATAGCAGCTTTAGACTGATTACCTTTGCAATGGGCTTATCTACCTGTCATGATAGAACTCCCTGAGAACTGTTTTGACCACTTTGTAGCGGGACACTCAAACCAAACAAAGAAGCAAACCCTATAAAACCATAGCTAATGAGCCCAGGGTAGAGGCGAACACAGAAGGGAATCAGCATGGAGCAGATTTCAAATTGCTCAAAGACACCATATGGTGGGCGTGCTTTAGAAACTCAAGAGACAGAAAGAAGTGGAACCACTAGAAAGAAATGGGGAAAGAATCCCAAAGACATTCACAGTTCACCAGAAAGCTCCTGGTATGCAATAAGACCTCTGGTTCACCAGACTCTGCCCTGGAGGTGTTCTTTAGAAGTGCTTAGTGCAGACACTCTGGGTGATACGGTGTCAAAGCAAGTTCAGAGAAATAACTTGAAAGAATTGAGGGGGTGGTGCATTCAAATCAGCCTGATGCATTAAATAAGGATGCAATGGAGAGCTGGGTGCTTACCAGGCCACCTCCACAGGTGCTGAAAGAGGCCAGGGAGCCAGGATGGCGAAGCACCGTCCCAGTGTAAAAGCAGGCGGCGTCTGGCGGCGTGGGAGGGTGAGGGTCAGCCTCTGCCCGAGTGGACTCGGGACCTGTATTTGGCCACTGCTCCACCGCGAAACGCTGCGCCAGGAAGCGACCATCTCTTCGGAGCAGTAGGTACAGGTCCCGGGAGAGAGCCGGGATCCTCAGCAGCACCTCCTCTGTGCTGGGTTCCTCTTGCTGGGCCGGGGGCGGGGACGAGGGCGGTTTGGGGGGCGACGTAGGCTGCCATGAGGAGGGGGATCCCGAGGACAGGGCCATATCTCCGCTGGATCCCCGAGGCAGCTCCTGAGATTCGAGATCTTCCTCGGCCTCACCACCTGGCTGCGGAGTAGATTCGAACCAGGATTCTGACTGGCCTCCGGCGTCTTCTTCCTGTGGCGCTCGAGCCACGGAGCGCACCTCGCGTGAGCTGCCGGCAGCCTGCGCTCGACCGCCGCGCCCCCAGCCCGGGTCTGCGCTGCCCCAGCTGCCGCCCGCCGCGTCCTGCGACTCCCGGCGCCAGAGTGCAGGAAACACGACTTCCCACTCCTCGGGGTCGGGTGTGAGCTGCAACCCTGCGGATGAGGCAGACAGACAGGCGCGGGACTTAAAGTTCACTCAAGCATTCAGGTACACGGTCCGCACAGATACCACGCGATTGCACTAATGCGAGGGAGACCACCCGTCTAATTCCTGAAACTCCTGCAGGACCCAAAGTCTTACAGACTTCGGCACTTTCAAAATAAAAGTGTGGCGATGGCATTTTAGCATAGACTAACTGAAATCGGTTCGAACTCCAGCATAATCTCAAAAGTAACACTTGGCATGCTACCGGGTTTTCCTCCAGGTACGGTAAACACAGCTTTGAATCATTACTTGAGGTGGGGTTGGGGGAGCGGATCATTTTACAAATGAAGCCAAGAGAAATGAGCTTCGCTTGCTCTTGTGACCCGGACCTGCTCCAAAAGCTGTTTTCCTGCTACCCTCAGAGCTGTGCTCACCACGCACCGGGTGCACCAGTTCTGCCTTCCCAAGTGTCCTCAGTCCGCACTGACCAAGTAGGAGAGGAACTGGAAAGTCACTCTAGAACGTACCTGAGATGGTCCCCTGCGACAAGAAGCCCAGCTGGTAGAGGAGGCAGCAGCAGCAGCAGATGCGAGTCAGGCGCGTCTCGCGGCCCATCTCCACGGTGCGCACCTCCCGCGCGAACCACAGCGCACGCAGCCGCCTCCTCGGAGCGCTGGAGGCCAGGCGGCGACTGTGCCCAGGCTCTTTGTCTGCCAGGGGTGGGGGGCGGGGGGGGCAAGATGTGTGACTCCAGGAGCCCGGGCGGGGGTGGGGTGGGGAGGAGCGGCCAGCAGCGCCCCGGCTCTCTGCGCTCCAGCTCCGGGGCGAATTAGGTGATGAGTCGACTTTCTGTGCTGTGGACCGTGCAGGAGTTTCCAGGCCCGGCGGGCCAGAGCCAGAGCCCCGCGGGACGGTCCCGCAGTGGAGCCGAGAGCCAGGAAACGCGGGCAGAGCCGGGCGGTCTCCGGCTGGCCAGAGTAGTGCGGTCCCAACCGATGCTCTCCGCCGACACCGGCGCACAGCGAGGCCCGCGCCCGGGTTTGGACAGCTTGCCTAGCAGAGCTCTGTGCACAGTCCCCGGGACGCCGCGGCCAGCATAAGGCTGGCAGGGGGAGGGGGCGGGAGAGCGCGCTCTCCTCAAAGGGGTGTGGAGGGCAGGGGGAATCAGGCGGGTCACACCAGAATCAGGGACCCAGGGGTGCCCGCCAAGTGTGACGTAGCCGGACAAAGATCCCAGAACACAGCACACGTGCTCACAGACTGCGCGAGGGTGGTGTTGGGACCCAAACAAAGTCTCTCACCTGACTCCCGATTGGCCATTCCAAAAGACCTAATTTGCATCCTCCACCTTCTGCCCTACTGGGGTGGGGGTGGGGCTGTGGCTTAGGTAAATGCAGGTATGGGCTTTCCCCTTTCCATCCCTCCCTCCTCTCTCACGTTTCTCCTCTGTCCAGTTTGGTCACTATCTGCCCCCCCCTCACCTTCATCCCCACATTCCCCCCACATACACACACAGCAGAACTCAGTGCAGACTCGAAGATGAGCTGCAGCTTCTGTGCCAGATTTTTTTTTTTTTTTTTTTTTTGATTTGTCTATTCGGTGTCTCAGAACATTCCAACCCTGGAGGTAATAAAACCTCTCAAGGAGCACAGTAAACAGGATGCCAGGACAGCAACAAAGCAACAACAGATACCAGTGAGTTTTCAGTGCCTTCCATGCTACCTTTTCTTGGCTTCCTATTCATCAGTGTTTCCTTCCTTTCTTCCTTCCTTCCTTCCTCCTTCCTTCCTTCCTTCCTTCCTTCCTTCCTCCTTCCTTCCTCCTTCCTTCCTTCCTTGGAGTAAAATTAAGGAGATCAGCGGAAAGAATTGTATTCTAAAGCTGTCAGACCAGGTGAGAATATCTTGCCTCTTTTGTTTGTGTGTATAAGTCATATTTCTCTCCCCTTGGGTCTCAAACATTCCTCTTCCTTTGCTGTAGCCCACAACGCTCTGACAGTCACATAGAAATCAGACTCAAGGGAGATTAATCCAACATTTGTTTCAATCCTCTATACAAGGCCAGGTACCAAAAGTTAATACCAATACACTTGGGGAGGGGGGTGACCACAGCTGGGAGTGGCTTCCCACATCCTTTGTTGCTTTACCTTTGGTCCCTACTCTAAGGCAGTAAGTGCACCTTTAATGGAGGCAGAAGATCGTATTTCAAAGGCAGTCTATTTCAATTGTGTAAATAAGCTTGGTCCTCAATGTACTGGGTAGGCCACAGTTTTAGACACAGACATGAAAACACTGTAGATGAGTTTGCCACCACTGCCTCAGTCTTACTCTGTAAAATCCCATTAACTAGGTTGTGGGCTCTCAGAGAGCCACTTAGACACCTGTTGCTTCTTTTCACAAAACTCAGTACGCTGAATTAAACAGTGTGGAGACAGAGGCTGCTTCTACCAGCATTAGGATCTTAAAAATATTTCTCACATGTTTTTACAAGACCATATTAGAGAATAAGAGAATAAGACATTTCCCTCATATTTTTACCAAAATAAAATTATAAGGGAATTGCATACTAAATAATGTATACTTATTGGAATAAATTTGGGAATTCTTAAAACCCAATGAACTGTATTTTTAAGTTAAATGTGCTGAAAGTCAAGGATTGCCAATGTCAACTTCCCATCCCTAATTTAGTGACTCCCTATTAGTTCCTCATGAAAGAGGAAAATTAATTATTGCAGGAGTAATTACCTGTATTCTAGCCAGCTTTGCTTCATTCCATTTGAATACTAATATCCCTTGTTTTGTGCGGACTCAAATGCTTTTATAAATAGTTTGCACTGAGATGATTTCCACATTCATTTCTCCTATCAGGCTACCAAGTTGTGAAAGGTAGCCATGATTTCTTTTGTCTGTCTGTGCACAGCACCCTGATTAGTTTAATGAGCTACATTGAGTAATGCTCTAATCCTTGCAAAATGTCCACAATGTTATTTATTCCAATTTCAACTCCCCAATGAAGAATTAATACTAGTCCGAGCTATGGATCTGCTACTATCAACTTGATGTGTTTGTCTGAGAAACAAAACAAACCCAGAGAGAAATGGTGTGTGGGGAAATGCCTGTGTGCTAACTAGAAGAGATGTTTATGAGTATTGGTGAAAGTGGATTTGATTTGTGTATGTGCATGGAAGAAAAAACTGATCTAGTCTAGGAGCCAGTGAAGTGTGTGTTAAGATGGGGAAGGAAGGGGAGGACTGTGGCACGTATGTACATCAGCAATCTTCAAGGAAAGAAAATAGAAGCTGGGAAGTCTGTTGGTTATGATGGTAGCTCCATATTTCACCAGGCAGTAACCAGGCTCAGCATTGCTTCTGTGTTCTCAGAGCAAGGACACAGGGAGGAGAGGTAGATGGCTCAGCCTGAGGACATGAAGAGACAACTGAGCTTGTACACAAGGTGTTCACATGTTGAGTTTTACAACCTGGATGATCTATGTGCAGAGCTGGCTTCTCCACCTCCAAATTCTCTCTTATTCTCTCCATCACTGGCACTGGGCTTCTCAAAACATAAAGCTAACCTTAAATACTGCCCTCTCTAGGGGGAAAAAAAGACTTAAAATATTGAGGAAATACAATAAATAAATAAATAAATAAATAAATAAAAAATAAAAACTCAAAAACAAACAAAAAAAACCTTTTACTAAATTTCATGAGCTCTTTGTGTCTACAGTGAGATCACAGATTAAAATGTCTCTGGTCATGGTAGTATAATATGGATGATATTTTAACTCGGACTTTGAGGAATTAGCGAACAGACAAGACAGGATCAGAGAGGTGGCTCAGCAGGGGAAAACATCTACCACCAAGCCTGAAGACCCTGTGAATTCTCATGGTGAGACAGAACTAACTTCTGAAGTTGTACTCTGACACATGTGTACACAGACAAGCAGGCATGTGTGCATCTGCATGGGCACACACCCTTTTATACAAAAGAAAATTTTAAAACAATAAGCAAAAGAAAATAGGAAAGACACATGAAACAATAGTTTTGGGCCACTAAATCACATGCTAGAGTTGTGGCTCAAGAGAGGGACAAGTGAATAAACAATGTAAGTTCCTTAACCCACCAACCAGAAGCAATATTCAGAACACAAAGCAACCAAAGTCCTGCAGGCTAGATCAGAGAATAATGCAGCTAGAATTTACAAAGCAGTATACGGAGAAGAGCGTGCTCCAGGGAGTGCACTGTTATATAGTAGAATAGCAATCTTAACAGTTTAAAACCATTGGACATTTACCGTTTCGTGGTTTCTAAGGAATCTAGGAGTCATAGAGATGGGTCTTTCTGGTTAGAGGTCTCTCAAAAGATTGTAGTCAAATTCTTGAACAGGAGTATAGTTTCAAAACACTTAGCTGGAAGTAGGACTTCCATGGCCACAGCTTGCTTCACGAATTTTCCCACAAGGTTGTTGGGCACATGTAATTTTGCTCTTAGAGAGAGGCTACACAGAGAAGTTTTTAACTTCAAGAAAGGTAAGCTATCACTTCTTCCGTAGTCTGTGAGTACCAAAGAAATCACTGTGGTCTGCTCACATTCAAGGGGAAAGAGTGAAGAACATTTGAATGCATATTTTAAATAATTTATTTTACTCCTGTGTTAAAGTATGTATTTTATCTCCATAGGGTAGCTATACTCACCCCTTCCCAAGCCCCTCAACATATTGTTCCTATTTTTTTTTTTTTTTGGTACTTATATGTGTGTAGTGTATGTGGGGGACATGTGTATACGCATGTGCACATGCAAACATGTATTCATGTATGGAGAGGCTCACCCTTGATTGTGCTTCCCTTCATTTATTCTGACAAGTGTAGAATCTCATCATCTAAGTAATTCCCAGATGTATATAACAGCCCTTCTTGAATCATTGAATTCAGGCCCTCTCCTGTGTACAATGGAGAAACTTAAGGAGCATTCATTCAGTTCCCATATACCAAACTAATGGTGGAGGCAGCAGTTACAGAATTTGTGTTCAAAAGGAGTAAAGCTGAGACAGGAAAGAACCACATGGATGTAACACATGGTCACATCTTATGTACATATATGATATTCTCAATACAAAATAAAGTTAAAAATAAATCAAAACCTAGAAAAATATCACAAAAATACAAACACACACACACACACACACACACACACACACACACACACACACACACAGGAAAACCAGAAAGCCAGATAGGGTCTGTAGTTTATGTAATACTGCTATGTCATGTCAATTTCTCAGTTTGATGGCTGCAGAAAAATGTGTCATTGATCAAATCTAGATAAAGTGGTTGGGGATATATCTCAATGTATATAAACATTTGTGTGCAAGCATGTGGGCATGAATTTGTATTTCAGCCAACACCCAAGTATAAAAACCAGGCATTGTTATATATACCTGTAACCCAAGCATTGTAAATCCTTGGAACTTGCTGGCCACACAGAGTAGCCAAAATGGTGAGTTTCTTATTGTCTCAAAGCAATAAGGCAGACATAAATAAATAAAGATCTTCTGGTATCTTCTGGGTTTTTGGGTGTGTGTGTGTGTGCATGTTTAGATACACAAACAGTGTATAGCACACACAAAGGATGTTTGAAACACATATAAAAATGAACAAAACTCTTGGACATAGCACATAGAAAATATTATTACATTAGCAAATTGCTAAATGTAAGCATTCTAAAAATTAAAACATAAGGCGTATTTGTGCCATCTTAGACTCTCACTGACACCCCTTACAATGACCATTGCCCAATTACAAAGGCTCTCTCAGAATTCAAGTTTCCTTTACAGTAGTGCTCACTTGCGATTTATCAGAACTACTAAAAATACTCATTGTCTATTGCTACTTTATACATTAAGCAAGAACCTCATATATTTTAAAAAGCATAGGCTTGTACTTCTCATTGACTTTTTAAGGAAAGGAGCTATTTGGATACTTCTGATTCAGATTTTCTGATAAAACAATTGAACTACAGGTCAGAGACACTGGTCATAGTCATTAAAGAAGATTAGACTAGAAGGCCTTTGTTCTCCACAGAGGTGTTATTCAAGAGAAAACAAGAGTATAGCCAAGATAAAAGCCTAGTATTTAATCTAATAATAGAAGTGGCCATCATTTCCCATAGTCTGCCAGACATTATTTATCAAGTCCAAAATGTTACATAAAAGAATTCAGTTGCATCCTGCATGTGCAGAATATCATAGATTCTGGGAGAAAGATCCTAGAAATATCAGAGCTGGGAACTCTAGAAGCTTTCTGTGCTCTGATTTGTACAAATATCTGAAGTAACTACACATTGGCTGGGGTATGAGAGCCAGAAAAAAAACAGTAAACCTCAGACTTACAGCAACCTGAGACAGTGTGTGAACCTCAACTAGAGTTGAGGGTCTTCATAATACACAGGGTATTAGAAAGTGTTCCCAGAAAAGCATCTGCTTAGCAGCTAGAATAAGTTAGCCTTGTCATTAAGGTTGACATGTGACCATCTTAGCAATGCTTTAAAGTCTCAATGTGATCCATCTGTTTCCGAGTAACTTAACTGCCTATTAGAACAAGTTTGTCGTATTTCAATGAATAATGATATTTTTAAAATAGCAACAATGCAAAAATTTCATTCTCTGGCATCCAGTAAAAACTTCTATGCAAGCAAAAAATTGAAAACTATGGCCTAATAACAGAAAGAGTTCGATTAGTAAAAAACAGATGTAGACATAATAGAAGTAACATAAGCCAATAAAAGCATTAAAGGGGTATAATAGATACTCTTTAAATGTATAAGAAGGAAGAAACCATAGTCCAAGGTGGAGTGAGGTAAAGATGACCCAATTTGAAACTATAGACATAAAATCTGCAACATTTTAAATACAATAATGTTGGTAACTTCTTTTTGGTTTTCAATTTCCAATATTAAATCATTTTCTCTTATATTTCTTTTAGAAAGTCTAAAGTTTTTACCAGTTTGGCTCCCTCATTCACTCTGACTCAATTCTTATATCAAGGACAAAGTAGCATCATAGTTTCTATGTATATACATATATTTGGCATATTATTTGCCCTTGCTAGTGTGAATAATTGCATGTTCCACATTAATTAAAACCAGGGAAGCATTAGTTTTTCTATAGTTATTAGAACTGATGAAGTTTTAAAAATTTCTACTATATCAAATGTCTGCTAGGATATGAAAAAACCTACAGTCCCACACAAGCCAAGTAATATGATAGAGCCATGTTGGAAACACTGTTTAACAGGTTTTTAAAAGTATTTCTTAAGTGCATATTACTGTACACCTCAACACCTAAGTCCCTAGATACTTATCCATGAAAAGTTAATAAGTGTACATGTTAAAAAATGATGTGTCCTTGAGTAGTCATGCCACTTTTATTCATGTAGATAAAACCAGAAGTGACCATGTGCATCCACTGGTAAAGTGGGTAAGTAGACTTTTTAAATTCTTGTAGTGGAAAATTATTCAGCATAAAAGAATGTAAGCTACTGTTCATTCAGCAACAGAGATGGTTCTCAAGAGCAGGATTCTAAGTGAAGGAAGCTTTTGGTTATATGCAAAATCTACAAAAGACAAAAAAAAATTTTCAAATATGGGTTAGTGAGGGAACTAATGAGCATAGATGGCAAAGGGGGCTAAGGGATTGGGTAATGCAAGTGCTTTATGTCTTGGTTAAATTATTATAGACATTTAATACATACTAAAACCATATACATATCACCAAGGGGATTTATTATGCACAAATTATATCTAATTAAATCTATTTTTAAAAATAAATAATATTGGCTAAGTTTCCAGTACCAGGCATGATTTCTCACCTGAAGTACAATTAGAACGCTTTTGGTTGTGACCACGATACAAATGCCACGATTGCACCTTTAGAGGTATCTTTTCATGTGGATCGTTCTTTTGTGATTTATAGACATCACAGTGGGGAAAGACTATTGATTTTTTCCCCTCCACTGGCAACTTACATAGCGTCTTCTGGTACTATGAAAGTTAAACCTGTGAAATGAGGCTTTCAGGTTACATAGAGCTTCAATCTTCCAAGTCCTGTGTCTGAAGAATGTGATGTCTTAAGCAATAGGGACTTACCTTAATCTTAAGGAGAAACCAAGAATAGCAGCAATAATGTTTTGGCGCATATATGTATTATACCTGGGTCTAGTAAGATCATGGATCATAGAGGTGAACCTACTACTACCACTTTTCAAGACCTGCACAATTCTTAACTGTATTCTAAACGTGTTCTTACACCCACAAATAAGTGTAGCTCTCATCCTTCATTAGAGAAGCTTCTATACCAGCAGACAGGGACAATTTCAGAAAACGATAGTAGCCAACATACAGAGAACAGTCGATCATGTGGTACCCAACCTGATGGATACATCTACAACACAAATGCTGTACCTAAGGCTCAGGAAACATCGTGGAAGAGGGAAAGAAAGATTGTAAGTTCCAGAGGACCAGTAAGTCTGTTGTGAGATTGTGTCTCCTAGAAATGACATGGAAGATACACTCATAGAAACTTAACAAAATGACTGCCTAAACAAGACCTGAGCAATGCCAATTGATATTCCAGCATGGAAAGGAGAAACCTCCTGTGGTTCCATTTCTACACAAAGAACTACAGACATTAGATTATTGAAAGAGGGAAAATTAATCTTGCCCACAGATGAGCCTTGTAACTGATTATCCGTTTCCAAATGGGCAGTCATGAAGGTACATACACAAGCAACACTAAGCAGACTCCACAGATTTGTATTTGTATATTTATGCATTCACACGCAAATGTAACACTAACAAAGAAAATGAGGCTACAGATTTCAGAGGGAGTGGGAGAGAGTGGGAGGAGTTAGAGGGACAAAGAAGAGGAGAGATAATGTGACTATATTTTAGCTATTTTTAATTAAAAAGGAAATGAAATATGCTAAATATGTGTTAGTCCAAATATTTAAATTTCATCAATAGAGGATGTAGATTTCAGAAGCTGAAACCATTTCTCAAGATTCTACATTCATACATTCAGTATGAGCATCACCATCCACCCAGATTCCCAGAACACGGAGGCCACTCTTGTCTCATTTACCTTTTGTGCCACTCCTGTCCATTTGATCTTCTAGCCATGGCTTGTTCTCCTCAGTTCCTAGCTTCAAGCTCTCATTGCTAGGCTTTTAGTATAAAAACTGCTCCCTCTCAATAGCCTGTCTCCTGCTGTCATGTTGTCTCTATACAATCCGATTTTTATTCTGTAGCCAGAGCTATCATTTAAGACGAAAATAAAACCCTGCAATTAAAACCCTTCAATGGCTCTCTTATGCTCTTAGGGCCAACTTTAAACTCCTTAACAAAACCTAAAGACCTGTGTGGTCCAAATGCTTTCATTTCTTCAGACAAATCACATTATATTCCTCCCTTGGGACGTCTTTAATTTTTAATTTGTACCATGATCTTTCCTGCTTCAGGCTTACATTCACTATTCCCTTTGCCTGGAACATGTCACCTCACACCTTGGCAAACTTAAAAACTCCAACATTCCTCTTGTGCTCGTCTCTTTGCTTCACAGTGTGTCATGAATACCTACTGATCAATGCCATAAGAGCACCTGTGTCTTCCATTATTCTAGTGTTTAAATTAACATGAGCTACATTTAATTTGCCCAAATTCCTTCCACTGTCTCACAATTCCACTCCTTAGGAATAATCACTGCTAGTTTTTGTGCCTTTTGTGCAATTGTAAAGCTAAAACATATCGACAAACACCACCATATTATATGTTAGAACTATAAGATTTAAATATTCAAATATACTCAAAACCCTCCTCTCTCCTTTCTTTTAAGGTAAATTCTAAATAGCTTTACTCAGCACGTGGGACAAGTGTTTGTGTAATAGGATGGGAGATGGCCTTTTAAATTCCTGTTATACAGAAACTATTTGTAAAAGAAAATGAGATGCCTAGGAAAGAAGAAGGAAAGAAAATGGTCTATGTAAGTGGATTCTTTAATTCCACTTAAGTGTTTTAGAGGGTGAAACAAAGCAAGTGAGTGGATTTTGGAAATATTGATAAAAATTTCATGATGTGACTTCATCACTTTAACCATTAAAAATGTATTTTCATTTTTTGGGGGAAAGGGGGTCTTGTGAGACTTCTGTTTTATCTCTTAGTGTGGCATAGGTCATTAGGACATGAAATATCTCAGTTGTCTGGATTAGATATAAAACTTGATACAGGGTCCAGTTCTATGTATGTGTGTGTATGTATGTATTTATGTATGTATGTATGTATGTATGTATGTATGCTTCCCTCAGTAGTAACAGAGACTGAAAGCATACTTTAAAAATGTGACCCTCCAACCATCTGAATAGTAAATTGTGTAAACACCCATGCTCTTCAGTTTCATGAACAGCACATTGGGCCTTTCCACGTGTCACTTATTGTTACACATAGGAATGTCTTTGCTACTGGAAATTTTTTGATTATTGACCCAAACATTTGCATATTTCAGTTCCAAAATGAAAACATTTCGACTGAGATACAAGAGCTCTCTGCACAGAGTTTTCCATTGCATTCCTTCAGCAAATCCCACCAAGTACAACTGGCTGTCACTATAGTGGTAAAGACCTGAAGACCAACACATCTGTTTTGACATAGCTTTTTCAGCTTCTTGCATTCTATAATTTAGCGGTATTTCCTCCTGACAGGAGAATGCTTTATTTTAACACTATCTGCAGTAACAGGTCTTATATGCCCTGGATTGCTAAATACTCAAACTCATTTATTACGTAATTGATCAAATGAAACCACAGATGACATTACCTATACCTCTAAGTTACACATCCTGCTATAGATGGAAGAATGATGCTAACACATGTGTCTTTATGTTTACAGTTCTATGGCTATTATTAGTATTAAAAAATTATTCTGAGATAGGGTCGAGGCTGCTCTGATTTCCTATAGTATCACAGAAGTCCAGGTTTTCTGTCTCCATGTGTCTTGGGCATAGCAAATAGAATGTTCACCGACAGCAAATTCAGAACAAAATATTCAAATCAATAATTGCACTGTAGACTTTCTGCCTGAAGTTGCTGAGGGGCATGAGTGGCAAAGGTATCAGTTGTTTGCTTAGTTTTCCAAGTGTGTGGAACCGGCATCCAAACTCGCTCTCTGCTCCAAGTTGCAGTTTCTTATGGTCTCCGCCTGTGTTCAGATCTCAGTATTCCAGCCTGTTCACTGATTTTTTTTTTCAGGCTGTACAATGACAACATTGCATTTTTTTTTTTTTTTGTTAAGCAATGCCTGAATGTATTTCTTCAGATACAGACAAGAATCCTAACTTGTCTGGGGTCAAAGGGATCTCAAAAAGCCCAAAGTGTTTGCTGTGCATAGTCTAAGCTGAAGTGGGTGAACATTCTGTCTCTTTCCATCAGAAGGAATCTGCTGGTCTGTGACACATGGCAACAAAATGTCTTTAAATTATTGGCTATGGTCTCCTGGAATGACAGAGGAACTGAAAACAGATCTTCATTTTTCCATATAATTGTTGTATGGGAATTAAGATTTGTGGGATGACAAGCTTGTTCCTAATGATCCTATACAGAAACAATCAGAGAACAAGACTCAAAAACTCCCAGCTCAAGCAAAGGATGGTTGGAACCCAGGAGGCTCCTAGAGGTGAGCCAAAGAAAGTAATGTAGAGAAAGGCTGTCTTCTGGGTATGACATGGCCATTCCACTTCCAATTCACAGTAGCTACAATTGTTCTCACAGAACTGCACAGGACTGGGCCTATCAAAGTTCAGTTACAGTTGGGAAAGGACCTTACAAGGTCTGGCTCTTTTCTGGAGCGCTTTAGCACTTAATGGTTGCTGGCAGACAGAGAGTCATTGTCCTTAGTGGTGTAACCACTTGCTCATGCTCCTGCAGCTAGCTTTTTTATTTTTTTAAGATTTATTTATTTATTTACTTACTTATTATGTATACAACATCCTGCCTGCATGGATCCCCTGAAGGCCAGATGAGGGCACCAGATCTCATTATAGATGGTTGTGAGCCACCATGTGGTTGCTAGGGATTGAATTTAGGACCTCTGGAAGAACAGTTGGTGCTCTTAACCTCTGAGCCATCTCTACAGCTCCAGCAGCTAGCTTTTGACTCATGCAACCGATAGTTCCTATGAACCGCAACAAGGACCAGCATAGCAAGATAATAGCAAGGGTGCAATTGTTCCACTTATACCTTGGATAAAGTAACTAACAACTTTACACACACACACACACACACACCACAGATATGTGTGTATATGTACATACATATATACACATACATGTGTATATGGTTCACTCAATAGGAGCTAATTCATGCCTGGTACTGTAAAACTAGCCAACTCTACTCATGACTGGTGAGGTCACAAAACATAGAGGAGAAATTACTACTGCCTCTTTCCTATTCGTTCATCCTTATACACACAGGTAAGTATAGCACTCACCCCTCATCAAAGAAACTCAGTTTTATAGGAGACAGAAACCATTGCAGAGAACCAAAACTGGTCAAAATGCATGTAGAGAACAACCAACTGCAGAGTTCCTAGCCCTAGCTGATTCATCTATAACACAACACCTACACCTAAGGCTCAGGGAATATTTCAGAAAGAAAGGGGGTGGAAGGATTGTAAGAGCCAGAGCACCAGGACTTGAGCTATGAGATAGTGTCTTTTATTTCTGATGGGGACATGGACTACTGAAATCTCAACAGTATGGTTGCCTAAACAAGAGTCATACAATGATACCCCCAGTTGGCATGCCATTGCGGAGGGAGAAAATCTTACAAGGCCTCGCCCTGAGATGAAGGGTTACAGGCAATTAAAGGCTGTTGAGAGAAGGTGAATCAGTCTTCTGTAGAAATAAGCCTCCTAATAGGTTATCCAATGCCAAATGGCCAGCTGCAAACACATAGAGGCAACACTAGTGACTATATTTATATGTATCGGTAACAATATGTAAAGAAGAGGTCATGGATTTGAGATGGAGTGGGTGGTATACAAGGAGCTGGAGGTGGGAAAATGAGGGGTGGAAATGATAGCAATACAGTGCTTGTATCTGATCACCTTAAAAAGGATTTTTAAAACTTTTAAATTAAAAAATACATTTTAAAAAGTAAAATAATCTTGAACCTCCCATCAAGTGTTTAATGGAATTCAAAGATCGGCCTACTGTGTTGCTGGAGGGAATTGTTTAATGTCCACTTGAAGGCCTGGAATCAACTCTATTATTCCAGGACCAGATGAACCAATTTCAGAAAGTGGCATTAGTGGTCACATGGGATGGTGTTGAGGATATACCCTGCTCCCCACTTATAACTACTGCCCAAGGCTTTTCATGGTTCAGTTCACAGAGACATTACAGATACCAGGTAAAATAATGACTCCTAATTCAGTTG
Source organism: Phodopus roborovskii (assembly GCF_943737965.1). NCBI lineage: Eukaryota > Metazoa > Chordata > Mammalia > Rodentia > Cricetidae > Phodopus > Phodopus roborovskii. Next base: position 18,532,006 of record NW_026126549.1, on the reverse strand, counting down.
ATAATGGTGCTGATAGACTGTAGAGACCTTGGCAAGACGTATGTTAACAAAGAATAGAAGATTCAGAGCCTAGCGCATCAGTGAAGTGAAGTTATAAGGGTCTGGTGACTTAGGGCATGCGCTAGTTTGAATGAAAATGGACCCATAGGCTCATAGGAAGTGGCACTATTAGGAGAATAGGTGTGGCTTTGTTGGAGGAAGTATGTCACTAGGGGGTGGGCTTTAAGGTCTCAAATGCTCAAGCCACACCCAATGTGACAGTCACCGCTTCTTGTGGATCCAATTGTAGAACTCTCAGCTACCTGTCCAGCACCATGTCTGCCCACATGCCATAATGCTTTCCACCATGATGATAAAGGACTAAACATTTGAAACTGTAAGCCAGCCACAATTAAATGTTTTCCTTTATAAGAGTCATGGCATCTGTTCACAAAAATTATACTCTAACTAATTTCACTTTCAAATATTTCCCCACCAGTAAAAACAAGCAAGATATTTTTGTGAGTCTTTAGGTTTTGGGAGAAAACATGCTTTTCATTGGAGTGAATTTTTCCTGTGTATTTACCAGGTGGTCCAAGTGCTGATGTTTTCTGAGAACTTCTCAAAGCAATGGCAGCTTTTCAATTGGTCTTATAGGTCATACAACTGTCTCTCTACCCTTTAGGCCATGGAAATTAGGGAGACATCAGATAGCCTGGGTCACCTCAGTCCTGAAAGGAACATTGGGGAGAGAGACAATGGAAACCTTCATCCTAAGATCTCAGAACATTGACTTGATCTCATCTTCTGACTATTCCCTGAAATTAATAGCACAGTGGTTCTCAGCTTGTGGATTGTGACCCTTTGGAAAATCTCTGCCTCCAAAAAATGTTATAATTCATAACAGTAGCAAAATACGAGGTTGGGATCACCCACAGCATGAGGAACTGGATTAAAGGGTCACAGCATTAGGGAGGTTGAGAACCACTGTGCTAGCACAGCATGATCATCATGAAGGAACCGCTGGTCTGCGTTTCTCCCCAACATTCCTCAGAGGCTGGCATTAGAGTAGTTGCTTCTAAGTGTTGGCTGATATTTCAAGAAGGTAAGCAAGCTGTAGAAGAAAAGAAGAATGTTAGAAGTGAGTGGGAGAAAGGAAGAGAAAGAAGGAGATACATATCCAGATAAGTATATGAAATAGAATGCATACGCAGGATGGCATCTCAGGTAGTCTGGAGGTTCTATCTTTTGTTATCCATTCTCACTCAAAACATGAGCATGTCACTCTTGTCTCAGTGAACTTTCTCCCTGAAAATTTACTGTTTCATTAGAAATTATCCAAGACAAGTTGAAGAACAGGCTTCCTCCCAGCTCATAGGTCTCCATGAAGTTTCCTGGCCTCATCAAACAACCACAAGTGGCCTCTTGCAATGCTACACTGCTCTGAAAGCAATTAGTTAAATGGCAAGCATGCATCTTTATCTATCTGGCTGGGAAAGGAAAGGTATGAAGTATGAAGTTTCTACCCTGGTTAGTAACAATGATTAATGGTTTGTCACACTTGTGAGAAGTTGGGAAGGAACCCGATTAAAGGACTGGTGAGAAGAAAAGAAACCTGTGTATGAATTATGTATACAAACTTCTTGAAGTGGATCCAAAATGGAAGACATTTGTGATCCCCTCAAAGTGCTCATTCCTGTGGAATACAAACTATCCCCTGACTGTGTCAGGCAGTCTCATTCTCTATAAACTTACCTTGATCAAGATAGGTCCGACCAAATGAACTGTGGCATAGATGGATGAGATTCATAAACTTCCAAACATCTGCTTCTCTCAAGAAGGTTCATGTAGCCTTCACCACTGCTGCCTCCCTGATATATCAGTACCAAGTCCAACATTATATTATTAGAGACTATTTAAATGTTGTTTAGTTGGGAAAGCATTTAGACACACCATAGAAAAGACAGTTGTCATAAAATAAATAAATAAATGCCACCAGGGCAGACCCCATATCTAGGAGAAATTGACCAACATGCACACACACACAGGCGCACACACACACACAGAGACTGAATGGCATTTTTGTCCCCTTTTTGTTGTGGACAGAAGTTTCTGTCCCACAAGGCCCTTCGGCCCTTTAGTACCAAATAAATACACAGAAGCTTCTATTAATTATAAGCCGTTTGGCTCTCTCTTAATTATTAACCCATAACTATTAATGCATGTGTTTCCATGTTGTCTTGGCTTACCAGTGATGCCAGGGCTCCTTTAGTTCTCAGCAGCTACGTGGCATCTCTCTCCTGACTCTGCATTCCTTTTCCTTGAATCCTCCTAGTTTGGTAGCCCCGCCTATACTGCTTGTCTGGCTACATCCTGCCTGTCTATTGGCTGAAACAACTTTATTCATCAACCAATAAGAGAAACATATATTCACAGCATACAGAAGGACAGCCCCCAGCATTTGTTTCATTTTGCTTTGTTTTGGAAGGTTTTGCTAATGGTCTTTTGCTCGTTTGATTTTCATTTTTGTGGTTTTTATGGGGCTTTTATGCCCTTTTTGAAAAAATAGAGGTGAGCTCAGTGGGTAGTGAAGTTGGGACAACTTGGGAGAGGAGTAAACATGACCAAAATACATTGTGTGAACAAAAGATTTCTATTATTATTATAAAAAATGAAGACAAAAATGTTCCTAGTATAGGAAATACTTTGAAAATAAGAAAAATAATCTATGTAGGACAAAATGTCAGTGTTACTAATTCAAAATGATCTTTGTATTAAGTAGACCACTATCTAAAAGAATAACCCAAAAGGATGTTGAAGTAATCTAGGGGACAGGAAGTATAAATGAAAAATAATCATATGTGAGTATGAAAAGTCATACCACTGGGAGAATAACCAGTGTTATTACAAACAGACCCTGTTTTCAGTTTTTCACACACCACAGTTAAAAGAGAGATTGAAGTTGGTGTAGGACATAGGATTAGTCACAATCTACTTTTGAAAGTCTGTGATACATTATCTTTGCAAATAGCCCTGAGAATATATATATTTTTAACAGTTTTAAAATGACTCCTCTTGTGACTGTGCCATTACATCTGAAGGAGCCATCTGAGACAGGAGAAGCTTAGGCATGTAAAGATGTGAAGTCTATTGCTCTGCTGTTCCTGTAGCACTAAAGAGGATGGAAAACTAGGCAAATAAGAAGATATGCTGTGGCTCTCCTTCCTATGGGACACACTCTCTGTGACTTTCAAATCACAGAGATATTTTTCTGCTGCTATGCAGAGAGGTGTCTCCTGTGTTATAAATATTTAAAGAAGTCATAATACAGCATGTCTCTCATCTCTCCTGTACATCTATATGTGTGTTTTTATGAGTGTACAGAAAGGAATGATATAGTAATCAGCCAAGTCTTGGACTACATGAAAGGAATGTCACTGTTTACTAGATATAATAAAAGAACTAAGAAATTTTTTCTCTTCTGTTGTTTAATCTTTAAAATATCTCAGTGCTGCTTTCTTTTGCTTTAACTTTTACATAATTGACTCATTAGTGTTTATTGAGTAAAGGTGCAAAAGAAAATCAGTCATTCTACAATTCCCTTTGAAAAGATTTTTAAATAATACCACAAATTGTTCAGGAAAATCTCTTAGTTTTCCTACTATGATTTGACTGTCAATTGTTTGGGTATGTGTTTCAAAGTTATGACTGATGATACCCTTGAGGGTTTCTTTTTAATTATTATTATTCTTTTTTGGCTTGGACAGACATTTGTTTTAAATTTTTACAATTTAACAAAAAAAAAAAAAAAAAAAAAAAAAAAAACACTTGATCCATAGAAGAAACTGCCCTGGCTGGAATACCTCTTATTACACTAAGGTCACATATCATATGACTATTTAAATTAGAAACAGAAACCTTTCCATTTCTGCTTTTTGGGAACCTTGCAAATGTTATCTCAGATAAACTCATAAAAATCAAAGCTAGATGATAAACTGGTTTTTTACCTCCAAAGCATGCTTAGACACACTAAGTCTTGATTTTGTTTAGAATGCTTTTGAGATGGTGCTCCCCTCTAATGTGACAATAATGTATTTCTGTTGGCCTAAGGAGTTATTTATTTATATCTCATTAAATTTATGATCTCTAAATGTTCAGTGTATAATTCTGTGCTATATTTATGTGTTTTAACACAACATTCATTTAAAATAAAAATGTAAGTGTAAGTGTACTGGGGATTACTTTTTAAAGCAATTTTAAGACACTCACCAGTAAATTTGCTTCATAACAGTATCTAAAAATTATTAAATATAGTACAGCACTTTGGTGTATCAATGATATCAAACTCTTGCAAGTAAATGGTGTGCAATTAGCAAGTATATATTTTTTTCTTTACTTCTTTTCATTATGTAGTTAAATTGACACTCTCATGGAAAAACAAAACACAGTAAATAAAAACAAAATAGTATAGTGCAAATATTCTTCTATTTAATTTCAAATTCTCTCTGTGAAAAGCCAATGGGGAACTTGGGTAACATCCCTAAACTATACTAAAAGCTTTCCTATATTTGCAGCTGGATTTTTAAATGTATCCTAGCTGTGGTAGCTCTGGGGGAAAAAAAAAAAGCCACAGTAATGTTCTTCTATTATAAAGAGGAGGAAATGAAAAGAAAAAGAGGAAAAATTTATAGCTGGAAACAAGCCCCAAAGTCTCACTCTAGCTGGTGTGGTTAATTCAGCTTTCTTTGGCTGTTAGCAAGGACACTGGGTGCTCACTGCTGGCACTCAGCAAATAAGGAGGAGTGTTATTAACAGCAAAATTGATGTGTAGAATTTGCATGACTTTCTAATAGCACCATGGAGCAGAACACTAACTGGATTGTCATTTCAAGTTTTTTCTGGATCTTGTCTTGCATGTATTTTGCTGAGGGGAAAACACTTAAGCTGATCATTTTCACTTCTGAAAATACAACTCAGTGAGCAAACAATTTGGTAAATTGCTGGGAGCTGTTTCGGGCCACAAAGAGCATTGTGGTGTCACTGAACTGCTGAGTTAATAGCACTCCTTGGAAAATCAGCTTAAAGTGAAATAGAAAATCCCTCCTGCTTGGAAGGTTGAGCATATGTTTGATATGTAGAAATTTCTAGGGTAAGTGGCATTCTCAGTTTGAAGCAGTTTGAAGTTTCTCATCTTTTTACATCCCAACTCAACTCCTGAGATTTGCAGTTCATTATTTTACTAAATGAGATGCTTTGATTAACATGATTTCTGGTTATGAGCATTTATGCACACAGGTGGGTTTGCAAAATAACTGCCTATTGTTCTATTTCTTTTCTTTGTTTTGCTACTTGAGGGATTAGAAAAGGCTAACTTTATGACACTTGACAGAAGTGGCCAGACTGTTTGTGGGGGTAGAATTAAGAAAAAGGTATTACAAAAAGCAACTTTGCTACATTGTTTCTTCAATTGAGGATACCATAGTGATGGTGGCCATTCAATGAAGTTTGAATATCATTTTGACTGAATTAAGAGATACAGTTAGGAAAGCATTATTTACTCTTCATTCCTCAGTAGCAGCATCGACTGCACCCTTCTTCTGCTGTAATCTGTATACTTTTGCTTTAAGTTAGAATATCTGGGCTGCTTCTGGGATGCCTATTAACTATTTGCAAAAATGACTGGTAGGTAAGTTGGTGAACTCACTTTGAAAGACCCACTCCCAGAGCAAAGGAGCATCAGCCAGACATATGGGAGACCAGGTGGAGCAAAATGATGATGAATAGAAGTCTCATCCTGTCTAATGCTGCCTGCGTGCCTTTTCCCATCATTCTGACTCAGAGTGACTCCAGATTGTCTTTACCTTTAGGCTCCAGAGATCAAAGCAGTGTTTGAATGGATCTATCTAGGCTGGCCAGCCCAAAACTAAGAATCCTACCACAACTCACTTGGTTCAGAAGTCCTTTTTGGACTTGGGCTGAGCCAGATCACTAGTATCACTGGTTCTCCAGCTCCCAGAAGGCCACTCACAGTGCTTCTCCATAAAAAATTGAGCCATCTCCCATAATAAACACCACTCCATGTCTTTGTGCACCCTCTCAGTTCTGACTCTCCAGAAATCACAGACATCTCACTTTCAAGTTATATTAAATTTTTGCTGTGTCTACTTGACTTACACAGTAGCACATTGGACATGGTTCAGTTCTTAATGAATAATTTTGGCCACAGACTTATTCTTCCACAATCAAGTGCTCCATTTCCACCAGGGCCAACTAACGTGTCTACAGCTATGTTCCAAAAGATGTGAAAATCTCATTGCAGAGGATATGGATCTTCTGCAGAACTGCGGGAATCTCTTGGAATCCTCACAGGGAAGTTTGCCATAAACTCGACATGGACTCAAATTTCTGCAACCCACCAAGGTTGACAGATCATATAGCATAAGTGTAGGCTTATGACAGAGTATTTTCACCCCATGAGCCTACTCCTGATCAAACATTTGCACTACCAGTTCTCTTCCATGGAGCATACAGGTAAGATCGATTTCTCCACAGAGCGATGCATTTCCTTCTTTGTGGTAAGTCGTGCAAGACTCTATCTTTTACTTTATTTAATGAATGTCTAGCATACACCTAACTATTAAAAATATCACATCCTTTAAACTAAGCTTTCTTTCTCAGTCTTCCTGATTCCCCTGTCCTCCCTCTCTTTCATCATCCTCCCTTATGCCCCCCCACATACCTCAGATACAAAACTGATGATCACAATTTTTCTTCTGCTGTCCTCAGTATAATTCCATCAATGTTGTACCTCAAATTGATACTCAGCAGGATACCTGACAATTAAGATTTTGTTGTGCTAAACTGTGCCAGAGAGATGGGAATAAATAGAGTTGTAGTTTATATATCCTAGATATATATTATTTCAGGTAAATGTGAGGTGTTTCCATCCTTTCTAATTTAAATAAGGGTACTTGTCAATAGCCACAAACTGTGTGTTCAACAAGCATTGTTACTCTGATTTAGTAGAGATAATGGAACGGCTATGACAGTGACTACTTCAGAAGAATGCATGTATTCACATTCCCAGAAGCAGATTGGCAGATTAAATGGGGATGTGAGGGAGATCATTCTGTTTGTATCTTGTAGTTTCTTAAAGGCAGAACTAACATGTCAAAAACTTAACGACATTTTCTTTACATTATGGCATGCTAATATGATCCTTCCATTTGAATTCTCCAGTACAACACCACTTGCTTGCACAAGGAGCATCCATTCAAGTATTGTATAAGCGGTCAAGCATGCTAATGATGATTATGCATTGGGATTGCAGACATAATGGCCAGACACATCTTTGCATTTGGTGAGCCTACTGTAATTCACACCTGAGCAACCCTTTTCCTGGGTATCCCACTACCTTTCAAACAAGGAGCCATATAACCTTAAGTCTTCTTGATGACATCAGTGTCAATTCAGATTATTTCAACACTAGTTTCCAAATGTCTGTGAACCCCCTTCCTCCTCCCTCCTCTACACAGCTGTATGAGTAAATAGAAGTGCTCTTGGAATTCATTACTGTGCATAGTTGCTGTAGTCTAAATAAGGCCCTTCCTCACAGAGACTAAATCACCTCTTAATGACTATGTAATGTGAAAACTGGATCATGTCTGGAAACTAAAAGAGAAATTGTGACTTTTCTGGCAAGTGATCTAAGTTTTCCATCTCTGGTTTCTTTTGCTGGGATATACCTGCTTCTTCCTTATTGATTGATTGCCTATTTTGCAGTAGGGAATCTGTGTTCTAATATCTACCTCTATAATGCTGCACTGGACCCCCAGTGGGTACCACTTCCACGTTGATGGTCATTATGATAACCCTTCCTCTTATGGTTGTGCTTCACTAACTGGCCTTTGTTTCGTGGTGGTATTTCCAGTGCTGTCAGGGATTCGAGTTACTAAAATGCTCTTCATGCTGGTTCTTGTCTACAGAGGACAGTTACTACTGAACTTGGCAATACTGTTGATACTATATATTTTCATGGTTTTCCCATGTGTCTCAATCTCTTCTGAGCTACTATCATAGACTGCCCAAGATATGTTCATCTATTTATAGAGCAGATATTTTTTCCTTATATTTATAGAGAACTGGAAGTTCAAACCAAAACTCCAGGTTTTCTGTCTGATAAATGTCTGGTTTCCACTCCCCAGGTGAGAGTTTGGACATCAACTGCTCTGGAAAGCCAAAGGAAGACAGTATAAAATTTGATTTTTCTGTTGTGGGTAGCTCCCATCATCAAGTGAGAATGAATTCTTATGATCTAATCATTTCTCAAGAGTTCCACTTCCTACTGTCAGTTCAACTTGAACAATATCTGTGGTCACCATAATCAACATTCTGCCTGATCAGCTCACTGAGAATAGTATTCTATAGGAATTCTCCCATTTCTTCTCATAGTTTGGAAATGGTCACCAGGTTGAAGGCCAAGTCATATATAATACTTAACTCATGAATTTCTTTATTCTTAAAGAGCACAGTCTGGTTTGGCCTTTTGTGTAGCAATATATTGCTATTATTTCAGGTATTTTAGCCATAAATAAAAGGAATACAAGGTTGTTGTAGAATATTATTTTAAGATGTGTTATATTTGTTTATGCTGTGGAACAGTTGTTTAATGATGCACAGATGTGTTGCATTTTTTAATGTAGCATTTGTTTAACTCAGTGAAGCTGTGTAAATTTGGCTGTCTAAAACATCTTATTGGTCTAATGAAGGGCTGAACACCCTAGAGTAAGGCAGGAGAAAGGATACCTGGGTTGGCAGGCCCAGAGAATAAATAGGAGGAGAAATCTGGGGAAAGGGAGAGATCTAGGAGCAAGAGAAGGAGGAGGGCTCCAGGGGCCAGCCACTCAGAAACATAGAAATCCATGGAGTAAGAAGTAAAGAAAGGTATACAGAATAGAGAAAGGTAAAAGCCCAGAGGTATAAGCCAGATGGGATAAGTTAAGAAAAGCTGGCTAAAAGTAAGCCAGACTAAACCCAGGCAACTATAAGTAAGAATACACATCTATGTGATTTATTTGAGAGCTGGGCTGTAGGTCTCCAAAGAGCAAAGTGTAAAAAGAATGAAAACAAAGCAACAACAACAACAAAAAAAAAAAACCCAGTAACATAAGGTAAACCCAGAACTCTCTAGTAAATTTGCAATAGTCCGTAGCAAAACTTTGTACATGTGAATTTTGATCATACATTCATAAAAATCTTAATTTTTACTCAATGATGTTTATAATGTAAATAAATCATTAATTAAATTTGTCTCATAATGAGGGTAGTTAGTTTTGCTTCATGCAACAATGTTGTACATGTACTCCTGGCATATTCTTTGTGCAATTATGTAAGACAAAACCTTATGCGATTTCTGAGGAGTAGAACTTAGAGACAGAGGTTAAAAGCATCTTAATTTTGTACTAGGAACTATCAAATTATTCCCAAAATTACTTTGACAATTCATTTTTTAACTTAAGATGAAGAACTTTTTATCCCCTTCTTGTTAAAATGTATTTGTAACAACAAGGTTGCATTTAAAAAAAAAAAAAAAAAAAAAAAAAAAAAAAAAAAGCAAAGAGTGGCAAATTGTGTCTGTATTTTCTAACTGCTTGTCACCGCTTTATGGGTCTGTGGAGTTTGAATTTTAATCTAGACAGATCCAGGCATGATGTTGCAGATGCTAATGGTTCCTTGTTGATGTTTCACACGCCCCCTCTCCATTTTTCAGTAGAGCCACCCATCTCCCTGTGACCTTATGGTTGGTCCTGTGTGGTTTGCAGGTCACAATCAAGCTTCCCACACACAGTGTGGTGCGAGAGTTCTTTTCACTTTCTGCGGCATCTTTAATAAACTAAGTACTACCTCTACCTTGCCCTTCCAGTTTGGTGAGATTGCTGTGGGGATTATTTGAAATTATGTACGAAAATATCCAGGATTTCTAATTTTTGGTTAATATTATTACTAAGCTATTTTTCTTTATAAATTTCCAAATATTCCAGGCATGGTGGGGCATGCCTTTAATGCAGAGGCAGAGGCAGACACAAGCTGATTCTTGTGAGTTTGTGGTCAGCCTGGTCTACATAGTGAGCTTTAGGCTAGTGAGAACTACATAGTGAGACCATATCTCAAAAAAATAAATAATGACTTAAACAGTTCAGTGATTTGGGATTTCTTTTCACACTGATCAGTTTTGATCATCATTTGACAGTTTTTTTTTTTTTTCAAAGAATAACTCAAAACACAGCACCAAATCTTTTTTTCCTCTTAGGGGGTGAGTTTAAACTGCATTTTATTTATTATTGTAACATTCTGTTAAAAAAAAAAAAAAAAGTCAAGCGACAGCATGCAGATGTTATCATGTGGTTGCAATCGCTCTCACAGCCACTTACACACTAATAATAAATGATAAAGTCATCCAATCTACCCGTGTTCCCTCCTTTTACATAGCACTTTGCTTCTGAGACATGCATAAGCCACCAAAGAGGGAGGAAAAAGCATTTTAACAAATTACTTCCTCAATTATAGAGACATTGCAAGAAATTATGCCAACAGCATTCTAAGCCAGGCCTTGACTATTTTGATGATTTCAGTCTGTTGATTGTTATGTGTATTTTCCACTGGCATGGGCATCTAACAAATTTGCTCTAATTCTCACATCTACCAAAGTGCTGCTGTTATTCTCATAGAGCGTATGCTTGTAATGCAGGCTTCACGGGGATAATATATGGGAAGTGGTTGGTTTAGTTCAAGTTTCACTTTTTAAAAAGGAATTGGTAGAATTTGTTCAATTTCACAAGCAGGAGGAAACAAAAGAAAACCAAGTCAAACAAACACCTGCTGACCCATTCTGGCTTAATTTAGTTTTCCTCAGTCTACAGCTCTGAATTTCCACTGATTTTAGAACTCCACCAAAACCTGTTGATTCTTGGGACTGTTTCTTCCTGGAACATGAGAAAATGCTAGATATGCAAGATGTGTAGACAGTCCAAGAAGCCAGGTTTTGAACAGATGCTTGCATTTGCTTCAACTGGGAATCAAACATCAAAATGTTTTGTAGTCAGTTTTTTACTCTCTTTTGTTTCTTTTGGGGGCCCACCACCCAGCTCCCAAATTAATCACACACGGAGACTTAATATAACTTATGAATGCCTGGCCTCAGCTTGACTTGTTGCTAGCCAGATTTTCTTCACTTACATTAATCTGTCTACCTTTTTCCTCTGGGCTTTTGTCTTTCTTACTTCTGCATTATCTTAGTTTACTTCTGACTCCATGGCTGGCTGAGTGGGTGGGTGGTTGACTTCTCAGGTCCTCCTGTCTTTGTCCTCTCCTCCTCTTCCCCAGTTCTTCTTCTATTTATACTCTCTGTCTGCCAGCCCTGCCTATCCTTGCTCCTGCCTCACTATTGGCCATTCAGCTCTTTATTAGGACCATCAAGTGTTACAGACAGGCAAAGACTCACAGCTTCTCAGAGTTAAACAAAGGCAGCATAAACAAAAGTCACACACCTTAAAGTAACATTATATCACAAAGTTTACCAAATCTGCCAGGGCTATAACTGTGGCCAATCGTCAAGTCTGTATTTTGTTGCCATTCTTTCTAATTCCACATAGGAAAGATGCCGTTTAAAAGCATTGTCCTCCCTCAAGTTAACATATAATAAATAAATAAATAAATAAATAAATAAAACATTTCGGCTTACATTTAAAATGACTGCAGTATTTTTAAGCCTAGTTACATAAGTGACTTTCATGCTGTGAATCATAGGTTGTTTATCTGGTTCTCCATAGAAAGATGGATTTTGATCAAAACCTCACAATAGTCTTTCAACTTTTCCAGTACTTGTGACAAGAACACCATTATTTTCTTCTGCTACTTCCCCTCTTTTTCTCACTTCTTCACTTTCTGGTCTCATCTCCCAAGTCCACAATTAAAGGACATATCAGTTAGTGACTATATTTCTAAATAAGGCAGCATTACCTGGGAACTGAAAGCATGAAGCAAATGAAGCCCGCAGGAAGCCCAACTGCTGAAATTATTTATTTGCGTGCATTGCATTTTTCAAGCATGGTATGTTTAGGAAATGTAACATCACAGTTGGACAGTTCGGTCTTTTAATATTAGCTCCATTAGAAATTACTGTATGAAAGTGCACTTGGGGCTGGATAGATGGCTCAGTGGTTAACAGTAATTGAATTGCTGTTTCTGAAGAGGACCCAGGTTCACACCCAGCACCGATGTCAAATGGCTCCCAACTACTCCAGCTGTAGGGATTCTGATGAATTCTTCTGGCCTCCATTCATTCAAGTACACACACATATACACAAATAAAATAAGGTAAGGGAATCTTTTTTTAAAAAACAGACACCTTAAAGAAAATTTTCTTAGACTTGCAAGTCCGTTTCTTGTGTCACAAAACTCATGTCTTTGGGATAGCCTTTGGAAAATAAAATTAGTTAAAAGCAAAATTTACTTTTCATTTCCAGCAGTTCAAATTGTGCAACTCCTCTAACTTTATCAAAATGCCCCTTTACAAGAAACAAACCCACAAAGAATTTGAGTTAACCACTAGTTACTGACATATAATAGCAAGGTGTTCTGCAAAAGTTAGCTCATGTTCAAGTCCTCAGTTTTTAACATATTGCCGGAAGCATCAGTGCCTAGTTTGCAAAAGAATTTTTCCATTTCCAGAAAGCTCAAGATTTGATCTTCAAGCTACTAACTACAAAGGGAGAAAATGCCAGCATGAAGTCACTTGATTGTCAGCAATCACCTCGACTCCTCTGTATCACGTCACACCATAATAAGCATTATAAGCATTGCTGTTTCCCATAGTCTACAACACTTGCACTTATTTATGTATTTACATATTCATGTGTCTTCTGCCTTTTCCAACTAAAATATGGATTTGTTCTGTAGAAGGAGTCTGTTCATTTTATTTAATGAGTGTCTGGTCCAAAGTCAGTATTTGCTTGCTGAATAAAGAAGATAGTATCATACCATAAGAAGAAAGAGTAGAAGTGAGCAACTGTGTTTGCACACACAAACACTGACAGCCAATATTTCAGTGGACCCTGAGGTAACTTGCAACCCCACCATGACCTTCTGTTCTGAAGTTTATATTGCTGAATTGTGACTGACATTATTAATATAAATTTGTAGAAGTTAATGTTCAGTGCATGAAACATGTCTTTAATGCTATAGGATTCATAATATAAATCTTAGGATCATGGACACTTACATTTCTATTTGGCTAAACCATTCCAATCTCTATGAATCTCTGGATTTACCTTTAAATATGGATAACTATACTAAAGTTTCTCTAAAATGTAAAATCTAATGTAAAATCCTGAAACCATTGGTAATTTTCTCCATTGGCCAGCAGCCATTGAGTTTATTGGTGTTACAAAATAAATAGTAATTAGAATTGAACAGAGAAGCTGTTCAATGAATATATACATTTTTTCGCTGAGCTCTGATACTCTGAGCAATTCATTCCACAGGAAGAAAAGTAGTCCTGCTAAGCTGGTTGTTTGTGATTCTATGTTTTCACTGTGGGCAGATGCAGAACTTATCTTAATCTTGAAGAAGTCTTATTTGGTCATTTAGTGGTCACTATGGACATTATGGCCCCAACCTTGTTAGCTGTTCTTGTCTTTAACAGCCTGTGCCAGATTTAGAATATGTTTGACTGTACTGACATTGTAAAGATTTGAGGCTGGCTTGTTTGAGACCTCTGTAATCAGCCTCACTGACTTTTGTGTTTTGCCATAGACAACATATGTGAGAGATGTAATTAGTTCCATAGTACATAGGACAAGCCCAAGGATAAGTAAGACACACGATTCTTTGAGAGAGGAAACTAGGTAACTTTTATTTCATTTTGTTTTTCAAGACACAGTTTTTCTGTGTAGCTCTGGCTGTCCTAGAATTTATTTTGTACATCAGGATGACCTCAAACTCATAGGGATCCACCTGCTTCTGTCTCCAGAGTTCTGGAACTAAAGGTGTGTGCCACTACACCCAGCAATAACTTAATTCTTTATTGACATGAATTGAACATCTAATGTTTGGAAGCTGGAAAATGCTTTGCATTTGTTTTCTACAAAAGGTGATGGTATTACCCAGTGATCAATAGGAACTGAAGGTGTGAGGACATGCTGAGCAGAAGCACATCATTCCTTATTGCTTTGCAAGACTCATGCCACTCAGATTTGCAGGCATTCTATAGTTGCTGCTATCTCCTGCTCCTTTAAAATTTCTAAAGAGTTTGCAATGAAATATCCTGCCAGAGACTCTGCAAGAGAGTCTTTGAAGTACTTTTGATGTTACAGAAACTCGCTGGTCCTTAACTAAGGACAGTGCTGACAGATGCCTCTGCTATTCTTCAGTGATATCCTTAACCATGATGAAAGGGGTGCTCTTGGCTTTTCTCCCTGTTAGATGATGTCAATGAACATCAGTTTTCCCAGGATGGTGAAGCGCCCTGCATTCTGGTGGCAGTTTTCAATTTCCAATCCTCCACCATCCTTAAAAATCACTGTTTTCATATGTTTATTCCTACATTCAAAAAAATCTAATAACTATCATGATTCAGTTTTTTTTTTTTTTTTTTTGCTACAAACTCTAATCATTTAGGGAAAATGACAGCGCCAATATTTCTAGACTTGCTAGAAGACTAAACTACCAAGAATGAGGCTTCCAAGGGGAAACCATCCATCTTTCCCGGTGAAGAACAGTTTTATGGAGGTTTGATTCATAACATAAAAAAATAGCAGGTCTTCCACATAAAGGCAGAGGCCAACAGCTTAGGGACCACAGAGGTCTAGATTCCTCTAGCCCTTGCATGTCCTAGGAACACTGGGTTGAGTGACACAGCCATTTGATATACTAAAGACAGTTGATTGATCCAATTCCATGTATTGAGCAGGCAGACTGGTTTATAAAATAGAAGGTAAATTTAATACCATGAGATATAATCTTGTAACTAAATAAGTTATGTTAAAGGCAAGGGTAATACTCAAGACTCACAAGCACCTGATAATTTCAGCACAGTTAACCTTTGCATCCAGGTAGTGTTGTGGTTAACTTTTGTTGACAAATGGGAGTCACCTTGGAAAAGGAACTTCAGTTGAAGAATGGCCTCTGTCAGATTGCTCTGCAGGCTTGTCTGTGGGGCATGTCTTGATCGATGATCAATCTGGGAGGGCTGGCCCAGCTTACTGTGGACAGTGTCACCCTGAGGAAGCTGTTCCTGAATTGTGCATAAGAAAGCTCAGAATGCCATGAGAAGCAAGCCAGGAAGTATTGTCCCTCTGGTGGGTTCCAGTTCCTTCCTCAGCCTCCTTCAGTGATAGATTGTGATCTGGTAGGAGCTGTAAGATGAAATAAACCCACTCTTCTGTGTTTATTACAGTAACAAAAAATCAGACTAATACAGAAAATATTAAATCTTTAAATGAAGTAAGAAAAAAAGGGATATTCCTGATTTTATGGGGGTGAAGTTTGTGAGAATTAGAAAAAGGTAGGGGTGAAATAACCCCAGAGGAGGGTTAACAGAAGGGTCCTCCTCAGATGTATGAGCTACAGGGAGAGTAAATGGGGTGACTCGAAATCAATGTAGAAATAAATGCAATTTGCTAGTGCAAAGTCAAGACTTAGTTTAATGTCAAGTTTAAAACATTTCAACATTGAATTTTTCCAGAACATAGTTGAAGTTGTAAATGACTGGGAATAGGCTGAATTGGAAGTTTTAGAGTTGTGAATATGTGACCAGAGAAGCATTAAGTGCAGGTGGTTGCAGTGAAGATAACTGCACCACATAAATGAAAGCAAATATACAAGCTGTGCTTGCTTCCTGCACAGGACCCAACTAGGCCCTCTGAATGTGGATGACAGTTCTGTGGCTTGGGCAGTCAGTGGGGCCACTGGCAGTGACCCTAATCTATGAACAGACATTTTGGAGCCTGTTCCCTATGGAAGGATACCTTGCTCAACCTTGACACAGGGAGGAGGGACTTGGTCCTCGACTAGATATGCCACACTTTGTTAACTTCCCACAGGAGGCCTTATCTTTACTAAGAAATAGATAGGAGGTTAGGTGAGGGAGCGTGAAGAGGGTTAGTATGTAACATGAAAAAAAAAAACACTTTTAAATAAATAAAATATTAAAAAAGAATTTAACACTGGAAATGTAATAGAAAGAACATTATTGGGAACCAGAAGGACAGCAGCTTGGAAATAGGTTTGGAAGACATGCTCAGGAGGTATCAAGTACAGCAGAAGAGTCTTAATAAAAGCACTATCACTGGAGGAGTAGGGATGAAATTAGATTGTGTGCTGTGTCTATACTGCTGTATAGAAACTATTCACCCAAATTAGCAGTCTTTTAGCTACCATCATCCCTTCTCTTGGTTCTGAGAGTGGTTAGATTTTACTATGAAGTTGTTGAGGTGGATGTGGAAACTTCTGGTAAGTTGAAGATAGGTTCATTCAAATGTCCATGACATTATTGGAGGAGGCTGAGATGGTTGGGGTCCCCTTCGAGTCTTCTGTGTTTCTGGGACAGTCAGAATTCAAGTGATAGGTGAACTTTGATAGCAAAGTTCTGCCATGTTATTGATCAAAATCAACCATAAGATCACCCCAGATTCCATGAACGTGGACTGGATATTTCCCATCAGGGTCAGAGAAAGGAGACGTTGGCGTTCTCCGTCCTGTTGTCTATTTCTCTAGTATCTTCTGTTTTGCCTCTTATTTTATTCCAGTCAGCTCTGAGACTGGTAAGATTCTCTGCAGTGCCATTTACACAGAGCAAAAGCATCCTATCCAAATGCTGGTCTCAGAGGCTGAGGAAAGATATCATTGTCTCTAACTCCAGGATCTTGTTTGGGATTTGAGAAAAAGATGTTAGAACAATGGGAACACAACACATCAACATCTATAAGAACCTGCCCCTTTTAGTGTGAACCTCCTAACAGTTTCTTTCTGTTCCTTTGTTTCAGCACTTGTAGTTTTGAGGTGTCAAATAACACAAAGTGATGAAACTGGTCTGAGTCATATTAACAATGGGCTCTTTGTCTGCTTTTGAGTGTGCTGGAGTTGTACCTTAGTATGCCGAGAAATACTATAAACAGGAAAAACCAAGACAACCTTCCAAGAAATATATATTGGCCATGTTACATTGTTAAATCCCTGAGGCATGTCACATGTCCTTGTTTGAGTAGATGACTCTTCTTGCTTGCCATGAACACAAATGCACAAACAAAAAAAATGTTTTTTGATTATTGTTTTCTTTAAATAGTCACGTTTTGTCTTTTTTTTTTTTTTTTTTTTTTTTTGAGCTCGCTTTTGGAAAGGAATTTTTAATTTTAAAAAACTCTTTGACAGTTCCATACACACTTGTATAAATAGAAACTATCAAAAATGTATGTGTGTTCATAATATTATTGAGTTTTTATTCCCTCCCCTGCACTGTTGAAGCCCTTCTCATTCCCAATAAGCCCCTCCTACATTATTTATTTATTTATTTATTTACTTACTTACTTACTTTTTTGGCCTAAAGTTTATTTGTGGTTGCTCACAGGAGGAGGGAATTATCTACTGGAACACGGACAACCTACTAGTGACTGAACCACTGAAAAACTGAGTCCTCATCTCCAGCACCCAGTAATGTAACGTAATCACTCAGTGAGAGGTAAGGTTTCCTAAGTTTTTCATCCATGCATTCTGAAACAGTGATGTCCCAATACTGTACAAATTTTATGAGAGCTGCAGTGGCGTGCAATGACCTGTTGTGTCCAGAAGACATGGTGGTTTCACAGTATTCCTAGCAGCCCTCTGGCTCCTGTAACTTTTCTGTTCTGACTTCTGCCCTATTCTCTGAGTCATGGAGGGACTAATACAGAAGTATCTTTTGGATTCGAATAAGCCATAGTCATATATTCTCTGCATTTAGGCCAATTATGAGTCTTTGTATTAACTACATCAAAAAGGGGCTTCTCTAATGGAGGTTGAGACTAGCACAAATCTGTTAGTGTAAACAGAAGAATTTAGAAGGGAGTTTGACATCATGTCCATTTACCAAAACAACATAGTAAGTCCTCCCCTAAGGCCTATGATTTCCTCAGCCATAGGCTCTGACCAGGTTTATAGTATCCAGTGCAAGTATCCTTTATGGAGAGGGTCTCAAATCCAGTAGTGAGGAGAATGGTTTCCCCCACAATAGTCATTGCACTGCTGCACGAGTGGTCATAGCTTGCCTGTCAGGCCACCGCTGTAGCCCATGAGGTCCACAGCTGGGTAAGAACACTTATGACTTTTCTCCCAAAGTAGCTTGCATAGCACCTCCCAACAGTGTGAAAACTAGTCAGCAGGGAGGAAACTTCTAGATTAGATCCAGCTTGATTTCTCAGTAACAAACCTGCAGACTTCTGCATTGTTTATCATGGGTTAATAACTCAAGATACCGATTATTATTTTTCCTTAAAAATGCACATGGGCCAATTTTAATATTTTGAAATTATCTATAACAATTAACTAATTTTATTTGCAACATAAAAATGAAGTCTACTCCTTTTCCTCTTCTCCCAGTCTCTCCCCTCTCTTTCTCTCAATCTCTCTACCCCTCTCTGGCTATCAGTACCTTTCTCTCTGTCTTTCTTTTTCCTCATTCTTCCCTCTTCCCATGAGGCCACTCTACACTCCCATTCTCTCTCTCCCTTTTCCCTCCCTTTCCCCCAATAAAATTTCCCATGTTAAAAAAGTGTTAAAAAAAAGTGAAGCCTACAATTTAAAAGATCCCTCTGCGTACTTACTGTATAATGTACATACTTAAAAAACTGAAGACTTATATAGAAGCTGTGACCCATAATTGTAATGTTTTCTCTGTAATAGAATGTAAAAGCATCAATTATAGTGCATTGATATCATATTGCTAACTGAGGAAATCTTGTGCTTACAATTTTTTAAATTTTTCTAGGACTGAATAATTATATAAACAATCACTGTTTATGCTTTGCCTAAGTCAACTTTTTTTTTTTAACATGGGTTTTAGAGAGAGTAGTGTGACACTATCCTCCAGATTAAGTGAATGTGGCTGGGTGTGAGCATATGAGGTGGTAACATAACTACTTTGGAATGCATTCTTATAATTTTAAATTGTTAGGGGAAGAACACTATTATTTTAGCAGTCTACATCTAACTGAAATTGCACCAGACAATGATTTGTAAGATGCTAACAAAACCACATGATATGTTAGAACAACTGACTCGTTCTGTAGCTTAAAAAGTGAAATTCTTCTACAGGTCTCCAAATGTCAAAATGTCAACATTTTAAAGGATTAGCACTTAAGCTCCAAATGTATCTTTTTCAATCCAATGAATGCCCCACTTTTACTCCAAGGCGTCTCACTTTTACCCCTAAGTGTGCTAAGTGGCAATGTGTCTAATCATTTAATTAAAGATGAGATGAAATGATTTCCATGTAAATGCTTCCACTTGGCATGCCTAGCTTGCTTCAGAGTTCAGACTTGCGTATATTTAAAACTAGAAAGCTACTTTCTCAGCTTACCCTGAATTTCATTTGTTAGACAACTTGATTGTGCCCTGTCCAGTGTGATGGACAGCAGTTAACTTTCTAAGTGCTTTTATGGAACAACAACAACAAAAGGAACAAAAAGTGACAACAGGCTGATTGTAGAAGGTAGAGTCATGAGATGTGGAGGCCTTCTGCTGAATAGCCTCTACATCTTTTATTTCAAGGTTTCATGTACTTATAAATAATATACAAAGCATGGAGACTTAGTGTTGATGGACTTTGGAGGAATTATGCTTACCTGGTTTTGATTCCTAATAATAGGTTTTTTGTTTGTTTGTTTGTTTGTTTGTTTGTTTTTGTGATTGACCTTTTTTCATTAGAGCAGCCTCGTACTTAGTGTGACACATAGTTCATGCCCAGATATTTTGTTATTGTTGTTCATCACCATCACAATTATCAAAGCTCACATGCAAGTAATCTTTTACTAAGAGCCAAGGCAAATAAAATACCAGGTTAATAACATGCTATTATTTACAATAACAAGAGTGATTCTACTGTTATTGTGCTAATTTAATATGTGCAATGATATTGGTGTGGTAATATTAATATGCTGGTGACATTGATGCCCTAATACCATTAATCTGGTGTTTGTTCATTTCTAACAAATAACAATGCCATTTGCATATTTGCATGTGGAGAAGATATTTAAAAAAAGATAGCTTTAACTTCCTAGGAACTTACATGGTAAGTCTTTATGTATATTGAGGTCATGCACCAATATCTCGGGTTTAATTTAGAAGGAAGCTAGAGAGTGATTATGAGTGAAGTGGCTCTTAGCAGCAGTGCCTGGGTGGCAAGAACAGCTGCTGCCTCTTTTCTCGCAAAGCACTCTTAGACGATTTAGAGAACTCTTTTATACATGTCTTTAAAATTTGCCATTGCTAATGTAGTTCATAAATATTGATTTAAAATAATTCTATACTATACTATACTATACTATTCTATACTAAAATAGTATAAAGAAACACACAAACAAATGTTACAGGAAATTCACTATGCAGACATCACTGCTATTGATATTTTACTGTGCATGGTTTCTATTTCCATGTTTTATTTTTACACATGTAGCTTTTATTCCTTTAAGTGGAACACGCATGCACATACTTCTCAATATTTAGTAGTGCATCCATGCCCACAGTACTTAAAGTCATTGATATTATGTGTGTACTTTTGATTATATATGTAGAAAAATTGTATTAAATAGAACTGGTGAGACAAAGAGTTGACCCTGTTTAAAATGTGAAACTATATAGTAGAACTACACCAGTGTTCCTTTGAATTATTGAAAGAGCCATCTTAGGATGTGAGAGGCGCCTGATCCAGTCCTAGATTACTTCAGCTGATAGTCTCCTGTCCGTTATCTAAAGATGGTTGTTATGAGTTGTTTTTCCCAGCCAGTCAGGTCCCACAGCTGCACCAGCCCCAAATAATACACAGAGACTCTGTATTTGATATAATGCTGTTGGCCAGTTACTAGTTTCTTATTGGCTAGCTCTGCCTTAATTATTAACCCATTTCTATTAATCTAAGTATTTCCAAGTGGTCTTATCTTACCGAAGAGAGGGGCTGGCATTCCTCTCTCTCTCCATCCTCCATCTTGGATCTCCTCCCTACCACTTCCTCTTTCTGCCTAGTCTCCTAGTCCCGCCTATCTTGCTTTCCTATTGGCCAACAGTGCTTTATTCATTAACCAATAAGAGAAACATATTTACAGAATGACATCTCCCATCAGGTGGTAACAGTTGTCATGTGTCTATTAAGAAGCATGTGGGGTGATGCTTCCTCCCACACTGACCTCATGCATATGCTCACTATGTTTCTAATAGTAGGATCAGAGATGTCCTGTCTCTTACCATTAAGATAAAGTAGAATGTTTCTCGACTGTATTTCACTAATGCTGAGTGAAACTCCCTCAACACTACTTTTCTAGCTTGAGCTTCCTGCTTAACAAGTAGGATTTCCCTTTGGGATGGGAAAAATTACATTGATTTTTGTAGATGATATTTGTGATACAGACAACATATAAGACAAAACACAGAGAAATAAGTTGAGGATCTAGTATTTCTGACTCATATGTTTTAAAGTGCACACCAACTAAATGTGGACAAAAGCAGCGTCAGCAGGGCTGGTGAGGTTTGTCAAAGACAGAGTCCAGTGTGGTGAGAACACTGTGTCACATGGGACTGCACCGAGAGTCAGGATGGTGTAGTAAATCCTCTAACTGGATTGGGGAAGTGGAGACTGCTGACAATAGTGGTTTCTGTTTTGAAAGATATGTTGATGGCAGAAGTCAATTCGGAGTGAATTGAAGTGTGGATGAGTGTTGGAGAGATATGCTGGACACAGGAATATGCTCCCATGAAGTTTGGCTACCAAGGGAGCTGGACAATGGAATTCTGAAGTTAGGGGAAGAGGGTCAAGATTCCCTCAAATGATACCTTTGTTTTTCTAAGCTGTGCATTGTTGGTTAATTGTTCTACATATGAATAGGGAGTGAGAGGTGGCAAACAGTGAGTAAGTTCTAGAGGCACCTAGGAGCAAGGTCAAGTTGTTCTTTGACATACCTAAATAGCATTACCATGGAGACACCCCAGAATGGCAGTCTTTTGAATGGTAGACAGTTTTGGGCATTCTGAACTTGTCCTAAAATCCCTGGTGGAGAGAACAAATGTTTACTCCACTGTGTACAGTTGAGGTGGTCTGCACAGACCCTAGCTGTGTGATGGGAAAGTATGTAAGGCCCAGTGAAAGTTCAGTGATGAAGATGAAAGTGGAACAATGCTGTTAATGTACCTTCTTCACTACCCTAAAAATAAACCACAGGAACATCTAGAACAGTGTGAAGCAATACTAAACAAACTCCAGGGCTCCAGGCTGTGGGTAACTAAAACAAATGCCCATTTTATCATTATAATGTTATGTACAGTGAACATATGACAGATGTATTTTCACCTGCCCTGTAGGAATATCTGTTTAAAAGACAATATTAACCCTTGTAACTACTAATGTCATTTGAAAACATTTGACAAATTGGGTTTATCACAAGTAAATGTGTGGGATTTTTACAAATCTGGAAGTAGAATGCTATTGAGAGCAGCTTTGACTTTCACTAAGTTTTTATGAATGAATTTACTGCATACTGAAGTTATAAATGATATATATGTGTTTCAACAGCAAGAGTGTATGGAAGGACTTCAGAGAATTCACAAAATATAAGTCTTCACCATTTATAAACTTTCCACTGATCTCATTTCAGTAGGATGTTTGCCTGGAATTATATATAGCCTTTATAAATAGATTTTTTTCTTCTAAATATTGTCTTTTTGTGGCTATGCAGTGGCAGTGTTATGTCATTGGACTTGGATTGGGTTCTTGTTAAGTTAGTGAAACATAGCTATAATTGTTTTTTTATATACTTTCATGTTTTAGAAGAGTAGCAAAAAGCATATGGTTATGGACAATAGCTTTATCTGCTAGCTTGGATACTTACTATAAAGTCTGGGATTCATGTTGATGAGGAGGAATGGCCCAGAGGAGAAAGCAGAGAGGAGAGTCCTTGGGAAAAATTTCCCATTCGCTCCAGTACAGGCATCTTTAATGACACTTGTCTACAGTGGTGTCTGGCTATATCTTTTTCAATGTCTTTGCGATGATGACTGATAGATGTAACTTCATAACACACACACACACACACACACACACACACACACACACACACACACACACACACACACACACCTCAAAGGTAAAGTGACAAATTTTGAAATTTCAAGTTTCAAAATGTCAAGAGGATCCTATGAACAAATCACATTGTGAAATATGATGCCAGCATTTCTTAGACATCTTTGAAATCTCCCTGTTGGCAATGGTACCCAAAGATAGAGGACATGAGTGAGAAATTGCTGGATTATTCTGTCTCAGAGTCATAAAGGAAAGGAATCACCTAGGACAAAACTCTGGTGTTCCTTGTCCTTCAGCCGACCCCCCTGCTTCAAGGAAACAGTGACATCTTTGATGTTGCCCCCTCATCTGTATTCAGTTCAGGTGGGGCGCTCCTGGTGTGCCCTGTGTTCCTGCCTAAGATCACACTGAGATGTGAGGCACCAGATCATAAATGAAGGATTTCTTTCAGATGTGACAGCATGCCAACATCTGTGAAAGTCGTGGTTTCAATGGTTCCCCAAGGACAAACTCCAGGATGTATCCTCACACTGCAGTAAAAGGCCAGATTTGTTTTTAAGGATACTAAATAATCATAGATTTTGGTTCTTGAAAACTTTAAGATGTTTCCTACTAATTATGGGGAGTTTGAGTTTTTCTTATATTTGTAGGCAGTAATTATATATTCAAACACACACACACATACATACATACATACATACATACATACACACACACACACATATATATATATGTATATATTCCAACTTAAATTCTTCTGCTGTTAAGAAATAAGATTTTGCAGCTTTTAGAAAATTTAGAAATTGTATACCTAGAAAGTGCAATCTGACATTAACTGAATTAAACTTCCAGAAAAAGTCCAAATCATTACAGTTTTATACAATAAAGGATACTTTCTCAGCCTAGACACATGGGGGAGGGCCTAGGCCCTGCCCCAAATGATGACAGACTTTGAAGACTCCCTATGGAAGGCCTCACACTCCCTGAGGAGCAGAAAGGGAGGATGAGAGGGTGAAGGAACTGTGATTGGCATGTAAAACAACCTTGTTCAAATTTAAATTTTAAAAAAGGAGGGGAAAATGAGAATACCCCATTGAAGAAACAAAACACTCCTGTTTGAATATCTAATGAGGGACATTGTTTAGAGCATACTGTACATTACCATGGTCAGGCATTCTCATTGCCCCATTTAGTGACTCCTACCACTTTAAACCATTCAGAAAGCAGAAACTTCCACTCATGCAATCCCACTGTAGATATTTGGATAGAACAAAAAGCCATTGCATTCATGGCATTTGCTATGGTAACTCATCTTTGATCATGTCCCCTGACAGCTAAGCTTCCAATGTGTTTCACCACTCAAACCCCTGCTGCCTCGCTTTCATCATCCAACACATCCATGGCTGCTGTCCAGAACAGAAACTGGTTTGTTGGGTATCTCAGTTCATCTCCCATTGCCCTTTGGGGACCTTTATCCCCTCAAGTTTTCACAGGGTCCTCTAAACAGGGATAACATTACTTTCTTTTAATTCTCTTAAAATCCTGTACTTTTATTCCCGTGTTTACTGCATCTTACTCTATGTTGGTAAGCTCAACTATCAAGTTATTTTCTTTTCCTCTTGCCATTTCCATAGTTATATATACACATGGGTTCCATGATACAGAGAGGGGGTTGGTGATTTGGGGATTAGAACTTACTAGATACCCTCTGCCTCATACTTGTGTTTTTGTTGCTGATCTTTGGGCTTTTGATTGTTTGTTTGTTTTAATGACTTTTATAAATCTCCTATGAATGGATATGAAGTGAGAAGTATGTGGTAAAGTCTAGGGCAGGAACTACAAAAATATCCAACACACCATATTGATGCTAGGACATTCTCCACTCTACCTTTCTCAAACACAGTTTATTTCTGGATAGTCTCACAAAATGGAAGTTTGTTCTCTTCCTCAGTAAATCTTAAACAACAAGTAGGACACTTGATTTGAAATGCATGTATAGTTAATGAATTTATTTTTCCCTTCTTGGGACATCAGTGAAAACAGAGGTGGATAGATAATTATTTAGAAAGATTTTTTTTTCAGGGAAAAAGTTTGAGAAGGACCACCACCACCGCAACAACAAAAGAGCATAAATCTTTCTGATAACATGGAGTAGAATTTGAAGATAGATAAACAATTTGTTCTCAAAGCAAGAACTAGTGTGCTTTCCCAGTGTCTTGGCAAGACACTTGGCAAGAGGTTGTGTGCAAGAGGAAGAAGGGTTAGGGAGCCTTTGGGAGGGACAATTTCACAGTGGGTCACCTAAATACTGCAGGCCAGGTCAGTGTGGACTCAGGATTGAAAGTTAACTCCGAGCCATAACTAATCAGTTTAATGAAATTGTGGGAATTACACAGCTGTCCTTTAGGGGATAAGTTCAGAAAGGGTAGCACTTTTAGGTTGAGGGTCCAATCAGGACAGATTTTATATAGTAAGTCAGCCTACATTTGTTTCTTATGCAACTGTGTGATTTACAAAAGGGTTTTCATATTAAGAAAATTATGTTTACTTGTTAAACATTTTTTTTCATGATTTAGGACATTTCAAATCCAGAAACATGACCAAATATTATGCTAGGACATTTAAAATGCTCATTAAATATCCTCTTTTGCCAGGTAGCTGGCTAGGTTTACAGTACCAGGCATGAATCTCCTCCCACTGAATGGGCCTTAAGTCCAATGGAACAGCTGTTGGTTACCCTCAAAATAGTTCCTATTGCACTATTGGTGATTTCTTACCAGGGTTGTCATTGTGGCAGTTAATAGGATTTATAGCTGAGTGTCTGAGGATTTTTTCCCTCTCTGGCAGCTTGCATAGAAGGACCTTTCCTTACGATGAGACCTAGACCTTAGGAAGCAGACTTTCAGGATTACACAAAATTTCCCTTACTTATTGTAAATTTAAATTCTGTCCTACATGTTACATATTAAATGTATGCAGATAATATATAAAATATTAACCACCATTATAGTGTTTTCATTTCTACTATTCTATTTTAGAATTGTTCTTATTTTCACTGTCTTTGTTTTCTTTTAGTTAACTCAAATCTCTGATGGTCCACCAGAAATCCAGTTTGTTTCTTCTGAAGATGTATTTTCCTTCCTAATAGCAGGTTTTCCTGGTGATAATTCTTCAATAATTTATCTAAAAGGTATTTTACTAGTATTTCTTTCTTTTGTTGTTGTTGTTTTTTGAGGCAGGATTTCTCTACAGCTTTGGAGCCTGTTCTGGAACTCACTCTATAGACAAGTATGAGCTTAAACTTACGGAGATCCACCTGCCTCTGCCTCTGCCTCCTAAGTGCTGGGGTTAAAGGTGTGTGCTAACACCACCCAGCTACTAGTATTTTCTGAGAGCACTTTTGCTTTGTGTGGGATGGGTGATAGCTCTTTCCTCTTGTTAGTTTTATACTGCTGTGTTCTTTATTTTAAGAGACAGACAGGTGTTACATGGATTCCTGTCAGACAGGCAGATAAGAAGAGAGACCATGGCTAGGCAATAAAACAGCCGAATTTCCAATATGGCCACCTTCTTCCTCCTGACAGCTTTTGTCTTCCAACACCAGGACCCTACTGATGGACTGCCTCAATAAGTTTAAGGGTGGATCAGGACATAGCCCACAAGAATTTTGGACCAATCAATCATCCTGTCTTCAAAGTGACCAACCTTAAATAGGGAAGGGCATCTCTTCCCAGGCTTCAAAATTCCAGCTCTCAAGAAGAGACTGGATTTCCAGCTTCTGAGTCTTGTTTGCTCTGTGTCTGCTGCATGTGTTTTTTCTCACCCTCAATGAATGCTGTTCTCCATCTGCCCGTTCTGTCTTGCCTGAGACATCTCTGCTGCTTCCTGTTGCTCTTCAGACCCCTAGACTGTATCAGTTTTTATCACAGCTACATATTAAAATAAAACCCATAAAGTAATTTTTCTAAACACTTCTGTTGCTTTAAAATTTTATCTCCTATATTTTCCTCGGCTGATGCTGTCATCTTTGGGGGAAATGTTGCATACTTCCCACCAGTGTTACCATGGTTGTATGCAGTGTCTCTTCAAACGTGTTTCTCTTTCACTTCTGTCCTCTGTTCTTTAGAGTGAGAGCTACACTCATACCCAATACTCTCATCCAGCTCTCCATGTCTCATGGCATCCAGGCTTCTTATATTTAGATTTTATTTGTTATTTATTTTTGTCTTTTTATATGACATTTAATACATCATCCCTTAGCTTTCAGTAAACAAAGCCTTAAGTTTTTATTTGAAGTTCATGTACACACTTGCTCCTTTTTTATATTCATGCCGTCTTTTTAAAAAATATGCTGTTTTATCTATATACTTCTCTGTTTCTCTATATATAGAGAGACGTGCATGTGTGTGTATATATTCCCCCAAAAGTAAATACCATCTGTTCATCCTATATAGTGTTACTTGTACACATGTATTTCAGGGCTGGCCATATTTTAACTGAGTCCTAACTGTGCATTTGGTACTCACAGCCCTTGTTCATAGACTATATCGTATGATGCCTAGTGCAAATATTAGCTATCTGAGCTGCATGAGCATCCCAGACAGCAGGCAAATGAAGAAATGCAGATGACAAGAAACTGCTCATTATTCCTTTAATCCTCATGTCTTGGCTCTCTTGTAGTTTTACTTTTGCTGAAATTGATCATTTGCCACCTAGTGAAACTATAAAGAACTACAATGTATTGTTTGTTACTATGACACATTTCCTAGCATTGCTTTGTTACACTTTGCCTGTCACCCAGCCATGTGCACCCTTCACTTCTGGAATTCAATTAAATACATGTTAGGAATGGAGGACTTCACCATCTATACTTACTTGCTCTGGGCAACCATAACTTCAACTTTTTGTGCTACTAAATGACAGAGAAGTCAATGACATTGATAGTCATGAAGAAAAAGAATGTGTGAAATTCAGTCAAGAGAAAATATAATTTAAATGTATTGAATTTATATTAGAATGCAATAAAAATTAGTTTCTGTTTATTATACTTTAATGTCACATTGTGTATAGTTTATACCTCTAAGAAATCCTAATTATTGAATTTTTAATTGTCTAAAAATTCTCACAAAGGAATAGAAACAAACTTATTTTCTTAATGTCATTTGATCCCAATGTTTCAGAGGATAGCTGTCTTATAATGCCATTTCTTACTTTAAAAGTTCATTTTATTGTGAACTGCAAGCCAAATGGTAATTACAGTGTGCTTGAAATACAGTAATGAACTTACTATATGCATTTTACATATTCTGTATAGACTTTACTTAAAAATAACTGACCCTACATTGACAGAGGTGACTCACTAGATAAAATAAAAACAGGACAAGATGTGCTGGTGTGCTCAAGGATTGAAAGAAGACTGTGATGGGCTTAGGTTGCCGGACTGACCATGACTCACTTCCTGCTCTACCCAGGCAGTGCCTGAATGTTACTCACAAGATTCACAAGATGTTATTAGGAGAAGCGACTTTGCCACTCAAAATCCTCTCAAGCTGCTAGATGGAAATTTAGACCTTTTTTCACTTAAAGGCTAACTATTGTACTGTTGAAGTAAATAGAGTGAAGCATTTAAATGGTTCCAGACGTAGAAAGAGGCGGCGAAAATACATAGATGTGTTTCTTGAGTCTTCTATAGTTTTACTTTAGTTCAAGTCAGTGACATGCCACTTAGTGAGATTATTGAAAAAAAAAAATCTAACACACACACACACACTCACATATACACACTCATCACCTGCATCATACCCTTTTCTCAAAATTTACTGTGAAACTGATCCTACAGTATGGAATGGTGTGGGAGAGGGACACAGAAAATATGAGAAAAACAACAAGAAAATATCTTTGCAGCGTTATCTCTTACTTTCAGGCACATCTGGGTGGGGAGGGGGGCTGTAGGGAAAAGCCAGCTGTCATCAGGTGAGGTGTAGGGAGTTGTATGTGCCAGCTCTTGGGAAATCACGTGTGAGGGACTGTTAAAGGCAAGGGACAGTGCTATCAGGTATGTAGAACTATTAAGACTCAGATCCTGGCTTTAAAAGACACCTGCCCTCAGAGTAGGAATATATACAGCTTTTCAAGGAAGTCATGTCCATAGAGGAGTTGGGAAGAGATAACCAGATACAAATGTGACAACAAAAGTCCTGACACAAAGACCATGACAAAGGACAGGCAATGTAACACAAAGCGTCTTGCCATACAATCTGCATGATTCTGAATGGCTTATGGTCACTCTATGAGTGGAAGTGTATGCAGCAATGTAGATATGTTATAGGATTTATGAACTTTCAGATACATTCAGTCCCCAAATGGCAACACAGCATGTACATTTTTAACAAAGCATGTATGGCATTTAAATCAAGAATAAAGAAACAATGGATCAGCAAGTGTTTTTAGAATAACTTAGATGATAAAGGCATTACTTGACATGGGTTATGTAAGCTGTGGTGCTTCAGGAAAGCAGGAACTTTCCCCCTCCAGTTACTGTATCACACACACACACACACACACACACACACACAGAGCACGCTCATGCATGCATATACTTCCTCTTTCATCTTCAGTTCTCATCTAAATAAGCAGACTTCCCAAGCTGTTTTAGGGCCAGAAGGAGCCTCTTTCATTTACTGATTGAGATCTGGCTCAGCAGCTAATGTTTCCTGCTGGGTCCTTACAGAGGGTGCATTCATATTTTATTCTAGTTTATTCATTATCGAACATCAAACCTTTAGAAGATAAAACAAAGAGCTAGTGCACAATACAGGGAGAGTTGCGGGTTGTTTTTCATCCTCACTCTCAGATGAAAGAACTGTTTGGGAGCGCTGTGACCTCTCCTCATACTGCATCCAGGTAATTGGGTGCAGATTGGGGGTGTAGTGTCAAGCTAAGCCAAATGGACTTCCTGCATCCCCTGATGGACACAGTAAGCCCAACATCAAAAGTCTCTAATGAGAATTTGAAAATTGGAGTAGTTGACCTAATCTTGTAATTAAGTATTAAATCTTCCAAAGCCTCTTTGTGTGTGTGTGTGTGTGTGTGTGTGTGTGTGTGTGTGTGTGTGTGTACATTTGACAGTTACATGGCAAGATCCTGTACATGCAAGCCAAAAGGCTTTAGTCATGCCTTTTAGAAGGAAAGCTTTAATGAAGTTCTAAACAAGGGCAGAATATCAAAGAGCCCAGCCTCTGTGTTCATGTCCCTACTTCCAGATTACATGGGACTTAAAAAGCCACAAGTTTATTCGTAAATGAAGTGCCTTTCCTCCTCCTTCCAAGGTGCTTGTGAAAACAGCCAAATATCATATGGAGTTGCGTTATAGATGTTTGGTATCTGTATTGGTCAGAATCATCTTAATAACTGTGAATCGAATTTATTCAGTCAGCATTAAAATAGTAACAACAGCTAAATCACATCAGAAAACCTGAAAATCTGTTCATCACTCAGCCTTGAGGCTGGGTGCTTCAAAAGTTGTAGTATTCCCATAACAGCAGTCTCTCAGTGAGAGGAGGGAAATGACAAGTGGTAGTTACTCAATTCACAAGGCAGAAGCTTCCATAGCCCCAATCAGACTGCAGAAGCAAAGGTTCTTGGCAACTTGGGAACACTGCTTTTGCCATCAGTAATGACAGTTTATGCTGGAGAGGATGTGGAGAGAGGGAACACTTCTCCACTGGTGGGAGTGCAAACTTATACAGCCATTTTGGAGATCAGTATGGTGGTTCTTGGGAAATTGGGAATTAGTCTACCGCAGGATCTGGCAATTGCACTCTTAGGCATATACCCAAATGATCCACATCCATGCAACAAATGCTGTTCATAGCAGCATTATTTGTAATAGTGAGAACCTGGAAGCAACCTAAATACCCCTCAGCTGAAGAATGGATAAAGAAGATGTGGTACATTTACACAATGGAATACTACTCATCGGGGGAGGGGGAGGAATCTTGAAATTTGCAGGCAAATAGATGGAACTTGAAGAAACCATCCTGAGTGAGGTAACCCAGTCACAAAAAGAGTAACATGGTATGTACTCACTCATATATGGATTTTAGACATAGAGCAAAGAATCACCAGCCTACAATTCACACTGCCAGAGAAGCTAGGATACAAGGAGGACTCTAAGAGAGTCATACAAGTTCCCCCACAGAAGGGCAAAGGGATAAGATCTCCTGAGTGTATTGGGAGTGGGAGGGGCAGTGAGTGGAGAGGGAGTTAGGAGAAAGAGAAGGGGAGAAGAGGGGAGAGGAGAGCATGAGGGACCAGGAAGATTGAGATGGGGTACGAATATAGGAGAGCAAGAAAAGAGATACCATAATAGAGGGAGCCATTATAGGTTTGAAGAGAAAACTGGCATTAGAGAAATGTCCAGAGACTTACAAAGATGACCCCAACTAACAATCTGAGCATAGTGGGGAGGCTACCACCTTAAATGCCTTTCCTGATAATGAGATTGATAACTAACCTATATGCCACCATAGAGCCCTCATCTAGTAACTATGGGAAGCAGAAGCAGACACCCACAGCTAAACACTGAGCCAAACTCCTGGAATCCAGTTGCAGAGAGGGAGGAGTGATGAGCAAAGGGGTCAAGACCAGGCTATAGAAACCCACAAACAGTTGACCTGAACAAAGGGGAGCTCATGGACCCGAGACTGATAGCTGGGAATCCATCATTGGACTGACTCAGACCCCCTGAACATGGGTCTCAGTTAGAAGGCCTGGGCAGTCTATGGAACCTCTGACAGTGGAACCAGGATGTATCCCTGGTGCATTAAAGGACTTTGGGAGCACATTCCCCATGGAGGGATACTCCCTTAACCTAGAGACAGGTGGGAGGGCCTAGACCCTACTCCAAATGACAGATTTTGATGATCCTTCCTGGAAGGCATCACCCTCCTGTAGAGTGCATGGGGAATGGGATGGGGGGGGTTGGGGGACATGGGAGGTTGGTAGGGAGAGGGAACTGGGATCGATATGTAAGATAAGAAAAAATAATTTAAAAAATATGTTTTCTGTTTGTTGGTTGACTCGAAGAACACTGTGCAGTGCCTGGAATATTGAAAAATGAGGCATTCCATTAACCTGGGTCATAGCAATGGGCTGGGGAAGACAGTGAGGGCTACCGTGGCTCTCCATATGGGACACGCACTCTGAGTGCTTTCATAAGTCAACTCAAACATGGAGAAAAATATGCTGGAAGATATTGCCTGTAGCACATAAAAATCTTTGTTCTTTCATTAGATTTTCACCAGCCTCCTGGAATTCATTTAAACTGAAGAAAAACAACTTTAATAGAAAATGAATTTGATGTTTAGAAATAGATTTAACTTGATTTTTTTCACTTTCTTTTAATGAGGACAAATGAAAGTGATAAAACTTCGGCTTTTGGAAAAAGGAAAGCATTTTGGGTAGTCAAAGAAGAATTTACTAAATTAACCACTTAAAAAGACATGAAATTCAAGAGAAGGGGAGAGGGGGAAAGAGCATGAGGGATCGGTTTGGGGAAGAGCAGAGAAAGAGATCAAGAAAATTATACCTCAATAGAGGGAGCCATTACAGGTTTAAAGAGAAATCTGGCACTAGGGAAATGTCCAGAGATCCACAAAGATGACCCCCTCCCAAAAATTTAAGCAATAGTGAAGAGACTACCTTAAATGCCCTTCTTGTATAATGGGATTGATGACTACCTTAAATGCCATCTTAGAGCCTGATGGAAGCAGAAGCAGAGACCCACAGCTAAACACAGAGCTGAACTCCTGGAATCCAGTTGTAGAGAGGGAGAATTTATTAGCAAAGGGAGTCAAGATCCTGCTGGGAAAACCCACAGAAATAGCTGACCTGAACAAGTAGGAGCTCATAGTCCCCAGTTTGATAGCTGGGGAACCAGCATGGGACTGAGCCAGGCCCCCTGAATGTGGACATCAGTTGGAAGGCCTGGGTAGTCTATGTGGAATGGGTGGTGGGGTTGGATGGGGGTTGGTAGGGGGCATGGGAGGAGGGAAGGAAGAGGGAACTGGGATTGGTATGTAAAATAAAATTGTGTTTAATTTTTAAAATGTCATGAAATTCTATCTCTTTTTTCACAAGTTTTATAAGAAAATTTGGAACAATGTACATGTCCACATATACATGAAATACATATGCATGCATATATATACATACATGTATATACATATTTACATATATATGCATGCATATATATACACACATGTATATATACCCCACATACTTTAAATGAGTTGATTTAATGATTAGTGTAAATATAAAACAATTAGAAAAATATATCAGTAATTAGAAGTTTTTGCTTTACTCCCATAAGTATAAAATTCGGATTTTAATGTCATATATTTAAACTGTCATGCTGAAAGAAACAGGCCCATATATATTTATGGAAAAAAATGCCTAAAATATGCTAAAGATAATAAGCTCAAAATCTGTTTTGTGCTGAAAAGTAGTTTGAAAACAAATGTTTCAGTGAATAGCATCTAGGGTTTTCACTATTATTTTGGTCTTTGTTATATTACATAAAATATCAAGAGTATTATTTTTGTCTGAAAACCTCTATATTTAAGAGAATATGGAGGGCTAGAAAGATGGGAAAACACAATTTACTAACACCAAGGACAAACAACACACAGTTGGAAGTGCCTTTAAAAATTATTTTTAAAAATCTGATTACTTGAAAGCCATTTTATTCCCTAAAACCTTATGTTTAAGAAGAATGTACTTTCAGATGGAGTAGTCTCCCCAATGGAGTGGTTTCCTTACAGTTCTAAAGGAAGTTTTGTGCATTGATGAATACACTAGGTCTTTCTTAACCTCAGTTTAAAAATTCATGTCACAAATCTTCTATCTATCAAGGTTAAGTGTTTTAACATGTGGCTCACACTATATCACCACTGCTGTACTGAGAAGACAAACTTTGGTTTTGGCAAACACAGCTACAGCATCTGCATCTTTCTAACAGGAAGGCCATGCCATGCCTGTTATCTGACAAACAGTGTCCACAGAGTTTGAAGTCACTTCTCAGTTTTCATCTACTCATTCGGGTCACGTTCCTGTAACTTTCTGTTGCTGTGGAAATTGATGAACGATTCTATGTAAAGGAAGCCTTTTGGAGGAGCTCTGGAGGTTTTCAAGTCTTTCTGTTCTCCCTCTTCATTACAGAGCTTTCTCCTGAAAGCTAATGAATCTTTAAGAGAAAAGATTGAATTCCTTAAGTTTAAAACTTATATTTGTTGACCCAGAATATAGTTCTTGAAAACACTCCTGATAAAGAAACTGGGTTTTACCTTGAATTACAAAAAGACTTCTGCTAAACAAAATAATAGTGATGAATGGAAAGACTGGATGGAATAAAAATGCAAGTCTCATCCCACTTTCTTTAGAGGTGTGAAGGGGAAAGGGGAATAATGAAGACAGAGTTTTAAGTGAGGAGAAGGATCGAGCCAAGAAGAGGAAGTGGGAAGAAGACTACAACTAAGGCTATTGGAAAGATACAATTTTATATACTTATATAAAGGAGTTTAATTGAAGCTACCAAACATAGGATACTGTTGCCGGAAGCTGACAAAAACAAAAACAAAAAAAAAAAAAAATAAGAAAAAGAAAACAACCAACAGCAACAACAAAAACCAGCCTACTGCTCCATACCTGGATTGCAGGGATGGTTTAACATACGAAAATCTATCAACGTGATCCACCATATAAACAAACTGAAAAAGAAAAACCATATGATTATCTCCCTAGATGCAGAAAAAGCCTTCGATAAAATTCAACACCCTTTCATGATAAAGGTATTAGAGAGGTCAGGGATAACAGGAACATACCTAAACATAATAAGAGCAATATACAGCAAACCAACTGCCAACATCAAACTGAATGGAGAGAAACTTAAGCCAATCCCTCTAAAATCAGGAACAAGACAAGGCTGTCCTCTCTCTCCATATCTCTTCAATATCGTACTAGAAGTTCTAGCTAATGCTATAAGACAACAAAAGGAGATCAAGGGCATCCAAATTGGAAAGGAAGAAGTCAAACTGTCTCTATTTGCAGATGATATGATAGTTTACATAAGCGACCCAATAAACTCTACCAGGGAACTCCTACAGCTGATAAACACCTTCAGCAAACTAGCAGGATACAAGATAAACTCAAAAAAATCAGTAGCCCTATTTTTTTCAGACGACAAAGAGGCAGAGAAAGAAATCAGAGAAACATCACCCTTTACAATAGCCACAAGCAACATAAAGTATCTTGGTGTAACGCTTACCAAACAAGTAAAAGATCTATATAATAAGAACTTTGTGACTCTAAAGAAAGAAATTAAAGAAGATACCAGAAAATGGAAAGACCTCCCATGCTCTTGGATAGGTAGGATAAACATAGTAAAAATGGCAATCTTACCAAAAGCAATCTACAGATTCAATGCAATCCCCATTAAAATC
Source organism: Phodopus roborovskii (assembly GCF_943737965.1). Lineage (NCBI taxonomy): Eukaryota > Metazoa > Chordata > Mammalia > Rodentia > Cricetidae > Phodopus > Phodopus roborovskii. The sequence continues at coordinate 18,496,210 of NW_026126549.1, read as the reverse complement.
CCACCACAATTCTTCACCGACCTTGAAAGGATAATAATCAACTTTATATGGAAAAACAAAAGACCCAGGATAGCCAAAACAACCCTATACAATAAAAGAACATCAGGAGGCATCACCATTCCTGACTTTAAGCTCTACTACAGAGCTATAGTTCTGAAAACAGCCTGGTATTGGCATAAAAATAGACAGGTAGACCAATGGAATCGAATTGAAAATCCTGATATTAATCCACGCACCTATGAACACCTGATTTTCGACAAAACAGCTAAAATTATACAATGGGGCAAAGACAGCATCTTCAACAAATGGTGCTGGCACAATTGGATGAGGGTGTGTAGAAGACTGCAGATAGACCCATGTCTGTCGCCATGCACAAAACTCAAGTCCAAATGGATCAAAGACCTCAACATCAATCCAGCCACATTGAAGCTCTTAGAAGAGAAAGTAGGAGGTACCCTTGAACAAATTGGTATAGGAGACCGCTTCTTGAACATAACTCCAGGGGCACAGACACTGAAAGAAACAATTAATAAATGGGACCTCTTCAAACTTAGAAGCTTCTGTAAGGCAAAGGACACAGTTGACAAGACCAAACGGCAGCCCACTGACTGGGAAAAGATTTTCACTAATCCTATATCCGACAAAGGGCTGATCTCCAAAATATACAAAGAACTCAAGAAACTAGTCAACAAAACACCAAATAACCCTATTAAAAAATGGGGTACAGAACTGAAGAAAGAATTCTCAATGGAGGAAATCAAAAAGGCTGAAAGACACTTAAGAAAATGCTCCACATCCTTAGCTATCAGGGAAATGCAAATCAAAACAACTTTGAGATACCATCTTACCCCTGCCAGAATGGCTAAAATTAGAAACACCAGTGATGACTTATGTTGGAGAGGATGTGGAGAAAGTGGAACACTCCTCCACTGCTGGTGGGAGTGCAAACTCATACAGCCACTTTGGAGATCAGTATGGCGGTTCCTCAGGAAAATGGGAATTAGTTTACCACAGGACCCGGCAATACCCCTCTTAGGCATATACCCAAAGGATTCACATCAATGCAACAAAGACATCTGTTCAACTATGTTCATAGCAGCACTATTTGTAATAGCAAGAACCTGGAAGCAACCTAGATGCCCTTCAATTGAAGAATGGTTAATGAAGATGTGGCACATCTACACAATGGAATACTACTCTGCAGAAAAAAATAATGGTATCTTGAAATTCGCAGGCAAGTGGATGGCACTTGAAGAAACCATCCTGAATGAGGTAACCCAGTCACAAAAAGAGGAACACAGTATGTACTCACTCATATATGGATTTTAGACCTAGATCAAATGATCACCAGCCTATAATTCACATCACCAGAGGAACTAGGATACAAGTTGTATTCTAAGAGATTCATATAAAGTCCCTCACAGAACTGGGAAGGGACAAGTCCCCCAGACCTCAGGTATAGTGGGGGAGGACAGCTAATGGAGAGAGAAGTAGGAGAAAATGAGAGGGAGGAGAGGAAGGCATGTGCGACCAGGAGGATTGAGCCTGGTTAGGAATGGAAAATAGGAAAGAGAGAGAGAGACAGAGACAGAGAGAGAGAACATAAAAGAGGGAGCCAATATTGGTTTGAAGATAAAGTTGAACACAAAGAAAGGTCGAGGGAACTACAAGACTGCTCCCAACTAACAATCTCAGCTTCCGTGGAAAGGCTATCATAAATACCCTTCCCGGAGAGTGAGATCAACAACTAACTTCTCCATGGAGTCCTCAACTAATGCCTGTTGAAAACAGGAGCAAACACCCATACATAAACACTGAGTCAAACTAGAACCCAGAAGCAGATGGAGAGGACAAGACCATGCGGTAGAAGTACATAGAGACAGCTTACCTGAACAAGGAGGAGCTAAGGGCCACTAGACTGATAGCTGGGAAGCCAACAGGGGTCTGACTCGGACCCCCCTGAATATGGGTCTCAGCCAGAAGGTCTGAGCAGTCTAAGAGACCTCAGACAGTGGAGCCAGGATGTATCCCTGGTGCACAAAAGGACTTTGCAAACATATCCCCCATGGAGGGATAACTGCCTTATTCTAGAGATAGGAGAGAAGCCCTAGTCCCTACTTCACAGGACCTGTCAGATCTACATGACCCCAACTGGATGGCATTCCCCTACGTATTGTATTGTGGTGGGGGGTTGGGAGGGGAGGGTGTTTAGAGTGCATGGGAGAGGGTAGAGAGGGCAAAAGGGAGGGAAGGCTTGGGGGGAGGGAGGGAGGGAGGGAGGGAGGGAGAGGGAACTGGGATCGACATGTAAAATAATAATAATAAAAAAAAAAAAAAAAAAAAAAAAACGCTTTGACTCCAAAATTTAAGTTGAAGAACAAGTTACTGGGGAAAAGTATTTCTATTTTTGTTTCCACAGAAAATGAAAAGATGTGGATTCCTTCCAGACTAATGTGGTTTGATCACACCAGACCGCCTGAAACAGAGTACAAGCTGATCCTACATTCCAAACAGCTGGACAAAACAGCCCTACAGACTACAGCTAGGATATCTGAATCTTCTTCGAATCCCCCAAGACAGCGCCCCTTACCAGCAGGAAGTAGTTTGGAAAGAACGACGCCCAAATTCCCAAATATTGTGTATAAATGTTTGTTTTCATTTAATTGGACTTTGTTATATAAAATTAAATAAAAAATACTCTATATGCATAAAAAAAAAAAAACCAGCCTACTGTCAGGTGGGAGATACTTTCTCTTGAATTGTTGCCCAGGGGTATCCTGAAGTCTCCAAAACAATACAGGCTATTGACATTGTTCTTGATTGGATACTGCCTATCAGTACTTGATAGTAAGGCCCTATTGCTGAAGATGAATTGATCATGACACATGGAGAAATCAAGTTGGTTCTGTCTAAAAAGCTTCTTCCTGGTTGGCTAGCTTTTATGACTGGAAGATTATATATGAAGGCTGTTGGAGAAGAAAAAAAAACTCATCAACAGCCTCATCCATCTGTGAACCTTTTGAGTGACAACAATAATGATCACATGGTAAGATATGCCCATTGCAGCAAAGTGGTATGGGTGTTACAGAGGTAACCAACTGCTTTCTGACCTAAGACCTACTCCCCTGGAGAAAGCTCATCCCTAGTACTGTGAATGTGATTAAGAACCCATGGCTTATGAACTTATAAGCCCCAGGGGTCAACCTACCACCATTTTGCTAAATACACATATTATAACACCACTCTTTTAATTTATATCTCTATATCAACAGATGAATGTAATTCTCAGACCTTATCAGGAAGTTTCTTTATGAAGTAGATAGCAGTTAATTAGGAAGCATACTACTGCCTAAATGTAGAAAACAAATTTTTGTGGTGTGTTCATAGTCATAAATTGATATCAATGTCACACATACCTTTCCTAAGGCTTGGGGACCATTGAGGAAGAAATGACAGAAAGACTGTACGAGGGAGTAATGAGGGGAAATCTGATGAAATGGTGCCTTCTGGGCATGATAGTATTACTGCCTTCATGAACTCACAAAAGCGGCTGTTGTCTATACAAGATCTGCACTACATCAAGCCAGTACATATCCTATCATGAAGAAATTAATTTCTCATTAGGACCAACACCCAGCCAAGAAACTATTGGTAATTGATGGCTATTCAGGGGGACGGAGAGTCAGTTATCTTTAAGGGGTAGCCCCTGGTAGGATGCCCATGCTCCACTCGATGGTTCCCAACCCCATAAATATACAGGTAGCACAAACTGGCCTCAGTCAGTTATTTAAAAACAACAACAAAGAGAGGCTGGGAGGATATGAAAGGAGTTGGGGAGGATAGGGGTAAACACCATCAAAAATACAACATGTTCATGCATGGGATTCTCAAATAATTAAAAATAATTTAAAAGGATGAAATGAAATTTTAATGACAAAAACAAAATTCCTTGACCCAGGAATTGAGATTCCTTATTCTGGGGTCAGGGACAGCTAGGAGAGTTTTATTAATTTTTGACAGCTCATCTGCATGACTTCTTCTATTCGAACAAATTGTGCAATGAAATAATTTGAGTAAATGGGAAAATACCTCAGTGTGACAAAGCTACTTGGTCAGAACTGAAACATTCCTTCCTAGAGGGATAAATGAGGCTGATAAGCCTTCAGACGTTTTCAAAACTTGCAAAGTACAAGATACTTCTGAAACCTGCAAGACTCACAAGGCCTCAGCTATGAAAACAATAAAAATGTGCTAGAGGGAGGAGACTGTGTGATGGTTCTGCTGCCTGCAAGTTGTATACAGATCTCTGGAAATACTGCTTTCATGAGTCCACACTCAGGATAGGGCACGACTTTTGATGATGCAGGTGTCTTGAGTTGCTCATGTTCCTATAACTAGTTTATCACCTATACTCCTTTAGATTACTGAACCACTATGGTAGACTTGAATGGACTCTTATATTGAATCTACTGTTAGTTCTCTATATTGCCTGAATAGAAATTTATTCATACATCCCTAGGCTAAAAATCACAAAACAAGTATTCAGAAGCTTACATGAGACAATATTTCTGATATGTAGAAAATTTTTTTGTAATATATATCAAAATTAAACAAAAGCAAAGTAAGGTAGCTTATTAAATCCATTTGAGACAGTGTTATGACCCTAATGTGAAGTTATTAAAACAACAGCAATAAACTGGAACTATGTATTAGATGGGGCCTATGGTCTTGCTTGGTTTTTTATTTGTTTGTTTGTTTTTTGTTTTTTTTATTTTATATAACCAAGTCCATTTAAATGAAAACAAAAACTTATAGACTATATTTGGGAATTTGGGCGTCGTTCTTTCCAAACTACTTCCTGCTGGTAAGGGGCGCTGTCATGGGGGATTCTAAGAAGATGCAGAAATCCTGGCTGTAGTCTGTAAGGCTGCGGTATTGCTGTTTTAAGTGGGCTGACAGCAGCAGGAGAGGCAGGTTCACCTGGAGGAGATTAAAAGGTCACCTCTCCAGCCTGTGCTGAGCTACTGGATCCAAATGTTCAGCCTAACAAGGTCCTTAAGGATTTCATCAGGGAGTTAAATTTGAGACTCATTGGTTTCAAGGTCTGAGAGAGGAAGGAGCTATTGTTAACTATGGACTTCAAAGGAAATCATGCTTGTAAAATTACTAATGAAACAGAGGTAAAGTAATTAAAAAGGGATCTATTTGGTTATTTCACAAAGAGAAGAGGCAGGGAGTGAGAAGAGAATAATTGAAAGGGAAAAATAGGGATTGAAGCAAATAGAGAACTCACAACATAACAGGCAGTACATAGTCAAATACACATATGAACTGTGTTTTAAGCAAAGTACTCCATTGTTCACACCCACTCCAGTGTAGGCTAGTGTTTGGATATAATTCTCTTCATTGTTTTATTTTTCTGAGAGTTAAATTACGTTTATCAATTACCTTCCCTCCCTTTCCCATATATCTTTCCTTGATCTCTTTCAAATTCATGTCTTCTTTTTTTTCTCATTACACACATACACACACACACACACACACACACACACACACACACACACACACACCATAAGCCTTTTCTGTCTCTATTAGAGTTACATAACAGAAAACCAACACTACTTTAAGGTTTATTTCTGAATTCTTCCATATTTCACTCAAATACTCAGGGCTCACACTGACTATGGATTCTCTCTGTGTGTTTTATTGCTGGTGTTTAAGGGTTGGTTTTCTGGCATGTTTGAGCCTTTCGATGCGGGGGGGGGGGGGGGGAGGTGGGGGGTGAAGTAGGTAAATGCTCAAAAACCTTAAGACTTCTTTCTTATCACCCCAGGGTATAAAGCTGCTTGCAGCCAATAACCACACCCATGTGTTCTAATTATCTACTGCACCATGACAAAACAGCCCTAGGTTTTGAGGCTGGAGCAGTATATATCTACTATAGTTTCTGAGAAGCCAGGCTTGGGGTACAGTTAGACCAGTTGGTTCTTGGTCAGAGTCTTTATTTGGCTACTGTCAAGGTTGGAATAGTCAGAGGATTTGTCTGTGGCTGAGAATTCCATGTCTGAACTCACTGACCTGGTTATTGCTAGGCCTCTCAGCTCCTCACATTTGGTTGGAGCAAAGCTTCAGTTCCTTGCCAGGTGTGTCTCCTCATAGGCTAGTTAACATTATGGCAGATTATCCTGCAGTGAATGAAGAAGAGGAAGGGACAGTGGAAAATGTTCTCTCCTTTTAACCAAAGTATTCCTAAATTCAGCATTTTCTATTTGTTCCAGCCCATGCTGAAGAGCAGACTATTAAGCCTCATTTGAGAGGAATGTGGGATAGTTTGTGGATGTAGTTTTAAATGTCCCCTAGTGCATATGAAGCACTGAATTATTTAATAGTTGTTTTTTATGCTGAGGATAAAAAAATAACAGGATGTTATTAAAATCAGAATTATAAACCCCAATGCACCAAGCATACCATTTTTAATCAACACATTTTCTTTGATAATTTGATTTTCTCATTTAAAAAGATACGCATGTTCATTATACTGCAAACTATAAATGCATGCAGGAGCCACACATAACATATTGATGGGCGTCAAAGGAAAACTTGTAGGAAGCAGTTCTTCCCTACTAAGTGGGTCCCTGGGATTGAACTCTGATCTTTAGGATTGGCAGCAAGCCTTACTACTGAGCCATTCAGGCTGTTCCTTCTTATGAGTCCAGTAAACATTTGTCAAAGTAAAAGGATGATAAAGCAAAAATGATACAGGACCCTGAGTTTGATAATTTTAGGTATCATGAAGAAGCAGATAAGCATTTGAAATTAAACCAAGGCAAAATACAGTGGCAGCATCTCAAGTGCATAGATAGTTAGTTCAGTACCAGTCCTGGCACTCATCTGGGCTCCTTCTTCTCCTGCAAATCAGTATACAAAACAGCAACAAATCCAATACCAAATGGCCAGCCCTAAAAATACACACACTAGTGACATCACACAGACTGAGCAGGTTATGTTTAGGGATACATGTGTACACACGTAAACATATATGCATACAATAATAATTAACAAATTAAAAGATGGCATGAATTTGAAAGAGATCGAGGAGGGTTATATGAGAGGGCTTGGAAGGAGTAGAAGGAGGAGGAGATTATAATTATAATTATATTCTCAAAATAAAGCACAGCCCTATGTGCACATAACTACTGATATTCATATGGGGATATTCATGGGTGTTGATTACAATACTTGTTATAGTTTTCTTTCAAAGTTTTAAATGAATTTACTGTAAGTACAAAGCAAGCCCTTTTGTGAAGAGTGATGCTGGGATGTGTGAAAGCAGTGAGTGAAGAATACACAAGGAGCCCCCGGTTGCTCCTGGCCCTGATGTTCCAGAACATTAACCCTCTCGGGAGCTTGGTCATGATGGATGCTGACGGGCATTATCTTTGGCTGTTTCCTCTGGTTTTCTTTTTATGACAGGTCTGCCTTAATTAAACCCAAATTGGAAAGAACATCTGCCACTTTACCTCAGTTTTTAAAAAGTGAATTCAGCAAAATCATTCTTCAGCTCATTGTCATTCAATTTTAAAAATCCAAACTATGGCTCTGGCAGCAATGGTGTGACTTAAAAGGACTCTGGAGCCTTTCAGGCTGTGTGAAGTGGAATCTGTCTTTCTCCTCCAAGTACTTAAAAGGTTTCAATGTGAAAATATACACAATCTTAAACTTTAGGGAAGTGGGTTGAGAATAGAGACACTGAGTGGCAAGGGAGGCTTGCCAGGACATGTTTGCTGAAAAAGATACCCAAATCATCCAAACGCAGTCATTTATTCTTATCAGAGTATGTGCTAATATTTTCATATGTATGTGAATAAATAGAAAAAAAATAAAAGCAAAAACAAAGGCGACATCTAAAATGCTGCTCAGGCTACAGAGGGAATACTTAGCATGTGTCTGTCTCTGATTTGATTCCCAGTAGCCCCCTTAAAGACCATCCCATGCCAGATCAAAGAGCTTTTAAAGGAATAACATTATTTCTTTCTGAAGCAAGGCAGCCAGAAAAATGTAACATTGGAGGATAGGCAAATAATACATCTTCACTTTTGTTCGGTCTTTGTTCTTGTTGTTGATGATGTTTGAAATCACTATTTAGATCAAGATGACCTTTCATGGGAGTCTTTCTGCCTCAGTGTTGCAATGATAGGCTCTTGCCACCATGTTGTCATGAATAGCTTCATTCTTCACTATGGCTGGACAATCGGATGGGATGTGATGGGATGTGGCGTGCAGGGGTGCATGTGTGTGTATGTGCTGGGTGCAAGTATAAACATAATTTGCTCATATATTGCAGTTTCTTTATCAGTTTGTTGATAGTCATCTTGACAGGTTGTATGCCTTGGTTGTTGTAAGTGGAGCAGCAATAAACACAGGCATGTAGGTATCCCTCAGGTGTGGTTGCTTGTTTTTTTTTTTTTTTTTTTTTTTTTTTTTTGGCTGTTGCTCTTTGGGAGTCTGCCACACAGCTCCCAAATAAATCACACACAGAAGCTTTTTCTTTCTTATAAATACCTGGCCTTAGCTTGGCTTATTTCTTGCCAGCTTTTCTTAAATTATCTTCTCTACCTTCTGCCTCTAGGTTTTTATCTTTCTCTATTTTTGTATACCTTTCTTTTCTTCTTTCTCCGTGTCTTGCTGTGTGTCAGGGCGGCTAGCCCCTGGAGTCTTCCTCTCCTCTTTTTCACTCCTCAATCCAATCTTCTCTTGCTTCCAGATCCTTCTTTTTCTCCTTGTATTTATTCTCTCTGCCTGCCAGCCATACCTATCTTTTCTCCTGCCTTGCTATCGACCATTCGGCTCTTTATTAGACAAGTCAGGTGTTTTAGGTAAGCAAAGTAACACAGCTTCACAGAGTTAAACAAATGCAAAATAAAAACAAATCATTGATTGCCATTAAAACTTAATGTGCATCATTAAACAATTGTTCCACAGCATAAACAAATATAACACATCTTAAAATAATATTCTACAACACTCAGGTGTGTTGATTCTATTTCTTTTGGTTACATGTCCAGAATTAGGATTGCTGAATGCGATGGTAGAGGCAATTTTAGCTTTGAAAGAAACTTTGCACTTTTCTCTATGGTAACTTTATAATTTACACTCCCACCAGATGTATATGAGCTCCTTTTAATATATGTCCTTGACAAACATCATTTGTAATTTTAATTCGTTTGATAACAGCCATTCAAAATTGCTTCCCAGCTTTTCACTGAACTTCACTTACCAGTGGATGAAGATTCTGGGCATTTCTATGTACTTACTCACCATCTGTGTTCCTTCTTTTGACCAGTGTCTACTTAGAGCATGTGCCCATTTTATTTGGGGTGTTTCTGTTGTCTTCATAGTGCTTTTTGCATCCTGAATATTATTCACCTCTCAGATAAATAGCTTGTAAATGCTCTTCCTATTATACTGTCAGTCTCCTCTCTCTGCTGTTTGGTGGAATCTCATTTGTTATTTTTCTTTTGTTTTCTCTTTTCCCCCTGTGATCTGGGGCAATTCCTCAATCAGTGCTGTTTAAGTGTCTTCACTTAAATGTTTCTCCTATTTTTCTCAGAGTACTTTGAGATTTTTGTTCAGCCCTGAGTTGATTTTGGCACAGGGTGAGAGGTCCCAGTCAAGTTTGAGTCTGCTACCTGCAGATACCTGGTTTTTACCGCACTGTCTATTGAATAAGTTGTCATTTAAAAAAAATGATTGTTGAAATGAGAACCTGAATTTATAATTTATTTGTATTTCTTTGGAAAGTTTTGCATTCTCATTTTTATGTATGTATGATGTTTCCTTAGCTTGTGTGTGTGTGTGTGTGTGTGTGTGTGTGTGTGTGTGTGTGTGTGTGAAGTTCTTTTCTGTTCTTTCCTTATTGGTTTTCAGTTGTAAACTTCACCAATTTTGTTATTTTCATTGAAGAAATATTAATTCTATAGAAGTATGTAATAAGGATAAGTACAAACATGTATGGATTAAATTGAGATAATTAGCATATTCACATCACCTCATTTGCCTGCTATGTTGGAATTTGCCCATGGTTATTTTGAAACACATGACAAGTCAATGCTGAACACAGTCTCCCTGTGTTGGGACTGGTTTGTTTTGTGCAACACAATAATGTCCTTCAAGATCATTCATGATGTTTCAAATAAAAGGACCTCCCTGCCCCCACTTTATAAATTCTGAGCAGCATTCCAATGTGTGTGTATACGTTGCCTTGTCCCTTATCTCATCTAGCATTGGCACATAAGTTAACTCCACATCTTGTTTATGGTGAATAATGCTGCCATATGAATAGAAGGTAGATACGTTTGTAAACATTAATTTCACTTTTGTTGACTATATTCCATAAAGTAGAATTCTAGATCATATGATCATTCACTCTATTTTTGTTTCCTGAGAAACTTTTATGTTGTTTTCTACAAGGGCTATGGTAATTTATACATCTGCCAAAGACATGCCAGTTCCTTCTCAGAATTCATTCCATCCTACTAAAGCTAGGTTTTCACATTGTTTTGCAGATCCTTAGTTTCTTTGTTCTTTCCTGCCTTATCTTGTCATGTGATATTCTTCACGATTTGTATAAATAATTTTATATTATACAACTGCTACAGTGTTTTGCTTTATAGTCATCATGAGGAGTACATAAAATACAAAAAGCTTCTAACAGGAATCTGTAGTTGTAGAAGGTCATGTTCTGGATTATGAGGTTGGGTGATATCTTGGGGATGTGTGCTGAGGATCGGCAGGGCTGTGAGCTGTGTCCAGCGGGTACGTGGTGACTTGGCTCTGCCTTCCTGCCAGGGGTAGCCTTTAGCAGATCTCTAAGGTGTGGCAGGGTGACTGCTCAGCAGCTGTAGTTGGGTAGGGCCAGCTGTTCCTTCTCCATTAGAGAATTGGTGATCTAAGTTGCCTCCTGTCCTAGAGAAGATTCAGGTGTCAGAGTGATTGTGTGGAAGCTAGCAAGGGACTCAGCCCTTACAGATGTATGGACTGTGTGTTCTATACTGAAGGGCTGAAGGCTTCTGACATAATGTCTCCATTGACTCGGATAAAAACCCACAAGCACCACCTGCTATCTGTTACTGTGTGCTTCATTTCCACTCTTATTCTTAATTGAATCCCATATTGGCCAGCCCTGCTGCTACTTCTGATAATTCCTGTGTGAGACTACAGAACTGTGGCCCTTATTAATCAACACAAACTGGTGGAGAACATGGATGCCTGCCTCACTTTTCCTACTGTAGATGTTGTGAATCCAGGATAATGCCCTGTGTGTGGTGGTGGTATGCCAGCTTGGAAGATATATGATATGGCCCAAGAGAATGGCCGTACTTACCCTTAAGCTCGGCTTTGCTCAGCTGTTTTATACCAGAGTACCCAAAAAATCTCATGAGATCTTCTTGTCTGTAGATTTTCCCTGGTTGGATTTATGTTTCTGGGCATGGATATAGAGAAATCTTATTTTGTCATTTCATATGAGTTTTTGCTTGTGCTAGATATGTTTCTTGCATGGGAGTTTAATGCTTTCTTTGTTCTTTCTTGAAAATACCACTCTTACTCTGTTGAAATCAGCAGCTATATAGCTGTTGGCTTTGTGCTTTTCTCACGCTCTTAAATACATCATCAATGCAAAACACTGGCTTAGCTGTTCTCATCTCAGCTATTGTCTCAGTCTCCTCTGACTTTGCACAGCTGTGCTTTGAAAAGGAGCCAGGATGGCTTTCTTCAATTATCATCTGGCCAAGGTGTTATTTGAATGGGACCTTAGATTCTAGGACATATTTTGAAAGGTGTTATAAGATGCTACTGATCTTTGTCTGCTTTGGGATTTGTGTCATCACTAACCACAATTTCCATTAGCCTTGTAACCTCTCTCCAAGGACTATGTCTTCTATTTATGCTTTTCCAGTTCAACAGAAGCAATAACATATAATATATATTGAATGATACATAATGTCGAATGCTGTTTTTACTATATGAAGTTCAGACAATTTCACTTAACATATGAAGAAATTAGGGCACAGAAAACTGAAAGACATTTCCTCATGGGACCTCAAATCAGTGAATCTTATTTTTGGCTTTCCTAAAGAAACAGAATGAAGAGTGTGTAAAAAAAAAAAAAAATCCGTGTAGAGAAGTCTGTACCTAACAAGTGCTACCAGACAGTTGACTACAGGGATCTGAGGAAGGTGTCACCTACCAATTTATATAAAGTTCTCATGCCTTTGAGAAGTTTCTTTTGTCAATTGTATGTCCTTGGTAACTATCAAAGATAAGTTAAGTATGTAAAAGGTGATTAACTTGTAGATTACTGTTTTTTAGATTGTCATTGTGTGATAGAAAGATAATTAGGGTAGCTTTAAAAAGTGTATGTTTGACTCAACAGTAATAATGTATTAATGAATCTGGAATTCTACGTGTGTCATTAATCAGTCCTTATAAAATGTAACCTTTTGAATGAGTGTGATAGCCTGTGTGGTTACTCTTGTTTGTGACCAATCCTCTCAAGCAATCACACATCCTTTCTGTGCTTCAGAGAGATGAGAATGGGAGCCACACTTCACTTCCTGTCTGTCCATTTCAGTTATCCTATTTGCTTGTGCCTTTTAGTGCTAAGGAGGAATTAGAACTTTAGCTCTTCATTCCTGGGTAGAAAGTTAGTCCTCCTTAAGTAAATTACTCTGATTGACCAGCTTTCTGGTTATGTTAGGATAGGACCCTTTCTTTCACCATCAGAATTTGAACGTCTGCTGAACATCACACGAAGCACAATCACCCTGTGCTGATGTGATTGGCCTTCAAAGACAGCTTCCTTAATTAGTGTAAGATTGTCTTTGATTTTAAAAATTCTTTCCATGGGGCATGTTGAAAACAAATCACAGAAAGCATCAGTGTATTTTGTTAGTGTTGTGTTTTCCCCCTACATATGATGAAGCCCATAATTAAGTGATCTCAGTCAGCAGAGTGGGAAATTGTTAACTGCGGATCTGTTAGATGTGACTAAAGCTCAGGTAGATTACTTTTAATGAGAATAGAGAAAAATGTTGTTTATATAAGCACACGCACACATATACACCTTCTCCTACTTCCCATATACCCAGACCCAGTCCAGGAAGGCAAAAAGGAGGTTGAGCCTCCTACTCAATCCTAGGGTGGTACTTTAGATGAGAATGCTCTAGAAATGTAGTTCCTTATATCTTAGAGTGAGTAGTTTCAGCTTAGCATGTCTCTGGGCTGATGTAGTGTTGCTTCAAGTGAAAAAAAGCTTTTGCAATTTCTGTTGAATTCAATTTCCCAGTAATTTGTTGAGGGCATTTACATCCAAGTTCATCAAGAATGGTGTCTCATAGACTTTTTTGTTGTTGTCACTGATTTTTCTGAATTACTATCGTGTTAACATTGGCCTCATGGGATGTGTTTGGGAGAATTACCACTGCTTCACTCCTTTTGGAATACTTTAAGAATAATGAGTTGTCACTCTTCAAATGTTTAGTTGAATTAAGTAACAATATCATTTGTCCCTGGGCTTTTCCTTTGTGAGATGTTTCCTTTTTTTGATTAGTGACTCAAACCTGTTATTAGTTTATTAAGATTTTATAGTTTGTCATGATTCAGTGTTGTTGTGACTGTATGTTTTTGATTTGTCTACTCATGGGCTCTCAAATTTGGTGGCATATTTTTATAACAATATTTAGTAGCTCTTTGTATCTCACATATTTTTGATTACATCATATCATCATTATTTTAGAGTGTACTTGAACTCACTGAAAAGGTTTATGCTGCATCTTTTCAGCAGCAACCTCTAACAGCTCCTGTTCACCATGTCTCTCATGCTACATTCAATTGACATTTTATCATGATACACTCTATGCAGACAAAATGCTAGTAATGCAGCCTGTCAAATAATAAATGGAATGACTGACATGGAAATGAAAATTAAAGTGACTAGGGTTTACAAATGTTGATGATCAGTTGCTTTGCTCACTAGTCAAGTATACTCAGGTCAGCATAGACACAACTTTGAAGAACAAAGTGAAACAAAAAATTCAAGGTAGGACTATGTCAGATAAGGAGAAAATTCAAACAACTTACATAAAAGGCAGGGTGTTGGAGCAGAGTCCCTCTTAGTGCCAGGGTGACCCTACTCAAAGCCATAATTGTGTTAAAGATGTTAAATGACAAAAGTGGATGCAATTGTAATGTAATTTCTAGTTCTAGATACTTAGAAAATTTTCAGTCATGATTTATTCCACCATCTAAAAAAGGAAAGGTTTATCTATGAGTGGTGCAGTGAAGGTGGATGAAAACATTTAGGAAACTCTTCATACATTGATTGAAAATGTTCTCTGGAGGCCAAGTTTCCACAGGATGCTGAGACAAATATTAATTTGTAGCTGCTGGGAGAATGTATGAGATACCCTTTAGCCCACTGATCTGTGCTGCTAATTAAAGTTCCTCCATCCGTTCTTTTGTCTGGATGATCTATCTATTTATCTATTAAAGAGTTTCCTCATTACTATAGAATCTAGACTTATCTTTTCCATTATGTTCCACAATGTTTATTTTGTGAAATTAAGTGCCCCAATACTCAGTGCATGTTTATAACTGTTATATCTTCTTGATTGAAAAGTCAAATATATAGTGACCTCATCTCTTCTAATTTGGCTTGAAATGCAGCTTTTATCAGCTATAGCCACAGCTCCTACAGTCAGTTTCAGGCTTTCATTCATATTATATATTGATTTCTGTTCTTTTATTCTCTGTATGTCTGCCATTGAGATGTGTAAACCACATATAGATCATGTATTTTAAGGTGTGAAACTTAACATGGTAGTCTACTATTTCTTTCTAAAAGTCATAATGACAAGTCAGATGAAAAAATTTATAACACATGACCTTAAAATGCATGTATGATAAATTAGAAATGGTACAGGTCAAAGAGCCATTTCCACATTCTAATCAGCCAAGGCCAAGCAGCCTTCACAATCATAGATGTAGCATCTTCCAAAAATGTCAATTCATAAAAGCTTCAAGAAAGAAGCTTTTGCACAGCTGAGAATACAACAAAGAGACTACCTAAAAGATGTGAGAAAACATACTAGACTAATAGAATGGGGTTCTAGTATCCTTAATATGTAAGAAACAACGAAAACAAAATCCCTCTAAAGATCCAAAATAAAAATGAATAAACAAAGGCTGGAGAGATGGCTCAGTGGAAAAGCTCTTGCCAGGAAATTGTGAGGACCAGTTTGAAACCCCAGTACACATGACGGGTATGGTAGATTTCTGTAATCCCAGGGACAGAGTGTCCCTAGAACAAGCTGGCTATCTATGCTGCTCAAGTACATGAGCCCTTGGTTTAAGTAAGAGATCTGGCCTCAATATACAGGGTGGAAAAACATAGATGAAGACGGCTGACATTTACCTCCAGTCTCTACATGTGACATATGTGTGAATGCGTGTGCACACACACACACACTCACACACTTAGCAAATGGCAAGTGAAGAGGTGAAAACATTCCACTGAGGAAATACGGGGGAGGAAGGGAAGACACCCATCATTAAAATGGTTACTAGTACTATCAGTGAAGACTATCAACATTACAAGTGCTGGTGGTGATATGGCTTCAACACAGTTGTGAGAATATAAGCTTGGTGAGCACATTCCCACTGCAGAGTTTAGGATAGAGATCTCTCACAAATGTGAACCAGGGAGTTCCATGTGACCCTTCTGTCCCACCTTTGAGTGTCTGAAGTAATGAAATTAGTGTCACCTAAGTTATGGGGTCTGTCTAGAAGCCTGTGAAGTGATTAATAAGCAGAACACTCTATCTAGGCACAGGAAAGAGTAAAACCCTGTCACTTGTAGCAACGTGAAGGCTGTTGCACTATCTGAACTAAGTCAGACAAATACATATTCCTTCTAGCATGGAAATCTGAAACGGGGACCTGGATGTAGAACAGTGACTTATGAAGTTGGGAATTATGTACAGGAGAAGAGTAGATGGGGGAACTGGATTGAGTTGGTGCAAGTTGCGTGTGGAAATATATGCTGAACCTCATTCATTAATTTATATGTTGTAAAAATTGTCACAAATCTATGATAGCAACAAATCTGTTATAGCTCCTAAGTTGTTGTTTAGGAGCAAGTTTAACAATAACGAAACTTTTGATTTTACTGAGTAATTTTCTAAACCATATCTAATATCATGATAAATCATAAACTTTCTTATGTAACTAAACACTATAAAATTATGTTTTAGGAACATACTTCTATATAAACCACCTATGAATTTTGCCATCATTCTAAAGATTCTGTACATATCTCTTAATAGCACATAAAGGCTGCTTCAACATATTTTCTTATTTGAATCTTACATAGACAAAGCTAAGAATAAGTGACTTCATTATTAGTATTAGCATTAGTATTAAATAATAATAACACAGCATGAGAATTATTAATTGAGTAATAAATTTGCCGAACATTATTCTATTTACATCCTACCCACTACTTGATTTTCATTGAGCTAAGAAGCTCATTATAGTAAAAGCAATCTGTGAGGATAAATGCTCCAAATTAACCTAAAATAGCAGGCATGGATGTTTTAACATCAGTTCATCAGCATAAAAATCTCCAACGTTTAACATTTTGCCAACATTTGACATAATCTCTGTTTGGTAGGCTGTTTGAAATTTCAGTGAAAAGAGAAAGGGGATTGGAAAAGATTGATTTCATCAAGTTAATCTGACACAATTACTTTTTATCTCAAATATAAAGCACTTCCTTAGTGTAAGAAGCACTGAGTTTTAAGTCTCAATCTTAGAGAATCCATCATCTGGTGACTGTTTTAAATTAAAAGCATTTGGATAAAATCATACCAATTTCTAACTATCTGTCTCAAAAATAATTGCTAAACTATTTTCCTAAGAGCCCACTAAGTAGAATAGTTTTACTCACTCTTCGGACAGTCCAGTCCTGCACTGAGTATAATTGGTACCAAATTTAAGTATACATTCTTTAAGATGTATGGATTTATATATTATATTTTAAAGCCTCAAAAATATCAGCTCATTGTTCAGTTACTAGTGCAGACAGATCTACCTGGAACCTCTCTCAAGGTCTTCAGAGAGTCATGAAGTCCAGCTGATTTAATTGAATGCTCCTTTCGTCTTTGATTGTGCACTGTGCATTTAGATAAAAACAGAACAGGATGGCAACAGTGTGAGTCGGTGTTTCCGAAAATAAACACCATTTGTTTTATCTATTAAGCACGGTTCTCACTGGGATTTCTCTTTCCTTCTTTCCTAAAGGAAGATAGATTATCCCTCAAGCTACTGGTCAAGTGACCTAGTTTCTGCTCCTTTCTCTGTGTTAGGCCAATTCTGATTTTTCCCAGCTGACTGTATTTTCTTTCATTCCCATACAGAAATTCCTGGAGCTTTAGCAGTGAAGTGTGGAGGTCCTCCAAAATCCGTGTCAGAACACAGATTCTCTGAAATAGCTTCCTCAGCCTGCTGTAGTTCTCAGTGGTGTGACCAACAATCTTCCTGAACAGAACTTCTGGAAGAGTATTAAAAAGTTTAAATTTTATTCCATTATTCATTTTCCAAGGTCAATATTTGTACTCAATTTTCATACTCTGAAAATAAAGTTTCTGTCTTTATAAGTGGGCCTATTGCTTACAGTATTAAAAATAATCATTACTGTGACTTATTATCATTATGAACTCCAAATGATGGAGACATAGATGTTTTCTTTTTCTTTCTTTAGATTTATTTAACATATATTTTATGTATATATGTGGATGTTTGTCTGCATGTATGTGTGTTTACCAGAAGAGGGAACCATATAGCATGAAACTACAGTTAGAGAGAAAGGTGAGCTGTCATGTGGGTCCTGGGAACTGAACTCAGGACCCCTGGAAGAGCAGCCAGTGTTCTTAATTGCTGAGCTCTTCCTCTAGGCCCCTGAAATTTTTCTTTCCAAACCTAACTTCCCTGTGTTGTTTATAGAAGATACAAATCCTAAAGTACATATATATCATGGTAAGTTTGGGTACATTTGAAAGTATTATGCAGATGTGGCTTGCTTTGCCTCCTCAATTAAAGGGAGAACTAGGAAAGAATAAAGGAGCTCTGCACTTAATGTTTTGAGATAAGGTTTTACTACATGGCCCTGGCCAGCCTGGAACTCACTAGGGCTTTGGCCTCCCAAATGCTGGGGTTAGAGTTATCTGCCACCATCCCCAGCCCTGGGAGCTTTCTCAATAATCAATGAACAAAACTACCAGTATACTAAATAATGTAATGTACACAGAAAATATACATCAGACAGTTCCTTCAGGCTCTGCCTCACTTAATAAGACTAAGACTATATATATATATTTTTAAAAGTGTTACATAACATAAATCACATTTTCTGTGTATGTTAATTTTTTTCAGACAATATAGTATGATCATATGCTTTCTCCTCCCCCATTTTCTTAAAATAATGGCCTGACAGAGAATTGAAATAAACAATGGAGAGTAAGGTTAATAAAAGGTGAGAGGAAACGTGCAGAGGAAATGCTAGCTGGGTGATATAAACGTGTACCCTGCCCCAGTGAGAGTAGGGAGGACTATGTCATGGGTCCTTTATTATGAAAGATGACAGAACAAAGCTAGAAAAACTTACAGATCATTTCTCATCATACCAAAGTATATCAAAAAACATTTCCTTTTAAGATCAAAGGCAGGAAATCAATGTCTAATCAGTTCTTTCCATTTTAATTTATGCACTAATACAAGTAAACATATAGAAACACAGAAGCCACTAAATAATCAAGGCAGGCTCCATCCAGAAGATGGAGGCATTACACTAGCTGATGTGGAAATACACTATGAAGGTATAGTAAGTAATAAGTCATCATGGAGTTAGCATACATGCAGACATGGACAACTTAGCCATGAATCTTCACATTTACAGCCCACTGACTTCTGATGAAACAATAACACACTAATGGCAAAGGATGGTCTCTTCAATTAATCACATGTGAAAAATGCATTCTATACATAGACAAATGACCATAGAGTTGATTTCAAGAGATATATTTTTAAAAATTTAAAATGGATTAAATACCTAAGACTTACACTATTAATTACTAAGAAAAAAAAAACAAGGTTATTGATTCACAACGCTGGCCTTGGTAAGGATATTTCTTAATATGGCCCTAAAAATACAAATACCAAGAGCAAAAAAATTACATAAATGGGACCATATATGTTCTGTAAGGCAAATGAAATTACAAAGTGAAGAGACACTAAAGACTACCTTTGAACTGTGCACCTAATAAAGGGTTAGTATCCAGGACATATAAAGGACACAAATATTCCACCCAAAGTGGGTATAAGTCCTAAAATGACATTTTAAAAGATAAATTACAAACAGGTATAAATATGAAAAAGAAATAATAAAAAAGCTTGAAAACTACAACCACGGTGTTCACAATGTCAACTCACACTGTTAAAACAGCAAATGGAATTTTTTTTTAATGAAAATGTCAGTTAGAATATGGAGAATTGGGAACTTTACTAGTGGAGGGAAATTAGAGTAGAAGAGCCATCGTGGAAAGCATATTATGTACAGTTTTGAGAACACACAGACATGTGGCACAGTAATCCTTCTCCTGAGTGCGTTCAAATAAAAATAAACTCAGCCTTGGAGGAACTCGGCATTCTGTTTATCATCCTGCTATTCCCAGAAGCAACCTCCATGATCCGGGTAACAGATGGGTAGAGAAAGTATGGTACTTATGCACAGTAGATATTCATGAACAAAATGGCATCTCTCTGGGCATGTCTCATGGGCAGGTGCTTGCCTAGCATGGTAAGGGTCTGCACCAAAAGATGGAATATCAAAGAAATCCTTCTATTCCTGAGAATATGGATGAACCTGGATGATGTAATCTTAAGTGAAATTAGTCAAATATAGAAGAACAAGTAACTCACATCTTATTCATGTGTGGAATCTGAGCAAAGTCAATCTCAAAAAAGGGGCATCTAAGTAGAGTGGGTGTTACCAAGGTGTGTGTGACACTGGATGTCTGTCTGTCAAAGCTGCAACCTTTTACTTGGAAATAATTTTAAGAGAGTTATTGTAACACACGAGGACCTTAGTGTGGGGCATACAGGACAAGGCTGAAGCCCTTTGATATGTTCAGGTCACAAACGTTAATTTTCTTGGTTAAGGCACAAGTGCATTACAAAACACCATGTTTTATATAGATTCATTTTTTGTATATCAACTTAAAATAAAGTCAAATTTATAACTATAAAAGACAAAAATGTTAGCAGTAAGGTTTTTCCTGCTGGCCGGTCTGGTCCCACCGACATGCCAGCCCCAAATAACACACAGAGACTCTGTATTTGATATAGTGCAATTGGCCAGTTACTAGTTTCTTATCAACTAGCTCTGTCTTAATTATTAACCCATTTCTATTCATCTAAGGACTTCCACAAGGTCTTATCTTACCGGAGAGAGGTGCTGGCATCCTTCTCTCTATCCTCCATCTTGGATCTCCTCCTTACTACTTCCTCTGTCTTCCGAGTCCCGCCTATCTTGCTTTCCTATTGGCCTACAGTGCTTTATTCATTAACCAAATTGAGAAACATATTTAAAGAATGACATCTCCCATCACATTATCACCTACGGTTGAAAATATTAAAACTCATCAGAATTCTTCACAAAAACATAAGACAGGGATGAAAGGAAAGTTGAAAAGTGAAACAAGTTCTATCAAGTTCTTGTAACATATCTGTTAAATAAAATGGCAAAAACAATAAAACTGGTTTTAAAATCATTTTATGTCTTAGAGATATTTGATGTTTTAGAGTTTCTTCCTGTGCCTGGGCTGTACAGAGAGGGCTATATAGAGATCTAATACTGGATTCTCCTAATTATTTCCCTGTCTGAATGATGCTTCTCTGACTTTGTTGTAGATTTGACAGCTTTTAAACTATGATGCTACTTCACATAGTACTGAAAACTTTCAACTTAACATTTTTGTCTAACTGTCCTTAGTCTCTTCAGAGATATCCAGTGCATTCCCTTAGAATCCTTAAGTACTAACTTCAAATGAGTGTTTTCTTTCATGTAATTGGTTGTAAATCTGAAATGTGTGATATATATATGTATACACACACACATACATACATATATATTCAGTATAAATATAAAATCTAAGTATGTACATAAGGATATGCACACAGGCACACATATGTTTGTTCTGATTCTTACTACCTCTTTTCTATTTTCCCTGTTTACTTTATAATCTGTCTTTACAATGATTACTCTTCCCTTTAAAATATAAAGATATATTCACATATCTGTCCTGATTTTTTATATTCTGTTGAGTGCCAGATCTCTCCCAAATGTCTATTATCTTTCTTGGTACTTCACCATCAGTGAATATGTTAAAAACATTTCAGTTCATACCTAAAAGTTGGGGACACCTGACCAAATGTTCTGACACAATTTACTCAATTGATAAAATCCACACAGTACTCAAAAGACACACCTTTATTGTTTAAGAGTATACAGCATTTTTAAGAGTAAATAAAGCATGCCTTTGTTATTTCGGCATAATGAAGCGTCGGAAGCATGGCCACGCCTACCCACTCGTTCCCCTCTGCCACCTGCAGCATGTCATCCACATCACTGTGACGGTCGTGATTATTTTCGTGTTTGCATAGTAGGAAAGGGTATCCCATTACTGCCTTGATTGTGAAACCCCTCCTGATTTGGCAGGGATAGAAAGTGGGAGAAGCAAGCACTTTGGAGTCCCAGCCAACAGTCTGGGGAACAGCTTGACAATGTCCATGACAAGACCAGATGTAGCAACGCTGGCGATATAGTGGGGATCTCCAAAAGCAGTTGGTCACAGTGCTCCAACAACATGGATGTGAAGCCAGAGAGCGTATAAGAAGACACACTAAGCTAGAAACATCACTAGAAACCAAAAGCCAGACTTAGGAAGAGAAATCAAGTCTCCTATTCTCTCATACTCAGAATCTATATGTCAAAAAATGGTAAGAAATGAAAAGTGAACTCTTTATGGTGAGGGATGAACAAGAAAGGTTAATAGGGAGAAATTTGTGATCAATATGTATTATATACAAGTATGAAAATCCATAATAAACCTGGCATATGCTCATAAAAACTGGTTGAGAGATTATCTCAAGTTTACATAAACTTTGCTTTTCATCTGTTCTCTGACTGCCAAGAAATGCACGTTTTAGTTTTATTTACAAATCCTTCTGTTAAAATATGTGCAAAATAGTCATGTTTCCCATGGCTACTGTTCAGTTTATTGTGTAACATAGTCAAAAGGTGGCATGAACAACACTGCTGTAAATCATAATACAAGAAGAAACATCCCACCCACTGTTCATAGGGCCACCTAGCAGATAATCCCAATACTGTGGTGATCCAAGGTGTCTCTGCATATTTAAAAAGAAGGCCTCCTCTTTGAGTTGTCAAATTTCTTGAAGAGAAAACATCATTGTCCAGGATATTCCAGGAACCATCTTCAGCTCAGTCTAATCCAGGGACCTGGTTGCTTTCTTGACTCAGCAGGAGGTAAAAGTTTAATACTCGATTGTATTAGAATTCACAAACATTTCAAATGTGAGCCCAGTGTCCCTGCTTGGGGAATAATTTTCCACCCCTCACAGCTGTCTTTCTCTGGCTGACATAGTGTGAATTTAAAGGCTGTTCCTTCTGTTGATTTTCTGTTTCTGGTATGATTTTTCCTCCGCTCTTATAACAGTCTGTGGTGATTAAGTTTAGCAAATGCTTCCTTGAAAGTTTCCCATTTTGAACTAGTTTTTAAGTTAATGTTCTGCATCCATACATGACATGCCATTATCCTAAACACAAAGTCTGTGTTATCACTTTTGTACTTCAAAGCTACCAAAGGAGGTAGTTAATGTTATGATACCTGTCGGAGACATGAATAAAATAAGAAAATAAAATGTTGTGAAAACCAACAATAGACCCAAATGCTTAAGCTGTGATCAGCGTTCATGTCTGTTATATTCCAATTAAGAGCCACCCTGGAAAATGCTAGAAGAGGTTTCTGAGAAGCTGCAAGATGAGTCTGGTCAGTGGCTTAGCACTTGTCCCAAGTGCCTGCCTGGCAGTGGTCACAATCACAATGGGATGGAGATTTTACCTGATCACATGTAAAAATCCACTTAGGAAAAAAAAAAAAAAAAAAAAAAAAGAGGAAGCATTTGAGCATGAACTGAATAGCAGTCCTATTAGGAAATTAACATTTTCCTAAGCTGGGTGCTATCATTGTGGGCATGAGAAAATTCCACTGATGAAGGTTTGTTTTCGGATTCACATGTTTAGTAAATACACAGACTGGATAAACATGGGAACAAAGGTAGTAAAGCAGTAAGGAGTGCTTACTTACAGGCAGACATTTCTTATACAGTAGTTTCAGTTGTCCATGTGCTCAAGTTTTTCACAATATAAAGGAAGAAAGATAAGAAGGATGCAAAGAGGGGACGAAGAGGAGACAATGGAACAAGGGAACTGGAAAGATCTGCTGGGGTTTGATGACATCAAATAACCTCAGTCGTTACCGTATGTAATTCATTCTCTCCATGACATTAACTTCTGCTTGAACTGAAACACAAAGCAAACCAAACCAAAAAATTCTCCCAGTAAGGGGGATTTCTTTCTCGACAGCCGCTAATATTTACTTTCTCTTCAATTACAGTTATATGAATCTTTTCTCCAACGTCACTAAATGTGTCATCTTCACGGCGCCACTCTTATTTTTATCCTTAAATTTACATCTAGTCATTGTGTTAAAAATTACATACAGAGCTTTGCAAGTCCTCCAGACTTCCCCACCTTGCAACTGACCAGTCAATCTTTGCTGTTAAAATGTTTGGTCAAGGTATTGCTAAAAACAAAACCTCTGAAGTTCAGTACTCGTCAGAGTCACTGTTTTGTTTCTTTCCCAACATCATTTACTTTCCCCACATCTTCCATCTCAACGATTTCTACATCCTTATTGGGGACTCACATTCGGAGGAAGCAGACACTTCTCCCAATTCAAAACCTCATCTGAGCCAATCAGCAAATTACACATCACTGGTTACTAAGGATTTAACCTAAACCAATCGGAGTAGAGTGTCGGCCAAGGATTAACTGGTATCCCAGAGCTTCTATTATTAACCTTTCTGTTGGTATGCATACCAAATAGCACACCTCGCTGCTGAAAGCCTGCCAGTGCCCAGACACAGCTGTAGTTAAAGCTGAGCTCTGGATGCAGGGGCACTAAGGAGGAAAAAGGCCAGCTGTTGGGTACCAAGCAAACACCTGATTATTAGCCCCTTGAAAAACCAGCAATATGGCTGCCCAGGATGTCCATAGCAAGCAAATTTAAAAGTCTATTTTGTTAAGTAGTGAAATCCGATTTCTGTAACAGTAGGATCTGTCACTATGTGCCTTCTCTCCTGTGATGGGGAACACAGGCCACTAAGCTTCAGGTTCCCATGCACCCTGCTGAATCAGATTCTCAGAATGCCTTAGAGGCCAGATATATCACAGCTGCTCCCAGACAGTTTGCTTGAGATCTCTAATTCAAAAATTATGAAATAAAGTTAATTAGAACATTTACTAATTTAGTTTTATAAATGTACCTTACTTGTTTATCATTGTAACTTATTATTTATTAGGAGATAAATATTGTTTTCCTGAAGTGCCACTCCTGCCGTGTCCATTCCCACAGTGGTTTTGATTTTGCCATTTCTGAAGCTCTGTCTCCACAAGACATCAGCTTCTGAGTAAACCCAAAGAGAACTGTGAGTCTGGAAGTGTTCAGTTATGATGTTACTTGTCATTACATCCCTTGATTGAATCATAAGACATCAAAGGCTTGTTTTTTTCATACCAAATTCTAACTATCCATCTACATGCATCTAACCAGGTGTATAAGCACGCACATTTAAAGGGACAGCTGCCTCATTTACAGACCCTCCTTCTTGGCTTTGCTCAGGTCTGAAGTAATCCCATGCCAAGGAGCAGAACTGAGACTTGGCCCAAAATTATCAGGGTTAGATGATACTGGGGACAGCGAAAGAGTAAAATGAAATAGCTGAGTGCAAATATATTTGAGCATGGATATTTTGTGATTAACTTACATAAATAAAAAGCCATTTCTTCTCCCATAAACAGAAAATAGTCCCTATGAAAGTTCCTCTAAAATTATTCATTCCCCTTGTGTTTTCCTCTTTCTCTCTCCCCCTCTCCCCTTCCTAGTTCTTCCTCTTTTCTGCAAGCCTTTCCCTCCCTGTAAAACTCCAATCAGTCTATAATCTTCCCTCCAGCTCTAGGTGCCAATGATAAATGCGCTAACAACCTTGAGTTCCTTCCAGCCCTCTTGGCTACAGATCACAGGAAGCTTCCCTAGACAGGGAGAAAATGGACTTTCAAAGATTAGAATTACCACTTAACAGACACACAGGAGCCAACCCACAGGCCACTGAGATGAGATGAAAAACATTGACTCCTATGATGTCTTTCTTCTCCCAGAAGTCCCTCCTGCTCTGACAGTTACTAGGGCAGCAGCCTTGATTAAGGGGTAAGCATTGGAATCTTCTGTTTTAGGTGCAGTTTCATTTTAATCTGAGTTCAACATTATCTCTGTTAATTAAAACACCATCCCATGAACCCTCTTATTTGAATTCTAAATTAAACAGGTCACTAGGGGGTGCTGTGCAATTAAGCCAACAAAACGAAGCAAAAAATTAAAAACCATACACATTCACATTAATAGTTTGACTCTAGAGGGGGAGGCTAAGAGTCTACATGCCCTGAGTGTGATCAGGTTCTATGTGTGATTATTGGCTGCTCTCTCAGACAGGGCCCGAAAGGGAAGGAAAAGCCGTGCAGTGACAGTCATAAGTCTTATAATAATGAAATCAAAAAGCAACTAAGTCCATTGTTGACAGTATTTTTTCTTTATTTGCTTACCAGAGTTTTCCAAGGAAACTATATATTTCCATATGTGATATTTGCATGTGCATGTACAGTATATTCTATATTGTATACACATATAAAGTACGTGTATGGACAGTATACATACATATGTGCACATAAGTGCATTCATGTTTATCTGTGTGTATGTAGATACTGTGTACATTGTGAGGATGTACAGACAGTCAGTGTCCATGCATATGTGTGCACACGTGTGTATGTGGATGGGTTAGTTTGACATCTGAGCTTTGTGCTTGGGCTGCACTGCTCTGATATCCACAAAGCATGGTACTCCTGTGACAGACTTAAGAGTCTATTTACAAGAGGATAAAAGGTTCTACTTGTTTGTTTTCAGTTTTGTGTTTTTACTCTTTCTGTAAATGTTTAATATAAATCATTTCTGCATCAGATTTTAGGATAGGTACTGGCTATCAACTAAATGTACTTCCCTATTTTGGTGCATATAATTCTTGAGTCACCTATTTAAAGCTAATAAGATAATTTTCAAATGTGTTTTTTAAACACATAATATTCTGAACCATCAAATAAAAAATGGTATAATTGAGAATACATTGCCAGAAGGTAGATACAGCATTTGGTTAGGACAGTCATCATAAATTTGGCCATCAAATAAAGTCTACATACAATGAACACAGGTTCAGAAGTCAACTCTACCATGATTATGTCCCATGTTCTCTCTGCACAGAGAAGTGCACTGAGTCTATTGTCCATCTCCTGTGTGGTGGGGCATGCTGTGAGGAACCTAGGCTCACAGGAAGGAGTAGGAGCCCAAAGGGTAAAAGGGAGAAAAGTCAATAGGCAGGTGCTGTGTGTGAGGTGGAGGTGTGCAATGGGGCTTAAAGGAAATATTTCTATGGCTTTGAGAGAGGACATTTACTTTCAATGACACAATCCTGGAACTTCTTGGGGGTGATGAGTTATAATTGTTTTGTTTGTTTGTTTGTTTTTTTCAAGACAAGGTTTCTCTGTGTAGCTTTGTAGACCAGGCTGGCCTCAAACTCACAGAGATCCACCTGCCTCTGCCTCTGCCTCCTGAGTGCTGGGATTGAAGGTATGCACCACCACCGCCAAGCCTATAATTGGATATTAATAGTAAGAGGCGATGACACAGAATATTATTAAGATATGACAATGTCATAATGAAAGACATAAGATTCCTTCAGCTTTCCCCAGACTAACACATGCAAGTTAGTTTCTGCCTAGCCAGTCCTACCTATGTGTCACCTCCATATTGCTTACTGCTGAGGTCTCTGGCTTGCAGTTTCCAGGTCTCCAGTTCTAGATATTAACATCATAATGTTTGCTCAGCACTGTTTTCTCAGATTCAGTTGTAACTTCTCGCAACCATTCTGACAGTTCCAGGAATCCCTAAGCAGCCAACACCAGACAGCAGGAGCACAGCAAGTCATTTTCATTTTATATAACAGGATATTTCTTGAAGAACAAGAAAGTTTCACTCAATTACTCAAAAATCCCGCTACTATGAAGCCACACACAATTTCCCTATGGTAGATCATGACTCAAATAAAATCTTTAAAGTAATAAATTAAAATTACCATTGCTGCAAAGCTGTGGAAATTTTTAAGCTACCGAATTTTGGGGAACTATTTTAACACAGCAAGGTTTTTTTTTTTTTTCCTGCAAAGAAAGAACACATACATAAGTGTAGATTTTTCTCTTTATATTTGCCGTTCCGTGACTTATGATTCATTTTCTCTTGACAGACACAATGTGTAAGAGAGCCAATTATAGTGTGTGAAGTTTACAGATGACTTATTGGCTCCCTAGCTTGTCCAGTTGTATTCTTAACCCACTATTTTGCATCTCTGCCTAACAGGTGTTCAGCATTTCAAGTTTGTTTTCCAAACCCAATCTCTACATGTTTTCTCTAAACTCTTTTATCTTATTTTGTGTCTCCTCCACCTAAGTAACCCTATCCCAATTTTTCTGACAAGTCAGAAATTTGTGCTCTCCCTTTTTTATTTGCCTTATAACATTTCATTTTACTCTTTAAATGCATTTCAAAATCATTCACTTTTCTAAATCTTCACCACAATCAAAGTTGATCTCAAACATCCTGAGCTGTGTATAAGTTTCTGCCCCCATTTTCTCCTCTGTATGCTTTCCTTGTCTCCACCCTTGATCCTCAAGGCAAAAAGTGTGACCCTAAAATGTAATGAGCTTTCCTGCTGGAAATGCTAATATAGTCTCCTTGCTATTTCATCAAAGTCATTGACAAGAGGGTTTTTACCTAATCTCTCCCTTAACAACCTTCCCTCCTTGTAATGCAATAGGCTCCCACAATCCATGCAGAGTTTCTTAGTGCTACTTTAACTCATTCAATTAGTTTCTTGTTATTCTTAATCCATTCTCTGTGCTACTGCCTTCCATTCTTTACTAGTTTAACATAAAATACCACTTCCTGACATACATACTTCCTCAACTTGCCAACAGCTTTAACTGGTATTTTATTGGGAGAGTCCATGGGCAGTATTCACAGATCAAAGTTACTTAGCCTGGGTGTGGAGCAAATAATAAAGATCTTAGGAATCACTTCCCTCCTTCCAGAAGGAAGGCAGTGAGCAGCTGGCAGCTGCCGAAGGATAAGCTACTGCTCCTGGATCCCGTGTTCTGGAGAGACTGATGTTTCCTCTCCTTCAGCATGACTCTAATGTAATCAGGGGTTTCTTCCCTGCCCGCCAGTTCCCAAATAACCCATAAGAGGCTTAATAGTGCTTATAAATGCTTAGACAATGGCTCAGGCTTATTATTAGATACCTCTTACACTTAAATTAACCCATATCTATTAACCTATGTATCACCACGTGGCTGGTGGCTTTACCTGTGGTTTAGTACATCTTGCTGCTCCTGTGGCTGGCTGACATCTCCCAGACTCTGAATTTCTTCTCCTGTATCTCTGCTTGGATTTCCTTCCAGGCCATAACCTGCCTTGCCATAGGACAAAGCAGCTTTATTTATCAACCAATGAAAGCAACACATATTCACAGCATACGGAAAAACATCCCACAGAACCCCAGTCTCCTATTGGTCCATATTCCCCATGAGTTCAGTGATCCTTGTCTCCTGCCTAGTCAGCCTCAAGTATATGTAAACCAGAATAAAACATTTCCTGAGGAAGAAAGAGTATGTTTTCTGAGTAGTGTAATAATAAAAGGTACTGGCTATCTTACATTCATTATCTCTGTGTAGTCAAAAAAGATTTATTGTAAGCTTGTACGATTGCAATGTCCACATAATGTACTATTATCCATATCCTACTGGTATGTATATATACACAAGTTAAATGTGTGGGTTTTTTTTATATATGTGTAGAAATGTATTCATTGTTGAGCTAATAGACTATTTTATTGGTTTATAGTCAATATAATATAGTTACTCACATGACTCTACCTGAATGTGTCAACTATATGCTTTTATCTTGAACTTTTTATTGAATTTTTTTTCATACAATTCATTCCAATGGTGTCCCCTTTCCCAATGTCTGGCAGATTTTCCATACTTCTGTGTCCACTCATCTTCATTCTTTTTTCTTTCTCTAGAAAAAATGGAAACAAAAAAGACTCACAAAGAAACATGCAACACACACATATACAAACTACAAACTGTGTTCCTTAAGGAGTATTACTTTGCTTTTTGATGGAGCCCACACTAGGCACTCTTGACAGCATCTAAACTGGATGAATAGTTCAGTGAGAATGTTGAAGTCTTGGTGTCCCAGTGGCCATGAAACTGTCTTCAGTGGTTTTATTAGTAAAATTTGTGACTTTGAGGGACAGAAAGCAGCTGATTCAAGCACATTTAAGACAGAGCAGCTGTGGCAAAGTAGTCACTTGCATAGACGTTGCCAAAGTGCTGTCTGTATGAAGGGATGTGGCTGCCATTGGCCCAGCTAAGCATCACAAAAGGCTGCTAGGTCAGACTTAACTCATGGCCAAGAAACTCCATGTCTTAAATGCTCATCTTCAGAAGTTGTTTGGCCTGGGAGGCGTGGGTGTACTGTTTTGTAAATGATTCAGTGATACAAACAGAACTGACCCATAAATATAGCATTGAAAGAGCCATCTGCAGCAAATTTAGCAGGAATTCCATCTACAAAGGCAATGTCCATGCCCATATTCCTGAATAACTGCTCACCTTTATCTTTCAAACATTAGTTTGTATTATGTGTGTGTGTGCCACAAGTATGTGCGTGACTGAAGAGACCAGAAAAGGGCATCCAGTCACCTGGCGCTGGAGACATGGGCAGTTGTAAGCTGTTAGACATGGCCACTAGAAATCTAACTCAGGTCCTCCGGAAGAGCAGGAAATGTCCTTAATGGAGTGAGATGTGATAGCACATGCCTTTAATCTCAGCCCTTGGGAGGCAAAAAGGCAGATGGATCTCTTAGTCCAAGACTAGTTTGATTTACAGAGCTGGCATGGCAAAACAACAGAGAAAGAATTCTAGAGCAGGTGTTATGTTATCTCCTGAATCCTGTGATGTGTTCTTGGTGACCTCTATGTCATAAGCCATATTCAACTCTAGGGCATCACAGTCTAGTAACTACTGATGTCTTCCATGGAGCTTATCTTTTGAAATGATCCTATAAGCACTGTGATGAAGACTCTGGTTCCTAAATTATAACCAGTGATGTGCTCTTATTATGATCCAAACCCCAGTTGTTCTACTGGTATTTTTAGCACTACTGGACACAGGAGACATCCTATGTCTGGAGTAGTACTTGTACGGTAGGGGGTAGGGATTAGACTTGGCTTCCCATGAGCAGATCTAAGCCACCTGAAAACTCCAGGTCATCCTAGACACTAACTCAACGGGAATTTCAATTGGATGATCTATATGTCTTCCTCAGACAACCCAGGCTTTAACTCAATGTCTCTCTCCCTTCTCCCCTGCTCATTTTTTCAAACTCCTTATATTTTTCTTCTTAGTAGCAAACCTAACAGAAATAGGATTGTTTACACTATAAAATGAATTTCTTTTTAAACTCTTTATTTATATTCTTCAAGTATATTTTTCACATAAATATAGTTGATTTTAAAAACTTTCTCTTTTTTGTCAGTGAAGGTTGGTTTTCAAGGAGACATAGCTATAAATCAAAAATCACTGGGGAAACCAAAATTTGAGCATAAACTCTGTTTTATTAGAATAAAAACAAAAATACATTTAAAGATGTGAATGTCTGTGTGCCTGAAAAAAGAAGGGTCACATTCAGGAAAGAAGTAAAAATAAACAACATTGCAATATTCCAAAACTATCGTCTTTATTATCTTAACAACAAATCACACAGGTTCCCACTCCTCCATGCTGCCCAAATTTTCAGGACCTGTCACTTGGTATGAAATAGTGTTGCTGGGAATGTTTTTGTTCCAACCCTCCCCTTCCTCATCAGACACAGTGCCTGGAGATGTCCTGCTCTCAGAGAGTACAACTAAGATGGCAAGCTTTCTCATAGGCCACAGAGGATATAAAAGACCTTATCATTGAATTAACAATGAAACCCACCCCAAAATAAATAACAACCATGATTTTCCCTAATATTTAGAAAGTTGTGGTATTTACAAGAATATTAGTTTAGCTGGGTAATGTATTTTTTGAAAGTCAAAACTGTGATTGCAAAACTGAAAGACTTAATTATTAATTAATCAACCAATATTGATAATATTGAAAAAGATCCAGTGAACATTTTGTTATCCACTTGAGCGGAAAAAAAAAATGAAAAAAATGTTAATGACTTGAATGACCAAATTGCAGTCCTAAATCATTTACAAATTTATTAAGTTAATGCATTTTGTGTATTTTAGAGGGCTATCCATTAAAACCAGTGTGTAACATTTCTGTATGAAAGTTCTTGTATTCTCATCCCCTTGGCAAACAAAGCTTTTGGGTTTGTTTGTTTGTTTGTTTGTTTGTTTTGGTGTTCCTTGTTAACTATGCTCCATTAAAGGCAAGTTATATCAGAACCAGAGAACATTATCTTCTAGATGCCTCATAATCATGAAAATACATTCTGAACCTTTGTTTCTGCTTCATATACTTAGACCCTAATAGATTTTGAATTTTACCCCAAAGCAAACAAGCAATAGAAAAATATCATGTTTCATATACAATCGGAAACAAACAAAAGGCCAGCAGTCACACACCAATGGATAGTAATTACAGCATCTTTTAATCATGAGATTTAAGGGGAAATCTTCATTTCCTCAATACATCAAAACTATACCAATATTCACAAATACAAATATTCATCATCCAGAATAAAAGCCATTACAGTGAATTGTTCACAAGTAATTTAGGTCAATTCATTTTCAAATTATACATATCAACTCTAGTTTGCATTTATAAAATAAATCTTACACCAAATATGCACACCAAACATGAAATATTTCTTTTGATAAACCTAAGGTTTCATTGATAATCTGCCCTGAGCTAAACTACAACACCTAAAATTTGTATTTTTAATCATCATATTCTTCCACAAGTTTGCTTGAAGGTTTAGCCACAGTAGGCACATGTGAGACAAGACACAGGTATGCAGAGTACAAAGTATTTCACTCTTATGTTAGGACTCCTGGATGGGGTGGGGCTAGAACCGTAAAATACAACTTTCTACATTTGCCAGCTTTCAAGTAATTTGTACTAGGGCAGTCTGGATCTTCAGGTAAATTGCTTTCTATAGGCTATTACACTTATTTTGGGGAGGAAAAAACCCTGCTCAACCCTAAAACTTAAAAGATCTATCTATAAAATTATTATAACTAAGCCTGTAACATCTCAATTAGGTAATTACTCAAGACCAAGCTAATTTTTTTGAGCTATAATTATATGACACATCTTTTTCCCCTTATCAAGTAAACCAAGTGAATACATAAAGGGTTCTTGAATTAGGAAGACAAAAAGAGTGTGAATCTTAAATGTTTATGAGCCCAGGTTCTCGACAACCTCCCTCTTGTCTAGTGAACAGCCTAAGCAATAAATGCACAATACTTGTCTGCTCCTGGTGACCAAGACTAGAAGACACACACAATGGCAGGACCTAGGTGGTCTTAGATGGAGAGTGTCTTTGTGGTCCTCAGATCAGACTGCATTAAAGAAAGAGCTACATCCCTGAACAAACCTCAGCCTATAATAAAGTGGGAAGGAAAGTCTATCCTGGAACTTGTTTGGAAAAGTGTTATCATTGAACCAAAATCAAAACTCTGTGAGGAAAAAAATGATCTAAACAGCAGGTGCAAATTGTCTATGATGACGAAGAGCAGAGGTGGTAAGGTAAACATTCTAGGACATATGCTGCATTGTTTAATGTATGTCTGAAACAGCTAAGGTAATACTATTCACTAGCTCATGCAGTCTTTCATAAATGTTTATTTACTAAGTCACCACTGTGTACCCACTACTCTCACATGCCCTGAGAATACAGCAATGCTCTGAAACAATGAATTCATTATCTTCACGAGGTCACTGTCAGTGGTGGAGAACAGAACACAGTTGATGGAAATAGTAAAACAGATGAGGTGTTGGGTGAAGGTAGAAGTTTGAATGAACAGAGTGAGTTGGAAGGGATAAGAAAAGTCAGAAGTGAGTGCAATGCAGTTTAAACATCAGAGGCAGGAAAGTTTCATGGACTGGGAAGTCAGGCAGACAGAGAACACCAAGACTATATCCTGTTCTAAGAATATGAATGACTTACTTGAAGAACACAAGGCTACTGTGGTTGGAATGGAGCAGTGAAGAGAAAGAGTGAACTTAAAGGATAAAATATCTGAACACTCCTTTGAGGTCTTGGAATTTTAATCTGAATGACAAAAGATTTCTAAAAGATTTTAAGTGGGTGGGAGAGGACAATTTTTTTTATGGGACCACTCTGGCAGATATATAATAAGCAGATATTTGAGGAAGAAATAGTAGAAAATGAACTTGGGTTCTAGGTAGAATGAACTAGTCCCAACTCCACTGAAAGAAGGTTCCAGAAGTAAATGCTGAGAAGTGATTGGACTCGAGTAGAATTTATCAACCTTGCCATTACTATTATATTGCAGACATACCTCTTTCCATTTTCCCAAAGCAAACTAGAGAACAAACACAGGTTTAGATGTTAGTGAAAGCACTTGGTCGTGGAGAGGAGCTAGGAATTCATATGACACTGAATGCAGGCAATGGTGAAAGGTTGGGCTCATCAAAGCCATGTATGTGAGGAAGGCTGCACAAGCCCAGAAACTAGTAAAGTGTGCATGAAGCAGTGCTGTTGGAAGAATGTGATAAAGGAGGCAGCTACCTGCAAGGTCTCTCACCAAATCATTGCCACATGACACTATCATACAAAGGTCATCTTCTTTTGAGGGGAAACAACTTCTGTATTTTTCTGAAGTATTTCTTTTAGAATTGGAACAAATCTAGGATTGGTGGCAAATTAAAGAATACAGCCTTGACACAACATTAGCATTCTAATATGTGGATGAATTCTAGTTGCTCTGCTGTTTTTTCTCTGCTTCACCTCACCATTATTTTTCCTTCATAGGACAAGGAAGGAACTTGAACTCAACTGTGAAATTTTAGTGTTTACAGAAAGAAGCCATGCATTAACCGCTTCAGAAGACTACCACATCTACGACTTTATTAATGATTGCATTTCCCTTTCTGATAGAAATTGGGTTTGCTCTCCTAACCATTTAATTAAACTCTCTACAGCAAATGCTTACTACGAGATAAGAGGAAATAAAGACTGTCATTGCTAAGTGCCCTGAATGGGATAGAGAGCTTTAATGATGGGCAACAAATGTGATACCACCATAGACTAATGACTTTAGTCCATTATTTCATGTTACAGATAACTATATATTCTTGATTTTTTGATTGATGCTATAGCTCAATGCAAAAAGGATTTGAAGTCTTGCATAACTCAGTTCTTAAACTGTCTTACAATTTCACCAGCGAATTACATTGTAACTAACTCCTGATATGCAACATTAGGAAGTTGCATTTTGCAACTTAATCTCAAACCATCTCATAGCAATGTAAAAGACTGCAGCAAGAGTTGAGGCCATAAAAGTCTTAACTGCAATATTCAAGTAAGTTTAGTTAAAATTAGAAATCTCTGCACAGGAGTGTTGTTAAATTTATGCCCTTGAAATATAAACACACAAGAATGGTTCTGTAATTGCATTTAAAGAAAGCTTTATCTCTAGAATGTTTTAAATGCCCTGTGTAAAAGATTGATGTGGTTCAATGCATCATGCAGATGTGAATATGAGCCTTGGCAAATGCCAGCTGGATTTGTAATTACATTTTCTGAGAAATTAAATCTCTGAATGTCTTCACTGATAGTAGCATATATTAATATATTAATTCTGATAATTCCATTGATCAGGCATTAACTACTATGCCTTAATTAATTAGAGTGCATAGTTCATATATATATGAGATAATCACCCTTATTATATAATTGAGATATATGCCCTTACATGATCTAATAAGTGCATACTAAATTGATTCAACATAAATTAATATTAAGTTTCAGGACATATTATATAGAGGACTATATGTCTGATTAATGGAAAAAATGAGGAAGAGGAAGGAGGAAGGAATGGAGAGAGATGACAAGGAAATGCAGGAGAGAGAGAGGCAGAAAGAGGAGAGGAAGAGGAATAGGAAGGGGGAAGAGAAGAAGGACAGGGAGTTGGGGGAGAAGAAGGCAGAAACTAGGAAAGAGAAATAGCTCAACTATTAGAGAATAATGAAAAAGTTTAATCAGAAGTCCTAGTGTATCTTTTGTCACACAGCCAAACAAATTAATCTGCCATTAGTTATATAAATCTTTTATTGATAAATGAGAGAATTTGACATGTGAGTAAGGGAACTAATTCAAAATTAAACAGCAAAAACAAGGGCCGTGTGCCACTTGCCTGAAGTAAATTAAAGGCTGAACAAGGACACTCTTTGACAACTGCTCATATTTGTCACAGGAAGGCACATTTTAATGATTATGCAAGTGGGAGCTTTTTTTTTTTTAAGTACTGGAGAGAAGTAGGTATCTCTCTGTTGCTTGGCCTCTTAGCCTTCTCCACTGTTCAAGCAAAGTGAAAGGGCTTGCCTCCACCCTCCCCCATCCATCCCTCTGACAGATCTCCTTGGAAGCCCTCCTCCCTACAGCTTCTCATAGTTCCATAAGGAGGCAATGCTCACCCTCAACCAATGGAAAATGTGAAAATGGAATAATCTCCGCCATAGCCCTGAAAATTTACTACCCATGTTTTGAAATCCTCACATTCCTGAAAGATTGGTAATATTCAAAAATATTGCTAGTGTGTATAGGAGAGGCTAACTTCAAAGCCTTATATAAAATATTGCACTTTGTGGATCTCAAATATTTAAAATTAATTTTTTCAAGGAATACCTGATGGGAAAGTCTTTACATATTTCTTCCCAAGAGTCCAGGAAGATTCCATTCCAAGGATTTGATATAGATCTCTACACTTGCTAGTAGTTCCTAGTTCCTGACTGTGGGGGTTTGAATAAAAATGGCTGCCATAAGTTCATAGGGACTGGTACTATTAGGAGGTATGGCTTTACTAGTGTAGGTGTGCCTTTTTTGGAGGAAGTGTGTCACTGGGGGTGGGAGTGGGCTTTGGGATCTCTGAAGCTCAACTTAGGCCCAATGCCTCAAGGTCTCTTCCTCCTGCCTGCAGATCCAGATGTAGAACTCTCAGCTACCTCTCCAGCACCACGTCTCCCTGCAAGCCACCATGCATCCTGCCATAATTATACTGGACTAAACCTCTGAACTATAAGCCAGACCCAATTAAATATTTTTCTTTTTTAAGAGTTGCTATGGTCATGTTGTCTCTTCATAGCAATAAGCTGGATCTTCAAAAGGTCCAGCTCCCCTTACAGTCCTATAGTTTGTTCATACCCGCAAACCAAACTTCCATACAGAGAATAGTGGTGATTTACAGTCCTTTACAGGAGGATGCATGTGGCAAGAACTTGGTAGATCATACTGAAGATACCTGTCTAGCATGCAAATCAAGAGGTAAAGCATAGACAATTAGTAATGTAAATAATAATAATAACATTGATGTTATCAGTTTTTCCTATTCTGAGTCTTTTATAATTGGTCTGATGAAATTTCCATAGGCTACATGACATCCACTTCATCATTCTGAAGAATAATAAACTATGTATGGTGTGTCTTCAAAAAATTATCTACAAGAAGTTCTTTGGAGTTTTTATTAATTTTAAGGGATGTAAAGAGGTCTTAAAACCATGCCTGGGGAGATGGCTTCATTGAGGAAGCATTTTGTGAGGAAGGCACTAGGACCCATGCTTGAATCACCAACACCCACAGAAAAGCCAGACACCACAGTACATATATCTGGAACCCAATGCTGGGGTAGCAATAGGCAGATTCTGGGGCTCATTGGCCATCAGCCTCGCTGAATATTCAGTGAGGTTCAGGTTCAATGAGAGACTTTGTCTCAAAAAGTAAGGCATTGTAGATGTAACAGTTGGGGCTAGGTGCCACAATTCTGTGGTTTGACTAGTTGTGGTTTTCTATAATGGTCTCTTTATGTGGCAAAGAGTTTCTGTGCTGAACTATGAGAATTACACTTATCTGTGGATATAAGGACAAATATTTAGAATGTAGTAAAAGATTATACTGGTTTTAATGAAGTGGCATTTGTAGATTCTCCTCTAAGACCCATGATTTCACTAGTCTTAGATAGTTAGCTATAATTCCAGTACCAGGCATAAATTCCCTACTGAGTGGGTCTTATGAGCATTTAGAGAGCTATTGGTAAACTCCAAGGTATATAGCCACTACTGTACCCTTACAGTTGTGGTTTACAGATGTGATAGCCACACAAGAGTGCTGATCACTTCCCTCCTTTGAAGCCTGCATGGCACCTTCTGGTACTATAAAGGCTAGTCTTCAAGGAGGAAGTTTTCAGGAACCTCTGGTCCTTGTGTCTGAATTTCAGCAATAGAAATGTACCTTGCACTTCTGGTATGCAATCAAAGGCAATAACAACAATCTATAATGTTTGTGAGTCTCTTGAACAACTTTATCAACAACTTAAAAGAGGGATTCTCGTGCCTGATGTTGGAATTTTTGTTAAACTGTCTATGGCTTTTGGAGGGTCATTATGAGTCCAGGTGGGATTTTTAAATTGAAACTATATATGCATATTTATACAATGACTTACATGTATCGTTTTTGCATTTAGAAATATGTGTGTGTATAAATATATCTGTAACAACAATTAAAGAAAAATAAGCTATGGATTTAAAAGAGAGCAAGGTAGGATGCCGGGAGGCTTTGGAGGACAGAAAACAAAGGGTATATGATATAATCATAATCCCAACAAATTTTTTCTTCCCAAAACAGGGTTTCTCTGTGTAACAGCTCTGACTGTCCTAGAACTTGCTTTGTACACCATGCTGGCCTCAAACTCACAGAGATCCTCCTGTCTCTGCCTCCCTAGCACCGGGATTAAAGGCTTGCACAACCATACTCAGATCCTAATCTCAACAAATTTTAAAAGCATTTTAAAAAGAAATACACCACAGACTGAGGTTTGGAGGAGGGGGGAGTAAGGTGTACAGTGATAAAGAAGACAAATGACATGTGTATCTGATCCCCACTCAATGCACACTTGAGTGCAACATACACACACACACACACACACACACACTTTTTATTTTATGCCTGCAAAACCCAGAAAATTATAGAATCATCTAACTTTATTAGATTACTCAGACATACCACAGATGATGAGTATTTATAAAGTTAATTTTTTTTATGTCTTAAACATATCTAATACCTAGCCAACATGTTTCCCCTCAAATAAATAAAAGGCAGAAAGTGTGTTTTCTTTTAGCCAACAATGTGTGTGCTGTTTTGGTCTCTCCATTGCATTTGTGCATATAAACACAAATATGTGTGTATGGTTTTATTGTAGAGATAATTACTTTATTTGTCTTTCAGGGTTGAGAGTCAAACCCAGAGACTCTACATATTACACATCGCTAGACCTACATGAATTTTTATGGGTAAACAAAATCATATTGTATAAACAAACCATTCTTATAGTGGACTATATGAAAATTGAGGGATTTCTGCAGATATTATTTTATCTCTATGACAGTTAAACATTTGTGTCTTACAAAAGATAGTGTAATAACATAAACACAGCCCTTTTATTTATCAAGAAATAAATTTGAACACAAATCAAAGAGAGCAATGTTAAATACATCTACAAAATGCACAATATGTATCTTCTAAGCTGGTTTTACCACATCCCTTGAAAATAACCATCAGTCAACATGAACCATGCCATGACTGTACTAACACAAAGGAAGCCTAGCTCCATGTTTTAGTTTGCTTTTCCTTTGAACTCTCTGTATTCTAACTACCTTCAACATACACAAAGGGAAAACATTTCAGAGCGCTGTCAACAACTAAGATGTGTCTGCCAAGCTGATTTCTGGCACGTCTGTTCCATATGGCTTCTAGCACGCTGAGAGAGTTGCTACTGCTTAGTCGGACAATACCTTTCCTCTTGTCTGCAGGACATACTGACCTTCAGAGGCAAAGTGTAATCCAAGAACTCATAAAAGCTTGCTTCTCATTCACAGAAACCACTTTTAAAATTACATCCTGGTGCTAGATGGTCTTAAGCGGCTGCTAGAGTGAACCACGATAATAAAATAATTAAATAAACAACAAAAATTTTTTAGAAGTCATCAAACTATTGGCCTCAACTTTATAATTACTACATTAAATGCAGATTTTGAATGAACTGGATGAGCTATAAAATTTAGTTGAAAGTTGCTTCAAAGTCTTTCACAAAGCTTTTATTTTGTTGCTGTTCATATACAAACAGAAATATCAAACATGGGGGGCTGGAGAGATGGCTCAGTGGTTAGTTCTGAGCTGACCCGGGCTCAGCACCCCATGGCAGATCACAACTGTCTGTCTGTAACTACAGCGTCAGAGGATCCAACACCCTCTTCTGGCCTCTGCATTATACACACACATGATGTACCGACACACATGTAGACTAAACACTCATACAGAAAAACTAAAAATAAAGATAAAAACATTAAAAAACAAATAAATAGCAGGCATGATTTAGAAGTAAATCACCAGAACCTACATAGTTCCAAAGAGACTAGATCCAGGAAAATAACAGAATTATCCAACATCTCCACTTTGTTTCTTTTACCCCAGTGTAATATATAAAGGGAAGCACCTGTGTGTTCTCCCAATGTGAAATGGAGTCAGTCTTTAGTTTTCCTCCACATGTGTGAGGGTGCAGAGCAAATTCCAACCCTCCTCTTTACAACTGAGTTTTCACAGTGCCTCCCTGTTGTGTGTGGCAAAGTTCATGTCTACATGATCACACCTTATTGATTCATAAGCCAGTAAATTTCATAAGTGGGATTGGGTCAGACAGCTCCTTCAAGAACTCTAACTAATGAGATAGATGGACCAGTGCTACGGTTTGGTGTGGTCTATCCCCTTTGGACCTCATGTTGGAGTTGGTTCTTATCCTCGCAGAGCTGGATGGTAGGCGCTTTGGGAAGTCATCACTGAGTAAATTCTACAGGAAATGAATTAGTTGCCACCAGAGCAACCTCTTATAAAGTAAGGGCTCCTCTCAAACCTTATCTTGTGAGCAGATACTTGCCCTTTTGCTTCCACCGTGGTATGGCACAGTAAAGAGATTCATATCACGCCATCAGCACTGAGTATAGAACTCCCGGTCTCCAGAAGCATGAACTAAGGATAATTTTA
Source organism: Phodopus roborovskii (assembly GCF_943737965.1). NCBI lineage: Eukaryota > Metazoa > Chordata > Mammalia > Rodentia > Cricetidae > Phodopus > Phodopus roborovskii. The sequence continues at coordinate 18,455,293 of NW_026126549.1, read as the reverse complement.
TACCTTGATAAAGGTACTTAAATCAGTTGTTCTATAGCAACAGGAAACCAATAAGTGCAAGTACACTTAAGCGGGCCAATTACTGATTGAAGACAGTGTCAAAGGCAATGTTCAAACAAACCTGTCTCCTACACAAGAAACACTGTTCAGTCTTGGTAACAGGCATGTGATGGTTAGTTTTCTGTCAAATTGACACAAGCTATAATCATCCAAGTGGAAGGAACCTTGGCTGAGAAGATGCCTTATAATATTAGGCTGTAGGCACGCCTGTAGGGAATTTCCTTAATTAGTGATTGATGAGGGAGGGCTAGGAAGACTGCACGTGATGACACTCCTGGGATGGAGGTCTTGGGTTTTATAAGAAAGCAGGCTGAGCAGGGCATGAGAAGCAAGCCAGTAAGAATCACTCCTCCATATCTGCATCAGCTCCCCACTCCAGGTTCCTGCCTTGAGTTCCTGTTCTGAGATCCTTCAAGGACAATGTGGAGTTGCTATCATTTCAAAATGCTTTCTCATAACCAGAAGATTTCCTTGACAAACTTAATGCTATCTGCAAAATATTCATAAAACACACATCAAAAAAAAAAAAAAAAAAAACATAAAGGAAGCTGGGGAGTGCTCTGTTGTCAAGAGCACTATTCTTCCAGAGGACTCACGTTTGCTGCCATGTCCTACATGGCAGTTCACAGGTGTTTGTAATTCCAATCCCAGGAGCTTTTCTTGCCTCCTATGGACACACTGCCAAAACATACAGGCAGACAAAACACCCATGCACATAAAAATTAACTTTAAATTTTAAAGGGATAAAAACACAAGGATACAGATAAATAATACCATAGGGCTACTATGAAACAAAGCATACAATTGGACTACAAAAGAAAACAGGGAAGACATTATATAATGATAAAAATGGCCACTTTGTCAAGAATAAATAACAATTCTATGTTAGATGTATGCATTATTGGAGTGTCCAAATATATAAAGTACTGACCAAACAGAAGTGGGCCAAAAGCCTCAATACAGCCATAGTTGCCTACTTTTAGCAATGGAAAAACACCCCAGAGTCACTAGCAGAGTTAAACTGCTTGGCAGACTCCTTTGACCTACTCGACATGACAAACAGTCCCTCAAACAGCTATAAAAGACACATCATTCTCAAGACCACACAGGACAGTAATCTAGACAGACTATAGAGCATGTTTACACTGGTCCCTTCTGTTTTGGAAGTGTGTGACCTCCTGATTTTACAGGGGTTTGGGGCAAGAGTTTGCCTTGAGCCTCAGAGACTTTAAATTCGAGCTTTTGAAAAATGCTGGAACTGTTGATGTTGGGAGCTCTTGGACTACATACAATTTTCTGTATGAGATGACCATGAGACGCCATGGGCTGAGGGCTTGAGGATATTACTTGAATATGAAATGTCCTCCATGGGCCTGTATATGGTCCCTTACTGAGGGCACCACTTTCAAAAGCTCTGGAAACGTCAGGAAGTAGGACTTATATTTTAAAAGTAGATCACTGGAGTTGGAGGAGTTTGGAGGTATCTTGTTCTCAGCACTTCCCCCATGTCTTTCTCTATTTCATGTTTGCCATGATGTGAAAACTTTGGCCACATACAGCCACAGCCATGATATTCCACGCAAGTGCAAAGGGACAGGAAATAAGGCTGATGCTTCTGAAAATGAGCCCAAAACAAATGCTCCCTTAAGCAGTCTTGGATACAGTGATAACAGGACTAGTTAACTCAGATACTGTAATTATATACAGTACACCAATCAATGAGGAAACTATTAGCAAATCAATTTCATAATACATTCTCCAAAATTCTTACCAAATTTCCTAATTAATTGTCAACAATCACCAAGACCAAGAAAAATGTGAAAAACAATTTCAGTCTGTGGGAAATTAAAGTGATATAACAACTGAACATAGTATGGCACCCTGAAATAGATCAGGAAAAAGATGCCAGGGATAGTCTAAAATTCTGAATAAAGTATAGCGATTAATCAAAAGCAGGGTGGGAATAAGGCTGTTTATTTACATATTGCAGGTGAGATCCACTTTAGGTTTTAGACAAGGGTCTCCCTACATAGACCAAGCTGGCCTCTACTCACTATGCAGTTTAGCCTTCCCTCAAAATCTAGATCCTCATGCCGCAACCTACTGAATGCCAGGGTACTGCAGGTGTATCACAATGGACCACACAGATGAATTTTAAGAGCAGATTGTAGGCAAAAGAAACCAGGCACAAAACCACAGAATATTATTGACATGAAGTTCTAGAAAAGTTAAATTTAGTTGAATGAGAAGATGATAGTGATTGCCAGAGATCAGAGAAAGAGAAATATTGGGGTGCAATAAGACATTGTAGAGAACTTTTTGTAGGCATAGAGATGTTCTATAGCATGACAACAGTATTTATTAGAATAAATATATTTGAATAAATTGGTAATTTTTATGTTTTCTTTGGGTGCTAGTAATGCTGCTTTTAAAATGACTGCCTTTAAAGTCTTCAAAGATCACAGCCCAATCTGAAAATATAATGACATGATGTTGCAAACATGTGATAGAAATAAGTGTGGCATATTGGTCCAACATTGTAACTCTCGAAGCTCAGGAAGTCTTCCCAGAGGCTTTGAGAGGGATTTCTAATCCTTCCACCCATGTTTTATGGGTGGCCAGCTTGTTCTGCAAAGAGAGTCCACTCATTTCACATGATAAACCCCATTTAACAGAAAGTGAGGTGCCTGCCTTTGTCGTTATCCATGTCTTCAGCCAGATACTAACTTATTACATGCTGGCAACAGGAATTTTCTTTTGATTCCACCCATGGCATTTTAAATAAGGATGGGACTTTTAGGATGTGGGAAAAATCTCTGTACAGGAAGAGGAAGTTGCTCTTCCAAGTTCATGCACACAGAGTTTGGCTTGCTGGGACACTTGGAAGTGTTCACTCTCCAAATGTTCCTATCAGCCCTCAGGATATTCTTTCTCGGAATCTTTTTATATGCTTTTTATTTTTAATGTTCCACTTTCCCCTGCTACCTTTAGTAGGAGCAGCTGGTTTCAATGAACATTTTGAAAGTCAACAGATTATCCCCAACAGAAATGTTCAGCCTTGGTCTTGGACCCTGCTGACTGGTGCTTTGTGTCTTCTTACCATCTCTTTCCCATTAAATATGTGCATTCACTTTCCTCAGATATATTTAAAAAAACAATAAATCTAACAACAACAACAACCACAATCTCTTGCCAAAGGTACAACCTTCCTCCTAGTTCCCTAGGCTCATTTTGCTAGAAGAACTTTAATCTTTTCTCCCTCTTATTCTCATCCAATTTATAATCAAGTCTTTCCAAATCCCTTCCCCGAGCCCAAGCTCACATTACCTCATATCTGCCCTCTTGAGATATCCTTCTCATGCCTCCATTCACTGTTTTGCAACAGCCTGGGAACAGCTGCTGTGACACCACTGATGTATCTTTTTACTGACACCTCTTTGTGAGAATCTGTGCTTCCCCTTTCTCCTACAATAAATCCAATACTCAACATCCAAACTTCAGTGACCTAAAAGTGCTTTCCTATATTTTACGCATATCTCAGCAAAATCAGCTTGCTATTACCTTTTTTTTTTTAAATAGTTTGTAGTGCACTAAATTTCACATTTAGTTCTCAGTATAAGTAAAAGCTAGATCGCCATCATTTTCATTGGCTGGGTAAGGCAAGCAAGAAGCAAAACAAATGGAAGTAACTTGTCCATGGTGATGAAAAACCTATAACCGTCAGTACATTGCCCTTTCATCTCAGCTTCCATTGTCTGCTCTGTGGCTGTAGTTTCCTCCACTAGACTCTTTTCCTCTCTACTTCTCATGCCTCACAGCTAATTTCCAAACAGGCACCTATTTGTCTTTCCCTTTCAAGGCTTCCTTTTCTGGTCTGATGTTTGATTCACATTTATTCGTGCTGATAGATCCGTTGTAAAAGTACACCTTTAAAACCTTGTGTGCCCTGCCTAACTTGTACCACCCTAGCACAGTGCTGGGTCTACTGTGTATCATCAATAAAATCTGTTGAACCAAGAAACAAGCCCTTCATGTAAGGATTCAGGCATTATGCTGGCCTGCCCCTGTCACCTGGCAGAATGCACTCAGGCAGTACTGTGGTCAGCCCAGGGTTCCATGAGTACTAGTCTGCAGGCAGGTGTGAAGGACCCCTTTAAACGTCAGAACCCTGCCCACTTATGCGTTCTCTCTCTCTTGCTGTCTCTCTTGCTGTCTCTCTTGCTCTCTCTCTCGCTCTCTCTCTCCTTCCTTCCCTCCCTCCCTCCCTCCTTCCCTCCCTCCCTCCCTCTCTCCCTCCCTCTCTCCCTCCCTCTCTCTCTCTTTTTTTCTGTCTCTCTCTGTCTCTCCTGCTTTCGGTTGCCCACCAGCTACCCCCTCTTCTTCTCTCCCCCCCTCTCCCCTTCTCTCCTCTTCTGTTCCCCATGCCTCTATGTCTCTTCCCTTCTCCCTCACTCCCCTTTCTAAATAAACTCCTTGTTTAAGCTCTATCTGCCTGTAATGTTATTCCCTCTGCCTCGGTCACCCTCACCTGCTATGGAACCTGCTATGCTCCCACATGGTCCCTTATTGTGTTAATTGGGGCTGGAGTGGTGATACTCCTAACAGTCCCTTACCTGGGATCCCACTCACTTGGGACCCTCACTCGGGACCATTCACCCCCACCCCTTCTCCAGCTTTTATTCTTATAACTGTAATGAAAAAAAAAAAAAAAAAAAAAAAAAAAAAAAAAAACAACACCTCGTATTTAGGAGGCCCGGGTATTGATGGTTTTTAATTCTCCGACCAGTCGCCTACTTCTCACTAGGCAATTTATTCAGTAAATCTAAATAAATATGCAGTTTGCTATATTCCTGTACTCTGATGTGGTGGTGTACTGAGATGGTGTTTTCTTCTGCAAAATACCTTGAGGATAGATAGCATTTGGATTCTCCTGTATATGAAGATTTTCCACTTAGCATGCAAATATGTACATGTTAGGCAAAAGTGGTTACAACATAAAGCACTTAGAGTACAGAACTACTTTTCCTCAGACCAAAGGATACCAGAGTTCTTAACAGCTTATGGCATAGGGAAAGAAGCAGAGTTGAAAAATATTCAAATATGTTAATATGTGAGCAATAAAAAATATTTTGACATTTCTAAGTATTTTCTTTAAAAGGCAATGTGACAATCACATTTGTCCCTCATGGGAATATATATATGAAAACATATGTCTAAATATAAAACAGTAAACAGGCTGTGGTGAGTATAAGAAGAGAGAAAACTGGCTGCTCTGGACAGCACTATCTCTTTCTCATACTATCTACCAACAGTTTGTTCTTCCTATTCTTATATCTAAGTTCGTCATGGTCAAATAATTTTTGTAAAGTGTGACACAGCTGGGGTCAGGAATCAGGCTTCTCAAGCTCCAATTCAATAGTCTGGCATAGTAGAATGCTACTGATCTTGCAGCTAGCCACACATTTGGAACTGTTTGCTTTGTGAACTAGAGGCATATTTGTTAACTACTGCTACCACCTGCTGGTAAGTTTTCCCATAATTCACATTAAAACAGATCCTGAAATGCCAAAATATTACTTAATAAAATATATTATTGCAACTATACTCATCATCCACGTTCTAATTATTTTTGTGTGTATTACCTAGTCACACAGACTTTTGAAATTGCCCTATGAATCATATAATAGTGTAATTGGTATAGATATCTGACTCTGTCATTTGAAAGTGTCTAAACATTTATTTCTTCTCTTAAGAACTTTGTTTGCTTTCTAAACTGGCTGTATCTGAGAAAACATTTCACTAATTTCTAAATATACAATATGATAGTAGATGTGGATCAACTAATAGTACAGATCAAAAATCTATAAGCGTGTGCATATTTGAATCATACTGTAGACTTATTCTTCGTTTTGCTTCAGCCTGTCTGCCTGATCCCCTGCTCCAAACCCATCCCCATCCCTGAAGCACTTAGCCTCTTAGTGGGCTTCCCAGGAGCACTTGCAGTATTTCTTTCTAGCCCATCTTGTGATTCCACTAACCCACAGAACATCTCTCTACCAAGGACCCATAGCTGCCACATGAGGTTGGAACTCAAGTAGAGGCCTTCTTGTTCCTGCCTGACCTTTGTTCTGGTTTCTCCCATTAGTCCTGCTGTGGAGTACCAGCAGAAGCCCCTTCTCATACCCCACACCCATTCCTCTAATGACTCAGCCTCTTGGTCAGATTCAAAACCCCCTAGATCTTCCAGCTGCATCTCTCAGCAAATCATTTTAGCCCATCTTCTTTCCTTTGTGACTCCATGCCAACCTGCAGAAGAGGTCTTACCGGGAACCTCATCCCCACAACACTTGGCTGGGACAAAGTACTGATCTCTACAAGGGATCCCAAGTGTGCCACACTTGGTTGGGAATCGAGGACCCCACAGATACCACACTTGGCTGGGACCTAGAGTGGAAAATGATAACCAAAGAATGAAACACCCACCCAACAAAGAAGATAGGACCAGATATCTATACCAAGAAACACTTCAAATGTCGTAACCCCAGATGCTTAGATCCCAGAGAAAAACACAAACATGAAAACCACTCAATATGTCTTAACAAAGCACAAGACAAGGACATCAAAATAATAATTATGAATATGCTCAAAGACCTTAAAAAGTATACTCTCCCTGCATCCCCTTCCCCCTCCCTCTATCTCTCTCCCTTTTTCGCTGTCTTTCTCTCCCCCCTCCTTCCCTCTCTTCTTTTCTTTCTCTTTTTTCTTCATATATGTGACTGAAAAATCACGCATTTTTTTTTAAAAAAGAAAGCAATAATGAATCTTTGTGATTTGGCCAGATTTGAAGAGAAGGGAGCTGAGACCTTTGGCATACTCCATGTAAAATTACTGTCTTCTCCCGGGGAAAGATGCACCTTCCAAGATTAAGGTGATGACAGAGAATGGATACAGTTCTCCATATTTATAAACACTCTGTGGACTCATCTCACAAATGGTTATACAAGGGATAGAGGAAGCTGGAGTTTGTAGGACTAATGTACAAAGGGTGATTTATGCTGGACTTTTCTGAGGTTCCTGGGCCCAGTCAAGTTCCTGCTAAGCCACTTGCATAACAGAGGCATTTCTCTGACCTTCTGGGGGAGGAAACCATGGAACCCTTCACTTGATCAGAATTATCTAGACCTCTGAAAATACAGCCAGTGTAGGGGGCTGCATCCTGACTTCATTTTATTTTATTTTTTAAAAATAATTTAGTCATTTTACATACCAACCACAGTTCCTCTTCCCTCCCCTTACTCCACTCCCTCCCCTCTAACTCTGCCTCCCCCCCTACTCCCCATCTATTCCTCAGAAAGGATTGACTCCCCTCCTCCCCCCCCCCATGGGGAGTCAGCAAAGCCTGGTACATCAAGTTGAGGCAGGACCAAGCCCCTCCCCCAAGCTGAGCATGATATCCCACCATAGGGAATGGGCTCCAAAAGCCAGCTCTTGCATGAGGGATAGATCCTGGTCCCACTGCCAGAAGCCCCACAAACAGACCAGGCCACACAACTGCTGCCCACATGCAGAGGGCCTAGTTTTAAAAACAGGACTGTAGGTGATCAGAGTGAAGCTAGCTTGAAAACCAGAATGAAAGATTACCTGCTTAAAGACAAGCACTGACTAACTTGTAAGTATACTTTCAAGAGTGTAGCTGGAGAGAATTAGAATACATCAGAAAATATCCCCAACTATAAGACCTAACCTGCTTTCTGGCTGTCAGAAAGCCTCCAGTGAATTTTCCCAATGTGAAACAAATGGCCAGATGACCCCACAGCTGGAAGGTTTATTGGGTGAAGACAAATTCATAGGATACAGAAGGAGGAAAACTGGGGAAGTAGCAATCAGTTTCCAATCCCTTTGTGGCAGTTCTTTCAAACATGCATGTCAGGCTACCTGGGGTAGACCTGGATGTGAACACATTTTTAAGAGCTCTCAGATGCTAATGTACAACAGTGGTTAAGAACCACTATCCCCGACGGAAGCAATGTCTCAGTGGTTAAGGGCATTTGCTGCTCTTCCAGAGAACCTGGGTTAGGTTCCCAGCCCCTGTATCTTACAGCTGCCAACCACCTATAACTCCAGCTCCAGGGGATGCATTACCCTACTTCTGACCTCCACAGACACATAAGGAGTACATCACTATCCTAAGACTCTGGACTTAGGGTCCATCTCACTCCAGAACCAAGCAATACAACCATCTGAGGATTGTGTTTGGTGTATTTCACTTTTTAAATGAAGCATGTCTTTCAATTACATAATTAAGAAAAATCGCTACCATGCCTCTAACTGGAGCATGACTTAAAATCCAGAGCCCAGAGTCTTCCCCTGTTCTGGTCAGCCAGGTGCTGGGATAAGGTTTGAGATTCCCAGAGCATTTGCAAAAATTAGCCAAGCATATCTTGGTGTCAGGCATGGAAATTTGGGTTTCAGAGATGTTGAGTGTGGGCTTTAGAATTTAAAAAAAAATCTTCAGGTGATTCTAAAACATATCAAAACTATTGTCTGCTGCCTCTGAGAGCTTAGAGAATGAAATCTGACCATCAGTTGACAAACTGTAATTGAGGAAGAGTTAGAATTAGGCCTCCCTTATAGTTGATTGATGGGAGATGTCATCCTGTAAATATGTTTCTCTTGTTAGTTAATGAATAAAGCCCTGTTGGCCAATAGGAATGCAAGATAGGTGGGACCAGGAGACAAGGAGGATGGTGGGAGATGTAGTAGAGAGGAGTCAAAATGTAGGATGTGAGAGAAGAGGTCCGGACCCTCTTTCCAGTAAGAAAAGACCAAGTGGAAAGTCTTAGATTGATAGAAATGGGTTAATATTTAAGACAGAGCTAGCCAATAAACAGCTCTAGCCATTGGCCAACAGCTTGATAACTAATAGAGTCTCTCTGTGTTATTTGGGGACTGATGTGGCACTGGGACCAAGCTGGTGGGCAACTGCTTATAACAGTTGATAAATGATTCTACAAAGTGGTCTTACAGACCACAGAGCTTCCAGCCTGGATTCTCATTCACTATAGATGTGGAGCTCCAAATGATTCTGGACTTCCCCGTGGCAACCTGGGGAGCCAAGTGGTGGCTGGCCGACTATTACAAAGTATGAGTACGCTCCTCTATGCTGTAAAGGGCCTGTTCTGTTTCATGTATTCCTGCTTCAGAACTGCCCTCTGGGCTCTAGGTTCAGCAGTGCCTAGCCACACAGGAACTCCAGGTCATCTGGCATGATGAGTGCTGCTGTCATTCATCAAAAATGACTGCACCTGAAACAAAGAATTAGCCTTCCCAGCTCTTTGGTATAACAGGTGGTCCTTTCACCACAGAGTAATTTTCAAAGCCCAGCATTAAATTGTGCGGCTTGTAAAACAGAATTTATGTATTGCAAGTTCCGTCACATACATAATACCAGGTACTTAACTGAGTTTGAGGGTAAAGTACTAATTGACAAGTTATACAAACTAAATCAGATAAAAGAGAAAGTTCCCACTTTACAGTCAGGTGTCCAAGTTAAGCCATGTAGAAACATTTTATACCCATGCCTTTTGCATTCCCAGTGCAGATGTAGCTCTTCATGTCACCATATTATAAACTCCTTCAAAATTATAAATGTGGGGTCAGCAAAACAGCAGCTCCATGGGTAAAGGCATTTGTCACCAAGCCTGATGACCTGCGTTTGAAACTTGGAACCTGTGTGGTGGAAGGGAAGAACCAATTTGGGCAAGTTGTTTTTTAACCTCTTCATGCTCTCAACTATGTGTATTCCTACACACACACACACACACACACACACACACACACACACACACACACACGTATACATGCACACAGACATAGGAATACATATAATAAATAACTATGAACTTGGAGTAGATTTTCTATCCCATCAAAGAGAATGGTAAGGAATATTTGATCTATTGCTAGTAAATTCAAACAAATACAACAAAGATGTGCTGAGCTAGAAAGTCTTTAATGATTGTGTGGTCTTCAAAAGATCATGTGTTGAATCTTGTTCATCTTTGCTTTAAGAATATTCATGTGTTCTTCAGTTGATGAAAAGGAAATGAGCTCAAAATATGCAGCCCATTTAAACTGGCCTCAAATTTTATGTGTGTGTGTGTGTGTGTGTGTGTGTGTGTGCATGTACTTTAAGCCACCCACCCCTTGTGCTTGATACTGTTTATTAAGCAAAATGAAAGGCAAAGTCAGCCCTCCTCAGCAGCAGTCTACAGTTGTGACTGCTTTTCCTAGGATAACTCTGTTAACTATATGAAGGGCTCACTGAGCAATTACAGTGACCAAGTTTTTCTCCTAAGATTCCAGTAACCCATCGGGAGGGTAATCAGCCCATGTGGTATATTGCTTAGGTATATGGAAATTTTGGGGTCAAATCTTCAGCCCTAGCAGTTTTTAGGCGAAAAGAGGTATTTGCCAACTCATCTACACCCCATGGAAAAGCCTGATGTTGCCTCAGAAGCAGGATACTGTAGCATGAGCTGGAACCAGAATCCTGCCAGACACCGCCCTGTCAGCTTCAGTGTATCTCTCCCTGTCTACCAGCAGTCAGTCCAGTCCTCTGTAATTCTTGGGCTACTTTTTTTTTTTCTTTTTCTTGCCAAGAGTACCAAGACTTCAAGGCTCTGCATATGTTCTACCCAGGCCATTTCTCAGGGCTAATCAGGGAGCTTTGACTGTTGAGGTAATGATGACTTTGGGCATAGAGTAGGCTTGCTTACTTCATGGTAGAAAAATTCAGTGTCGACCTATTCCCCAAAGGGCATCCATCTGGCACACAACCTCACCTCAGTGGATGTGGGTGCAAAGCAAGTCAGGGGAGAGCTGCCCAGTCTGCTTGCAGAGACACGAGGAACAGGGGCCTTTGTTTCTGATCCAGAAATGCCATGTATACTGCCAGCTCCTACAAAACACTGGCAGGCAAAGGGATTGTTTCATAAGAGGAGATGTTAAATCCAAGATATGATTGTCTCATTTTCGCTTAAAAATTCACACAGTTGATCATTATAGCAACTGATTTTATTTTAATTACTCAAAACAAATCACACCACAAGAAAGGAAGAAAGGGGCATAGTACAAACCCACACTTCTGTTAAAGCAACAAACCCATTCAAATTTTGGTTGGAATCATGTCTGCCACTAAATAAACTCGCTGGCCATAAGTTAATATATAATACATTCAGAAATCCTGAAGAACTAAAGGCTTTCAGTTTTAGATAAGCATGGGACTATTAAAAGATAAAATATGTATAAAGGAATTTGTCAAGTCAATGGCTATTCAACACAGATAAAATGAGCTGTCATTACTGGAAGAACTGCAATCAGAGGTTGGGTGAGCTGAAAGCAGTTTCTTGCTAAGAAAACTGCATGTTTGAATGCAATTCTGAAAAAAAAATAGTGACACCTAGAACTTAGCATATTTATTTAGCAGTTTTGCAAACTTCTCAAAGAATCTGCTAAAGAAATGAATGTAACAACGAAGGTCTTGAGATAACAAATTACGGTTTATCTGAAATCACGGAGAGAGTTGTCCAGTACAACGAGAAAAATACTGGAAGTAATGAGCTTCCAAATTGCTGCCCCTGCTTCCAGCACCATCAAGGCTTGTTCAAAGGTCCAGGCAGGCAGGGGGAAATGGTATCCTGTGACAACTACAGAACTACTTCCTAAATTCCAGCTGAAAATGTGGGACTAACGTTTTAACCTTTCCACTTCTGGTCAGCTTGTCTAAAGGTTATTGGACAGGGTTATTCATTCACTTTGTTTGTCAGTTATCACAGATGGGGATCACCACTTTCAGTTTTGCTAAGTGTCAGGAACGCAAGGAGCATCTCCTAATGTGAGAGCCATTTGTTACACATCTGTTAAAATAAATTTTTATTGTTAACTATTTGATGCACGGGAATTAGAACTGCAATGACATTTAGACATAATCTGGTCTTTCAACTTGAGGATATGAAATTTCCAAGTGGAACACAGTCCTAAATGAGACGTTCCCATCAAATTCCTCCCCACAGAGGTCAGGGGACCCTACATAAGGGGAGGTGGAAGGATGGGGAGGGACAGTGATGTGTGGCAACACCAAAGAAAGAAGGCCTTTCAAATACAGCAGAATCGACACACGTATCAATCACTGAGACTGGCAGCATGCACAGGGACTGCACGGGTTCAAGCCAGGTAAAATCCCAGTGCTAGAGAAGTGGACACAAACCCCCATCCCTAACCCAGAAGCTATCTTTAATAGACAAGCACTGGCAAAGGAAAAATTTGTTTTCTCCAAGGAAGTCTCACCGGGTGTACAAACCATACTTAAGAATTGACCTCATGCCCCACAGTAGATGATCAACACAAAATGAAATCAATGGCATTCTTGAAGTTCCTTGTCTCATAATGTTTTGTCTGGGCATTATTTTTATTTATTTAGCTATTTTTTCCCCTTACATGTCTTTTGTGGATATATCATAGTTTTGATGTTGGTTTTTGTGAGATTTCACCTGTGTGAATGTGCATCTGTGTGTGTGTGTGTGTGTGTGTGTGTGTTTGTGTGCTTTTTCTTTAGCTATGTATCTCCTAGTGGTATGTCTGCTTTGTCATATTCTACCTTGTTTTTATTTATCTTATTTTATCATCATTTTTAGATACATGTTTGCATTCTAACTAGAGAGAATGAAAGGTGTGGATTTGAGTGGGTAGAGAGTTGAGTCAAGACAGATCTGGAAGGAGTTGGGAGAGGGGAAATGGTAATCAGAATATATTGTAAGAAAAAAAACCTATTTTCAATTGAAAACAAAATTTTCAACTGTTGAAGGCTATTAAAAAGGTTCAGGAATTATAGTGCATTCAGTTAATAATCCTTCAAAGGATAGCATATAAGTTAGTGGAAAACCAGCATTAGACCAACTCAGACCCCTGAACATGGGTCTTAGTTAGAAGGCCTGGGCAGTCTAAGGGACGTCAGACAGTAGAACCAGGATGTATCTCTGGTGCACAAAAGGACTTTGAGAGCACATTCTCCATGGATAGATACTCCCTTGACCCAGAGACAGGAAGGAGGGCCTAGACCCTACTCCAAATAACTTGACAGATTTTGATGACTCCTGGAAGGCATCACCCTCCCTGTAGAGTGGGTGGAAAATGGGACTGGAGTGGAGGTGGGGGGGCATGGGAAGGAGCAAGGGAGAGGGAACTGGGATTGATGTGCAAAATAAGAAAAAATAATAAATTTAAAAGAAGTCCTTCAAAGGATCACTGACATCTCCTCCAGCATGAGAAGGGAAATCTCTTCATCTTGTCCTTCAGTGATTCTATTTTTGATTTTGGAGACAAAGGGTGTCACTCATCTTTGAGACACTCCTGTTTGTTATTCAATTTTCTATTTAAGATGCCCCTGTCTAGCTGACCTCACAAGGCAAAAAGGATAAAGACATACATATAATGCAAAAGATACTAAAATTTGAGAAATAGCAAACATGTCTGCATTCTTCATTCATCTATCTCATGTATCTAGGGTCTTCATTTATAGAGAAAAAGCCCCCAGATTTCCAATATCTTAATTTATAAGCAATCCATATTTTTTATGGGGTTGCCAAATGGGCTATTTCAAAAACAAAGATTGCATTTTACAAAGACTCAATTCAAAGCTGCACACATTCAATATATATTAGCAGTGGATGCCTGTGTATTAAGTATAGGTTCTGAGACACATCACCTCAATTTCTTGCACTTACTGTCTGCAGTGGGAGGAACAGTTGAGCAAGGGAACAGCTGCAAGAACAATGAATAGATCTGAAGCCAAGAAAATATATAGTACAACTAACAATTACATTAAGACGCGCAGCTTCTTCTATGACAGGTGTGTTCCAACTTGACTGTTTTATGCAATGAAAAATACAGAAAGCTAGCCTAACAGAGAAATTGCTGTATTATTAACAGAATGTGGTATGAGACTCCTGGAAACAAACTGGTAGTTAATTGAGAAGAGACAGGGCTAATTTTCTTCTGCTGACAACATGCTTTTTGTTTCCTTCCTCCTTTTCCTCACTGTTATGATAATAAAAACAGCAAAATAACACCGATATCATATAATCTGCTAGGCTTTTCTTTATGATAACAATCATGTGATTAACAGGGCAGATGGTCTTAGAATAATAAAGACATTGCTGTCACAGAACAAACCAGGAACACAAGAGTTTATTGAACTTAATAAAGCTAACGTATATGAACAGAATGACACTAAGGAGGAAGTCCAAATCAATGTATTGCTGGCAAAGAGCAGATATCTGTTATGAGATAAAAGATACTTGAAGAAAAACTAGAAACACCAAACTCTCTTTTCAGGGACTGGAGAGATGGCACAGTGGTTAAGAGTATGTAATACTTTTACAGAAGCTCTGAGCTTGGTTTTTATGGGGCAGCTTTGACTCATTGGGAACTCCAACTCCAGGGGAGCCCACACCCTCTTTTGGACTCCCCTGGCACCAGTACACCAGCACACACATGTGTACATACCCACTGTTGCTGAAATTCCATTCCAGACTAGACTAAGCATTGTCTGTTCCTCTGTCCCAATGACAAACTGAGGCACAGTTCCACCCAGACTACTTTGGGGGATGGATGAGTTTATTAAGCATCCTTTCCCCCAAAAGACTATACCTGGAAATCTTTCCTAACAGTGTTAAGAGGCCCCTCACTTAGTCTTCCTTACCCTCTAGCCTCTTCCTATTGCCAGTTTCATGCCACCAAACATTCCTAATTATACAAGGCCTCAGAGAGTGGCTAGTGTATAAAGGTTGACTCCAGGGGTCATTCCCAACTTCCCAAACTCCCAAACTGAATCTGACTGAGAAAGGCTGGATTATCTGCTCAGGTCTCAGAAAGAGACATCAAAGTACCAAGCAGACCTGCCTCAGTTTCTAGTTTCCAAGGACGAAATTCCTTCCGAGTACCTCCAGAGAAATTTAAGACTCTGTGGGGTTCAACAAAGGGCCCAGCTTCCCAACCAATTGTTACCTAGGAGGCTGCTAGCCCATCAGGACAACCACCACATTCCCCCCTCATCCTGGAACTATGTAGATCAGGTTGACCTTAAGCTCAGAGATCTACCTGTCTCTGCTGAGGGTCACCAAACTGAAGGGTCACATTTTACTCTTCCATCTTCAAAGTCTTCTTTGTAGTAGAAGCCTTTTCACACTTAGCGCCATCTGTCAGGAAAAGCTCAGCTGCTCCCTTTTAAAATTATTTAGTTTTTGTAATTATATCATAATTACATCATTTTGTCCTTACATTTCCAAGCCCTTCCATATATGCCTCTTTGTTATTCATGGCCACTTTTTTAAATTAATTCCTTTTACATACATAACATACATGTCCCTAAATACCTAAGTACAACCTGCTAAGTTGGTATAACGTTACTTATATGTTTCTGAATCTGACAATTTGGTATCGGATAACCAACTGCTGTGTTCTTCCCCGAGGAAGGCCTCTACCACTTTCAGTATTCTTTGTATAGGACAGAGGGGATCATGGGATTCCCCTCATGCACCTTCTCATGTGTATTGTTGTCCTTGTTATGCTCATGTGTAGGCAGTCATGTTGGTGAGATTTTTGTAGATAACATTTCTTGTACTCCTAGGTGTCACAATATCCCAGCAAACTCCCTGAGCCTCTGGCTCTTACAGTTTTGCATAGCCCCTCTTCCCCAACAATCCCTGAAACTTAGGTTTGGGAGTTGTACTGTAGATGTACCCATTAAGGCTGGGCTCCACAACACTGCATCAGAATTGGCTATAGATTTCTGCAATGATCTCCACCTGTTACAAAGAGAAATTTCCTTTGATGAGGGGCGAGAACTACACTTATCTGCAGGTTCTCATAGAACAAGCACTTAGATTCATTGACTTTTCTATTAATTTCTATTCTGATTTTATTATTTCCTGGTATTAATTGGGCTTCAGTTTGGATTATTTTCCAAATTTTTAAATTGCATCATTACATTTATTTGTGCTCTTTCTGATTTTTAACGTAGACATGGAGAGGCATAAATGCTTTCAGTATGTCTTAGAGGTTCTGTTATGTTGTTTTCCTTTTCATTCCATTCCAAAAGCCTTTCTTTCTTGATTTCCTCTTTGGCATTCATCATATAGTAATGAATTGTTTACTTTCAATGAGTTTGTGAACTTATTAGAGTTTTTTTGCTGTCAACTTAAGTTTTATTACATTATATTCAGATAGGATACAGGCTATTTCCATCTGAACTTGTAAAGATTTGTTTTGTATATCGGGATGTGGTCTGTTTGAGAGAACCTACCATATGCTGCTGAGTGGAATGTGTATTATGTGGTGTCTGGTGGGAAATTCTGTAGATATCTGTAGAGTGCATTTGATGCCATTTAATTCTGGCATTTCTGTTTTTGTTTTGTACAGGGTGACCTGTCTTTTGGAAAGTGGAGTGTTATCATCATCTGTCTTTAAATCTAGTAGCACACTTTTTTATGAAACTGGGCACACTAGAATCTGATGCATATATGTTTAGGATGGTAATGTCATCTTGGTTAACTGTTACCTTAACTAAAATGAAGTGTCCCTCTTTATCTCTTCTAATTAGTTTTGTCTTGAAGTCTGTTTTGTTAGATAATGAGGGCAATGTCTGCTTCTTTTCTGGTCCTATCTGAATGGAGTATTTTTGTCCTTTGGGACAGTGTCTATCTTAAAGCTGTGTTTCTTGTAGACAACACATAGATGGATTTTGTTCCTTGATTGAGTCAGTCAGCTTGTGTGTTTTTTGACATTTACGTTTACTATCGGAATATGTGCTGCTGCCACCTGAGGCCATGTTGATATCCATAGCTTGTGTCACTGCCAGAGACCAGAAAACAAGCAGACAATGCTTAATTGTAGATTAAGTTTGCACAGATGCTGAGCATTTCCACAAGGTACCTCTTGCTGCTCCCAGGCCCCTTGAAATACAATACACCAGATCATTCTTGTTTTCATCCTTATTTCTTTATTTATGTCAATGAAAAGGATTTCATCATCCTACAGAGTCATGGACACTTCTGTTCCAAAGCTTAATGTATTACAATCAGTTCAGTTTTCCTATAATCAACAAGTAAAAGCTTTGCCACCTTCTCACATGATTCACAAAACAGAAGAAAGAAGACAGAGCTCACAATTGTTCTGAGCCTCCAAGTATTTCCAATTTGGACCTGATACAATTTAATTAATTCAACTCACATTTACTAGCTGATACCTGCAAGAAGAGAATGGCCTTGGAAGATACTAATGTCTTTATCCCTGGAGCCTGGAACCGTGCTAAATGGCCAAAGGGTGTTAAGGCTGCAGGTGGAATAAGGTTGCTAACTGGGAACTTGGAACCACATGAGATCTTAGGTCAGGCATAACAAGAAAGTCAGACAGGGACCCAAGGACCAGAACCACACTGTTGCCTGAGAAGATGGTCGTAATGGGGCAAAACAAACAAACAAACAAACAAAACAAAACAAAACCAAAAAACCACTAGTAGATTGTAGAAGATGGAGCTGTTGGATACAGATCACCCTCCATGCAGGCTCCAGGAAAGATCATAGCTTTCTAATACAAGCTTTGATCTCAGCACAGTGAGCTCTAGGCCTCACCACAGTTGAGAAGAAAACAGGCTATGGCTGTAAGACATGGAGTCTGTGGCATGTTGGTAGGGAAGTCACAGGACACAAATCCAAGGTCACATAGCTGGCTTCAGCTGTGAGGATGCTTCACGGCACAGTGTTTCTGAGATGGGAGAGGCTTGGATACAAGGGAAGGAAGCTGTTCTAAATTGAATCTTTGTTTCACTGGTGGCAATGACTTTTTTTTTTTTTTTTAATTTAAATTTAGAAAAAAGCTCAACTCAGTATTTTCACAAGCTTTCCAGATAATAAAAGTATGGAAAGCACTATTAAAATGTAGATAACTATATGATGTTTCTTTGCACTGATTTTCTAGAACAGTGGTTCGAAACCTTCCCTAAGGCTCCTCATATAGCTCCTCATATTGTGGTGACCCCCAACCATAAAATGATTTTCAATGTTACTTCATAACTGTAATTTTGCTACCGTTATGAATCATAATATAAATATCTGATATGCAGACTATCTGATGATTGAACCCTGTGAAAGGCTCATCTGACCCCCAAAGGGGTTGGGACCCACAGGTTGAGAACCAACCAAACATCTAAGCACACCATGAAGAAGTCAGGCTGTAGTATCTTGCCAAGGCTCAAACTAAAAAGTACATTTCTATGGCTGCAACAGGAAGGCCCTGTAACAACTCCATCAGTCTGGGCTGCAAGGGATTCTCCTCCAGTGACATGAGCTGTAGGATTACGAATCTGTAAAATCTGTTACTTCTGAAAAGTCACTAGAATTCTTTGACTAGTACTCGTGGAGCCATGGGCAACAAAACAATTTCACCCACATAATATACTTTCTTTAATTTAATACAAAGAGAATAATGTTCCACATATCACAACACACTCTAAAAAGTTTTTTAAGCACTAATAAGTATTAAATGAGAATAAACTTACTGATGGGTTAACAATGGCCATAGTATTACCTACCCCCACTGAGTCACTGTTGATGACGTCAGCAGTAACAGCATTTGAACAGCAGGGAGAGAAGATACAAAGGGGAATATGGGAATATGTAAAACTACATTTTACATCGTGTTTACTTCTCCACTAACTCCCATGTATACGGAAAGATGCACTCAAAAAGACTGTAAAGGCAATATGTTAGGGCCACTCGCATCTGTTCACAAAATTAAAATAACCAATGGGGATGTAAAACATCCAGTGGGAGAAGAAGTCAGTGTAGACCGTTAGCCAGGGGAAGAAAATCCACAAAGATGGTAACAGGAATGAGAAAAGCAGTACCATCGAGACAGATACACAATAGTTCATCTGTTCTGGTTGACCCAAAGCACCTCTCTCAGTCAGCAGCTCTACACTGTCAGAGAAGTAGGAGACAATGCAGAGTCCTGTTTTGTCAATTCTCACCTGGGAATCGTGCATCAGTCAGCCTGTGTGAAGTGAAAACACTGGGTCTACACTGACGTTACAACAGATGTTTCACCACAACAGAAAAGTCAAATGATTATGGTAGATGTTTCTGTTTGTTTTCTGTAAAGTGCACAATTTAAGAAAGCTTCACCAGAGGGAGCACTTTCGAAAGGTATGGTTGGAGTACATGGTGTAGATGAAACAGGCACCTCCATTGTAATTTGTCTTAATAAATAAAAGCCCATTAGGAAACAAAGAAGATAAGCAGCACCTGAAGCCTTGACATCATAACTAAATGCTTGTACCCAATGGTCTAGCCAGTTAAATGTTCCTAAGAGCTGCAAAGGAGGAGCTGCAGTTGACTTAATGTTTTAGTTTTAGCAGAGACAAGAGGTTGTCTGGCTTGCAGTTCCATCGAGGATCCCGATCCTTCAAGGACCCTATACTTTGGAGAGCAGACCAGACTCAGGGGCACTCGCCTTAATTAGGTTCTGGATTTCCTTGAATTTCGGATGGTCTTTGTCAGCCACCAGCTGTAGCAGAACAGCTTCACTAGTGGTCACAATGATCCCAGTTCGAGCAAGACGCTAGAAAAGAGAAAGATAAGAAGTGAGCTAGGAAATGGAAATCATTTAAAAAACAGCGGAAGTGGCCAGGACAATAGTTAAGGTCCTCCTCTATAACAATGGCTCTTGGTCATAGCAATAAATCTATAAGAGAGAAAAGTTTCAAAACCACATGTGTCACAAACCCATCATGGGTATTTCTCCCTCCCCCAGGCCCACTGCTCTACAATAGGACTGTTTCTGACACGATGACTTTGCCAAGCTGCCCCAGCAGAACCATAGAAACTCAAGGATCAGGGGATGGGGGGAGGTGAGGCCAGGAGTTTGGGGTTGGGGGAGAGAATCCCACAGCAAAGGTCCACTCTCTATAGTAATCAATAGTCACAAACTCCAGGGTAAAAGGCACAAGCTATCCCCAGAAGCATCTGCTGTGGGAAACTTGGAAGAGGCCAGGGCTTTTTCTAGTGCTATATGAACCAGAGTCTTGTGTGTCTACCCTAATAATCTTTGGTGGCGCTAGAAGCTGGGTCACACTGGGGTGTACAGTGTTACTTATCTCAAAACTGAGGGTTTAAAAATAACTAAGCAAAGAACGCACGTGAGAAGGAAGGTGTGGTACAGAAAATGCAAAGCTATTAGAACAGGCTCCCAGGTGTGTCCTAGAGCTTTCGCTCCCCAGCCTGGGAGGAAGCTGAGCAGACACTAGCAACAGCTTGTGGTGTTCAGCCCACTCCTGATCATACTTAGCCTCAGCCCACTTTCTCTCCAGAGGTAAAATGGGGCATTAGGCTTTGGAAAATCCCTCCTTACACTTGCACAGTCAGCCCAACTAAGGGAGGTTCCTGGATGTATACACCTAAAACTGTCTAAGTCAGGAATGGAGCCCACTTCATATCCCAGCAAACCAAAACTGCAGGGGCATCGAGTTCAAGAGAGGGTGCACTCCGTCCATTTTGCAATTCTTCTGAGATAGACAAAATCAGGCAGGTATATGGTGGTACAGCAATCTATCATGCAATTATGAACAAGTATTTACTTCAAGGTGACACAGCCCAACAGATGTCAGTACATACAAGGAAACATCCAGTGAATAAAGTGCATGCCACAGGCCTCATGCTTATTAACTATACATCTTGCAAGTGAAATAAAGTCAACAGGCAGTATAGATAAGGACTATCTGAAGTAATTCTGCTCTGAGGGAAGAAAGAAGAAAAGGAGCTGGTCATGTCGCTGCTAACTTTCCTTACACAGAATAAAAAAGCATTTGACCCAAAACTTTAGAGACGAACTTCATGATCTCTATAGAATGATGCCACGAAGAGGAGCAACCTCCAAACTGCCAGGCACTGCACAGTCATGACCTCACCTCACCTGCAGGCACTGCACACCGTCACATGACCTGCTGTGGTCATTTCCCCACTCCTGACCTTGATGCTTTAATCCAGGCAGGCTCTTCTGTGTTCATGCAAAAGATCAGGCTTTTTCTGTCGTTTTTTAGAATGTCTCAGGCTCACAGAACCAATTAAGCAGGGCTCATATTAACTGAAATTGCAACCATGGAGCCTGCATGGGTCTGCATGAGGCCCTCTGCATACATGCTGTGGTTGTTTAGCTTGGGGCTTTTGTTGGACTCCTAACAGTGGGAGTAGGGGTGTCTCTGATTCTTTCTCCCTCTGATGGGACCCTTCTCCTCCTCCTGGGTTGCCTTATCCAGCCCCAATATGAGCAAGCAGTTGCTCCTAGTCTTGCTGTAACTCTTTGTCCTGCATGCAGTGGGTATCCCTGGGAGAACTGCTCTATTCTGAAAGGAAATGGGAAGGTCTAGGGGAGGGGCAGAGGGACTGGGAGGAATGGAGGGAGGGGAAACTCTGGTCAGGATGCACTGTATGAGAGGAATAAACCAATAAAATTCATATGAACGTAGAAGGAAAGTCCTGGAAATATCTTCACAGAAAACATGGCTTTGCTTTGTTTACATGGATTTCATTCCTTTGAAATACTTCAAAGTCTGGGCATTACCATGACAATAGTTTCCAGTGAAGGTGCATGAAGACAGCCACTTGCTGGGGGGAAGGCTGACCTGAGTGGAGCTGTGAACCCTCAGGTTAATAAAGGAGCTTGAAAAATGGATGGTAATGAACTCATGACTGACAAATAGCCCACAGATCTTGGTTGTGATGAGAAGCAGCACCATTTATTAAAAGCCAGAAAATGCAACGTTTTCGATGCACTCATTGAAAATGAGTGGTTGAGTGGCTTAACAAAATAAACTTCTACCTATTAGACAATGGTGTCACACCCCTCACCGCTAGGCTCGGGGGTCTTTGAGGAAAAAGATGGGAAGACTGGAAGAGTGGGGAGTGGCAGACAGCTTCAGGGAAGCAGTACTGTCTAGGCACAACAGGGCGAGTGCACATGTGATCTCAGAGCGATTATTTAGTACCATACACAAGACTATACATAGAGAGGGGGAGGGGAACACATAATCCCACAAACAGCAAACAGCGGAGGAGACACTGGCATTTGATAGTTACCAAGGACAAGGTAAGTCAGTTTCTTTTAAGGATATGAGGCCTGTTAGGCTATCCAACCACACTGCAGGGCTGGACTCAAACCCAAGACCCCAGCTGAGCAATTCAAACTAAACTTGATCGGAAAGGACTTAAAAACAAGAAGAAAAAGTAATCTCAGATTTGGATGAGAAGAGATGCAAGGTGGAGAGGGTGGTAAGGGGCGGGGCATTGGAAAGGGTTGAATATGCTCAAAATATACTGCATGAAATTCTCAAATATAAGCATAAATACTCCAATAAATAAAAACAGCTAACTTCTATCTGTAATCACAACAGGTGTTCCACTCTTTAGGGAAAAACCAAGAAGGGAGGCTGACCAGATGTTGCTATCTATGACCTGCTACCCGTGGCCTTTCCTCTTCCATCCATTCCTTTTGCACACTTGATGGCACTGTAGGCTACAGAGCTGATGCAGTCCCAACAAAGAGCAATGCACAAGCCAGTCGGTATCCAGAGTACTGCATGATCTCACAACAACAATAAACCCTCCGGTATTTCTTCTAAATTCCTTTTTTACTTTATTATTAGTGTGTGTGTGTGTCTGTGTGTGTGTGTGTGTCTGTGTGTGTCTGTGTGTGTGTCTGTGTATACATTCCCCCACATGTGTTAGGTGTGTATCTGTGTGTACATGCCCGCACATGCGTTAGGGGTGTGTGTGTGTGTGTACATGCCCCCACATGTGTTAGGTGTGTCTGTATGTGTGTGTACATGCCCACACATGTGTTAGGTGTGTATGTGTATATGCCTGCTCATGTGTTAGGTATGTGTGTGTACATGCCCGCACATATGTTAGGGGTGTGTGTGTGTGTGTGTGTGTGTGTGTGTGTGTGTGTGTGTGTACATGACTGCACATAGGTGCATGCATGCAGAGGTCAGATGATAACATTCAGGAGTCACTTCCTCCCTTTCACGGTAAAATTCAGGAATTGAACTCAGGGCATCAGGCTTCTTCAGCAAGCTCGTTTACCCTGAGTCATCTTGCAAACCATTTGTTATTCTCAATAAAAATAAGTAGTTTAACAATTCAGAAATTAAATCCATATATACATTAAAAATTATTAGTGAATTAAAATTATGTATGAAAGTGACATACATATACACACCTTCTGGAGTAAAACCCTCCCCAGGACTATGTGCTAGCCTGAACAGTCTTGAACAGAAGGGACTTAGATCAGGTGATTATTAGGCAACACTGAGAAAGAACGGCTGATCCAGTGTCAGCCAGGAAGCAACACGTAGATCATGCCTACAGACACTTACACAAGGCTGACTTGGGCTTTGATACATTCTGCCAGAGTCTGGGGATACATGTTGCTTGGTAACCTGTATGAACTGTGTCTACTTTGCCATTCTGTAAAATTCAGTCCTGGCTACTTGAGACATGTCTAATCCATGTTGAACACTAAGGTAAGGTGACCAAAAAACTGTCAAGGAAATTTTGGCATCTCTAGAAATCTAATCCCAGGGAAAAGTGTAAAGGGGGTACCTGACAGGTCAGTTAAGGAGTGCAGAACTATTTCTCTAAGAAGTAATGGTCCTGATACACTGAGATCAAACATCGGCTTAAAATGCAAACTATTAGGGACTGATGAACATTCAAGATTCCCAATTTTTCAGAAAACTAGATGAACAACTTATCTTTAAGTAGAACAAGTACCTCGAGAGCAAACATCCTGTCCATCATGCTCCTTGAGGAGGTGGCATCAGCAACGATGTGAACTTCAATGCCTCGGCCGACCAGCTCCAGGGCTGTTTGCTGGATACACACATGTGTCTGTAGGAAACCAAAGTATCACACATAAGAACGCAGGACACTGAAGCAGGTGGTTCTCAGGACACCTGGAGATCACTGGCCTAGATTCAGATGTTGCCTCCTCACTGGTGGGCTGACCTTAGAGAAGGCACTCACGCTGTTACACTTCTGTTTCTCATCCATGATCCTGGGAGACAACGGGCATACAGTTCAAGGTGGCAACAGCCACAAGACACTGAAATTGGTTCCGTGAAGGTGGAGGACATCTAACAAGTGGTGGCCATTTTCCCTCAGTGCCACTTAAGTCACTAGCTTCCTATAAACAAGACCACACATGCCCCAGACCCAAGAGGGTACTTACTTCTACTCCAAACAGTACAACACTTCGGACACCAGGAATCTCAGCTAAGGCTGCTTCAACTTCAGGTAACACCATAGAAAACTTGGTCTTCGGAAGAACCAGCTTTACACCTGTTAAGTCGATTTCTTGCACTGTGCTGCCAAGACCTTTGGGGTACTGTTCTGTTATGATAACCGGAATTCCTAATATCCGAGCTCCTTGCAACTGAAAGAAAAGGTACCAAACAAAAGTGTAAAAATTGTGTTGAGTAGCGATATCAATGCATATTGTGCCTCAGCAAACTGGACCCGACAGACAGACACACAAACATACCAGTCTCTGTCCCACACTAATAATGTCTCCAAAGTACTTGATGGCTGGCCGGAACCTTTCCTGCATGTCACAGCAGAAAAACACAGTGCTTGGTGGTGTGAGATTCCCCAGGGTCGTAAGCTGAGGAAAAAGGAAGACAGGAAGAAAATGAGCAGGTAGCTATACATAATTTAACATTATATTTCTTATATTCTATTTTTGAGTGTATTTAAAAGTATTTGCTGAATGTTATTGTGAATATGTTGCCTTCAAATCAGAAAAAAAAATTTACAATAGTAAAATGCAAATCTCGTAGAGGTATTACAGGCACGGAAATTAAATTGTAAACCACTGCATGTAAAGAAAGTAACAATTTAGAAAATAATCTATAGCAGAGACTATGAGACATAAAATTAAAGACAAACAGAAAACAAACTAATTCATAGCATATAAAAAAAATCACTGTCCTCAAGTGGCAATACAAACATGCCATTCATAAGTGTGACTTCTAGAGAGTAGTAAATGACACATGTAAACTGCCCTGGGCTGGGAAACGAAGGATGAATTAAACATTAACATGAGTGGAAAATTAATTAATTAGGAGGAAAACTGGGAACCAGATTTCCAAGCTTCACATCTGCTGCAGGTAATCTATTCCAACAGTCTGGGCCCCATGAGCAGCCAGGAGCTAGAAATCACACCGAATACAGGAACTTAACTTCACCTGAGACTTAAACTCCCAAGGTGCTTTGCTTTCCACCTTGCAAATTAAAAGAAAGCTCTGCAAAGAATATGCTGGGTCTGGAAGAAACAAATGTCACTACTCTTCCCCATCACCCACTAAAATCCCCTCTTATTATCCTGCTTTGCATCTCCCTAAAACCACCCACAGATACCAATTATTAATAACTTCCTGGAAAGCTTGTGTCCCAATTGCATAGCTGTAGCCTCGGCAGCAGCTCAGCTCTGCTCTATACTAGGCTTTACTGTCTCTGTAAGCAGTAGACTCAAGAGAAGATGATTCCTCCATGGATTAAAGCTGCCCCTGAAATAAACGCCTTATGCCCAGTGCTGTGGTTATGCTAACAGCTCTGTGATGGCTTCTGCCTGTGTTCTGGCTGGAGACTCCAATTCTTTTCATCTCCCACTGCAGCCGAGGCTACGGCATACACTCACACTCACTCACCATGGGCAATCCAGTAGCCGACTACTCTAGATGGTGAAAGCCACATGTCAGTCAACACTACCAGTAAAGCATTATTAGTAAAATAAGTGCTCAAGTGCTTTGGCTGTTTCTTCACTCTGTTTTCAAATTATACCTTTTGCCTGTTTGTTTCTTTTAATGTTTATTGATTTGGTGTGTATGCGTGTGTCTATGTGCAAACTCCAGGATTCACACTGGGAAGTCGGGGGACAACTACAGAGACTATTCTCTCCTCCTAATACATGGCCTCTGGGTTTAGACCTCAGGTCATCAGGCTTGGTGACAAGTACCTTAATCAGCTGAGCCAGAGTGCCTGCCCAATGCCTGTATTTTAGTCATTTCCAAAGCAGTGGATGTGACCTACACGAGGAAGCCAGGAAGACCAATTTTCGTGTATTTGGAATACTATTTTTAAAAGCAATTACTACAAATGACATGTGCCATTTTAAAATCTCAGTAAACATTAAATCTTAGCTCACTATGCTCAAAATCTGTTTTTCTTTCATGAATTTAAACAGGAAGTATCACAGTGTCACTTCGATTAAGGTATATGCTAGAAAACAACTTACAAGAGACTTCTTTGCAATTACAACGCAGCCAAACTTGAAGTTCCACTAGCCAGCAGATTGCGAAGGAAACCTTGGGCAAGTATGTAAGTATGCTAACAATCAAGTCCTGACATGACCACCGTTCACACGTGCTCACAGTTCACACATGTTCCTGGTCCCAGCCTTCCCATACCAACTCAGTCTACATAGTCTAACACTATAGGTCCCATAGGAGCCTGGCAGTCTGCATTCTAAATTCACAGTAAGTTAGAGAGTTACAAACAATTAGAAATACAGTGCTGGAAGCAGACAAATTAACAGTGGCAGGAACTAAGAGGGGAGATGGGAAAAAGGATCCAAAATACAAGAAAAGCAAGCCACACTCAGTTCCATGGGCATCTGGTGAGGTAGTAACATTGTTCTAAATTAGGAAAATGTCATTCTAATATTAAGAATATGCCAAAAAAAAAGAATATGTCAAACAATACACGATTTTAGAGGTACAAGATAAAAAATGGCCAAAATGTTAGGTTAGTTTGTTATTTGTCAAAATATTCAGTTATATTTGAGTAGATCCTTACCTAGTCAGAAATCTGAATGTATGTTCTGAGGTCAGAGGAAAAAACCAGCCCTAAATTGTCTTCACCCCACAGAACCCTATACAGTAAACAAAGGCAGATGCTACAGTGAACAGCGACATGTTTTATTGTAAAGATGGTACTTCCGATTGTGCCAGTCACAGACTCTTCCCTGTACCCTTGAAAGTGGCTGCACCTGGCAAAACTCTGCCTGAGGGAGAGTGTGAAGGCAGGAGGGAAGGGACCGGACACAGGAGAAACCTGACAGAGCAAAGAGCTAGGTGATCTTCACTCCTGTTCTCAACAGTATCACATCAACCAAATGATCATGTACTTGATGTGAGAAAGGCCTCCATGGGTTATCACAGTCCCGCAATCTCCGTCTACCCCTAAATAAAAACTCCATACACACGAAGACTGAGGACACCCAAACAAAACGTCTGACTCTTGCTTTTCAATTCTGTTTTAACTGCGTCCTGGACTGGATTGTGAATCAGGTCACCCTGAAATACCAGAGAAAAGACAAGAAGGGAAAGCTAGTAAAAAAAACAGTGTGAAGGGGCTGGAGAGACGGCTCGCTGGTTAAAAGCTTACATTGTCCGTAGTTCCCAGAATGCACCGGACTGCTCACAACTGCCCTATAACTCAAGATCCAGGTGATCTGAGGCCCTCTTCTGAACTCCACAGACACCTGCACTCACAAACCCTCTGCGGTGACTATTTTTGGCTGTAAACTTGACTACATCTGGAGTGAACTACAATCCAGAAAATGGGGGACACACCTACGATCCCGACCTTGAGGCAGGAAAACACAGGCTTTTCATCCAGATCTTGAGGTGGGAAGACACACCTTTAATCTAGGCCACACCTTCTGTTTGGCTTCCTTCTTCTTTGCCAGCCTGCCCTTGCCTTGTAAGCATGCCTACTCCTTCACTGGCACCGGACCTACTTCTTCAGGATTCCAGCACATACATACTAGCTGAGACACCCAGCCTTGTGGAACTGAGAAGCTACTAGATTCTTGGACTTTGCATTCACAGCTCGCCACTGTTGGATTAGTTGGACTGAAGCTTGTAAATCATTTCACTATATTCCCTTTATATAGAAAGATTCATTCCATAAGTTCAGTGACTCTAGAGAACCCTAATACACCCACACAGTGATACACATATATACTAAAAAACTTTTAATAAAACAATTTTTAAAACTATTGTGCAGCTAAGTTAATAGTAAGACATCATACAATAAAGTATAATATTAACAACAGAGGAATTGGTGGGATGGAGGAAGACAGAAAGTCTATACTATGTAAGCATAAATGTAAAATGCAAGTCTTATTTAAAATAAAAATAATGGCTTCCCTGAGACATAATAGTTGTAGATAAGGTATGACTGTAGAAATAACCTCCAGATCTACCAAGCCACAAAAGGAACAAAAACAAAAACCAAGAAATTCTAATCATATCCCCTCCCTATGCCTAAATACACATAGATTCCAACAAGACACTGCTACAATTCAATTCAATTCAACGATAATTCAGAAATTTCTTACCCTGACTCAAAAAACTTTAATTAAAACTAAATTTTAGATACCTAAAAGTATTGGCAATGGCCCAAAATATTCATGTTACACTGCAAGATGACCAAAGGGGCCATGATGAAAAACAGATTTGACCAAAGAACTTCAGAAGCAAAAACCAAACCATCTGCACATACACACGAATATACACATTTGTATATAAAAGTGTGATTGTTTTAATCAATGACTTCCTCAAACAAGAGTTTGAGAGACAGAATTTAAGGGGAAAAATCCTTGTCCAGTTCCTTTTAGACCTGCCACAGTGTGGCACTGACCTCAGATTTCATACTGAGTAGAAC
This sequence comes from Phodopus roborovskii, assembly GCF_943737965.1. Lineage (NCBI taxonomy): Eukaryota > Metazoa > Chordata > Mammalia > Rodentia > Cricetidae > Phodopus > Phodopus roborovskii. Next base: position 18,426,395 of record NW_026126549.1, on the reverse strand, counting down.
ACCAATAGACTTTTCACAGAAGAGTTTGATACTATCCTGGCTGCATGCTCTGATCATGTTACAAAATAGCCACAGGCCAGTCAGCAACACAAAAACAATGGCTGGCCTAGCTTAGTACATACCAGTTCCTGGAATGGAAGTAAGATATGGTGTCAACTGTTGAACAGTGTTCCCCACTCCCTTCGAAGTCATACTTGAAATTCCTAATCCTAGCACCTTAGAGAATGACCTTCATGGAGCTGGAGTCACTGCAAATAACTTGACTTATGTTCATATGCAAGGGGGTTCTTATAGGAAGAGATGTACAGACACACACAGCAAGAATGCCTTGGCCACAAAAGCAGGGGCTGGAGTAAGAGGAATCTATAAGCCATGATCTTCCACAAATAGGAGGCAGAGAGAGTCATGAAAAGATTCTTCCTTGAAGCCCTCAGAAGGAGCCATTCCTGGCCACATTCTTGGGCTGTAGCCTCTAGAAACATGAGAATGGCTGGGGTGTTTCAGTCCCTCCTTTGGCAGTGTTTAGGATAATCCCTGTGCTGTAGTGGAGAATCTGTACATGTTTAGGGATACGATACATTTTAAGATGCGTGATTTTTCTTTTAAAATCAGTACCCAATTATAGTTACAAGACAAACATGATCTACTTAAGAGTCTGAAGGGGATCCAGGGATCAGAATTCAAGTCCTGTTCCCAATCCAACTGCATAGCTTCCGGAAGGCCCTGACCCAGTGTCAACTCATTTAAAGCAGAGGCTTCCCTGCCTGACAAACACAACCTCCAAGGGTTCCAGACACAGCCCAGACCCATGGGCACAAGAATCTGAGTGCAAATTTCAGCTTCACCATGTTCAGTTACATAAATACGAATCATTAGCATCTTCCCATATAATGTCCTTATCTTTAACACAGTTAAGAAAAACAGTATTTTTCTTTGGCTGTGGTGATAGACTGCAAAACAAACATTTGAGTCAGCACAGGCTGGGAAGCTCTCTAATGAAGCTAAAGATGATTTACCATTAAGATCTCTCTGGATAGGAACATCACTGTACTAATTTAGTGTGCAGAATTAAGAAACTCATTCATAAAGTGCATTTCCAGACACCACCAAAAGGCTCATCGTCATATGATTTATTTTTGGCAAAACAGATCCTGAGTCTTTTCATTTAGATGGCAAGGGAATATTTCACTTTTGCCTTGAGAACATACGTACCTACTCTGGGCATTGATGTCCCTGGTATACTATTACACCAGTATCTTACAATAAAGTCTGAGTTCTCTGACTCCCCACGGAAGGCCCGCTGTGCCTACCCACTGAGAGCAGAGACCTGAGGGATCTCTTGAGACTGTGCCTCAGACTGGGATGAAAACGAAGCCGAGCTGAGCCAAGAGCACACTGACATTTCAATCTACATTAAGATTCCCCTTGACTAACTAAACGTAAAAAAGAAAGAAAGAAAATCAAATGCAGGTCACAGCTACCACTCTGAAATGCACTTACTTATAGGTAGCAGCTAATTTACTCACAGGAACCAAAAGATAAAATGTTTGGGTATTACTCGGCAATCAAGTTTTTAAATGGTCCATATACCTTGATAACCATATCCCATAACTCCCATTGTCTATCAAACCAATAGGCTAGAGACAACACCCTGAACCTGGGACCTAGGCATCTCTTCTCAGTGTTCCCTAAGCACACTGTACCCCAGATACACTCTGCTGTCTCCTTACTTGGTCTGAGCACTGAGGTTATCCATGTGTTTTTCCTTTGATGCCCCCAACAAGCTAAAGCGAAGTTCCCACAATCGGATTTCTACCTTCCACCAGCAAGCCACCAGCAAACCATGGTCTTTTCCTCTTCTTTCTATACCTGCCTTTCCTTCTTTCTGATCACAAACCTAACTGTGTCTCCTAGTGAAATGTCTGTGCTCCACCCCATGTAATAACAATTTTACTAGACCATAAAAGCTGGACCCAAATTCTCTTCCAGCTAACAACCCCAGGAACAGGTCAAAATAACCTGCCTAGGGCAGCTAGCATCTCCTACTCTCAAAAGCTGCCAAAGCCTTCCCTCCTGCCTGGCCTTCACCCTTCTGCCAGCAGCCATTTCCTCCTGTCCTCTGCCTCGACTCTTCCTACCCTGGACAAAGTGTGAGACTGTGAGACAATGATGCCCCGGCTTTACATGAGTCTCCAGCATTCCCTGTCTTTGTCATACACTTTTCTACTCCATGGTCCCTTCATCTACACTGTCTCCTGCATCTCTGAATTTGTCAGATTGGAGACATACAAACCATGAATGAAACATGAGCTATGCCTTCAGCCACCTGAGCTGTCAGCAGACATTTAGTCACTCTGACAGGACATTTTTGAAAAGGTGTGCCCCTGAAAAGTCACCACACTAGTACTGGCAACAGAGGTCTTCAAGATCCGTTCCCAAAGAACTGCTGCCAACCACAGGGGCAACGTGGCACAGCCACCCACTATTCCACAAGGTCACTGATCACACACACAGAGGACTGCACCTGGGACTACCAGTCGAGTCAAAGGGAGAGGGGCCTACCACCTCTGTCACTTCCCACCTCCTCAGAAGCCACCTTGAGCCTGCCGAAGTGACAGGTGTTCATTGTAAAACAGCATCAAGAGAAATGAACACTCAGAAGCTCAAGTCTGTCTTGCTTTCCAGACTGCTCAATGCTCTCATCAAACAGGAAAAGAAAACAGTCATGCTATGGCAGATATCCAGACCGGATCTGGTGAGAAGGACTTGCTCATGCTTTGCTAGCTTGGCCCTTATAAACATATAATCCAAAGCAATTTGCTAACCTTTCCACCTCTCTGTGCCCTGCTCCTCAGAGAAATAAACGCCATTACTACTCCAACAAGAAATGAATCCAGGCTTGTATCCACCACGCAATGCACTCAAAGATGTCACTTCGGTGTGGAATGAACCCTTCTGGACATAAAACACATGTCAGTAACACTATACAGCTATGTTCCAGAAAATATAGCAGCAATGAAAAGAAGTATCTTTCCTGAAAATACACCCCCCCCACAAATAATGAGTGAGTGCATACCATGTTATATACTATGTAAAATATTCTTTCATATTATCTACAGCTATGATAGGAGAGGCACATGATTGAAGGAAAGTATTATAATTACTAAAATGGGAATATTAAAGTATCTGTAAGTACTTCAAAGCACACACACGCACGCACACACACACACACACACACACACACACACACAAAGATACTATTTGTTAGTGGACAGAAAAAAGTACTACAATTGTTACAGTGATTGTTTTAAACATCATTACAGAAAAATCAATTATACATAAAAATAATTCAAAAGCCACAGTGGCCTGAAATATATATTGTCTTTTCAGCATTATGTCTGTCTCTCTGTCTCTGTTGTCTCTCTGTCTCTCTCTCTCTCACACACACACACACACAATTGATTTTCAGACCTTTAAGAATTGAATCAGGTCTTGAAATTTTTAAAATACAAAAATTTCTAACTGCAACACACAAAAAAGCAAAAGCAAACTTAAAAACCGAAAGCCTAATTTTGTTTGTTTGTTTATTTTTATATACCAGTCACAGGTAGGAGCCCCTCTCTCCCAAGAATAAAAGGAAATGGTTAACAAAGAAGCCTGTATCTTCAATATAGCTCCAGACCCACTCGGTATTTTGATTCTGGCCTTATAATAGATGTGTCCAAGGTGCATCCAACATATTGGATGTTTGGCAGCGGTAATCTAAACGGACAGTTGGAATCCTGCAGAGAGCCATCATCTAGAACTCTTAAAGAGATAAAAAATGGAGAATCTTAACCACTAAAGAATGCAGCTCTCCATCTGGGCAGCAGGGCAGATCACCCCACCCACTCCGGCTTTCTGGCAGTTAGCCCATGAACTCTGTCCTCTGAACATATGAACTTTAATCAAGTTGAAGTTCTCCCTTTGGATCCATAGATGTGGGGGAAGGGATGGCACCACCCAGCCTATCTCTGACTACAGATGATAAAGGAAAATTAGGGATAAACCTTCCAAAATGACACTTGGATATAAAAATTCCTTCTGACCTCAAATGCCACATTTCAGTTCGTCTTCCAGAGAAAAGACTTAGCAATGCTACATGTAGACAATAAAACCATGGATGGTGTAGTGCCTAAGTTACACCTACCTCCTTTCCTCTCAAATGCATACACACGTTTGCCAAAGAATCCTCAGATCTTAGGACAAGAGATTGCCCTGTGTTACAGGACAGCTTTTAGCAATATAAAAATTCACTAACTCTAATCTTTAGGTATAACTTCCTTAGCCTAGGATTCACAGGCTAGCATTATGCTGGCTATTTAAAAGGCTACTGCAGCTCCCTTCCTATGGAGACACCCCGACTGTCACCAAAATGAAAGGAGGGGAGCAGCCGCGGCAAAGTTTGCATTTCTGCAACTGGTTACCACAACTCCCGGAACAAGCCCCGAAGCTAACACCTGCCACGACCTGCATCCCCCGTGGCAGTAAGAGCGACGGCGGCCGCACGGTTAGGCAGGAGGCTGCGGCACACAGCCTTGGGGAGCTGGGGACCACACACGTGGGGGCGTGAGCGGCCGGCTGGGACCCGGCTGGGCGGAGGGGAGGGCGGGACCCACCTGGATCTGCAGCGGCACCAGGCGCAGCTTGCAGCGCTCGCTCACCGCGAAGCCCTTGGGCAGGTCCACGTACTGACCCCACTCCTCGGCGAAGAGCTGCACCACGAATTTGCGGTGCATGTCGAGCTGGTCGCCATAGAGGCTCAGGAACTTCTGGATGAGCACGTCGTAGCCGGCGCCGTGGGGCACCGACGCGGGCCGCGCGAACACCGAGAAGCAGAAGAGCACCGGCACGCCGCCCGACGGCGCCCCCGCGCCCACACCGCCGCCAGCCAGCGCGGCCACCGAGGGCTCCGCCGCCGCCATGTTCCCCCGCGCGTGCGCGCCGCCTCCGCGCGCCAGCCAGGCCGAGGGGCGGGCCCTGGACGCCCGAGACCCGCCCGCGCCGCCCGGGGCTGCTCCTGCAGTCGCGGTCCCCGTCACCTGTGGCGTGCAACTCGCGGGGACAGCAGCTGGGGTGGCCCGGGACAGCCAAGAGAGCAGTGGCAGGCCTCCGCGCAGGATCAGACCAGGCTGCAAGTTGCCCTTTTCCGACCTGCAGTCGAGCTCGGGTTATCTCGCGCTAGTTTTTTTTTTTTTTTTTTTTTTTTTTTCTGAGAAGGCTTGTAGCAAAACCGGGACTTCACTGAAACGGAAGGTTTTCCTGTTTAATGTGGTACGAATCATCACCTTCACAATAAAGGAGCCCCCATGGGCGCTGCAAGACACCACAGATCGCAAGCATTAGAGCAGGACCCTTGACCTCAGATCCTGAGGATGAAGAGCTCATGAACAGAGCTCATGAACAGAAGTACGAATTTAGATTCGAGATAGTAATCCTTATAAAATGTTTTGTTTTGTTTTTCTACAAGATTTCTCAGCTACACTGCTGATTTGGAAGTGATGGTTCGTTCTGGTTAGGAAACTTAAGGGCCTTTATAAAAAATACACAAAGTGCATTCATACACAAAATGTATAAAGGTATTTTTGGTTGTTTTCCTTCTCTCTCTTTTTTCTTTTTTTCCCCACCCCCTAGAGAAATAAATTTTAGTATCTACTGTGTCTAGTCTAGCTTTTGGCAGCTTAATGTAGTGATCCAGTCTCCGTGGCACTATAATATCAAATAACATAAATAACACCGCATCTGCTGGACACAGTGACATTCAGTGAGGGGTAGCAGTGACAAGCAGTACCTCACTGTGGTAGAAAAAGAAATGAATTCGCGTTTCAATGATAAATTATTCTCTGCAATCTATCATTAGAATAGTGATTAAATCAGCTTAAATAAATGGTATCAGGAGGAGCCAGTGAATAGGAACCCCTAAATGGATATTCAAGTGACACAGAGCATACAATTATCCTAAATGACAAAAACCACTATTGTGAAAATGCTCACATTGATCTCAGACTCTCGGGAGCATAGCTGATTAAAAGTTAAGAGCTTTATCAGAATTCAAACTTTGAGCCACTCAAGAAATTAGATTATGCAGCATTGATTAATATGTTAATACACTTTCAAAACAACCTCCTCCATGAATTAATACATTAAATATTTGATTCTTGCTTTTTCTATTGACCAGCAGCACTTGAAGCCCTGATTACTCTTTCTTTGAAGCCATTATCTTTGCTCTCTCTCTCTCTCTCTCTCTCTCTCTCTCTCTCTCTCTCTTTATTTTTTATTTTACATGTCAATCCCAGTTCCCTCTCCCTCCCTCTCTCCCTCTTACCCTCTCTGCCCCCTCACATGCACACTGACCACCCTCCCCTCCCATCCGCCCACCCCAATTCCACATGTAGGGCAATGCCATCCAGGTGGGATCATGTAAATCTGTCAAGTCATTTGAAGTAGGGCTAGGACTTCTCTCCTGTCTCTAGGTTAAGGCAGTATCCCTCCATGGGTGATGTGTCTGCAATGTCCTTTTGTGCACCAGGAATACATCCTGGTTCCACTGTCTTGACTGCTCAGTCCTTCCAGCTGAGACCCATATTCAGGGGGCCCTGAGATAGTCCCATGCTGGATTCCCAGCTATCAGTCTGGGGGCCGTTAGCTCCTCCTTGTTCAGGTCAGCTGTCTCTATGTGTTTCTGCAACCTGGTCTTGTCCTCTCCCTCTGCGTCTGGATTCTAGTTCGACTCAGTGTTTAGGTATGGGTGTTTGCTTCTTTTTCCAACAGGTACTAGATGAGGGCTCCATGATGGTGGATAAGTTTGTTGTTTATCTCACTATCTGGGAAGGGCATTTATGGTAGCCTTTCGACAGTTGCTCAAATTGTTAGTTGGTGGCAGTCTTGTAGGTCTCTAGACCTTTCTTTAGGTTCAGTTTTCTCTTTAAACCAATAATGGCTCCCTCTTTTATGCTTTGCAGTGTTCTTCATATTTCTCCCTGGGACTTAGTTTTAGGCTCTTTTTCTATGCTCCTCCTGTTGCTTAAAATGCTAGCCCAGTCATTCTCAGCCTTCCTAATGTTGTGACCCTTTAATACTCACTTTGTGTTGAGCTATTTTCATTGTTGCTTCATAACTAATCTTGCTACTATTATGAATTGTAATGTAAATATTTATTATGTTGGGTATCTGATATGTGACTTCAAGGGGGTCCAGACTCACATGTTGAGAACCATTTAAATATGCAAAAGGTCACATGTCTTAAGACCCCAGCTTTAAAATACCATCCTTACTGCTTTGACTTTAAACTGGTATCAGACATACCCCAACCCCCCACCCCTGTCTTCAATTCTATCTCATAGAACAATATCTATTGAACATCTTGGGTTGGGAAGATATCTCACATGACAGGTAGAACTCTTGATTTTATTTCATCTTAAACATTTGCCTTCCCCTGTTATAGCTAAACAAACAGCCATTCCATTTTATTCAGAGTATAATTGTAGGTTGTCATTTAATGTTGTTATGTTTTTCTCCCTCTCTAACCCTAGCAGTGTACTAGAGGATGCTCCAAATCCCAAGACTTTGTATCTATATGTATCCATATCAGCTACTGGTTCAGACCAAACCACCATTACCATCTCTTTTCTGACTATAACTCATCATGAGTGGTGACATTATTTGGCTTGTGTGGCTCCATTTATGTCAGTTTTCATTTGTTTGCATGTGACACTGATCAAATTCCTCTAGTACACAGATATGGACCTCAAGGAATGCAGAAATAGAAATTAAGATAACAGAACTTTAAGAAGTTACAAGCAAATTTAGCAAATTGGAGGAAAGGTTGTTCATGATGAAACTGATAGGTAATAGCAACAAGGGAGAAACAAGAATGATTTTAAAAAAAATAACAAAAACCAATGCCTGGAAAGAAATGCCCTTGGGTAGTCTGAACATAAGTTATTTGCAGCAGAAAAAAATGATGATCACTGACATGGTAAAAGGGCAGTAGAGATGATCTAAAGTGAGGAACAGAGGTTAAAGTGTATAAAGGCAGTTTAGGTCACTTAAGTGGCAATGTGAAATAATTTACCATGTGTCATTGGAGAGAGAAGCAGACAGAATGACAAACAGTGCTTCCTAGTATGTGTTCTACATGCCAGTTTTCATGCAGTGGGATTTTGGAGTAAGATGAACCACCATCAGGCTGATAATGAGCACCACCACCAATAAACAAACACTAAATAAATACAGCACAACCAGCAATCCCTAGCAGTGTTCAAGATTTTACCAACAGAGACCTGAGATCGTATTATAGCAGGAGTGAGTGTTGTGATAGCTGTAGCAAGCATTGAAAACTATGGGGCAAGTAAGTATAAAAATAAAGGAATTGAGTGACAATTTCAAAGCTTGACTGACACAATAGGAAAAGAACAAAAAAAAAAAAAAAAGAAAGAAAAGAAAAGAAAAGGAAGGAAGAAAGAAAAAGAATATTGGTAATTAGAATTAGAGTCCAAGGGCCAGAGACCTTTTTGACAGCACTAGGAGTCTAAGTCCCTGCTGTGGAAAGACAAGAAACAGGGAATGGAGACCAGAACTCTGAAACTCATCTGGTATCAGAGTTTCAAAGACTAAATTCTTCTTACTATAAACAGATTTATTTGGGGCTATCCTGGGGGATTGAACCTAAGGTTTCACACTTTAGGTAAGAATTCTACAACTGAGCTGCACCCCAGCCCCGCCCCTTCCCACCTTACTTTCCTGTTTTCCTATTCTATAAAGTTAGCATACAATGGGTTTCACTGCATCTCTGTATATCATAACACTTAGCTCTTATTCACACACACACACACACACACACACACACACACACACACACGGTGTCTTCTTCCTCCACCCTTGCTGGTCTCCTTCCTTCCTACCGGTCATGCCTTCTTTCACATTTCATCTCTGTCTTGTTCTCCTTGTCCTTTAGATTCTAAAGTTTAGACCCTCCTCCATGCTTGCCTTTTATTTCCATTTCCCACATATATTCACACTCATGCATATATAAATTTAATTCTAGATCTCACATATAAGAGAAAATATTTAATAACTGAGCCTGTTCCCTTCTCTGAACATATTGATCTAAAGTTTCCTTTGTTTTCCTACAGATGTAAGAATTTCATTTATAGCTGAGTAAAATCCCATTATGTTTGGTGTGTGGCATGGCATGTGTGGATGTGTACATGTGTATGCCTGCACACATTCATACCATGTTTATGTATGCTTGTAAGATAATAAATGTTCTTTGGATAAAAATATCTGGATTGGTTCCATAGCTTGGTTATTATGAATAGTGTAGCAATAGACATGAGTGTACAAATATATCTGTGATAAGCTGATTTTAATCTCTTTAGTATTAAACCAAGAGTGGTATTGATAGATCATTAAGTCTATGGCAAGCCTAAAGCATGAATCCAGTATTACTAGTTTTAAAAGCAGACCATGCCATCAATCTTCAGAGGACTGTTTCTATTGTGTTGATAGGCCAACAATGACAAACAAATTTATCCTTAAATGATTTCTTAAGGTGCTCCAAGAAGATATGAAGTGAACAGGCCTGAAGAAGCCCATTAAAAATAAAAGTGGTATACTTGACATCAAACATAGGAAAAATAGACTAAATACACAGCCCATGAGTAGGTAACAGACATTCATGCCAACCATTGCCATCCCACCAGTACTCTCCCTAAGGTCCTAAAGGGATGCACCAGTTGATGCCAAGCATGTGACATGGTTTACAAATATATTCGCTCAGTATATTTATGTAAGCCTTGAAGATGGGAATGAGAGTCAGTCCTCCCAGGAAACAAGGTTTTGGGTAGTGACCTGGTCATATAGTTCAGAGAGAAAGAAGTTTCCTGAACTCCCAATGCAAGATGAACACAGCCACTGAAAAATGGCTTAGCCAACTAGTCAGACACAAGAGCAGATAAGAAACCTGCAATAGAGGTGTGAGAAGTCATGCATGGGAATGAGCATAACACACAACAGTTTTCTTTTGTATTTCATGGTGATGAGCCCCAAAGAGAAACTACTAGAGAAAGCAAACCATATCCAGAGAAAATCAGAGTATATTACTAACTCCTGTAATTCAATAATAGAAATAAACAATACCATTAAAACTAGACAAAAGATTCGGACTCTTGACAAAAGCAAGATGGATGTCCAAAAAGCCACTAGATGTCTTCAAGGTACAAATTAAATTCACAAAATGTTTTACTTCACAATCATTAAAGTGGTTAGCAGACAAAACAATATGTGCAGAGTCTGGTCCCATTTGGATCCTAAAACCCTGGCTAGGGGCAGAGAAGGGACAGACATACAGACACATATACAGTGAAGCTAGGATAAGATGGAGTTCTGCAACCTACCACTGCAACCCAGAAACCAGTGTGCTTGTGCTTACTGGGCACAGCGCACGGAGATGGGTTAGCTAGTCTCCATAGGAGGTATGTAAGTGAGTAATCTCAGTGCTATTTTGTCCCAGCAACAGGAAAGTAACTAATATACTACGCAAAAAGGTACAAGCAGGTTACTGGTCTTAAAGTCAGGAAATACAGTTCATTGACTTAATAATACCTTCATGACTGTACACTACTTTGAAATGTCCACTGTCGTCCTTCCTGTCTCAGTGTGGTGTACTCATCCATCACTGTTTTCGGGCGGTTATAATTCTGACCTGTTCTGCTATTCCTAGCTGTCATATTTTCTTTTCAAAGAATTTGCTTTCAGAGACACATTTCTATTTTAGTACATTCACTTCTCCATGACCATCCTTTGAGGAGAGAAAGATGTTTATAATTTATTGTGTTTTGAATTTCAGCATTTCCATGTCTTGCATCAGGATGTTTCTGTCCAGCACTGAGTCTGGTTCATTTTTTAATGAATGGACTCCTGGAAAGGGAAGGGGGAAGGGGAAAAAAAAGCAAATTTATAAACTCTCTCCTAAACTGGAACATGTTATTGTCTATGAGATTTATCTGAAGATACTGAAATCGCCCACCTTCAGGCAATTTAGTGACACCTCCACTCAATCATTATGTCTGACTCTCTTTTGCTCCCTTAGCTGTCACCTATGTGTAACTCTGAGTCACTGTGTTATTGCTCAGATGTAGGTGGGCATGATACCTTTGACAAATGCATGTTATGAATGTCATTCAAGACTGGCCATGCCTTAGAAGTCAGCACAGCATTCAGTATCCACATCTCCCCTCCTGGGAAGCTGAAGGTAACAACTTTGATACTACCAGAGAATCCATTTGGACTATGGATCCTTCCACCAACACCATCCCAACCACCACCCTCAGCACCACCACTATGATCATCACCCCAACACTACTACCCACAGTTATCCCCACCACTACAGCCATCACCCCCCACCACCATCACTACAACCACCTACCTTCCACAGCCTTTATCCTACATTCACCCCACGTAGGACCTTCACACCCGATGTCTCATTTTCCACTTGGTTTTTATCATCAGGCACCATTTTTTTTTTTTTTTGGCAGTCTTTGTATGAGATTAGTGGAGGTGATAATGCATCTTGCCCTTTTCTCCAACAACAAGCCTCCTCAAAGAAAAACTGTTAGGAAGTGACTCAGCTTCTTTTTCTACTTGCTGCTTAACTCACTGAAGCAGAGCTTCTGCCTTCCTTGATTGCCTTACATCACTTGTGTCAGTAACTGGTGCTCAACTTCTTTGAAAATGTCATGGACATGTCTGTGGCTGATTGACATCTGTGTACCCAGCTTCCTAAGGTTTTCACATGTATCCAGCACATGTCTTATCTGCTACTTTGTGAATGGGCTACACCACAGCTGCCATTGCACTGTAGACTTCTGAGTTTCCATTCACATTATTTTTACCTGTTTTTTTTTCCATTATCTGCCTTGCAGGTCAACATTGACAGCTCCAGTCAATCTTTTCCTCTTTCTTCACCCGCTAACCTTACACGACATGATTGAGCCCCATAATTCACCGGCCACAACAATCACATATCCTCATATGTCCGACTTCACCATTCACCTTCTCCTGAATCTCTCTAGAACTTCTCAGATGTACCACGTCCAAAGTAGAGCTGTGAATGTTTATCATCAAGTCTTCTTCCACATGAAAAAGTAGTACCACCTGTAACATGTGATACAGCTAGAAGTTGCTGAGTCAGCCTTGATTTACACCTTTCATATCACATACATCAGCCAACTCCATTATTTTCCTTACCAGTTTTCCTGGGACATTACTTTTCTCTACTTGCTGTGGCCACTGTTCTCAAAAGTTATCTGCCCCCTTCTGGATTACTGTTAAGTGGTTTCTCTTTGGTTTTTTGTTTTGTTTTGCTTTGTTTTTGCTTTTTTTCTGTTCAATTTTTTTATTTTATTATTTTATTTTATTTTATATAACAAAGTCCAATTAAATGAAAACAAACATTTATACACAATATTTGGAAATTTGGGCATCATTCTTTCCAAACTACTTCCTGCTGGTAAGGGGTGCTGTCATGGGGGATTCGAAGAAGATTGAGAAATCCTGGCTGTAGTCTATAGGGCTGCTTTGTCCAGCTGTTTTGAATGTAGGATCACCTTGTACTCTGTTTCAGGCGGTCTGGCATGATCAAACCACATTAGTCTGAAAGGAATCCACATCTTTTCATTTTCTGTGGAAACAAAAATAGAAATCCTTTTCCACAGTAACTTGTCCTTCAACTTAAATTTTGGAGTCAAAGCATTTTTTTTATTTAATTTATTATTTTACATGTCGATCCTAGTTCCCTCTCCCTCCCTCCCTTCCTCCCGCCCTCCTTCCCTCCCTTTTACCCTCTCTGCCCTCTCACATGCACTCTAACAACCCTCCCCTCCCATCCCCCCACCCCAATTCCATATGTAGGGCAATGCCATCCAGTTGGGGTTATGTAGGTCTGACATATCATGTGAAGTAGGGACTAGGGCTTCTCTCCTGTCTCTAGGTTAAGACAGTTATCCCTCCATGGGGGATACGTTCGCAAAGTCCTTTTGTGCACCAGGGATACATCCTGGCTCCACTGTCTGAGGTCTCTTAGACTGCTCAGTCCTTCTGGCTGAGACCCCTGTCTCTTAATCCACAAGGCACAGCAGAGCGAGCTGTGGAAAACATAAATGAGAGCATCTCACCTCCCTACTTCAAGTCCCTCCTTTGCTTCCTGCTGTGTGTAAAATGGAAAGCAGTCTGCTGCTTTATCTTGGCCCTGCAATGGGATATAAAGTCCAGTTGCACGCGCTGTCTTCTCCCTTCTTTCTTTCCTTCTCTCATATTGTTGAGCTACAGTGGATTCCTCAAGAACTTCCCAGTTCCAAAACGCCATGCTTACTCTTCCAGTAAGGCATTCCCCAAGATTTTCTTATGCTGGCCTCCTTCTCGGCTGTCAGGACTGTCTGGAGTAGATCCTTTCATTGAAAAGTATTATGTTTATTGTAGTTGATTGCTTTTTGCTTTTTCACTTGTTGGGAGCCCACCACCCAGCTCCGAAATAAATACACACAAAGACTCACTATTACTTATGAATGCCAGGGCTTAGCCTGGCTTGTTTCTAACTAGCTTTCCTTAACTTAAATTATCTCATCTATCCTTTGCCTCTGGGATTTGTCTATCTCGGTTTCTGTATATCATTACTTCTTACTCTATGGATCGCTTTGTAGATGGATGGCTGGCCCCTTGCAACCTGCTCTCTACCTTTTCTCCTTCCTTGATCCTTCTCTTTCCAGATTTCCCCTCCTATTTTTCTCTGCCTGTCAGCCCTGCCTATCCTTTCTTCTGCCTTGCTATTAGCCATTTAGTTCTTTATTAGACCAATTAGTTGTTTTAGATAGGCAAAGTAACACAGCTTCACTGGGTTAAACAAATGAAATATAAAAATATGCAACACATCTTTGCATCATTAATCAAATGCTCCACATGGCATAAACAAATGTGACACATCTTAAAATAATGTTCTACAACAGTTATTTTCTTTTCGCACTTGACATTCATTATTCAACTTTTTTTCATGAGTTTATTTATGTGTACACAGGATAGGATGGAAACCTTGTCCAATTCTTGCATTCACGCATTCTCAGCAGCCCTATGACTGTTAAGCAATAAGAACATAGCAAGTACTCATTGAACAAGTGAATTCATTTGTAAAGTTAGTTCAATTTTCTTCAGCTTCAAACACTTTAATTGCCTGGCTTGAGTAATATAAAATAATATCTACTCCTATAAAACAGTGTGGTATAGTTATATCTTACTTTCCTCTGTGTAAACATACATCGTTGATGAAAACACATTCATGAGTTTATTTGTATATATTGAATCAATTATACATACATTTCTTTGCCAGGGAAAAGAATTTCTGGCAGACAAAATTTTGTTAATTTTCCTCTAATTTGTAGTTCAGAAGAGCTAGGTGTCCTGCGAGGAGAAAAGGGAGTTCAGCATTGTCATTCTGCCAGGCCAGGAGCTCTCTAGTGCATCTATCTTTTCCTTCTCTGAGCTCCACCGTGCCTACTAAAGCTCCAAGAATCTCACTGTTGTTCCCTGTGTCTGAGGGCAGGGAAGCATACAGGATGGACCCTTTCTTCATCATTACTGAACTGAGAATATCTCTTCCATAAGCCTCTCTGTAAACTATCCCTAATGTGTCATTAGCCAGAAGCAAGCAGTCCACACCATCATCCTGGTTCTTAGAAGCAGCAGAGGATGAGTGCCCACATGGTCTCTATGGGTACTCTGTCACGTTCATTAAATATTAAAATTGTGCCATAAAATGCTTTTTTCTTTTTTTTTTTGGATAATTCCCTTTCTATGTTTAAACTTAGCAAAATAGGGTTTCATTGCTAATATGTCTTTGAGGCCAACATTTACTTTCATAGGCAAGATTTTTAAATCCAAACTGAAGCTTATTAAAATTCATGGGAACATCCTGATTATCATTTTTCTTTTCAGAAAATCACCGCAACCCTGTCATGCCAATCACACGATGACCCAAACCTTGTGCTGCTGGGATTTAAGCTTTAAAGAGAAAACAGTTTCAGGAGCTGGAGCAGACAGTAAACCCAAAAAGAACACGTTGTGCCCAAAAATCTGTGAATTCCTTGGCCTTTAAACCAGTTGCCTACTACATATTCTAGGCTTTTTAATTGATCTAAGTAATTAAAAACCCAGAGTCAGAAACAGAGGAAAATGCTGGAAGATCAGAGAGAAGGAGAAGGCGACCACCACACCTTACCTCCTTAGCAGCTTAGCAGACAAGAAAGGGGGTACCTGTTTCTCCCTGCTTATATCCTATTTCTGCCCAGCTATCTCACTTCTTCTCTGTCTGTACAGACCTCTAGACCTCTATTGCTAGCTAGTGGCAGGCTTCATTATCTGACCTTCAGACAGGCTTTATTTGTACAAGCAAAATATCACCACATTTAACTAACTTAGCTAGTTTCATCTTTTTGGGATGTTCTCTATTGACTACTAGTAAGGAGGCCCAAGCCTAAGTATCTTCATGAAATATTCATTATTCATAATTATTGGCGTGTGTTTTGCCTATTTGTCCCTTATCACAATAATCTATCTGGGACACCTTCCTATGGTTAGTAGTTAAATCCCCTGAATATACAGTCAATAGTCTATAAGTTTTTCTAGTTCTCAGTGTTCAAGGGTTTGAAATTCTGACCACTTTAGTGAAATAAGAAAACAAATACTCAAGAATTTGTCAGCATGAACCCACATGTTAATATTAGTTCTTCTATAGTTGTAATACATTATTACTATCTGGGTAACTTAACACTAAGAAAATTGCTTTTCTCACCTGAAGATCTGGAACTTGACCACTCTGTAAAGACATGCCTTGCCATCTGAAATAACACACCGAGTCAACAGTCTTGGGAAACTATGAGTCAGCATACTTCAGTACTTCCTACCTATAACTCAGTTAATCAAACAGCCACTAAATTGGTAGCCTGACTATTCCTATTTGCTGAAGAGGAAAACGACACAGAGCATCACATTACAACTCACTCAAGAGCAAATGACTGGTCAACAGCGGTGTCTGTTTCTAAGCTAAGAAACTGTGGCCTTCAAAGCGACCTGCTACTGGGGAAATATTAAAAAAAAGAATTAGTTTATATAGAGGAATTTCCATACAGTACACAAAAATAGAAGTCAACTGAAAAGAATTTCTACTTTAAACCATCCTCTGAGGACATGGAATTCCACTACTTCGCCATCATAAGCAGGCCTTCTTGTCCTATCACTGACTTGTATACAAAATCACTTCAAGTATAGGGCTGTTAGAGTAATTCAGGGGAAGTGTGTGTTGTATATATGATGTGTACTTGAGGTGTTTGCTGAACTAATGGACATTGAACCAATCCATCAAAAGTTTGCCATGTTTGAGTTGGCAACAGGCAGAGAATGAACCTTTCTAGCTATTTCTTATCAGCATTTGCTCATAAATACAAACACTTCTAGAAGAGTTTGGTAGGTTCTTGTTCCTCAATATCAGCCCTAGATCCATCCTAAAAAGGGTCTTCTAGACTACATGGCCTATGACACCAAACTTGTAAAATTCCTACCAGAAAGTCCACATCCTTTAAGCTAAGGAGCCCTAAGTCATTTGCTTCCTCAACCTTTGCCCAGTGCATCTTACTTCTTGCTAGGGCTAGACTAAGATTATTTCATCAAACATCTTGTGTCTGTCACTATATGCTGAGGGTTCTTGCTCAAGTGGATTTTCTAATGTGCTGATTCCAATGCCAGGATTTAATCTTCTAGAGCTGCCCTTCCCATTGTCCTCCTCTTCATTTGCATCTGGCAAAGTGAAGGAGAAAGAGCCCAGATGGAGCTAACACTTTTATCCACAAGTAGCACTCATAGTGCAGTGGTGAAAACACAGGGTCACGTCAAAAAACCAACAAGATGGCCTTGAAATCAGTTTAACTGTATGTCCCGAAATAAGCATCGATTTTTGATTTATTTACTATCTGTGCTGTCGAATCTTCAAAAGAAGTAAGCCTGAAAAATTCTGTAAGCTGGTAATGTATAGAATATTATACAGAAAACTTATAGATCTAGTACCAAGAGAACATAGGGTTCAGGAAGACAGGTTGCCTTAGGTTGGAATGCTGTCTGGCTTATATAGTGGGGTTCTTGAGATATTAGAAGTTATTTCCCCTTACAGTTCAAGTCTGTGAGGGAATCTGGTGAAGATTCACACATTCAGTAGAACACACTACAGCAATTGAAGGGCAAATTTTATACAATGCTACAGAAAATAGTTCTCAAATACAAATTTAAGACACAGGAAACATATAAAGAATACAAATTTAACCTGTTCTATACAAAAATTCGAGCAGCCATTTTTGTTTTTTCTCTTTTTTGTTTTATTTTTTTAAACAAATGGTTGTTTTACTATTTACCCCTTATTTTCATTCTGTTGCTTAAAGCCTTCTTTAAATAATAAAATATTGCAGATAAACTTAAAATCCTTTTTAAGATTACATCTGTTGTCCCAGAGAAAGCCAATTTTGAATTTATGTATATCCTCAGGCATTAAGCTCTACCTGTGTAAATACATTTACATAAAATATGATTATTTAGAATGTTTAAGATATTTTTATAGTAATCTTATTTAACTTCCCCATGAAATATTATACTCCCAATACATATGCGTACTCATTCTATAAGTCTATTTAGTCTGTTTAACAGTTCTTGACCATTTAATTGAATGACTTAATATAGTCCATTCATTCATTCATTCATTCAGGATATGGAAATTAATTGCAATTGTCTCCTAGTGCAGAGAATGTTACTGCAATAACTTTATGACTTCTAGTGACTTCTGTGACTGAATCCTTAGCTTTTCTATCAGAATTAAAATTTCTCCTTCATAGGAGAATATTGAAGTTGTTAAAATATTGCCAAATAAGCAATATAAGTTTGGAAAGAACGATGCCCAAATTCCCAAATATTGTCTATAAATGTTTGTTTTCATTTAAATGCAATATATATATATTGCAAGAGAGAGTAAGTATACCTTTTGTATCGAAGAGGCAGACATAAAAAAAGTTTAAATTAAAAAAAATCTTTGTTTTAAAAAGGATTTGTAAACAATGATAGTGGTGATGGTGTACACCTTTAATCCCAGTACTCTGGAGGTAGAGGCAGGAAAATCTGAGTTTGAGGCCAGCCTGGTCCATACAAAGAGCTCCAGGATATCCAGGGCTACAAGACAAACCCTGCCTCAAAAAACCATAAGTAAATAAGTAAATAAAATAAAACCTTTGTTTTTTTGGTCAACTATATGGCTTTAAATGATTTTTTCCCATGGTTTCAACTTTCTTCTCATTAACAAATTGTGAGATTAAACATTGCTCATATTTATTGAATGTTCAGATTTCATTTTATGTTAGTTGCATATAACCTTATTCATTGCTAAAACAATATCATCTATAGCATAATATATGGTCAGAACTAAATTCATTTTGAAATATAAATATTTCAATTGCCAGTGTTTATTTCAACATATTGCATAACAAAGAAAACTAAGCTAATATTTGGTAATTCTGATGGGAAACACTAATCTTTTTTCTAGATAATTTTTTTGTGACTAATACATGAGACTCTCCAAAGGGATTTCCAAGAGAAAATATCTAATCCACAGATCAAAGTATGACAAGCCACTAAGCCTCTGACAGTTCACCTTCCCTGCAGCTAAAGACAGCATGCTGCCAACTGTCCAGCTTTCATACTGCTCATGTAGGCTTAAATATCTGCTAATTCAGACAATGGCTACAGTCCATCAGTTAATAGTATTTACAACAAAAACATATGGCCAGTATTTGGAAGGCCAGTCATTAGCTAATATGACTCATTCCCAAATGACACAGAGATGATTCATGTTGTCAGTGCGAATTCTCTTTGAGTACCATGACATCTGCCAGAGTTGACCTTAAGAATAGATAGCAGTGGCTATTTATATGTTGATTACTTGGGAGCCCTGAATCATACTCACACATCATAAGTGCGAGGAAGAGGCATAGACTGAAACATACACCATAGCTCAAGGAGGTAATGTAGGTAAGAAATAGATAGGGAATCACAAAAAACTGGAAGTATAGAGACTGAACCAATTGTGCATGGCAGATATGGGGTTGCATTGCAATAAAATAGAGTCCATAATGGTAATTCTAATTATCCCGAATAGTAACTCAACATTTTTGGTTGCTTATATTATATATTCAGCCCAAGTCTTAAGATAATCTTGCCTAATACAGTTATTTGGAAGTAAAATAAGTATTAAGTGCACGACCATTTCGTGATTGTCCAAAACAAATCTCACATCTGCCTATAGTAATAAGAGGATTTAAAACTGAAAATCTTTGATGGTTTTACAGGAAAGAGGTGAATTGAAAATATTTAGAAAGTAGCACAGTGGCCCCAAAAATCATCATTATTTTCACAACATATTGGTACAATAGATCCACACTCTCAGTCCCATGCACTAAAGTGTCTTTCTTCATTCCAAGAAAGATTGCCCCAGAATCCAAGTCATGGAGATAAGCTTACTACATTGAACTACTGTGTTAAATTCATGACTTTTCAGTTTGTCATGCTACTTCTGACATGGAAACCTAGAAACAGCAATAAGAAAAGAAAACTACCTTCTGACACACACACACACGCACACGCACACACACACATATTCTCTATCTATCTATCTCTATCTCTCTCTCAATAACCATGACACATCTAACAGCAACAAGAGACTATATCAAAAATTTAAGACCTACCAAAAACTATTTAACCTTTGTTGTTGTCTGTTGTTCTGTAGCCTTATTAACGGATGGAGAATGCCTAGCATTTCATTCATCCTAAATTACATTTTGGTTAATACCCAGAAAAGGCAAACCCAACATCACCTTCTTCAAATGCCAAACTAACATGATGACTAATCCATGTAACATTCATTTAGTCAGTAGAATAGGAGAGCATTTACATTTATCTTACATTTGTTTACTGATAACTAGGTTTGCAAAAATTGAACCCTATCATGGATTTAGAATTTTGAACACTAAGATTTCTTCATCAAATGCATCTGTCTTCTCATCCCACCATAGTTTCTCCCTGACCTTCTGGGCTGCAGCTTGATAACTGTGATCCTGACACCAACTGAGAATTCTCTCTACAGAAAACCATTCTACAGAGTGAACAGAGACATTTTCACAGAGATGGAAAACCTTTTCTAGTAGCTAATAACTCAACTGCTGAAAAGTGACTCTAAATGAGAGAACATGGGTGGAGATCTTTTAATATGTTGATTATACATTAGAAGGAATAATATTAGAAAATAATGAACTAAGATAGGACATAGAACACTATACACCAAAGAGAATAAGCCACTGAAAAGAAACGTGCTGAAGGAATATTTAAACAGAAATGAGGTATGAACCTCCAAGTGCAGCCCGTGAGCCATTTGGGGAGTGCTGAGAATCCCGGTCCAGAAATTTATAGTCTTCATTTCGAGGACATCTTTTAGTACCTTCTGGGTGATAGAGTTTGAACATGTTGAGTTTGTACTTACTGAAAGTTATTTTTAAAGGGAAAAGTGTAGAGGCTGGGGAGATGGCTCAGCTGTAGAGTTCTTGCCACACAAACATGAGGAACTGAGTTCAGATCTCTAGCACTTGTTTGAAGATTCCAGTGTGATGTGCACCTGTAATTCCAGTGCTGAGGTTGGCAGGGGTGGGGACAGGGAGGGGTTGGATTGGAGGTGGGGCAGGGCAGAGACAGAGAGATCCCTGGGCTTGCTGACCAGACAGCTTTACAGAAGTGTCAATCTCCAGTTTCAGTGAGAGACGCTGTCTCTGAAAATATGGTGAAGAATGATCCAGAAGGACATCCAATGTTGAACTCTGGCTTTCATATGAGTATGCACATACATGTGTACTTACAAACATGTATATACACAGAAAGAAAAAATAGCATTGTTTACATAATTTTGCATGCTGAGTAGGGCACTTAACACACTGACAAATACATAACAATAGTCTTTTATTAGAGCTAAACAATATTATATTAGGAATACATGTGAAATAATGTACAATGTTATTGATAACATGAAGTTTTTATGACATGACAAAAGATTACCAAAAATATGATAAAATTAAATAAACACCTACCACTTGCATTCCTCTAACATGAATAGAGGAGTAATTATAAGCAAAAAAAAAAAACCATACAAGACATAATTTTTAAATTTTGTCATATGAAAACTTTTATATATTAAGGGTTACTGGGAAAATTTATCCAATTCTCCAAGTCTATAAAACTCATTAAGCACCACAATAGGAAATAGAATTTAGCTCTCCTGATAATAACCCTACATCATATTTAATAGCATTGAGAATTCAGTTTTCTAAAGATTAATTACAGTATATTTCATTTAAAATTGAAATAAGAATCAAGTAATGTTTGATTGATAGGAGTTTCATGTTCTTTTCAGTAGTGATTTAATAAGTAAAATTTTCCCATTATAATACCCCAGTTGATAAATCTGCAACCAACCACCAAACCTAAGGCTGAAAGTGATCCAGAATTATTTCAGTATGTTCATGATAAACTGCATTTCCACAAAAATGTGAAGTATGGGAAAGGCATTCATTAAATAAATGGCACCAGGAAAACTGGATATGCATACACAGACAAATTAAATGTACACTTTATCAAATCATAAAAAAAATCAACTCCCCAAAAGCATACATATAGGATGGAAAATTCTAAAGATTTTAGAATGCAAAAGAGAAGAAAAAATTTATGACAATGGCCCTAGAACAAAAAGTCATAGACATCAAGTCATTTACAAATAAAAGCAAACCCAAATGAATGAGATATAGCAATAAAACTGCTGGTAGTTAACCAACCCATGAAACAAAAAGTTTTGCAAACTGTGTATCTAAGTATCTATTGTGAGTGGCAGTCCTTCAGTTCAAGCAACTGGCATCTTGGGGAGTTTGTCTGTGTTCTCTTGCAAAAAGATCACACCAGCTAGGCTTGTTCAGTGTTTGCACTGGTTCATGGTTGGGGGGGGAGTCATGAGACCCTCACCTGAGTATCCAGCTGCTCCCTATCATCTGTTGCTGTAACTGCCATAATAGCATATGGCCTGAGATTCGGGCTAGAGTAGACCTGGGGAAGACCAGGAAAGACTCTCCATCTATGTGGCTACAGGGAAAAGGTGTGTGCCACCACTGCCTGGCCTCTATGGCTAACTAGTGTGGCTAGCTTTGCACTCTGATCTTCAGGCAAGCTTTATTTGTTAGATCATAAGCAAAATATCACTGTAGGGTCTGTTATGAAATAGCTGGATAGCTGGCAGCTGTCCTAGTATGCAGATATTGTTGATGTTAGAGGCTAGCATGACTATTCCTCTCCTCTCAGTTGTGCTTAGTTATTCTTGATCATGAAAACAGAACCAGATGGCAGCGCACACTGAGACCACTAGCAGAAATTAAATGGGTTCAGTCTTTAGTGACTCAAAGATGCTTTGCTTTGAATGAAAAACGTGTAGTCAAAAGATGTCAAAACTGAAAGAGATGGATGCAGTTATTTTAACACTTCAAGCTTTTTGGGTGCAGTTCTGTGTGGAATCTACTCAGAGTAGGGGCAGTCTCCTGATAAAGACAAAGATCTCTGTGGCTGTTGAATATGAAGAATGAAATTTATGGCATAGAGGTATGTTGAGGGAACATAATACAGGGATGTTCCAAAGGCCCCATCCGATTAGAAACTAAGGAGCTGATTTGAGTACTTAAAGAAAAAAAAAAACAACAAAACAAAACAAACAAACAAATCTAACAAAAGACAATGATGGCATCACTGTGATGAGAAATGTAGTCAGCTGAGAACTTGAGAGATTCTGGTATATGAGAAATATAATGGGAAAGGACTTTGAGATGAAAGAATCAAAAAAAGCAAATCAATCCTTCATCCCTCCCTCTGTTCCTCCCTCCTTCCCTCTCTTCCTCCATCCCTCACTCTCTTCTTCCCTCCCTCTCTTCCTTCCTTCTTCTCCTTTTTTTAGAAGATGATCAAAGATGCCAAGGTTAGTATGAGGACAGCTACAGGACAAAAATTCGTAATTGTTTCAGGGATACAAGTGTGAGAAGGAAATCTTCACAGAATATGTCTGGCCACCAGACTATGGGACATTTTAACCACAGAGAGTGGCAAAAGTTGGCTGTGTGAAAGAGGCACTATCAAACTTTTAATCTTACAAGATATCTTGATTCAGCTACCCTCTGAAAACTCAAAGTTGATTTTTAACTCAAACATAATTGATAAATTTCCATAGTCACCCACAATGAAGATAAAACTAAGATGAATTAATTTTTTAAACAAATTCAGCAAAATGAAAAGAACAGTACATTCAAGGTTGCTTAAATGATGGCTGGAGGTTAGGAAGTAGTTGTTAATGCTCCTCAACTGTGTGGTATGTCACTCAGACTTCAGGGACATTCAGGGTTTGGACTGAAGTGAAGGTAGTGACTGGGACAGGCTTAAGACCTTACATACTAGAAGTCAAAGACAAGGCTATCCCTGAATGTGTGATACAAAATTACAGGTGTGAAACAGCATCTGAGATAGACTCTAGGTTCATTGCCATTGGGAGTCCCAACTGCATTGTTCTTTATGGTTTAGACGGAGATTGTGTGCCCTTCTCTGTCTCACAATCACCCATTGTTCCAGTTCTAGAGGATTCAATACCTCTTCTGATCTCTTCAGGAACCAGACATGCATGTGGTCTCATAATACATGACAGAAAAACATTCATACACTCAAGTAAGTAGATCTTTTAAAAGTCTCTCCAGATTGGTGGGCAAGAGTTATCTCCATTGCCTGTTCAATAGAATGCATAGAATCATAAAATACTGTCTCTACTATAAAAAAAATTCTGGAATTATTTAACATAGAAGCAGAATAAAATGAAAATTCTAATTATAGATACAAGCTATTTTTATAGTGTGTATTTTTAAAAGTCATTCATTGCTATCATAAATTTAACTGCTGTTTAGTTAATCATCCTAGCTTTCATTTGTTGCTGACACCTTTAAATCAAAACCACAATATTATAAATGTCTTTACAGAACCACTAAATGTTTATTACACCTTGAAATAGCCATCCTGAGGGAAGTAGATTGAAGGAATCTTTTACTTGGCTGTAGAGAGTGGAAACAGATAAGCAAAGGATATGTATTATTCTCTGCATAGTCATGATTTAGAGGTAGAGATTCAAAACAATGACTCACACTTACCTTCCTATAGATATAGATGGACACATGTAAATACTTATTAATATGTGTTTATGCACAGGATAATCTCAGCATATACTACTGGCAACACAGACCTCTGATTCTTCCATTGCCCTGCAGAAGGGAACTGGAATGGATGATTGTTACACTGTTACACAAAGTGGCTAAAGTGCATAGCATGCCAAATCCTAAAGATCTTGTGGAGGCAAAGAAAAGTTACTAAAACCCCAAAGAATGGCTTTGGTCTGAACTACATAAAAATTCATGAAATGCACATTATCAAAATCATGTCCACGTTGCCACAGATTAAGAAGTAATAGGGACTGGGACCTTTCCTACTTTGCTGATTTTGTGTTTGGTGGGAGGCATGGCCTTTACCATGGTGGGCATGTAGAGAGTAGAAGACAATTTGCAGGAGTTGGTTCTTTACTTTTACCAACTGGGCTCCAGAGTTTGATCTCAGATCAGTAGGCTTGGTAACAAAACAACAAAAGTTCTTACCCACTGAACCATATCACTAAGACCCAGCAATGTTTTTCAAAGTACACTCTTACCTTAGAATGCCTTTAGATTTATTGAAAAGACAGTCCAACTAGACAGCTTCCCTGTACAGATATCAAGTCTCCACTATTGTAACATGAAACAGTGTGCTGTATTTGTTATAATTAAAGAATCAATGCTGATCATGTTATGGCTTACTGCTCCTTCCTTAGTAAATTTCCTTAACATTTATTTACCTAATTCCTCTTTGTGCTGCAGAGCCCTACCCAGGCTATCACATGACTTTAATATGTTCTGTTTAGTCACCTTGATGGTCTTCTACTGTGGTGTTTTTTTTTTTTTTTTTTTTTTCGTTTTGTTTTGTTGTTTGTTTTGTAGAATGTTCTCAGGACGTTTTTCTCACAAGAACAGGGTTAGCTCTGTGTTACTGTAGTCCACTGTCAGCAGAATAGACCACTTTGAAACCTTTTTGCTCTTGTTTTTCTCCTCTCAAGAAATTATTAAATGTTCACTCATTTTTCTGGCAACTCCGTCTCCAGCATGTACAGCATATGTTGTAATAATTCAGTCATACTATAAAATAAGTGTCATAAGAGTTTCAAGTACTTTCTCTTTGAATTTTAATAGACTGTATAAAAGAAGGAAAATAACAAACTAAGCTGCGTTGATGATGATTAAAAACAACTGACCATGATAGATTTTCCTTTTAAGCTTAATGATTTGACTTGCTCATTAATAACCAACATATTTGACATCCATCTCAGAGAACTAGTTATGACCATTGTCTATGCTGTGAACTAATGAATATGTGCTTCTCTTGAAGGAATTTCTATGTTAATATGGAAAAGTATTGCTATTGTTTTGAATAACTTTGATCTGAGAGGAATTTGTTCATTACATTATTACTTTTTTTTGGCAGGGCTTTCATGTGCCATTTTCAATATTTTAGTTTATTTGCATGAGAATATAATACTAGTCTGAACATTACAGCTATTAATATTTGGAACTATGGCTTTAATTTTCCATTATGTCACTGACAATTTAAAGAGTTCATGTCTGTAGAAACTGGTACTTCAGATATCTACTTATAAACACATTTTAGAAAACAAAGAATCTGGTGAAAATGATGACGTCCACTCCAAATTTAGAGGTACAAGTAAATATGCAACTTCATCATCTGCCCCTCCATTGGTCTAAGCTTTCTCTTCTCTCTCCTCAAGGACATTGGACATGGATGCTTTGCTGATTCAAGTCACAATTTTTAATTAATTGAAAAAGGAATATCTACCTTTCAGTTTGAGAGATCTGCCATGCATATCATATGAGAAGGCTCTCAGAAGTACAGCCAAGAGACAACCCCTGAGCATCAATCTACTAGAACCATTTTAGCAACATTTTTGTATGCTAAGAATGCAAGTTACCCTGCAGAGAATTTAAATTTGAGTCTGATTATAACTAGTTCAATTCTACTTCAAAGGTTCATAACAGGGCTTGATTTCAGACAATTATGGTTTTTCCTTCTCCTGAGCATCAGGTCTGAGTGCTCTAGAATACTACACTAAACACATTTGGAGAGAAGGAAGGGGTCAGACTTAATGCTATGCAACTTATCCAAAATAGTCATCACTATGTTTGATTCTCAGAGCTTCATAGTTTCAGCCACAGAAACGTCCCTCATTCAAAGTCACTAAACCTCTCCAAGCCCAATAGCTTTCTTACTAATGTTTCAGCCCAAACTAGAGTCATGGAGCTGTTCTGTTTCTGAAATGACCTCATGTCAATTTTCATGATACCCTCCTAGTGACAAAGGGACTGGCATAGTTGGAAGTTCCATTCTTCTATAAACTTTCCAGTCTAGTCTCCTAAGCATTGAAGATGTGTTTTACTTTTTGTTTGTTTGCTTTTTGTTGTTGTTTTAATTAAGATGGGGAAGGCTTTTCTGTGTGTTCTGTCCTGGTAAACTGGATCTTGAAAGAAAGTGTGTGTGTGTGTGTGTGTGTGTGTGTGTGTGTGTGTGTGTGTGGACAATGTGTGTGTGTGTGTGCGCTTGTGTGTGTGTTTGTGTGGACACAGCTGCATATGCATGAATTCATGTAGAAGCTAGAGGCCTTACTCTTTGTGTTTTTAGGCAGGGTCTCTCACACTGCTGGTTCACACTGGCTGTGCACTGAGCCTCATGGATCTACCTGCTCTGCTTTCCCAGCACTGGCAAGTGTCAGCACTGTAGGCTTTTGAAATCAAACACAGGTCCCCATGTTTGAATGACAAACACTTCATCACTCTACCTAATCTGGACTTGTTATTAATTTGCTTTCTCATGTTCTGTTCCTTACCCCTATGACCTCTCCCTCTATTCATAAGGCCCCTCCCCATGAGAGTAGGCAATAATATCTGAGAGTCCCTCTCAGAGGAGTAAAGCAAAACTATGAAAGGAAGGAAGGAAGGAAGGAAGGGAGGAAGGAAAGAAGGAAGGAAGAAAGGAAGAAAGGAAAGAAGGAAAGAAGGAAGGAAAGAAGGAAGGAAGGAAGGAAAGAAGGAAGGAAAGAAGGAAAGAAGGAAGGAAAGAAGGAAGAAAGGAAAGAAGGAAAGAAGGAAGGAAGGAAGGAAGGAAGGAAGGAAAGAAGGAAGGGAGGAAGGAAAGAAGGAAGGAAGAAAGGAAGAAAGGAAAGAAGGAAAGAAGGAAGGAAGGAAGGAAGGAAGGAAGGAAGGAAAGAAGGAAGGGAGGAAGGAAAGAAGGAAGGAAGAAAGGAAGAAAGGAAAGAAGGAAAGAAGGAAGGAAAGAAGGAAGGAAGGAAGGAAAGAAGGAAGGAAAGAAGGAAAGAAGGAAGGAAAGAAGGAAGAAAGGAAAGAAGGAAAGAAGGAAGGAAGGAAGGAAAGAAGGAAGGGAGGAAGGAAGGAAAGAAGGAAAGAAGGAAAGAAGGAAAGAAGGAAGGAAGGCTTGCAGACAAGACAAGCTACTGCCTGAATGGGGTTTAGACCAATTAAGGCACCTGGACAGGACACTCTCCAACCTGTTAAGCTGTGTGCAGGCTGTGCTGTATGCTCCTGGTTTCCTATCCTTTCTGAGCTGTCAGCCACGCCAGGTTGAGACTTGATGTTGTAGTTATTTTTGAGTCTTCATTTTGTAAATTTTTCCTTTTTTTCCTTTCGGGCATCACGGCATCTTGGCAGTTTGGAGCCAAGGAATACCACAATGTTGCACCATGCAACAAACCTCACACAAGATATTTATTGGAGAGAAGAACAGAATGGGAGCTTCCTCTGAACAAGAAGGAAGGGCACACTTTTATAGGATCTTCAGAGCATGCTCAGTTAGCTAGGGGAAAAGCAAGGCATGGTGGGAGGTATTGCTTGGCCATTAATGCTGAGCCATGGGGGTGGGGCTGTCCAAGTCTGCCGGTTGGGAATCAGGTCAGGGGCAGAGTAGTTTTCTTTTGGCCTGTTACCCTATACATTTCTCCTCTGTTAAGTAACTACCCCTCACCCTACTATAAACTCATTCTACCAATAAAACTCATTGGTTCACCAACTTGGAGTTGGGTGGTATCTGTACTTTGGTTTGTCACGGGCACCCTATCTGGGGAGAAGGCCTATGTATTGCTTCCCCCACAGAAAAGGTTTCGTCACACAACATAGTTGGCACCCAAACTGGGACATGGCAAAACCAAAGATCAGTTGGAGAGTCACTAGTTAGAGAGTGCATAGTCCTTTCTCTGGGTAGCAAGGCATGCAGTTGCTGAGAACCCTGAGGGGAGAGCATTGGTGGGTAGAATTCTGATATAGTTGTCTTTCCCTGTATGGTGTGTGCTTAATGTGCCTTTGTGCCGTGGCAACAGTTGTATGTTTCCTGCTATAGACAGTGAGTCATGCAACTAAGGCAGAACCATCAGGGTTAGGAGGGTCTGTGCGAGCAACCCAGCATGGAGGCAGTCTTCATCTATGTGGTAGGGAGTGGCATGTCTGCTTCGAGGAGTGGAGTGCTTGATGTGAATGAGGAAGATGCCCTAAAACAACCAGTAAGGTAGAGAGGAAAGTTTTCAGGGTGATGGCTGTCAGCAAGCAACAGCACAGGTTGCCTACCCTCTGTTGTGTGAAGTTAGAAATGCATCTGAGGCTGGGATGGCAGCCAGGCGGGAACTTGTTTGTATAAAGTAGCAATGGGAACAAGAAAGGGAAATGTGCTAACATCCTCCCTGTTAGCCTCTGCTTTGACAAGTTGGAAAAATGAGGGGATAAAAGAGAGGTGGTAAGAGATAGTCCTCAAGTCAGGCCTTTATTAGAAAAAGAGGAACGTTCTGTGATCCCAAGCACAGATGTGAACTTTACAGCAGTCAATCACAAGACATTAAGGTGATCAGCATTTAACTCCTGAAATTAGGGGAGGCTTTCAAGCAAGAAATGAAGAACAAACAAACAAACAAAAACAAAAACAAAAAACCTGTCATAGCCAGGCTTGTGAGGCTGTAGGACATGGGAGCAGATGGAATAATTCTGCTATGGAGGCAGGAAAACTGAGTAATAGCTAATGCAAAAACAAACAAAATTAAAAAAAACTACTTAGAGGCAGCAGCTACCTCAGATAGTAGGAAGAAAGCCAATCCCTGATGGACTGGCTCATCAGAGGCATTAGGGAACACTCATTTATTTCCATCTGATATCCTTACAGTTGCCTGGGGATGGAAGATCACAGATTAAGGAAGGCACAATTGATGAAACCAGGAATATAAGAAACAGTGCTTGAACTACAGTCCATTAGGACAGATAAAACTATGTATACAAAGGATTTTTAAGCCCTCTACATATACGTAACAGTTCTATAGCTTGGTCTACTTGTGGGACTCCTAGCAGGGGCCATCGCTGGTGCTTTGATAGGCTTTGGGGGAACCTGTTCCTCACACTGGGTTGTTGTACAAATTCTAATTGTTCTTGGCAACAAAAACTCGGAGTCAGCTATCGGGGGTGAAAGCTGAAGGATCAGAGAAGCACAATGGTCAGACTAGAGTTCTTACCTCTTCCAGTGCTCAGAACAAAGGGGTGATCCTGTCCCTGTGAACACTCAGAATGAATCCCACTTTACGAATCCCCAGACTGCATCCCTTGACTCAGACTGCACTGAGCTCCTGTCTCCTCCTGCCTCATATTCCTCTCGCTGCCCAGCATATCACTTCCGTCTTCATAATGCTGGGATTAAAGACATGTGATTCCAAGTGCTGGGATCACCTTTATGTGAGCGGCTTCTCTTTTGGACTGGATCAATTTCTTGTAGCTCAGGATGGCCTTGAACTCACAGAGATCCATCTGCTTCTGTCTCCCAAGTTCTGGGATTAAAGGTGTGTGCCACCACTGCCTGGCCTCTGTGGCTAAATAATGTGGCTAGCTTTGCACTCTGATCTTTGGGTAAGCTTTATTTGTTAGATCATAAACAAAGTATCACCCCACTGGATTGTCTTACCAAGACTTAATACAAGGGGAGGAGCTTATTCCTACCTCTACTCCTTATACCAAGCTTTGTTGACACTCTTTGGAGGCCTGCCCCTTTCTGAACAGAAACAGAGGAGGAGTGGATTGAGGTGAGGTGGTGGGAGGGGTGCAGGAGGGAGGGGAGGGGAGGGGAGAGGGTGAGAAGACAGGGGAGGGGAAACTGCAGTCAGGGTGTAAAACAAATGAAAAAATTTGATTAAAACAATGGTTGATTGAGCAGGGACCTGGAGACTGGTATGGATGGGACTTCATTGGTTTTGCTGAGCCCTTTGGTGGGCCAAGGCCTCTATAAAGTAGGAAAAGCTTTGACCGATCTCAATAACTTAGAGAACATGTACATAGTGTCCGTAACATGATGAGAGAACAACCTACAGGAGAATTTACTTTTAAAAAGATAAAACATAAAGAGATGCACCTGGGTTACTTGAAGAAAAATGTGGTAAGACTTGTGTTGAGCTGAACTGAAGAGCAGAGAAGATCAAAGGCCAAACTGTGCTTTGAGGAGATCATGGAAGGCCTAATGTCTGAGGAGAAGTTTACAAAGGACATTTGTGAGAAAACAACCCAGGTAAAGCTAAGCATGCCTGTCCCCAGACTATGGAGGGTACATTTCTGTCTAGCAGAAGGTTATGCTAGGTGTGGGAATGGTTTGTCCATCTAGGGTATGGGGAATGGAGAGGCAACAACTATGGCCAAAGCTACAGTGCCAAGCCAGAGTCAGTCTGACTCAGAGAGCCAGCTGGGACAGCAGGGAAGAGAGCAGGACTATGCTAAGCTTTGGCCCTGAATAGCTCTGAGCAGATTAAGTCAGGCCCACTGAGTTCATCAGTGGTGGATAACTATAGGGAGGCTTGACAAAAGAACTCCACAGTACAGAAAGATAATGGCTCAGAGAAAGCCACTGAGGTTTGCTGGGAGTCAATTGAGTTAGCACCTCCTAGCCGTGCTCGGTAGCCAACCTTGGCCTGTGGGAAGGCTAATTAATGCTAATAAATGGAACCTTTCCCTGCTGTATTAGACTTTGCTAATGTCTAGCTTTAGTATCTGTTTAGTTGTAAATCACTGGGATCACTGAACACTTGCTGAGAATAGGTAGCAGCAGACTTCAGAGTACTTCACCAAGGCCATCTTTGTAACCCCATTGCTTGTTATGAGATCATGATTTGCGATGTTGCTTTATCCTGCCCATCCTCTATGAAAGGATATATACATATATATTCATGATGCTAGCCTTGGGGTGTTTTACAAATTCAAAAAGCTATTGGGGAGAAAACCAGGTACCATGGTACTTCCATCTACTTATAACCCTCCTGGGACTGGTTTAATTTTTTAAAAATTCCAAAAGGTAACCTACATGGATTAAGAAGGACACTCCTAAAAGCCATAAGGGTATTAAATACAAACCCAGTGCTAGAGGTAGGCTGCATCCCTGTTAGCTGTTTGTAAGGAGACCCCTTGGGGTCCTGAAAATCATAAAGGCTACTGATACTGCTGTTGACTAAAAGTTAAAACTCTATTGCTAAAGACATTACATACACATGTTTTAACTCAGGGCATGGAGAAATTAAGTTGTGATTGAACTTGAAACTCCCACCAAGCTGGCTGGCTTTCAGAGTGCCAGAGGGGGCTATGTAGACTACTAATGGGCAACTGCCACCAACATGCCAGCTTGGCTATGGACCCTATATGCTAAAATACCAACATGCCAGGCAGGATGTGCCTGCTTGTACAATAGTGACTCAGTTATCATGGGTAAAACCCAGTCTTCTGTATGGATTTAAGACCCTCTCCTTAAGAGGGAGTTCAAGTCTGATACTATGAGCAAGGACAAAAACCTGTGGCTGTGGGAAGCTCATAGGTCCCAGTAGAAAAACAGCTTCTAGAGTTTTGCTAGACTGATATGATGTGCCTGTTAATTGTTCTCTAAACATATGTGTTTACCCTTATAGGTCACCCACCTTTGTTTGTTTTTCAACTCATAACCATTAGTAATGCTCAAGAGGCTGGTTGTGACTACACAGTGATGCTATGCTATACTCATCCCCTTGAAGGCTGGAGATCATTACAAAAGAATGGGCACACACACACACACACACACACACACACACACACGCACGCACGCACGCACGCACGCACACACACACACACACACACACGAGCTTGAAAAACAGGAGCTAGGAATGTTGTGTAATAGTTTCCTCCAAGACTGAAATATGTCCAGCAGGGAAGTTCATTATACATGATGGTAAACAACTCAAAATAGCTTCAGGAAGTCCCTAAAACAGATCAGATTCACTAGGACCCTCCCTGCCAGAGTAAGCAATAAAAACTGAAGGGAAAAGACTCTCAGACAAGCCAAGCTGTCATAAAGACTGAGACCAGACCTGCTGCCAGGAAAAGCAGAAACCAGCTGCTTGGAAGGGGTTTAGACAAAGATCACTTGGAAAGGACACTCTCCAACCTATTGATCGGCCTTCAGGCTTTATAGTATGCTCCACATTCTCAGTATGAGCTGTCACCCATGCTGGGGTAAGCTTTGGTTATACAGATGTCTTTGAATCATTTCTCCTCCTACAAGTCATCACTCACCCATACTCCTGTAAGTAACCCCAATGAAATTCATTGATTGACCAAGTTGGGCTTTGGTGGTATCAGTACTTTGGGCTGTTATTAGATGAGCAGATGTGGTGTGTGTGTGTGGGGGGGGGTGTCTGTGTGTTGGGTCACCTCGAGAAAAGTTTTGTCACATAATCCTGCTAGATCAGTGAAGATGTCTGATGTTTAACTTCTAGCCTAGGCATGTTCTTGAATCTAAAATAAGTTTATTACTGATGCCATTCAATGATGCCATTGAATCATGCATTTTTATGCATCTTCCACTTATATTTGAATTACACATTTGATAAATATATTTATATCATTGCTCTCTTATTGGTATTAGTATAATATTTTGGCTTTTTTTCTGTTACTTGCTTTGTACTTCATTGTTTGTTTTTTATTGTTTCTTTTGTTTTGTGCTGATGGGCTTTGATTCCTTTCTCTTTTTCTTTTGTGTAACATCTATAGATCTTATTTCTGTCAGTAATGCAATTTATGGAACACATACACACACACACAGTATTAGTAACACCCTCCTTTAACTGCTTGTATTCAGATATCCTATATTTACTTCTCACCCACACAATATGCTTTCAGTGTTACAAGTATACCTACTTAAATTGTGTCTCCATTAATAAAGATTAATGGCAACTATTTTTAATACTTGTGTCTTTTAAAGTCGATGCTAGAAGTGAAAGTACCTTGCCTATTACCATTTTATAATGTTGTCTTATGGAGTTATGTTTCCCACTGGATTTTGCACTTTTGTGTGTTCTTGAGGGAAGCATCCCTTCGCTGGAAATTCTCTTAGAAGGCAGATCTAATAGTGGTGAAGTTCCTTAGACACTGTTTGACTAAGAAAGAATCCCACTTCCATTTCAGTGCCCAGTACGGTGGTCTTGTTGAAAACTTTTCTTTCAGCCTTTTCAATACATCACCCTCCTTCCTTTTGGCCTGCAGTTTCTGCTGAAAAATAAGTCTGCTCACAGTCTTCAATAGCAGCACCCTTACTTAACTTTACAAAACATGAGTATTAAAACTAGCTGTCGTTAAGCTGTGTTATGGAGACACGATATAAGTACATTGTAACATTGAAAGCGTTTCATGTGGTGAGAGATGGAAGTATAGGGTGAACACAAGCAGTTAAAAGCACAGTGCTGTAGTATTAAATAGTTCCCTAGTAAGTCACTTTATCCCTAAGGCTTGCAAAATTCTTTGTCTGACCTTTGACAATTTAATGAGCACATGATCCACTGCATCTCTTTTATGTCCTTGGGGCTTCTTGGAACTGGATACTGATTTCTTCTGAGTTTGGCTGGTTTTCAGACATCATTTACTTAACTGAACTTTCTATGTGCTTTTCCTTTTTCTTATAGAACTCCCATAGCACAGAGGGTTGGTTCTGCAGGTAGCTTCACTCACTGGTCCTTTGAACGATTGTTTAATCACCTGTCTTTGAGTTCCCAAACCTTCCTTCTAGTGCTGGTGAAACTGTGCTCAGTATTAAACACACTTAATTAACTCTTGCTTTGTTCTCTGGCATTCCAATCCCCCCCCCCAAACAAAAACCCTGTAGGCCCTACCTGCTGTCAGAAACAGGTAAATCTCAAGCCAATACCCCAGGCTGCAGTTAGCAAACATGGAGTCTAAATGGGTGGCCCATGTTTTCCCAGGTAAAGGCTGTAGAGCTGCTCTCTCCTGACACAAGCTGGACAGTTTGAATGGCAGGTAAACCTGTGCTTCAAAGTAAAGAAACAGGATATAATACTAACCACAATTTAGAATTCTAGAGCGTGGTCACAAATTAATATTTATAAGACACTGAGTTCTGGATTCAATAAATCTGGTAAAACCCAGACACATGCTTTTTAAAAGTTGCAAACATGGCTTATTGCACCCTCTTGTTTTGAGAAATATCTGATGTTTGTTGAAGGCAGGGCCTTAAGATGATAAAGAGAGGCCAGGTGGTGGTGGCACACACCTTTAATCCCAGCATCCAGGAGGCAGAGGCAGTCGGATCTCTCTGAGTTTGAGGCCAGCCTGGTCTACAAGAGTTAGTTCCAGGGCAGCTTCCAAAGCCACAGAGGAACCCTGTCCCCAAAACAAAACAATAACAAAGATGACAAATATTTCAGTTGTTGTTGAAACCACAATTCCACAAAGAGTCATTGCTGTTTCCTAGGTCAGATCTGTCTGTCACCTAAGTCATTCAAGATTTCAGCCATTTCACCATATGGCTAAAGTGTGACATGGTGCAGCCAAGCCAGCAGCTGTCTCAGACCTATAAAAGGGTCAGAGTCCTGCAGTTTACAGAGGGAGGTGGCAGTTGCTCTAAACCAAGAAGCCAGTGTTCTGAATTAGGAAAGTAATGCAAGTTTATAACATAAACTCCACAGACAGTTTTAATACTGCGTTTTAATGCTGCTCTTTAATCTGCCAGTGATGATATTTGCCAGGGCTGCTTGGCATGGAGGCTGGAGGCATGGCACTAAAACCCCTCATTGGTGAAATAGTCACACTTCTGACAAGCTTGCAAAGAAGCAGTGTGTGTGTGTGTGTGTGTGTGTGTGTGAGAGAGAGAGAGAGAGAGAGAGAGAGAGAGAGAGAGAGAGAGAGAGAGAGAGAATGTGTATTCGAGGATATATAAGGGTGTTCATGTGTGTACAAGTTGGTGGATGCCCGCAGACAACCTTGGGTGTTGCTACTTAGGAGATGTATTACTGCTCTGAGGGGAAAGGTTCCCCCAGTGGAAGTGTTACAGCTCTAAACTGATAAGTACTCTGTCAAGGCAGTTTTGGGAGCCAGGGAATACCACAAACTGAAAATGCACAGCAAACCTCACACAAGAGACTTATTGAAAAAGATACTCGAGGGTAGTTGCCTCTGCTTGGGCAAGAAGCAACAGGGAACTGAAGTAGAGATGGGCTTATGTAGTTTCTTTGGAGAGCAGTTTTCTAAGGTGGAGATTTCCAGTGTGGGGATTGGTAGGATTTCAAACCAAGCCCAGGGATTGGTGGGATTTAATGCTCAGAAATTGTGGGTTTTCATGCTCAGGGATTGGTGAGTTCGGGTATGTTTTCAAACCTGGAAGTGGGCTTAGACCTATTACCCTACATTCCACATTTCTCTGTGTAACCTTGGCTGTCTTGGATCTTACTCTGTAGTCCAGGCTGGTCTTGAACTTATAGAGATCTGTGTGTCTCTGTCTCCATAGTGCGGTTACTAAAGGTGTTCAATAACATTGAGTTTTGAAGTGGGGTCTCTCATTGGCCTGGTGGCTTTGGGCTGGCTAGGGAGGGAACTATGGGAATCTGCCTGCCTTTCACCTCTCCATGGTTGAGATTACAGGCACTGTCACCTCAACCAGGCATTTTTACATGAGTTCTGGGAATTGAGCCCATCCCTCCCTGCTAAGAGCCGAGCACTTCACTGACTAAGCAGTCTCAACAACCCAGAAGCAGCATCTTCAATGTGATTAAATCACATTAAAAAATCTGACTTAAAGTTTTACTAAAATATGAAGAGAATTAAATGAGAATTGCGCCTTTCCTCAAGAAGTTGATGCTGATACTTAATATTTGCTTAAAAGTCAGATACAAAAATCTCTCCCTTTTGGTGCTCTTAAACCTTGGATATGTCAAAATCTGATGAATCTGTGTGAAAGTAAATTACTTTGAGAAAATTAATAACAATCTAAAGTTCATTTCTAGTGCACAATGATTTAAACTCTTAAATTTATCTCCAATAAGGTGCTTTATTCAACTTCTTGTGTTTGATAGTGATCTTGAAAACATAGTGAGCACCTTAAGCAGTCATAAAATTCAAATAGTACAAAAGGCTTTAAATTAAGAGAGTAAAAATCCACTTCTCAAATGAAAAATAATTATATATAACATGCATAAATTTTCATTACCAAAAGTGTAATATCAATTTAAAGCAAAGCAACTCAGCTTCCTTTCTTAATCCCTATTCTAACTGTATAGAAGTTCAAGATGTATAGACTTTTGGCCTGATTAATTTTTGTGTATGATATTTTTATTTATCTGCAAGGATTTTTTTTAAATAATAAAGTTTATAAAATAAAAAACTCACCTCTTCTCATCTAATATTATACTTACCTTTAATTTAACTAATTTAAAAAAATTCTTTCCAAATGTTTGCATTATCAATGTATTTTTTAAAAAGATACACCTATACTGTTTGAATTATTATTTTGTTAATTGTACATCAGTAGGCATTTGTGCCAATCAGCTTTCACTGCTATTCAAAATACCTGAGACAAATCATCTTAAAGGAGAAAAAGTTTACTTGGGGCTTATCGTTCCTGAGGTTTTAGTTTACTAGAACCATGGTCAACTGACTCTTGCTTTTGGGTCTATTGCTGGGCAGAACCCCATGGCTGGGAGTATTCCCTGGAACACAGGTTCATAAGTCTTGGAACTTGGGAAGCAAGGAGAGAGAGAGAGAGAGAGAGAGAGAGAGAGAGAGAGAGAGAGAGAGCGAGAGAGAGAGCGAGCTGTTATAAAATGCCCGAGTTGGGTGGATACTTACACACACACACACACACACACACACACACACACACACACACACACAAAGTTGTTTATTTACCTGACAGTTTGAGAGGCTGAAAGTTATAGATCACATGGCCATATCTGCTTGGCTTCTGGTGAGGGCCCCTAGTCTGCATCATTCTTTGTAAAAGCAGTGACAATAGAAAGAGGTTTGTTCAGGAGGAGCCAAGCACAGCAACTCAAGAGTGAACTGGAGTGTGAAGAAGCTATAAGTTCTTATGAATCCTTACCAAGTGTGGCCACCCCAATGGCTGAACTATTTTCCAGCAGACCATTGCCCCTGAAACATTGCCACCTCAACATTGTACACTGGAAGCCAGTGTACACAGGCAGCCTGGAGGTTGACACACTCCAACCACGACCAATCCTTGCCTCTTTTCCTGTGGATGACACTACTTCACCTTACCGAGATTAAACGCAGGTCCAAGTGCCCCCAGCTTGTGGCCAGCACACTGTCCCTCACAGAGTTCATGTGCCCCGTGTTTCAGGTGACTCCTCACATTCCTGTTCAGACTGGCTGTTATGTCTTTGACCTTGGTGGCAATTTCTGCTGTCCTGTGTCTCACTCTTGTGGTCCCTGCAGCCCTCCAGAAGTTTATCCCTAGTCTTCTTCCATTTCTACAGCTGCCCAGTAAGGGCATGGGCTCACCCAATCCCCTGCTCTGTGCAGTCTACACTTTCACATTGGTTTTGCCTCTTTAGTGTGGGGTTGAGAGAAAGGAGCTATGAGTATATACATATCTTCTGTCAGGTTATTTTTTTTTTCTTTTTTTAAGTTTACACTTAAAATCAACACAACAAAGACCCAAATCACTGTGCTAGAGAGATGGCCCTATAGATAAGAGCACTGGCTGTTCTTCCAGAGAATCTGGGGTTCAATTCCCAGCACCCACATGACAGCTCACAACCATCTAACTATAGTTCCAAGGAATCTGATGCCTTCTTCTAGGCTCTGTGGGCAGCAAAAACAAACAAGGTGCACAGACGTACATGCAGGCAAAACAACCACACACATAAAATAATAAAAAAGTTAAACATCCAAATCATATATTATTGAAGACGGTTTTATTGAGTTACAAGATAGAGCACATAAAAATGAACTGAGTAAACATTTTATTATTCATTGAAAACTAGAATCTTCACATATTAGAAAGTATTTTAAGTGACTGTTAACTACTTATGTAGTATTTGAAATCTTCACTATTAAGGCATTTGGTTATGTACTAAATCTTCAAATTAAACAAAACCAGCTAAAGTGTATATGAGATGAAGCAAATTCAAGCCTTATTAAACAAAAGGAACTTTTGCCTGTGAAGGAAATGTAGTACATGCTGAACACTACTCCCCCATCTGAGTCATGTAGTAATACTGTGGACTGTTTGGTTTTACTTCCCACATGCAACCAGAAAACATTGTACTTGTCATAGAGGTCTCCAGAAGGAGACCACATGCTATGCTGTATGCCACTTTCTGGTGATCCTGGGCAGCAACTGTGGGCAGCATCCCCGAGTCAGCCTCATGACCATAAGGTGAATCTCTCATATTTCATGGCTCACTGTGCTGAGACATATGGGCCTTGAAAGCTTAGTTATAGCAAATGCACTCTTCATGTATAATATTTTCAATTTATGATTGATTTATGAAAGGAACCCTCCCTGGCTGTCAATCAAGAAGCTCATGTGTCTTCCTTCGTCTTTCCCAGGAAGGAATCAAAGCCCCATAAATAGCATCCTAAAGTTTAAGCTCCTCTAACATTATCTGATTATAAATTTCTTTGGTCAATGGAACATAAGAGCTTTTCAAGTTATCCATGAAGTAAAGTGGGTCAGTGATCTTCAGTGGATGAAACCCTTCTTCCACCAATCGCATCTTCTGCAGCTTGAAAGTCTCTGTTGTTTCCATCTTATCCTAGGAGACAATTATAGATCTCAGTGGGACGTCATTAATATTCATGGAGGCTGCCTCAACTCCTTACCATATTTTGTATCTACTTAACTTCTTTATATTAATTTAACATTAGAAATAGAAAACTTTCATTCACCTGTAAGCTTTATTGAAATATTAGCTTACTGAATACACAATTATTAATGCAATCAATAAAATAAGCATGCTTGAAATACACATCCTATTTCATATCAACAGCAAAACAATATTATGAATGTTCAATATTGTAATAAGAGTTAGAGTTATAAAAGACAAAACTTATGATACAAGTTTTCTCAGGAGGTTCTGGTAATGTGTATCTCCGAGTGAAACAAAAGGACCAAGTTAGCTTTAATTCAGCCATATTGAGTGCTATCACATTTAAAATTTTTTGTTATGGGAAAAACTATCTTGTTAGGAATGTGACTTTAATTTTTCACAAAGCAGTTGTTTTATTCATATGGGCAGAAGTAAGTTTTAGTTCTGTGTTTTCTCACATTACTTATTACTATAATTAGTTTGTTCTATGTATTTTTTTTTGAGACAGGTGCTCACTATGTAGCCCTTCCTAGTCTTAAACTCATTATGTAGAACTCAGACAGCCACTTGCCCCTGTCTCTGACCCTCGGGTGCTAGGACTAAAGGTAATTGCAACCAACTTCTGCTGCATAAATATTTTGAGATTTGAATATGAAGCTTTAAATGTTAGGCTTTCTGTTAATTGTAGCAAATGAAATAAAATTCATAACTGTAATAACCAGTGTTTTGTTTGTAAAATTAATGATATTAAGAAAGTTTCTAAACACTGTCTTCAGAAGATATGTACAAGATACAGTTTTGACTTGCCACCCTTGGGGAGAGCATCTGT
The DNA here is from genome assembly GCF_943737965.1 of Phodopus roborovskii. NCBI lineage: Eukaryota > Metazoa > Chordata > Mammalia > Rodentia > Cricetidae > Phodopus > Phodopus roborovskii. The sequence goes on along the minus strand of NW_026126549.1, from coordinate 18,386,070 downwards.
TTGTTCAGAGGTCCTGGCTAAAGAGGAAAAGAGCAGCTCTACAGAAAGGATAAAGATAAACCACAGCATCCTTATTCTTCTGACACAGCTTCAAGTCTAGCATCAAACAGCATCAACTTGATATCTTCCTGCTTTTCATTCTCAAAATTTACTAATACAAGTAAAATTTACACATTACTTAAAGGAGACAACAGTATTTTGCTACGACCCACTTTTGGGTTCTGGTTCTTACATTTGACAATAGATTTTGAAATTGTAAAATTACCTGAATTCTTAAGAATCTTGGACAGGCATAAGCTGGTAGAGATGTTACAACTTGGTCATACATCTTTTCTAAGTCTAAAGACTTGTTTGGCTTTAGAATAATAGAAGTCATTCCTGCTTTTCCTTCATAACCTTGGGGGAGGGTTGAAATAAAATCGATATTATTATGTGAATTTTCAGAATCAGCCCTGTCACACCCTCACTGCTACAGAGACACTTGGTCGGTTACAGAGGAAACAAAGCGGCTGTAACATAACTTGAGTCTGTGTCTTTCCCTGACATACATCTAATTGCTAGAAACAACTGAACAAAGGGAAGACCACACTTTGCCCTTGACTGTACTACAGAAATGAAACACAGTAGATTATGTATAATTTACATCCCACCAACACAAACATTAAGAAAGGACATATTTATTCAGAAGTAACTATAGCCCTGCACAGATGTACATTTTAATAATTAATGAAAAACAAAGGGAATATGTGAAGCTAAGAAAACTAGAAATGGGTTTCTGACTAAGGCACATTGCTTACTGACTGTCATGCCATCTGCAGACTGCAGAGGGCTGATGCATCTCTCCAGTCCTCAGGGTCAGTTTCTGAATCTGTCCCCTCTTTCCTCTGCTGCATCCCTGCCCTCCCCTCCACCCACAGGATAGCAGGAAACACTGCCCTGCCATTTGTACAAAAGGACACACTTCGATGACATTTAAACTAGAACGTGGTCCTGTTCAGCGAAATGCGCCAACAGATGCCATAACAAGAAAACTGAGATGATTACAAAGATCAGCTTCAACAACTTTCAAGCTGTAAGTCCCTGACCAGATTTTCTAGCTCCTGCCTAAAGACAGGCAAAAACAGGAAAATTTCTCTATATCCTGCCTCTAATGTGTCCATAAGGTTTCTTAGTTTACTCAGGGGCATTGCTTGCCAAGACAAGATGAAAACATTTTAGAATATTAATTTTAATATGCACAATTTTAAGTATTGATTAGGAAAGTAACGAGACCTAAAGAGGACATGTGTGCTCTCTTCTACAATTCTCAGAGTCATCAACATCCACATACCTGGCACAGGCACACCATACACATTTGCTTCCTGTATGAAGTCCAACCTGCCGATCACATCAGCGACCTCTGTGGTTGCAACGTTTTCTCCTTTCCACCTAAAAGACAGGCATTTCCAAGTGAGAGCACAAGCATATGAAGAGCCGGTTCCCACTTAGGGTTTCAGTGACTTGCATTTGGAGCTGTGAAGCAGCACCTAGTGGCCAAAAATAACTAGTTTCCAAGTAAAAGCCATGTCTACAAAAGCATTTTGTTCAGAGTTCGATAAAATCAGCAGCTGTGGCTTGGTTAAAATAACTTAGAGTTTTATTGGTATAAATTGTTCATCGTTAAATATTTTTTTAAAAAGCCATAAAAATAAATGGAGATAAGGAGGATATATCTGTACAAAAATCGCTATTTTGCGCAATAATAAAAATTAAGTTTAAAACTGTATTTTTTGTAGTAGTAGTTGAAAGAAATACTACACTTACCTCAGTACTTTAACTCACTTTAATTTCTAGGTATTGACTCTCTCAGTTCTGTCTTTTTAATGAAGACAATTCTAAAATTTATTCCCTAGTTGTCTATTCATTCACGCCCTTGTTAAGTACCTACTCTATGCTCTTGACTAGTCTATAGTCATTGCACAACAAAGTAAAATAAAATTTTTAGGCAGGCTAAGACAAGCTTGAGAAATTAGAACATAACATGTAAAGACAAGAGGGTGGCAGTCTCAGTTTCAAAATCTTTTCATTCCATCATAAATAATTTCAGGACTGGTGAGACACTTCTGTGAATGGAGGCACTTGTCTCCAAACCAGAATTCAATCCCTGAAACAGGCATGGCGGGAGGAGAGAAATGACTCCCCAAAGTCACATGCATGTGTGGCATGTACTCTCCCCACCAAGACCAAATGGAGACATAAGGGATAAGAAATGAATGAATGAAAAAAAAGAGAAATGAGTGAATGAATGAACGCTCTTACAGCTTTTCTGATTAATCCTCTCACCATTACACAGAGTACTTCTTTTTTACCCTAATTCTAGTTTCACATGTCACTTCTGTTTTTTATAGCCTACTGATTTGGTACAGGCTGATTAGTTTAAAACAATTATGGAGTTTGATATCAAGACTCAACTCATAGAAACAGATGGTAAGTGAATCTTTGAGTGGGGAATCAGGACTCCGTATGTCCTGTAGTAACATCAAGGTCTCAGCACTTTCCACACAAGAGGGGTTCACAGGCACAGGACCAGTGGACACCTAGAGTCATTCCTACCTGAAAGTGTCTCCAATACGGTCCCAAAAATAAAGGAAGTTCTCATGATCTTGGACCATTAGGTCTCCTGTATTGAAGTAAACATCTCCCTTCTTAAAAACATCAAAAAGCAGCTTGCTTTTTGTGTGCTTGTAACAGCCAGCATAGCCAAAGAAGGGATTTTTCGTATGTACACGAGAAATAAGAAGTCCAGGTTCTCCTGCAAGAGAAAGGGTCATTTTTTTGCAGCCATCTGATCTGACAATTATCATTACAGACACTGCACTGAATCAAGTTATAGCAGAGAAACCCAGCTATTATGGTTCTTATCTTTCTTTGTACTTGTTTCCATCCTACTTAATGCCATTCATTCTTTGTGCTTATATCCTTCCACAAACAGCTTTGCAAAAGTCAATGACAAAAGAATTATATGAAAAGGAAATGTGAATTTAATTCTTCTTATATTCTGGGTTGACAGACTAAAGATAATGTCTCTTGGAATTGCACATATTTTTAGCTCAATTAATACTGAGAACAAATAACTCTATAAATTTAGTAAGCTAATAATAGCAGTACATATTAGTGACCATGTCAGCTCCACAATTACAATTGTATTTAATTTTATTAGCAATTGTTTGAACTGTTATTACAATTCTTATTTCACTGACAAAAGAACTAATGCCAAGAAGGATCATGTCAGCTTCAAAATCGGAAAAAGAAGTAGATGTAGAACTCAAAATGAAGGCTTTATGGTTTTGGATCAAAGAGTCCATGAAGCAGGCTGACCCAATTAACACAGGAGTAGAGTGTTTAGTCCTCTAGGATGTTATTCTGGAAACACTTGACAGGGAAAGGAAGGGCATTGAAAGATTTCCCATCTCATGACCCTTATTAAGGCCACTCACTCTTAGACACTTATCTGAAATCATTATTCCAGTCAAACCTATTTAATCAAAGCTGTGCTTGCTGATCCGCAAGATGAGATTACATTTGAAATAAAGGAAAGCAGCTTCCACAGCAGCAGCCTTCAAGGCTGTTGCTACCTCCTTCTGGACTAGCTGCAGTGGTGTGAAGCATCCCATAGGGCTCTTAGCAAGGTTTGCACCATACCTCTCTGGATGAAGGCGTATGCTCAGCTCCCACAGATCTCCACTGACTCATTCTCGTCATTTACTTCCCACTAGCACCATCCATACCAGCATCGTCACCATAGTCATACTGCACACTCCATCCAACATCACTGTTCTTACAGCATTGCCCGTCTATCCATCCCCTTCTATTCACAAACCCCTAAGAAAGGTCTTGGTTACATTTTCTTTTCACCAATGCAGAAAGGAAGGCAGACATAGCAATGTGCCCAGTGTCATGCAGCTGTAGAAGTCACACACACATAAAAGTGGCGTGTACGCTTCAGGACAAGGCCCATCCCTTTAAAGCCTCACATATATTGTATAGTCAGTCTCTCAGGCTACACTTAATATTACAGAATTTAAAAAAAAAAAATCTTTTGTCTTCTTCAAAGTTTATACTGTTTGTTTCTACTTCTGAGAATGTAGATATTACTCTTTTTTTCTGCAAATTATTGTAAATGCTTGCATAGGTCATGGTGTTTTCATGTCTTTCCTGATGAGGCATAATTTACACAATGATACAATGTTATAATATAAAGTAAAATGCAGTGGCTCATCATGAGGATTCCAAAGTGGAGTCAGTCAGCATATTTAGAAATGGTGGAATTATGCAAGCATGTTCCCAAGGCTCAAGTTCCAGTTTCAGATTTCATGGTGATTATGAACAAACACACTACAAAGGACCTCAGGTTCTCCAAATCTTTTCCTCTTGGACAGTGTCTGTGGCATTGAATGAAAAGACATTTAGAAATGTTTGCTTTATTATTTGTGTGTGTGTGTGTGTGTGTGTGGAGTGTGTGAGTGTGTGTGTTTGTGTGGTGTGTGTGTGTATTTGTGGAGTGTGTGTGGTGTGTGTGTATGTATGTGTGTGGTGTATGTGTGTGTGGAGTATGTGTATATGTGTATGTGTGGAGTGTGTGTGTTTGTGTGGAGTGTGTGAGTGTGTGTGTGTTTGTGTGGTGTGTGTTTGTGGAGTGTGTGTGTGGTGTGTGTTTGTGGAGTGTGTGTGTGGTGTGTGTGTGTGGAGTGTGTGTGTGAATATGTGTGTGGAGTGTGTGTGTGGAGTGTGTGTGGAGTGTGTGTGGAGTATGTGTGTGTGTGTGTAGTGTGTGTGGAGTGTGTGTGTGGAGTGTGTGTGTGGTGTGTGTGTGGAGTGTGTGTGTGTGAGTGTGTGGAGTGTGTGTGTGGAGTGTGTGTGTGTGAGTGTGTGGAGTGTGTGAGTGTGTGTGTGGAGTGTGTGTGTGTGTGAGTGTGTGTGTGTGTGAGTGCAATCGAGTGCAGGTGCTCTCACAGGCCAGACATTCATATCTCTTGGGACTGGAGTTGCTGGCAGTTGTGAGCTGCCTGACGCAGGTGCTAGGAATTAGAGCAAACCTCTGTCTGTACCATTTCTCCAATCACTAAGATTTTTTTTAAGTAAACAATACCTTCTTTTGCAATCTTTCCAGTACCGGTAAGAGAAACAGAACAACTTGTTTTATCACACTGAAGTAAGATCTAGGAAGTCACCTCTGGTAGAGTGCAAGGCAGCCTGAGGGACTGCCTCATACTGGGATGTTGCTCACATCTACATAGACAGCACCTCTAAACAATTCTAAGTGCACATCTATATTTTTGTTTTTAATGATGACATGGAGGTAATTGGGACCTTTGTTTTCAGCATCATTTCTAAACTGAAATGTTTAGATAGTCCACCTTGAGAGAGGGATAAAATCGAGGAGAGTAGGAGGCAAGGAGTCATGAAGGTTTGTGTACACCATTTATTTGTCAACATGAGGCTGGTGAAATAAATAATGTCACTTCTGATTTACATATGGAAATGAGCCTCACATCAGCTAATTTGCCCACAGTTCCTAAGTGTCAAAACCCAAATTTAAATCAGAGGTGGCCTGACTTCTCCTTCTACCTAGGATGACAAATTAATTTAATATTATTAGTAATATGTGATATAGACATTTGCCATGATTACTGTTAGGGGATATTTAATCACAGTGTTAACCCCGAGTTTGCACTTGCGTTGATTAAATGCAATTAACCTTGGATCAGGAGGCTAAGTTAGTAACTAGCTGACAGGAAGTAATCATAGAACATCAGAGGGCACCTAGGGATGGAAGGACACAGGAAGTGGTAGGGAGGGATTTGGAATGGCACAGCCTTTTCTGGTTTGGTGGAGCAGAAAGGTCAAAGGTTTAGCTAGTTGCTGCTCAGATTCTCTGGGATGGCACAAATTTTCACCCAGCCTTTGAATCTTGAGTCTTATTTATAAATAGAACGATAGAGGTTTAGTTAAAGCTACCTTTAGTGGCAGAGACAGGGCCTGTGCCAGTGGGAACAGAATTCCCCTGGGTTGTAGTCTGAGTAGCCAGGCTGCTGCTAGAGGTGCAGGTCCTTAACTGCAGAGTCAAAGTTGCTGGCTGTAACAGCAATAGGTTAAGGCCCAGCCACTGTGCCAAAATTAAAGCAACAGACTACAAACTAGATGTGTATATAAACATAAATAAAAACCAAAAAGATGCCACTTTACAGTTTAACAATTTGGCACTTACACAGCCTAACGAGGGCTCTGCAGCCAGCAGGTAAGCCAGTCCGCCTGCGCTATGACTCAAGGTCACTTCCATCCCAAGCAGCCTTTCTTCCTTTCCTGAACTCAGCAACAGTCATGTGTGAATTCAGGTTCTTTGCTTAAAATGACATATTCATGATTCGTCTTACCCGTTCTCACATGGTGACACCAGCCTTCATCGTTCCTCATTGGTTCATCTTTTTGAAAGTCGTATGTTACCAACTCAAAAGCAAAAAACAGCTGCAAACCGAAAGGAAGCAAAAAACACATGAACATTGGTCTGTTTTTGCAACAACAGGAACTGCCAGTGTATTCCATGCTCAATTTAAATGAGGGAATTTAACTGGCAAAAAATTAAATAACGATTTGAAGTTGAAATGGAAGGCATTTGTAAGCAGGCCCCCTACCTGGCATTCGTTTTTTTCCCTTTGTGCTTTGCTTCACCTGAGCATTTTAGGCTTCACCACAGGGAATGAAAGAAGCTGCAGAAGGTACCCAGAACTGGTTTCCTCATCCTCCTCGCCATGCACAGGAGGACCTGTTTCTAAGCCTTTGAAAACATCTCCTCTAAAAGGAAATTTTAAACAGAACTAAACGATGAGCTCTGAATTATCAGGGTTTCTGTTGGTGGTGGTGTTTTCCTCCAGGAAAGTGACCAACTGCCTAAGAACTAGAGTAACTTGACAACTGTTTGGCTTTACTCTGGGTCTTTCAAGTCAACTCCTCTAGACTAATGTGTAGGAGTTTGCCTACCATTGTGGCATGAGAAGATGTGTTTGGTAGAATGTCCTACTCACTCAAAAGCCAAGCTAAAGGATGTCCATCTCTCTCATCTTCAAATGGTTCTAGCTGCCCCTGTGATGGTTACATCACAGTGTCATACTGAACACACCCATTCTATCAAGTCTGACCTGCCAGTGAACTAAAAATTGTTCACTCCAACTGCCTCATTATATTTATAAGGAAAGAGAGGTTTTATTTTATTGGCCATTTAAACATGTAACCTTATTAAACGGAATTAGAAAACAGATTTAACATGGAAGGAATGAAATGGGGTGAGATTAATTATAAGGTCAGGTAAATGAGGAGGAAAAAATGAGGAGGGGGTGATAAAAATGCACAATTAGAACAAGTAAATTTAAAAAATAAAAAGAATCACTAAGATAGATATAATAGTAATATCAAAATATAAGTAAAGCAATATCTGGTGCTTAATATTAGTAAAAATAGCTTGTAATCAGATCCACAATTCACTATCCAATAGTTTTTAAAATTATACTTAGTTATTTACTGTGAGCGTGTATTTGTAAATGTGTATGGGCACATGTGTGCCATCATACGGTGTGTGTGTGTGTGTGTGTGTGTAAGGGAGGGGGGTCAGAGTTGATTCTTTCCTTCTGCTATGTGGTTCCCAGGATAGACACCTTTATCCAATGAGCTCTCTCACCATCCCACAAGTCATCATTTTAATTCAGTTAAATGACAGCATCTAAGGAACAATGGCTCTGGGAGTACCTGCTACAACTACACCCATTTCTATCATCAGCTGCATAGATATCTATGTTGTTAAGGAACCAAAAAATTCTTTTCCTCAGTTAATACATGAAGAACTTGAAAAAAGGCACCTAGGTTATAAAGTTCAATAGCAGTTGAGCTGCACTGAAACTGGCTCTCTGTGTCTGTAGCTGAGAATTTTGCCTTGAAAATGATACCTGCCCCCTCCCTCAACTTCTTTTTCATTGTCTCCAAGAGCTTGCAGTGCTGTTCTTGTTAGGGATGTGCTCATTTGTCTCAGCAATCAGATAGTAACAACTGGACTTTTGAATGGGGTTTCTAAGCCCGTGCCAACAAAGCTGTGGCTGGGCTTTGGGTTACACAGTTGCTGCATCCCAAGAGCAGGAGGAAATGGAGGTCAGTCATGTGGGCTGCAGAGGTTTTCTGATTCTAGGAGATAAGACACATAGCCTTGTCCTTGATACTCTCCTGGGTTCGGACCATGAGCTGTTCCCTTGGCTGGATTTAGACTGTCCTTTACCTGTGATAAGCTGTCACCTAGAGTGTAACAGCTTCCAGTCAGCTGATCCCTTGTCATCTTCAATCCCAAGGGTGGCCTTGAGGCTCCTGGATTTGCAAATGATGTCAGAAATGTAGTCAGAAATGTGCACTGACTGCATTTGGTGAATTTTGCTCATGGTGGAGAGATGATTAGTTTACATTTAAGATGATTAAACAGCTTGCAAAAGTGTTAGGAAATGAGCTTTTTAATAATCTCACATTTTATCTTCATAGTATATCCTAGGATATGCTTTATGGAAGAAATACCACCTGCACTTCCTCCCTATTATCTCCTGTATATGTTGATAATACATACATTTTTTGTTTTCAGATTATGTTTCCACCCCATTTAGTGGCATAACGTGGATCTATTCAATCTTCCGTATTTAAATGGATTTATTGCTGGCCATAGAACTTTTTAAATTGAAGGTGACATTTTCTAGGTTTTGTTTTATTTTCAGGTGGACTAGATGTTTTCATGGAACATATTTTTTCCAGAGAAGTACGTCATTCTTAACACACACACACACACACACACACACACACACACACACTTCTCGGATTATGTGTAAAACTTAGAAAACTCCTATGTTGCCCTCATAGTGGGAGAGCAATTTAACATTTAATAAAATCCCTAGGTGAAAGACGAAGATATTTCTCATTTTTTGCATTCTGCTTGCATTTTTGATAGCTTCCTATGCCATGTCTCATCGTTAACTAAGCTATGTTTTGTACATCCCACAGTTCTTTTTTTTATTTTTTAGGTTTTGTTTTGTTTTTTGCTTCAGCATCACCTGTTATTTACATTTTGTTCACTGATTTCACTAGTGCACATTTCCCCTGTTATTCTACACCATACATCATTTCCTAGAACATTTTATGTGATATTCACTTCTATAGATATTCATTCTTCTTTATTTATTTCTTTGAGATGAGCATGTCTAGTTTTTAATTAGTTTGTTGATCTATGTTGCCCCTGAAACTTCCTCTTTTCAATTTTTGAAGAGAATCCCATTGTGATCTTTTCTTGAATTTATAGAAAAAAAGTATGTTTGCAAGCGTTTCTTGATCACTTTGCAGAACTTACTTTTTTGATGTGATTTGTATTTCATAGGCTGACTTTTGTTTATGTTCAGGGTTTCCTTTGTTTCAGGCTTGGCCTTCCATAAATTTCATGTTTAGCCTTCACAAATTATTTCCCTAGATTAGCACCAGAAAGATCATAATTTTGAGTTTGTTTCACACATATATTGTTTCTGGATTTCTATTTTGTTTACACTGGGTACATTTACTGGATGTAGTCTCTTTAAAGAGCACAGATTACAGCTGTACACATATTAGGGTTGCAGGAACCCACACTGCTATCTACTTCCTCCCTCCCCTGTAACGTTCTCTCTCTAGTTGGAAGCTGATTCCCCTAAACATTTAGATTTTAAGTTTTTGTTTTTGCTTGTTTGTTTGGCTTGAGAAAGGGTCTACAGGGCCCAGACTGTGTAGACTGTGTAGACTAGGCTGTCCTCAAACTCAGATCCAGCTGCCTCTTCCCTCAAATGCTTGTATTAAAAGAATGCACCACAATGCTAAGCAAGGTTTCAAGTTTTAAGAGACATACTTAAAAATCACCTTTGTCAGGGGTCAAGACCAGGTTACAGAAACCCATAGAGACAGCTGACCTGAATGAGGGGGAGCTCATGGACTCCAGACTGATAGCTATTAAAAAGGATCAGTAATTATAATGCTTCATTTAAAAATTCTCCAAAAGATGGCATATAAGTTAGTGAAAAACCAGCATTGGACCGACTCAGACTTCCTGAACATGGGTCTCAGTTAGAAGGCCTAGGCAGTCTATGGGACCTCTGACAGTGGAACCAGGATGTATCCCTGGTGCACAAAAGGACTTCGGGAGCACATTCCTCGGGCAGGGATGCTCCCTTAACCTAGAGGCAGGTGGCCTAGTGCCTACTCCAAATTACTTGACGGATTTTGATGATCCCTCCTAGAAGGCTTCACACTCCTTGGGGAATGGAAGGGAAATGGGACAGGGTGGGGACATGGGAGGATAGGAGGATGAGGGAACTAGGATTCATATGTAAAATAAAAAAAGATAATAATAATAATAATAGTCTCCTTTGCCTAATTACATAATAATCATTGCTTTTTTATTACTAGCAATATAAACAGACAACATGTAGCTGAAATGATAAAAAGACAAACTAGAATTCACACAGTATCAGATACAACTTTAAAAAGAAACCATACTATGAACAACTGAACTAAATTAATTTAAAATCAGTATTTTTCTGAAAAGTATGGAGACAATGTGGTGTTTTTTTATTATTGTCATTGCAAGTCTCTCGGGGGTAAACTATAATGAAGTCAACCCAGCAACACAAAACACCGTCATCTTCATTATACTCTTGGGGGCTTCATATGAATGCAATTTCTAAAAATTTCCTAAGTGGTCCAATAATTTCTTTTAATGTTTCCAAAATGCTTGAAAATAAAGGGTATTATGTATTTAACAGATACAAGTCCCACATACATCACTTAATTTAAGTACCTTGTTTATTGTATTATTCAAATATCCTACATTATTGCAATTTTGTTTATTTCTCCTTGAGGTGTTTTTTTAACGATTTTAAGATTGTGTCAACAAAGCTTTCACCTTTCTTGAGAATTTTTTAAAATAATCTTTATTTACATGTATGTGCACATGTGTTTTGTAAGTGCACCTCCTGGGTGTGCAGGTGCCTGAAGTGGCCAGAAGAGGGCATTAGATCCCAGGGAGCTGAGTTAGAAGGTGGCTGGGAGAAGCTGCCTGAGAGGGTGCTCATGGTCTCTGTGTCCTAACCATTGATGGAGCTCTCCAGACCTTGCATTCATTTTCATTCTTAAAAATATGTATATTATTGCTGTGTACTAGGAACTTTTATTTTGCATAAATGATAAAAGGTAATGAGAAGTGGGAGAAAAATACTCAACAGGAATGAAAAGAGACTTGCTCAGGATTTGTGCTCTAGTCTTAAACACTGAACTTGAAACCGAGCAAAAGTGAACAGTTATCATGCTGCCGAGGGAGCATGTGGCACAGGACTGAAGTTTGCCGAGCCCACAGCATTGCAGTTCACCCTTTGCAAATGACCTCAGCTTCAAAAAATGTGATGAAATCTTTTTACAACATAGAAACTTAAGCTCCAGACAAGAGTTTGTAGACCCCAAAGCATTTCCTATAGAGAAAGGGCTATTCTTACCTTGTAAAAGAAGTTTGCTCTCCCTACTGATCCGATCTTCCCGGTGTGGTTCATGAAACATATGTTTCCTTCTGTAGCGCCGTAAAATTCGCACATTTTAATATTTCCGAATCTGTCTAAAAACTGTCTCCACACATCGCTGCTCATGCCGTTTCCAACCGCCAAACGCACCTGATGGTCCTTATCCCCTTCTCTCTTTTAAAAGAAAAGAGTTCACTTGTAAATAACTCAAGCTTCTCTCTCTCCTTTATTGGTGCTGTTTCTATGGCAACTGTCATAACGTTAACAGGGTATGTGCAACAGCAGACGAGATGCAAACACAAGAAGAAAGCCAGAGTTTTGTTGGAGAATCGTGTCCAGCAGCTAACAAATAACGCTGGGCTGTATCTTGTTCCTTTTTATATATGGAGGGGCATTCTGTTCAAACTATAAATGACAAATACTCTTTTGGGGAATAGATACTAAGAAGGAAGTATATTTCAGGATGGGCAAAATTTTTAAAGGCTTATGAACCAAAGTTTATTTTCATAGACCTAACATTTATTACCTATATAATTTTGATATTGATTCCCTGATTCCCACACTGATTCTGCTTATTCATATTTTTAAGATAGTACATGCATAATGCAGCTTACTGGCAACTCTCAAGTATCAACATAGGAGGTAACAGTTAATTAAACCCTTAGAACCAATGTAATAGTCAACTGAAAATGAGACAATGGGATGTAACTCATGGCTTAGAATGCACGAACTTGGCCCATGTTTGTTTGTTTGGTTTTTAATTAAAGAAGAAAGGTATTTTCTTCTATGTTCAAGAAACAATGTCAGTTAATGTGGGTAATGCACATTTAAGTTCAAGTAAGACTATGTTATCATTATAATCATTGTAAATTGATAATTTGCTCAGAACTACTTCTGGGTAACATATGACTATTTGATCACGATATGTTTCAACCTCTTCACTAAACACCACCAAGTGGTTTTAAATAAGACATTTTAATCTATGTATGCTTAAGAATAAATAGAAATGAATGAGAAGTGATTGGGAACCTGAAATGTAAACAGATAATAAGACATGACTAAGGATGGGTGAGGTGGATACACAGTCTATATGTGGGACCCAACAAATACTCCTCAATGTCAAGAAAGTGTGGAATGGGGAAGCTATAAAGCTTGCCTGCTCCTTGTTGCCTAAATGCTAGGGAAGTTACTCTCTGAATTCCAGATATAAAGAAACTCAGTTTGTGCTGAGATGTTAGTGAAACAGGAGAGTTTAAATGAAAGCACATTTCAGGTGAGGGAATCATCCTATACTGATAGCATTTTCTGTGACTCAGTGATTATGGACAAGAGCAGCAAACTCTTGAGTTATCAGATAAATTACTTAAGAGAAAACACATCAATTTCTAGAAGTGCTTCAAAGAAATGACTTGATCTCTCCCCAGTCATCTTAGAATCTGAACTTTGGGGTTCCAAATACTGTACATCTTAACTAGATTTTTTCAAATGCCATTTTGAAATATTATTAAGCATCCATTTTTAAAGGATGAAGCCTATGTATAATATGTGTGGGCTGCCTTGAAAACTGTCATAGAGAAAATTGTATATACCTGCAGAAAAAAAAAATAAAATTAACAGCAATTTCTAAAAGGGATGGGAGGCTATCAAGCTATGTATTCAAGGTCAAAATTTTTAAAATAATAAATATCAGGGTAGTACTTGAAGATTTTCTGGTAAAGGGGAAGAGTGAGAGAGACAGAGAGAGATGGTAGAGAGGCAGAGACAGAGAGAGACAGAGAGACAGAGACAAAGAGAGATCATTTTTAAAGGAGCAGTGAAACTATTTTTGGCTATTTTATATTCTATGAATGTATTGTGTAAAACTTTAAAAATAGAACATGTCTTCAGAGAACTTAAAATTAAACAATGTGAGCTGGAGTTGGAGAGAGGAGTCAGTGGTTAAGTGTACTTGCTGTTCTTGTGGGGCACCTGAGTTCTGCTGCAGAGGAACTGAGTTCAGGCCCCAGCAACTATGCCAGTCTCCAAACCACCTGTAACTTCAGCTCCTGGGGTTCAGAGGACACCTACACGTATGTAGCATACTCAACAGAAACATACACATTCACATAAATAAATAAAAATTTTATAGAGATATGTAAAACTAAACATGTATCTTTAGTAGACAGGAACTAAATAGAACACAAAGGATGCTGCCAACCTAAATAAGAGAGTATCACAGATAGAACAATGAATAAACAAACAGCAGAAAGGAATGAAAGGGTCTAGAAAATGGAGTATATATGTGTATGAGTGAATGGACATTTACTCTTGAATGTCACTAATGTTTATAGTGCATTACATGTGCACAGAGCAGATAACTAAGACATTCAAGGTATCGAATGAATTAAAATTTTATAAAATCACTGCACTGTCATTTATGTGGGAAAATATTATCTTATGACAGCACACGACAAATCAAGGATCAGTGTTATATTCTTTAAAGTAATTAAATTACTCACGGGACTAAAAGGAAAGTGTTCAAGTTCTAAATTAAGTATGTGTGTGTATGTGCACACACATGTGTTTTTCAATGAGTCTCAATGATACTTGAAACTCTAAACATCCAAATACATTCACTTCTGAAAGTAAAACATGAAAATTTATTTTCCTGGGTGATATAATGTTATTATTGCACAGGTCATTGAGATATTGGAAGTTACTGATTTCATTATTCACAGTTTTATTTCCTTGATTCAAGTTGCTAATACAGCTAATAATTCACACCACCAGAGGAACTAGGGTACAAGGTGTATTCTAAGAGATTCATATAAAGTCCCTCACAGAACTGGTAAGGGACAAGTCCCCCCAGAGATCAGGGGAAGTGGGGGGGCAGTGAATGGAGAGAGAAGTAGGAGAAAACGAAGGGGAGGAAAGGAAAACATGTGCAACCAGGAAGATTGAGCCTGGTTAGGAATAGAAGACAGGAAAGAGAGAGAGAGAGAGAGAGAGAGAGAGAGAGAGAGAGAGAGAGAGAGAACATAAAAGAGGGAGCCAATATTGGTTTGAAGATAAAATTGAACACAAAGAAAGGTCTAGAGAACTACAAGACTGCTGCCAAATAACAATTTGAGCTTCCGTGGAAAGGCTACCATAAATGCCCTTCCCGGAGAGTGAGATCAACAACTAACTTATCCATGGAGCCCTCAACTAATGCCTGTTGGAAACAGGAGCAAACACCCATACATAAACACTGAGTCAAAGTAGAACTCAGATGCAGATGGAGAGGATAAGACAAAGCGGCAGAAACACATAGAGACAACTTACCTGAACAAGGAGGCGCTAACGGGCCACCAGACTGATAGCTGGGAAGCCAGCATGGGCTGACTCAGGCCCTCCTGAATATGGGTCTCAGCCAGAAGGACTGAGCAGTCTAAGGGACCTCAGACAGTGGAGCCAGGATGTATCCCTGGTGCACAAAAGGTCCTTGCGAACACATCCCCCATGGAGGGATAACTGCCTTAATCTAGAGACAGGAGAGAAGCCCTAGTCCCTACTTCACATGACCTGTCAGATCTACATGACCCCAACTGGATGGCATTCCCCTACATATGGAATTGGGGTGGAGGTATGGGAGGGTAGGGTGGTTAGAGTGCATGTGAGAGGGCAGAGAGGGTAAAAGGGAGGAAAGGAGGGAGGGAGAAAGGGAGGGAGGGAGAGGGAACTGGGATCGACATGTAAAATAATAAATTAAATTAAAAAAATTCTTTGACTTCAAAATTTAAGTTCAAGGACAAGTTACTGGGGAAAAGGATTTCTATTTTTATTTCCACAGAAAATGAAAAGCTGTGGATTCCTTCCAGACTAATGTGGTTTGATCAAGCCAGACTGCCTGAAACAGAGTACCAGGTGTTCCTACATTCAAAACAGCTGGACAAAGCAGCCTTACAGACTACAGCCAGGATTTCTGCATCTTCTTAGAATCCCCCATGACAGCGCCCCTTATCAGCAGGAAGTAGTTTGAAAAGAACGACGCCCAAATTCCCAATATTGTCTATAAATGTTTGTTTTCATTTAAATGGACTTGGTTATATAAAATAAATAAATAAAGAAAAAAAAAGAAATATGTGCATATAATTGAAAATAATTTGCTTACAACAATAAAAATTTAACATCACAAATCCCTATATCAAGCCCAAAAGTTAATCTTTCTGGTGCATACGCTTATGCATACAACCACTCTTATACATATGTTCATATATGGAGGGAGGGAAAGAAACAAAAGGAGATTTAAAAGTCTTATTTTACATGAACATAAATTTTGCTTTGCACAGTGTCTAATATTATCATGAAGTCTAAATCAAGCTTTGACAAACTACTGCCTTCAAGGAGCATATGTGGCCCACCTGTGTGTTCCTACCAATCCAATAATGCACAGTCATGCCTGTTTATTAGGAGATGATCTATGATAGATGTAGATGAGATTTTGAATATGGATTTTGTATCTAGAAAAGCAATACAAATTCTTTTGATAGTCTTTTCTATAGTATTTTTTCTCTGACATTTACATACTTTCTTAATTTGCGTAGACATACTTGACTAAGTCACAAAAATCCATACTTTATTTTATTAAGACTATCTCAATAGTTTCAGTAATGAAAGGCTACACAAACATGAGCTTCTAATGCAGCTTTTCTCTTAATATTTCTGGAAAAGCATACAGAATCCTTTACAACTTTACTTCCAGGTGTTTATATAGTCATATCCTCACATACACACACATGAGGGATAGAGATAGATGATGGATGGATAGAGAGATGATAGATAGACAGACAGATATATGGTAGATAGATACATAGATAAGCTATTATCTAAACCACAGAAAATACTCGTTTATTCTTCCACCATTTAAAGTCCCTTATAACAGCTAAACAGATTTCTGACAGTTAGAACTTCTATCCCAGATATCCTATGGGCTTTGTTCTCAGTAGACATGTCCATCTGGGTTTCAGTACAAAGATCAAGACTGGTATGATGGCATTCATGAAGAAGTCACACCAACATTGAAACTCTGGTTTCTTTTAAAAATCTTCTTGTTCAGCTACTATCTGGTGTTACAGGAACTGAAGGGAAGTTACCTACTACCAGATCATCAATTCTTTCTCAGAAAGTCTCTTTCTTCTATCCAACTTTGGGAAAACCTAACACAACCAGGCCGAAGACTCTCTCTAGACGCCTACAAAACTGAAACTCCACAGTTTCTCTTTAAATGCAGAAAACTCTACATAACTTTAAGTTTTAAGGAAATGAGAATGTTAGTTGCTACATAGAGAAGCAGAAGTGAGATACACTGAAAACAAAATCAAATAACTACTTCCTCCAGCCCAGCATGGATGGCTGTTTACTGCAGAAAGCAGGATTTCATCCTCAATCATCTAAAGCTCAGACAGCAGATGGTAGGAAAGTTTGGTCCCTCCACTATGACTCTAGGTAAGACCTCTTGGTTCTGAAGTCTTCTGATAATCATGGATGCATGCATATGCCTGCCATGCATATTTAAGAACAATCATGTGTTGTTGGCTTTCCTTGCAATAATACATTGAATTAGTACAGGCATCAAGTTGTGTACTGAGTATCGCATAGATCATAGTTTAAAACCCCATGTACATATTTTTATTTTAAAATAACGATAAGGAAGGATATGGAAACTACATGTTCCTTAAATAAATCGAGATTTGCTGACAAAAAATTTTTAGACAGCTTGTAACAAGAGGAGGTTGGGTAGACGAGGTCTTCCCATGGTGGACTCCAAAATCACAAATAAAAGCATCCTGTAGATCAGGCTCTCCAAGTTCACATTCTTTTCTATGTTAATCTGTCCTGTGCAATCCTAAATACTCAATGAAGTTTTATTGAGGGATCCCGGCCTAGTCTCACTGGGATTGGAAATAATTTGTGGAGGAAAAAGTAGTGTTAATATTCTAACCAGGAAAGAGATGTCCTAGTCTATCATCCTTGGCAGACATGCTGAGTGAGGGAACTTAGGCCAGGAGGTGTAGCTCAGAGCCATAGCTCCACTGTCCGTCCTCAAGGAGCATAGTATGCTCCCTAACATTTCTGGAAGGGGTTGATGCTGAATTGATTCAAGGAAAAATAATCACTTCTTTGCTGTGTTTGCTGTCGAGGGTGTTTAGAAAGTCAGAAAGCCTTCCTTCCTTCCTTCCTTCCTTCCTTCCTTCCTTCCTTCCTTCCTTCCTTCCTTCCTTTCTTTCTTTCTTTCTTTCTTTCTTTCTTTCTTTCTTTCTTTCTTTCTAAGCATTTGGAAAGATAAATGAGACCAGAGCAAAGACAAGGACAGAAAAAGCAAATAAGCCACAGAGACACACTCCAGACTCTGACAAATCTCTGTGCCTACCTATTTCTCATGCAGTGACAACTGAAAAAAAGGATGTCAGTTCCACTTTTGGGGGTTGAGGGATAAGTACAAATAAAGTTTCCTTTTAACACTAAAACACATTAACAGGAATGCACCCACTATAATCATTTATTCAAAAGAAAAATGGAAGAGTATTATCGGTGTCATTTTTAAAGTCCAGAGTTTTAAAGCATTTTCGACTTTAAACTTGGAGTTATTTTTCTGCAAACACCATATGCACCTAATTTCATAATAAAATCAATTAGCCTGGACTTGAAGTGCACTAGAATATGGCTCTGTGTTATTCTGCTACAGAGCAAAGCATACATTTTACTGGATGGTCTGCCTCTTATTTTGTTGGGTTTTTATACTTACTTTATCTTGTATACTATAAGCATGTATGTGTTTCTGATAGATTATGCTCTGGAGGACTGTGGAGTGAAAGCAAAGAAACCAAATTCCGCCACTCTGGCCCTTACTCCCAGTGCAATCTTCAGCATCTCCAGCAACGGTTTCTTACCTGAGGCTGTTTGCACAGATAACGGCAAAGTTCTCCAATGTACTGAAACACAGTCACATTATATTTCTTGCAATCATTCCAAAACTGGCTGGCAGAAAATTTCTTCTTTAGCACACATGTGGCACCTGCAAGAAGAAATAAAAATAGGCACTAAGTCACCACAAGGCACAGATGATCCTGTTGTCTTAATAGTTTCACCCACCTACAGGGCCTTCACAACTCATCCTCAGTCATTGGCATTGAGTTCATTTGGAACTATTACCTTTATAGAACAATAACCGTTTAGTGTAGTCATGTGGTAACTATGGTTTTTCTACTGCAAATGTGCTTTTTGCAGTTTGCAGAAAGGAAGTACTTTCAAAATCAGAAAGAATTACATGCACACTATCACTAGCATTGGAATTACATGTATACTACCACAAGCATTTGAAGTTTATGTATACTACCACAGTGTTAGAAGTACATGGATACTACCACAAGTGTTGGAATTGTATGTACACTACCACAAGCACTGGGAAAGACATCCATCCTTCTCAGAGATGAATGATATTGACTCATTTTATCCTTGCACAATAACATGCAGTTTGTTCTGAAGACTTTAAAGCAGATTTGTCATATGCCAAAGTTGAGATTTAAGAAGGTATATTAAAATTTCACCAACAAAGTTCACTAATAGATATAGTACCTAGCTTTAATAACATGGTGTCATATATTTAACTGGGATATAATTCATGTACCAAATAATTCACAATTTAATTTATATGCATACAAACCAGTGGTTTTCCTTATAGATACAAGTCATCATCTACTTCTAGGTCTTTGTTTTTATTACCCCAAAGGAACTTTATCACCTTAACAATCATTTCAATTTCTAACTCCCCTTACCCTTAGCAGCCATTTATGTACATCTACCTCTTAATAGGTTGGTTGTAGACTAATATGTCATATAATGTCTGGTCCTTTCATTTACTATAAAATGTGATTTGGGTTTGTTATTTTGTAACATGTGTCAATATTTCATCCTCTTTATGTTTTAGTATATTCATGGATATGCACTATTTTATTTATAAGTCATTGATAATATGTACTTGGGTTAGTCCTTTTTTGACAATAAACAATAATGGTTAAGGCACACTCATGACTGAGTGTGGCTGCATGTTTTAGTTCCCTTGGGCAGAGATCCATGAGTAGAATCACTTGGTCATGTGACTACCCTATGTTTTACTGGCTCTGAGTTCTAACACAAATACCCTCACAGTGGATGGAATCTTGATTCCACCTCTGCTCCTAGCTGTTCAAGAAGAGGTGCTGGGGCAGTTAGTAAAGCAGCCTAAGGCATCTCTATAGCTCAAAGCAGCCTAAGGCATCTCTACAGCTCAGTCCATAAGAGTATTGGTGTGTGGGTGGGATCCCTGGAGCTCTGGCTGGCAGTTGATTCTGTCATGGAGGGTTTGGTACTAGGCTTCAAGAACAGATCAAGGTCTAATACCTCTCTTCCACAGAGGCTCTCTCTCTCTCTCTTCTCTTTCTCTCTCCTCTCTCTCTCCTCCCTCTCTCTAATAAGCTGCTTAAAGTTACTTAAAGGACAACATGGTGACAGCTCCTTCCCTTGTGGTTTGTTCCGCATGCCCTTTCATTTTGCTATACTAAAATCAGGTGCTCTGGCCTGTCACCCCGTTTCCTTAGTTCCCACAAGGCAATCTCTATGTTTATGTACAAATGATCATCTTGCTGTGTCTGTGGAGAAGTGACTATGATCCTACACTCATTCCTAATAATCCAATAACAGGAATGGATGTCTCTGTACAGTATCTTACAGACACTTTTAATGACTGACACTTATTATCTCTGAATGATGAACACACTCTAAATAAGCTACAATCATATATCAGGCATACACAAGAAGTAGTGAATGAGCTCTATTATTTCTGAACTAGTTTATTAAACATCATCTTGAATATCTACAAACGAAATCTCCTGAACCATCAGCTCTATTACAAAAGTTCTGAGGTGTTTGGGACAGGCTGTGGGGAGAAGAGAAACTGGCCTTACCAATTCCTTCCCCTCACTTGTATGTGTAGCATCAATTTGTTCTCCTTGCCTGGAAGAGGTGGAGTCCATTTTCCCACTGTTCCTATCTTGATGCTTTGTCTGAGCTGTGATTTGTTTTGCACAGCAGAATGCTGCTGAAACCACCTTTGTTCTTTTGGGGAGTTAGCTCGAAACAATTATGTAGCTGACATATTTACTCCCTGTGACTGACTGCCTGGGGATAGCTGGGCTAGTCTCTTAGAGAATGAGCAACTGCAAGGAAAAAAGGAGTCTGCAAATGCCCAGGACTTTGGCTTTTGCAGTTCATGAATGTGCTATGACATGAAAATGTGCCCTTGCCACAAATATTACATTGTAATTGTGCAAAATCCATGTAGTTCCTCAGAATTCTATGAATACTTTTAAGTTCTAATGAATATAAGTACTGTTTAAGCATTCTGATGATGTATCAAAAAGAAAAGAAACTTACCCAACTCTACACACCCACCAATTCCGAGGAGAGCCCCTGAACTATGGTACAGAGGGAGGGTTATATAAATAATGTCGTCAGCTGTGCAACCAAAAGCCCACAGCCCAAAAGATCCCTTCAACACCTGTAACTGACTAATCACAGCTGCTTTGGGTAGACCTGGAAGAGAAGAAAAACACAAACAAAAAATTAACCCACACATATTCTCTGAGGGATTATTGAGTTCTCTGAGGGACCCCCATCCATGTTAAAGGTCATACAAATTGATGGCAGCAAAGTACAGTATCATAATTATGGGGGGTGGAATATAGGTGAAGAACCAAAATTATCTTTGGATAGCTTATAATCTTTAGAAAATGGCTACTTATGTTTAACCTTTGTGTGAGAGCTAATTTTCTCATGACCATTGGGTAAAATTTTTTGAATGTGTTACTAAGATTAGCAGGATTCTAGCCTCCACCAACCTATAGCTAAGAATGCTTTCAAGTAATATCTGAAACTTATTGAAAAAAAATTCCCACTTTGCTATAACTGGGTTATCTAATGCCACTGCCATATTCACTGAATAAATTGATTTATACTTGTCTTTGCTCTGTAGCTACAGAAGTTCACGAAACCCTTTCAATGGCAGAACATGTATATATCCCATAACATATAGATCTATGAAAGAAAGATTATTCTGACACCAACAACACAAAGAATTGAGACAAAAATATATCACATTATTCTACATGCATGGCAGGAAATGTGCAATGGGAATTGTTGGTGTGATGAAGTTCTACATTCTTTAATCTATTCAAAAGAAGTCAAAATTACACAATCAAAGTACAGTGTCTGCCAGAAACTAATGCGACAAATGCTAACATCTGCAAATATACACCCCCCCAAAATGAGAGGAGTCATAACAGAAACCTAAATTACATTTACATTACAAAGTAGGGCTTTTCCAGAGAGCAATTCCATCAAGTAGGACTCTCACTGTGGACCATTCACGTCATGTTTAAACATGTCTTGTCATATGATCCTTTAAAAATGCAAGGTTCATGAAATATGTTGGAATGATTCCATGCATTTCATGAGTCAAACAGTTTCCTTCTCTGTCTATCATTCTTTTACACATAGTTTCTTATGAAAACATACAGTTGTAAGTAATATATGAAATATTTACATTTTGCATAGTGCCTTGGTACTGGCATCTACTGGCAGATATTTGCCTTATTGTTTTGGGATTTGCTATTGTTATAGAAGATTATAATGTCAGTGTAAGAAATTCATCCATGACCTGATAGGTTAACCCATATGACATTGTATGATCATGGTTGAATGCCAGCACTTTTATGCCTTTCCAGCTATATATGTCTCCATCATGGAATATAACTTGTCTTCCTAGTGATTGATATCATCACTTCAATTAATTCATTTAGATTGTATCCTATTCTTCTTGAGTGTAAATGGTCTTAGTTTTTCAAGTGATTTCCTATACAGGCCTCCATTTTGAACTTATCTCATTGTGTCTTGAAATGGGGTTCAGGGGTAAAGGGCTTGTCCAGTCAGAATTAGAGAGCATGGAGACCTGAATTCCATCCCCAGAGCCACAAACACTAACAAATCTATTTCATTAATAAACTGGTTGTCATAAAATGCTAAGGGGATGAGGCCCAAGCAGGGGTTTTTCATGGATACAGGAAGAGAAGCAAAGCCTGAGGGACCACAGGAGGCATCCAAGGAAGGGTCACAGTCCACAGAGACTTCAAATGCCCTCCAGGAAGTCTCCATTGGACCTTCTTCTATATCAGTCCTCACAGACTTTGTGTCTTATTTCATTAATAGAATCAGACTTGACCTCATATATGAAGTTGGGATAATATTTACCACTATATTAAAGTCATATACTTTCTTAAAAAGAATCCTTTCTAACTCTTCCTAATGGCTTAGACATTTACACCCTATAATGAGAATTTCTCGAAGTCTTTCCCCAAAAACTACATGTAAATATATGAAGTGAGACTAGCTTTAGTCATGATTATAAAAATAGCTTTCTGTTCCTCATGCAGAGGAGCAAATATTGTTGCTTTTTCTGCTACAGAGAAGCTCTGTGCCTCAGTCACCACATTATTCATTCTATGGAGTGTCCCTGCAAGACACAGAGAACCAGCTCTTCAATTAAATGCTTGTCCTGGAGAGGCTGGTTCAGAACCTGATACACTACATCCAATGCTCCTGTCACCTTTCAAGGCACTTTAGCAAATTTTTTGAGCCTGTTACCCTTACTAGTTTAGTTATTTTTCGGTATATAATAAACTCATGAACTTACCTGAAAAAAAAGGAAGATGCTTAGTAAATTTTTTGATAAAGAAGACAAGAGATAGGAACTTATCAAGAAAAAAAAAGATCAAAAGTTGATAAGGTTTGGCTTTGAATAAAGAAAATAAGCAGGAGTATAAATCAAACCTGATTAGATCTTGTTAACACATTATGCTCAAGCAAAAAGCTAACACATTGATGAGCTTAAGATTCAAGGAGCATAGAAATTTTGAAACAGACATCAGTGATATTTCTCAAACTAATGTAGTCATAAAGCCCTTATTTGCATCTTTCTTGGTGAACTTTTTCATGAGAGGCATTACCTTGGGTGGGCTCTACAGTTTTTGACACCTTTAAACTTTTCTGAATCCTGACACTGGAACTCTACAAATGTAGTCCGTGTTGAAAGGTTCACTTGAGATAGGGCCCAGGAAGAAGTGAGGAGTTAGAATCTGTCTGGTGACTGTAGAGCTAGGACAAGGGTAGGAAAGGCTAGCACATGCCCAAAGAGAGCCAATTTCAAGAGAAGGACAGTGTGGGAACTAACTGTGAAGCTTGGCTCTGATATTAGACAAAATGAGGAGGGATCCATAAAGATGTATATAAATGGGTAACTCTATATGATAACAACAGACACAGGAAACAAGCTGGGGCTTGGTTTCTTCCTGGGACTTACAGCAATATTTGAATATATTGCTGCCCTATTCAGGTCGAGGTGGCCTTGTTATAGATTCCTGATTCAGTCTCTTCAAGTCTATCTAGTATCTACAGACTAGATTGAACATATTAGCAGATCCTTCACACAAAAGAGACAGACCGAAGATAGCAGCTACAAAGTTTCATTAAAGAGATGAGAGTGCAGTGAGTCATGGCATGCATCTAATAAAACCAGACTTAGGGGGAAGCCAAAGGAAAGCTGGTTTGTCTCTAAAGAACCCCAGAAAGGCTCATAAATAGGGAGTAGAAGATAAAGGTGTGACCATAAATAGGCTGCTGTGTGGGAAGTTCTGCTTGCCAAACAATTCTAGCCATGAGCTCATGAGCTGTCCCGTCTACCCTGTAGATAGCTGAGGGTTTTTTTTCTTTAAAAAAATACAGGCTAAAACAGGGAGATAAGAGGAAGTGTACAAACATTCCTAGCTTCCCACTCCCCCTTTAAAATTTGCTGTTTTTCTTTTTGAAAATTCTTTTCTGAGACATCTGAATAGTTCACAGAAAAAGACAAGCAATCAAGTGTATTTTGCTACACACACACACACACACACACACACACACACACACACGATAAAGATAAGAAATCAGTGGTACCCTGCTTCACATACATACAAGGTCATAATGGAGACAAGCTTCACACACACACACACACACACACACACACACACACACACACACGATAAAGATAAGAAATCAGTGGTACCCTGCTTCACATACATACAAGGTCATAATGGAGACAAGCTTCACACACACACACACACACACACACACACACACACACAGAGAGAGAGAGAGAGAGAGAGAGAGAGAGAGAGAGAGAGAGAGTCAGAGAGACAGAGAGACAGAGCGACAGAGAGCAAAGCCTAGGTGACAAAATCATCTGTAAATAAATCCAACCCAGGCATGCTGAACTTCTACTCGTGAGGTGATTTGCTTTGGGGTTTATTACCTAAACTTTTAAGTATGACCTGCCAGTCAATAGAAGCCCCAAAAGAAAATTCACTAGCATAAAAGAAAGTAATAAAACTATAACATAAAAAGGACAAGAAAAACAGACAAGATAAAGATATTTGAAAGGTATGAGACAATAAATTATCAAGACAAGGGTAGGAAAGGCTAGCACATGCCCAAAGAGAGCCGATTTCAAGAGAAGGACAGTGTGGAAATGTACAATAATACATTTCTAAACAGAATAAAAATAATAAAATACATGATTATGAAATATCTCAAAAAGTAAATCAAAAACTAAGAGAAGGGAAATAGAAAAACAAAACAAAACAGGGAATTGATGACTTAGTTTAAAAGACTCAATTTTTAAAACT
This sequence comes from Phodopus roborovskii, assembly GCF_943737965.1. Lineage (NCBI taxonomy): Eukaryota > Metazoa > Chordata > Mammalia > Rodentia > Cricetidae > Phodopus > Phodopus roborovskii. The sequence goes on along the minus strand of NW_026126549.1, from coordinate 18,360,707 downwards.
AGAAAGGCTCCAAAGATCAGAGAACAACAACAACAACAAAAAATATCAAAGAGGAAATAAAGGTGTATTATTTTTGAATTTCAAATGCACATAGGACTATAAGACATTAATGTCTAGACTGAAAATAGCCTTAGCTTCCCAGAAAATGACTAAACAAGACCAGTGCCGATGTTAGTCACCAGAATGCTGTGAGCTCCTGAAGATTCAAGGACAAGAAGCACAAAAATAAAGACTTCTTAGCATGTACACGGAAAATCCAAAGTCAAAATCCTGAATAAAAAGATCCAATGTACAATTCGACAGAAAAGAAAGTTGTTTGGGATATGTAAGGATTTGTAGAAGTGTTCCCATCCATGTGTCCCTTATCAAGACACTGCAGAGAACAGGGCAGAGAGAGAGACACCAAAGAGTGACATAGCTGAGGCTCTAGTGAGAAGGACCAAGAACAGAAAATGTTGAAGGAATTCCCAGGATGATGGTGAAGAACAAACATAAGACAATAGTAACTGGACATGGGTATTCAAACATTGACATATCTACTGCTACATTTCCTCACTGAGGAAGAGCTAGCATCACAAATTAGCTCAACATCATTGTTATGTCAGGATCCATGTTGTTGGAAACCAAGTTATCCCTTTCAGCTATGAGAACTTTCTATCACCACACAAGACTGTGCTACAGTAACATGTCCCCCATGTCACTGACCCATACCCTCACAACCCATAGATTTTGACCATGACAAACCCAGTGCTCAACACCAGAGCCGTGTATAATTCTTTCTTCATGAGTATTCTCTTTAATCTAGTCCATTCATGATCCCTATACAGTAATCTAAGGGACAGTGCCTCTGGGCTGAATTCAATAAGCCTCCATCCACTGGCTTTTCTCCCACACAGCACTTGAGGTAAAGTCCCACATTGCCTCTTGACCTTCTACAGGCATCCTTAAGCTTTCTAGACTTGTGTGTAGTCCATTTCTTTTCTTTGCTCTCTTTTGTTTTCATCCTTCTTCATGTCTCACCTACCACACATAAGCAATCCTCCCTCCAACCAACAGTTCCCTGAAGCTAACCATCTTAGCTTCCCAAGGATAGTAAGAGAGGGCCTTCAAAACTTAAGTTACGAAAGAAAACAAACTGAAGTTGGAAACTACAACCTTTTATATAAAACAGTTCTAGGTGGATAGAAAATTCTGCTATCAAGCAAACAAACCAAAAGAATAATTACTTCCAGATTTAGAGGAGTTTAACCTGAAAGAAAACAAACAATAGTATGGGTCCAAAGTTAGAACACCAATCAGACAGCATTTGGAAGATCTAAGTATGGTAGGAAGAGAAAGTGGCTGCATCTCAAAGGGTGGAGGGTGGGATGCAGATGAACAGAGAACCAGTAGTAGGTGATGTTTGTGCCTGGGTCTAAGTGTCTGCTAGGTTACCTGTTCTTTCTAGACCTAGAGAAGCATTTTGTTGTTGTTAGAAAAAAGGGGGGGGGTGGCTCATATTTGCTGCCTTTGAAGCAGCTTTTCTCTCACATATCTACAACTTTTTTCCCAATTCTGTGCCATATAATTGTACTATAATAACTGCAAAATGAGTGGTGCTTTCTCTCTCAGCCAGTTGTGCAACTGCACCAAATACCTCAGCTTTGACCTTGAAGATGAAATAAATAAATGTCTGCTACAATCTACTCCAGTTTGTTCTCATGGGAGTGGACATGTAGAGACTGTCTTTAAGTCATGACCAACTTGTTATCCGAACACATCCACAAAGATGACAAACTGGCTAAGCATCTTCTTCTGCTGGGATATAAAGAAATCCACTTCCAAAAGTTATTCTTTTTCACAAACCAATGTCCAAATAAATTTATGCTGAGAAACTTGTATGTGAGGGCATTTTTTGAGTTTATTTATTCTAATCCTATTTTAAAGCATATTTAAAATATAGTCTGCTTTCTAAAGGACTACGAGAGATAAGATGCACAAAATGATTGACTGGTAAGTTTTTTTTTAATTATTGTGCACTAGTAGTTATGCTTCCAATAGGGCACACATATAGCTTATAGCAATATTGAAACAGGGAAACAAAATCCCAACATTAAACTGATCACAGAATCTCTTTGGCCTGTCATTCACAGCTCTCCATGCTTCCTAAAAGTCAGAGAATTCTTGTGAAGTCTCAAACAGTTCATTATTGTGTTTTGGTTATCACCATTTAACCCTTCTTCCCAGTAAAGGGAGCTAAGCTACTTGAGCCCATTTTGTTTCTTCCTCTGGATTCACAAAACCTTTGACTCTTCCAGTGAATCACAAGACTCAATTATTCTGGGAGTTAGGAAAGCTACCACCTGCACGAAAACTCAAGACTAGGAAGAACTGTACTAGAGTCCATTACCAAGGTTTATAAACACAGAAGGCAAATGAAAAAGAGAACAAAAAAGGAAAGGAACATGACTCCTAGGTATGATGGAGGAGAAATTTTATTTATATTTATAAAAGGGAGAGCATAGTCAGACACCAGAACATCTGAGAGAGATCAGAGTGGACAACATGATGAGGCTGAGCAGGGTCATGTGGGGAGGAAGGGGGGGAAGGAGAAAGGAGAGAGGCAAACAAGCTGCAGAAGCTAGAAGGCAAGTGTACAAAAGGGCCGGTAATCAAAATGGTCGCATTATGTAGGGAAGAGCCTTGGTGGGAAGGGCAGAACTGGGCTGGAGAGGTAGAGGGCAGGGTACTTCAGCCATGCTGTATAGCAGGTAGAGATTGAGGGATGCTGGGTGAACCTGGCAGCCAGGTTCACTTGATATGTTAAATAGGCACCTCAGCCTTTTGTCCAGAATTGAAACTGAAGGTTATCTAGCAACTACCTAAACTATTCTCTTCATTATTAGGTAAGTGAATCTGAGGACCAGAAACATAGCAAAAATCTTGTCAAAGAAATTGGCTGAGCTGATGTCATCAGTCCTTTGACTCTCCAACCCTAAGGAAATCTCCTGAGGTTAAGGCTAATGAGCATGAGGATTTACCAAACTTGAAACAATTCACCTTTTAAAGTCAAAGCAATTAACTTTCCAGCCTGCATTTGAAAGTTCCTGGACATGAGATCCTTAGGTCTTCTTTCAGGCTTGCTTTCTCAGATGTTAATTTGTTACAAATGACTGGAAAATATAGTGTTGCTTTTCAGACAGGGTCTCGCTATGTTTCTCTGTTTGGCCTGGAACTCATTCTGTAGACTGGGCTATCCTTGAACTCATAATAGAGTACTGCTTGCCTCTGCCTCCCAAGTGCTGGGATCATGAATGAAAATAACACTGCAGGATTTAGTGGAGTAGGTTTATTGTAGATACGAGGGAGAGAAGCATCTAGAAGAGTCCAGACTGGCTAAGGCTATGAGAGGAGTGGGGGGGGGGGGTGAGGAAAGGAAGGGAGGAAGGGAAGAGAGAGGGAGGCAAAAGAGGATCCAAGGACCAAGAGACCTGGCCAAAATGGCCAGGGAAGGGTAGGGTGTCAGTCAGGATGACTCTGTAACAGGTACTGAGATACTGAGTGAATCTGGTGGCCAGGTCCATTCTGATATGTTGAATAGACTCCTCAGCCATTAGTCCTGAGTTTGAGACCAAACACATCAGACCTAAGATTTTATTATTTTTAATTATTTGTATGTGCATGTCTGTGTAGTACCTGTAATACCAGCATTGGACACACACACACACACACACACACACACACACACACACACACACCAGGTGGACCAAAGAGCTGGCTATCCAGTCAACCTAGAAAACAACAACAACAATCTAATGAGAGCCCTTTCTGAAGCTACATAGTAGAGAGCAATGGAGGTCACCTGACAACCTATTCTGGCCTCCACATATGCACATATGCATGCAGAGGTACACACACAAACACACACACACACACACACACACAGAGAGAGAGAGAGAGAGAGAGAGAGAGAGAGAGAGAGAGAGAGAGAGAGAGAGAACATACCTGTTGTTCCAGAGGTAAAAATATAGAGGCAAGTAGACTTGAGGCTTGAGGTGACATGATGACTTGTTGGCACTGGCTCATCAGAGGCGAGGCTCAACTTTTCTTTGAGGGAAACTATACCCTGTGGGACAGAATCCTTCATTCCCCAAACACTAATGTGCTTGGGGAGGCTGGGAAGGATTTCTTCTATACTTCCAAGCAGATCTGAAAATCAAGCAATTACAAATAAGCAAAAAACTCAAATCTCAAATTTCTTCTTCTGTAGACATTTTGGCCATCCACACACTTGCCTCCTTGCCATGGATAAAAATGACCTTGGTCTCATCTAAGATCAGATTAAGCTTCTCTTCCTTCCTGCCTTCTCTTTACAAGTGTCTTAAATAGTCTAATAGATAATATTACTAAAATTATTATATTTTCCCAATTTTTAAATAAAACTACTTCCTAGATTCTCTTCAAATTTAAATTTAGAATACTGCAGTAGACATCTTCTTCTACAGCTTGGAAGTTAATTATTCCAGGAGAATCTGAGTGCTAAAATGCTCAACCTTGATGAAACAAGTCTGAGGGAAACCCCTTGGCTGCTTTGGAGTCATAACATCTCTGTGGTTTCAAGGCCATTTTGAAGCCAAAGGTTAATGAATTCAGAGGGAGGCCTGTTCTCTCAGCACCATGATAAATAAAGTTGCAAACCCCCGGAGCAGAGGGGGCAGAAAGAATGCTTTTCAGAACAGAAGAAGGTCCTCTATGTGAGACAATGTAACATGGGCAGCTGAGTGTGATAGGCAGAGGCTCCAGCTGCAGTCTGGGATCTCAAGGCCAAGGACAGAAGGGAAGTCACACAGACAAAAGGGGCAATTGCTATTGAGAGCTGAGTTTCCACACTGAAAATCTTTGGAGTGCAGTTAGTTCAAGGGTCCGAGTATTACGGAATGGAAAAGCAACCAGGATACTAATTTTAAGAAACTAAAGGCAATGCTGAGTAGAGGTGGGACTAAGTTATTTGAAACTCTCCCCTGGCCACTAACATGGTATAAGACACCATTCTCTAAAGAAGGTCCTTGATGGGGACGAAGGGTAATGAGAAGATGGTGAGCCTCTTGTGAGGAAGCGTTAGATATTAAGGCACTCAGTACATAGTACACCTACAGTACACAAAAGAAACAAAAATCTACCCGTCCTAAAAACCCTTTCTCCAAAATATAGAAAGAACTATGTTTGTCACATTCTTTTTGCTATAATTCTGCCTTAGTTTAACATGGCTCTCTGAAAGTAAAGTAAAATTTTTACATTTATGATAATTGTTAGTTTTTTTCCACCATGTTTCTATGATATGCTATTCTTTCCAAGGTGTGAGGGACTTCTGATTGCTGGATAGTGTATTTTAACTAGAGATCTACACTAGCATCTTTGATGACACCCACTGGCAATTTGTAATTTATGTAAACAGGAACAAGGATTACTGACAACCCCCAGAGACTGAGTAAAGGCAAAGAAAAATTCTTTCTTCCTGGGCAGTGTTGGCTTGCCTTTAATCCCAGCACTTGGGAGGCAGAGACAGGTGAATCTCTGTGAGTTCGAGGTCAGCCTGGTCTTCAGAGTGAGTTCCAGGACAGGCTCCCAAGAGTCTTTATTACACATTTCTGTGAATATGATCTTGCAACTCCTTCGCTTTAGACTGTTAGCCTCCAGAACTAGGCAAAATATACTTCCCTTACTTTAAGCACCCAGTGTAGGGTATTTTATCACGTCAGCTCTAGGAAGATAATAAGCCAAGTTCTCAAAATGATGCCTAATGAGCAATCAAAATGAAATTAAGTAATTCTAAAACTACATATGCCTCATAAGAAACCAGTGACTTGGACTGGAGAGTTGGAGCTCAGAGGTAAGAATGTGTGTTGTTCCTGCAGTGGACTTGAGTTCAGTGTCCAGCACCAATACCAGGCAGCTCACAATGGCCTATAATCCGGTTCCTGTGGTCAGATGCCCTCTTCTGGTATCTTTGGGCACCTGTACTCAAGTACACATATCCCCCACAAATACCTTTACAATAGCCTCAGGCAAAAAAAATAAATAAATACAAAGTAACATCCTTTAATCAAGCAAATAAGAGACTTGAATAAGAAAAAATTTAAGGCATTGAAGGACCTGAAAAAGACACCAGAAGAGGGAAAGATCTGTTTCCTCTTTTATGTATATGTTAGTTTTCAACATGTATGCTTTAATCTAAATAACCACAGAGGTTAGGTACATGCTATGGGACTGGAGTGGAGGAAAAGATCTCTCAAGGAATATAAAATAAAATTAGTGCTATGGAGAGACAAAGGGAATCTAGAATAGGAGGATTGAATAGAGAGGAGGATGGGAGTGCAGGGCAAACAAAGGAATATGGGGAGGGACAACTAACACTAAAGGCCATTTGAAAAAAATGATATGGAAATCTATCACTATAGAAGATTCCTAAAATACATACATACACGAAACAAATCTAAGTGGAGTTACCAAATAATAGGGGAACCAATACCCTAATTAGATATCTTAAGCTATCAGATGAAAACTCCAGAGGCAGAAATTGGTTATGTCTTGTTGAGTCAGTGGCCAAAGGGACACCATAGGAATCCCCAAATATCACAAGCTATTGCCATTGTTATTCTTTGATCTCCAAAGGCCCTATTGCTGAACACTTATGTATGTCCTCAAACACGGTAGCTGTCAAACAGGTGCCTACCTAGAAGCTTCAGTCTTAATGACTAGCATCCATGGTACACCAGTGTCACCCAGCTACAAACCCTGTGACCAACAACAGTGACCTAGCTGCAAGGATACTGGTGGAATAGTGGCACAAAGTGGAGGAGGTGGAAAGACTATAAAAGCCAGAGGTGATGGTTGACTCCAAGCAAAAAGTGTCTTCCTGGCACAATACGACTGATGTACATATTGGACTTACAGATACAGTGATAGCATGCATGCACAGGACCTATGCAGGTTCAGTCACAAGGGGTCCCAGCACTGAGACTGGGAGAGACACAGGGTTCCATGCCAAACCAGTTGCTCTCTGCTGGAAAAGGGAAGGTCAGTTTTCTCCAATGGAGTCTCACTGGGTGTGTCAACAACACTTCAGGGCAGGCGCTATGACCAGGAATCTTTTTAATTTCATTTGCTTTTTTTTTTTTTTTTTTAGCTTTTGCTTGTTTTTGTTTGTTTGTTTTTTAATTTTCTATTTTGTGTGTGAAACCTGTGTGTGTGTGTGTGTGTGTGTGTGTGTGTGTGTTGTTTGAGAGAGAACATAAAGGTGGGTGGGTAGGCAAATCAGGAGGATCTGAGGGAAGGGAGAAAACATGATCAAAATGTATTGTTTGAGAAATTCTTTCTTCAATAAAATTAATTAATATAATTAAATGAATCAAAACTCATAAATAGAACCTGTAAGAAACTCAAAACAAAAACATAAATGAGGCATTACATTGCCAGGGAGCATGGGGTTAGGTCTTAAAATGTCTTATTAATCTTTATTTCTACCACAAATACAAATTAAGCAAAATTTACAGTTCTGGTGAATGTGTGCAGTTATGCAGTATTCTGACTCGGTTCTGGTGAGTGTATATGCTATGCAGTTATGCAGTATCCTGATTCTCAGTTCTGGTGAGTGTGTGCAGTTATGCAGTATCCTGACTCTCGGTTCTGGTGAGTGTATATGCTATGCAGTTATGCAGTATCCTGATTCTCAGTTCTGGTGAGTGTATGCAGTTATGCAGTGTCCTGACTCTCAGTTCTGGTGAGTGTATGCAGTTATGTAGTATCCTGCTGTGTTCAGGCTGCTTTGGCAAGGAATGAAAACCCACAAGGATGACTGAAAGGAAAGACAAGACATAAATAGAAAGACAGCACAAAGGATCTAGTTTTTCAAAACAACAGTTCTAGATTTTGTTTAAATGATTCTTTCTGGATTTTTTTAACTTAACAATACTGTCAACTACTTATTGTAGTTATCATGATTTCAAATTGGCCATCTGGAATTATAAACCAACGGCTAAGTTTCCATAACTTCTTAATGAATTGGGATAGAAGTACAATGTTGCAATATGACTGTGGCCTGAATCCTTGTTGAAATTGCAAAGTCTAGGGAATAGTGAGGATTTACAAAGGGTGGCAATGTTTACGAGAATGAAGGAAATGGGCAAAAGTCAAAGGAAACATAATTTCGTATCCTTCAAATTCAGCTGAGGTAGAATTTTCAAATATAATCCTTTCAATAATGTTTGAAAATGACAGTGGGTATTGTAATGAACGTTTGAAACATCAGCGTGAGAATACAGGGACTGGAGGATGACTCAATGGTAAGAGCATTTCCTGTTCTAGAGGACCAGAATTCAGTTCCCAGTACCCACATGGCATGTCCAGCTCCAAAAGGTCTGACATCCTCTTTCTATTCTCTGAAGGTGCTCATATGCACGTGGGTTTCACCAACCCCTAGCCTGAAGTAAAAGAGAAAATACTTGTTATAAAAAAGGATAAGGAAACACTAGTTACTTATCATTATCAGTTTCAACAACATGAAAAAGGCTTCCTTCATTTTAAAAGAAAAATCAGAATATGGATGTGGCTTAAAATAATACTGTTTAATTATACACACACACACACACACACACACATATATATATATATATATTATAATTATTTGTGATGGCATTTTGCCTGCATGTATGTGTCTTCACACCATGTACACCTTTGGTGTCTGTGGAGACCAAATTAAGTCTTTTCAGATCCACTGGAATTAGAGTTGTCGACAAGGCTGTGAGCCCCATGTGTGTGCTGAAAATCAAACCCTGGTCCTCTGGAGAAACAGCTAAGGCTGTTAAATAATACTCTTTAAACACATTAATGAAACTCAACTCATTAAGATTTTCTCCTCAAAGAAATGTACAAACCATTGATCGCTGCAGAGCAGCAGACACTTCAAGAGTGCCAAATGCCCTAGCCAGTCTGCTGCTTACCACACCTGCCACACACACCACACCATTCTGGCTAGATTTCTGGTTAAAGCAGCTGGGATCTGTGCTTGGGAGACTACAATAGATGCAGTTGGGTAGTAAAATGTGTGAGTACATGAGTCAGATGGATTTCCTATGATATTTAATGGTGTCCATTGCAGAAGATGACTCAATGCATTTGGATTTGTTTCTTTTGTTTGTTGTTTTTTTTCTAAAATCGGTTCTTTCAAGAAACATGTAAAAAAAATTCCCCCACATTTAAGGCATAGCATTAGGTGGAATCCCAAGTTTAAAAAACCAGTAAGTGATAACCCTGTGTGCAAGCACTCAGCACCCTTAGTACAAAACCATTTCTTGTCCTTACATCATCATTGCGCCTCTTAATCACATTTTGAGACTACAAAATGTGGACATACATGGACATAAAGAGATATTAATGTCTATAATGTCAAATGTGGGGAAATGGAATCAAGTGATTACAGCTCTCAATAGACTGGTAAACAGTTTACCTTTAAATTTTTAGATGACTCAGGGTGTAGGTTCATGATAGCATGCTTGTCTGATATTTCTGGGCTCCTTGGTTTGATTTCCAGCACCAAAAACATTATAAACTCAATATGAAAGCCAACTCCAAATGCATGATCTGATTTCTCTATAGTGCAAGAAAATGTTCACAAAGAAGTTGGGATGAAATTGTAACCAACACTCTCCTGTGTAGAACGGCTCAGTAGTTAGGCTCTGGTTTTTAAGAAAGTGATGCCTAAGCAAGCAGTGTGCTAAAGAACTATTCAGGCATAATGATACCAGTGCTTCCTAATAGGCACAGAAACCCAGCCTTGAATAAACAGTGCTCCAACTAATTTTACTAACACTGTTTATTACAAATCATGGAACACTTAGGAAGTTTGTGCTATTTCTGTGAATTTATGCTCATCATTATATATTATCTATTATGCTATGTATTTATATTTTTATGAAAACTGTTTATAACAAATCATAGAACATTTAAGAATTGTCCACTATTTCCTTTCTTGGGAACAAAGCAGAAGGTATCTGAAAACAAAAGAAAATCTAAAAGGTAATAGCTTGTCCAAGCTAATGAGCTTGTTTTTAATTCAGGTGCAATGAACTTCAAAATCTATACCCCACCCCAATTAACATCCATTCTATATTCCTATTCATTATAATTATTTTCAGAATTGGCAGTCTTCACATGACTTGTTAAGTAATTTTCCCTTTTTCATTGCAAGAGGTGATATGTCTAAGCCATTCTGTTTCATTCCATTCTCTGTCTAGGTCTTTTTCTTTTTTCTTTTATTTTATAACCAAGTCCATTTAAATGAAAACAAACATTTATAGACAATATTTGTGAATTTGGGCGTCGTTCTTTCCAAACTACTTCCTGCTGGTAAGGGGTGCTGTCATTGTTTTTCAAGACAATGTTTCTCCAAGTAGCCTTGGCTGTTCTGGGACTGGGCTTATTGTGAAGACAAGGCTGGCCTTGAACTCACAGAGATTTGCCTGCCATTTCCTCCTTAGTAATGGAATTAAAGGTGTGTGTCACTACCTCCTGGCTCAATATTTTTAAATTAATAAAATAAATTCTTTTCTTCTGTATCAAGGTAACTTTCTTGACTCTGATGAATCTAATATGGGAAAGATATGATACAGCCATTCTAATAAATACATGAAAAAAATTATCAATGTCCTAAAAATGGCCATAGATCCTGTGTAAGGGTATCTATTATAGAACACAAGGTAGATATTAAAGTTCCCAGGAGCCCTTTTTTACTGTATCTCCATACATATCACTTACAGTAAAACTTAAAGGGACTTTATTTTTCCTGTCTTCCTGTTGAGCGTTAAGAAGCAGTTGCTTTTATTGCTAAAGGGTATTTGCAGGGTTGCAAAGGTTGAGTTGTTAACCTGAACATTTTCTCTGCAGTCTCAGGGCAACTGCTCATAAAAATAGGGCCAGGCTGTTCAGGTTAGCATTTGTACTGCAAACACCAGTAGTTATTTCTCCTGAAGAGAAATCTGCAGCCTTTTAAAATTCATACACAAAATGCTATCACATCGAAGGTAGAGGAGATCAGGGTAACATGTGATTTTTTTTAAAAAAGTTATCTGTTTATAATGATTTAAATGTGGTTCATCAAGAAAGTAAAACACATACATTCTAGTAACAGGAACACTGTGGACATCTGGTTGACCCAACACACTTCTTTTCTTTTAGAAGCAGTGTTTCCTCTTTCTTAATAAAAGCTTTCTTTACCAATAAATTCTGTCAGATGTGTGAAGAATTTCCAGGCTGTCACTTTTTCTGCCTGAGATTTGTCCTGACTCTTCATTTTAATTTTTGACTGCCAGGGAACCTGATCCAGACCCTAGATAGATAAGAGACCCTTTTGCAAGTACACATGAGTCTTCATGTGTTGGATAGAATAGTATCATACACATTTTTCTAAATAGCATGTATTAAAATTCTGATATCTTGATATTGCTGTCTTGGAATGTTTTCTTATAATATAACCAGAACACACACTTTTTCATCACTCTACTTAAGTATAACCTTACAAGACTGGATGATGATTAGATCACAATCACACACCAGAAGCTAGGATTTGAATGGCAGTTCTGCAAGCCACTAAAATGAGTTACTCAACCTAAGTTACTTGATTTCTTTTCATATCATCACTACATCTGCCTTTCAGAGACCCTGGGGATGCCTCACAGGAAACAGACTTGAGAAATGATAACAGTTGGCATCAGTGTTACTGATAATGATAAGAATAATGTTAGATAGTGGTTTAATTGATATCTTTCCTTCTGTTGCCTCCTGAATATGGTTACAAGATCAGTAAGCCAAGGTGAAATTGTACCTATCACCAAGGACATTATCTTACCTGACCCATAAAACTTGTTTAAAAATGTATATTACTTCTGGGACTACAGAGAGATCTCTATAGTTAACCAAGTGTTTACCTTAGAAGTACAAAGTCTGAGTTTATCTCCAAGTATCCATTTTCAAATAAGTTATTATATTGCACACTTTTGATTCCAGCATTGGGAGACAGAGACACAAGGAGAAACCTGGTGTTTAGTGGCTGACCAGGCTAGTATATTTGATGATTTCCAGGCCAATGAGAGATACTCTATTTCCTAAGGAAAATGGAGGACAACAAAAGAACTGCTTTGAAAGTTGTTCTGTGGCCTCCACATGCACACACATATATGTGCACTCGGACCCAAGCACAAATACAAATTTGAACACACACACACACAACCAAAAAAAAAAGAACCTGGACATAACTTATAATAGGTATTTTTCTAAAACGTCATTTCAAGCCAGCTGGGTACTATTCTTTTGGGTGTAGGATGTCTTCATAAGCACAGCATGAATTCTTTACAATCACTGAGCATTGAGCTATTTACTACCTAACAGGCACTTGGCCACTTCACAAAAGCCAGATAATTTAATCCTCAAAACTGTGCTGTGAAGTAGATGGCATTATCCATATTTTGGAGGTTAATATAGTGACTCTCACAGAGAGATTCCAGCAGCTACAAAGTGGCTAGCTATACTCGAACTAGGTCTGCCTGCCTGCTCTGCACAAACCACTTGTCTTTCCACTTCTGTATCCCCATTAAGAAAAACTGGTCAGAGTCTGTGGATTCTGGGGTTTAAAAATCCAATCATTATGAATATGGTGTTCACCAACACAGCTTAAAATACCAAGAATACAGTATCCCAGGATAAAAACATACAATTCACTAAGATCTAGGCCGTTCTTAACCAAATAACCTATTCATTAATTAAAATATAATTATCACATCTTTAAAAATTCATGTAATTTGTGTTTTGAGATATGTTAAAGTGAATGATTAATGTAACTTAAGCTTAACTTTACCAGTTAACTCTTCTTCTGATAAACTATGCTAAATAGAATTGACTTAAAACTCCAATAACCCAAAGTAGTAGTCGTGTGTGTGTGTCTGTCTGTCTGTCTGTCTGTCCACATGTTTGAATGCATGTGTGTGCATGTGTATGTAAAAGCACATGTGTGTAAATGTTTATGTGTGTGAATGCATATGTGTTTTCATGTATGTATGTGAGTGCATGTGTGTGTGTAGGAATATATGTATCTGTGTGTGTTTTGTGTATGAATATGTGTGAAAGTACATCGTATGGTCTTATGTGGAGGTCAGAGTCAGCTTTCTGTATTCCTCTATTGAACTACAACTTACTGTTTTTGAGATAGAGTTTCTTATTGGCCTGGAATTCAGAAAATAGGCTAGACTAAATGGATGGACTCTTCCTTGAGATTACCACACACACAGAAAAAAATATATATATATATATATATACATACATACATACATACATACATATATATATATATGTATGTATGTATTCTTCTGGAGATCAAACTTAGGCATTTGTGTTTGTATGGTTCCTTACTGGACTTAGCAATGTTCCCAGTCTCCATAGCTTTTATGTACTAAAAAGGATGTGGAGGATGCTGGGATGTTGGCATTGAAATGGGAAAACTAGGAAACACTGCAATTAGTTGCTGGAGAGTGAAGTCAAAGCTAGAACAAGTAAACTGTAACACTAATTGAACATAATTAAGCAACTCCTCACATACAGCCAAGTTTGTGTAACAGCTTGAAAGGTACCCAGCACTGTGCCCCTTAGGAAGACGCCTTAGTAATTTGCTTTGGGAAGCTTCTCAGCATAATAGCCACAAAGACCTTTTCAGGGGTGCTGTAGCCCTCTGAGTTTGCTCTTATGAAGGGAAGTAATGTTTTCTAGCATAATTTGGATTTTAAATTTGCAGCGATGTAAGCTATGGGATAAAATGTCATAGTGTGAACAGCACAGCAAATGGTGCTTATTTTCTGCTACAGTCACTGCTGTAGTAATTGAAGAATACTGTTTCACCACACTGTCAAGATTCAACACAACTCATTGATTCTACTTGTCACCACAGGTCACTGAAACCCCAGTACACAAACAGGTCTCTTTACAAACTGAAGTATTAGACAGGACTGTGAAAATTGCCAGACCTACTCAAGGCACACGTTTGGCTTCCCCACTCCTATGGCCCTAAACTATCTGAAGCCAGTGCTTTACAATAAACATTTCCTGACTTGATTGGACCACAAGATAAGCAAGAAGGACACAGAAATGTGGGAAGTGTGACAGTGTTGAGGGCCTTCTTATAGCTCATTTTCACCATGTGTGAATATGTGAGCAAAGAGAACTGGAAGGATCTACTTTTTAGTCAACAACGAAGCAGAAATTCCATTCTGTTCCATACTCTTACAGATTGTACATATGAAGAACTCATGTATTAATTAATCTAAAATATATAAGTATTTCTACCCAAAGTCTTTGTTTTGGACACCATCATGACCTTTAGCCCCATACATGAAGAAATTGTCTAAATCCTTCCTTTAGGTTGTACCAAATAAGTGCCATGCTTCCTATTTCCATTTATTGAGCTATCCCCTTCTTCACAACTATGTTAATTACACATTAAACCAAAGATTTATCCCCATCACTCAGTGTGAATATATGTAACCATAGCTATCTTAACTCACATCAGGGAAAGAAGAAGGTTAACAGAAAGAAAATGATGGAGAGGAGTAAAACAAGGGAGAGAACTCTTGTCTGCCAAGAGCCTGCCCTGGCTGACATGGGTAGTTCAACCTTGCTCTGTCAAGCCTAGCTTGCAGAGTGCAAAGTAAGTGCAGGAATGATAAGAATGTATGAATTTCACTTTTAAATTTTCTGCTATCCAAATGCACTCATTCTTGATAACTTCACTAATTGGTAGCTTTCTTATTCATGAAACTTTTTTTGTCAGGGCTGATAAATTAACTGACCTGACCCTGTGTCCCTTGAGTTCTTGCAGGGACTGAAGTTACTAGTTGCCCTTCTCAACATGGCAGGAAGCAGAGATTTCATCGAAAATATTTTTTCATTGTATTGCTATTTACTAATCTACAACAAAGTAAATGACTGATGAGGAGTGGGAGGATCTAAGCCACTGGCTGTGGGATGGAAGAACCATTGCTTATGTATAATTTATACACCTTATCACCTACCTCAAAGTATCAGACATGAAGGATGGTTAAAAAAGGGGAAAAGGGGGGGCAGGGAAATAGGTTGGTTCTCTTTGTGCATAGCAGACCACAACCAATACTCTACCTCTGCCAACCACCACGGCTGTGGGTTCACAGGTGCAGATGCAGTGTAGGAGGGAATTGAAGCGAATGTTGGAGTTGAGGAAAGCCACCACACAGCCCAGCTTAGCCAGGCCGAACCACACGTGAATAAAGTCGGGCTCATTGCTCATCAACAAAGCCACAACATCCCCCCTTTTCAGTGAGGAGTGGTCCAGGAAGGCATGGGCCACTCTGTTGCTTCTCTTGTCTACATCCTCATAGGTGTAGACATCCCCCTCATAAATAAGGAAGGCTTTCTGCGGTTGTCTCCTGGCATGGCTCTGGAACTTATCCAGCACAGTGAAGACCTCCCCTCTCAGTTTGTATATCTCCATCTGAATGCCATAGCGCACCACCTTCAGCAGGAACCACAAATCGTCCCAGAAATACGGGAACAGAAGTTTCTGCACTAAGTGCAGGAAGAGCAGTCCAGTCCCAAATCCTGTGAGCCAAGACAGAAGCATGAGCTCCCCGGCCACCAGCTGACCCAATGGGTCCTCTCTCAGTGTCTTTCTTTTCCAAAGGCTTCACCTCTTTTGCTCTGGAGACCCCTGTCCTGAAAGCTCAGGGCTGGCATACAGGCTTTCTGTGTGTACCCTGCAAAAGAAATCAATATTTCACTCAGAAGGGCTACAGAATGCTGGCTGATAAGGCTTTGGACACTGGACAGGGGAGCGGTGGAGCAGAGCCCTGAGTCTTCTTATAGAAAAACAAACAAACAAACAAACAAAACCTCAAAACAATACCAAACCAAAAATAAAACCCCACAAAACAACAATAACAACAAAACCTGAAAAACTGCTTGCATACAGCACTCAGGGGCTGGAAATGAGCCCAGAGTTCCCACCCCTGTGCTGCTGACAGAGTGGGCTGGTTGCAGGAGACTTTGGGCTTCAGGCTGAGGTCTTTGTCACCTCTTGTTCCTTGTAAGAACTATGCTATGCTGGGATGTACCTCTTCAGACAGATGTGCCCCTTCCGCAGCCAGGATCTGGAGGCTGAATTAGAGCTGCTGTGGCAGAGAAAGGCAGTGGTTTCCTGCTGGCTCCTGCCCGGCTCTCATGCAGGGGCTCAGCCACACCTCACAGTCACTAAGCAGACACAGCAGCCAAAGCCACCCTCATCCAGCCACCCTCGCCCCGCCCAGGGCAAGGATCTCCTTTCCCTCCCACACAAGCTCTGTCTATAGGCCAGAGTGTCTGCTGGAAGGAACTGCTGGGCACAGAGGCTAGGGATCTTCTTCCCAGTGTCCTTGAAGCTGGGATAGTCACCCTCCTGCCTCCCCCAGCCCTTGAGCCAACTTTGCAGTGACTTCCTGGACTCTGTCAGGCATCAGGCTGAGCAAATAGGCCACCTCTCCAAGTGGGAATGTGGTGGCCAGCTCACATGTTAAGCCCAGCCTCAGGCAGGATGTCCCACAGTTTTGTTTAGAGTAACACATCTCCTGGCATTGGGTCAGGGATGATGAGTGGCCTCTGGAGAGACTGGTGAGGTGAGAGAATGTTGACTCAGGGGGTCATTAGTAGATTAAGAAAATTATTGATGAGGTTTTAGGTAGAGGCTCCAAATAAACAAAGCAATACCTGCTCAAAGCAAAAGAGAGGTGAGTGCCCATCTATGAATTAATTAGGTCCAAAAGCGGTTATTTTTTGAGAAAAGGTGTAATGCTTGAACCCATTCGTGAAAACTCACGTTTACTCCTTTTCCAATAGGCAAAAATTTAAGTCTGTGGCTAAATCAGTGTTGGCCTGTCCATTACAACACTATCCCTAGAGTGACAATCTCAAAAACAAAATGAAACAACAACAAAAATGATTTAGTATCTGAACTTATGCCATATTTTATTTTATTATTTTATTTCACATATCGATCCCAGTTCCCTCTACCTCCCTCACTCCCTCCCTACGTTCCTCCCTCCAACTTTCCCTCTCTCCCCCTTTCCCTCCCATCCTTCCCTCACTCCACATGTAGGGTGATGCCATCCAGGAGGGGTCAACAAAATCTGTAAAGTCATTTGGAGTAGGGACTAGGACTTCTCTCCTGTCTCTAGGTTAAGGGAATATCCCTCCATGGGGAATGTGCTCCCAAAGTCCTTTTGTGCACAAGGGATACATCCTGGTTCCACTGTCTGAGGTCCCTTAGCCTGTTCAGGGGTTCTGAGTCAGTCCCATGCTGGATTCCCAGCTATCAGTCTGGGGGGCCCATAAGCTCCCCCTTGTTCAGGTCAGCTGTCTCTGTGGGTTTCTGTAGCCTGGTCTTGTCCTCATTCTCTGAATCTGGAATCCAGTTCAGCTCAGTGTTTAGTTGTGGGTGTTTGCTTCTGTTTCCAACAGATACTAGATGAGGGCTCTATGATGGTGGATAAGTTAGCCATTGATCTTATTATCAGGGAAGGGCATTTATGGTAGCCTTTCCACTGTTGCTCAAATTGTTAGTTGGAGTCAGTATTGTAGGTCTCTGAACATTTCTTTAGGTTCAGTTTTCTCTTAGAATCCACCTTGTATCCTAGTTCCTCTGGCGGTGTGAATTATAGGCTGGTGATCCTTTGCTTTAGGAGTAAAATCCATATATGAGCGAGTACATACCATGTTCCTCTTTTTGTGACTGGGCTACCTCATTCAGGATGGTTTCAAGTTCCATCCACTTGCCTGTGAATTTCAAGATTCCATTATTTTTTTCTGCAGAGTAGTATTCCATTGTGTAGATGCGCCACATATTCTTTTATCCATTCTTCAGTTGAGGGGCATCTAGGTTGCTTCCAGGTTCTTGCTATTATAAATAATGCTGCTATGAACATAGCTGAACTCACGTCTTTGTTGCATGGATGTGAATCCTTTAGGTATATGCCTAAGAGGGGGATTGCTGGGTCCTGTGGTAAACTGATTCCCATTTTCCTGAGGATCTGCCATACTGATCTCCAAAATGGCTGTATGAGTTTGCACTCCCACCAGCAGTGGAGGAGTGTTCCCTTTTCTCCACATCCTCTCCAACATGATTCATCATTGGTGTTTCTAATTTTAGCCATTCTGGCAGGAGTAAGATGGTATCTCAAAGTTGTTTTGATTTGCATTTCCCTGATAGCTAAGGATGTTGAGCACTTTCATAAGTGCCTTTCAGTCTTTTTTGATGTCCTCTATTGAGAATTCTCTCTTCAGTTCCATACCCCATTTTTAAATAGGGTTATTTGGTGTTTTGTTGACTAGTTTCTTGAGTTCTTCATATATTTTGGAGATCAACCCTTTGTCAGATGTAGGATTGGTGAAAATCCTTTCCCAGTCTGTGGGATGCCGTTTGGTCTTGTCCACTGTGTCCTTTGCCTTACAGAAGCTTCTAAGTTTGAGGAGGTCCCATTTATTAATTGTTGCTCTTGGTGTTTGTGCTACTAGAGTTATGTTCAGGAAGCAGTCTCCTACACCAATTTATTCAAGGGTACCTCCCATTTTCTCTTCTAAGAGGTTCAGTGTGGCTGGACTTATGTTCAGGTCTTCGATCCATTTGAACTTCAGTTTTGTGTGTGGAGATAGACATGGGTCTATCTGCAGTCTTCTACACACCATCATCCAATTGTACCAACACCATTTGTTGAAGATGCTTTCCTCCCCACATTGTATACTTTTAGCTGTTTTGTCAAAAATCAGGTGTTTGTAGGTGTGTGGGTTAATATCAGGATTTTTTATTTGATTCCATTAGTCTACTTGTCTATTTTTGTGCCAATACCAAGCTGTTTTCAGTACTATAGCTCTGTAGTAGAGCTTAAAGTCAGGAATGGTGATGCCTCCTGAAGTTCTTTTATTGTACAAGGTTGTTTTGGCTATCCTGGGTCTTTTGTTTTTTCATATAAATTATTGTCCTTTCAAGGTCAGTGAAGAATTGTGGTGGGATTTTAATAGGGATTGCATTGAATCTGTAGATTGCTTTTGGCAAGATTGCCATTTTTACTATGTTTATCCTATCTATCCAAGAGCATGGGAGATCTTTCCATTTTCTGGTATCTTCCTTAATTTCTTTCTTTAAATACACTAAGTTTTTATTATATAGGTTTTTCACTTGTTTGGTAAGCATTACCCCAAGGTAATTTATGTTGTTTGTGGCTTTTGTAAAGGGTGATGTTTCTCTGATTTCTTTCTCAGTCCCTTTTTCATCTGAGTAAAGTAGGGCTACTGATTTTTTTTTTTAGTTTATCTTATATCCTGCTAGTTTGCTGAAGGTATTTATCTGCTGTAGAAGTTCCCTGGTAGAGTTTTTTTTTTTTTGGGGGGTCACTTATGTAAACTATCATATCATCTGCAAATAGAGAAAGTTTGACTTCTTCCTTTCTAATTTGGATCTCCTTGATCTCATTTTGTTGTCTTATTGTTTTAGTTAGAACTCCAAGTACAATATTGAAGAGATATGGAGAGAGAGGTCAGCCTTGTCTTGTTCCTGATTTTAGAGGAATCGCCTTAAGCTTCTCTCCATTCAGTTTGATATTGGCTGTTAGTTTACTGTATATTGCTCTTATCATGTTTATGTTTGTTCCTGTTATCTCTGATCTCTCCAACACCTTTATGATGTAAGTGTGTTGAATTTTGTTGAAGGCTTTTTCAGCATCTAGGGAGATGATCGTGTGGTTCTTTTTCAGTTTGTTTATATGGTGGATCACATTGATAGATTTTCGTATGTTAAAACATCCCAGCAACCCATGGTCATACTGGATGATTTCTCTGATGTTTTCTTGGATTTGGTTAGCCAATATATTATTGAGTATTTTTGCATCAATGTTCATCAGGGATATTGGTCTGTAGTTTTCTTTGTTAGTTGTGTCTTTGTGTGGCTTGGGTTTCAAGGTGACTGTGGCCTCATAAAAAGAGTTTGGTAAAGAACCTTCTGTTTCTATGGTGTGGAACAATTTCAAGAGTATTGGTATTAGCTCTTCCTTGAATTTCTGGTAGAATTCTGCACAGAAGCCATCTGGCCCTGGGCTTTTTTTTGGTTGGAAGGCTTTTGATGACTGCTTCTATTTCGTTAGGGGTTATAGGTCTATTTAAGTTGTTTGTCTGTTCTTGATTTAATTTTGGTAAGTGATAGTTATCCAGAAATTTGTCCATTTCCTTTGAATTTTCAAATTTTGTGGAGTACAGGTTTTCAATGTATGAACTGAAAATTGTCTGGATTTCCTCTGTGTCCGTTGTTATGTCCCCCCTTTCATTTATGATTTTGTTAATTTGCATGTTCTCTCTCTGCTTTTTTATTAGTTTGGATGAAGATTTGTTTATCTTGTTGATTTTCTCAAAAACCCAACTCTTTGTTGCATTGATTTTTTTTTGGTATTGTTTTCCTGGTTTCTATTTTATTGATTTCAGCCCTCAAATTGATTATTTCCTGGTATCTACTCCTCCTGGGTGAGTTTGATTCTTTTTGTTCTAAGGCTTTCAGTGGTGCTTTTAATTGTCCAATGTGACCAACTTCTGTTTTCTTCATATGGGCACTTAGTGCAATGAACTTCCCTTGTAACACTGCTTTCAAGGTGTCCATTCTCATTGAATTTTAAGAAGTCCTTAATTTTTTTATTTCTTCTTTGACCCAGGTATGGTGCATTTGCACATTGTTCAGTTTACATGAGTTTGTAGGTTTTCTGAGATTTGTGTTGTTGAATTCTAATGTTAAATCATGGTGGTCTGATAAGATATAGGGGACTATTCCAATTTTTTTTTTAATATCTGTTGAGGTTTGTTCTGTCACCTAGTATGTGGTCAATTTTAGAGAAGGTTCCATGTGGAACAGAAGGTATATTCTTCTGTGTTTGGATGCAATGTTCTATAGATGTCTTTTAAACCCAATTGAGACATAACTTCTGTTAGTTCTTTTGTTCCTTTGTTAAGTTTCTGATTTGTGGTCCTGTCTAGTGGTGAGAGTGGCATGTTGAAGTCTCCCACTATAAGTGTGTGAGGTTTTATGTGAGGTTTGAGTTTTAGTAGCATTGAAATTTGTGCTGATGGATTTCACCTGCAATGAATAGGAAATGACAGTCTTCATCTCTTTTGATTAATTTTGGTTTGAAGTATAACTTGTAAGATATTAGGATAGCCATACCTGCTTGCTTCTTGGGTCCATTTGATTGGAAGATCTTTCCCCAACCCTTTACTCTGAGGTAATGTCTATCTTTGATGCTTAGATGTGTTTCTTGTATGCAGCAAAAGGATAGATTCTGTCTTCGTATCCATTCTGTTAGCCTGTGTATTTTTATAAGCGAGTTAAGACCATTAATGTTGAGGGATAGTAAGTACCATTGATTGTTAATGCTTGTTTGTTTTATATTTGTTGTTGGCAGTGGTATTGTGAATATATTTGTCCTGCTTTACCCTTGGGTTCTGGTGAAGTGGGATTATCTATTGCCCATATCTTTGTGAGTGTAGTTAACTTCCTTGGGTTGGAGTTTTCCTTCTAGAACTTTCTGTAGGGCTGGATTTGTAGATATGTATTGTGAAAATCTGGCTTTGTCATTAAATACCTTGTTTTCTCCGTCTATAGTGATTGAGAGTTTTGCTGGGTATAGTAGCCAGGGCTGGCATCCATGGACTCTTAGTACTTGTAGAACATCTATCCAGGACCTTCTGGCCTTGAGAGTTTCCATGGAAAATTTGGGTGTAATTTTGTTCACAACAATAGTTTTGCTCCTGTTATGAATAATAATGTAATATTTTTAGAGACAGAAGTTTGCCAAAAAGAGCCATAGTTTGCCACTGAACTATATTAAAAGAGTACTTTTTTTTTATGAAATGAGAGAATTTTACACAGAAGAATGTTTAATTGTATATTCTTATTTTGTGTGTTTTCAGATGTAAATTTTATTTATAATTATATATATATATATTTACAAGTATATAAGTATATATGTTTTCATGTATGTACACATGCAAGTGTAACATTGCTATGAAGGCCATAAGTTGATGTCTGTCATCTTCATATATCATTCTCCATATTATAGTCTTATTATTATTATAATGATGATGAGACAGGCTCTCTTACTGACCCTGGTGAAATGAATAAAATTGACTGGCCAACAAGCCTGAGTAGTGGGGTGGGCTGTAGTCTCTGGTTCTCCAATGGTGAGACAGCAAGCTTGTGTCACCTGGCCTGGTATTTTACATGCATGCTGGGGATACAAACTCTGCTCCTCATGCTGGTTGGACAAACATTTGACTCATTTCTCTAGCTCTTTGCTCTCAAATGTATATGCAATGCTAATTGTGTGCTTATTAATTGCCTCATTATGTCTTTTTTTTCTTCCATCCATCTGCAGGCTTCTAGCTAACTTCAGATTTTTTAAGAAAAAAAAAAAGAAAGAAAGAAAGAAAGAAGAAGGAAAAGAAAAAACACAGAAGAAAGCAGTAACAAAAATCTTGATAACTAAACACAAACTGTACTTGCCTTGGTTAGTTTGAAACCCTGAAGTCACAGACTCCTAGGTCCTCCCATGTAGATGAGGAGAATGTTTTATAACTTGATGTACAAGCTTTTGCCTTTTCAATTCAGAAGTATCTTTGTTGTGTAATAAGGAAAGGCTGTAACCACAAACATTTTAGACCTGTTGCCCCTTGGCTCAGTGATTCAGTCACATCCTAGAAAATCACCTTTAAGGCACAAAATTAGTACAGAGCAGGTAGTGTCTCAGGTGATTGGCTCCCTAATAGCAGTAAATCTGTCTCCTCCCACAGAGCATCATGTATACTAAAGCTTTGTATGCCTCTAAAAATGAAGGGCTGCATGTTCTCAGTTGTTCCTCCAGAAAACAGAAGTCTTGGGTTTCTATGGATCATGCATGGCAAAGAAACATGATGGGCTGGAGCCTCGACAAGGCTCTGCCCAGCATACCTAATTCTCATCTGTAATGATGGATGACTGACCAATTTTCACATCTAGATTTCAGCCACAGCCATACTTCCTGTAGGCCTCCCATGTAAGCATGACAAGTATTCTACACTAGGCACATTCCCGAGGAAGGCAGAGGAAAAAGGCTGTTTATGTTGACAAATTGGTCACACCCAAAAGACAAGTAAAATGTCACCCAACTCCACAACAGGAGGCAGTTTGCCACTTAGAGCAAGGTGCTCAAGGAGAGTTTAGCTCCTACCCTTCCACAGAAACAAGGAGACATGGGTACTGTCTTTCTTCAAAGGGAAGAGGAACAGAATCGAAAATACTGACTACAGAAATCACCCACTTTATAATTTCATTCAGGAGCAATATCTATAGTTTTACAATTTTTAATGACTGAATTTAGACTGTGATACCAACTTGGGTTTTGGTGGAAAACCTACATTTCTTGTAATCCAATGTGTATTTGCATTCATGAATAATTATTGCCTAGAACATTTTCCACCACAAAGGCTTATGAAACAAACATATTAAAGTCAAGGATGCTGTTAGAAAGTTGGGAGCTATTATTATTTCTATGTATCTTAGACACATCAAACACATCTTAAATATATATAAAAATAAATTATAGTACCAATTAAACCACCCCTTAATAATAGTTCTGGGAGCAGCTCCCAAACAAATTAAATATTAAACTATCATTTTTACCACTAATTGAAAATATACCTAGAAATTTATGCATATCAAAGTCCTAACAAGATACTTCACACACTTATTTTATTCATGGCATTTCTTAGATCCAAATACGTCTATGAAACATTTCCCTTCCTCAATATTGGTGAAATTAACTTTCTGAAAAAGATATTTATGTAAACTCTTGGGAGTTTCATTAGTGTCTTCCAATGCAGCATATGATTTTTTTTTTTTGAGAAATTAAAGTCAACCCAAGGTTAGGAAAAAAAAATAACTTTGCAGTCCCTGTCACAGCCTCTTTTGCCTTTTCCAAAGATTTTTTTTTTTTAAGAGACTAGGTTAGAATTTTCTACCATTGTGCAAACTATCTGATAATTTATTTTTGCTATGTATAAACTTTTCAAATTAATTTTCGTTCACTTTGTTATTTCTTGGAGATATCCTCTGGGCTGTTGGGATATTGTTCAGAAAGCTCTTGCCTGTATACATCTCGATGTATATTTCAATGTTTTCTTCTAGTAGCTCCATCATTTCAACTTTTAAATTGAAGCCTTTGATCCACTTTGAATTGATTCAGTAGCATGAGTAACACGAATCTAGTTTCATATTTTCAATATATCCAGTTTTACCAGCACCATTTGATGAATAGACTGGTTTTTATTCCCAGTATAGTTTTTGACATATTCCTATCAAAAATCCAATGGCCCTAGTTATGTTATTTCTTCACATTGTGTTTACTAGGATATATTAATGTTTTTATGACAACATTATGCTGACTTTGTCACTATGACTTTAAGCATGATTTGAGGTCAGGTATTGTGATGCCTCAGTCACTATTCTTTATGCTTAAGATTACTTTGGTTACTTCAGTTAGAGTGTTAATATCTAGAATATAATGACTACTCAAATCAAACGCCTTTAAAAACTCGGCCAATCAATAGATGAACCAATTAATTGAACACAAAGACCTCAAAAGAAAACATACAGATAGTGGGAGATTTTTTTCAACTGTAAAGAAAAATGGAATAATAATTTTTGCTAAAAAGTGATGGACCTATAAAGCATTGTGTTAAAGTAGATGACCCCCATATGAGAAAGGCAAATACCACATGTTCCTATTATATGTACATTTAGTTTTCAGGCTTCATATGTATGAACATGTGTATGAACATAAAGAAATTCACAAGAGGTGGGAAAAGGTATGGAAAAAAAGGGATGGCAATAGGATGTATGTGACGTGAAAGCTAAAAGGAAGTGACTGGGGGAAGATGGGTTCTAGGGATTGGGAAAGGAAAAAAATAAACAAAAACACTGCTTGAAAACTTGATAACAAAACCTAATACTTTCCGCTAACTTAAAAATTAAATTAATTAAAGATAGTGTGCCCATTTTTTTCTTTGTTGCTGTTATAAAACACTGACCAAAAGCAATGGGGAGGGAAGGGTTTATTTAGCTCACAGCCCATCATCCAGGGAAGGCAAGGCAGAAACTGAAGCACAGACCATGGAGGAATGCTGCTTATTGACTTAATTTCTCTGGCTGATTTAACTATTTTTCTTTTTCTTTCTTTTTTTTCAGAAGCAAACCATCATCACAAATAACTCTTTATTTGTCACTATTAAAAATCTGGATTTTAAACAGATTCTTGGACTGATGGTTCATATCCATCAGCTCATTCAACTTTAGCACCTGTCTTATTACCAGTAGTTTTTCAAGAACTACCTCCTTCACCATGGAGCTCCATGAGTTTTCCCAATTCAAACTTGGGTTTCTTCAGCATTTTTACTTTTCTAAGAAGACATCATGAAGAGGATAAATTGACTGGCAAGCCTTTTCTATGTCTTTCCCAATGCTGTCTGGAATCAATTTATTGACCACCTCCTTCAAGCCATTTGTCTGCACTTCTCCGGTCATGATTTCCATCATCTTCTTGTGGATCTGGCGGACCTGCTGGTGCTGTGCATAGGAGGTCTTGCATATCTGGTTGTTGTGTTTTTTTTTTTTTTTTTTTTTTTTTTTTTGTGAAACCAACACAAAACAGACAGAGCAAATAACCATCCATTGTCTTGACATCAACATGTGCTTCAATCATGGTCTGCCACTTTTTGACCATGGGACACAGTTTTGTCCTGGGTAAGATCCATGCCGTGGAAGTTAGTCAGACAGTTTTTGCCCTGAACATCCTCAGTAATTAGCTTGAATTTTCTAAATGCAACTTCGTCATTCTGTAGGTCAGCAAGGCTCACTTCAAACACACACCCTTGAGGCCATCAGATGCAATTTTGGTTCCTTGGGTCCTCATGACTAGTGTCTTCCCAATGTTTCTAATATTGAACATGGCCGGAGCTTTCACATCATACCAATCTTTCTTCGAAAATGGATCAACCACTTTGTTCTTGGTTCCCTGCTTGCTGCCTTTTGTCAGGTGCTTGTTCTTGCAGCCCACCATGGTGCTGCCAAGAGAGCCAAAAAAGCTAGCTATTTTTCTTATACAGCCCAAGTTCACACGTCTAGGGATGACACTCCCACAAGAAAATGAGTTGATAGGTAAATATGGTGAAAGCAATCCCTCTTCCCATTGATGCTTAGACAGACAGATGATGATAGATGATAGATGATAGATAGACAGACAGACAGACAGATCATTAGAGTTCTTGAAGAGTTGTTTTCTTACTTTTTCTTGACTTCTATCTTTTGAGACTTGATGGAACTGTCATTAAACTTTTTGATAATACTTCATAGGCAATGCTACGCACTTTATAATATATCATAGTAATGTGCTATTTGGGCATTGTGAGTCAGTCAGCAATCCCTATTGGCAATGATAACACTGCCTAATGTTTTCAGGTGGAAATGTGTGATTTTGTTTTTCTATTTGTGATGCACTTTATTTGACAAACACTAGCAAGCTGGCCTTTGTTTATCAATGTCCACTGTTATGTCAGGCACCAAATTATTTTATCATCAATTAATAGATACTTGCCTAAATGAATTCCTTTAACTATCATTCCATCTACATTTCTAGATGACATGTTTCTAATTATGGCTTTGTGGTTATCTTGAAAGTTTTTGTGAGACAGTTTGATTAACTTTTTTTCTCTAGTAACTAACTGTTAAGGAAAGATGCATCAACATGCTTCCCTGTTGAAAATGCAAATATATGTTGACCATACGCACCCCCCCCCCAGTACTTCCCTCAAGCTTCATCAGTGTTTCCCACCAGTAAGACTCTCTCCTGATTCATGTCCTCTTTATTTAAAAAATAATCCACTGAGTCTAAATAATGATGTTTACATGTACATGAATATGAGCCCATCATCTGAGTCAGGGGCACCTTACCAGCTGCCATACTCCAAAGATAAGTGACTCTCCCTCTGTTAGCAGTCATCAACTGCCAGTAGCTCCATGCTAGGGGCGGGGCCTCAGGAGCCTCTTCTCAAGCCAGTCTGGAATTTCGAATGGCTTAAAAGCCATTTTTTATCCAGAAGTCAATTCTTCAGAGCAGTTCTTCCTATAGTCTCTCTTATGGCATTTCGGGGTCTCTTCTTCTACTGTGTTCCCAGAGCCTTAGTTGGTACACAGTTGATATGGAAGATGCTTTTAAGGCTGAACACTCAGAGTCATTTATTTTCAGCACATTAGCTCTGCATTAACTGCTACCAATTCTGTCTCACACACCTTAATTCATCTATCCCTATTAGTATGTTTCTAGCTTCCTGGATTCTACATAGACTTCAAGTTACACACATGAAACAAAAGACTCAAAGCTGAGATCTACATATGAGCTGTGACATTTGTCTTTCTGGACCTATTTATCTGCAAAATTAATGATTTCATTTGTTTATAGATGGGTAATATTCCATTTTACATATGTACCACATTTTCCTTATCTGTTCATCAGTTGGTTGACATCAGGTTGACTCCATTTCCTACTTATTGTGCATAGAACAGCAATGCACAGGGCAAGTGTCTCTAAAATCAGATTTAAAGTCCTTTAAGCATATGGTTAGGAATGGCAGAGTTGAGTCCTCTGGTAGTTCATTTTGAAGTTATGTTGAGAAATCCTAAACTATATATTATATTTCAAATATGTTAGTTACTCAGTGTGAAAATTAGAGGACCATAAAAGAGAGACTCGGAAATTTTGGCTTCAATATTACTCCTTCTGCTTATTACACTTAACAGTTGCTGTTAATGTTTGCATTGTTTCTTTTTGTAAATGTGAGGATATTTTCTCTTTTTATTATTTATTTTTTCTTATTTTACATATCAATCCCAGTTCCTTATCCTTCCCTCCCTTTCTTCCTCCCTCCCATGCCCCCTGACCACCTTCCTATCCCATTACCCCCACTTCACAGGGAGGGTGATGCCTTCCAGGAGGGGTCAACAAAATCTGTCAAGTCATTTGGAGTAGGGACTAGGCCCTTCCTCCTGCCTCTAGGCTAAGGGAGTATCCCTCCATGGGGAATATGCTCCTGAAGTTCTTTCGTGTAACAGGGATACATCCTGGTTCCACTGTCAGAGGTCCCTTAGACTGAAACAGGTGTTCTAACTGAAACCTACTTTCAGGGGGTCTGAGTCAGTACAATGCTGGATTACTAGCTATCAGTCTGAGGGCCAATTAGCTCCTCTTTGTTCAGGTCAGCTGCCTCTGTGGGTTTCTGTATCCTGGTCTTGTCCTCCCTCTCTACATCTGGAATCCAGTTCAGCTCAGTGTTTAGCTGTGGGTATCTGCTTCTATTTCCATCAGTTACTAGATGAGGGCTATATGATGATGGATAAGTTAGTCATTAATCTCATTATCAGGGAAGGGCATTTATGGTAGCCTTTCCATTGTTGCTCAAATTGTTAGTTAGAGTCAGTCTTGTAGGTCTCTGGACATTTCTCTAGAGTCAGTGTTCTCTTCAAACCTATCATGACTTCCTTTTTTATGGTATCTATCTATCTCTCTCTCTCTCTCTCTCCTATTCCTCCCTTGACTCAATCTTCCTAGTCCCATGTGCTTTCCTCTCCTCCCCTTCTCTTTCTCCCTCTCTACTCACTGCTACCCCCACTCCCAATATGCACAGGAGCTCTTGTCCCTTTCTCCTTCTGTGAGGGACCTTGTATGAATCTCTTAGAATCCCCCTTGTATCCTAGTTTCTCTGGCAGTGTGAATTATAGGCTGGTGATTCTTTGCTCTATGTCTTAAATCCATATATGAGTGAGTACATACCATATAAAGCTTCCATCTCATAGGCTTTTATAGACTATTTTATGGACTTTCAAGTCTTGTTATTTAAGAACTACATCTTGTAAGGTCTTAGGCAAGGATTCATCTGCCTGATCTAGGACAAGTAAGTTGAAAACCTTTAGGGAGAAATTCCTGTCATAAGTTCCATTAAGAGCTTCTATGATTCCCTAAAGTTAAAAACTCGACATTAAAAGGAGTTTTGACAAAAATTATCTCACCATCACGGATAACTTTGAGAGGTTCCAGACTTCAATGCAAAAGTTACTCTGCTTGTGGTCCAGTGACAGGAAAGCTGTGTGGAATGTGAAGCCATGACTGACAGACAGTAAAGTCTTCAGTGGATAGAGAGTTCTTCTGGTGAATATACACACAAAAGTTACTTTCATTAAATCTGCCCTGAGCAGAGCTATTGGAGCTGCTCCACAGAAGACAAGAGTCAGGTTATTTTGTAAACTTAGTTGAGGAAATATCAGAGTCAAAAATGAGTGACTCCATTGATTAAAATGCTGTTGATGATGGCAAAGTTCCCCAAAAGGATAAGTTAATGATTGCTGTAAACTTTGCTGCTGTCTCATTTTAAATAATTCCCAAAAACTGTATCTTTTTCTACCACAGCCATAATGATCAGCAATTAAAGTAAGACACTCATCACCCAAACTTCAGCATTTGTTAGGGATAAATTATTTTTAATTAAGGAATGTTCATTCTCTGCTAAAATAGTATAATGAAATTATAAGATTTTTTTTTGTTTTATTTGGGGGTTTATTTATTTATTTATTAGTTTTTTTGAGAAGGGGTTTGTCTGTGTAACAACTCTGGCTGTCCTAGAACTCCCTTCGTAGATCAGCTGGTCTGGAACTACCAGAGCTTTGCCTACTTATGTCTCCCAAGTGCTGGGATTAATGATGTACATCAGCACCCTGCTGGTCATCATAAGTTTTGTATTTAATGGGGAACCACAAAAAATCATGTTAGTCACTTGACTGCATATTACAGTGAATTTATTACAGTGACCTGAACCCAAATCCATCATATCCCCTAGATATATGTCTAGTCAAATTAATCCTATATGTAACATATGTGCATTATACTATATATATATATATATATATATATATATATACATATATACATACATATACATATATATAACAAAGTGTTTGGTACTGTGTTCTAGCAACATTATTAAAGTGCTTTCTACTATAAAATATGAATGTTAGTTGACATAAAATTACATAATTCAAAATCTGTATGTTTTATACCCTTCACAGTACTAAGTTTCCTTCATGTATTTATACACCAAATTAGAAAGACTAAACAAACAAATCTTCCAGAGATGAGATATTTGGCAACAATATGGACTAAAAAGTCTAGGCCACACACTTCAAAGAGCTATTGTTCTTTGAACTAATATAAGAATAAGTGTGTGTCCTGATCTGGTACAGGAGGAATGTACAAAATTTGGCTCAATAAATCAATGATACATATGAGTAGTGTAGTATAACACCAAATTAAAGTCTAGAGTTACAACAGATAGTTGATGTTTGACAATAGTTGATGTTTGACACCAGGGCAAACCTGTTGGTTTCCAGAGTTACTTATGAACTCAGTGAGTCTCCCAAAAGTCTTAGTATAATCTTTTTTTCAATGTAGAAATATCATTAATAGAATTATAAATTTGACATCTCATTCTTTTGCCAACAAAAGATATGTGTGTGTGTATGTATATGTATATGTATGTGTATATGTAAGTGTATGGGTATATGTATACATATATGTATATACATACATACAGACATATATCTGATAGAAATGGTAGCTTGCTGTCCTTCACAGTTGTGGGTCTCCAAGAAATAGAGTCAAAACCAGATGCTCTGGTGCTGTTGCAGTAGAGATCTAGAAGAAAGGAAAGACAGAGTACAAGCTTGTACCTTCCAGCAGTTACAGCCTTAGGCTAGAAGACTTAAAAAAGAAGAAGCACAGGCAAGATCTGTCATCAGGTCAGGGTTCGATATAGGAATATTTATGAAACTGGAGCTATTATTTATTTTTTTTAAGTCTCCAGGGGAAATACTAATTAATGAAGTGTCATCATGCCATAGGTACTCATGTCTGCACTATACCTATGCCTGGCATAACGCTGGTGAGCCACTCTCATCAAGCATGTAGAACCAGAGCATCATGGTCACCTGTGATGCTCACAGGACATACTTTTGGAGCCATTGTTTGTGTGGATGGGGTGGGTAGGAGTTGTAATGCTTGTTTCTGACTACCAAACACTGTGGGGTTAGTCTCAGTGCACCTACCTGTCCACATCCACACTCAGAATGGGCAAGATGGCCCCTCAAACCCCATTAGGGATCATTTGCAGCTCTGTGTTGCTCTACCTCGCTGGCTTCCAAAAAGATATGACATAAGGCATAAGACCCAAAAGCTCAAGTAATATCCCTTCCCTGATGGACTTTTTGAAAGTTCATGTAATCTCAGCACTCAGGACTTTGGGGCAAGCCTTGTTTATAGAGTGAGTTCCAGAATACCCAAGGCTACACAGAAAAACCCTGTCTCAAAAAAAAAAATCAAGTAAATACATAGTACTACATAGTACTCAGGTCCTAGCTAATAGACAACCCACACACTGCGACAAATTGCTGAGTGCCTCTGGTGCCATATCATTTAACACATCACAAGCTTTGTTGAGATAAACATGTGTCTTCCCATCAGCCATGACTCTTTCTACAGCAGGTTGTGGCCAGGGTAGAGGGAAACTGTGTGGCAGCTGAACAGGAAGTTACATCAGAGCTATAAACTATGGCCAGTAGTCATGCAATCTTCATGTTCAAATTTAGCAAGGATCCTCGGAATATATGAGCTGTAGCTCTTGTCTCTCAGTACCCCTTCTGTTTGGAAATTGTACTCATTATTAAACAGTTCCCCTGACTTGTACTCAGGTCCAAGATAATCCACCGGGAAAGCACCAGTCTGTGATGTCTTTAGACTTCTCCCAAGGATTAGCTTCAACATTCTTTCTTATTACTATCCCATAAAACCCTGTCTCATTGTGTCTTTTCCCTCCTGAGCCTCAGTTCTAGGAGCAGAGGGCCAGAATTTGTGACCTGGTAACCCTGTTCTCACAATAGCCAGCTGTGGTGTGCAGAGGGAGCCCTAAGTGAGTGGAACCCTTGAGTGAATGTGTATTGTTTGCCATGGGTGCAGCCATATTAAGCTCCCACAGAAGTGGCAAAGCCTGGACAGAGCAGGGAAGCTGCCAAACAGATTCCTGCCAGCTGCATGATTAAATGTCATCAGCCAGCTCTAAGAGGATAAAGCTGGGAGAGCAGCAGAGGGTGGAACAGTCTGGATCAAAATAAACTTCAAAAGAGCTCTTGGTCTAATATATTTCCTCACATGGAGTTGGAAGGGTAGCAGACCTGACACCTGATTGAAATTCTGTATGGAGCCTCCATAGAGACTTCTTAAAATCTTCTTACTCACTTGATAATATTATTTGGGCATTAGAAGACAGGTTCAGTGGGTTCTGGAAGGTAGATTATATAGGTCTTGAAAATGCAAATGACTTCATCAAGTTTCATCACTCCAAGTTTGTTTGTCTTTAAAAAACAAAGCATTTAATAGCCACTACTTGCTTCAGTGGCTTTTCTCATTTGGCAATCCTGGATGATTTTCTTATATGTTTTCACAAGCTGTTTGACTTTCATGAAGATTTATACTATGAAAGATTTTGTAGAAAATTCATGCTTGATAACAAAAACAGATAAAGATAAAGACCCTAGTGCAGACCTGTAATGCTGGTACTTGAGAAGCTAAGGTAAGGAGGTTATGAGTTTGAGGTCAGCCTAGGCTACATAGTAAGTGCAAAGCCATCCTGTGCTATAAAATGAGAAGGTACATTGAAGGGGGGTGGTTATTTTAATCAACATGCATATACAGAAAGATTTAAGGCATTCACAACCATAGTAGAATCGGCCCGGAGATCCCTTTCAAGTCAGTTTCTTAATTCTGTTATTAATGAGACTAAGAGCCCACAACAGGGAGCCCTGATTGGATCTAATTTGTTCCTTCATTCCTGAGTTTTCTTTGAAGAGGAACTCCAGCTGATTGACTTTCTGATTGGAAAATGCTTTAGCTGCATTTTGTATGTTTTGAAATCTTTATCTTTTGAAATTCATTGTAATTCAGAATACTTTAAAACCCCCTCTTGATTGCATCTTTGACCGCTGGTTTATTTATAAAAGTGTTGCTAGTTCCTACAAATGTGAATAGTTTTCATGTTATCGTCTTATTAATATCCAACTTCATTCTACTGTGGTCAAAATACACACACTTAATAATTGGAGTTGTTTTAAAGTTATCAAGATTTTTTTGTGACCCAAACTGATGTTCCAAGGGCATTTAAATTCAATAGGTCTTCTTCTCTGTGTGGGTGTGGGTTACAGAAATCTCAATTAGGTTGATATGCCTGATAGTGTTTCTAAAGTCTTAGATAGTATTTCAGTCTAATTGTCCTACAAAAAATATTATATAATAATAGCTATATTCTATACATTTTATCGAGGGAAGGATGTTGGAATTTTTAACTACAGCTGCACATATTTCTTTATCATTCTATCACTTTTTGATTCATGTATTTTAAAACTTTAGGTTCCTAAGTATTAACTATCCCCATGATCAATACACTTATCATTATTAAATAGCCTTCATGTGATTTCCTATTGTGTCTACTACTTTGTCTAATAGTAACATAGATAGTAGCATTATTAACAGCCTATGTTTTTGTTTATACTCAATATATCATTTACTTTTTGAACACAATTGCATGTCTTTGCTAGCTTTGTTAATGGCTTCATGGATAGTGTCTATAATAATCTTAATTGGCTGATTCATCTCAGAATGGTCCATCCTGTCCTTAGGGGTGAATACATTTGTTTTCGTATTGATCTATTTTCTGGTATGTAATGAAAATAAAGGATATTTTCTTCCATTTGAGATTTCTGCATATGTGAATGCTGGTGCATCTGGAGTCTACAAGATATTGTCAGATCTCCCAGAGCGAGAGTTATAGGTGCTTCTGAGTTGCTGGATATGGATGCTATGAACATCCATGCTTTTCACCACTCATTTCTCTTGCCACTTTGATACTAATGTTCAAGCTTGGTGTGGAATGTGGCTCTATAGTACCTCTCTGGTCATCTACACATACCCTGTGAGTGCTGGGGATTCCCACTCGGAATGCTAGGCTAGAACAGGAAGTTATTTTTGGTCATGTATGAATATGGGCTATTGCTCCCTCACATTTTTGAAAATAATTATTATTTCCTTTTATTTTATTTTCATTACATACAGCATGTAAGTCTGTGTGAGGGTGTCAGATCTTAGAATTGCAGACAGTTATGAGCTGCCATTGTAGGATTGAACCCGAGTCCTCTGGAAGAGCAGTCAGTGCTCTTAACTGCAGAGCCATCTTTATAGTCAAACACCCCAGTTTGGGGTGACTGATCCCTCTGCTTTTGGTCCCCTCTTGCAAGGACACTGTTCTGAACCTGTTGTGACCTAAACAAACCTCTACAGATTTTGTCCTCTCTTGGTAGCTCTCACCTCACTGACACTGCACCTGGCAGTGTCTAGCCATGTTTATCTCCCTAGATTCTGAGCTCCATCTCTCAGTTTAGGGATTTCAGGTACACCTATTTTTTTTTTCCCAAACACTGTCTTCCAACCAAAAGTCACCTGCAAGCAAATGAAGGCAGCCACATTGCCCTGGCTCCTTCCCTGCCCATGTCTTCAGAATTGCTACTCTTCCTTGCCAGTATTTTGAAAAGCACTTTTCGTAAACTTGTGAGGTGTCAGACACAGGGTTTTAACTGATACATTTATTTCATTTTAAGCAGAAGCAATAGCTTCAAGTGGATGACTTCCTTCTGATAGTGAAGTAGATGCAGCCATATCCTTCCTGTGTAAAGCCACATAGACTTCTTTCAGGATGTACATCCATTCTGATCTCCAGCAGCGACTGAAAACAAAACACGAGTGAGAAGCCAATACAGCCTCGATCTAAAGAAAGATTAACACTTGTTAACACTTGTGTTATAGACGAATTCCAAATTCAGTGTGCTCTGCTTCCAGAACAAAGTAAACATCACCATGAGGGATTCTGCTTTAAGGGAAATCAAGGATTTAATAAGGAGGAAACAGTAAAAAATCTTACTGAATTTAAATAGTATTATCTTCCTAATAGTCTACACCCAGCTCTGCTCCTTTTGGCAATGCGAATGCAATTGTTTAAAGTATATTGTAAATTTAAATTATTCTTTTTTATTTTTCATATTTTTAAGTATTTTTGGAATATGGACTAGCTACTGTAGCATCTAATTTGCTCCTAGTATTCAGTGGAAAGCTTATATGTAAAATAAATATGCAGTGTAAACATGGAGGGAAATAATGCTGGAAATGAGTTTCTTTGAGTTTTTCATTTCACTTTCACTGAGTAGGATGATGTAGACACAGGCAGGCATGGGTCTTGGTGTGGTATGGCAGCCTGGAGCAGCCATTGTGATTTTTACTTTAGCAGTGGATATTGCTGGCATTAGACAAGGTAACATATAAGTAAAGAAAAATGCCCGAAGCCACATAGTAAGCTGTTAATACATATTATCTATTCTTTCTTTCTTTTCAACCAGATACCAGAATTTGTTCTGGACAACCAGATAGGTGGCTGTGCCACTTGGCTTGGGACTCAAAGATAAAGAAAAGCAGATACAAAGAGGCTGACCAGCTAGTTACACAGGTAATTAATCACCACAAATAAATTATGAAGTTTCTTTATAAGCTTTCTTGAAGCAGATTCAATTTCTTTAAAAAAGAGTCTAAACATGTTTAGATTCTAGAATTATTATTTCTAACTAAGGAAGCACTTGGGAATTTTTGGTTAGAGAAAAAAGACTTTAACTTTCGTGTTGTGTGTGCTAAGCTTTCAAATTTGTTGTTCTTATTTGAGAGAGTGTCACTATGTATTCACAATTGGCCTTGGAACTCGCCCTCTCACATCTGGCTCCCAAATTCTGAGATTACAAGCATATACTATCATGCATGACTTCAATTATTATTTTTTTCATTGCTTTGATCAAAGTTGAAAACTATCTCTTCTAAACTTAAAACAATCCTGTTTTCCTTTCTGGTTCTCAACTCTGGGTGCTAACTTTAATACTTAACTCATGAGTAAGAAGTGTTCTTTCCAAAAACCTAAGATTTCACTGGTAAAGTAGTTAATAAGCCATGCTGTCTCTTGACACTATCCCTTCACAGTTCAAAAGCAAGCTTGTGTGATCTGGTTGTGCTGGATAGCTTTATGTCAACTCAACACAAGTTAGAGTCATTTGGGATAGAGTACCTCAACTGAGAAAAATGCTCCTATCAGATTGGCCTAGAGGCAAATCTGTCTTGGATTTTCTTGATTGATGATTACTGTGGAAGGGCCCAGCTCACTGTAGGCAGTGCCAACTCGAAGCTAGTGGCCTTGGGTGCTCTAAGAAAACAGACTGAGCAAGCCATGGGAAGCAAGCCATGGGAAGCAAGCCAGTAAACAGCACCCCTTCATGGCCTGTACATCAGCTCCTGCCTCTAGGTTCCTACTTTATGTGCCTGCCCTTTCTTCCCTGGACGATGGCCTATAAACTGTAAGATGAAATAAACCTCTTTTTCCCAAGTTGCTTTTGGTCATGGTGTTTTATCACAACAACAGAAACACTACCTAAGATGTTTGTTGATCCTGACCAGATTCAAGTCTGAAACCACAGGCTTCGTTCTTTCCAAACTACTTCCTGCTGGTAAGGGGCACTGTCATGGGGGATTAGAAGAAGATTCAGATATCCTGGCTGTAGTCTGTAGGGCTGTTTTGTCCAGCTGTTTTGAATGTAGGATCACCTTGTACTCTGTTTCAGGCAGTCTGGCGTGATCAAACCACATTAGTCTGAAAGGAATCCACATCTTTTCATTTTCTGTGGAAACAAAAATAGAAATCCTTTTCCCCAGTAACTTGTCCTTCAACTTAAATTTTGGAGTCAAAGCAGTTTTTTAATTTAATTTATTATTTTACATGCCGATCCCAGTTCCCTCTCCCTCCCTCCCTCCCCCATCCCTCCCTCCCTTCTTCCCTCCCTTTTACCCTCTCTGCCCTCTCACATGCACTCTAAACACCCTACCCTCCCATCCCCCACCCCAATTTCATATGTAGGGGAATGCCATCCAGTTGGGGTCATGTAGATCTGACAGGTCATGTGAAGTAGGGACTAGGGCTTCTCTCCTATCTCTAGATTAAGGCAGTTATCCCTCCATGGGGGATATGTTCGCAAAGTCCTTTTGTGCACCAGGGATACATCCTGGCTCCACTGTCTGAGGTCCCTTAGACTGCTCAGTCCTTCTGCCTGAGACCCATATTCAGGGGGGCCTGAGTCAGTCCCATGCTGGCTTCCCAGCTATCAGTCTGGTGGCCCGTTAGCTCCTCCTTGTTTAGGTAAGCTGTCTCTATGTGTTTCTGCCGCCTGGTCTTGTCCTCTCCATCTGCATCTGGGTTCTACTTCGACTCAGTGTTTA
The DNA here is from genome assembly GCF_943737965.1 of Phodopus roborovskii. NCBI lineage: Eukaryota > Metazoa > Chordata > Mammalia > Rodentia > Cricetidae > Phodopus > Phodopus roborovskii. The sequence goes on along the minus strand of NW_026126549.1, from coordinate 18,323,109 downwards.
TGTATGGGTGTTTGCTCCTGTTTCCAACAGATATTAGTTAGGTCTAGAGAACTACAAGACTGCTGCCAACTAACAATTTGAGCTTCTGTGGAAAGGCTACCATAAATGCCCTTCCCGGAGAGTGAGATCAGCAACTAAACACCCTCTTTTCAAAGACTTTTTATGCTCAAAGTTGGTGTTTTGCTTTTAAAATAAAATTTACATTAATTATATCTACATATGTGCTGTTTAAAATTGTTAAAAATTGGTCTTTTTTCTTATTTAATTATATCTCATGTTAATTTCACCAAATGTTTCACAAGTGTTTATTTGCCGGAAACATTTATCCTCACTTGGTTTCCTATTAGGCACAAGAAGTCATGACACTTATACATGTGTGTTAATTCAGTGCGGATTTGGTAAACTGATAATATTATGGGCAAGATCTAGTTTTTAATATGCCTGCATTGAATTAATATTTGTTTTGAAATGTCCCATGCAATGCTGATGCTTGAAATGTAAAAACATAAAATTACAAAGACAAAGGCAATAAGCAGCTCAGAGCTGCATCTTTTGGTTTGAAACCCTCCTTGTTCCAGTCCTATTCATTATGAATGATGGAAGAACACAGGCACCCTCTGGGTAATTCAACCTAGAGAATTGATGCTGTACACATACATGTTGATTAGGAAGAATTAAACCAGTTGTCATTTTTCATTCTGCTGGCACATAAGTTAACACACATCTTCTCACTGACCTTCCCATGACTGCATGTGCTGGTCCTGTCAAAGCCACCCTGGGCGTGTGTTGAACGTGAGAAATTGAGCAAGGGCCTTGATGCTCGTCTCTCTAAGGGTACACATTGTGGTCCATGTCTCTTTATGTCTATGGCCGCCTTTCCTTTCTCCTCATTCAACCAGTCTTCCATGTCTTCCCAAGTGAGTTTTTGATGATAGAAGCTAAACTAATGAGGAAGTTATTTTAAAAGGGGAAGGAAAGTGGGGAAAACCCAACATGGATTCTGCTACTTACTATCTCATCAGCAATCCACATCATTCTTCCAATCTTTTCACCTCACAGACTCCCATTCTGTCCTTTGAGGGCCCTTTATTACAGAGTTGCTAAGACTTGCCAAGATAGCCTTCCTTAGTATAGACAGAGATACAACCTCCAATGTTTAGTAAAGCTTCAGGGAAAATGATTGCAATTGATTACAAAATGAGAAGCTAATGCATACAGTACAGGTAAGAAAAGAAAAAGAAAAAGGAAAAAGGAAAAGAAAAAGAAATACCACAAAGTTTGTTGAATGAGACCCAAGCATGATGAGAATAGAATAAATCAGACAAAACAACTACAATGAAATCCACAACACTAAAACCATCTGCTTGCGTGCAAATACTACTGCCCTGCCCACTGGCACTACACTGCACATACTGGACATCTTTCACAATACAGCCAGTTAGTGCCTTATTTTGCCAGGAGGAGTTGTTATTCCAGAACAAAGGCTTCAAGGGAACTTGCTCTTTCTTCATTTCTGGGGAACTGGAGAGAGTGTGGACTGTGGAAACCTTGGCTGGCTAAACAGCATATGCTTTCTCCAAGTTTCACTTCTCATTGAAGGACTTCTAAAACCAAAACATTCCCATGTTGAGAGGCAGAGTAATCTCAGCACTTGGCAGGACCATGTATTTGAGGATCTGCTGGGACTAGTTAGGTGTCTCAAAACAGAAAGAGAAAAAGGGAAAAATGGAAACATTCATTTTTAATAAATGTTCAATAGGTTCTATCATTTTGATCATTTAGGGGATGACTTGAATATTGTTTTACCATATTTATTAACCATAGAAAGACAAAATACCCTTTGTGATTTATTGTTGTGGTGTGTGTGTGTATGAAAAGGCCAGAAAAAGAGGTCAAATCTCCTGGTACTGGAGTTTCAAGTGGTTGTGAGCTAGGCTTGTGGATGCTGGGAATCAAATTACAGTTCTCACATGAGCAGCAAGTGCTCCGAATTACTGAACTATCTCTTCAGACCCAACAGAGCATGGCTTTTTCATAAACCATGTTGTATAGACTATATATCAACCATGGGATCAGATTAATAAGCTGTGATTAGTATGTTTTAATGGAACGGATAAGAAAATCAAAGTCTATATGTATCTATCAGACAGTTATTCTGGTGTGTAAATGTGGAGGGAAATATTCATTAAGCAATGACATCAAATGCTTTTATTGCTAACAATGACAGTAATACAAACAATGGAAACTGCCATTCCAGACAACTATATACTTGGTGTCTAGAGAACAGCTTTGGCAGGCACAGGTCTGTAGATGGAGAGAACAAATAGAGCATGACCACAAATGAGCTGACTCAGGACTAGAATTGGATCTATGTGAGCCACTTTCAGGGCTCTGTGAGAAACATAATTAGGATGTGATACAGAACTGTCTAAAAAGTCCTGCTCTCTTCCTACCATCATTTCCCCAAGGCCAGAGGCTGGAACTCTACTTTTACTCACATGCTAACTGCACATTAACAATATTCGGGCTATTCCATACATGCACATAGCATGCATTCATTCCATACCACAGCTCTTCTACTCTGCCCTCTCTCTTCCTAGCACCTCTACCAGTCTCTAGTAATTGTTGTATTTTGAGAACAAGTTTTGTTAGTTTTTAAAGTTTCCACATATAACAGAAAAGATGCAGTGCTTGTCTTTCTGTGTCTGGCATGTTTTACCTAAGATAAAATGACATCTTCTAATGTAACCCATTTTTCTGCAGACAACAGGAATTTTTCTTTATGATTCCACTTTTACCCACTTATCATAGGCAGAGGGACTTATTTCCCTTCTTAGCTACTACCATCGTGTGTGGTAACACAATAAATTGGGAATGCAACTATCTTTTATACTATTTCATTTTATTATAAAAAAATTATTTTTCATTTTACATACCAACCTCAGTTCCCCCTCCCTCCCCTTCTCCCCGCCCCTTGCCTCTTCCCTTTTCACTCTTCATCCACTCCTCACAGGGGGTAAGACCTTCCTTGTGGAGTAAACAAAGTCTGGCAAACCAAGCTGAGGCAGGACCAAGCCCCACCCCCCCCCCATATCAAAGTTGAGCAAGGTACCCTACTACAGAGAATGAGCTCCAAAAAGCTAGTTTGTGCCCCTGGGATAGGTCTTGATGCCACTGTTTGGGATCATCTCAACAGACCAAGTCTGTCACCCACATTCAGACAATCTAGTTTGTTCCCATGCAGGTTCCCCAATTGTCAGTATATAGTCCATGAGATCCCATTAGCTTGAGTCAGCTGTGTCTGTGTTTTTTCCCCATCATGGTCTTGAACTTGTTCATATGAACTTCAGGAGCTCAGCCCAGAGCTTGGCTGTGGGTCACTGCAGAAGCCAATATGGGTCTAGGGAGAAACCTGGTGTTAGAGAAATTTTCAGGAATCTACAAAGATAATCCAAACTAAGACTCTTAGCAATAATGAAGAGGGTGTCTGAACCATCTAATCAGATTAGTGACTACCCTAATTGCAACTCTTTTTTATATACTAAGTTCATGCTGTTTATATTGTGATAGTAGTTTTAATTGTCAGCATGACAGAACGTAGCTTCACCAAGGAAGAGAACCTCAAGATACCATCTAGATTAATTTGTCCTGTGGGCATTTCTGTGGGAGATTAATTATGGAGTGTGGGAATACCCCAAACACCACTAATGTGATCACCAATCTTCGGGTTTGGGTCCTGGACTGTGTTAGAATCGAGAAAGAGAGATGAGCAGTAGAAGAGTGTGTACTCCCTGCTCTTGTCTATGGATATGAGTAGCTGCTTCAAGTTCCTGCCTTGACTTGCTCACAACACTGGATTATCAACTGGAATTGTATAAACTTCCTCCCCTAAATTACCTTTTTTCATGGCATTCAATCACAGAAACAGAAATAAAAGTAGTAAGAATGCCTAGGGCATGTATCTATTTTAATAAGTGCATGTGAGGTGCACTAATCTTACTTTTAGTTCTTTGAGGAACTCCCATGCTGTTGTCCATAATGATTTTATTAATGTACACTCCCACCAATAGAGAATGAGAATCTCTTTTTCCCACATTCTTTAAATGAGTTGATTGTGTTCCTGATTGGGAGAGGTATTTTGAGAGGACATGGTACCCCACTGCAGTTTTCCTTGCCATTCCCCTGATGGTGAGGCCAGGAGACGGAATGAACTCCAGTGATCAAAGTGAGCATTTTGGTGAGTGGTAGAGTAGTGGGGTAGTGGGACATCATCTCAAATTGGACTTCTCCTGAGAGAACTTCCATACAGGGGGAGGGTCTAAGTCATCGCTGATCTGGTCAGGAACACTGTAAGTAGCCTGCATGTGTACTGTATTTCAAAACAACTGATGCACAATAACTTGGCAACTTCCTCAAATAGTCCTAAGTGGAAGTTGGCGTGGAGAAAAGCCACATGGAAATAGAGGAAGAATCTCAAGTATAAACATATGAGCCAGCAGTGGATGATATCTAGAAATTGCTTCATCTTTTGTTTTCTAATACAAAAATAAAAATCTTTTAAGAGCTTCCAAAAGTTAATTCAGCATTTAATAGATCACAGCAGAGACAGACATTACTATGCTGTCACAGGTTGTTTACTCCTAGGCCTCTCTAAAACTGAGGCTCATTAACTTGATGTTCTTGAGAGCTGGGCTAATCCTTGGTTCACAGAGGTGAGCCTGTTTTATCAGACATCTTCTGACAGCCCATATTAGGACTTTTCCCCATGCCATTGAAGAACACACTAACTTCTATGATTTATCCTTTGATTAAGTATCATTCTGGTACTCAGACCCTCCATAGAAGAAGTACCATAAAAATCATCAACCAACATGCATAGGCATTTTCTCGTACTGAATTTCCTAAGGATAAAGAATGTGGTTCATTTAAAATGTTTTTCCTAAAGTGAACACAGAGCTTAATAATAGACTCTTGAATTGGAAACTACATTTCTCTTTGGCATTTTCTGAGTCATTAATCTTAAAAAAAATCTGTATGATTTTTTTTGAAATGCCTATATTTTGCAAATAGAGGGAAGATGGAGACTCGATTCTCACACTGTTTTGAGGCAGCTGAGAAGTCACATCAGTGATGTAGCTGTACTGTATCCTACCTCTCTCTTCCTGGCAAAGTACATTAGATGGAAAGAGAACCACAAGAATGTGCCCGAGGCTTGGCAGAAATTGTCAAAATGTGGGTAAAGGGAAACTGTACAATCCCTTGTCAGCCTTTTGTTGCTGAAATAATAAATGTGAAGACAGAAATGGTCCATTTCCCCTAAGATTGCCCAGTCACCATGCTTTGTGTCTGTGGGGATGCATCATAGAAAACGAAGACGGATGAAATTGGTTGCCTCGTGGCTGAGATGTAAAAGGAGGGAAAATGAGAGGATGCAGTCACACCCTTCCTTTCAAGGACCAGCCCCATGTCCTGAAGACCTTCCAGAATGCATCATATCTCAAAGGTTCAGCCTCTCCCATGTAGAGCAACCCTGAGGAGAAAATCTATGACACATGGTCCATTCCGAGATGTTTAAGGTCCAATCTAATAGAACATTATTGTTCTATCCCTCTCTGGACTCTTCAGGACTGGTGGATTAGAATGTTTTAGCATATGGACTATAATACCAAGTGACAAATGTTTACATGAATTATAAGTTTATTTTATTATGAAATGAGATTGCCTCCCTTTGTATTACACAGCTAGATGCAGAGGACTCTGGTCACAGAATTTATTATCTGTAATATGTCATGCTCTTTACCTTCCCTTGAAAATTGATGTTCACACCCTTAAAGGAAAACAGTCTCAAACTTCTTTGGAATCTATATGGTAACAAGAACAATCTTACACTAAATAAGTTTTAAATAAAATATAAATTGAATATTCTTTTAAAGCACTATTTAGTAAAACAGCAATAAAAGATGTACACACTAATATATATTGGAATTAATTTTGAAATATCAAAATTAGAACTATTTGAGATCCTATGATACTTGTTGTTTAAAGAGGTCTTAAATTTTTTTTAATTTCTGAGAGTTGCATACATGCATACAATGAAATATGATCATACTTACCCAAAATTTCTCCCCTCCAACTTCCTCCATATTCCTCCAAACATGACCTCTCCTAACTTAATGCCTTCAGAAAAGCAACCCATTAAGTATAACTAGAACTGCCCACAAATGTGGGGGTTCAGAGCCATTCACTGGAGCATGGGGAATCTACCAGCTTCGGTATCCTCAATAAAGGGATTCCCTCTCCCTCAGCAATTATCTACTATTGTGAAGTGTCTCAGGGCCTTGTTGAATAGCAGTTTCCCCAGAATTGAATCATTCCTTCCAGTAGGGAGGGAAAGGCTCATGAGACTCTGCAGACAAACAAGGGTCAACTATCCAGCTAGTGAAAACTTGGAACATTTTAAAAGACCTTGCTGGAAAAACCTACAGAAACAGCTGACCTGACCTAGTGACAGCATATGGACCCCAGCATTGATCCAAAATAAACCTTCTGATTGTGAGTGCCAATCAGGAATCTGGGCTGTCCATGGGACCTCTTTTATCCCTAGTGCAAAATGGACTTTGGGAGCCCATTTCCTATGAAGGGGTATTGTTTCAACCCAGATATGTGGAGGAGGGCATAGGCCCTCTCCCAAATGATGTGACAGACTTTGATGATTCCCCATGGAAGGTCTCACTATCCTTGGGGAGTTGGTGGGAGTGGGTTGGGGGGGCGGTGGGGAGCATGGGAGGATGGGAGGGAAAGAGAACAGGAAAATTGATACGTAAAATAAGATTGTTTCTAAATAAAAAATATATAAAAATATATAATATTAAAATTCTTCTCCCTTGTTCTCCACCCAACTTCATGTTCTTCTCTCTTATAATAATAATAATAGTAATAATAAAATAAAATGACCACCCAAATAAATAAACAAACAAATATAAACCACAAAAACCCAAAACAAAACATGAAGTCTGGTTTGTGTTGGCCACTTGCTCAAGAATGTGAGACCTACCTTGGCGTGTGATTGACATTCCCAGTGTCTACTCTATTGAAAAAACTGACTTTTCTTCTCCCATCAGTTATCAATTGCAAATAGCTTTTAGGGGTGGGACTTTGTGTCCACTTCCCCTTCTCATGGCTGTGTTTGTCCATGGCTTGAATTTGTGCAAGTCTTGTGCATGCTGTCACAGGCTCAGTGACTTCATATGTGCATCAGCCCTGTTGTGTCTGAAATATTCTTCCTTGGACTTTTCCACCACCTCTGGCTCACACAATCTTTTTATCTTTTTTCTTTAGCATAGATTCCTGGGCCTTTAGAGAACGGGTGTGATAAAGATATTCTATTCAGGGCTGATGTCCCAAATTCTGTTATTCTTTGTCTATTACCCAGTTGTGGGTGTCTCTTTTAAAACCATTCTGCAAGAGGAAGCTTCTCTGATGGAGGCTGAGTGATGAACTCATCTATGCATGTGTCATCAGGAGTCATTTTATTGCTAAGTTCATTTAAAGAATAGTAGTAGTAGGTTTTCCCTTAGGACTCATGACCTAGACAGTCTTAGGTTCTCATGGATAGTGTATAGATATATCTAATGGAGTAGGCTTCAAATCTAATTAAAAAGTGGTTGATCACACTCATACTATCTGTGCCACTATTGTACCGTGGGCACATCCTGCAAACAGGTTACTATTGTGGTGCAAACAGGTCGTAGTAGGGGAAGAGGGATGATTACTTTTTTCCTCCGATGGTGTGAAAAATGACTTCCAGCACTATTGGTGCTAGTCAGAAGGGGTGAAACTTCTGATTGTCTGCACAGTTTCTCCATGTTCAATGATCTAAGTATGTGATGTCCCCAGTAATAGTCTTATCATCAGGTAAGCATTGGAAATAGTCTCTAATGTTTGGAGGGTTTATTGAATCTCTTTGACCAAAAGTTCAAGAAGATTTAACACATTCCAGGCACTAGAATTTGATAGCATATGATGTCTAGTTGGAACATTGTCTTTTCCATGATAAACTCCTTTTATATATGCATGTATTTTAGGGATTTTCTACAGTAGAAGGTTTCCATGTGGCCCTTTGATAACTACCTAATCACCAGGGATATTCTAAATGAAGCATATCTACCTAAAACTTAAAAGGAATATCTACACATAAGAGAAACACACATTATTTCTCTTTCTGGGTCTGTGGTCCCTCACTCTGGGTGATTGTTTCAAGATCCATCCATTTACCTGAAAATTTCATAATTTTGTTTTCCTAACAGCTGAATGACATTTTACTGAGTAAATGTAGCACAGTTTCATTATTCATTTATCAGTTGTTGGACATCTAGGCTATTTTCAATCTCTGGTGATGGTGAATAGAGTTGCAGTAAACATAAATGAGTGAGTACCTCTGTAGTTGAAGATACAGTCCTTTGCATATATGCTCAAGGATGGGATAGCTGAATCTTGGGGTAGATCTCTTCTCAGCTTCCTGAGCAACCTTTACATTGATTTCCATGCTGCATGTGGCAGTTTGCACTCCCACCCAGAGTTCCCCTTTCCCTCAATCCCTGAGAGTATCTGCTGCTATTTGTTTATTGATCTTGGCTATTCTGATTTGAGTAGCATAAAATCTCAAAGTAGTTTTTATCTGCATTTTCCCTATGGTTAAGAATGTCAAGCATTTTTAAGTGCTTCTCAGCCATCTGTGTGTCATCTTTTGAGCACTCTCTGTTTAGTTTTGCAGCCCATTTATTAACTTGTTGTCTTCCCATTCAGGTTTCTGAGTTCTTTGTGTGACAGAGTCACCATCTGTCAGAGGTGTAGTTGGCAAAGATTTGTTTCCCATTCTGTGAGATGCCTCTTGGAAACGTGGAAGATTCCAGCTTTACAGAGGAGTAAACAGATGCATAAGGAGAGATTCTGACCAAAACCAGCAAAGTCTCAGAGAAGAGTCTTAGACCTGTCAGTCCACCTTCAGAAAGGTCCATGGTTGCAGCTTTAAAGAGTCATCCCTCCTATTGAAATGTGGTCCCATGTGATACAGCTGTCTGAATTATCCCTGTTCCTCCAAGTAACCTCTCACTCACACTCCTGCTAGTAATCCCAAGAATTTCATTGGCCCACCAAAGCGAACTTTAGTACAATCATCAGTGTCATCACTGCTTGGGTCTTTTCCATGGATTCCCTTTCTGGGCAATTATCCTCTTGAGCTTTGCAGCACATATAATAGTCTTACCATGCTGTTTTTGTTCAGTCTATATAGAGATAAAGTATATTTTTATATATAAACCATATTGTACTGAACAACAACAACACAAATTGAATGCTAAGACTGCTGTATGGCTGTACAGCACAATAGGATAATTTGATTTATTATCAAATCGAGGATGAACTGTAGAAGTTTTTCTCCTGTCTTTCTGCCCTATCCACCACTCTGAGCCACACTTGCTCATTCAGTGACTGCCCATTGCATCAACTCTCAAAATGGAAAGCAGAAACCATATTAACTGACCATTATTTCACCTCATTTTTTTTTTTCCCTTTTCACTCAACAACCCATTTCTGGTAGCTATGGAAGCCAAGTTGTGCATTATTTATAAGTTATGAACCTTTTAGGAATATTTGCAGTTAAAATTTTACTGCTTTCTATTAAGTAGATTTATGTCTGCTAATCTCAAGAGACAAAATAAAATGATAATGGAATTATTGGTGCCTTCTCAAGGGATACATAAAATGTCCTCCAGGAATTAAAGCTACTCTTTAGCTAGCTAGACTATAAAGTGATGACTGAAACGAATAGAAGGCTCTGGAGATATCAATCAGCCATTTCTGCAAAATAGATTAAATTAATCATAATATTCACCACTTCTCAACTTCCCTCAACTTCTTTTGGAATATAACTCATGATGACTCCTGCCAAACTAAACCACTCACTACTTTCAGCCTGCATCAGGGTGCTATGCCTGTTCATGGCCTGGACAAGAGCCTTCCTCCTTAAAAAACAACTCAAAACTACATTTCTTTTTCTGTATCTCCTTTTCCCCTAAGCCAGAACAACATTTGCCATCCCAATGACTATAGCACATCTTATTTTATTTTATTATTATCCCTTAGAATCCTGTTTTTATTTTATTGTATTCTTTTCTAATGAGAGACAGAAAGGGAGTGGATCTAGATGAGATGGGAATTGGGGAGGAACTGGGAAGTGTAGAGGGAGGTGAAACCATAATCTGGATATACTATATGGGGAATAAAACCTGTTTTCAATAAAAGAAAAAAGTAACTTATGCTGACTCCTGCCAAGTTTCCATGAAATAATTCATGGTATATATGATTCAAAGTTAGACACCTTCTCACTTCTAACTACCAAGCTACAGATTCAGGCAAGATAAGGCTCTCTATAGAGCTCAAAACAACATTTTCACACAAGTCTCACGGCTTAGACTCAAAGATACTTTAGATGTTCCAAAAATGGCCAAAATATATCTGCTGTACGGAACAAGTAGTAGAAGTTGTGGTGAATGTCTAGTGTTTAGTGATCATAGCATGACCCAAGTCATCCCAGGTGGGGTTTTCTTCCTCTTTTCCTTAAAACTGGGAGACATGAGATATAATATTCTAAGCACTTTCCCTTTTTAAGCAAGAAAGTTCATAATAGAGGTGATAGAGGCTGAGAGAGACTAGTTAATGTAGGACCCAGCATGGACCCCTGAGGCACCTTGAGCAAGCCTGAAGCTGTTGGCTGGAACACCTTACACCAGAGTAGTTCTTGGTACTGTTTCTGATTTGCTAACACACATCTGCTGGGGAGGAACTAAGCCTGAGAAAACTTGTCTGATTGACCCTTGATTGTTTTCCACTGTGCTGTAAGTCAGTATATAAGCCCACTTCATCCCCCCCCACCCTCAGTAAATGGCATTCGGCATTCAGAATTCCAGCTGCACAAATGATCTGCTGTCTTGTCTTTTATTTTAATCTCTAGGCCTTCGCCCAATTAGTGGAACAGATTGTAGCAGCGCTACAAGTGGAGGTCCCACTGAGACCGGGAAGAAAGGATCACCTAAGAGATCACCCTCTGAGGCCGGCCGGCAAAGTAAGTGAATGAGGGTGTATTGAAGGATGGGTGCCAGTAACTCTAAGGAAATCCTCAGAGGGCAATTAGTGGCCCTATTGAAAAAACAGGGCAGCAGGATTAAAATTAACAGATTTAAAACTTTCATTGACATATTAGAGAAACATAGTCCATGGTTTATGTACTTTGGAGGCTTCAACATCCCTGATTGGGAACAGGTAAAAAGAGATCTCCAAAATGCTTAGAAAGAAGAGGAGTCTGATAATTTCCCTATTGCCACATTTTCCCTTTGGTGTCTAGTTAAAGATGCACTCCTGAGCAACAATGTTAAGTAAAAGGACAAATGGCAGGGATGAATAGGACTTTTGAAGAAGTATAAGATTTAGAATCTTGGAATCTATCAGGGTGCAAGAGGGGTCTCAACTAGGAGATAGTCCTACCATAACTGATAAAGATACTTTGGAGGCAGAAATTAAACAATTAAAACAAAGAATTGCCGAAGCTTGCCATCTGCCCTGGTGGTACACCCCTTTTCTTGTGATCCCTTTAGTAGAGCCTCTGCGCCTCAAGGGATAGAGGAGGAAGTCAAAGATTTAATAACCAAGGTAGAAACATTAGGCAAGTCAAGACAAGCTTTTCCTGTGATTGAGACAGTAGATCCTCAGAGTAATAAGGTTAGGGATATAAAACAACTTAAGGAGGCTGTCACTGCTTATGGGTCCCATGTTCTTTTCACTTAGGCAATGTTTTAGTCTTTCATAGTGTTTTGCAACCCTAGTGATTGGATGCAGAGCCACACTGAGTGGGGGCCAGGTGCTAGCCATTGCCTTTACTCAGAAGGTTCTCAGATGCTCACAGGTATGGCCCTTTTTCATGCTTTAGCCAGGCAGATCCTTAACATCAATGAAACCCGAGTACCACCTGCCAGTGTGTAAGATCTTTTACAAGGATTTCAACTTGAGGGCAGATTAGAGAATGGGCAAGCTCTCTCTCACTGGGGCTCATTGCCCTTGCCCTTGGTGCTATCTGCCTGATCTGCCTACAATGCCACAACATTAGACAGGCCCAGGCCAACTTTCAAACAAGACAGTTTCTACTGTCTTTAGCTCAAGAATAGATCTCTGCCCTAAATATGGCTGAACTTACAGACGAACTAATCACCAGAGATGGGTAAGGCTGAAAGGGGCAAATATCCAACCTAAGACAGGAAGGTTACAGGCCTGAGTGGACCTCTCCAATAATGCATAAAGAATTATGCTGACATCCTCTGCCGCCTAAGACAGGTATTAGTTTATATTAAAAGAAAGTGGGACCTGTAGGTCCCTGCATGGACCCCCAAGGCATTTTGAGCAAGCCTGAAGCTGGAACATCTTGCACCATAGTAGTACTTGGTACTCTTCTTGATTTGCTAACACTCATCTGCTGGAGAGGAACTAAGCCTGAGAACTTGCATGCTTGACCCTTGATTGCTTTCCACTCTGCTGTAAGTCACACGATCCTTCCCCTCAATAAACAGTATATGGCATTCAGCATTCCAGCTGCAAGAATGACCCCACTGTCTTGTCTTTTATTTCAATCTCTAGGCCTTACCCGATTAGTGGAACAGATTGTAGCATGGGCTCTACAGTTAGTTTATACTTACACTTTGATATAAATTTAAGTAAGCAAGAAAATTGTGAGAATATTGGAATATTGTATTAAAATGTGATTCTAGACCTGTGACTCGGTAGGAAAAAGCATGGCCAGCCAGACCGACCACCTGAGTTCTGTCCCCAGAATCCATGAAATGGAAGGAGAGCATCACTAGGGAAAGCTGTCCAGTGACCTGAATACATGCACACAGACTACAGTCTGTAGTAACATACAAACACACAGAAATAAATATGTGCAATAAAAAAATTAATGTGACTCAAATGCATTAAGAATCTACCAAACGCATGATATTTGAAGCAACTCAAAAGAAACAAAGCAAACCTGGTCTCTGTTTTCATGGAACATCACCTAAATATTGATAGTAGTAGTGTTAAAAAAAAAAAAAAACCACCAAGAGACCTGAGTAAGTCAAGTTATAAGGTACCTTGGTTCACTATTGGCAGGGCTTTCCCAGGCAGAGTGGCAGGAAGCAACCAAGATCCCCAATATGTTCTGAGTTTTTAAGACAAAACAAAACAAAACAAAAAAAACCTTCAATTGTGATGTGTGCGGAAAGGCAGGCCTGGACATCTATAGCAAACAGGTGTTGTTTACAAATGCAGAGAGATTACAGTTAAGTGGTCAGGCAGCTCTCATGACCTGGAGGTCATGAGCAATTTATGGCTGGTTTCTGTAACCAATGAATTTATGGCTGGTCTATGTGGCTAGAGACCAGTTTACATAAGACAGTTTCAGCACTTAAAGTATTCTTAAGGACACTTTCACAAGCTGACATAACTATAGTTCAGTGGCCCACTACAGTAGGAGGGAGACATGGTAGGAAAAAGAATGGTTTCTACAGAAGTAAGAGGGTAATGGGAAGTAAAATATCCCCTAAACATACTATATACATGTATGAAAGTATCAAAGAATAAAACAATATTAACAAATATTGTGAAAAATGATGGATGGATGATACTGAATGGATGATACCAAAGCCAGTGGTTTTTGAATACCTGTCATTTTATGTACTAAAAATTAGTTGGGAGATATAAACATAGGTATTGGTCAGAAAGAACCACAATTAGACAGTGAAAATAAACACCCATGTATGTCTAACCTAAGTAAAAATGTTCAATGTCACTCAGAAGATGAATTTGAAAACTTTTTGTTCACTGCAGGGGGTTCACACTTACCAATAATTCTAAAAGGTCGACACAGAAATCAAATATGACAGTTTACTCAGAACTGTTAAAGTAAGTTCTGTTTCCCTTATTGTTTTGCTTTTGCTGTTGTTTATTTATTTTATTTCTGTGACATACCAGGTTTAGTTAGGGTTGCTTGCATAAGCGTAGTTTGGGGAGTTATTTACTAGGATATAGACAACTTGCAAATGGCTATGCTAGTGAGGGAAAATTGACTCTTCCTCCCTCCTATTCTAATTTTGTACATGTAAATATGGAAGATAATATTTTGTTAAAAACACTAAATATCTTTCATTTACATCATGAATCACATCTTATATAGGAAACAAATAGAAACAAATTGTCATTACAAATACAAGGGGAAATCAAGGGGAAGGATTAGTAGAAGAATCATGAGAACATTCCTAATAATGTTTTCCAGTTAGAAAACCAATCTACAATAGAAATGGGAATTGTCTGAGGTACTGAGAGCAAAGAGCTCCTTCTAGTTCATTCTAAGCAGTTTGAAACTCAGTAACTCTTTCTCCACTACAATAAAAGGCCCAATTCAGTGTAGATAACAGGCTGCAAAACTAAAGTAACACTGTGTTCTTATTTCAATCAGTCAACTAGGCGTTGGTACAAATACTCTAAATGAAAAATGCAAAAATGCATTGAATAACAATATTATAATAGATTTGATCATGACTTCTTGTCAACTATCAAAGAGGGAATTTGATCAATTCCCTAACAGGGAGTGTAGAAGGATGACACATGCTAGCATGCTATCTTGGGGCCATTTGTCCTTGTCACTGAAAGTCTCATTACAAAGTCAGAAAACAACTAACTGTAAGGGATGCAAAGCCAGAGTGATTTAAGCAAACTCTTAAATTTCCCTTCATTGTTACATAAAGAGAGCTCTCCACAGGGAAGAGGCAGCAGGGGCCACACAGCCTCCATAGCCACACTCAGGAACCTCGAAAGTACATGCATACATTTTAGCCAGAAGGCTAAAAATGACAAGGGGAGGGGGTGCTATCACTGCCGTTGATATTTCAGTCACCTGTCACTGCATACATCACGGAGCTCTGGGGAGATCATATAGGATTGAGAAGCTCCTGTCATCTAGTGACATCATAGCTGTTGCAACAGCAAAACACAGCATGCACATGTATTATTTTTTTTCCTGAAGCAGATGTAAACAAACTTACTAGCTTGCCAAAGTATATCACATACAATTGTGTATGCTACATCATGGGAGATAAATGACAATAAATGACTATCTGTCCAGTTCATATAGCTATGGTACAGCTGACCTTTGAGTAATGTGAGGGGTTGGACACACTGATGATAGTCTTTGCAATTGAAAGTCCAGACATGTCAGCCTCTGTACAATAATAGGAGGATGCTGTCTAGTAGAGTATGTGTGTTACCTTTAGTTAGAGGTGACTCTCACTAGTTACCTAGTTTATTACCGAAGAGACATGTCAGTGCCAGCAGCTACCCCAGACTGTGTTTACTGTATCTCTGAGTCACATCAGGGACCAGGCCCATTGATTTATCTAGACCAGTGATTAAAGTTTGTGATGTTCATACAGAAATAATCACCTGTTGGCATGCTTCTCAGAATTGGAACTTGATTGTTTTTCACATGTATAGCTGCATGCATTCAAGGTGACTTTTCTATATTCACTACTTTGGTATAGGCACTTGTCCCTCAAAAGCCACAGGCATTGGTACACAGCAACGCTCTCACTTGAGTAATAGCATGTAAAACTTGGCAAAATGCTAAAATACAGACACATTAATATTGTTGTTTTTGTTTTTATTCATCTTGTAATAAAGTGATAAATTATGAAATTCCTATGGTGTGAAAGCTGAAGACATTTTTTGTGCACTTGATAATTTTAAAAAGAAGTTTTAGCCATGTAAAACTTCAAGTAATGGGTATAATTATTATATTCATTCATCTAAGATATCGAAGGGCAGATAGAAATTTTAATAGGACCTGAGTGGGAAAAAGTTTTCGGAACATGTTGAAACATGAAGAGGACTAGTCCCCTCCAGCATTACACAGACCCTGAGCATCATTTAAACATTGTTAAAATCATGTTAATGACAAGTCACTAAGGCCTTGCCATAAGGCCTCCTTCTGATGTTCATTTCCTGTGTTTAAGTAAAGATGGTGTGGGATGGAGCAACTAGCCTTCCTAATTAACAGCTGTTGGAATCTCCCTGCTGCTTTGGCTGCCTTGACACCAAAGCGGTCCAACAGGCCAAAAGCCAGCCAAGCTGTTCTTATACCACCAGAGCCTACAGAAAACTATGCAACAACCACAGCTGATTGCTTCAGCTCCTGAAGGCACAGCTTCAGCCAAGCCTGTTTCAATCAGTTATAGGACCATCACAATTCTCTCCAGATGACACTGACAACTTTTCTATCTAGGCCATATGGGAACGCACCTAGGATAAAAAGGGCTCCTGTGATTGCTTCAAACACAAGCCTGCCTTTGCAGGTGAGATATGGTCAGATTGGACCAAAAGTCCTTCTCTGCCTACATAAGTGGACAGTTGAGCATCACTTAATGAGTCAGTCGGATGACACCCTCCTGCAGTTTTTCTGGTTGGCAACATCAGGTCCTATATATGGCTTCTCCGGGGTGTTTTTGCTTTGTTTTTCTTTCCCTCTCTTTCGTGGTGAGGGATTAAGAAGTAGTAGAGACAGCACATCTAGCAGAGATTCAAGTCAGCTGATAGAGAGGTAGAAGTGTCAAGGCTGCTAATGACTGCTTCACAGTTGAGGGGAAAGCAGCTGAGTGGGTTGGGAGCGTAGCAGGAAGAGCAGAGAACAGCAGAGAAAATAGAAAATTGAGCTAAGTATGATAAAAGACTGCAAAGAACCAGAGAAATAAAACTGGTCAAACAACCTGTCATATCTATAAGAATGTGACAATATACTTCGTTGGTTGACATTACTCTGTCACTAGCAACATTTTAGGAAAAATAAATTCATTAAAATCCTTAGCTGACTTCCATTCCCACTTTGATTTTATGTGAGATTTATTCTCTATGCTCACATCACTGGATAAAAGGATGGAGTGGGTACCACACCCATTATTAGTACTATCTATTCCTACAGGTATGAACTCAAGGAAAAATACAAAGCCCTACTACCTTCATGAAAGATTATTTTCAGGAAATGGCGATTTTTTTCATCTTGGATTTTTTTGATTGGCAGTATATTTATGCCATTTTGAGTTAACTATAATCTAACAGTAATTACCATGATACCTGATCAGGCCAAAAGTTTAATACTTATCTCAAGAGTTTTAGGAAATAAAAACTATTGTTTTAATCTTAAAGTTTAATTTTAACTTTAATTTTAATATTGATATGTATAATTGTCACAGATAAGTCTGTTACAATGATAAATAAAATACTTGGAAATATAGTATACTATTATCAGGATAAGCTTTGTTATGGGAAACAAAGTAGACAATATAGGTTAAAAATAAATGGTCCTTGACTGAATTAAAATGGCTTTGTTTCCCACCCAGAGAAATAGAAATGTGTATCAATCTGGCTTATTTCCTCAAAGGGCATGTATAAGCTGTGTGGGAAGCTTATAATGAGTCACATTAATTGCTTATTAAATACGCATTAGCTTGAACTTAGTTATTATATGTAATTAACAACATTTGACCTTTTGAGAACTCAGTATCAGACACATTCTCTATAAAATGTGTACATTTCAAAGGGAATGTTACTGCATACAGACAGTTATAATTTTGAGTTTGCCTCAATGATTAGTAAGTAAAGCAAAGTCTTTCACTAAAAATAAAAAAAGCGCCTCTCTTTGATGTTTTGGGGGATGGGGAGTACACTGTAACTTACATGACTTTGATATCAGCCACAAATAGTCAGCAATCTTCAAAAAAGAGTCTCCCTGCAGATGTCTCCTGAATTCTCCAGGAGAGTCTTGTCTGTCAACAATAGCAAAGAGAGGTCTCAATCCTCCCAACATCTTATGACTACTTAGAAAAATAATATTCATTTTTTCATTCAAAATTATATCTTTTCAAGAAAATGGGTTGACTAGAGACAATCAATTAAACAAATTAACTCACCCTTGGAAAGGTACATCTGCTCTTACTTGTTTGTGGATGCTACATTCTATAGGGAGGAATGAAGTCATGCATGTGTATCTGACATGGAATCAGAAGTAAAACTGTCTAGGAAAGAAAAGGGGCTAATGGAGGAGTACAGGCCGAGAAAAGAGAGGGGAGGGCATGATGGGGACTATGCCCAAAGAACATTATATACTTATATCAAAATCCTTATGAAAACTAGCACCACATACGATGAATGCTTGCCACCTTGAAGTGTATACTTCCCCAGTGCATTTATATAAATTCTGGATGGGGAAGATAAAGTCAGCATTTGTCCCTGTGCCATCCTGTTTGTTACCTGTACTCACTCAGTTTTCACAAGTGTAATTCCTGCAACTACTAGTTTGGGAAAATCCTTCCAAAAGCTCAGGCAAGACTCTGATGGCTGGTCATTTCCATAGAGTCCCTGGGGGAAGACTTCAGTAAAACCATCATTCGGAGATTAGGAAAACAGTGATTGACTAGAAGGAGCTAGTTTTCATCTGTGTGATCTCATATCATTAAAACTCGGTCTAATTTGTCTAACAAAGATTCATATGCAGGAAAAAATATGAGCAGAAACATTGTATTAACCACGTGGACTAAATGGAACCCCAAGGATTAGGCAGTTACAGCAGGAGCCCTCAGCAGTGAAGGGGAACAGGAATGTGAACCCCACCCTCTCTGTCCTTCAATCTATACCACTTGTCCTGCTTAAATACAATGCCATCTCACTGTGGCTACCCATCCCAGCATCTACATTGATACAGCCAGCCCATGTTCAATGAATGCCCACTATGTGCTGTCTCACTATGTGCTGTTCCAAAACACAGAGATAGAGCAACAAACAAATGTGACAAACCTTATTTCCTGTGGTCTTCCATTTGGACAGGATAGAGCTATAATAAAATTATTGACTATTATGTTGCTGCAAGAGTAATTGTGGCTTTTATTATTGTTGAAATTTGCCATCTGATATTGGAACATGTTTTTAATAACTATGGTTTTGCATTATTTGAATGTTTGTGTGAAGCTATTTTCCCTAGTTGATCTACAAAGGATCAGATTTTTTTTTTTTAACCAGATAGCTTAATATGTGAAAGAACAAACCTGATATTTTGGAGTGAAAAATATGTTTTCTCTTGAACTTAGAGAACAATTTAGTAACCTCACACATACTAAAAACAAAAGTTTAACCTTGGAACCACCTGTCTTTGATGTCTCAAATCCAAAGATCTACTAAGCACAAGCATCCTTGCTTGTGCTGCCATCTCGTGGCACAGCTGAAAAATGCCTGCTCCCTCCCTCAAGCAAATGTTTGTCCAATGGCAGAAAAGCCCTGTTGCTCTATCCCCTGTCAGATAGCTCTGAAGAACCACATGGATTTCTGTGGATCACTCCAGGCCCCATGGCAATTGCCTCTTCATTACCATCACAGCTCCTCTGCTCAGCTCTGCTTTCCACACCTCCTTAGAGCTGAAAGACGAGGCTTAAATCCACTCCTCTCACTGCTCAGCCAGCTCCCATGAAACTCCTGCACATGTATTTGTTTCTGGGGGGGGGGGGGGCGGTGGCTGATCAGGGTATCCAAGCACTGTTCAGTGTCTACCCCATCTCTACTGCATTTGTCTGATGCATACAGGAATCCATCCAAGCATTCATAATGTCAAGTTCCAACTCCCTCCTCTCCAATTAGGTGCACCTCACAGTTTGCAAGTCCCAAGTGGCTGTGCACAAGATGTTTACTAAATTGCCTCGAAATTGAGATCTTTGTTGCTTCCTACTTTTTGATAATTTTTTTCCCTGAAAGAAAAATATCCTAATAGTAAGAAAAACAATGTTAAACAAAGCAAATAAAACTGCAATGTCTAAATAATACCATTAACTATCAATCACAAATAACTAAATCTGCAACATACATTAGACAGATTTGTAATACAAACACCATTTGAAGGAACCTATAAACACATAAATTGCCCTGAGGCATTCCAAGAAGACTAGTAGGACAATTTATGTAACTGTTAAGATGGAGGGAGGGAAGGAGGGATGGATAGAGAATATAGATAGATAGATAGACAGACAGATGATAGACACATAAACAGATATTATGAGAAGTTTTCCCACCAGCCTAGTCCCACAGCTGCATCAGCCCCAAATAACAGACAGAGACACTGTATTAAATATAAAGCTGTTGGCCTATTACTAGTGTTTTTTATTGGCTAGCTCTGTCTTAAACTTTAACCCATTTCTATCAATCTGTTTCCCTGTGGTCTTATCTTAGTGGAGAGAAGGTCTGGACTTTTCTTCTCAAGTCCCTACATCTTGACTCTCTTCCTACATCTCCCCAAATCCTCCTTGTTTCCTAGTTCCACCTATCTTGCTTTCCTATTGGCCAATAGGGCTTTATACATTAACCAATAAGAGAAACATATTTACAGAATGGCATCTCCCATCACAGAGATAGCAGGAAGATAACCAGAATTTTTCTGCAAAATCTGTCAAGTGTATTTGTGTTCCACTCTGCTTTATCAAATGAAGAAAAACATGGTCACAGACCATCAAAATGTAGAGTGAGAATCAGGTTGTAACATTGTCTCTAAAATTTGTTTAAGTTACTCAGCATGAATGACAATCTTTGGGGATTTGTCATCAGGGGACTTCTCATGACATAGTTGTTACCACAAGTCCTAGGATGAACTGCCAGCTTATGTTCTGCTGACTGAGATACTGAATCCAAGCTGCAGCTTTCCTGAAGTTCATTTAACAGTGTATCTCTTCTTTAGCACTCATGTTTTGGCTATGCTGGCTTTCATTTTCTGTTGCATTTCTTAGGCAATGAAGATTGAGATAACCCTCATTTAGAAATGATATGTGCTTTTCTCCAGGGCTATCAGCCACATAGTCATACCAGTTTCTCTCTGCAGGTGACACTGGCTTTTTCTACCACTCACTTTTGAAGTCCTTTTTTTAAAATACATGGTTCATAATAATCCAAAATTATATTTGGGACAGTCTTCTTTATTGAGTGTGCATAAGAAAGAATTCTCTCAGCCTTCACATGACTAGGGCACATATGATTTTATCTCAAAGCAATGCATTGTTCATTCAGAATCCCACATATTTCCCAGCAATGCTACAGATTACAGGTAACTTCTCCCCTAATATTACACAATAATAATTTTGAGAGAAAGTTTTTAAATAAACACAATGCCAAGCACTAAATAATGCCACCACTCTTTGATGCCTTACAATATCAACAATGAGTTACATAAAATGATAAATGTATATATTGATATGTATATATTAACCTCACAGGATTTTAGTCAACAGTGATGCTGGGATCATAAACCTATATGCACATACTCTTGTCTGAACACTGGGTGGCCAACTTTCCTAAAAACTCCATCTCTTTCTTCTTGGTATGTGTTACAGCATGGCTATCTTATGACTAGACTTTTGACTCCTGGGGCTGTAATAAGTATTCATATTTACACTCCACGATCCTAGCACAATGTCAGTGCTATGTATTGCACATGGATGGTGCCAATAGCTATTTGTCTGATTGACAGGCAGGTAATTTATCCTAGGGTCCCTAGGAACCTTGGACACCAGGATATAAACACAATTACACAGGAGGAGAGAGGGGTGAAGCAATTCTGAGGCTAGAACAGACTAGAGAGGAATGAGAGTATCTCAGAACAGCAGATGTCTTAGAAAATCCTTCTTGGGCCCTCCAAAGAGAGCAGCTGCCAAATGAATACCACCATATGATCCCATTTGATGCTATGTGGAACAGGAAAAAAATGTTCTATCTGAAACTTGTTTGAATTCCTCATTCACCAGATCCTTTACTCTAAGAAAAAGAGATCTGATCAGGGAAATGGGATGGGGGCTCTTTAAAGAGGGCAAAGGAAGCAAATACAGAAGAAGGAGGGTAAACAAACAACAAGCATGTCTGAAAAGCCACAATGAATTATACTGTTAATTGTTTACCAAAACTATAACACACATAATCCTGTGTATAAACACACACACACACACACACACACACACACACACACACACACACACACACACATATATATATGCTGATGATATGCACTCTAAGATCCAAGACCACCTAACAAACCCTCAGCATCAGACATGAGAAGCCCTCTTCTGAGTTGTTGGCCAAGGCTGTCTAAGAGACTCCCAAGACACACAGCCTGTCACTGTTGCCATTCACTGTCACCCAAAGGTGGAAAGTAAATCCCTATTGCTGAAGATATCATGTACTTCAGAGAGGAAAAGGACCTGGAGCTGGAACTTACCAGAATGGCTCCTCCCTGAAGACTATTTTTTTTTAATGGAAACAGAAGGCACCATGCAAGTTTCCAAAGGAAGAAGCAGCCAACAGCCCCACCCAGCTATGATGCCTATGAACCACCTCAACAACCAGCATCACACAATAACGCTAAGGGTAGAGCTGTGGCACATGTACCTTGTCAGTAAGCACAGCTCTCAAATTGGACTTAAGACTCACTCAACAAGAGGGAAATGTCACTAGCAGGGAGGGGGATGTGGGGACGTTTGGGGAGAGGAAAAAGAAGGGAAAAATATTTGGATTATATCATAATCTGAAGAATAAAAAAAAAAAAGAAAAGGATTCTTTCATGCCCTGATCTGTTCATAACTGTCCAGTTTTTCCCCATTATTCAGATATTCTTTCACAATTGTTCTGGATTTTTCATTTTCACAAATGATTACTCACTTTAATAAAATGGGTCAAGATGATTTAGTGAGTTTCTATTGTGGTCTCAATTACAAGCAAGGGAGAATTATTCAGGATAAACAGCTCTAACTGAAGAAAAAACTTAAAGACAATCAACATAAACCTTTCTCCTGACATTCTCACACTGAAGAAAGATGACATTTCCCTGTCCAGGGAGGAGAGCAGAGCACGTGGGAACTGAGTCTCCTGGTCATGAGCAGCATGAGACACCCATCTGCTGTTCTCCAGGTGGTGAAGAGAGAAGTCTGTGAGACAGATGGGTCAGTCAGATCCTTAGTTCCTCATGCAGTCTCTGGCCATTGCAGATGTGCTAGAGGCAGAAGGGACATGCACAACAAATGTGTGGGACATAGTCAGATATGACCCCCACCTCCACACCCCCACTGTGGATGACTAGTCTACAGACTAGATGTCGTGGCAGGATTACCATGATAAAAAATTAAACCTATATTTGTTGGCTGTCTCTCACCTTTTTAATTTTGCGATAAATTTCCATACCAGTCCATTTAAAATGAAAATATATATCAAATAATAATTAAGTATCAGAAATTTACCATGGAAAGAAAATGATAAAAAGTAATTAAGGAACCCACAGAAACAACTAACATGGGCTCATAGGAGCTCACAGACTCTGAACTGGCAGCTAAGGAGATTGCAAGAAACAAACCTAGGCCCTCTACATATGTGTGACAGTCACATAGCTTGATATACTTGCAGGACTCATAGAGCCTGTCCCATTGCTTTGACTGACTTCCAGTAACCTATTATTTTAAATCTTCTTTCACTGTACCTTTATTCCTCCTGATATACAGCCTCTTAGATTTAGATTCTTTGTTCCCAAAGCTGTAGTTGCAGAATGTTCTGTATCTTTTTCAAGATCTAATAATAATAATAAATAAATAAAATACATCTCTGATATCAAGGAAGCTAAATAGCAGTATCTTCTACTATGAACAAAGACTCAATTTACAGAGACCTAGGATGCACCATAATAAAAATTTACCCACAGGCTTCTAGCTCACATAGATAATCAATATGAAATCTGCACAGTTGCCTTCCATTGGTAAGGATGTTGCCTGTTCTTCCATTGAACCACAGGGTACCACTGACAAATTTTAAGATATGAGGCATTACCTGAATTAAGAAAGCTTTGTGTGTTAGAAACCACTACATATTACAATATTTGGGACTCTGTAGGTATTGTACTGAATTATCTTGGTAGGGAGGTATCTTGTGAACATAATTTGGCCTGATACAGAGAGCTAATTAATTAACCTTGAAAACAAAAATCAAAACAGAAAAAAAAAAAGGAAGGAAGGAAGGAAGAAAGAAGGAAAAAAGAAATCACAACATGGGTCTACTATAAGCAAAAGCTTAGAAAATCACAAATGGTCTTACATCAGTTCCAGGGCCACAGCTATTTCTAAACAAGACATTTATCTTGTTCGGGGCTAATCTTGGTTGTCAATTTGATATTGACTAGCCAATGCTGGCTAGTTTTACGTTACACAAACTCGTCATGTGAGAGAAGGAAGCCTCAATTGAGAAAATGCCTCCATAAGATCCAGCTGTAAGACATTTACTTAGTGATTGATGTTGGAGGGCTCAATCTATTTTGGGTGGGGCCAATCCTGGCCTGGTGGTCCTGGGTTCTATAAGAAAGCAAGCTGAGCAAGCACGTGGGAGAGAGCCAGCAAGCAGCACCCCTCCATGGCCTTTTCATCAGTTCCTGCCTCCAAGTTCCTCTCTTGTTTGAGTTCCTCTTTCTATGATAAACAGTGATATGGACTCATAAGTCAAGTAAACCCAAGTTGTTTTTGGTCGTGGTGTTTTCTGACAACAATTAATAGCCTTAAGACAGAAGTTGGTAGCAGGAATGAGGTATTGCTATGACAGACCTGACCATGTTGGTTTGGGGATGATTGTGGAAAGACTTTGGAACTTTGGACTCAAAAAGTCAATGAGGGTTGAGACCCAGTGGCTCATTCTTCAGGAGCTTGGAAGTTAAGAATGTTGTGAACAGTGCAGAGGACACAGATCTGGCTTGTGAAGTTCAGAGTGAAGTAAAGACTCTTCTGGGTCATTTGTATGAAGAATCTGTGTGTCTCGACAGGCGGAACTAAAGAATTGGCTGTGGTTACCAAGAGGCCAGAACTACTAAAGTAGTTTTGTTTACTGGGACACTGGATGCTGATGCTGGCCAGCTGATGCTGGAGAATCAGATATGATTAAGAAGAGACCAACATCAGAGATGTGAAGCCCTCTAGAAAGTGGTTCCTGAGAGTTAGCACACAGAAGATGTGTGCTGAAAGGGGCCTTGTTTACTTCTCCAGCACAGGGAGAAGATTCTTGTCCCTAGTAGAAGTGTAATGAATAGTTGGGTGAAGTAATAAAATCAAAGCAACACAGTGTTACCTTATATATCTAACAGTAAAAGACAGATATTTGCTTTTTGAAGTAACACCACAAATCTTTATGAAACTAAATTTGAAGAGAACTCATTAATGACATTTCTTTTATGTGCCACAACAAAATTTAGACTCTAAATGCACAAGTGCAGGATTTGATAAACCTGATTTAGTGAGTTCACCAGGTGACTTCCTGACATGGTAAGAAACCAAACTTGATCTGGCTCAGGGTGGTTTCCAACCTCAGCACACCACTTTCTTCTTATAGGAGATCAAAAAATACTAGGTCGCTACACTCGTCCTAGACAGGGTGACTGAGCTTCCTTTCACTCACATTCTCTCTTCAGTGACCCTCCAACCCTGAACATCTAAAACCAAGTGTCATTGTTCTTCACATAGCATCCATCTCCGTCTCCGTCTCCCAGAATCCTATCTTAACCACCCTCTTCCACAACCATTATCCTTAAGTCTTTGTATAAAACATATCACTATTATTGTATCTAACACCAAAATAACTTTCAAATTTCTGAGTGTTTTTTCATCTCCATCACTATTTTCTTAATCCTAACAGTGTTCTCCTTACCATCTAACCACTACCTTATTGGCTTATTGCTGCTGTTTGCTTCCTCACAATTTCTCTGGTCATTTCTGTATCTCTTCAGTTTATTTTACACAGCCCAGACAGCATCGTTTTCATGAAGGCATTGACTTTCACAACTTTACCAGCCTCTCCTCCACATAATACCGAGGTTTGTCTCTGCCCACTCCTCTCTCATCTTGAATGGCTGCCTTCCCTCTGTACAGAGCCCCTCAGATTTTCCCTCACCTCTTCAAAGCTTGCTCACTTCTTCCATTTTGGTCCTGTTCTCTCTCTGCAAGAAACAATATGTCATCCCTCCCCTTCTCACCTAGAACTGCTGCTGGGCATCTGACCAGTCTCAGGAGTATCCTTTATTTTTCAAGGACATTGTCCTTATCCGGCTTGCCTTGTGTAGGTTGCATCGCATGCCTCTCCTCCTATGAATCATGTTCCCTTTTCTTCACAGCAGTCGTTTGACCCCAGTTAAATGCAACTCAGTCCCCAGTTGCTTACCACTGGTGAGTCTACCAAGGTCTGATGCCTAGTTTCAAAGTCAGGATCACACAGAGAGCCCTAGCTAAACTCTGTGGGACACTAAGCAAAACAAAAACTAGTACGTGTGGGAAAGGGCTTTGGAAGGAAGAAATGAGGCCGCTGGGGTCAGAGGGAAATCACAGAAAGTATGGGGAGAGTAACCAGAACAGAATATAAATACATAAATGTGTATGTGAAATTAGCAAAGAAAAATTATTAATAAAAATGTATAGTAACAACGATAATGTGCAAAGGGTTGCAGATATAATAGATATAATAGAAATTCAGCTAAATAATGAATAATACTCTTTTAAGCTCCATGGTCAAGACGTTTATTGCTTTCACTTCATGTTCAATACAATGGACTATTTAAATAAGGATACTTTTTAGCTCAGTATGGAGTGAGTGGGCTTCTGGTGTTGTAGGGTTCTTTTCCTTTTCTTTCTTTTTTAATCTCCATATTTTTCTCTTATTTAAAACAGACTTTTTAAACCAATATATTCTGAAATTCTGATTATAGTTTCTCCTCCCCCAGATCCTCTGAGATCTTCCCTTCCTTCTCTGAGTCCATAACCTTTTGTGCCTGAAACAAACAGTAACCCAAAGAATAATAATAATAAGATTAAATCTGCAATAATACAGAAAAAACAGAAGAAAAAGAGATCAGTGATTTTTTGGGGGGTAGGGGGGTTTCCTGAGTGTGTGAACTAGTGGGTCTGTTTCTCTTAAGCTTTTTTCTTTTAATTCATTTACTTTGTCCAATTCTAAATGTGTTAGTTTTTGTTTTATCTTATTATATTATATTATTCTGTATTATGTATTATCCTGTAGAAACCTGTTTGTTTTCTAATGAGAGACAGAAAGGATTGGATCCAGATGAGAAGGGAAATAAGGAGGTGTTGGGGGGAATAGAGGGAGGGAAATGATAATCAGGATATATTTGTGAGTGGGGGAAATCTACTTTCAATGAAAGGAAAAAAGAGAAAAGAAAGGTAGTCTTGGCATTGATAATGAGTTCATTGCGCACAAGAATACCACAAAAACAAAAACAAAAAACCAGAAGGCATAATATATGTATATATGCAAAAGACCTGTAAGGTTTCTAAAAATTATCCAGATAAAATATAAAATCAAAGATTACATTGAGTTCATTTGTGTTGGCCATTTACTGGTGGGCATGGGGCCTGCTTGCTCTTAAGAGTGGTTTGTATCCTCAGTGAAACTCCATTGGAGAAAGCTCTATTTTCATTTGTGAGTGGCTGTCAATTGAAGATAGCTTCTGGTCAGGGATAGAGATTTATGTTCATGTCTTCTCTCAGTGCTGAGACTCTACCTGTACCAGACCCATGCAGGCCCTGAGTATGCTGCCATGGCAGCTGTGACCACGGCAGCTGTGAGTTCCTATTTGTGTCACTCTTGTTTCTTGAAGGCCTTTTATTTCCTTGGGGTCTTCCATGCCCCCTGG
This sequence comes from Phodopus roborovskii, assembly GCF_943737965.1. Taxonomy (NCBI): domain Eukaryota; kingdom Metazoa; phylum Chordata; class Mammalia; order Rodentia; family Cricetidae; genus Phodopus; species Phodopus roborovskii. The sequence goes on along the minus strand of NW_026126549.1, from coordinate 18,295,286 downwards.
CTTACAATCCTTCTGCCTCCTCTTCCACAGAGTTCCCTGAGCCCCGATGGGAGGGATTTGATTGATACACCCCATTTAAGACTGAGTATCTCAAGGTCTCTCACCTTCTGCATGTGGCCTGGCTGTGGGTTTCTGTATTTGCCCCATCTACTGTGGAAAAACGGGTGCCTGGTGTTACAGGGCTCTCTTCCCCCTGCACCAACCAGCTTACTTACTGCTATCTCTCTGCTCCCGAGGTCCTCACAGTAAAAACTACTGACAGGAAACATGGTCGTAACAAAACAGAGTTCCCAACCACATACCATAGGATCTATAACTAACAATGTAACTTTTTCACCCAAATATGTGGACTACCACCTCTAGAGAAGGATGGGTATGGCACAGCTTGTTGTTTCACACAGTGTTTTTTCTGGTCACCGTATTGTTGTAATAAGTACATGCATGTATATGTCTGTACAGAGAAATATAAGTATCATTGAAAGAGTATATATGTTTATGTCTCTGGAAGATCATTAATGATCAGGAATATAGTCAAGTCACGGAATTCTCTCTCTCTCTTTTTTAAGTGTCTCTCAACTCAGCTCCATGAGAACTGTGACATCAATCATCATCATCTTTTATTTTGTTTTGGGTTCTCTCTCTCTCTCTCTCTCTCTCTCTCTCTCTCTCTCTCTGTGTGTGTGTGTGTGTGTGTGTGCGTGTGTGTATTTTGTTTTCATGTTTTTGTCTTTTGGCTTTTCGAGACAGGGTTTCTCTGTCCTTTGGAGACTGTCCTGGAACTAGCTCTGTATACCAGGCTGGCCTTGAACTCACAGAGATCAGCCTGTGTCTGCCTCCTGAGTGCTGGGATTAAAGTCCTGCACCACCAATGCCTGGCTTCATCATCCATCAGCTTTTAAAGCATATGTTCTTTCTTCCAACATCATCCCACTGCCATTGTGTGCTCACGACAGTTACCACTTAAGCTCCCATGTGTCGTGTCACTAGATAATCCGTGTATCTCCCTGCTTTCCTGCTGCTGTTAGCTTCCTTTCCCCCCTTCCCTCTGTCACTATGAAACAAAGTATATATTAGATTACTTCTAAATATCACAAATCACTGTCCATTCTGAGAAAAAAAATCCCTAAGAAATAGAAGTCACTTGCATAAAATAAAACAGGTAGATGGCAAATGCTTAGAACATACATGTGGTTTTTATTCCACATGTGTAAGATCTTGTATCAACAGCACAATTCTTTCCCAAAGCTGATGTTCTTAGCAAGTGTTTAAAAACATCAACCAGAGCGACATATGGAAGAAGTGTCTTTTCGAACTGTCTTAAAAGAAAAGCCCCACCCCTAAATCTAAACATTACATTACTGCTATAGGCTTTTGCTCAGACTTTGGAAGCTCCCCAACTATTTTCATATGGCACGAACTTGTACTCTCCACCCCATGATTGATGTGGTTTGAATGCTAGAGTTACAGTTCCCTTGTCATCCAGAGTGATTTCCCAAGATGATCTGTTTCCTCTCACAGCTCAGACATTTTAACTCACACTGCAACAACAGCCAAGGCAGCTCTATGAAGATCAAATTAAGTTACCATCAAGGGTATGTGAAAAGAATTTTCTTTTTGCTTGATTCTAGGCAATGTTCCTGGATGTTCTGGATAGGACTGAAAAGCTTAAACATATCTTAACTGTTGTCACTAAGAAAACAAATTCTCTGTCTTTAAAGTTAAAAGAAATTGATATTTAAACAGCCATTTTGCTCTATGATAATCATTTAGCTGCATTCTGACTGCATACATTAAACAAAGGGAGAGTTTGAGGATATTACCCAAACCACAGAAAAATGTCTTTCATGGTTGTTATCAAAAGATTTCAGGTAAAGAGGCCCAATCTAGGCCCGTGCCTCACTGTGAGCTCCCCCTCACCCATTAAAGTAAATGACTTTCAGGCAGTGACTATGAGTGTGTGTCTAGGGGTCTTTTTGCCATGGTTACTGAAATGTAAAGTTAAGGACTAAGTAAGCCACATGTGAAAACCAGAAAAATTACATGTCTTATGAAAAATATATAGAAATTTGTAGAATTGTTAGCAACATTGGCCTCTGCCATCCGCTTTCATTATCCCTTAAGCATGTTGGCCAAGCACATACCTCCATTGCAAGGCTATTACACACACACACACACACACACAAACACACTCACTCACACACACACACACACACTCACACACACTGTGATTAATTCCACTCCTGGGATTTGTGGATCTTGCTTCTTCTGTTTGGACTATTCTGTCCTCTGTCCTCTTACTCATTGCTTTCTACACATCCTTTATGGCTGGGCTTAGTAATTAGGCTCCTGACCCTCTCCCACTACCAGGGTGACCCTCCTGTGAGCATGTTTAGTCATCATAAATTTTAAAACGAAATACAATTGAATGTAGATGCTCAGACATCATAGTTTTATGACACTGACTTTTGTTCCTGATGCCAGAGATACTGGAATGAACTCAGAGCTGTGATGTAGTTTTGCAGTGTGCAGTGATGAACCACACAGGCCGGCAGGCAGATCTTAGAGCAGGCTTTGACAGACTGGTGTTTGCTCTATAGCTGTGATAGAGCTGATGCTTTCTCTATTGCTATGACAGCTTCAGTGCATATGCTTACTGCAAAACATTATTTTTCATTGTAGATTTTCTACATTACCCCCGTGTGATTGTTTGAAATAAAATGGTCCCCAAAGGGAGTGACACCGGTAGGTGTGTTCTTGTTGGAAGAAGTTGGAGAAATTTTTGTATGTTACCTTAAAATATCTTTGTGATATTTTGGTGAAGAATATGGTTTCCTTTTGGCCTTGTCTGAAAAGTTTGCCTAAGGCTAAAGTGAAGAATTTTGGATTAATTTTCTTGGCAGAGAAAAATCTCAAAACAGCCTAGTATAGACTCTACTGTGTGTTTACTAGTGTTAACTGTTAACTCTAACGAAGATTATAATTAAAAGGAGCAAGCTGAAAAAGGGAGACATATTTGAGGAGAAAAGAACTTCAGAAAGTAGAACAGAGCTAAATCCTGCTTTCAAGAAGATAAACAGATTAAGAGATAAAATACAAGGAGTGGTAACCACAGGGCAAGATCCTACCCAGCTAAGTTTCCAACTTGTGAAAAGGAATTAAAGAAAAGCTTAGAGCCAGGTGTGGTGGTGCACACCTTTAATCCCATCACATGGAAGGCTGAGGCTGGTAGATCTCTGAGTTTGAGGCCAGCCTAGTCTACAGAGCAGGTCAGTAAAAGAAAACAGAAAGATGATGAAGTTGTAATTAAAGGGGGGAGGGGGGGCTGTGTTCCAGTCCCAGCAAGCAGCAGAACGTTGCAGCTTTAGCCTCATGGATCTGGAGTTAAGGATAGAAGAATGGGGCTATGGAATTTGCTTCCATATCTAAGGAAATCACTGAGGCAAGGCATGTGTTGGGGTGTCCCCGAATGAAGGCCTAGAGAGGCCATTGAGCTGTAAAATTGAAGCATGGATTGCCTTGAAGCCCCCAAGATGTTGGAGATGCCAGAATCATGGGATCCCTGCTGAGAAAAGCTGCTAACTAGCCCAAGAGAAGGAAGGGTGGTGCAGTTAACAAAGCTGAAAGGAGTTGGAGATCTGAAGAGCATTTTTACCTCAGACATGGCGATACAGTGTATGGAGTTAGCACAACTTGTTTATGGTCTTGCTTTGGTTGGTATTTCTTTCCTATGTTTTGGAATAGTAAGTTATATCCAGTGCCATTATATGCTGGAAGTATGTGACCTGTCTTTTAATTTTGATTTTATAGAGGATTACAGTTAAGGGAGTGAATGAATCCCAGAAGAGACTTTGAACTTTTAAACAATGGGAACATTATAATAGACTATGGGGACTTTTGAAGTTGAACTAAATGGATTTTTGTTTTCACTATGATATGGCTTCAAGGCTTTGGGGACTAGGGAGTGGAATGTGAAGATTTGAAAGAAAATGGTCCCCAAAGGGAGTAGCACGGTTAAGAGGTGAGGCCTTGTTGGAGTAGTCGTGGTCTTATTGGAGGAAGTGTGTTACAGTGAAGGTAGGCTTTGAGGTCTTATATATGCTCAAGATAGAGCCCAGTGTCTCAGTTTACTTCCTTTTGCCTAAAAGATATAGGATACTTGGCTACTTTTCTAGCACCATGTTTGTCTGCATGCTTAGTATATATTGTAGGCATAGTTTTTAGGTGAGGATTCAGATGTTCTGATCCTTAAATAGATTAATTAACTAACTAATTTGTAATACAGGGGACTAAATCTAGGGCTTCATACAAGCTGGGCAAGAGCTCCACCACTGAGGCAGACTATAGCCTTTCTGGACTTTTCCTTTCTTCTTTCTTTCCTTTTCCTTTTCTTTCCCTTTCATTCATTTATCTACTTATTTTAAGATGGGCTCATTAATTTGGCTTGGAACTCTTGATTTTTCTGCCTAGGCCCAGTGAATCTGTGAACCTCATCTTGATTGATTTTCACGGTGATGTACTTTGTGCTGAGGGTGTTCTTTAGTTTGAACTCTTCTGCCTTCCTTTGCAAACAAAGCCAATTCCACCAGGAAGTTGTTTTTTGTTTTTAATATTTTTTCTTATTTTACATATTGACCCCAGTTCCTTTTACCTCCCATCCTCCCATGCCTCTTACAGACTCCCCCATCTCATCTCCCATCCACTTCCCAGGGAGGGGGAGGCCTTCAATGAGGGATCATCAAAGTCTGTCAAATCATTTGGGTAGAGCCTAGGCCCTCCTGCCTGTCTCTAGGATAAGGGAGTAGTCTGTTTCTGCACTAGGGATACATCCTGGTTCCATTGTCAAAGGTACCATATACCTCCCAGGCCTCCTAACTGAGACCCACATTCAAGGGGTCTGGGTTGGTCTTATGTTGGTTTCCCAGCTATCAGCCTTGGTCAGTGAGCTCCCCCTTGATCAGGTCATCTGTTATGGGTTTCTCCAGCCTGGTCTTGACCCCTTTGCTCATCACTTCTCCCTCTCTGCAACTGGATTCCAAGGGATTGTCTCAGTGTTCAGTTGTGGGTGTCTGCTTCTGCTTCCATCAGCTATTGGATGAGTGCTCCAGGATGGCATATAAGGTAGTCATCAATATCATTATCAGGGAAGAACATTTAAGGTAGCTTCTCCACTATTGCTCACATTGTTAGTTCGGGTCATCCTTGTAGGTCCCTGAACATTCCCCTATTGTATAATTTCTCTTTAAACTTATAATGGCTACCTCTATTATGGTATCTCTTTTCTTGTTCTTTCTTCTCCCGACTCAATTTTCCTGCTCCCTCATGTTTTCTTCTCCCCTCCTCTTCTCCCTTTCTCTTTCTCCTAATTTCCCTCTTCTCTCCCTGCCTGCTCCCAATATGCTCAGGAGATCTGGTCCCTTTCCCCTTCTCCAGTGGACCATGTATGTCTCTCTTAGGGTCTTCCTAGTTTCCTAGCTTCTCTGGTGGTGTGGGTTGTAGGCTGATGATCCTTTGCTCTATGTCTAAAATCCATATACATCAGGAAGAATTTTAATTCTTCTGTTTTAGGACCAGTCACCCTTAGAAACTCCAGTCATGGAGATCACCATGCTTCTCTTTGGGTGATAATTCCACTAGATGATGTGAACACTAGCCAGAAAAAGAAAAAAAAAATAGGAGTGCAGAGTTTCAATCTCAGCTTGGAACCATGCTTCAGGAGCTAAAGCATGGCTGATGGGACTCCAGTATTTGCCATTACCATGGTAAAGAATCTACCCTGGAGTGGGGCTATTTGAAAGAAAAAGAACCCACCTCTTAGCTGCATTAACATATAACTAAGCCTCTTAGTTATATGTGGCTGGAACACAATGAGAAATATTTCCCCTGCCCATTGAAAAGGTGCATCAGTCTCTAACTGGAAGCTAGTGGGTCATTGGCAGCAAGCATCTAAGCCTGCAATATCAAGATGCAAAGGGAAGTGAGAACAGCTTGTTGTTGAGATGCTACTCTCAAGGCTCTCATCAAGCATTGGTAGGCTTGATTGTACAGAGTTTATTTCATTTGTTAAATGTTTCTAGGACCATTTCAGAGAATTGAAGTAATTAAGGGGTTGAAGAAAACTCCCCACTAACTTTACTACACAGAAGTCCTCACTCAGCAGCACAAAAGCACAACTTCTTGTGTGTTCCCTGTGTTCCTTTGTAGTGAATAAGCATATGTAGCCCAGATTATTGAACTCAACTCAGAATTTTGGAATTAGGAAACCAGGAATCTAAACCAGTTATAAGGAATGGCGGAAGCAAAAAACACATGTGGAATTTTCATATGGTATAGGACTCAGTGTCTTCTGATGAGTTCTAACAAAGTGTAGTGAGTCATAGAATGAAAAAAAAGACAGCTGTGTAATTGTCAAGAGCATGCTATATCAGAATCATAAATAGAACATGTATGTGTCTTTACACAATGTCAGACTGTATTGAATAGCAATCAATTCACAAGCTACATCAGTCATTGTCTGTAGTTTACCAAGTTAACCCAATTTACCTTGATACCTGGTCAATGTAAACATAGGGTTTTTTTTTCTTTTGTAATTAAATTTTAACTTCTAAAGTTAGTCCTCAGGGCACAAAGTACACATCACACAATAAATCCATCTATATCTGTATGTGTATATCTGCAAGTTGCCAAATTCTCTAAGAGTTAAAGAGGCTGGAGCAGAGTGCCAGGAGCTCCAGAGCCCTTGAGACAACAGAGGCAGAGAAGAGCATATACAGATTCAAAGACCATCTCTGCATGAGTAAAATAGAGGGCTCTGCTGGAGGTCTCCTAGGAGAGTTGCCATGGAGACAAGCTTCAGGGTCAGTGTTGAGCTGAGCCTTGGTGAGCAGAGTTTCTCGTTTGAACTGAGCCAGAGAAGCAAGAAATGGGACTGTGGTCTCTGAAGAAGAGGCACAGGGCAAACTGAGTCCAGATAGATGGATGCATGGGTGGCAATCTGAGTAGATGCCATCAGTAGTGAGGACCGACTTGAGATGAAGGCCCTGGAGCAGTCCACTGATCCCTGCCTGTGGGTTGAATGAAAGGTTGTCAAAGGCCATCACCATAGCAATCAGGTGTGGTCCTCTTTATGCTTTCTTAGTACAGTATAGTATATTTGTTGAGTTCTCCAGCCAGTTTCCCTGGTAAGATTTTAACGTGCCCATGAGCTCATACTGTCCCAATTTATACTAACATATTTATAGTTGAGCACCCATTCTATTTTTGTAACTAAATGCTTTAGCAGCCTATGCTTCGTGTTTAATGAAAGACACACGGTGCTGCTTGAGTGTCCACCACTGTCATCCCGCCTCTGTGTTTGCACTCAAAATGGAGTCAAAAGCTGCTTGTAAAATGGCATTTGTCAGGGCAAGGCACAGCCTGGGAAACCCTGTTTTATAGAACATAAGAATGCTCTCATCAATAATTGCTAGAACGGAAAAGCCAACAGCAAGAAGAAAATCTACAATCCAGGTAGCACATTTTTGTTTGGGTATCCATTCAGTGCTTGTGAGGTCTGATTTTACAGAGTTTTCCACAGAATCCTATGCTTGCTATTGAAGCCTTAAGTTTAATTTTCACTGTCCTTTCCATTATTTATCCCAGGAAGACACTGGAGGAACATACGAGCTTAAATGTTCTGATGGTAAAATAATTAGGGAAATGCATATGCAGGCTAAAATACAGTTCAGATACCTGGTGAAACTTTCTGACCCAGAAACCCTAGAAGTGCTATAAAGTACATCAAATATCTTGTGTTTTATTTCTACTTTATTAATATCCATACAACATAAAACTAACTTTTCTCCCCCCCCCCCTTTTTTTGTCCTGGTAATCCAGTCCTGTTATGCTCCTCTACTGAATGACAGTCCCAGCCCAACTTCAATACCTTTTTTTAAGTGCACAGTCTCATGATATTAGATATATGCACATTATCACAAACTGTCAACATGACCTAGCTGCAGAACATGTTTTTAATCTTGTAGAAAAGTGGCTTCACATACATTAACGATCTCACTCCCCTCCTCTCATCCTGGCAGCCAGCCTTCCATTGTCAGTCTCTCTGAGAGATGACTCTAGGCATTTCACATGAGTGAAAGAATCCAATACTTGTTTTAGTTTAAAAAAAAAATAGTGATTTCATTGCTATGAGTCCCTCACCAGTCATCCATCAATTCCCAGCAGTCAGAATCTTGTTTCTTCTGCATAGCCTGTAAATTTCATCATATGTACATGCCACATTTCTTATCCTCTCCTCCAAAGACACAAGGGAGTTGCTGCTAGCTGTTATGAACCTTGATGCACAGACACATGTTTGAGCGTCCGTTGTCAAGAAACATCAACTCTAAGTACATCAAAGATGAGCGTGAAACCCGAAACACTGGAACTGCTGGGAGAAACACAGGCACTATCCTATAAGATGTAAGTGTAGGAAAGGACTTTCTGCACTGGGCTCACATTCACAAGTGAGTCCTCATGACAGTTGAACTTGCCTCTGCACATCTAGAGAATCAATCAGCTAAGCAAAGAGGAAACCTACAGAGGGGAAGAGAATCTTTGCCAGCCAATTTAAAAATGAACTATGAGTCTAAACAGAGAATTCTCAAAAGATGAAATAAAAATGGCTGAAAATGTCTTTAAGAGTGTCCAACATTCTTATCAATTAGGGAAATCCAAGTTAAAACAACTCAGAGATTTTTCTTTTTTTAATCCCTGACAGAATGACTATGATCAAGAAAACAACTGTTGACAAATGCTGGAGAGGATATAGGGAAAGGGATCCATCACTCACTGTTGGTGTGATTGTGACTATGGAACTCAATGTGGAAAATTCTCACAAAGTTAAAGGGAGATTTACCATATGACCCAGATATACCACTCCTTGGTGACTACACAAAGGACTTCGACATCCTGCTCTACAGATACTTGCCCAGCTCCATTAGTATCCCTCTATTTATGAAAGCCTAAAATAATAAATGGAGTGGACATGGAATCAACCTAAAAGAATACATTTTTGAAAGTGAAAGAGAACATCTTCAATGTGCTACAAATATTAAAACTTACAACAGTTATAGAACCAAACAAGCTCCAAAATTATAAGACAAGGACATAAAATATTGAGATATATATAAAGAAACACTGGAACATACTTCTTTAAAAAATTATTCAGTGAGTGTGCATGCTTGGGCATATGCACGTGTGTGTGTGTGTGTGTGTGTGTGTGTGTGTGTGTGTGTGCATGTGTGGTGCATATGTACAATGGTACACATGTGGAGGTCAGGATGGCTTTCCAGAACTGGTGTTCTACTTCACCATGGGTGCTGGGGATTCAACTCAGGTCACCAGACTTGCACATCACATGCCTTTACCCATCTGAGCTATTACAGAGTTCCCTTGTATAATTCTTCACCAGAAAACTTTTACCTGAGAAACTGTACATTTCCCAGAAAGGAAAAGTCTGGGAATAATCCCACAGAGAGTGCACTATTACAAGGTGTGGCTTTGTTGGAGTGAGTATGGCCTTGTTGGACCCTAATTCTGGGGTCCTGATGGGCTGATGGGAGAGCCCCACAACACAAACACCAAAACCAGGAGATGCAACAAGCAAGAGATATTTATTGAACTAGTGCACTCGGGTGTCAGCAACCTTGGAGAAAGTTGCACACCACTCAAAGGGTTCAGGCTCCCTTTTTATAGAGAAAGATTGCAATCAGGATACATGCATGGGGCACAAGGTGATTGATTACAAAGTATGATCTCATGTTTGAGAGATCACCCAGGTATGACCTGTTCTTATTCAAAGGATAAACCATAGAATGACTAGGAAAGTCCCCAGACTGTCCATTGGCCAGGAGTGACCCAGACAGGGCTGTTTATCTGGAATCATTTGTTCCAGGGTTGGGGGCCTATTTCCTTGTTGTGGGCCAAGACCTGTGATAAACTTTTTTCATACTCTGGCTTTCTCTTGGCTGTATGTTTAGAGCCTTCAGTTATTCCACAAAGGTTTGATGATTCAGTAGCTAGCCCTATTTAACAAGATCAGTCTAGCATATAACCACTAGCCCCATCACCATAGTAACCTTTCTTGTTCTCATAATTTCTGTTCTCCCCTCCCATGTCAACGTCCATTCTTCATGATTTTTCATATTCCGCTTGAAAGAATTATTCTCTTGCCCCTTTCCCACATCCTTGCTCTGCAAACTTAAATCTTTCAGCCTTGTTGGAGGAAGTGTGTTACTATGGAGGTAGGCTTTGAGGTTTCTTATGCTCAGTGTACTACTAGTGTCTCAGTTAACTTCCTGTTGCCGGCAACATGTAGCTACTATGCCAGCATCATGCCTGCCTGCATCCACGAGATGATAATGATGATAATGGACTGGACCTCTGAACTATAAGCCAGCCCCGCCAATTAAATGTTTTCTTTATAAGAGTTGTTGTGGGCATGGTGTCGTTTTTTCAACAATAGAAACCTTAACTAAGATAGATTGGTTAAGAATGGATTTAGTATAGACAATCTTCAAACTGAAAATGAGCAACAAAGTAATTGCATAGAAAGGGTAAAGTTATGAGTTAAATTTTAACTTCTTAGTTATTCATATGCAAATTTAAATAAAAAACTACTATAAAAGGAGGAATTAAAATATATAGCTTCATTCTAACCAAAGATAATAAAAACTAAGAGAATTGTGGTCAAACAAAATAAAATTTTAAGAATGAAGAAGAGGAGGAGGGAGAAGAAAGAGTCATATGTAAAGCATTAAATAGGTAGGAGGGAAAACAATAAACATATTTAAACCAAGTCAAGATCTGTCTACTGCAGAAGCAGACATAGCCCAGCATCTCTGAAGAATAAAGATACACAAACAAGCCAGCAAAGGCAGTACAGATTTACCAACTATTTTTGTCAGGGGAGGAATCTTGTACACCTTTTGACATGGCCAAAATAGTCTCTAATAATCACCAAAGATTATAATGAAGTCGCCTAGAAGACAGAGTTAGGCCACCATCCTGGGGCATCTAGAAGGATCCTGGTGGCCAGCTAATATAAGGAACAGAATGTGTGACTGGTGTTTGTTCAATGAAGTACTACAACATGTAATGCCACTGAGAACAGATTTAAAGAACACAATGATAATGGAATGTGCTGAGAAATCTGTCCATTGGGAGACAAGAATCAGTAACCATAAAGTTCCATGTTAGCAAAGACCCAAGGGACTCTTAGCACCTTACTTCTGTTAGCCTTGGCTGTCCAGTCCTGACTTCACTGCAACAAAGATCAAATTGCCATATTTTCCTTATCTCCTTGAATAACTGTGAAGAAACAGGGAGCCATTGTAGGCTTTTTTGTCACTCTCAACTGGTCCTCACTGAAGTGGCATAATCTTGCTTTGGAAATCTTTATTTTTATTTGATGTCATTTCTGAAAGGATAGAAGACACCACACACATGTACACCACATGCATGCACACACACACACAGTACACACACATGCACACACACATTATACACACACACACTACACACTACACACACTACACACACACCGCACACACAAACACACCACACACACACACACACACACACATGCTCACCACATACACGCACACACACATACATATATACACACACACGACACATGCACACCTCCCAACACCCCTATGCACACTGTTGTGCACACTGTTCCCTGTGAAGACTGAGAAGTTGTAGGGTAAAATAAGGGCTAACTGGTGAAAACTAGGGTTCCCCAAAAGGAAAACTCCAGATTTTGCAGTAGAGAATGAAAGAGAGAGACTGAGGAAGGGGAGGAGCTGGAGATAGAAGGAAAATGAAAAGAAGGGGAAAGAAGAAAGGGAAGAGAAGTGCCAAGAGGGACGAGGGGAAGGCAAAGGAGAATAAGGGCCAAACGTCCATCTCTCTTGGAAGCCCATGTAACGTTGTTAGTATATAACCATGAGCAATGGGGTTGCTCTGTCTTTATGAAGAAATGGCCAGTAACATAATTGAAATGATGCTAAACCATCATAAAACCACAGGAGCAACGAAGTCCATCATTTGCCTTCTGTCACTATATCCTCTCCAGAGAACACCCATGCAGTATTCGTGTTGATTTTTCTTTATGTCAATATTACAATATCATCATTAGCTATGTTAGAGAGAAGTACACCTCACAGGGATGGGGACACATTCTGAAAAATGCCATCAGGTGGTTTTCTCGCTTCATTAATCTCAGAAAGTCCTTACACAAACCAAGAAGCTCAAGTCCTTCTAGCTCTGTTGTAATCTCATAGTGACCAAAATGTCATTACTTACCAGACAGCTCCTACTTGATCACTCTTGAATAGACAGACATTATATGCAATTTATATAATACATGCTTATGTGTATATCTTTTATTCCAATTTTGTGTGGAAGTTACTAAGGCAAGAGACCTTAAATGACTCTGCTGAGGCCATTCGCTGAGTAGGAAATAGAGCAGGATTCTGGCTCAAAGCAATCTACACTTTTAACTATTTATATATGTGTCTATGTATAGGTGTGTGTATGTATAAGTAAAGGTGCCTGTGGAGTCCAGCAGCGGGTGTCAGATCCCCTGGAGTTGGAGGTTATTGTGAGCCACCTAACATGAGCATTGAGAACTGAATTCATGTTCTCTGCAAATTCAGTACATGCCATAACCACTGAGCCATCACTCTAGCCCCAAAGCCCATCTCTTAATTGGAATGAGAAGTCTCTAGATTCATAATGGCAGATATCAGAGACCACTCAGAATAAGTTAGGAGGCAGCAGGCTGGGACCGCCAAAGTCACTCTTTACTGGCCTAGTCAAGTCACAGGTCTAGAACAAAGAAGAGGATGTGTGCTCTCCTCACTGCACTGTGTGCCTGTGTGCAACTATGGCAATAGATACCAGATCATAGAGCACATAACCCAAGGATAACAGCTTTGAACTCCTGCTCATCCCAATGGCACAGAACAATGGAACCCACAAAATGTAAGATTCTTCCCACACACATCTCAGAACTCCTCAGACTCACAGACCAAGGTTCTTCCTCCTTCCATGGAGTAGCAAACTAAATTGCAAAGAAGTTTACTAAATAGATGAAGTGCTCTTTGCTGGCCCTCAAATTTGTTTCCCTTCTGCATTATTCCAAGTTGCATTTAGATTCCATCACATCTCACAAAATCCATGATTCTTTGTGGGTCTGCAAGTCCCCCATTAAATCACACCCATTGGCACGGGCAGCCTCTGGAGTGCCAGTTCTTAGGGAGTGAGACGTAGGTATATCAGAGCCAGCCCAGTAACTCATCCAAGACCCCTGCAGGCTGAGCTATTTCCTTGTCATGAAGGGAGCAGGGCTCAGGGCTGAGCGCACACCATAGCAGTTAACAAATATTAAACATTTATACTTGACTTGAGAGACTCTCTGGGTAATTTTGCTGGAGCTCTCCTCTAGCTGTTTTTCTTAGATTAAAACTTTCGTCAACATTCCAAGGGCATTCATTCACTAGTGCACAGGGGCCCCGTAATGAGGGAGAGCGCCACTTTGGAGTCAAACTCTGCCAAGTTTAATACTAAAAGTAGGTGAATGAGACTTGACTGCCTCCTAAATTGAATGTCTGTGGAAATTTTTGGACCTGAAACTGAGCCCAGAACAAGGTCTGTACAGTAACACTCACTAGGTGTCACTGTTTGACAAACCGTCTTGCCAGCATCATTAGGGAAATGTTCATTTTGGCACGAATTGTCTATGGAAAATGCAATTAGGAAAAAGCTGTGCAAGTAGCCATTAGAAACTGAATAACCTGCGTTATTCCTTTTATCCAGATTACACTTGGCTCCCAGGCTGACCTAAAGCTCTGTTGGCAATAGCTTGTAGACAGTCACAGTAGCCTCTGGGGTACACAGTCTGCTTGCAGAGTAGCAAGAGCAGGCCAAGGCTTCTTTGTTCCTTACCCACTTTCTCTCTGCAACTTTTGTCGTTTTCTGGACTGTGCTCTGTAGCCACCCTGATTACTGAGCCCAGGGCTCCCTCCTCAAACATAAGCATGGCAAAAACAATCTGCCCCTAAAAGAGCTGCATTTTAATATGGATTCTTGATTTGAGCCACTTGGCAATTCAACAGTAAGAAATTCTGACTTGCCTGGAGTGGCAGTGCTCCTCCCTCTCCCCAGGAAGATCTCTGTGAGTTCTAGGTCAGCCTGGTCCACATATTAAGTTTTCTGGCCAACCAGGTCAACATAGTGAAGACCCCCCCCCCATGTACGATTGTGTGTGTGTGTGTGTGTTGTGTTGTGTGACATTCTTGGGGTTTTTGTTTTTTTTTTTTTTTTTCAAGATAGGATTTCTCTATGTAGTCCAGGCTGTCCTGGAACTTCCTCTATAGCCCAGAGCTAAAACTCAGGGTTCCACCTGCCTCTGCTTCCTGGGATTCAAGGTGTGCACCACCATGCCTCGCTAAGAAATTCTTACTTTATGAAGTGTACTCTATAGCAAATAAATTACAAAATAACCGAGTAAGGCATACTGTGTCCTGCATGGTCATGAGAAGAGCAGGGGTGAGTGAGTTGGTGGAGGACCATGTCACTGAACAAGCTGGTGTAAAAACAAAAGGGAAACAGCCATGGGGGTGATCATCTCAGAAAGTGACACCAAGGCAGGGCAGCTGGTGAGCGCGGGAGCCATAGGAGCTGAATGTTCGCGGTGGTGTGAATCAGGAGGAGAGAGCAGAACAGTGGGAGATGAGATCAGAGCAGAGGCATCAAGGATGAGCACCAGCGAAAACAGAGACACATTTAGAAAACTGGTAAAACAGTCCAGGTGTTAGAAATGAAGCAATGCAGTGTGTTTCCAACGTATAATTTCAAGTGACTTGTCAATGAATGAGTGAGGGGGAGTTCTTCAAACACTTTGATGTGAGCATCTGGTACTGCTATTTTGTGTGCTGGAAATAACCAAAGGGTAGACGGGAGCAGTAGGGAGTAGCCATGAGGCAGCAGGATAGTCAGGACATGTCAACTCTCACATCGTCAAGAGAAAACACTGAGTAGGTCATTTGACACGCAAATTGGTAAAGTACCAAAGAAATTAGTTCGTTCTATTATCATTGCGTTCAAGCACCAGACAATACAACAGAAACAAAAGTAAGAAAGTCTGACTTGCCTGGCATGGTGGTGTATGCCTTTAGACAAGGTTCCCAAGGGGAAGTTCAGGATGGGCATACAAATTTTAGAGTCAGTATAGGAATATACTTTAAATGCCTTACGTAAAACAAAACCAAAAAAGCCAGTTGTATGTGTAGCAGAGGGGTGAGTTGAAATCACTGAGTCTTCATATCCTTGAGCATTTTTAGACCATGGACCATGAGAAAAAAGCAATAAAGGGGACTAAGGATGAATGGCCCAGACAGGAATAAGGCCTGGCCTGCATGGCACCCTGAAAATCAAGGGAAGGCATGGCTTAGGGAGAAGGGAATGATTGATAGTAAATCAAGAAGCAGAAAGTGGCCAATCAGGATGATGAATAAAGAAAAACATATTCCGGGGCAGAGGAATGAATGGCTCAATGGGTAAGTGTGAGGATCAGAGTTCAGATCCTGAGACTCCATGTAGAAACCAGGCGTGTATGGCAGACATCAGTAATCTCAGCTGAGTTTCATGGGACAAGTTGGCTGGTTAGATTAGCTGTAATTGGCAAGCCCAAGGATTGGCAAGAGATTTTTCCTTAATAAACAAAATAGAGAGTGATAAAGTACCAACTTTAGTCCTTCACAAAACCCATGTACCCCCTCATACATGCAAATATGTATACACACAAGCATGTAATACACACCCCCTACAATAGTAGTAGTAGTAGTAGTAGTAGTAATAATAATAATAACGATTAAGAAAGGATATTTCAGGCTCTCTCCTAGTACAGCCCATGGTTTACCTTTACAATTAGTATATATTGGCTACATGAGGCATATATTGCTAACACATGGAAATAAATTATGATGCTAAGTTTGTTTAGTGTAGTCTTGCAAGGGAGTAGAACTTTGCTTCTGAGCTTTGACTTAGTCCTTGTTCGGTGATTGCCCATCCATTTTCACTATATGGACTCAAATACATATTCTAGGACTCCAGCAGATGGTGGCATGCATTTGTGAGTGAGGTCTGTGTGTTACTGTAGGATGTTCCTCTTCTGTTTTTAACAGTCTGTTGTACCCAGCTCCAGAAATGAGTCTTCGGTGTATTAAAAATCTTCAAGCTTTCAGATTCTCTCTCTCTCTCTCTCTCTCTCTCTCTCTCTCTCTCTCTCTCTCTCCCTGTGTGTGTGCGTCAGTGTGTCTGTGTATTTGTGTTGTTTCTAGGTGTGTGTTTGTTACTATAAAATAAGCCGGGGACTTGAGGATACCAGGAAAATATGGTACCATACAGCTCCATCACCAGCCCTTAGAGACTAAATTTAATGAAGAATAATAACACTATGCTTGAATATGACATCATGTGATTCACAATCATATAACTATGATTAAGCATCCTGTTGCTATTGATTATTATGTCATGACATTATTCTCTAAAAAAAAAAGTCATGGTACTAACCCAAAATATCCTCCCCGTCTTTCTGTCTCACCACCTTGCTCCTTCTTCCATTCTCCTTTTGTTCATCCACCTTCTTGTGATATGTGTTGGTCACTCTTGACTGTCAACTCAATGGTATCTGCAATCAATCACCTAGGAGAAACATCTCTGTGTGTATTTTGAAGGACTTTCCACAGAAGACTAAGAGCGAGGCTCTTTTCTCAGAGCATCTTCCAATCGGTACCCAAGGAATACAAGGAGACCCATGGAAGTGTCTCCTACCTGACTTTAGTTCTTCATGAGAAACTATAGTCTATTGCCATCGTTATTTCTGCTCCTGCACAGACTACTGGAAACCCTTTATAAATTTCCTAGATCTTTAGCACCAGGTTGGGGCCACTGAAGCACTCAGTTACCAGACTGACTGAGCAGTCACTGGGTCTAGCATCTCCAGTCCACAGGGCCTCTACTGCATAAACCAATCAAGCAAACTCACCTTTGCAATAATATATCCCATCAGTTTTGTTCTTTTAGAGAACCCTACCTAATATAGTGATAAAGTTCTTAGCAACTTAAAAAAATAGTTATGGTAAATATATAAGCAATGTAATTCAGTTTAATGAACATGAGTACTTAGCATGTTTTCTTTGTTCTTTTATTTGCTGATGGAAAACAATTTTGATTCCGCATCACAGCTTTTGTGAACAGTGCTGCAGTAACAATGGGACCACAGCTACTTTTACTCATGCTGTTCTCTTTGTTTTAGGTCTGCTTACGTACTGCAGCTGGATTGCTGGATTGCATAGTAGTTCCATTCCCCATGTTCTCAAGGATGCATGTATAGCAAGGAGATGGCTGTGAGCAGCTGAAGTAACATAACGGTAAGAAATCACATGTAGAACAGTTTTTTTTTTTCTGAAATAGTCTACATGGCCAACCCCCAAATAAGTAAAAATGTAGACATTTTATGAACACAGTGCACTTGCATGAAAATGAGTCCTGTTAACAATTTTTCAGTTTGAGGACATTTATTTTGCTTACAATAGAGAAACTGGAAAAAAATCACAACAAATATTTAGCCCAAATGCAGATAGGTTAATTATGCAGTGGTAGTGGCTTTGCAATCAGTAATATCCTAACAAGGGGCTGGTTTGAGAACAGCAGGTGAATATGAAGGGGCAATTTTACATTTCCTTGTTCCATATATCGGCTTATCATTTCAAGGAATTAGGCTGTCTTAAACAAAGTTCTTCGGGATGTGTAGCATGCATGATGTTACCTGGCAGATTCCCAATGTAGGATGGTGCATGTCACCCAGCTCATTGTAATCACTTTGCTCCCTTCCTGTTGACAATGCTTTAAGGTCTCCTCTCACTCTGTCCCCACTTTCCCACTTTTACAGTTCTTATAGGCTTCCCATCCCCATTCTATACCAACAAACCCAAAGGTTCGCTCTGCCACCCAGGGCACCTGTATAAGCAACTCAGTGTCTTTGCCAATGTGAGCTCAACATTATATTTTATAACCACTTCATTCAAGGCTGTATTTAGGATCCATTAAGTTGCAACATTTAATGGCCTCCTTAATCTAATCTTCTGGCTTTCAGCTGGAAAATGACAAGGCTTTGGCCATGTTTTCAATTTCTCCACTGAGCTGACAGATTATTTTCTATTTTAAGCAGTCAATTTAGAAACAGTTCTTAGGCAATTTGGCTCTTTTTAAAAGGCATCATCAAGGAACTCTGCTCTGTTTTTAGTCATTCTTTTGTTCTTCTCTACTGGACCCTTGCTGTCTCCACAGAAACAACTCTTCCAATGTCAAAATGTAAACAATAAACATTGACTGTGATTAGATTTGGCTTCACCTATCTTCATGCTATAAATTGACTTAAACATTTTGGCTATAGAAGAGAAGTTCATACACTTGGCTGCTGGTATGGAAACTGGAAGGTGTATTAGCCAGGTACAGCCATACGAGCTGTATTGGAGAATGACATGATTGCAATGTTGGCTTGGGAACCTTGTAGTCCAAGCAACGGTATCACTCATGTGTAACGAATCTGGCCTGAGATCTGGGTCTTCAAGCCAGTGGCTCAGCTGCCAAGAGATGCTGCACACAAGAGGCATAGTGCTCATTTAACCCTTCAAACAAGTGCACAATGCACAGAGTCTGGATTCTTATTCCATGAGAACTAGAAATGTTGCAGTGCATGTATTAAAACTCCAGAAATTATTGCATGAGAGTAGATGGACAATTAAATGTCACGGGCTGGAAAGAAAATCAAAAAGCCTATGCTTCCATCAAGGAAACAGAATGATTGTGATGTGACAGGGGAGGCTGATTTTAAGCAATTACCCCTCATAATTGTAGGATATGGGAAGCCCAAATTTTGCAAGGCAAATGGGAAGGCTAAAGGTCCTGGTTGACTATTGTTGTAGTTTTGAGTTTAAAGACAGCCTGTAGGCAGAATTCCTCTTTATGTGGTACTTCAGTTCTTTTCTCTAAGGTCTTTGACTGACTGGATGATGCTAACTTAATTATATATGGTAATTAGCTTTATTATATCTGCTGATTTAAATGCTAGTCACATATAAAAAGGACCCCCTCAGTCAAATCTAGACTGGTGTTTGACCAAGCATCTGGGCACCACAGACCATTCATGTTGACATATAAAAAAACATAATGACCTTTATTCTGATTCTTTTGTTTATTCATTTGAAAATATTTACTGGGTCATCATGTAGAAAAAAGGGACCAGGGCAAAGCAGGATCCCATGAAAACAAAGGCTCCATCATAAATCACCATTAAATGTGTCTGAAGTGAAAAGAAACAATTTTCCATTTTCATGCCAAGGTGGCAGCAGTTTTTGAAACCACACTATCTGGTCTGAGTGAACTACCTAGAATTGTATGGCTGGCTGGTATGTATATATATATATATATAGTTTTACAATAAGCTTTCAATAAAGTCACATGCAAGATTCATAATCAAGAGACAATGAGAAGGTAAAAGAACTGACTGCAGAATCTTGTGTTTGAACTTATAACATGGCACATGCTCAGAAAAGAAATACTCCATACGAAAAGCCTGTGTAACACAAGTAATAATTTCTTTCTGCAGATACAGCAAGTGCTCACTTATCCACTAGAGGACAGTATTTCACAAATTTTCACTTTTTGTTTCTCCAACCTGGACGTTTCAAATGGTCAATATCTGTGGTTGAAGAGGGAGAAGAAGAAGGAGCTCAGACATTCTCATTGCTCCAGTAAATGTTTAACTTGGAATCATAAAGACAATATATATGAAATCTTTAGTTTAACATTTTAAGAACATTTTGGGTGTATTTGTTCATGTTCATGGCACTTAGGCAAGCTGATCAATCTCACACATGTAGTTTATGTGCAGCCTCAGAAGTTCAGCACTCAATATGCATACTCCACATGCTTCCTCCATATTCTGGGGAAAAAGAAAAGACAGCAGATTGCAACTCAGTAATGTCAGCAAACTAAAGACATTTGACGTATAAAGAAATTGCTTGAAGCAAATGCACCAGTTGCAATTGCTATCCCTTGACAGGAGTAAATTTGAAAAGTTGAAGAAATCTTTCATTATTAACTCTATTTTTTGTGTGGTTGGATTTTGGTATATGAAGAATACTAACACAGGATATGTGTTTACTTTTGCTGTGAGGCTTCTTCCATTTCAAAAAGTTGATATTGGGTTGAACTTTAGAGTCTTTGCATTTCACAGAATTCATTGTAAATGTGCTCTACAGGAAGCATTTTGTTTGGTCACCGATTCTAGATTTCAAAGCAGGAAGCAAAGAATACAGTCTCAGCCTTTTTATTCTGGTTTTTCAGTTAGAGGAGATGCAGGATTCCAGTGTGTATCTAGTAACTGGATAATTTTACTGTCCACTTGTCCTACACAAAAGATGTTTTTAGTCTAGAATTAAGTTAATCACCAAAGTACACATTTAGAATTAAAGGAAAGCATTCATGAGATACAAATGAAGACAGTAATTCAAGCTTTATTTATCTTTCTCCTCACTGGAGGCTATGGTGCAGACAGCTACTGAGTCCTCATCATCATGGCTTATTAACATGGAATGTCACCTGGAAAGATTTCCTCAAGCCAGCGAGTTCCATGAAGTGAAATCAAAGCACATACCCTGCCCACTTGCTGTTATGTCCTTATTTTTCAATGCTTTCTTCCTATTTTCTTATAAATGTTCTTAAGCAGCTTAGCTTTGTGTAGGACATTAGGAGACTCGTCATCTGATGTCATCTATCTCCCAAATGGTGTGCATGAAATTCCAAGATATTGCCCTTATGTTGAAGACTGGGAGGGAAGTAGGACTGATTGGTTTTAGCCTTCTAAGAAGATTCCTTCCTAACTCAATTATTTAATATCTGGAAGAGCTCTTTTAAAAATATGACTCCAAAGTGTATATTTGCTGTGGCCAAAAGCCTTAGCTATTTGGAACATCTGAAAATGGTGGCCTGAGTTACCTCTAAAGAATGAATAAAGAGAATATGATTATTTCCCATATTTTCATAGTTACCTAATATTAACTTTTTTTCCTGATCCTATGACTTGGATCTGTGAGTAGCATGCACTTTGTTTGCCGGGACAGAACTGGGTAAGTGAAAATGGCCAAAAGGGAAATCTGTGGCTTGGGAAGTTCTCTGAGCTTGCTGGCTTAATAGCAGTGTGAGATAACAAGTCTAGACTATACAAATTGAAATGCTATTCTATGCCTTAGGATAATGGGACGATCTGGAAAGTCCATTTACCTAATTCATTTCAGTTCATGCAAATGCCAGGAGGCAGCTGCAGGGTCCTAAGGCATGTGCATGGATTCTGTCACTACTGGACATGCTGACATTCAGGTTAATAAATGCCACCCTTTAGCTTATCTGTGGACACCCATAAATGAAGCTCTTCAATTCTTCTGCACTGGATCATCTGGGATAAATTGACTCCATATGAAGAAAGATGGCATTACTCAATCAGCTGACTTGAGTCTGAGATCACAACTGTGCCAGAAATGGACCAAAGTATGAAGCAAAGGAGATGGAACTCTGTGCCAGGCTTCAGGGCAGGGAAGCAAGAGTGTACCCCGTGTATTGCATTTTGGAAAACACACAAGCACCTAAGAACTGATCAAGGAAGAGATTGAGGTCATTCTAGGTAGGCAAGTGACTGGCTTCCTCCAAAGTTCCCATTCTCACAGGACTTCTTAAAACTATACCTGATCTCAAATTCTGCTGGGTTTCTCAACTCTCACTCAACAAAATGGCTTTCATTCTTGTTACAAGGTAAACAGTTTTCTTGTAAATTCCCTGTTTCCCCTCTATAAATGTAACCTTATACCGGCTGACTGATTTCTTTTTAAAAGGAAAATGTCCCCTTTCCACTTGTCTAGTCATGTGAGACATGACTCTTAACGCCTTTAGTCCTTGAAGTTTTCAACTAGAATATATTAACTTCACAAACTAATAATCTGTAATGTGCTTTGATCATATTCATCCCCACCTATCATCTCTTCTCACCTTTCCCTCTGGCCTCTTTCCTCTTCTTCAAGGCCCCACCCTTTTTATTTTTTAAAAAATATTTAGATCCAGAATATGGTTTTTGGTTTTTCTCATGCTGTAAAATAATCCCTTTGGAATCTCCTACAATCTTAGTCTCTCTTAAGACCAACCCCCCCCCCACACACACTCCCTTCACAAACAAAATAAAAGTTCCTTTGGTGATCCCCATCCTTAGGATGTCATCAGCATGTCCATGGTGATCCATATCCTCAGGGTTCCATGAGCACACCTTTAAAAAGTTTTTGATGGTGCTGTATTTCCTACAATAGCAATGTACAATGCCTTTGCATTCCATTCATGTGACCTGGCCCTTTTGTATCAACTTATGACCCCCCCCCCTTTGTTTCTGGGTACTTGGCTAAATGACCATTTGGTGTGCCCAGAAGCCATGTGTAGCTCATTCTTGTCTCTATTTCTGCTGTATCCCAGTCTGCTTCACCATTCTACCCACCCAACACTTACCTAGCATCTAGCTCTCAGCCGTCCTAATTGCCTTGTGTCTTTTTGTTCTCTGCCTTGTAGAGTTTTTCCACCTGGAATCCTGAGACTTTGTATATAAGACAGTCTACCTGGACACTCCTTGAAGGTTTGAACTATTTATCAGCCATATCTAAAATCCCAGTAATTCATGTCCTTGACACCTGGAACCCCTGGGAGAAATATTTAATTTAAATGAAGTCCTTCAGCCAGTTGAACTTCACAAACACAAGGGGCAGAGTCCATGAGACCCAGGCTAGCAGCAGCTGTGGCTTCAACTGTGCATATTTGTTTCTCTTTTCTCAACATTGCCAGGGCTGAGGCCCATGCACACAGGAGACAAATGTGTCCTACTGAGGATTCTAGTGATGTTCCTTAATTAGCATAGAACATGTTTGCTGACCCCTAAAATCTCAAACATTTTTTGTCTTTTCTGTTGAGATAAAAGTACCTGCTTTTTTGGTGGAGCCAAAGTGTTCTGTTTCTTGCATGTCCAAGAGTCTACAATAGAGATTATCCCAGCCACCCATTGCCATTTGTCGGGTGACTTAACCTGTCTGTGCCTCAGTCTCCTTCCTAAAATTCATACAGTGGTCTCTACATTAGAGGATTTTAAAATTGTTCCTTAACTACACATCTGTATTAGTCTCTCCCATTCTTATGTGTTAACAATTTTAAAATGGATTGCATATTATGGGATCATCAAAGAGTAGCTGATTTTAATGTTGGCATTTTTGTAAAACTTTTTCGGGGGCTGTTTAGAAATCCAGAGATTAAAGTGTTTGGTGTGTGTGTGGTGTATGATGGTGCTGTGTATATGTGTGTGTGTGTGTGTGTGTGTGTGTGTGTGTGTGTGTGTGTGTGTGTATGTGATTCTTGTAGATGAAAACTGTTTTGAATACTTGAGCCTGGAATTGCTGAAAGGGTTCTTTAGAAGTACCTTCCTCATGTGAACCAACTTCTTGGTGTGAATCAACTTTCTTGTGTAGAAAGAGATCTCCTTTGCTGGTATAAGTAGGAGATGGCACGGTGCCCCAGTCACATTCTTAATAACAGATTCAAGAGTAAATATGTGACTATGCTAAGATTTGTGTTGGAACTACTTTTTCTCCTTGTTAAGAAAAATCTATATTTTTCCATATCAACAAAAATATATTAAATTGCAACTGGGAAAGATTAATTTGACACCAAAATCTAAGGTTGTTCAAACTCTTTGATCCACCCACATACAATTCTTAGTCGAAATACTTTTCTATTAAAATTTATTTTTATTCTGCATTTAGAAAATATTCATTCTTTCTTTCAGCATTCACGGACCTTAAGAAAGATAATTCCAAAATCCCATCCCCACTTCACTCTCTGAAATATGAGATTCTAATGGGAATGTGAGCTACCAAGAGGTTAAATGGCTTTCTCAGGACCACACACCAAGCCAGGCAGGGTCAGAGCTGGGGTTAGAAATGGCAGGTTTCTCCATTTATTCCCTAAATGTCCCTCTCTATTTATTTAGGTGTAGTGGCTGTGCCAGTCAACTATGAGTGGGGTTTCACAGCATGACAATAAGATATTTAAAGGATGACCTTTTAAGAAAGCAATTTGTGTCCTTTGTTTAAAATAACACAGATATTTCCAACAAAAAAATCTTGCCCTCGATTTGCCTGGCTTTGGAATTTGTATATTTTAATATCATAAGTTACAGACTCAGGACATGTGAGTCCTTGATGGGCCCTTCAGGAACATTCTCTTCCCATGGAATCTTGATTGACAATTCGGTAAGAAAGTTACAGTCTATCTTCCACAACACACCCTAGAAAATAAGAAGGAAGTACTTAGTTATAGTCATAGGAGGTGGATGACATTTGTAAATATGAACAGCTAAACAACAGTTTACATAAGATCCAGAAACAGCTACCAATGGAGTAGGTTGCCTGTGACCTGAGAAACTTCCTTATGAATGTAGTCTGTGTGAATGGCTTTGTAAGAGCTCTGGGATGGGGCCCTACATCATGGACCTGCTGTCAGATCAGAATACTGTGCTCATGTGCAGAGTACATTATGCCTTTGTCCATCTCTTGGCTCTAGGAATGTGAACACATTGACTGGCATCTGCCAAGAAACTGTTTTAGAATGTTGTATAAAATACTTGGCTATGATTAAATTTACTTTAAAAATTTTTTCTTTTTAAATTTGATGCCTTCATCTTTTATCTACAATTTCTAGGAATCAGTTTTCTCTCTTTTATTACCTACCATGTAGGAATTGATACTCTACCAATGAGGTTTTGTGCTATTTTATGATTTAATGATTTTTTTTTTCTTTTACTTCCCCCTCCCAATTGGGAGGTGGAAAGTAGAAGTTGTTAACATGACTACATGACATTGTAGTTCAAATAATGACCATGAGAGGCACTATGCCAAACATATTAAAAGCTTAGTGAAAACCTCATTTCTCCTTATGCCATAAATTCACAAACTGTCACATGGAAGTTAATGTTTACTGTTTTAACTAGTATAGCTCTTCTTGAATTGGTCCCTGTGACCTTCACCTCTTCCTTTTATTTAATTTAATTGATAATTTACCATGCATTTGATAAGGATAGGAAGTATTTAGACAGGTCTATGTGCTTCCCATACCGGTGACTCTGCATTCCTGATCCTGTATTCATCACTCCCTGTTTCCTGCTGCCTCTTCTGAAGATTCAAGGAAAGCTAAACTACCCACTATGACTCTCAGTTTTAAAGATTTATGTATCTATGAATACTTCTGTTTTTGTTACAACATTGGTTCATAGCCCAGTATTTGTGTTTTAAGATACACACACACACACACACACACACACACACACACACACACACACACGTAATATAAATATATTACTTAGGCTTAGCCTTGAAATTAGGAGAGCCAACAGTTACTCCAAAAGTCAGGGAGGAAGCCAGAGGTGCGTCACAGATAGCAAGTGGCAAAGCAACTAACTCATCTTTTCATTATTATTATTACGGTGATGATTTTTGCAGTAGAATTTCTACCACAAAATATTGGCATGACATTGACTTTGCAATCTGTATGGTGAAGATGCTATGTAACCCATGGAGTCTTTAGAGGCTGACATGAAAATAGCGCACATGGTAGCTCCTGACACAGAGGAAACAGATGCCACACATTGATAGTGCTTTAGTAGTTTTGCCAGCTCAGAGTGAAAAGCACTACTGTGCAGGTCAGAGTTTTACTTACAAGATCTAAGTTCTAAAATATTAGCTTTAATGGAAGGGTGACATCACCGTAGTTGTAAATAAAAGTATGGTTTAATTGACTCATTAGTAGGCAGTTAATCCAGAGGCCTTTGAGACACTGCTGGGGATCCCTTTTGGTCTGAGTAATGTCTGAACTCATGGCAGTTTTCCACTGAGAGGTTGTGTAGGCTGATAGCAATATTTAAACTCAATGGCTCTTCCTAGCTGTCTGAACCCGGGCAGATCCTTAAACAGTTTGGGGAAATACGAGCATTGTTGTGAAATGACCATGGTAGTTGAGTCCCCTGGGAATTTGTGAGACAGAGGAGCCATGCTCACAGGAGCTCCACTGGAAGTATGACAGAGTGGGAGGCCACTGAAATGTCAGCTGTCACTGGCAAGCAGAAGGCACTGGTCTCCACAGACTTCTCCATGAGAAGTCGTCTCTTTTGTTTTAGAGGTAAGAAAGCCCCACATGTAACACTGTCTTTTAGAGCTTGTCCAGCATTGTTCTAGAATAATACAGAGCGTGATTATTGATACTCTTTCCATCAACCCTGCCTAAAGGTGTAATGTAGTGCAGTGTGCAAGCAAAAAAAGCATTCGCCTGAGATATTGGTGGAGTAATTCAGGACAATTGGCAGTCTCCAACTCAAGGAACTGAAAAACTGCCAAGTCTTGGCATAAATTCGCCAGGATCAATGAGGGAGTCCTGGCCATCCTAGAAACACGCTGTGTCTAACTATAGCAAAGCAGAGAGTTTTAAGTTAGATAACAGTAGGTGTGTGGATCTTGAAATCCACATGGAGGACATGTTTATTTCGTTGTAAGACATTCTGACTAGTACAAATGGATTTGTAGGACTCTCTGTTTGTAAGGAACTCTGCTTCCTTCCCAACTAGTTAATTGCATTATTTGCTTAAGAAGGGGCTGGGAAGGGAGCTTTCTTTCCTTATCCCCTGTCCAATCAATCTTTCACACACACTCAGAACATTGACCAAGGAGGGGAGAATGGTAAGAGGTGATGGTGTAGATTCCTCTACTGTACAAAGAAGTAAGAATTACAGAAAATAGCAACATGTACCAGTCCCAAATATTCAGTTCATGTTGATTTGTAAAAGGCTGGGACATCATTGTAAATATTGTATGCTTTTAGCTTCCCCTTCACACTGACCCAAAAAGAATTCATACTTCCATAGACATGGATGTAGTACTCACTAAGCTGAACAGCAAGGTCAAAGTCCACAATTCACTGTGGTCAGAAGAAGTAGGAATAATAGTTTTTTTTTTTTTTAAAGCCACTTTTCAGGCTGGGAAGGTAGCAGAGTGGTAGCATGCAGATGGCCCTAGGTTCAATTAGAAGCCAGAACTTCCTGTGTAAGCAGAGACAGTGCTGCCCAAACTCTTAGATATGTTGCTCTGTTTTGGTTTCTAGATTTAGAGCCTAGCTTTCCTTCTGGAATCTTCAGATTTGTTTACATGACAATTTATTGGCAGCCTTCAACTGATGTCACACCATTGTTAACTAAGAAAATATGAAAATAGAGCCACCTGTGACAGCTGTTTTCAAGGTGTTGCCAAATATTAAAAGATAGTGTCATGTTCATCCCAAAATGTATATTTTAGAAGACACTTCTGCTATTTTTAAAGAGCCGTCAAAGCAATGGATATAGTATTGAAGTGTGCTGCCCTTATACACTAGGATTGACTCAATATGTGCAGAGCTGTGGATGTGGATTTCACAGATCTTCTGAGATTGCATTTCCACACCATCACAGTACGTCCTGGCTTTTGTATCTCAGCAAGCTTGGAAAGTTCCTAAAACCCTTCATGATGTCTATCTATGTGAGATCCTTTTTCTCTTTAAGTTTAATTTTAAACAAGCTGTTTTACATGTCACAGTTCCTGCAACTTCCTGTCCTCCCCCATCCCATTTCCTTTCTGCTCCCCAGGGAGCAGACTTCCATGGGGAGTCTTCAAAGTCTGTCATATCATTTGGAGCTGGGTCAAGGCCCTCCCCTATGTGTCTAGGCTGAGGGAGTGTCCATCTATGTGGAATGGGCTCCCAAAGTCCATTTGTATACAAAGATAAATACTGATCCACTACCAGAGGCCCCATAGACTGCCTAGTCCTCCTAACTAACATTTACATTCAGGAAATCTGGGTCTGTCCTATGCTGGAGAAGAGGGGAGAGGTGGGCATGAGGGAGCACAAAGATTGAGTCAGGGAAAGAATGGTGAAGAACAAGAAAAGAGATACCATAATAGAGGAAGCCATTATAGGTTTTAAGAGAAATCTAGCACAGGGAAATGTTCAGAGATCTACAAGGATGACCCCAACTAAGAATCTAAGCAGCAGTGGAGAGGCTACCTTAAAAGCTCTTCCCTGATAATGAGATTGATAACTAATTTATATGCCATCATAGAGCTCTCACCTAGTAGCTGATGGAAGCAGGAGCAGACACCCACAGCTAAACACTAAGCTGAACTCCTGGAATCCAGTTGCAGAGAGGGAGGAGTGAAGAGCAAAGGGGTCTAGACCTGGCTGGAGAATCCCACAGAAACTGCTGACCTGAATAAGGGGGAACTCATGGACTTCAGTCTGACAGCTGTGAGATCCTTTTTATTTCCAGTCCCTTGCTATAATACTCTAAAGCAGCCAAGGACAGAGTACTAGCTCACATTAAGAAAGAAAACAACCAAAAACCTTGTGGCAGGAGCTGGAGATGCAGTTCCATGATTAGGAGCCTGGATTGCAAATTTGGTTTCCAGTACCCATGTCAGGAGGCTCACACTGCTCATAAGTCCAGTCTGAGAGGGAGCCCATGTCTCTGGCATTTGTGAGTACCTGTGCTCATGGGTGCACGCGCGCACGCGCGCACACACACACACACACACACACACACACACACACACACACACACGTTTAAATCAATCTTTAAAAAAATGTAGAGATGGTTTACTGTTTGTGTGCTGGCTGATAACTCATCTCTCTCTGATGTGGTACCCCTAATGGCTCCTTAGCACCTGAAAGAATTCCATCACCTCTAAAACTGATTTTTCTAACCTCTGGTAGATACCAAATCACTGAAATTTCATCTAAGAAGGTTTGCCACCCATGAATTTGGTGGGTCTAACTGTATAGTGTAATGATCTTAATGTTTTTGACTTTAACGGACATGTTAAGTGTGACCCTCTACTGAGCATAATCCAAAAATAATGCAGAAGCATTCTTAAATAGCAATCAATATAAATAAAGTAACATTTTAGATATCTACGTGATGGTTTATTTTGTCAACTTGACAGGATCCCAAATCACCTTGGAGACAAATCTCTCTAGGACTGTTGATAGGTGATTTTACAGATTGAGATTAACTCATGTAGGAGAATCCACCCTAAATATGGGTGGCACCTGTCGAGGAGTTGGGGTCCTAGACACAATAAAAAGTTGAAAGCCATCTGAGCAGTGGAATTTGCTGTGTTCTGCACCCTAACTGAGGATGCCAAGAGACCAGCTGCCTTGTGTGCCTGCCTTCATGATGTCTTCAATATGAGGAATTTCTCAAAGTAGAAGCCAATTCTCTAAATTGTTTTGATCAGGTATTTTACTGTAGCAACCCGGAAAGTAATTAATAGAATCAGTATTTACTGCTGCAATTTTTCAAGCATATGTTAAAGAAATTCTTCCAACACAATAGAATAGTAAATAATTACCATATTTATATGGCATTAAGGTGTCCAAGTAGTGAGATTCAAGACTTGCCAGTAGGTGACTTCCTTTCTAGTTTCTACACATGAGCTATGTAGACCTGGGTATTCCTGCCATCAAATCCTCTTGTTCTGTATAGTTCTATCTGTAGGATTCTAAGTCACTGCAAATTCAAATCCACGCCTGAACAATTGCATCAATAGTTGGCTGTAGAGATTTCTGGGGTGTCTAGGAATTTTGCTGACTTCCTTTCCATCCCTCATCTCAGTTCTGTTGTTACTTTCTGGGCCTTGGAAGATGTCTCACTTGGTAATGTGCTTGACAAACAAGCATAGGGACCTGAGTTTAATCCCTAGCACTCAGGAGCTCCTGTAATCCCAGTGCTTGGAAAGGTAGACAGGATGCTGCCTGAAGCTTGCTGGCTAGTAATTATGGGCAAATTAGGGAGGTACAATGAGGATTCTCAAAACAAAGTGGGGAGGGATTGAGGGAGCCACCTGATGTGTCTGGCCTATACCAAACGCACGCACACAACACACACACACACACACACACACACACACACACAGAGAGAGAGAGAGAGAGAGAGAGAGAGAGAGAGAGAGAGAGAGGCAGAGGAGCATCTTTTGACCAGCCCATTAAACAATGATCCCCGTTTTGACCCACTGTTTAATTGGCCTTTCCTCCCGTCAGCCCTGTACAAACACACATCTAGTTTGCATTACTTCCCCAGCACCAGGAACAATGTGCTTTACAAGTATTCTGTAGAACAAACAGGCTGATGGGTGGATGCTTACAGAGAATATGGAGAATTCCTCTTGAAGCCAACAGTTGGTGAGTAAGATGCAACCTTGGATTCTAGGAGGCCACCAGTGGTCTGTGCTCTCAAACAACAGCATGGGATTCCTTTTCCGGACTTTGCCTTGGGGAGACTTTTTGGACATGTGTAGAGAAGCATTATTTGAGTATTGCTATAGTCATAGCAAGAATGACACTGAATATATTCTTCTCTAAATGAACATATTTCCTTTGGGAGGCAGATAGGAAAAAAAATTCTATAGCTTGTCTGTATAAACAGTTGTCTGCCAAGCAGTTTCTTTGTCTTTCCAAACATTAAACCTCACATGATTAATTATGCTTGTGTTTTTGACTTGTTTGCAGAGATGAATGACAGCCACACTATACTGAATGTACATTCTGTTTACTAAGGCTATGGAGGTTCTGCCTGGTCTCCTACCCTCAATATATGCTGAATCTCCATTCCATTCCCTGTCCACTTTTCTCTCTCATTCCTTATTTATTTGCTTTATTCTGCTGTATGATTCTTTGTAATCTCATTGTTTGGAGTGGGCAAGGTAGAAATTTGCTTTTAAATGATACAACCAAAGGCACTATGTTATTTTTGGATCTTATATTTAGACTATGTAGGTGGGGCCCTGAGTGACACAAAGCCCTTGGGACATAAGCAGGTGTGCTGTAAAGATAAATTGGAAAACGTCCCCTTTCAGTGACATGTTGTTTGGCTCAAATATTTAAGATGCACCATATGGTTGGAAAAAAATCATCTTCCTAAGAAAAACATTAAAGTTACTTTCTGGACATTGAAGCAAGTGAAAGCAAACCTCGAAACTGCTTTGAAGGACCAGCCTGCAGTGCAGGAGGCGTAAACACAAGCCCAGATGTCAGATGTTTCCACCCAGAAATGTGAAGAAATACTCATCTTTCTTTATTTACTCTTTGCAGCAAATATTTTGCAAAGAGAAAGCAAAGAATGTTGATGTTCCAACAGTGAAGCTTCAAGCATAACAAAGTCCCTAGCCCCAAAACGTCAGAATTCCCTGAAGCATCCTCCGAGCACTGTGGAGCGACAAACATCTGGCAATGTGTTCTCTACTGTTCATAATTATGGTTCCTAGGATCATTGAGGAAGGAGGAAAGCCCTGAAAAGCACATTCCCATCTAAAGTTTTCTCTAAGATGTGCACTGCTACATGAAGTTGTCATCATGCTGTTTTTTAAACCAGGAAAAATGTGTAAATTTACACACAGACACACACACACACACACACACAAATACTTATGCACACACACACACTCCCCACCCACCTCCATGTCCACCACACACAGACACAGAGACAGACACATACACATGCACACCTTACATACCCCATGCAATCTTCACACATACTCCCTGCCCCCACCCTTCACACACACACACACACACACACACAGAGAGAGAGAGAGAGAGAGAGAGAGAGAGAAAGAGAGAGAGAGAGAGAGAAAGACACATTGCACATATACACTCACACATGTGCAAACACACACAGAGGGACACAGACATGCATACACAAACACACACACAGGGGCACTAGATTTTCTGCCAAGTAAATGCTTAAATTTTCTTTAAATTCTGTTTTTAGATCATAGAACTATTTTCCACTCTGGACATTTGTTTGGTAATTGGAAACGTTTTTAGTAGAGAGAGCTCACTATTCAGAGTGGAAAGCAATCTGGATGCGTGGCCAAACTAAGCTTCTTATTTCTGATTTTCTCTATAAATCACAGAGAGACAATAAATCTTAGGCTTAATAAATTATCAAAGACAGACTTGGCTGTGTGTGACTACCAGGACAAACTTCATCCTGCCTGTCAGAGGGGACAGACACTTAGATAGTACACACAGATAGGTTGGGGATCTAGGGGAGGGAGAGTGCTCATGAATCTCTGCCCAGGCACATCCTCCAATATGCATTCAGCCAGCAAGGGAAGACAGTCTGAAGGTATTCTATTTATAGTGCATGGCAGGGTGAATATCTTATTTCACCTTTCAGACTGGATGACCATGCTACATTACATGTCATGGATGCTGAGCCTTTTCACTCTTGAAATTTGTTTTCATCTTCCAGATCCAAAAGCAGGGTGTGTGTGTGTGAGGGGGGGGGATTTAGCAAATGTCCAAAGAAAACGTGAGGTACTTAGGTACTTGGATGCTGCAAACCAACTTATCAAAGTGGGCCCTTAGGATATGAGATCAAAGACACTGGGTGGTAAGAACAGTGCTTACTCAGGCATGTGGGAAGATTAGAAAAGGTTATACACCACAACAAAATTTCATAAGTCTCAAGAATAAGACACTGACCTCTTGAAAACATTACAGATATATGAAACAGACCCAGTATAAGTCTTAAACCAAAGAATGGAAGGTATTGAAAACAACTGGCAGAGAAAAGATGTTGGAATGTGGTTGTGCTCTTATTATAATACCTACTCTCTTTTGGGGAGAGTTAATGAGTATGACTACAGAGCACAATAAAATTGACCCCTTTCTGTTATTTTACTTTTCCAGTGTGTGTTTAAGAACAGTTTCGTTTTTATAAAAAATGTCCTGCTGTATGCATTCTGCCTTAGTTGATTATTGCTCCTTCAAAAAGTAGGCCTTTTCAAGTAGACAAATAAGCAAAGATGAGCTAAAGCAGATTTGGCTGACTCATAGTGGTTCCTTCTCTATGTACCATGTAACTCTAAGGCAGTTACCCACAAGCCAGTGGAAGCAGTACAGCATAGATGCATGACATCCAGTGCCTTCCCTTCTTTCCTATTTAGTTTTTATGTTAGAAGTTATATAGATTGTATTTGAATACCTTTAAATACAGGGAGATATTATATTCACAATTAAAATCAGTGGGCCTTTAAATGGGAAAGAAATTATACACACCAAATTAAAATCTTGAACCAAATCAAACATCGGAGACAAAAATCAAACTTCAGTACTAAGAGTATTAGGGCCTCCTAAGTCACTTGAAGCAGGAAGTAAGACCACAGGAACTAACCCAAGTCAGCCTTTATCTTGTACTTGGTCTGATTCCTCCTGTAACATCATATAGGACATGATGTCTTGAAGTACCAGTATGTTGTACAGTAGGACTGGTGCTTTGTAACTTTTTCCTATGAAACTCCTGATTTAATCTAAGAAATTTGGGAAATCAAACGCAATGATTACATTCATTATGCCATTTAAACTAAGAGTCAGTGCTCATAGGGTATACATTGTTGCTATTACATGATTGGAGTTGTGTAATAATGTAACGATATACTATCTTTCTTTTGTCCAAACTGGGTAAAATGTTATCAATAGTAACATAATGAATGTGGCTTAACTTTCTTTTTTAAAAACCTATGCTCTAGATTTCCTTTTATAAAAATAACTAATTCCATAGCAAGTTAACTTCATGTTTGCCGACCTGTACTTTCCAAACAGATTTGGAAGTTTGGAACTCATCTGGTATTGCCTCTCATTATGTTGGTCTCATGCAAGGCAACTCCAGCTTCCTCTATTGCAGCTCCTCTGCAGTGAGACCACCACCCCATTGCTTGTTCAACCTAAAAGACCATGGTTTAGAAATAGCCATTGCAGAGGAGGAAAGCCATAGCCAGGAGCCACGCTGACATACTTGGGCCCTGGCCAAAGAAGACTTAAAGAGGACTCTCCCCACCCCCTTCATCCACAACAGCTTTGAGATCAGAATGCCAACTGGAGAGGTAGACAGACTCTTGGAATTCAGGAATAGATTTGGCAGTTGAGGCTCCAGGAATTTTCTGCTTTTTATAGAACTGTTTTAATGCTTTAATAGAAAAGAAGCACTCTGTTTATATTGGGAGACTTTCAAACACTTTTGTTTCATGGGCTTTTTATTGTGTTTGGAAAGCAATAACCCTCTCCCCGGGGTCACTTTTATGGGTGACAGAACTTCAGCTGATTCTATGCAGAGATTGCTAAGACTGTCTTTATTTGAAAAGGTGAAGTGCTTTCACCAAAGTTTAATTTTGCTTCTATGATTAGAATTTCAGAATCTTGAAGATTGGGGGTAATAGTGCCTTATATTACATGAAGGTAACAAACTTCCAAAAGCAATTAAATTGCTTCATCCAGACAGGATGAGAGGGCCAGAAGCAGCTTTCAGGATGCTGATTTCACTGCCACCCGATCTCACCTCCTGCTCACCATCCTGCTTGTCTTGTGTCTCTTCCAACCAAGGCCATGATGCACTAAGTGGAGTCCCTCACTTTACCTACCCCTGTTCTTCAGGGCCTGTCCTCTCAGAAACTCTGACTTGATTGTTCTGCCCTGCAAAGAGTTTCAACTCAAAACGAAGGGAATATAGGCATACTTAATGCTACTTAACTCCCATCACAATAACTCACACTCCCCACCACACATGACTCTTCTGTATCCTTCCTTCCTTCCTTTTCTCTTTCTTTATTCTTCTTTTTTATTTTTCTTTTCTTTCTTTCCTCCTCCTCCTCCTTCTTCTTTTCTTCTTCTTGTAAAGTTTGGGCAAATTTTAAAGTCCCACACAGATGTGCAGGGTCTACCTTCTTTCTCTCCTAGGACACTGCTGTTTCCCCACTTCCCCTGAAACCTTGTTTCCAGTCAACTCTTGGCTGATTTCCTAGGGCAAATAACTTTCCGCCACACAACCCACCTTCTGAAGCCCCTACACAGTCCCTTACTCTGAGCCCTGACACTTTCCATCTTCTCCAAAGATGCGAATTTACAACATGCCAAACTTCCTCTAGGCAGGGATTCTATTTCATTTACTTTTGTGTCCTCAAGACAGTATATCAGAAACAAAGTAAGCATAATTAAACCTGCATTTAAGACAGAGGTGATACAGTTTAGCAGCTAAATGCATTGACTCTATGCTAAGGTTCCTGTATTAAAACTTGGCTCCCTTAGTGTCCAGTTATGGCTGAAGGTAGCTGAACTTTGGTCTTTAAGTTCTTTACACATCAAGCAGAAATCCTCATACTGTCCTCACAGTTCTTCAGCTGTGTCGAAGTTAATGTTTAACTAAAATACTGTTTCACTGACAATGGATGCTAGGATTACTACTAACACAACACCTTAGTTATCACCACTGTCATCGTCACCTCTGCTGAAGGAAGAAGTCTTTTCAACATAATTTATTGAGCTGTAAATAGCTCTACAAATAGAGCTACTACAAAAGAGGTATTTCTAAATAGCAACTGGAAACTGAAGCAAGTTAAAGTCCCAAGAAATCGAGTCAACAAACAGTTTAAATATGAAAAAGTGTACCATATTATATTCAGGAAGTTAGAACACAAGATAAATAAAGGGTAAAAGGCTGTGTCTTTCACTCCTAATGTAATGGAAAATACAGACACATGTACTCAAAAAAAAAAAAAAAAAAAAAAAAAGCACTTTAGAAACCAAATGGAGACCACCCAGATGAAGAAAGCAAATGCTATTTATTTAGAGCTTGCTATAGCAGGAGAGTCAGCCACCATCACTAGTGCTTAGCAAACAGAGGCAGGCAGAGAGGGGGACAGCTTTCTGGAGAGGAGAGGGAAGGCTCAACTGTGTCTGAATCGAGGCAGTCGGTGTGGTACAGCCCATGTGGTTGTTTTTCCGGGGAGGGGGCCATGTCTATATTTAGGTTTCTCTGGTCAATCATAAGTTGGAAGTAGGAATAAGTCATCTGTCAGTTATTAAGAAAGTCTGGGTATTTTTGGGTTTGTTGTAGGAGCTGTTGTGTAGGTTTTAGCACCTTAATCAGAGAGGGCTGTCTGGGTTCTTAGAAGTCAGTCTTAGAGATGACACACTGACCATCCTGCATCTAGCTAATGAATTGGTTTCATGATGTCTGTTACAGGCGGTGGTTCACAGCCCTGGTTTTTCCCTTTTAACATCTGTACACTATTCAGTGTCTTCCTTAACAGAAATAATCGCGAACCTGAAAGCCAATGTGAATTCAGGTGGTGTGTGCGTTATCGCCTGGTCTTCATGGGTGTAGTTTCAAAGAGGAACTTGAAATTCCAGAAGCCTCTCAGCTCCACTCTGCATCAAGACACAGCCCGAGAAGGGGTGACAAGAAAGAGACCTCTATTGCTTTGTTCCAAAATCTAGCTTGGTTGTAATTGTATAAACCTATATAAACCTTGGTACCTCCATTTCCTCACCTGTGAAGGAAGAAACCATAACCAATTGTTAGTTTTAACCATCTGAAATTGACGAAATTCCTTCATATTAGTCTTTGATTTCATATGATAAAGTTTAATAGTTAGTACTGCATAATATTTTAAATGAAAAACAAAACAGAAGAAAAGATCCACCAATAAAGCAAAACTATTTAGACCCAATATACAACCCCTTAATGAAATGTAAGACCAATAAATTATTTTTAAAAAACCAGTATGCCTAAAACATTTTCTAAGTCAGGGAAACAGTAAAGTGTTTGAGCTAAGTGCGAAACGAATGCAATCTTCATGCTTTAAGGAGCATCTTCCATTGTTAATATGGTGTCCTTTTATTTTTCCTATTTAAAACCTGGATGAGTCTTTTCTAAAGCTCTTGTGTGCAAGTGTGTGTATACATATATATACACACATGAGAAGACAATCCAACATACCTGGGACAAGGAGAAATGCCAGTTTCTCACCATCTCAGATCAGAGAGCTACAAAGGTAAAACGATGGAAAGAGGATAGTTACAGACAGGAAGGTGGTTAAGTGAGGAGACGACTGCATATAAAACTGATCTGAATAACTGCAAACTTAATGCAACTGTACAAACTGGTGAATGAAAGAAAAATACATCAGCATGTCTAAAAGGGACAAGAATCAGATGCTATAGGAACAGTGAGGCTAGACTTGTGTTTCAACACAAGTTTCAGACAGGTCGACATTTTAATCATGAAGATATAATTTTACAAGTTTTAGAAGAGGAAGAGAGGCCCAGAGAACTAGCCTGACTTGGTTTCTCTTATTTGTCGGATTGAATCTTACGCTTGAAGCAAAGGCTTGAGACAGAATACAGGACTACTTGAGAGAGGTCGTGAGAACTGGGAATGAGAAAGGAGGGGGGAGCGGGAGGGTAGTGAATGGGGCTACGTCTATGATACATACATGCATGGGAATATTATAACGAAACTCACTATTTTGTTCAATGGAAAATATGCCAATAAAAAGTTGCATGACAACTATGCAATTACAATGTTTAAACAGAGGTCATTAGTACATATAATGAAAAATCACAGAAAAACATGAACTTGTTTTGTTACCTTGAAAAAGACCTTTCTAACAATGATACAAATTAAGGAAAAGATTAAAAATGATAGGGAGACTGCTCAGGGATTGAGTACTTCTTGCCTTTTGAGAGGACTGAACTTCAGTTCCCAGTACCCAGTCAGACAGCTCACAACCACCTGTCACTCCAGCTACAGAGAATCATATACTCTTCTGACGCCTGCACACATCTTCACTCCCATACCACACACACACACACACACACACACACACACACACAGACATAAACACACACACAGACACACACACACACGCACACACACACAGACATAAACACACACACACACACAAACACACACGCACACAAACACACACACACACACACACGGTAGAATATCACATTAAAGTGTGTGACTTTTGTTTTGCTGCATTTGTTTAACTCTGTGAAGCTGTGGTTCTTTGCTTGTCTAAAACACCTGATGGGCTAATAAAGAGCTGAACGGCCAATAGTGAGGCAGGAGCAAGGATAGGTGGGTCTGGCAGACAGAATAAATGGAAGGTGAACTGAGGAGGAGGAGCGACCAGAGAACAAGGAAAGGAGGACTTCAGGGCCAGCCACCCAGCCATCCTCCTACACAGCAATCCACAGAGTAAGAGTAAGATTACAGAAGTAAGAAAGAGAATGGGAAAAGCCCAGAGGCAAAATGTAGATGGGATAATTTAAGAAAAGCTGGCTAGGAACAAGCCAAGCTAAGTCTGGACACTCATAACTTAGAATAAGCCTCTGTGTGTTTCATTTGGGAGTGAGGTGGTGGGCCCCCAAAAGAGAAAAAAATTCTTACTATACATGCACACTTTCAAATGAGCCTTAAACTAAAAAACAAACAAATAAACAAAAAACCCATAAAGATAGATAATAGACAACATATTAAGATTTTTTTTAATGGAGTCCAAAGCTGCCACAAATAAAATTTTCAAAATGTTAAATAACTAGGGCAAAAGATTTATAATTCACAAGCAATATGTTAGGTTGCTTGTATATAAACATACTGGTTTGATTACAGATAACCATGGGAAAGCAAAAAGAAAAAGAAAAACAGTTTAAAAAGTAAGTATGACTTCTTTGCTCACCCTTCCTCTCTCTCTGCAACTAGCTTCCAGGAGTTCAGCTCAGTGTTTAACTGTAGGTGTCTGCTTCTGCTTCCATCAGCTACTAGATGAAGGCTCTAAGGATGACATATAAGATTGTCATCAATCTCATTATAGGGTAAGGACATCAAATTGGCCTCTCCACTACTTCCTAGATGCTTAGTTGGGGTCATTTTTATGGATTTCTGGACATTTCTCTAGTGCCAGATTTCTCTTTAAACCTACACTACCTCCCTCTATTACAGTATCTCTTTTCTAGAAGTTAAGACTGTGCTGGGGAAAACCACAGAAACAGCTGACCTGACTAAGTGAGAGCACATGGACCCCAGTCACAAGCTGGGGAACCAGCATTGGTCCAAACCAAGCCCTCTGAATGTGGACGCCAATTAGGAGGCCTGGCCAGTCTATGAGACCTCTAACAGTGGAACCAGTATTTATCTCTAGTGCACAAATGGACTTTGGGAGCCTAGTAGTACCCTTATGGAGGGATACTACTTCAGCCCAGATACATGGAGGAGGGCCTAGGCCCTTCCCCAAATGATGTAATACCCTATGAAAGGCCTCACTATCCTTGAGGAGTGGGGTGGGTGGGTTGGGGAGGTCAGTGGGGAGTATGAGAGGATGGGAGGGAGAGGGAACAGGGGGACTGTTTCTAAATAAAAAATATTTAAAATTATATAAAAAAAAATACCAGTAAGTACAATGAGGCTAGGGAGATTTCTTAGTGGTTACAAGTACTTGCTGCTGTTACAGAGGACCTGGGTTCAATTCCCAGTGCCAACATGGTGGCTCACAACTGTAACTCTAGTTCCAGGGGATCTGACGCACAGGCATCTGGCCTAAAGGAGGAGCACAGACACAATATGACGAGGTGCAGATTTATAATCATGTGGGGAAAGGATCGCTTTAAATGTGGCCACTGTTCTCTTTGCAAAAAAGTTTTATAACTTTGTTAAAATATAATTTGTATGGTATTCATTTCACCCCATTAAACTGTGTGATGGTTGGCT
The DNA here is from genome assembly GCF_943737965.1 of Phodopus roborovskii. Classification (NCBI taxonomy): domain Eukaryota; kingdom Metazoa; phylum Chordata; class Mammalia; order Rodentia; family Cricetidae; genus Phodopus; species Phodopus roborovskii. The sequence continues at coordinate 18,255,472 of NW_026126549.1, read as the reverse complement.
TTTAGTATGCAGGGGGTCATGAAATAATCACACAATTTAAAATGTCCCCCCCCACAAAACTCTATGCCCATTAGCACCCCCCCACACACACACACATTTCCTTCTTCCCATACTGATCAGCTCCAGGAAGAAAGTAGTTGGAACTCTGGGGTAACAGACTTTTCTATTGTGGTCATTCAATAGGAATGGGGTTATAGCTAAGTAAGTGGTTACAATATGGTCCTTTGAGTCTAGCTTCTTTTACTCAGGGTAATGTTTATCAAGTTTACCCATTGTGTAGAACACACTTTTTAAAATTTCCTTTTTACATTCCAATTCCAGTTCCCCTTTCTGTGGGAGGAGAGCCTCCCACTCCCCTGACTTCCTCCCACCTCACTTCCCATTTGCTCCCCAGAGAGGGTAAGGCCTCCCCTATGAAGTCTACTAAATCTGTCCCATCATCTCATTGAGGCAGAACCTTCCCCTCCCCACACTACACAGCACACCCCTGTGTCTAGGCTGAGCAAGGTATCTCTCCATGCAGAATGGACTCCACTAAGTCAGTTTTTTTCATTAGAGTTATATCTTGGATCCACTGCCAGTGGCCTCATATATTGTCCCAGTCACACCATTGCCACCTATATTAAGGGAGTCTAGTTTGGTCTTATGCATTTGTCAGACCTAAGTCAGTGATCTCTCACTATCTCAGGTCAGCTGATGCTGTGGGTTTCCCCATCACGGTCTTGACTCCTTTGTTCATATTATCACTCCTCCCTCACATTGATTGTACTCCAGGAGCTTGGCCCATTGGTTAGTTGTAGATTTCTGCATCTGCTTCCATCTTTTTCTGGAAGAGGGGAACACATTCTTTTATAGCCAATAATGCTTCATATGTTGTTTATGTCAGCTTACAGGCATTTCAGTTGTTTCTAAGTTTTGAAGCTATGAATATTCATGAACAGAGTTTTAGGGGGCATTGGGCACAAAAGTGGAACCATGAGCACGTGTGATATTTGAGGGTTTGCTAACCATTTCCCAATGCAGCTATTACATTTTCCCATTCCTACTTATGTGCATGGGGGTCCCATTTGTCAGCAAATTAGCCAGTACTTGTCAATCTTTATATAAGCGATCTCATGAAAAGTGTTTGTGGAAATGAATTATTACAGCCTGCCAAAGGATCACATTCTTGCAATTCCAGAATTCTGCAGTTGAAAATGTCTGGCTCATGATTACATAGTAAAACTCATCCTCAAGAAACCAAACCAGACCAAACATTATCATTTTTTTTCCCAGTTGGATTGCCTTTTATCACTGAGTCAAAGAGTTCTTTATATAATATTTTTACAAATCCTTTTTTGGATAAATCACTTGAAGGTATTTCCCCTTATTCTGTGCATTGCCTCTGAATTTTTAAGATACTTTCTTTAATGCATACACCTTTTAATTTTGATAAAGTCTAATTTTTAAAATTAGTTGTCATTTTATGTCTAAGTTAGAGTTTGCTACCTCAAGCTTATAAAGATTTGCCCTTACGTTGTATTCTAAGAGTCTGATAGTTTAGGCTTTAATTTAATTTTTATTCGATTTTTATGTAAAAATTAGGGAGTAATATAGTTTCCTTCTTTCTGTGAAAAATCATATGCTCTAACACCATTGATGAAAAGATCATTATTTATCAACTGTATTATCTTGATCTTCACCTCAAAAGCCAAATCACCTATGGTTTGGTTCCAAATTCACATTCCTTAATTATGGATATTTTCCGTAAAATTTGAAATCAGGATTTCCATTTTCCAACTTTTATTTTCTTTAAGGATGTTTTTAACCCTCTTACATAGGTGTGTGTATTTATACCCAACAATTTTTCTAGTTTGCTAGTGAATATATAAAAAGAAACCAGATAGGATTTTGGAAGTTATTATGGTTAACACATAGGTGAATTTTGAAACATTACTATCTAATAATATTAAATCATCTGGTAAATTAGCAGTGGATATTTTTATTCATTTAAGTCTTCTTGTCTCAACAGTATTTTGAGGTATTTGGTTTATAAATATTATAGTTCTTTAAGTATATTTCTAAATATTTTATTGATGTAATTGTACTATAATTTTCTTAATTTCATTCTTAGAATTTCTTGTTAGTTTATGTACTGGGATAATATTGTGGTGCCCCAACCTATTGTGACAGATCATGTTGACTTCTCATGGGAGCCGTTTCCCATGAGGACGAGTGGACTGGGGCTGGGCTAGTCGGGAGGTAAGGGGAGTGGGAAGGGGAACTGTGGTTGGAATGTGAAATAAAAAAAAAAAAAAACTACAATAGAGAAGACATTCAGCATTGATCTTAGGCCTCCAGTTCACATTTGCATGGATACATATGCATGTATACCTGTTTACACATACAGGGGTGGGGGGAGAACTAAAAGTTGGTAGGAGGAGGCTGGGGTAGTGGGGGGAGAAGGTTGGAGGGAGAACTGTGGCTGGGATGTAAAATGAAATTTTAAAAAATGGAAAAAAGAATTACTTGCTAGTACATAGAAATTCAGTATATCTTCATATATTAATTTTGTATCTTAGAACTTTGGGAAACTATTTTAATATACAGTTTATAGGCTTTCAAGAATTTTCTGTATGCAAGATCATGGGTTGCATGTTGACCAAGTAACTGTTATATGTTTTCCTTCTCAATCTTGTCTTTATTTTTTCTTTCTTTCTTTATTTCCATGGCTAGAATTTCTATCATGATATCAAATAGAACAAATATTCTTGTTTTATTCTTAGTCTTTAGAGCAGAATTAGAATTAGAAGTCAGAATTAGCATCCAGAAGAAAAAATATTCTGGAGATCTGGGCATGATCATTTCTGCTTGACACTACATAATCAAACAAGGATGTTTTTAGTTTGACAACTGGGAGCTAAAAAAAAAAAAATCTGGTGAAATCTAGGAACCTGTCAAAATCAACAAGAAACAGAATAAAAGTGGGGATTGATAGAGAGACACTGAAAGGGGGCATAGGAAAAACGTCGTGAAATTAAGGAGATGACAGTGTGAAGAAATGAGGGAAGAGTGGACCACAATTGATTTTGGATGATGATTGGAAAGAAGCTATGGGGTTAACAGGACATCAGCTGTGGCTTTGGAGGGAACGGCTGGCCCATCAGAAATCCATTACACGTTTTCCCCCGCAAGTGACTTATTTCAGAGTATATGAGATACTAAATTGACTTAGCAGAAATATGTTAAAATACTTGAATATACAATTCTTTTAAGTCCAAATACATCATTTCTATTGCTCTATTTTTGTGCTTAAAACAAATTCAGCTTTTTCAGTGGATAAAGGAAATTGTTTGTATATTCCCCAGCAAATATTTATATTTCATTATACATATTAGCTAACTGCTAACAAAGCATACAAGAAAATCAAACAGATGCTTCAAACTGAGATAAAATGCTTCCAACGAAAGGTAATTTATCTGGAATAAATTCTATTCTGTGTGTAGAGAGTACTAAAACCAGACTCCTAGTCTCTTGTGAAAAGTTTTAAAGGCTGCATTATCCCCTAAATAATAACTGTCTGAATGTCTGACCAGAATGTATTCCATCTGGTTAGTGGTTTAGGCAAGTAGAGACGTAACACAAGTTGTAGCAAATTAAGAACATTAAGCCACATAAAAATGTCATTTTGAAACCGTTAGGAAATTCTCAGAAAACTGTGACTCGGTGAAATATGATGTGTAAGCACCCCACCACAGGGGGCAGGAGATCTGCAGCTTCCTGTTCAGGGGTCTTACACGCCACCCTGCAGTCCCGCTGCCTTCACTCTATGTCCGCTCCTGGGAAGCTCACCAGTGAGGAAGCCACCTGCCTCTCAGCAGATGAGCACATCAGGCTATGAGGCCAAGGCTAGATCCCTGTGCGGCCCTTCGCTCTACTGGCGCTTTCCTGTGAGCCTGAAGTTCAATTCCACCCACTGCTCCAAAGGGCTGGAGAACCACACCACTCTGTGGTGCTGAGTGGGCTCTCAAATGTCCCGGCCCGGCTGTGTAGCAAGTTATGTGAGTAAGGTTGACTTACAATCTGCTGATATATACCAGAACGTTAATCATTTTACTTGGCTGAAAATAAATGAGCACTATCTCATGTCTTATATTTTTCCCCCTAAAGTTAATTGGCAAGCAAGTAAACAAAAAACATTGGTTGAACTGCAGCCTGTCTTGTGTAAAATTTTAAAAATTAAAGCCATAGAGCTGAAGAAATTTGACGACTTTTGCTTGTCTACCCATCTGAGCAATGTCTTATTTAAATTAAAAAATGCTTGAAAAAAACTTTGAGAACACACCAAAGCCCTCATGATAAACCCTAAATTTTCCCAAATTCTCAGAATTGAGGTCCAGAGTACCCATTTCAAAATGAACACTGGATTCTGGATTTCTGAGCTTTGGTATGCATACTCTAGTCTCTCATAGCCTTTTTTTTTTTTTTTTTTTTTTTTTTTTTTTTTGAGACAGGATCTCACTATGTAGCTCTGGGTGTCCTAGATTTCACTATGTAGACCAGGATTGCCTGCAACTCATAGAGGTCTGCCATCTGAGTGCTGTGATTAAAGGTGTATGTTATATCCAACTTTTATTGCCCTTAATTTCTATTTCCAGTAGCCCATATTTGTATTATATCAGATACAGCAGCTTAGAGGAGAGCATGACATAGACGTTCTGTCAGGGGCACACTGCATCCTTGGGTGGTTGACATTCCATAGGCTAGACAGGGACCATTGCTTTTGGCATGGCTGCTTGATGGAAGATTTTCATATATGTGTGAGCCCTGGCATCAGATATCAGAAGGCATGGGCAAGAACATCTGCACTCTCTTCAGAGGTGAGGGGCATCAGACTAATATCTGCTTGAAACTCCTTCTAATAGCATAACTAAGAAAGAACCCATCAGTCACCCACAGCAATAAAATTTATGCAAAATCTAACCCCTGAAGAAGTGTGGTTCATTCATACCATATCATTTAGGAGAAAAAGTAGAGGAAATCTAGAGAAGAAATGTCCAAAGACCATCACAAGTTAAGAGGAAAGAAAATGGGTATGTCTTTGCAGCAATGTGTATATTGTTGAAGGGAACAGTTTGCTACTTAATAATTTTATACCCAGCTAAGTGGTCTTTCTTGTATATAGGTAAACTAAAGGCATTTTCAGATATATGAGAACCCAGAGACCATACCTAACATATATACTTCTTTCTTAGAAAGCTCTCAGGAATAAGGCATAAAAGAAACTGTCTTAGGGTTTCTACTGTTGTGAAGATACATGACCATAGCAACTCTCATAAAGAAAACATTAAATTGGGTTGGGAGTATCTATTAAATGAAAACCCTCCAGATAATTCTGCTGTATACTGGAATTTACAGCCAATGTCTAGGAACAGGGAAATGCTGCTGCTGCGAGGGAATGTTGCTGCTGCTGCATATTCCATGTTCCTAGCTTTCCACTCCATCTTTATTCTCACCTTTTGCTACACTCAACCTCGTATACAAACAAGCACACAAGCAACCAACAATAACAAGAGCCCAAGACTTCAAAAACAAGTGTCTTTGTTAGGGTTCCAATCACTGTCAAGAGACACCATGACCACAGCAACTCTTTCATTGGAGGTGGCTTACAGTTCAGAGGTTCAGTCAATTACTGTTATGGTGGAACATGGTAGGACATGAATGATGAAACATGGTGGTGTGTAGGCAGACATGGTACTGGAGAAAGGAGTTGAAATTCAATAGCTTGATCTGTAGGCAGCAGGAAGTGAGCTGTGTACCACACTGAGCCGGAGTCTAGCTTGAGCATAGGAGACCTCAAAACCCATCCCAACAGTGACACACTTCCTACGACAAGGTCACACCTACTCACAACAAAGCCACATCTCCTAATAGCACCATTCCTTTTAGGGACCATTTTCTTTCAAACTAACACACCAAGTAATCCCCAGTTCACTGTGCTTATCTTTATCATACCAACAAGAAAGGGTGGCAGTTATACGGCAAACAGTGGATAAGATGAAGGAAAGGAAAAGCTCCTGATAGGCCTTCAAAGGCTTTCCCTGTCCTGGATAAGCACACAAGGCTCTCCTTATCTAGCAAAGAAGAAGGCAGAGCTTATGTGCAAAGTTGTGACTAGTTTGGAAAACTTTCTGTCTGTATTTTTACTTGACAGTTCCTCTCTGTACCTCTGTCTACCTGTTTCTCTTTCCCCATTTAATTAAAAGATGATCAAATCACACTCCTCCCCTTTCCTCTCTCCAGCTCCTCCCACACCCAAGATGATCACTAACTTTCTCTTTTGGTAATTTGCCAAACTGTTTTCTTTTAAAAATCAGTTATAATGAGGAACATGTACAGCGTTGTCCTTATGGCATGTTAAACAGAGGTTTAAATTAAGAACTTCCTGATGACCGCTCCACAAAATAAATCATCTCCACCATCCACCCAATTTATTAATTCTCGATGAACTCCCCACAGAATAAATCAATCCCACCATCTTCCTGATTCATCACTTCCTGACCAAGGCTCCCTGTAACTATGTCCCAGAACTGCAGGATGCTGCTAACAGATAATAAGTAATTAAACGTATAATATGTATAATGATTCACCATGCACAGGGCTTTCTCAATTGCAAGACACATATTTAGTGTCTTTTCAAAGTATGCAGCTAGTGTCACAAAAATAAAAATAAAAAAAATCTAGCCATAAGATGAAAAGTATGTATACACAGGTGCCAAATTTGGGTCATTAGAGCATAAAAATAAATAAGAACAGTGAATTATAACCTCCAAAATAAAAATACATAGTCCCTAGCAATATAAATATTTAAATAGATAGATAGGTGACTGGTGAGGATGGAAGAAAACTTTGGTCTTTTGAAAGGAAAGATTACTACAACTGACAATCTTCAGGACACAACAGGTTAAAACACCATTTATTTCTGTCATCTTAGATGTGACTGATTTGGGCAATAATTAATAAATGCTGACTCTACTGGATAAAAAATCTTGAGCGTCAATAAACCATTTACACTAAAATTGCAGTACTTTAAATTATTAATAAGATGTATTATCTTATAGTGGAAAACTTGGCAGACACAGAATCAACCAAGTACTCAAAATTAAGATCATCATTAAAAGGGAAAATCCACATTAACCATCTGGGTATTATAGCACAGAAAAGAAAGACAAGAGTAAGGACAAATAACTTTGAATAATTTAGTTTCCTTGTCAAAGTAGACTGAAGAAGGAGTCTAATGGAAAGTACAGCCTTGCCAGTCTATTTCAACTTGAAATAGGAAGATGCTTAAATATGTTCAAACACAGATGAATATGAACCAACATAGAGAAATAAGCTGTGAATACAAAATAGGAAAATCAAGCAAAAATATAAATGCTTTGATATGAGCAAAAGGAATGGGATTATCAAGAAAAGACTGAGCTAAAGCCAGACAGAGTGAAAATTCTAGGTTTACAAGAAAGGATGGAGCACTCAGTTAGGAATCTTGTCAAAGCCAGAGTGCTTGTGAGTGAAGCAATTCCAACATCCAAGGCTTAGGGAACACCCCCAGAGGATCAAAATGCCTGCTGCTAGATCTAACAAGTTAAAAGCTGAAGAAAGGGTAGTTCAGTAGTTCTCCTTAAATGTATCAGAAAAATAGGCCCTAGTCAAACTGACATCCCCAAATCCTGATGCATTATCCTAATTAGTCTTAATAACAAAAACCTGGAGTCAGATATTGGGGTAAATGCTGAAAGATTAGGGAAGCAGAGCAACCAGCCACTAGAGTTCTTACCTCCACATAAACTCAGACCAAAAAGGGCCAAGCTCTTATCTTTGCCCATCTTTCTCTGTACAGACCTCCAGACCTCTATGGTTAGGTAGCAGCTAGTTCTACTCTCTGGTCTAAAAGCAAGCTTTATTTGTCAGCACACAAACAAAATATCACGACAAAATCCAGAGAAACAGATAGGTGGTTGCAAAGAGTCACAACTGTCTAGACCAAATCAATGGGAAGAAACCTGTGGACATCTGAGCTATGATTAGAAAATCCCAGTTCACTGAGTGACTCTCAGAGACTCAGTGTGGATAAGCCTGGGAGTCTAAAGCTCCAGGGACAGCAATTTACAAGCAGGCCAATATGCTCATGGGACTTCCACTCCAGAAATGCTCCTGGCTTCCTCAATGATTGTCACAGAAATTCCCTTCATCCTTCATCAGGGAGAAAAATAAAAGAAACTGTTTGTAAATGTGCCAGAGCACTGTGTTCCTCTTAGGGGTGTGGGAGGAGGAACTTCCTCCATGTGGGAGAGGGGACATTCACAATTCTGCCTCTGTCCACCGTCTTTTCCCAGGGCAACCAAAAAACACCAGTGAGGCACACAGCTCAGGGAACCACAAACTGAGATCTAATCATGGGACAAGAGCCATGCATATGATTGCTACACTCTTGGTATGTTTACTGTGGCTTCCATTACTTTGCACACATCTCTGCCTTGTCTCTTATAAGAAGAATTATAGAAAAACTTAAAAGGCAAAAACCCAACCCCAACAATACACTTTAAAGAGATTCAACAGGCTCAGAACTAGGTTCAGAAAGGGCATGCATGTTAGAATTACGGGCAAGTGTTTTGGACTGTGAGTAACACGTTGAGATTGAATGGATAAAGGAAACAGCATGAACAATCACAGAAATAATTGAAGCAAAACCATAAAAACGCCAAGAAATGAGCTGAAGGAAGGGGCAGCTCTCAGTACTACCACAGAAATGAAGAGTGCTTTCCATGATTGGGTTCGAAATAGCTAAACACAACAGTTTCTAGATCTGAGAGGCAGTAAGAAAAAATTTTTAAAAATGAGCTCCAGAAACTGTGAAGTAACTATAAAGGATATAGTGTACACATAACAATGGCAACACCGGAAATGAAGAAATCTTTTGAACAAATCATGGCTGGAACTGCACCATATCACTATTAAGCATCATGGATCCAGGAAGCTCAAAGGGCATGGAATAAAACCAATGCCATAAATAACACACACATACACACACACACACACACACACACACACACACACACACACACAGTCACCACATATATTAAAACATGGAGAAATCAAAGATAAAGGAAAAAATAAAAAGAATGTGCAGGGGAAAGCAATTCACCTACAGGAGAGCAAAGATAGGAACTAATCATGACTCTCAACAGAAACCATGTAAGCAAGAATTACGTCCTTCAAGTTTCTACAGAGAGACTGGAGGAAGGGACTGTCAAGTCAGAATTATGAACCTGTGAAGTTATTTCTCAAGAGTAAGGGAACTAACCCACCAGTCTCCAATGGATATTTCTAACCTATGGTCACACATCAGGTCCTGGATAAACTTAGTGGGTTACAAATCCAAACAAAAGATAAAAATGTGAGAAATGGACTTGTAGAGACTAACAAGGATGAGAAGGAGATAAAAGCGGTCTGGGAGGAAGACAAGGCATGTAGAGTCTCATTGCTGAATATTTGACTGCACTGTGAACCTATGAGATAAGACTTCGTCATAGGAGTATGGAGGCCCCAGGAAGACAGATAGAGAGACTCACAGGAAAGAGTGTGGAGGGATTTAGAAATGCAAGGTCTTTTGGGTTTAGGATCCTCTTGCTGGGTTACCTGGTTGTTTCTTGGTCCCTCTGAGCTATCAGATTTTCATCCCAATATCAGACTCCTAAGTCTTTATTGGTAAGATAAAATGATAAAAACTACATTTGGTAGCTGCTGATGCAGGAAGGACCAGAAATCCTGCCAGGTCTTGGCCTGAGCAGTGGAGCACTGGATATGGGGCCACCAGGATGCTGACATTAGGTAAAATACCAGTAGATTCAGGTGCAGCTCCTAAACACACAGGAAAACAACAGGGTATGGGAGTGGTTTAACTGTATCACATACATGTATGAAGTTGTAAAAGAATACATTGAACTAATGGAGTAACAAATGAGAAATTAAAATTTTCTCAAATAAAAATGAAAAAAAATTGTTCACTGCTTATAAGAAATACTAAAAATGTTCTTCAAAGTAAATTTATGTCCTTCAAGTTTCTACAGAGAGACTGGAGGAAGGGACTGTCAAGTCAGAATTATGAACCTGTGAAGTTATTTCTCAAGAGTGAGGGAACTAACCCACCATTCTCCAATGGATATTTCTAACCTATGGTCACACATCAGGTCCTGGATAAACTTAGTGGGTTACAAATCCAAACAAAAGATAAAAATGTGAGAAATGGACTTGTAGAGACTAACAAGGCAAAAATGCTGAATGTCAGCAACTCAGACCTGTATAAAGAAAGCAAAGTCAACAGAAAATGAAGAAAGGTATAAGAAACTTCTCTTTTTCTTCCTGTTCTTGATTTAGCTAATAAACACAGTTTACAAAAATGATGACTATATTTGATTTTATATATATATATATATAATTATATATATATAATTATATATATATATATATATATACATTTAGATTGTAATACATAAATAAAATGGATTATAGAAAGGACCCAAATCATGAGAGGAAAGGACTGGCCATATTTTTATTATAAGCCACTTAGGCTGCTTATGCATGGTATTAATTGAAAATGGACTTGGACTAGATATAAATTCATACTGAGTTCTTTAGGCCAGTCATCAAAAACAATTTTTACTTTTATGGGATTTTACTTTTCTGAGACAAAGTCAAAAACAATTTTTACTTTTATGGGATTTTACTTTTCTGAGACAAAGTCTCACTCTATAGCTCAGACAATCCTGGAACTCATGGCAACCCTCCAACCTCAGCCTTCCACAATGCTATGCCTATAGGCATAGTCTACCATACAGGACTTTTGTAAGTTTCAAAAAGTATAAATGCCAAAGCAAAGAATATGGAATACTATAAAGTGCTCAGTTAAGTCTCCAAAAGATGGCGAAATTTTATGAAACAAAAAGTGTGAACAAAGAATAGGAGTGGCAAACTGAAAATGGTAACTAATGGTGGAGCTCCCAGTTTATATTTAATAGCGACCACCTCAAGTGCTGACGTCACAGCAACAGTGAAAACTCACACTTGAATCTACTAAAAAGCAACAGGAATGGAAAGGGTATAACCATGCTGACACTAATGAAGAAATCTGGAGGCAACGATATTGCCATCAAAACAGACTTCACAGCAAGGAAGGTATTAGTGATTAAAAGGGAGCAGAACATACGGACGATGCAGATACTGATGGTACAGATGGAGATACTATGTTTCAAATGTACACAGGTAATAATGCCACATCAATATAGGTGAGGGAAAAAGAATAGTACTGCAAAGAACTCTGCACAAAACTATTTAGCTAATTTGTTGATAATAAGCATGATAAATGCCATGGAGCAAGCATAGTCTTTTTAATTAGTTCTGAAATGAGACATATACTTGGAAAAATGAAACAATCAAAACACAAACCTTACAGACAAGACAATCCTTTGTTCTCCAACTGTGACATCCTACCTTTTCTTTGAAATATTTTGATCACTCGTGTTTATTGTAGTGACTCTTGCAATTTAGTTTAGGCCTCCTCTCTTGGTGTATAATTTCTCTTTTTTTCTCATTGAATTTTGTTATGATCAGGGTAAAGAAAGCCAGAAGAGACTCTCACCTTTTTATGTGATGGATTATTAAAAACATACATGTGTGTAAAGGAACATGGCATGGGAGGAGTTGGAGCAAGAAGAGAGAGGAGTAGAAAGTATGTATGTACAGTATTCATACATGAAATTTTCAAAGTTAAATTTAACATAAAACAAAAACTCAAATAATAGTTATTCCTATCCTACCAAATTTATCTTTTTTACTGGTTCATGTCTATTGTGGTGAGTCGTCAATCTAACATGGAGTTAAATAAACCTGTGCTTTGTTGTAGCCTGAGATGTAGTTAGGCACTGGCAGCAACTGCTTCCAGGGTGGAAACAGCTTTGTCTTTACTGTAGCTTGGAACTGAAATACTCGACAGACTCCAGTCTGACATCTTCTTGGCCTCAGGCTCCTCCTGTAAATCTCTGTATCTGAACTAGAGGTGGAATTTTCCATCTAGTGTGGTTTTTAAATTATAGAGTTTAGTAAATCAAAATGATACTCTTCCTACATTTATTGGCCAATCACATTTTCCATTCCATCAATTGTGTATTGTATCCATAGTTTCCAGTCTTCCGATTGGCTGTTTTACTTAATTTTTTTATATGTTCTCTAAGAATTGTATTTATTTATTATTTTTACCATAATAGCGGCTATTGCCTGGCTGCCGAAAATAGATTCTACCAAGCTAATTTTAGAATCTATCTGCGAGTGTGTAGACAGCTTGGAACATCCAGTTTCCCCTGATGTTCTCCCTCCCGTGATCTTTCTTTCACTACTTCTATTAATGATATGTGTAAGTCATATGTCAGTATAAGCATCCCTCACATGAGAGTGTTGCCTCAGCCCTCACCTCACAGTGTAAAATAGCTGCTGGGTTCCTCATTGTTGCTGTTGTCTCTCCTTACTTTATGCTACTTTCCTCTTCCTTTCAATTAAAATGATCACAGCATTTCATTGCTAATCTGTTCAAGGCCTGAACGTCTTGTTTCCTTTTTTCTTATTATATCTCTCTTTATGCTCTGTCTCTGAGCCCATTTGCTTTTCTAACAGATATACATTTCTATTCAACGTATGCCCTTTCATGTATTTACACATGACTGAATCAATGAGCAATATATTTTCATTGCAATAAGCGGTCTTACAACATACACCGCCATATTTCCTTTTTTAACTTAAAGATGGATTTTGACATACATCTGATTGCACTTCTATATTCAGATCCAACATAATGTCTGAATTTGTTACATCATATACATATGCACCATTTATGCATTGCTTGTCTGTGCATGCTTCTCTTTATACCTGTGAATTCTCCTTTGCATCAACCTGTTTTGATTGTCTGTGTAGCACTTAGAGGTGCATTTTTTAAATTCATTGTTTCCTTATTGTCAATCTAAAGTGTGAAGACACCAGAGTTCAAAGTAAAAATCTTCTTTTTTAACTACTATCAGGGCCCATAAAAATGGCTTAGCTTCATCTTAGCTTAAGGTCAGAGAGTTCAAATCTATCCTTACTCTTCCAAGGTTAAAGGTCAAAGTCATGGCTACAGTAGGATGGTTGGTCTTAGGTGTGGATGTCTTACCTAAATAACAAGAGACTTAGTCTGAGGTGTGGTTACTCTTAACCCTCAAGGTCAGAAAAGGAGCTTTTTAGTCTAAGACATGGCTACTAAATGTTTGGAGAATTAGGGAAGAAAGTCTGTTTATTCCTTGTATCATGACAAAGAAGTCTTTTGCCATCTTCCCCTTTTTGGTTGGAGTATATAAGAATGTTGAAGAATAAACTTGGCACATTCATTATTTACTTTATTGCCCTTCAGATTCTATTCTGTTTGCTGTCTTTCCCTCAGCATCTCTACCTGCCATTTTTCTCAATCCTTACTCCCCCTCTCAGAAACAAACCAGGAAAGTTGGCTGGATCCAACTGAAGCCCACACAGACAGGTTACTACAGACTGGCACCTCAACATGGAGCTACTAATGAAAGAAACTATACACTACAAAAGAATGCCAGGAATACAAAAGACATGCTCATTGTATTGGTATGTTAAACAGATGAAATTTTAACCCAAATTTAAAATAACCTAAAAATATAAACATGACATAATGAGGGAGGTCAGAAGATGAGTCTTCTGCCATTTTCATACGTGTGTCCATATATATATACCCTGAAATGAATACATATGCTGTGTTTTTAAATGCTGAATAAATGCAAATACCTACTATGATTATATAAATTATAACTATACTTGCAATGTGAATGTTTTACATCATCTAATTCACAATGGTGGTGGAATTGCAGGAGACCATATATCTGCATCCCAGTGAATTGAGCCTCATGTTCCAGTTTTTTTTCTATAATATATTTATATTATTATTGTAATTGCAACATATTCCTTCTTCTGGGTTTTTCTTTCACTTGAGCACATGCACCCAGTCGGTTTGAATTCCTGATTCCCATCTCCTCAGTGAAATCTCCGCACCACTATGTTGGTTCCATAGCTCATCTACAGCTTCCAGGAGTTTATATTTTGATGATTTTCTAAGTATTTGATTTTCAACTACATTTGCATAGATATAAACAGGGGGATCTCCAGGACACAAGTACATAAAGGTGGTGACTGTTACCACTGTTATGGATGCTCCTGCAGATATCCATACACTAAGAAACTGCAATCTGGACCACGAAGAACAGGGCTTCTGCAGACATCTTTGGGAATTTTATACCACCAAAGACAGAATCCCATTGCAAAAATAAAAACGGAAGCTAATTAAGGTTTAGATAATATTATGTGCCTTTGACCCCATGAAATAATAAAGCTAAATTCAGTGTATCATTTTGGGATTTGATTCATTCACTCAATGCTGTTTTTAATATTTTTCTTTGTTGGTCTTGGTTATAAGGTTGTAAGCTATCTTTTATCTAAGTCTGGGTGATTAGCAAATAAACATAAATTTTTCACAACTTTGGATTCTGGTTAAATTCAGGACCAATGGTTGATAGTGGTGGCTGTGGAGTGGGGATGGGGACTGTTCCTGCTTGTTGCATCCTAATGAGGAAAAACAGACTGAGGGAGAAGAGGAGATCGATGGAAACTTTGCTCTTGTGTATCAGGAGAACAGAAGAAACTGAGCCAGCCCCTCAAGCCCTTTTATTGGGGCCCTAATCCCATAGTCACAAGCTCTGCCTTGGTGATTCAATCAACTCTTTCAGGCCAGACTAGACTAGTACTATCACTCACTGGTGATTAAGTTTCAACACATGAATTAGGGGGTGCACTCAGACCTGAAAGGCTATGTTAGTTTCTCTATTTTTTAACAAGCATATGCTATGTGAATAGAATATCCTTTTCTATTTTAACAGTACACCTACATATATGTGAGTTTCTCTAAGTTGTTTACCCACAAGTAAAACTATCAGATTATATGTTGGTTGCACAGTTACACATATTTTTATGTTTGGAAACAGTGCCAAACTGCTGGGCCAATTATTCCTGCCACCATCAATGTATATAGGTGCTTGTAACTCCCCACACTGTTGATAACTCTTAATATTATTTAATTTTGTCCCCAGTTTGGTAGACAAATATAGTTCAGCATTTGACTTTAGTTTGCAACTTCCCACTTAACTAAGCATTTTTTCATGTGTTATTTCCAGGGAAATGGAGGACGATGCTGAAGCATCAAGTCAGGTGCACAGTGAAGAGCAGAGGGAGAATGGATTCATGATTGTCTGTCCTTATCTCATTTTCACTACTCTTATGTAATCCAGGACCCAAAGTCCATGGAATGGTGCTACCCTCGGTGGACAGGGCTTTCCATGCTGGTTAACTTAACTGAGATAATCGCCCACAGGCTAAGCTGACTTAGACAGTCTGTCAGTGTAATTGTCTTCCAGGGTGGTTTTGTATGGGTCAAGTTGACAGAACTAATTATCACAGATGCTAATGTAGTCTCCTTAGTTTTCAGGTAAGTGACTTTTCAGCAGCTTCTTAATGGTCTTTAGATTGACCTTCACAGTCTTCATATCTGTGGCTATTCATTTTGCATGTGGACATTTTTTTTCCGATTTTTTTTTCAATTTTTACTTATTGTGTGCCTATATTTGTACGTGGTGTGTGTGTTTGTGTGTGTGTGTGCGTATGTGTGTGTAGGCTATCACAGAATGTCCTATTCTTTATTGAAATGTGGTAATAGGGGGTCTTGGAGTATATACAGAGGTTCTCATCTCAGGAGGACTGCAGTTAGGCCTTAGAGTGATGGATGTTCATGTCACACACCACTTCCACTGACTAGTGGCCCTAGGTCCTTATCTCATGCCCTAAGAAGAAATTCATAGGCAGTGGAATGGAAGCTGAGTCTGCCTGGGAGATTTTATCATAGAGAGAAAATTTTTATCATAAATTTTAAAAATCATATTTTATTGTAAAAAGAAAGACTAAAGCTTTATATCAGAAAGAAACAATAAACACAGAGTTTAGATTAGATCTCATATGGTACCAGGCTGGCCCCCAAAGGAGAGACTGCCTATGAAATGGTCTAGGCTAGGACTTTTTATAGGATTTATGGCACAAAGTGGAGAAAGGCTGTGGTTATTTTTATTGAGATTGATTAATTCTTTGGCTTATCAAAGGTGGAGTGGATCCCACACTCTGTGCATGTTAGTTTGATCCACACAGGGAGATGATTACATAGTATCCATGTGTTTCTCACCCAAACAGAGGAGTGGTCACATCCTGAAGCCCTGATATCCTCACCTAGGCTAGTTCACTGGTCCATGGCTTTGCTTGGTATTGCCAAACTTTAGGTTCTATTGATCTCCCATCTTAGCAGGGTCTGCTAGCTATTAGCTACAGTATGTTTCTTTGTTTCTGTTATGTGAGAATGTATCACTTATCCCAGCTATTAAGACATAGCTGTAGTTTTCTTTGGTTATCTCATAGTTAGCTCCTTGTCTCTGGGGGGCAATCTAGCACGGCCTCTTCTCTGGGATAGACAGAAGTTTCTTTCTGGAAGCCATCTTGACTCACAATTTTAGTCTGTTAGAATTAGCTGTGTTACAAGCACTGTGTGGAAGGACAATGGTGCCTTGTGCATGTTCTATGAGGGAAGGGGACTCCATGGAAGCAGGCCAGCCTGCCAACACTGGCTGGGTTCCCAGAGCCCTGTCCCCATTCTTATCTGTGAAGCTTAGCTATCTTTTAGCCAGCTTCAAGCTTTTACTTCTCATCCCTGGTGCTCCCAACTCAGCAGTTTCGCCGACTTCTGCTTGGACCGAGATACTATCTCTCTCTGCCTCAGTCCTTCAGACAGGTTCTCTGACTGAATCAGGAGCTAGGCTGGCAGCCAAAAGCCCCAGTGATCCTATCTTCCTGTCTCCATCCCCATCCCACTGGGGTTACAGGCTTATAAGTAACTATATCGAGTTTTTGCCAGGGGCCCTGGGGATTCAGTCCAGGTCCCCAAGCTTATTGAAGTGCTTTAACCTACTCACTTCGCCATTTCCTCCACCCCAAATATTCTTGGAGATGTCATTCAAATAACTAAATACTTTTTCTGACATATTCACTTTTGGATTTAAAATGTCCTTAGAGAAATTTATTCCAATTTATCTTTTATTCGTAGAATTTTGTTTTGCCCTGAGACATATATTCATCACCTCACGTATATGTATGTCTGTTCATATAATTCCCAACTAGTCTCTTATTTTTTTTAATAAAAGAGATCAAACACAATTGTTTCTACTATTTCACCATTCTTGAAATTCTTCTATCCTGCTGATTCTTTCTCACAGTGTCTTACTCCTTTTGCGTATGTGCTGCTCAGCTGATGGTTCATTATAGAACCTAGGTGAGGCCTGGCAGATGGGTAGGTTCTCACAGAGACTTGTATTGTGTTTTCCCTGGTGAAATTCAGGGTAACAATAGACCAGATTACTCCATTATATTTTTAGCTTGGAATCTGCATATTTAGGTTTCAAATGTATGTAATGGTTGATTTACAGTTACAAATATCAAAGTCTGCTGTTATACTCAACACCTATTCAGAATACAATACTTAATAAAGATAATAATGTTACTGTTTTTTTTTTTTTATTTCCTAGAGTGTAGAGTGTAAGATGTAAGGCAGTTGTCTCCCATATTTCCTGCTGTCAGTTTCTCTTCATTGCCGTATTTTTCTCTTGTGTTTGATCTAATCTCATTTTTGGCTCACCATGACTCCTGAATAAGCACAATCCCCTGCTAATGTTGCCTTTGAAAGACATGATTAAGTGGGTGACCTGGGAATAAAAGAAAAAGTGATGGAATTTTACAACTTGAAAATCACGCTTACTTGTCCCTTTCTACTATGGCTAGAACCTTGAAGATCAAATTCTACAAAGTTCTTACAATGACAAACTAAGGACTGGTTTCTTAGTTTACCTCCTTTGCATTGTATGACTGTGCTTATAGCCCCTATTAACTTTGGATGTGTCCAGGCAAATTAGAGGTGTGGTTAGGACAAGAAGGACATTTCTGACAAAGAGAAGAGTGTATGCAGTCTCAGTGAGGAGGGAAGGGACTCTCAGAGAACAAAGGAAGGCCAAGATACTTTAGTGCAGAAAGTATAGGATGTGGTGCCCCATGGGGCTGAAAGGGGCAGGAAGGGGCCCTCACAAGTCTTTGCAGATCTCTTCAAAAGAGACTAGAAAATAGTGTTTATGTATGTATGAACAAACTGTTAGTAGAGGAAACAGGCACAGACCACAGTAATGTGAGCATTAGTGTTTATGTATGACCAGACTGTGTAATAGAGGAAACAGGGACAGTCCAAGCATTTTGAGTATTAGCTGATGCTGACAGCCAGGTCTCAGATATACATCCTACCTAGCCTGAGAGGACAGGGGACTATGTGACTAGGGATGCTGACAATTAGCTATCTGTTATTTCACATGGGAAACAGGCTCAGAGACTTTCAATAACATGCCGGATTATGTTATCATGCTCCTTATCACATCCTTTTGGTAGCTCAATGTGGGACAAGGGCTCTGTTTAAAAATGACTTGGCTTTGTTGAGATTAGGCCCTCGAGTTTTCTGCCAGAGCAGGGAAAATGACCTTCAAAACAAGGAGATAAAAGCAAATAGCGTTAAAAGCATAGCAAAGAGCTCTTGTCCAACACAGAGAATTCACCATAAGCCTCCACATCCCTAATGCTGTGGTGGCGGCAGACTTTAAAAGCTAAGGGTGATGGATACAAGAATGAGAGCAGTGGGGGACATTGGTCTTTGAGGAGTAGGGCATCACACACTGGACCTGTACCCAGTGCATGTTCAAGGCAAGTGCTTTTCAGTTAATGAATTGTCCATATAAAATTTATGGAAAGCACCCTTAATGAAAAATCAGGATAAGATAAAATACGTACTGATTTAAAACCACTGATTTTGAAGACATGTAAGTTATGTAAATTTGCTTTTCTTAAATTTTCAAAACAAATGTAAATGTAGTTACGGTTCTTGAAATCAGTACTTTATTTTTTGGTGAAATTTTTATGTTATCATTTCATGTTTTCCCTCACCTCTAAAATGTTTTCTAACCTGACATCAATGTGTAGAGCTTTTGATATGTATCACCTTTGGTCCAAATGCCCAACTCTTCTTCACCCTGTCATAAGATTGAATATCTTGACTATACCCCACACCCAACTCACTTATTCTGGTAATGCAGCCTTAAGGTGTTTGTCCTCAGTGATATTTCTTTTCCCCAACACCAATGACCTGATCTCGAAGCTTCTAAATCTAATGATCAAACATTAATTCTTAGTGCTCATCTCATTTCACATTTGAATGGCATTTAACACTGACAAGCCATTTGGCCATGAGATGTATTTTCATATGGTTTGTAGGACATCATTTACCTGTGTTTTCCTCTCTTGTTCATCACTAGTCTTACTCTGACTTGGTTCTTTCTCATGGACTGGACTTGGAAATGTTTGCATACTTTAGTCTGTGTCTTTGGACAGCTCAGACTCTATTTACTCCATTGGTAACTACATCTAGTCCCATGACTTTAAATTACACCTACATGGACAACACCCAAATGCGCTCCCAGCCCAGAGATTGCTTCAGCATCAAATGTTGGCACCAATGAGAAAGACTCCATGCAACCTTTCTTGTTTGCCATCTGATTAAATTGTCTTTTTCTGCATGACAAAGAATATACCCCGTTTTCTCCTTACTGTCAGCCCTTGTCATTCTCGTTGGTGGGCTGGAGTGGGACAAGGTCCTGGTTGGAGAAAAGAGGCAATGTGCACTGACTGCTCAGCGTTGCATTTTGGATGTGTCTGTCAGTGTGACGAGCCAAGGAAATGAAGGAGACACTATATTCCAAGGGATGAAGAACAGAAAAAGGCTCTGAGAATCAACAAAAGGCAATAGGGAAGTTAAAAATCTGGAAATTCAGAAAGGCAATGCTTAAAAAATAAAGCAATTTGACAGATCCAACCCAGCTCTTTGTTAAGGAGGATTATGAATTATAATGAACTTCATTGTTTGATATTCATATCAGATGCCCTTAGTATCAACTAGTAATTGTATATGGATCTGTATGATTGGTTCATCTTAAATTGATGTCTGAGTCATCATATTTTACGTGAACAGGATGTTCCTTCACTCAACTTTCAAACAGGTTGAGATCAATATATTTGAAAATTGCTCTCTCCCATGTTAGTCTGCAATGCATCCACCTTTAGAATTGTCTTAATTCTAGTAGTTTTTCCATTACGTCCCTTGCATGTGTAGTTTGAAAACTATACTGCATACTCATAACATCATTGTCTTAGTTAGGGTTACCTTTGCTGTGATGAAATATCATGGCCAGAGGAACTTGGGGGAGAAAAGGGTTTGTTTGGCTTGCACTTCAACATCACTGTTTATCACCGAAGGAAGTCAGGACAGGAACTCAAGAAGTGCAGGAATCTGAAGGCAGAAGCTGATAAATAGGCCATGGAGAATGCTTCTTACTGGCTTGCTCAGCCTGCTTTCATATAGAACCCAGGACCACCAGCCCAGGGATGGCAGCACAACAATCTGTGCCCTCCTCCATTAATCACTAATTAAGAAAGTGTCCCATAGGCTTGCCTATAACCTAATCTTATGCATGTGTTTTCTTGACTGAGTTTCCTTCCTCTCAGATAACACTAGCTTATGTCAAGTTAACATAAAACTAGCCAGGATAATCATCTTTTCTCTTCTTATGAGTTTCATGTATATAAGTAGATATTCACAAACATCTGAAATATGTACTGGATATGCACATACTTTTAATGTTATATGGTTTGTAGTTTTCTTGATGCTTATCAAGTGTGACATTGACAGTGACTATTCTTATGTTCCTAGAGTTTTTGATTTATGGGACTTCATAGAAAAACATACTGGATTGTTCACTTGTTTTTAATGTTGCTCATTTAGTTAGCTTCAATGTTTAATTGTAATTCCTTCCTTTAATTTTCTTGTGCATTCTTACTTTGATCAGCATTAGAAATTTAGACTTCTTTTTATTTTATATGATTTCTCATCCAATAGAGGTTATATAACTTCAAGTGCTTTGAAGTTAGCCATCTCTGAAAATGTTTGCCTGTTAGAAAACATCACCTGATATTTGGGTCAAAATATGTTGATCATTCCCTTCACTGTGGACACAAATCACATCAAGTTTTGACAATGGAAGGAGATCCTAAAAAAGTTCTGATGCAGGAAAATTGGAGAAATACCCATAACATTTTATGCAAGCTCCAGATGAGCTTCCCTGAGCCTGAGAGGCCCAAGTATAAAGAAATAGCATATGAGTTAGGCATCGCTGTTCTGTTGCCACTTGGGGTTTTTATTAGAGTGGCTTTAAACCTAACTTGAGTGCCTGTTTATCCCTCTTTGTGGTAGTTTAAAAATCATGAGTTTTCTAAGGGAATCCTCAGAATGCAAAAGAACACACACACACACACACACACACACACACACACACACACACACACACACACGGCAATCTTAGTTGAAAAAAAAATACTGGACTAACGCAAGATCAAAGGTAAAGATATACAGGACCCATTTCCAGCCTGGACTTTGGTCTACTCCTTGGTAGGAAAGAAACTTAAACCTACAAGTCATAGGCTACTGCTGGACACAATGGTCTGTTTGGCATTTTGAAAGTGCTGGGAAGTTCTTGGTCTAGCATTGAGTGTGACATGGGTTGTAGATGTGCCTGATATTTTTTTAGAGGACAATTAGGGGGAGCCATGGGACATTCCTTCCAGAGTTCTGCAGGACATGATTAAGGAGTCTGAGGTATGATTCTCAAGCCTATTAGGGAAATGATTCATGTGAAATTTCCCATTGCCAGTTACGGAACATACTGTGCTTTTCTCTTCACTCTACTTGTCATATACTCAGCTAAATTGTATGTTGATTTAACAAAGTAGTAATTCTCTGCTTCAGTGGTAGGTGAGAGTGAAATATTTCACAAATAAGTCTTTCAAAACTGTTTTAGTTAGGGTTTCTATAGCTGTGACGAGACATCATGACCATGGCAACTCTTGTAAAGGAAAACATTAAATTGGGTGGCTTATAGTTCAGAGGTTCATTCCATTATTATGACGGTGGGACATGGCATCACACAGGCAGACATGGTGCTGGAGAAGGAGCTGAGAATTATACATCTTGATCTGCAGGTCACAGGAAGTAAACCGGAACACTGGATTTGGTTTGAGTATATATGAGACCTTAAAGCCCATCCCCACAGTGACATATTTTCTCCAACAAGGCTGTACCTGTTTTAGCCACACCTCCTAATAGTACCACTCTCTGTGAGCTTATGGAGGGACCAACTACATTCAAACTACCAGAAAATCCCTAAATCTGATTGGTTATAGGGACAGATCACAAGAACTCTAGAACATGAGGTGACTGTTGACTGGCCATCTGTTTTAGCACTATGTGCCCCTAAGTCCTAAAAGCACCTTTCTGAAGTGGAACTTTCAGTCTTTCCCATCTGCTGCACATTTAGATAATTTGGGGCAGCCTATCCCTGGTTATGTTGCTAAGAAAACTGCAGAGGCCTAGGACCTAGAGCACCAGAAAGAATGACCATTATACAACTCCCATATATCCAAGAAGAATTTTCTCTGCAATATGTATCCAAGGAAAAGAGCTAGAAGATCACATGTGTCTCTATAACACTGGTTAAAAAAAAAAAACAATGTAATGAATGTGGACCAGAAGAAAGTATTGTCTCCTCACTTTTCCTAAACTCAAAAGCCTACAGTGGATAAAAAAAAAAAGGCTCTAACATTAAACTATCTTTCTCATACCAGGCATTGGCTTCCCACAGCCTCCTCTTAGAGGCTGGTTACTTCAGATTACATAAAAACTTATAAATAAATGCCTTTCTCTAGTGTGTCTGATTACTTACAAAAATAGTGTCATAGCTGAGGATTTAGGTCAGTGGGTAAAATTCTTGCCTGGCATGCAGAAATTCCTGTGTTTGATTTCTAGCACCACATAAATTGGCCTGGTAGCATATACCTATAATCCCAGCACTTGGAAGATAGAGGCAGGAGACTCAGAATTGCAAGTTCATTTTTGGCTTTATAGCAAGTTTAAGTCCAGAATGGACTACATGAGAATCTATCCCTGACATCCACCATAAAAAAGAATAAACATAGATATAGATGATAAGGGAATATGTTCATGTCATGACAAATAGGGCTCACAGACTCTTGCTTCTCAGCCTAACATAACCATAAAGTGATTTGACTATCTCCTAATCTTATTTCAAGTCTTTTCTGGACATTCACTTACTTAGAATAATGCTTCTAACTAAAAAATTCCAAGAAATATGCAGTTCATTATAAATCTAGTTAAAACATTTGGTGAAGGCTGTGATTCCTACTGGTGAAGGTCAGGAATCGGCAAGATAATAAAATTTGATGTTTGGTCTAGGTTACCTAGCTGTGGTGCATGCATGAATGCTGTTCATAGATTATTTGGGTCTCTGCCAGGCCTTTAGTCATCATTCATTCTACCCCAATGGAGAACTTCAATGGAGTAAGTGGGCTGAGAAAAGGAGAGAGAAATGCCGGTTGATGCTCAATTACCTCAAAAATTTTAGCTTTTATTTTCTGCCTAAAAAGGCCAGTACTTAAAACCTGAAATCCTGATTAGCCAATGTACAAAGTCACTTTTACTATAAAAGTACAGAATAGTCATTATTATCTAGTCCAGAAAAAGATGAAAGACAAAGGAAAAATGAGTTAACACATTGAAAGGGACAGCTCTCAGAGAAATGATTAACCCCACCCCTCAAAGACTCAGTTCCTTTTCATTTTCTTCTTATTTATCCCTGTTCAGAGAGATAGTTAATGTCCATCTCATTTAATCTCTGATATATTGCTGTAGCCAGTCTCAGCTCTGCTGCAGCCAACTGTCTTGGAACTATAGTTTTACGAATATTTAAGTAAGCAGTGAAGTACAGAAATGATTAGCATCTTTGCCCTAGACACCATAATAAAAAAAAAAATCCAACCATTACAAAAAAGAAAAAAACTCTGTTTAGTTTAGCATCTGAGAGTGGTTTTACTTGCATAGCAATTAATTCAATTCAGTTCACTCACCTATGATTATAAGAACAGGAATACAAATTTAAATTATGTACACTGGACAATATGTATGTATGCAGATCACTACTTAATCATGAAAGAAAATCAATACATAAAAATAAATCTGAAAATATAACTTGACACAATTTGTTACATAGTAAATATCATTAAATCTCTTTAGTTATGTTATAACATAATAGGTTTTATTATAGCATATCTCTCTTTCTCTCTCACTCTCTCTCACATACACACACACACACACACACACACACACACACACACACACACACTTTCTTTTCCCTTATTCCCACTGCCCTTACTCATATCCTTTTCCTCCCTTGAATTATCTCTTCTGTCTGCTTTCATTTCAAACACATTCCATTATGTTTTTGAAGCCCTCTCC
Organism: Phodopus roborovskii; assembly: GCF_943737965.1. NCBI lineage: Eukaryota > Metazoa > Chordata > Mammalia > Rodentia > Cricetidae > Phodopus > Phodopus roborovskii. The sequence continues at coordinate 18,230,790 of NW_026126549.1, read as the reverse complement.
CTCTATACACTTCCTACTCTTTTATAATCCTCTTGCAGAGAGAATTTCTAATGTCTTTGAGTCAAGAGTCACACTGACATCTTTACAATAAGTCATTGGGCATGGGGTGTCATCTTTACTTAGTTCATTCATTTTATTTGTTTTCTTTTTTGGTAAGTAAACCCTGACCTCATCTAGTCATTCTGGGTTGCTGCCTACCAACATAAATGATTTATTTTTAACAATTCAGTATTTTCTCAATACTCTGAGTTTATAAAGGCCAGTCCATACCAAGATTGTAGAACCAAGACTGTCTAAAAATTACAGTTGACAATAAAGTAGTAGAGTAACATTGGCCTGGAGTCAGGAACTTGAATGCCAGATAAATATAGTCAAGGAGAATTGGAGAATGGAGTTGTTCAATCTCACATCTCCTCCCAAGCTCCTCTGACCAGTCATCTGTTGAATGACAACTATGGTTCTCTCTCTAAGGGCTTCTCTTCTGCTCATAGTTGGTGAGAGCAGAAGACAAGCAGTTACTGTACCCACAGGCGTGAAGAAGATTTACTCTTTCTAGATGAAAGGGAAGGCATTTGCATGTGCCAAAACAGGACTTAATGTTAAGAGGGATTGTGATGTGCAGTTTCCCACCAGCCTGGTCCCACAGCCGCATCAGCCCCGAATAACACATAGAGACACTGTATTATATATAAAGCTGTTGGCCTGTTACTAGCATTTCTTATTGACTAACTCTGTCTTAAATATTAACCCATTTCTATCAATTTAAGTATTTCCACGTGGTCTTATCTTACTGGAGAGAGGGTCTGATCCTCTGCTCTAGTCCCTACATTTTGGCTCTCCTACTACCTCTCCCAGAATCCTCCTTGTCTCCTAGTTCTGACTATTTTGCCTTCCTATTGGCCAACAGTGTTTTATTCATTAACCAAATAGAGAAACATATTTACAGAATGGCATCTGCCATCAAATGATCAATATCATCTGACCTACATACAATGCAAAGTCCTACAAGTTCTTTGCTTATAAATGTTGATTTATCTCAGCCTCTCAGCCTCCATTGTTTGATTTATTTCTATAGCAACCCCCATCCTTTCTTTACATAAATGTATTTTGAGATGCAAAACATGTGGTAAAGATGTCTGCTTTATTCTTTGTGAGTTCATCCTATTGGCAACAGCAATTGACTTCCAAATGGAAAAAAAAACAGACAATAAACATTAATTTATATTTCATATGTTTTATAGACAAATACTTAACTTGAAGGGAAGAGAGAAGTAGAATGTGAGGTTGGAGAGAAGCAGCAGAAGAATCCAAACATACATATACATGACCCATTGGTCACTCAATGTTTTTCATAATTTTGGAGTTAAATAATATTGTTTAATAAATTAATAGGAATTAGTCCCCATGAAAGTTTTAAAAATATACCAACAATCTAATTCTAATAATATCAGAATTGACATCAAATACTTTAAAAATATGAAGCAGATGTTTGATCTATGAAGTCATTCCATCTGGTGTTTATAGTGTTATTTGAATCACTAGAACACCCTAGATGTTTCTATTGGAAGTAACTTTTATTTAAGAACTGATATTTTACGTTTTAACATATTGTAAGGTTTTTCTAAAATGCATGGAACTATTTTTAATATAGCAAATGTCTGTATTCAGAGAAATAAGGAAATTCATCTTTTTCTTAAAAATGAACTATTTTCTCTCTTTTATAAGTGGAAAAAGAAAAGGTCTGCATTTAGTGTTAGCAAAAAAAATACAATCTTCCATATAATTTAGTCTTACATAAACTGCTTTTCCTATTTATTCTCTTAAATATATTCAATTTAGGTTTCTGCATCACATTTTCCATTTAAGAATGCATAATAACAGAAAATAAATCAGTGTGTAAGCTATTCTATGTGCCAGCAAAACCCAAAGTAACTGTGCTTGCTTTGTCATTTCTTGACTTTAGAAATGTACACTCTAACATTCATGTTACAGAATATATTAATATGATGTGTATCTGTTTTCATCATTATCTTAAAAATCTAAACATTGATTTTGGAGAAGCTCAAGTTCATCTGGGCAGGAAGAGCAAACACATCATGCCATGTGCAGGAATCCTATATGGTCAGCTTCATCTCCATCTTAAGTAGGTAGAACACAATCATAGCGTAGATGCTAAAACTGATGTGTGTGGTAACAATGAAAAAATATTGGAAAATAAAGAATGGGGAGCTGTAGTAAACAGAGATAATTAACTTTAGAAATGTCTTTACAATAAAAAGAAATATACCAAATATTTTTCCAGCCTTCATAGATCAAATCTTACCAACCTCTATGTTTTTCTTTTCGGTCAGGCATATTTCTTTCAAGCCCTGTGTTTATAATGAAGCCAATTTGCTGATTTGCATTTATGACCATAATTTATAGTTCTAACTATCTATGACTTTCTCATTTTGAATGTCTATTTGTTTGGAGAACTCATGTGCAAGCTAGGAAACGAACTACCACATTTCCTAGAATGTGAACTAAACTCCCCAAGAGCATATAATGTGTTGACTAGAAACCACAGGGAAGCCATACAGTCAAAGCAAAAAATTCTAAGTGTATTTAAGGACTCCAAATGCCTCCAACTACACAGAAGCAAAAAAAGAAAATCTACAGTTGAATTATGCATACAAATTTTCTCCAGCAAAAAGTCATGATTCCTCAAGGAATGCCACTCAGGGTCTTCATATTTTTTTTCAAGAAAACATTTCCTTTTGGACTGGGGTAGGAGATCCAGTGAACTGAAATGTGCACTCAAAGATCTCTTGTTAACTGTGAAGTGTTGGTCCACCCCCTACCCTCTGTTAGCCTCTACAAGAGCTTTAGTGGCTTTAAAGGAAGTTTATTCAACTGCTTCTCATCACATCCACCCACACAGACTTACATACAAAGGGCTCAGGATGTCCAAAAATGCGGAGGTTGGAAACAGAAAGGAAGAAAGAAGGGGGGGGGTATTTTTGAAACGTTGAAATGTGTCCTTTCCAACCCATTTGTTACAACTGTATGCTTTTATTCCAGTCACTTTAGTAAAATATTAGCTGTTAACAGTTCTGTCCCCATCACCGTGGTGTACTGAGCTCACCAGGACCCCTTATACTTTTCAAAGTGAACGAGAAAGGCAGGAAATAACTGCTATTCCATTTTTCTTTAATTTCCTGAAACGTGATGATAAATGAAGGTGACTATAGGTACAAAAGGGTCCCCAGTGGGGCCTCTCTTGTACCCAAACCTCTGTGTCACTGCATGGAGGAATTCCTAGCACCATTACTTTGGTCCACATTCATACCTCACCTTAATCTTCTATGAATAGCCTAGACTTACATAATTGAGAATTTTGAAGTTATGAGGGATTTCAGGGCCAGCCTGGGTTTACTTAATTTCTCAGTAGCAGAAGGAGGATGGCAAGAAGGAAGCAGAGATAGAGATTTAAGGAATTAAAAGATATTGAAGCAGACTCTTCATGAGGGTAGCCTTGCTCATAGATTTCTCTTGAGAGAGACTGTCCTCTCTGTAGTCTCTACCAAAGGAAATATTCTACAAATATCTTAAATGAAAGAGGATGTGCTCTGACAATATATGCAAATATGTTATATTAATCACTGGGCCAGAAAGGGCACAGGATGGGGAATAGCCTGATCCATATGTAGGCAAAGAAGCAGGTGTGAGGTAGCATAACAGGGCTTCACTCAACAATGACTGGCTTCTGTGAATTACAATCAGCTTTTCAGTTATTGGCAGTTCTTTGTCAGGGTTCTGTGTTGACATGATGTTATCCTTGTTCAGGTCTTTTTGGGGCAGCCATGTTGGTGATACGTCAATGTTGTAGCCTTTCTGATATTTCTAGAAGACGCAATTTCACAGCAAACTTTCTGATACCCAGATCTTTCCATCTTTCTTCTTTCTATTCCACAATGATCCATGAGCCTTGGGTGCAGAAATCGTGTTGTAAATTTATCCATTGGGATTGGGTACCACATGCTCTTTTGCTCTTGGCATTTTGATTGGTTGTGGTTTTCTGCAATGGTCTCCATCTGTGGAAAGGAGAAGTTTACTTGATGAGGAAGTAAAAAGTGCAAATATCTTTGGGTATAAAGAGAATTATCTAGTGTGTGGTTAGGAATTTTACTATTTTGGAAAGCAGTGGATAAAGTTCTAGAAAAGACCTACCAATAAATAGATTGTTCAACACTAAGTGATCAGCTTCCAGCTCTTACACAGACAGGTAACATTATACAAACAAGACAGGTTGTGTTTATATGTTTAGGAACACACATGCACACACACACACACACACACACACACACGCATTCATACATATATGTAACAAGAATTAAAGAGAAAGAGACCATAAATTTGTTTTATTTTAATTTATTTAATTTTGAAACAATCTTATGCTACATATTAATCCCATTTCCTTCTCCTTCCCACCCTCCCATTCCCCCCACCTTCCCATAATACCCCCATCCATTTCCTGTGGAGGGTGAGGCCTTCCATGGGGTTCATCAAAGTCTGTCACATCATTTGGGGTAGGGCCTAGGCCCTCCATGGGCTGATAGGATAACCCTTCATGGGAAATGGGTTCCCAAAGTCCAGTTGGGCACTAGGGATAAATACTGATTCCACTGTCAGAGGTCCCATTGTCTGCCCAAGTCTCCTAACTGGTACCCACATGCAGAGGCTTGGTTTGGTCCAATGCTGGTTCCCTAGCTTTATGACTGAGGTCTGTGTGCTCTCAGTTGGTCCAGTCAGCTGTTTTTGTGGGTTTCTCCAGCACAGAGACCATGAATTTGAATGAGAGCAGAGGAGAGTTCATGGAAAGTGTTGGAGAGAACAAAGGGAAGAGGGAATTATATAATTATAATTTTTAAAAAAACTGTTAAAAAGAAATGAGATTCCAAATCTTGGGAAATATCTCAGTTGATAATTTGTCTTCCAAGCATGAAAAACTGACTTCTGATCCAAAGAATCTATGTTACAATCCAGGCAATGGCATACCCCTTAATCTCAGTAATGCTGTAAAGGGAGACAGAGACTGGCAGACCTCTAGATCTTGCTAGCCCCCTAGTCTATCAAAGTTTCAGACCGGCATGAAACTATTCCAAATAAAGGAACAATAGTGTCCAAGGACCAACACCCAAGGTTTTCCTTTGACCTCCCAAACCACAAGCATACATGTGAATGTGGCTATCCCTACACATGGGAGCATGCACACACACACATACACACACAGGTACATTTGTGAATAAATAAAATTGGCAGTCCAGGGAATAAGTCTGAGTCAAAGATAGGCAGAAAACTAAAAAGATGCATACTAATATACTGTCAAGATGACAAGAATAGTTGACTCTTTGGCTTCTAAGAATCCAGAATGGTAAAACCCCTCAGGCAACTTGTTTGAGAAAGAGTCTTAAGTCCTGAAACAGCCCTTAATTTACTGTATGAATGTTCATTAGATGCCAGACATCTCCAAACATGAGCAGATCTCACCTGGCTTCTGCAAGGCTATCATGACTAAACTGGTTTCTTCATTTCCATGTGAATTATTATAGTCAAATTCCCTTTGCATAAAGAATGTCTAATGCTTCTTGTTATTCACAACCAAAGTATCTAACATACAGTGGAGGCATTAATTTGAGTTAGTTGAAGTTATTTTTAAGTTAAAAGTATGTTTTTTAATGTAATATATTCTAATTCATGTTTTTCCTCCCTTATCTTCTCTGAAATTCTTCCCCCACCTCTCCACCCATCCAACTCCATACCTTCTAGAAAACAGGCAAATACAAAAATAGACATATCAGAACAAACAAAACAAATAAAAGAAAGAAAAACCACACTAGAAATACATACATACATATAGACAGACAGACCACACACACATACACTCCATAGAAACATAAAATAGGAAATCATAATGTATAAACAAAAAAGGTTAAAAATAATAAGCCCAAATAAAGCATTAAGAGACAAAAAAAAAAAAAATAAAACACACACACACACACACACACACACACACACACACACTCACACACAAAAGAAAAACTCCAAAAATACCACTGAGATTGCTTTGTGGTGTTGGCCATCTACTGCTGGACATGGGGCCTTTATTAAGTGTGGTTTATGTATATTGTGAGACTCCATTGAAAACAACTAATTTTTTTATTTGAGTGACTACCACTTGGAGATAACTTTTTGATTAGAAATGGGAGCTTGTGTGTATACTTCCCCTCTCAGTGCTAGCATTCTATCAGACTTGAATCCATGTAGGCCCTGTGCATGCTGCCACCCTCTCTGTGAGTTCATTTGTTCACCATTACTGTCGTGTCTGGAAGGCACTGTTTCCGAGGTGTCTTCCATATAGTTCCGTGAGCACTGAGAAGGCATCCACTTAGGACTAAGTGTTCCAAGGTCTCTCATTCTCAGCTCTCTGTCCAGTTGTGGATCTCTGAATTACATCTCTCCTACTATAGGAGAAAGCTTCTCTGATGATGGCTGAGCAAACCACAAATCTGCAGATATAGCAGAATGTCACCAGGATAAAGGAACTTCTATGTTCCTTTATCAGAACAGTAGTATTTGGTTTTCCCCTAGGTCTTTGGGCATTCTCCTCTCAGATTCTCAGGCACAGGTTCCATCTCGTGGAGTAGGCTTTACATCCAGTAAGATAGTGGTTGCTCACCCCTATTACTTTTGTGCCACTATCCCACTAGTGCATCTTGCAGGCAGAACATCATTGTCCACTGAAGGCATTGTCAGCTGGGTTGTAACTTACAGTTCTCCTCTGGTAGCATGCAGAGTACTTTTCAGTACCATGAACACTAGTCAGTAGGGTGAAGGCTCTAAATAGTCCCCAGCTTACTGCTTCATGTTCAATGAAATGTGTAGGTGTTGTCTTCGGGAATAGTGTGTTGGAGACTTCTATAAAGTAACATCAGTGAGTAAGAATGCTCCCCACCCTACTGTGAGACAGCAATTATTTTTAAATGTTCCAATGTATCTGACAATTTTTACCTTTCTTGTAATTGACAATTTATCTAATGTTTTTTTAAATTGTGAGTTATTGTTCTTAATATCTTATTTTTCTCTTTTGTCACAACATACCAAAGCATCATTATTTATCCTTCAAATTAGAACCTAAGTCCTTCACCTTCTCAAAACTATCCCAACTCAAAAAACTGTTAGAGATTGAAATCAGACTTCAGTCTCTGGAAACTGTTCTCCAACTGATCACCATAAAAATTTTTTACTGACAATATTTCCACTCTTCCCTTCATTTACTGAAGTCTCCATTGTGAATAAAATTCTTCAGTGTCATCTCATTTATATTCGTGTAGGGGAATGTTTTCCTTGGGTCGTCTTACATAAAATTTGGCTCTTGCTTTAGATTCCAGCCTTTGTATTATTTCTGCTCCTTATTCATTGTGTTAGTTACCTTTCAGTTACTGTAATAAAATACAGTGACACACCAAAATAACTCATGGAAGAAGAATTTACTTGGGCTTGTGTTTCCAGCAAATGGTTAACACGTCAGAAAGCAGGAGCAGGAAGCTGAGAGAGCACATCTTGGGCATCAAGAATGAAGTAGAGAGAGAAAACTGGAGATGGTGAGAACCTGTAAACTCTCAAAGCTCATCCCCATTGGCACACTTCCTCCCACAAGGCCACACCTTCTAAGCCTCCTTAAATTGTACTTCCAACTGGGGACCAAATATTCAGATAAGTGACATGCTGGGGACATTCTCATTAAACTGCCACATCTACCTCTTACTTTCTCAGACCTTTTTCTGTTCTGTTGCCACAGCTGAAACACGTCCTTCCACCTACAGCTTTCACACACACACCCCATTATGCAACTCACCATGTTCGTAACCCTGATGGAAATTTAAATTTCCCCATTTAAAAGTCACTTCTTCATGGAAACTTCCTGTGCATTGTAGATCAGGATCAGCAGTATTATAATATTGATCATATCATATCACTTCTGATCACACAGATTTTTGTGTTTCCAAATTCCTTAGCTTTGCAGATTTATATTCCCTTTCATAACTTATGATAGCATTTAACTCCATACTTTTACAGCTCAGGTATGTTTGGTAAGTCTGAAAGTAAAATATTGGATAGATAACAGTCTCAAGATAGTCTTTGTGGTGCCTTAGAAACTCAATCATATTTTCACTCATGAAGAATAATGTGAATTTGCAAATTGTTTGAATATTGTAAGAGGTAACAATTAGATTCTTTCACCTAATCATAATATTGTATATTAAAATGGGCCAAGAAAGATAAAGAAATGAGAGCATACTTCAAATATTCAGAAATTTTGGAAGTAGCTGAGATTAATTTTATACTTTACACAGGTAATACTTATACACACATGTATAAATATATAATACTATTGTGATAGCATAAATCTTATTTCTCATTAGTTCAAGGTTAACTGAGAATTTCAAGATAAATTAAAAGATTACGGGAAAGGGATAATCATTTGAAGGAAAGTCAAGAAAGTTAGACTCTTTCTGAGGCAAACAAAATAATTTTGTAATTAAAATACAGAGAGACTTACATTGGAAAAGGAACAGAGACTGGTGATCAACACAGCAAAGTTTAAATTTCGCAGAAGAGGGATTTAACCAGTACAGAGACCTGAAGTGAGTTCTGGGGACAGGGTGTGGCTAGTTTCCAGTCCTTCTGGCTTTTCCAGCTGCCTCTTTGTAACGGTATGAGTCCCTTCCCATGATGATGGCTGAGGTCTCTGGAGCCATAAGACAAAGTGAATTGGTCCTCCCAGGAGATATTTTTCAGGTATTTGTTCCCAGTAAATAGAACTTATTAATGTGGAAATATGGTTTTTCAAAGAGTAGTTGAAAACTGACTATCAATTAGAGAGGGAGAGTCAAATGTAGTGAGCAAAAGGCAAAATAAATTAACCAAAATGTCATAATATCAGTAATCGTCTAAAAATTACTACCTGGACAATGATTTAAAATCTCTTACAGAAGTAAGATTCTCTTCATTATTATGTACTATAGGCTAACGTTCTCTAAGATTTGCCCTGGGCCATTGCTGGGTTCATGTTGACGAGACTGTCTTTCTAATGGTTCCTTTACACTATTGGATCCCTAAATTTCTTTTTTAACATGTCCATATTTGTCTCAGCTGTGCCATGTGGACGCTCTTTCTGACATTCAGAAAAGCTTCTCTTCTGAAGGAGCAGATTTTGTTTTTTTGTTTTTTTTTTCTTAACCTATGTTTCTTTTGTCTTATGGCTCTACTTGTTTTTGTTTGTTTGTGTTTTGTTCCTTTAGGTCGTTGTTGTTGTTTCTTTAGCATCTTTTCTCTTCTATCTGCCAAGCTCTGTGCAAGCTGTATAAGTTTTCTTCCCAAAGAACCTATTATTTAACATATTGGAACTAAACAAAAACACAATATATATTTATTCAACTAATGAATAAATGTCATTGTAATATTTCTTGTAATATACCTTTCTACAGATTATGATTTCTTTGGAGATATCTGTTTCTCTTTTCCCTCAAGTCCCCCACAACTCATACTTGAGGACACAAATACGGGACTGTAATTTCTGCCCTTCTTTAGAGTGTTGGCTATGTGTGGATGATGCTTAAGTTGGGAATGAGAATGGTTGAATGTCCAGTATGCAGAACTGGATTTGAGTTCTTGACATCACTGTAATTCACTTTCTGCCTGCACTGTGGGAAAGAGTCAGTGGAAATAGAATGATAGAAGAAATATGAGCTAAATGGAGTACAGTATATGCTGAAGCCCAGCAGACCTGCAGGGATGCATGGAATGCTCATGTCCACAGTGGACAAAATGGACATGGTGCGGTGGGCTGTTATTCTTAATGACAACTACAGTCACGGTTGCCAAGCCTCACAGTACTACCACCACCAACCTTATCAGCTAACACAAGAGATCACTACAAATGGAAAAAGTGAGAAGGATTATCTCCAGTTTAGGTATGAAAAGACAGGCTCGGGAGTTAAGAAGCTTATCAAAGACCAAGCTATCACAGAGTCCTCTAAGGATTTGTTCCTTCCTTGTGTTCGCAATCATGCTTCCCACCACACTCAGGAATGGAAGGGTTACTTTCAACTTCTTTTTGACCAACAGCAAATATTCATTGTAAAATATCTAGTTTTAGTTTACAAGTTTGAATTGGCTCTTATGTCTATATTCTCAAATACCCACCTTGTGGTGAAGAATGTATACTGCATTATTATCTAGAGGCATTCCATTTTACATAGTGCATTTCTTGCTTCTATCAAATTATGACCAAGTAGCTGCTATAGTCTGGTTCATAAACGTTCTCCAGACGTGCGTGTAATTGAAAGTTGTTTTCTAACCCAAGTCACTGTTAGGCTACAGTGAAATTAAGAGCAAGCAGAAGGATATTAGTTCACTAGGGCCATGCCTTTCAATGAAGTGTTGGGTCCAACACATTCTCTTTGCTCCTCAGTCACAAAAAGGTAAGGATTAATTGATAAGGTCATTGGTTTTGGTTTATCTTCATGTTATTGTATAAAATATCATGACAAAGAGGGCTTATTTTCGCTCTTAGTTCAAAGGTATAGTTATCACAGTGGGAAAATCACAACTGCAGGACCAGTCACATTGTATTTGCAGTCAGAAACAGTGAGTGATGAATGCATGAAAGTTCTGCTCTAGATTTTTGCCATTTTATACAAACCAAGATCCCATGCCATGGTAAATGTTCTACCATAATTAAGACATGTCTTTCTACAACAGTTCAAGAAACTGTGAAAATCCCCACAAGCTTGTTCAAAGTCTAACACAACCAAGTCATTCACCAGTATGCCAGGGGGCCTTCTAGGTAATTTCGGATCCTGAAAAGTTGATGATACTAACCATCACTCCATACAATGTGTGCCTTTCTTAGCCTTGTTTACTTTGCTTCCCAGTTCTACACATGTTCTCACAAATGACAGGTTCTTCTTTAATGACTGCATAGCATGGCACACTGGCTATTGTAAATTTTCCAATGAACATGTGAGTGCATATCTCTCTTGTATATATTTCCTCAATTTTATAGAGAAGACTATCTTATCTCAAAGCTAGTACATGGTTGAATGGCCACCGGGCTGGGGAGATGGTTCGTGTGGTAATGAGGTTGCAGTGAAAGCACAATGACTCTGAATTCCTCAGCTCACATAAAAGAATAGCACAGCAGAACATGTTTGTGATCCCAGCAATGGGGAGACAGAGACAGGTGGTTCCCTTGAGCACAATGGCTGGTTGGCCAGCCTACCTATATCAGTGAACTTCAGGTTCAGTGAGAAACCCTGTTCAGATGTAAAGGAGAGGGATGATTGAGATGAACACCTGATGCTGTAGAATATTCGTTTAAGATATGTTACATACACTTGTTTGTGCTGTTGAACACTTTGCTTTAATGATGCAAAGATGCATTGCATTCTTTTACATTGCATTTGTTTAACTCTGTGAACCTGGGTTACTTTGCCTGTCTAAAACACCTGATTGGTTTAATAAAGAGTTGAATGGTTAATAACAAGTCAGGAGAAGGGATAGGTGGAGCTGGCTGTAATGAGTATGGTTTTTCCGCCTGCCGCCAGGTCTAGTCCTGCTGCTGCGCCAACCCCAAATAATACACAGAGACTCTGTATTTGATATTATACTGTTGACCAGGTACTAGTTTCTTATTGGCTAGCTCTGCCTTAATTATTAACCCATTTCTGCTGATCTATGTATTTCTCTTACCAGGGAGCCGGCAGCACACTGCTTTCTTCAGACTCTCCATCTTGACTCCTCCTTACTACTTCCTCTTTCCTCCTTGTCTCCTAGTCCCTCCTATCTTCCTTTCCTATTGGCCAAAAGTGCTTTATTTATTAACCAGTATGAGAAACATATACAGAAACATATACAGCCATCAGCTGGCAGGCAAAAAGAATAAATAGGAGAAATCTGGGGAGAAAAATTTTAAGGAGCTAGAAAACAAACAAACAAAAAAACAAACAAAAAAAAAAAACAAAGGAGAGGAGGATATGAAGGACAAGCCACCCAGCTACACAGCAAGCCATGGAGTAAGAAGCAAAGGAAGATGTGCAAAATTAGAGAAAGATAAAAGCCTAGAGGTAAAAGGCAGACAGGATAATTTAAGAAAAGCTGGCAAGAAATAAGGCCAGGCATTCATAGTGAAAGAAAAAGCCTCGGTGTGATTTAGTTGGGATCTGGGTGGTGGACTTCCCAGAGAGTAAAGAGTGAAAAAAACAACCAGCAACCTGATGTTTACCTCTGACCTTCATGTGCAAATACACTCATCCATGTACATGCACCTGCATCCACACCCATACACATGAACACATGCATAGTCTATAAATACACACAGACAATGTACGGGCAAATTTCTTTATGAACTTGCTATGTGTTTCTTATCTTGGTGCATTGCAAAATAGTCCTGAATTGCCTTCGAGAAGGATTAATATGAATTCTTAAAGTATATGATGTTTTCTCAGACACCAAAAATGCTGAAAAATTTTGCATAAGATCAATTATTTAAACTGCAATCATTTACTGTATCTAGAGGTTTTTTTCTGCCCATTTTATTTAGTGGAACTGGGAATGACAAAACATTGTTTGCTTAGTGCTGTAGCACACTCCTCTAATCCCAGCACTTGGGAATAAACACACGATCTGTTAGTCCGAGGTCTGGTCTACACATTAAATTACAGGCCAGCCCAGAGCTGCATAGTGAGAACTGATTTCAAACAAAACAAAGCAAAAGTTACCACCAATTAATTAATAAATATGACTACAAAGAACAAGTCACTAGAGTGTACTTATATACCAGCAATAAAACCTTTGGGTCTATCTCTCATATTGGAACTTGTCTCTCATGTGTAGTAAATATACCTAAATTCTTGAAGGTCCACTTTTTGAGATGTTCCCAGTGGAAAATAGGTGTTGTTATTAATCAACAGCTTCAAATATCAGAGGCACATTATTTCCAGCTAGCCCCGTGTGTCTGCTGCATCTCATATGGGCAATATTTACTCTCTTATGATTTTATTGGACATGGACTTGCTTGCACAGTACCACACACCATACATCCTCCCTCTCAGTAGATTAAAAGGAGTCTAACATGTTTTGTTTCATTTTTCACATTTTTCATGTTTTATGACATGGTGCCTCATTATGACTCTCTTTGTAGCATTATGTACATGTTCAAATGGCCACCATCACCCACGCTTGTTTCCAGTCATGAATATTAACTATTGGCAATTAATTGTCAATTTGTTTGAGGACTTAACATGTTGGTTTCCACTTCCTGAAGATCCAAAGTGTTCTACAGTTTTACATTCGGTGGCTCATCTTCTTGAGAGGAAGGCTTTGTAAGCAGCTCTCATGTGATGTGTGATTCTGTGTCCACGACAAAGATTATCACTTCAGATTTACAACTCCCAGAGAAGTGGAAAGGACACATCTTGCTTTAATGTAATTTCAACATAGTTCCCGATACAGCTGCTTGAACAAACTGCATACCATTACACTGATGTTCTATTTACAAAAAAAAAGCCTTATTAATTATCATTCGTGTAAACTGCAAAGCTAGTTCCCTTAGAAATCCATCAGTCCAAGCTAGAAACAAGCCCTATCCCTTTTCCCATTGTCTTTAGCATTCCTGACGTCCTCCATGTGTAAAGCATAGAACTAGGGGAAGGAGCTGACATGATATAGCCCTTGGTTAATGCACCTCCCTGGGGCACAGTGATTACATTTTCAAAATTAAGTGTTTTTTATCCTGGAGACCATCACATTCTCTGAACAATTGTATGCAGGCATATATTGGTTATGTAGGGGTATGATGGGTATACTTTGGAATTCCACTTCCAATTGTCTTCATCTTTACAAATACTTTACAACACTGATTCTTGGCCCAAGGCCATGTCCTTGAGAATAAAACAATGTTTCCTAATCAAAATGTAAAAAATCCTGTCTTCAGAATCATCAATTTCTCCACTCTGGACTAAAAGAATAGATTCATCTGGCTCACCACATGGAATGTTGTTTTCCTGGCTCTGAAGCTCATGAACACTAAATTCAATTACATAATGGGCCATGTGATGTGAATACTGCTAGCATTCTATTTGGGTCAGTGGGACTAAGCACAAATAGAATAATCAAAACCACAGTGAATGTGGAATGCTTGTTTGGGCTTGTTAGGGAGGCAGTGGAGAGGGCTGAAGATGCTATTAGAGTGAATCACACTGATTCTATTCTGATCCTATGAATGAGTTCTTGTGTGGTGCAAGAAGAAATGCTGCAATCCATTTTCCTCAGGTACTAGGGTGCCCCAAAAGTAAGGAAATAGTCAATTATCACCAGAGGGGTCCCACAGCAAACCTCCTGTTGGACACCATTTCTTGTGTAACACGTCCCTGGTGCAATCACCTTACAGTCAGGAAGGCAATGTAAAAGAACAGTCATCATTCTCTGTGATGATGGCTTTTGTCAAAAACCACATGGAAACAGAGTGGCATGGCATGCTAGGAGATCATGGGGAGTGCCCTACTTGGGTTCAAATCTTATAGCCTATGTGATTTGGTGGTAAAGTAATGTGTCCCAAATTAAGGGATATATTATTTTCTTTCCAGTCTGGAAATGGAAGTAAAAACTCATATCCTTATAAAATCCTTGTTCCATACCTTTTAGAAAGTAGGCATCCTTAAGCTGCCATCACTGTCCAAGTCTTCCAAAAGAGCTCTCTCCTTTTTAAGCCTAGAAACCAGCCCAGTTAGGACAGTCTGGCTTCCATATTGTCACCAGAAAGAAGTTTCTGTGGGATGGCATTTAGGCTGTACCTAGGAAGCCTTTCCCAAGCCAAGCAGATGTGGTCACACCAACCCAGCCCCAGTTACAGTCCTTGCTCTATTACTTGTGTCTGTTACATCACACAACCCAAACACGCAAGCAAGAAAACAGTTGGAATTGTTACCACTACTAAATAGAAATGTCCAAGGTGAAGGAGAATTTTCAGACAAGGTTAAAACATTTACAGTGACAGAAAGTTCTGGTTTTTAAAATTTTTCTCTCTACTTAGATTTTTCCAGTTCTCCATCTATTTAGTTTTAACAGAGTGGTTGCTAAGACAACCTGTTCCAGATGGAAAAGAAAGACAATGATGGGATGGCTATTGTGCTTGGCTACTCAGACATCTGCAGGGAAAACATCTTCCTGCTTGCCTTTCTCCTACAGGTGGTCATAGAAATGATAAAAAAAATTTCTAACTTCCCTGGACTGGAAGGTGGGAGTGAGAAGAGGAAATACTGTGAAAACCATTTGTATGATGCTGATCTTCAGGGAAAGAAGAGGACATGGTGTTTTGTTTTGATTCATATCATAATATACACTATTATAGGATTTGTTGCATTATGACATCATCACTAGGCAATTTCAAGAAAAGATTTAGTTTTTCTCTGTTCAGCATGAGAGCGAGAGACTTCCTGGTTCCTTTCTCTCCAGTCAGCCATCAGGAGCTGATGAAGCCCTGAATCTGTGCCTATATCCCTGATGGTACCTAAGTTGAAAACCATATATTTCCCTTCTTAATGGCTTGAGGATTGAACACAGGAGGCTGGAAAGAATGGGAAAACATTGAGTTTCTTCCAGCAGATGGTATTTTACACATCTACTTCCCACATCACTTCAGATTCCAATATCTCAAAACCTCAGCTGGATACAGTGCAATCTGAGCCCCTGAGAGGGACAGGCAGAAAGACCAGGAGTTCAGGGCCAGCTTCTGCTACATGAAGCTTGAAGCCACTCTGAGTCTCATGTGACTTGTCTCAAAATGAAAAAGAAGAAGAAATAGGAAGAAGTGAAGGGAGAGAAGTAAAATTAGGAAGAAGTCTGGATAAGCAATCATCTCTTTTGATAAGCGTGTAAACTTTTCATTTTTAAAATATTTTGCAAGTAACATAGAAATTACAGTTGTATGATTATTGAAGATACCAGATGAATTGTTTTTAGCCATAGAGTTTCATTGATTCCTTGCAACCATGCAGAAGGAGCAAGCTCTTCCAGATAGATGGGCTCATAAGATAACCTCCCCCTTGACATCACACACACACACACACACACTTCTTGGTGAACAACAAAACCTGGCTCTGATCTCTAATTCAGCCAGCTCTAATGTTCAGAAGCCCTTTGTTATTAGCACCTGGATATTTGACAGAGGGAAAAATGATCTATGATTTTCCCATAGGAAAAAAATGGTTGTTTCCAATGGTATAAAATGAAACTGTTTTAAAATGAAAAGCAAAAAATGCTAGGATGCTTGCCATCTAAAAAGAAAGGAGAAGGCAGCATGCTCAGAGGTAGCAAAGAACCTGAAAACAAACTGTTCAAAGTAGGCATGGTGGTGCATATCAGGAAGTTGAGGTGGGAGGGGTGAAGGGGTTGTCCTTCTACGTACATGTTTCTCTTATTGGTTAATGAATAAAACAATGTTTAACTAATGAGGCAGGAAGACAGGCAGGTCTAGGAGACAAGGAGAATTCTGGGAAAGGTAGGCAGAGTGAGCCAACCACACAGAGTCACAATGCTGCTAAAAGACTAGCAACATGCCAGAGCATTACCAGGTAAGCCATAGCCTTGCGGCAATATGTAGATTAATAGAAATGGATTAATAATTAAGACAGAGCTAGTCAATAAGAAGCCCAAACCAGTGGCCGACAGTTTAATGGTTAATATAAGTCTTTGTGTGTTCATTTGGGGTTGGAAGTGGCAGCAGGTCTTGGTGGGACAAGAGAACTCTGCAACAGGAGGCTGTGAGCCAGTGCTGAGTTTCAAAAGAGAAAGAGAGCTGAGTTTTCAGCACAATCTCCCCCAGCCATTACCAGCACTGATGGGTGACCTCCTTCCTCTCTCCTGTTACACAGAGGCACTAGTTTGAATGAAATAGTCAGAGGCTAAAGATTTCATTTGGCAAAGGGGTTTTGTTGAATCTTTGTTTTTGTGTTTTGACTCCCCAAAAGCCGCCCCTTTCTTCCTAAATTTGTCAAAGAGAAAGGTTACCCAATAGTAATCTAAACTGACAATGGATAGGTGGCTCAGCAGTTAAGACTACTTACTGCTTTCAAAGAGGACCTGAGTCAGAATCCCAGCACACATTGAAGTGGTTCACTGCCAACTGTGACTTCAATTCCAAAGGAACATGTTATGAGCAGCTTTCCCACCAGCTTGGTCCCACAGCCATGTCAGCCTCAAATAACACACAGAGATGCTATATTAGATATAAAGCTGTTGGCCAGTTACTAGCGTTTCTTATTGGCTAGCTCTGTCTTAAATATTAACACATTTCTATTAATATAAGTGTTTCCATATGGTCTTATGAGAGGGTCTGGACCTTCTTCTTCCTCAAGTCTCTACATGTTGAATCTCCTCCTACCTCTTCCTGAATCCTCCCTATCTCCTAGTTCCACCTAATTTGCTTTCCTATTTGCCAACACTGCTTTATTCATTAACCAATAAGAGAAACATATTTACAGAATAACATCTCCCATCAGGAACACTCACCCTCTTATGGTCTCTGAGGACACCACATTCATATACACATACACACACACACACACACACACACACACACACACACACACACACATACAAATGAAAAAAAATTTAAGAAACGATTTTATAGGAGTGATACAGTGAGCACTAGACTAAAACTTAGCACCTACTACCTAATTTACTTTTAAAGTAGCCAAGGAAGTTAGAGACATGTGACAATCCATGTTAGATGTAGGGAAACTGAGTTTAGGAAATGTCATATAATATTAGGTTCATATTGTTATTAAGAGGAAGAATGTGAATTAAAATTTGACCTGTTTCATTCTAAAATATGGGTTTGTAAATCTCTAGATCTGGGGCAGGCTACATCGTCCAGTGGGTAAAGGCATATGGTTTGCAAGCCTCACAAACTCAGTTTAACCATAGAACCCTCATAAAGGTGTAAAGAGACAATTAATTCCCCCAAATTGTCCTCTGACTTTCACACACATATCTGCACACACAGAGTAATAATGAAGTATAAATAATCTTAAAACCTCTAGTTTGTGAGGCTAACATTTCAATAATTAAGGCAAAGAAATCAAGAGAAATAAAGAATCATGAAGCAAAGACTAGATTGTATATCAGTCAATAATTTGTATAATCTTCCACCCATTCAGAACACAAATGAGTGCAAGCATAGACAACAATTCCCGGGAAATGACTAGGCAGTTTAGTTAAAAATAATTCCCTAAAATATAACACTTAATATTTTTAAGATATCAAGATGAATGCTATTAGGGTGTTATTTTAGGAGGCAATTTTGTTGGGTGATATACAAATTACTTTAATTTCTCAGATCTTAGCAACATGCACCCTACTGTCAACAGATACACTAGATGAGTGTTAAACAGCTTTGAATGATTCATTCAATGCAAATCTTTGGCAGCACATATGGGGAAGTGTTTATAAGGCCATTTGGGAAACAAGACTTCAAGAGATTCAGGTTAATATCCTTACCAGAAGTTGCTGGTCCCATCCAATAGGATTGTAGAAACATTCTGGAAAAGCTGAATGCAAAGCTTCTATCACTCCTCATTCCCTGGCTCTTTCCTTAAGACAGTAAGTCTAATTCCTAGTTATCAATACTAGGTCTTTGGTTGGGTAATTTCAGAACATAGCACATTATCAACAAACTAATAATGTGTACTTGACTTTAAGGTCTGCTAGCAATTCTGAATGGGTGATGAATTGTGCCCGTGCTCAAGCCAAAACTGGCAGCACATGATTATCAATCGAAGCAATATTAAATGGAGTTTAAATTATTGTTTTAATAAGGCAGAATCTGGACTTGTCCTTGGTTCTTGACCAGAAGGCTTTTTGTCAAAGAATCAATTTTCCTCCGTGTTTTACCTCCAAAGTTTACCTCATGTAACATGAGGGGCTGCTATTATTTAAATCATACCAGCTATTCTGAGTTCTCCAGCAGCACTTTCTCAGCCCCTTTATAGATGAACTAGTTGGATGTTGGTCAAATTTTAATAAAAACAAAAAGAGAACAGCATTGCTTTCTTTTTAGGTTATTGGAGTAAAGAGAAGCCGGGGACGGCTAGAAATAGTTACAGTAAAACTAGAGATAGGCCTGTGGGTGTCTGATACAGTGAGCGCCATTAGACTCGTCCTCTGACCTAACCTAAATGAACCCAAGCGAAACCTGAGGAGTATCAGATGATGCCTCTTTCGTTTGCTAACCAGGAAGAACGCCGGCTATTGCCCACACTGGCGTGCTCTGGCACTATCTAAAGGTCCGGGCTGGGACTAAATGTGGTTTGCTTGTTCTAGGAAGGAAGAAATCTTTCTTTTGTCTCCACAGGATGGCTGTGAAGGGATTTCTAAGGGATGGTTCCCTCCAGTGCCCTTCCAAGCGTGTATGCCGCTCTGACTCCAGTTTGAAGGACTTGGAATGAGTGCCCTAACAAATACATGCAAGCTTCATGGCATGGGATCTGGTTCTTGCCACTCACAGCCATGAGCCCTGAAAAGGAGGTATATCAGAAGGTGAAGGGGACAATGGAGGTAAAGGACTTTCCGAGGGGGGGGGACTTTAACATGACCCAGTTACTGAATTCTGAACTTAGTTGAGGTCTAGGCTAAAAGCTTTACATAAGTTTTCCAACTGAAACCTCACATAAACCTATGAAGCAGGAATTGTTAGCCCTGTTTGACACACCCATATTTCACATGTGGAAGCCAGCAAGGTTTTATAAAACAGCATGAGCCGAGTCTGGCTCATGAGATACTCCTCTGCTAACCTAACCAAATTCTATTCACTTGAGTCCCAAACAGACATCTCGGGACTTCCAGGAGCAAGGTTTCTATGCTGGCCAGCTGGCTGCAGAGATGGCCAACATTCTCTGGGCTGCACATCCATTATGGGAAGCTGGAATGCAGCCCTCTGCACAGCTGGCTCACTAGTAAGCCTGTGTCTCACTGGACCTCCTTCCTTCTGTCTGCAGGTTTATGACACTGAGGCCTTCTGTTAAATCTTATGGGACCTTAAAGGAGGATAATTCTTTGCACTTTTATGCAGCCTGCTATTTAAAAGTCTTTACAGAAAACCATCCTCTCCCCTGCCCTTAAGTACTTTACTGTCTTAAAAGCAAGTGATTAGAAGGGCACACTTGTTATTTGAGAGTTTAATTATTAATGAATAAATAAATCATTGCTGGCCTTTACAAAGGCAGCTGGTGGCAGAGCCATGTATTTTAAACATTGATAAGCTTCAATGTAAGTTACACCTAGACAGTGTTTGTCATATCAAAATCTAGGATGCTCCCTGTGTGTCATCTGAGCCATAGTCGTGCTCTCTCTTGATGCAGGTTAAATAACTTCCACCAGAAGCTGGGAAGTTAGCCCAGAGCTACCTCCTGCCTGTTGCCTGGGAAACCCAGTCTTATTATTTCCTTTGCATGAAAATAAACATCAGTTTCATTTCATGCCCAGCTGGGTCACAAGGATATTTTTATAAAAAACCTTATCCATATTGTCAACCCATTAGAGTTAGGAGGTTTACAATGAGCTGAACTGCCTCATTTTAAACCTCTGCTTGCCCAGATCACACCTTCATGACCCAAGCAAATTCTTCAAACTTTCTTTATGCCACCGCCACTATCCACAAAGTGGAAGTGATAAAACAATTCCTGTGATAAAACACTTCCTACCTCGGTTTTGCTGGTGAGATAAAATCGGTACATGGATTAAAATCGCTGGTACTTAGCAGGTTCAGTATAAGGGTTAGCTGATATTAAAAGAGTGAATATCAATGTCATAACTGTAAGTAAACCAAATCTCCCTGTAGACTTGGACTGTTTCTCCCATTCGACATGATTCCAAGAAAGGATTTTATATGCCCACCAACCCACACAATTATTCATGGGGTATTTAACCCAAGATCCTCATCAATGCCTGAAAACTGCCCATGATGCTATGACCTATGCGTGTGTTATGTTTACATGAACATTTGTAAAATTATGCAGCCAGACATTAACTGCAACAAACGATGAAATGGAATATAAATAAGCATGTATTTCTATCACATTAAAATCTCTTATTAGACTGCACTAACCTATATTTTGTTCTTACCTTGTTAATAAGGTACTTTAATACTTCTATTTAGGAGAGCCAAATTATCAACACTACAGCTTTTGCTCCTTGGGACAGTTATAATTTGGGGCAATTATGCTACATAGGGTTATATGAATACAAGAATGCAAAATATCTCATTGGTGTCCTGTTGACTACATCAAAGGATGACAGAGGAGTGAAAGAGGAAATGGCCATGTACAAAAATGACCAAGAGCTGCTAATATCCTTGCTATAAATAAGAACCTATTCCTAACTAATTGAGTCTGGTTAGATGAACAGTCATCCCTTCCAAGAATGTTCCCCGCCATCTTACTCAAAATATCTCTTAAAGACACTACAAACTCTCAACAATGTTACTTTGGAGACATAAACTTGGATGGGAACAGATGACACTCAAAGAATAACAACTGCCAACATACCAATAGGTGGATGGTGTCTGGTGTGGATATGTTGACTCTCATGCCAGTCAAGACAGAGGAGAAATCACCACGGCTCCATGATACCCAGAAGAATGTGTAATTAAAACTCATTAACTGCTTGTTTCTAGAAATTTTCCATGTAATGATTAGTCATAGAAAACCAACATCCTACAGAAAGGGAAACTGTAGATAGAAAAGGCTAGTGTTTTCATAGATGGATATTCTGATTTTAGAGAAAAAAAGCATGTATCCAAGTGAACACATGACCACTTCTATGTGGCTATTGTAGATACCCTGGCAAAATCAGGGTAACAACTGAACATCAAAAGCACATATGATTCACTGCGTTTCAGTTTGAACTTAAACGAATGTGCTAATATATTCAAGTTGCCTTTTTGCTACTTGTTATTTCTATTACTTTGTTTTCTATATTGCTTTTAAATGAACTACATCAATATTCCAGAAATAATTTTTTTTCAGTTTTAAGAGTTTGTTTCATGGAGCCTTCAACTAATACCTGATGGAAACAGGAGCAAACACCCATACATAAACACTGAGTCGAAATAGAACTCTGATGCAGATGGAGAGGACAAGACCAGGTGGCAGAAACACATAGAGACAGCTTACCTGAACAAGGAGGAGCTAACGGGCCACCAGACTGATAGCTGGGAAGCCAGCATGGGACTGACTCAGGCCCCCCTGAATATGGGTCTCAGCCAGAAGGACTGAGCAGTCTAAGGGACCTCAGACAGTGGAGCCAGGATGTATCCCTGGTACACAAAAGGACCTTGCAAACACATCCCCCATGGAGGGATAACTGCCTTAATCTAGAGGCAGCAGAGAAGCCCTAGTCCCTACTTCACATGACCTGTCAGATCTACATGACCCCAACTGGATGACATTCCCCTACATATGGAATTGGGGTGGGGGGATGGGAGGGGAGGGTGGTTAGAGTGCATGTGAGAGGGCAGAGAGGATAAAAGGGTCAGAAGAAGGAAGGGAGGGAGGAAGGGTGGGATAGAGGGAGGGAGGGAGGGAAGGAGGGAGAGGGAACTGGGATTGACATGTAAAATAATACATTAAATAAAAAAACTGCTTTGACTCCAAAATTTAAGTTCAAGGACAAGTTACTGGGGAAAAGGATTTCTATTTTTATTTCCACAGAAAATGAAAAGCTGTGGATTCCTTCCAGACTAATGTGGTTTGATCACGCCAGACCGCCTGAAACAGAGTACCAGGTGATCCTACATTCAAAACAGCTGGACAAAGTAGCCTTACAGACTACAGCCAGGATTTCTGCATCTTCTTCGAATCCCCCATGACAGCGCCCCTTACCAGCAGAAAGTAGTTTGGAAAGAACGATGCCCAAATTCCCAAATATTGTCTATAAATGTTTGTTTTCATTTAAATGGACTTGGTTATATAAAATAAATAATAGTTTGTTTCAAACCTCAAAGTTTGTTTTTTCTGCTCTTCTCTTTAAAGATCACCACAAATTCTACCACCAGTTTTCACTCTATTCAACATAGTTTCATACTCAATAATTTTTCCCACTCTAAATTTAAATTCCACTTCTGGTCTCACAGCTTACTCTGTTTTCTCTTTTACCCTTTATATCACCTGGATCCTTTCCATTGTATTTCAATTGTTCTTTATTTCACAAGTCTTTTTTAAAAAAGGAAAAAATTTGCCTTCATTTCTGTTGGAAGTTAACAGATATATGCAATTACAGTGAATATTCACAATTTCAGAAATACTCTACCAATAACACAGAACCTCTGATACCCTAAATACAGTCCTGGGAATACCCCCCTTTGGGCTATACAAGTCTCAGTCTTTAATGAGGAGTTTCCTCGTTCATTTCAAATAGACAGACCAGTGCAGTAAATTCCTCAAAATGAAATGTGACTGACATATAAATAGTACCCAGGAGATTGAATTTTTAAAAATCACCCAATGGCTTCCACATACTCCAACCAACCCCTGTGGTGTTTTCTGAACAGTTCTAAGCCATCAGTGGGTCAGCACAGTTAGCGGAGTAGGCTGCCAGAGAACCAGATGTTGCTGTTGGAAACATATCAGCAACACCTCGTGCACAGCCACATGTTACAGAGGAGAGACTAGACAGCAAATAAACTTTGATCCTTTTATTGCAGGCATTCAACCAATGATCATGAGAAGGAATTGTTGTATTGAGCATTTGTTTTCTCTCCAGAGAGCCTGCATAAGGCAATGGAGATTAGACACCAACAGATGCTGTGTTCTTAGTAAAATGAGAGAAGGAGACTGAGGCAGAATGATCAGCCATGACTATACAAGGGATATGCCTTCTGTTCTCTTCTCAAATGAAATACTCCTTGTTCCATATTTGATTTCAGCCACTTGGGGCCAATGCAGCTCACTGTCCACTGGGAACATTTACCTTGGCATCAACACACACACACACACACACACAGACACACACACACACACACTTTAGATTAAATACCATTCTTTCTGAACTGACAAAGAATTTATATCGTGTCTTTTTTCCTTCACTTTTGCTAAGAACTTCATATTGGTAACAAAACTAATCACACTCTGAAAGCTCCCTTCTTCCCGTAGTTGCCCACACATACAAGTAACAAATACAGCAAAGAAAAAGCACTTTACATTTAGAAAAGTTTCACACTTTATCCATTGGTTTCTCCATCTGCTGAAACCATTTAATGCTTGAACACATAGAACAGAGCATGTAGACTATCTACTGAAGAAAGTCAATGGGTCTAACTCCCAGCATAAGGAGATGTACCTCAAAGAGTGGTCAGGTCCAGGGATGGAATAAAGAGCAGGACATAAGGAATACATGAATCTTTTCTTTTTCTTTCTTTCTTTTTTGCTTTCTTTAAATATCAACAGAGTCACTTATCATTTGCTAATTAATCTCTAAAGTTATCTTGGGACATTACTGAAAAGGGACATTCCCATCTCCACGTACCACCCCCCCCCCCACTGCCTGTAGCATCCTCACACATGTGTGCAGCACCACTCTGAAGACACTCTCTAACTCACCACCAACTCACTACTGTAAACACGACTTCTAGAATCTTCTCTTTGCCACAGGACTCCAAGGTCACCATCACCACTCTCACCCTGTCAATGCTGCTGCCATCATCATCGCCCTGACACATCACTACCAGACTTGCCAAGATTTCTTTTCACCCTCATGTATTGGTATGTAACATGATTCCAATGCCTGGTTTCATTCATTTTAATTTGTCCCAACCCATCCCAGCCAGAACTTACTGTTACTGTTTGTGCTTACATTACTATATTCCAAACTCTTAAGATATTTTTCCCTCTAGGCATCTCTTCATAATTTTATCAGTTTGATGCTTATACTAGGCACACTTACAGGAAGGGGATGAAGATTAAATCAACAAAACAAACAAAAAAAAACAGAAAAAAGAAAAACATGTTTCTCTTCCATTCTCTACCCTATCATAATTCCTAAAACTAGACAAATGGGGAGGGGACTACTAGGGATATGATCATTCAAATTCTAGGACATCAGCCACCAAATAACCAATATCTGATTGTGTTTACTTGTGCATAGTTGTGGACCTTTATTTCTATAATTAAATACTGTGTATCTGTAACTAAAACAGCAAAATTCTTAAAAATAGGACCACATTCTAAGTAAATAATTACAGTGACACACTAGTTATGCAAATTGAAGACAACAGTTTTTGCTCTTTTGGGGGGGGGGGCTTAGCAGGGAAACACATTAATATTGCAATAGCTCCTTATCACCCTGCACTACTATCAAAACTGTCTACAGCAGGTTCATAGATTTATCAGGATGGTTACAGTATTGACTGCATGGAGAACTGCTGTATTTATTCATTAACTGCTTACCTGTCTATCTTCTCATTTTTCTAAAACCTCTTTGTTGCAAGACATTTACTCCAAAGGAGAAAGAGCAAGATGGCTTCCAAAGTCCCAAGATACTCTGTTGGAGTTTTCTATTATTTATAAACTGAGTCTGATTTTTCACATTTCTCCTGGAATGTGAATCCCAGCCCATCAAAGAATTCCTGAGAGTTCCTTATCTCATCAGCTGTGGCTTCACAGCAGCCCTTCCCAAGTTTCTGAAATCCAATGGGATTATGCGGGCAAGATAGGAGACCCCCAGAATCTCTCCTATGAGAAAATGGTAATATTTCTTTACTTACCTTTACCTCCTTGCAACATCGACATCAAAGAGGGTCACATTTTCCTCATAGCAGCAGAAGCATCTTCACAGACATGAATTACTGCAATAGCTGAAGCAGAAGGCAGAGGGGAAGGTTTATATGTTACAGTCCAAAGAGTTTAATCAACGGAGATGTACAGTTTGATGGTTGCCTGGTTTCAGGGATTTGGAAAGAGGTTATTTGTTCCACTCCCAACTCTTTCCTGATACACGTCTCCAACCAGTGTTCATCTCATAATTATCTGTTCAAACCATTTGGATTAATTTATTAGCCTATGCAATCAGAAAAGAAGTCGAAGGATGTGGTGCTTGGCGAACACTGTGCCAGAAACAACAGGATCTAATGAATGGAGTCCTGGCTTCAGGGCCAAGCTAAAGGGGTTCCTTTGCCAAGTCCATCCAGGCTGACTCAATCACTGCGCTTGATTAAATGGGCTCAGCAGTATGCTCCTTGGGTCCTTGAAAAGGTAATTAAACTGCTCTGACCTGATATTCCTTATCTCTAAAATGAAGGGATTTCTTATGTGCTACAAAACTGTAATCTCCCCATAGACCATTCCTCTTTGAAGGGAGGGAGGAAACCTCTGCATAAAACTTCCTTTTCCACACCACAGCATACTGAAGGCATAATTAGCTTTTTGCTGTTGTAGACCTTTTATTTCTTCAACAAGCATTTATTGAGCTTCTACAAAGTGAGTGGCATTGTGCTAAGTACCAGGTATAGAATGGTGATTGAGCAGGCATCATTATTTGCTATGGAACCCATAATCTGGTGTGGTAGCCACACGTTAATAAAGAACCCACACAAATAAGCAGATAATTACAACTTAGATAAGTATAAGGAAGAGGAGCAGAATGTCAACTAGAATTTGGACACCCTTTCCCTTGCATAACTCAGTCAAATATGAGAGTGAGAGTGGGGTGGGCTCACTGAGATAGATGGAAGAGACTGAGGGAAAAATGTGGAGAATAGCCAAGAAATTGCAAAGATGATCAGTGATGGAAAAATCTCCAATGAGTTGTATGCAAATTGCATGGATGCACAGTGATTGAAAAGTAGCAGCAACAGTTTTAAATAAAGTTCGCATTCATGGTCACACACAGTAAGGTGTGAAGGGAAATCTACTAACATGAACCAGGTGGAGAGGGTTCAGGAGAAAGACAGCTACTGAGTCATCCCCCCAAAGTATCCCAGGGCCATTAAAAATGTGTATCTTTCTAATATGTCCCTATGTATAACTAAACCCCAAGGACTTCTGACCAGTGTAAATCTGAGCACTCCAACAACTAATTCTAATTTTCTCTGTGACTTTCATTTTATTTTTGCTGAGTATAACATAAAGTATAGCATTGACTTTGTAGAATTATCTTTATTCCCAATTACATTCCTGGCCTCTTACAGCTCAATACCATCTGAAAACAATTAAGCATAATTTTACGCAAAGACATAGTACTATACTTTGTCAACAGCCCATGATAGATGTGACAGTCATGAGAAAGCAGAATCCATTCAGCCATCAAGCTCTTTGCCCATGTGTGGGTGGATGCCAATGAAAAGTGACATTACTATCACTGGGACTCATGTACATCCCTGAAAACTGGATTCCCCAAGTTTTCAAACATGTTATTTTATGTATCCTTACAGATACAGTGTTTGCCTGGGCTCTCTCACTTTCTCTTCTGTCCCCAGTGTGACTTGTCCATCATTCCATACATGGGAAATTATAAAAGTTAACATTAAGTGGTTTTCTGTCCTCACTTCTACACATCTGGAGTTGTATCGAGAGTAAAGCTCTGTCTATGACCTTGACCCTGTGCAATGCCTAGAACTCAAATCTCTTATTCTGTCCACATTTACCTGATTTGCCTTCTGTTCAGTCCCAACTAAATCCACTCACACCTCAGTCCATCTCTTTTTGGCTTGGCTTCTAGCTGCAAATGCCAAATCCTTGCAGAAGGCCCCTCATGTTCTTTGGCACCCCATACTCTTTACCACACACCAGCTCTTTGCTCCTTACCCAAGGCCAGGATTCTGAACCCATGGCAATTCTATATTCCTTACTTATTTTAGAAGCTACATGTGAATTTCCATTCTCTTGTGCTATTACTTTCCTGTCTTAAAATAAATTGTTGATGATTAAAACAGTTGACAATTATACAAAAGAATACAAAAGTAATCCAAAGTCAGACCACACAGAAAAAAATGATAAGCATATTATAATGAGGTTCTGAATGCTTTGCAGTATACCCACCCTTGCAACAAATATATATATGTCAAGTTTTTATAGGATGGTTAGGATGGTGAGAAAAATTCTTTTTCACTGTTCACATGCCAAGAATTCACAGTTTACAACCACTTGATAGACTTCTGTAGCTGTGTATGTGCATGTGTGTATATACTTACTAGGTGGCATTTGGGTTGTCTGAGATTTGATGTAGCCACCCAGAACATTTGAGATGGTAGAGCTGCTATTAGTAAGTCATCTTGGGTTTCTTTTTCTTTATAAATTCCTCTCTATTCCATAGCAGAACATTTGCAAACTAATGGCCCCATAAGGATATCCATGTCTTAGCGTCCAGACATGTCAACACATTGTCTTTAGTGGCACTGCAGATAGGGAGTGGGACAATAAACTCATGTTCTCTTAAGTCTGGCTAGCCTTTTCTCAGCAGAAGAAAGAAACCTATATCATGGTCTTGTCCCCACTCCCAATAATATTCTTCTTAGGGAATCTGTGATCCCACCATTATCCCTTCTGCAGTTTGGCCAACAGAATGTAATTTACCATTGAAACTTAGATTCTCCTTCACACATAGTCTTTCATTGTTCCTTACTTGATTATTATCCCAAGAGTAAATCAAACTTTGAAGGAAATTCTCCCAGAATGGCAAGAAAGAAAGGGCACCTCACCATCATATCCATTTCAACGACCCAGCCAGCCTACTGAGAGTAAAACCAACTATATGTACAGCCTCAGGTCTCCAGCAACTGTATGAAAAGTAGAGTCAAACACAGAGTACATCCTAAAATTACAGTCATTCAAAATCTCAATATATATCCCAAGCTTTTCAGTGGGATTCCATGTGGTCACAAGTATAGTTTATGCTATGGTGCAGTAAGAATCAAAGGTGAAAACCTTGTAAAGGGTGTAAGGGTTTCCCGGGTCTGCAAGGGCACTGAAGACCATTAGCTGTGACTCTCAAGCCCATAGCCCCTCTCTAAACTTAAGATATTGAGACAAAACTGGCACTCACCCCATGAGCTGCTATTCACCACACCAACAAGGACCACAACGAACCCTTGTACTGCATCTATATCAGGATCCTTTGATTACAGTGACCAATACAGATGCTGACTAACTTAAGAAAATAGCCATTTTACTGAAAATGTTTTAAAGAGTTCTTGAAATCCACAGAAGGCTGAAGACCTAGATATGAAAGCATTAGCCATGAAAGTTTCTCTGGAGACCCAAAAAAAGAAAGCTAATAGAGTCAAAAGGGCACTATGTACAGGAAGGAGACCTGAAAATCTGACTCAGTGCCTGGAGCAGGGACAATGATTGGTAATTCCTATCATAAAGCTACCAATAAGGTGTGTGTGTGTGTGTGTGTGTGTGTGTGTGTGTGTGTGTGTGACTGTGTTTGTATGTACACCTGTGCACGTGCATGTGCTCATGAGTATGTGTGTGTGCATGCATGCATGCATGTGTGTGTATGAATGTGTGCACGCATTTGTGTGCACAAGTGTGTTTCTGTGTGTGCAAATCTGTGCATGTGTATGTGTGTGTGCCTGGGTGTGAGTGTGTGTGTGCATGTGTGTGCGCGTGCACATGCACGTGCACCTGTGTGGCATTTCCCTCTGATCAGGTACTATCTCAAACACTTTGCAGACCTCAGCTCCTCCACACTTACTGAAAGCCTATGATCTGGCTCTGTTATTAGCCATTTCAGAGAGGAACTAAGATGCTGGCAAGTTGGGAGATTTAACCAAAGTCATAAAGCTATTAGAAGTCACCCCAGATTCCCAGCATGGCAGCCTGGTTCCAGAACAGTACTTAGGGGACATATCATAAGAGTCTCTGGGAATTTCCCTTGAAAAATATGTATGCTATTAAAGAATGTGAAATGACTATGGAAGTGAAAACAAAATTAAGGTCCCAAATTACAATTAACATTTATGGGACATTGATTTATTATATGCCATTGGGTTAAACATGAAATAAACCTGGCAATGTAGCACTTGTATATTTGTACAAATATCAAGATTATAATTTAAAGCAACATACTGACCTACAAGCTCTATGAAAGGTAGTAACAACATGATATCTTTCTTACTCAGTATGTTCACTCAGATTTGACACATTAGTGTGCCTTTGATAAATATTTGTTTAATAAAAAAGTTCAAGGAATACATTTTAAAATATAAAAAAAACAGACTCAGATATGATATCACAGGATATATCCGTAAGGAAGATGGTCAGTCAAGATGTGAGGATAAATCAGGGATGGTTCTAGGGATAGGAGCGGTTACCCTTTACTTACTTGTTAAAATGCCTCCTGAGTGAGCAGTGGACAGGAAATGAAGTCATGTTCACTATCTACTTACAAATGCTTGTGATTATTTTGAATACTATTATGGCTTTTAAAGAAGCTCCCACATTGATCATTCCAATGAAGGGTAAAGAGGGTAAAAGAAAAGAAGAAAAAATTCTTTAGGTAATTGGACTAGTGAATGGGAAAGAAGGCTAAAAATTTTCTCTTCATTAAACTGCATATAGAACAAAATGGAAAGAGGGGTTTTTGTTTTTGTTTTGTTTTGTTTTTCTATGCTCCTGTGGTCTGAACACTCTGATACTCTACAAAAATCCTCCCACTAATATCATGTCTCTTTATTTCCTTGATGACTGCAGAAATAACACTTTCTGCAGCTGGGCAGATGCAAGCTGGGCAGATCGGCACCAATCCACCACAAGTCCACAGTCTTTTCCAAGGTGTTAGTACCCAGAGGCGCCAATTGCCAAATATCTTTTAAGCAGACCCCTTGAGAGATGTTCTACACAGAGAGAGAGGCATAAGGGTGAGGCCAGCACGGAACTCACTATCATGCCAAGAGTAGGGACTCAAGGGTAGGAAGCAAAGAGGAGAAATGAATGCACACATTTTGAGTGGCATTATTTCCAAAGATGTGAAAAATGTGCACTAAAATTAATTTCATTTCATTGTTTTCACAGATGGATTCATAGAGAAATTTATTAAGATAATATGGTAGTTTGAATGAGGATGGCCTCCATAACAGGCTTTTTTGCTCGAATGCTTGGTTCTCCAGTTAGTGGAACTGTTTGGGGAAGATTAGTAGATAGTGTGGCCTTGTTGGAGTAAAGCTGACCTTGTTGAAGTAAATGTGGTCTTGCTAAAGTAGGTGTGACTTTGTTAGAGGAGGTGTGACACAGGGGGTGGGCTTTGAGGTTTCAAAAGTCCAGGCCATACCCAATCTCTCTCTCTCTCTCTCTCTCTCTCTCTCTCTCTCTCTCTCTCTCTCTCTCTCTCTCTCTCTCTCTCTGCCTCCTGTGTGTAGCTCTCAGATACTTCTCCAACACCATGTCTGCCTGTATAGCAACCACGATGTTCCCTGCCGTGATGATAATGGACTAACCCTCTGGAGCTGTAAGCAAGCCCCTAACTAAACATTTTCTTCTGTAAGTTGCTTTGGTGTCTTCACAGCAATAGAACAGTAACTGGGACATAATTTCTGAAATGATAAAGTTCTCCTAAGTTTTACACGTGCCAGTAACCAAATCAATGGTTAAAACATTGAAGGGGCATCTTGAGATCCTTTGGAAGACAAGAGTAAAGTACGAAAGAGCTGAATTGCATGGTGGCAACACTCTGAGACCCTGTTTCAGGTATGAATTGAAAAGAAAAAAAGCAGTCATGTTCTCAACAGAATCAGAATGAGGACCTGGAACAGCTGAAAGAAATGAGTGACATCTGCAAAAGTCACCTGTGTGACTGATGATGCAAGGGAATCATTTACTACAAAGTCCAACAAAAGAAGAGGCATTGGGGGCATGGAAGATATATGTGTAAAACTAATTTCAAACAGTTTTCCTTTCCTTGGATTTCAAGAGTATAGGGAATTCTACTAAGGGTTCTCTTGGGGCAAGGACTGGCCTTACTCCTGTGTTTTAATTTTTTAAATTTTCACACTGGAACCTAGTGGTAACAGATGCCTATTAAACAGGCATTAGATGGGCAATGGGCAAATAAAGGGCTTTTGGTGAAAGTGTAAAAGAGAAAGAGATTGGAAGAGGTGGGTTGAGGAGAAGGAAGGGTTTTTTGTTTTTGTTTTCTTTGGGGGGGGGTCATCTGATAAGATACTTAAAGATAGTAACAAAAAATACAAATGATCTCCTCTCATTGTGAGTTCTTATTTTCCAGATAAAATTCATCTCATATATCCCCAGCCCATTCTAAATTCAAATTACATATAGCTGACAGCCGATGCAATCCACTAGTCCAACTTTTGTTGCAGTTTAGTGACCACAGGTAGAAAACTACATGTTCTTTCATTCCCTAGAATGTTCATATCATAAGCTATCTGGCCTATGATATTTACTGTCTGACTCTTTCAAGAAACATGTTTGGAACCCTATTTTCAATTACTTAGATTGGCCTACTTAGAGCAATAGCACCCACATATTATACATAAGCAGGTAGGTATGGAGAAACGACCCACAGACACAATGTGACATGTGCAACTCTGATACCATAGAAAAGCAGATTTCTTTAGCTAGAATATCCAAAGAAAGCTGCAAGGAGCTGAGACACAAGCCTGAAGCTGGAAGGATGAGTGAAAATGAATGGAGGACCACAGGCAGAGCATCCACCATGGTGTGGAAGCTGCAGTAGAGGTCAGAAGGTAGTACATCTTGCTAGAACCACGGGTGCATATGGAGAGTATTGAGAGATGGGGCCAGAAAGATGAGCAGAGTTTATTCAAGAATGTGTCTACATACCGCCCCTTGGGTATGGCTCAGGATCTGCCAGTCACAAAGGTACCAAAAGCCCCTGTTTCCTCTGAATGAAAGACATGGTCCAGATGAAGTAGATACTCAAAGTGATCATGTTAGGGCAAGAAAAGAAATCTATCGGGAAAGAGAATGTAGATTAGAGGCTGACAGGAAGCAACAATAGGTCACAATAATTATGAAAAGTCTCAGGTATTTAAGGACATGTAGGATGTGTGGCATGACATTTTATTAGTCTTCTGAGTCTCTAAACACCTACTTCAGTGAATATAAAACTTAAATGGTAACACTTGGTTTACATATTGCTGCAAGGATCCCATGCATTAAAATTTTTGTCAGGTCCCTTGTGAAAGGCCTGGTGACTCAAGACACAGGCAGCAGCGGTGACTGTGAGTCTGTTTTATTGCTGAGGTTGCCAGAATCTCAGTGTTCAATATTGTATCTGTGTTGGCAGGGAAGGCTGAAACAGAGCTGACGAGCTCGATGGTGGGAGCAGGGTGCCGGACTCTATTCTGGTTTCAGCCAGAATTGTTTGTTCAGTCCTAACAGCTAGCACCAGGCCTCCTTGGGGACCCTGGGAAATCACCAGGCACAGGGTAACCAAAAGGCAGGCAGAAATCTGAGCAGCCAAGAGGGAGGCCCGAGGCAGCCTTTGTGGGGAAAACATTTGTTCCCCTTAAAGAAATAGGATGTTTGAAAAGAAAACATGAAACCTTGGAGACACAGACTCCAACACATAATTTTAGCTACCACTCCCTCCAGATGGGCTCAGGGACCACGCCAGCTACATGATCTATTTCTTTGCCAGGAACAAACTCACTGCAGAGAATGCTGTGTTCCCGCACAAAATAATCTTTGTGGTATATTAAACGAGATTTGTTTCCAGTTGCAATTTTCCCAGGAAGCGAGCAACCATTCTAATTCTTTTAAGTCCACGATTCATTCAAACCTTATAACATCCGTAATTGATCTGTGGTTCTGGATGTCATTTACTGTGACTGAAAGAATGTCCTGGACGTTTTCCAGATTAAAAAATAAATAAATAAAAATAAAAAATAAAAATGCTGCAGAAAATGAGTTAAATTAAACTGGTCTAGACCTGAACTGAGAAAACTGTCTGAGAAAGAGAATTAGCTGCATCCAGATTTAGTTTGACGAGCCTAATTCATGGAGAGCCTGGGACAGCACAGCTCCAAAAGGAGGCAGGCAGCCATTTGGGCCAGGGCAGATGGAAAAGCTCAGCGTGGAAGCCTCAGGGCACTCCATGGGTCAGTTAGCTTACTCCATTGCTGTCCCCTATGTGAAGCAGGACACAGACCACTCAAGGGTCCTGATTACTGTGTTATTCACCCTCCATTAGACTTTCTGTCCCTCTTCCCTCCCTTCACTGATAACAGCTATATCTAACCTAACTAACTAGCATCTTACACTTAGTAGAATCCCTTGTTGAAGCTAATTCTAATTGACTGAAAGTGTAGGGAGACAGTGCTATTTGTCTTAATTTTGTATTTTGCTTATTTTTTAAATAAACTCTCAAGACTATTTTATTTCACATTCTTATATAATAACTGATCATCAATGTTAAAACAATCCAAGGATTCAAGAAATAGCTCATCTTTCTCGGAAGTTTATAAGCACATGTATATATTTTCACAGTTTTAAAAATCAGAAGACAAGTTTCTGAGATTAATTTTTATATTGTGCACATACTGAACGTGAATTCAGATCTCTGATGTTAAAGTTATTTTTACCCCCTTTTCTCCAGATTGCTCCTAACTATGTTATGGACCAATCTGTCTAATTGTGAATCTGAAGGAAATTTCACAACACTAACAATCATCAATGCCATGTCCTGGAACAGAAAAACAACAATACAAAAATAATTTGCTTGTAGCATCTCAAGTTAAATCCTCTTGCTAATAATCAGAGGGCTCTTCTGGTCTCATTTATTTCAGAAAGTGGTTGAATATGACAGACAAATGACTCTCCAGCCAGCTTTGCTCTCCATAGACTTTTCCTTTGTTTTGTGGATCATTCTTCTCCACTTTGGTCTCATTATGACACAGGCTCAAGGGATGGGTGAGTTCAAATTTCTGGTTTGTGCCTAGCTAAGCATTCCTAGGTGTCTTAGTCCACATTCTGTTGCTGTAACAGAATCCCGAAGCCTGGATAAATTATAAATAGTAGAGGTTCATTTGGTACACAGTTCAGAAGCTAAGAAATGTAAAGACCAGCACCCAGCATGATCTTTTGTGCTACATGGAGAGTCAGGCTAAAAACATCCTTTTATCTTAAAGGTCCCACCTCATACCATCACAGTGACTATTGAATTTCAGCATGATTTTGGAGGAAATGTCCAAACCATCGTACTTGGTAAATCATAGCTTCCCTGTATCACATTCCCTGCAATGAAAGCTCATTCACTGTAACAACCCCATATCTATGAAATCACTTGAGTTAAGAGTCAATGTTCAGTAAATGATAGGTGGTATCCATTGTTCTGTCTTTATCATCTTCTCTTTTTTTCCCCATAAAAGTTTGACCTACAACATTATAATGATCTAGAAACATTGCCCTGTCATGTGCAGCTAAAGTGCCACTGTTGTGGCATTCTGTGATAAGACAGAAATGAGTCCACATTAACAACACCAGGGGAACTACCACTCTTGCCCTGACACATTAACTAGAGACCATCATAGAACATTAGCTACAGTGAATTCACTCCCATCCACTACACTTGGGAGGAGCACGAAAATATATTTCAAGAACAATTCTACATTTTGAAGAAACCAAGGTGACAAGACTCTTGTTTTCTTGGAGTGTTCTCACAAGCACTTTGAATTCTCACACCTTTGAATTCTCACACAACTCCATTCTTAAGCCATGTTCCGACACCTTAAGAAAGTCTGTAATATTTTTCTTAGTGAATTGACAAATAGAAGATAGTACTTTGAAAATGTTCACCTAATATAATTAAATGTCCCTTTACTGCTTTAAAACATGAAGGGTTATTTCTCTTCTGACAGACATTGTATTCTTTCCAGATTTAAATTTCTAAGAGGGCTTTAAACATCACCCTTCTGTTCTGTGAAGGTTTCTTTTTAAGATGGATCACTCAAGTTTCTATTTTAAAGTACATAGACACTTCAAAGTAGTCTCACTATGATTATCGTGGTCACATAAATATCAGATTGTTCTAAGTAGGAAAGTAGCAGATGGGTCTGGTGGCCAGGCCTGTATGTTCAGCTATCTGAGAGACTGAGGTAGAAGGGCTTCAAGCATAAAGATGCCTGAACAGATCGAGAAAAGGGGCCAGTGTGGAAACAGAGTGAGACCCGTCTCAAGATGAAAGTGAAAAAGAAGCAAATAGCTCAGGTGTACAGTGCTTGCCTAGCCTGCACAAAGTCTTGGGTTTAGTTCTCAGTAACCAAACATACAAACACCAGAAAACAAGAAACATAATTAGCATAAAGGAGAGGTTAGAGGGGGAGGGGAAAGTGAGACCTATTATATCTCTTTTATTTAGTCACTGAGAGACCATAAATTATTTCTTCTAATTATGGCTTTCCGTTAAGGCATCCAGAATTCAGCTGAAGATTTTGAATCTTGTTCTTTGCTTCAGATATAGGTTTATAGGTTTTCATACTTTTCTCTTTTGGCTACTTCATGGACATTTGTATTTTTTTTTTAAAGGTTTAGTTTTCAGTGAAGTATCCTACTCAGTCATTTTATCTGAACGCTTAGGGTCATATGAATCAAAAATATTGCGTGAAGATACTAAAAGCTTTAGAACTGGAAAGTTTTAAATACAGTAAAGCCTGTACAACGATGCCATGTCAATATGAAGAAGGAAATGTCACAAGACTTTTCACTAGGTGAAGAGCTCTGAGCAGTTAATGGCTGCTGAGAGAGGAAGAATCAGGCTTCTCCTGGGACATCTTCTCCACTGGATAACCCTAACAGATTATCCAGTCTCAGTGGTCAGCTCTGTACTCATATACTCCTAAGCAACACTACATGGATTCAATAGATTGTATTTATGTCTATGTACATGCAGTGTGTGTGTGTGTGTGCGTGCATGTGTGCATGTGCGTGTGATAAACATAATAAAAGTTGAAGTCTATAATTTGAGAATCAGAGGAGGAAATAAAGTGAGAAGAGAGGGGATGATATTATGTAAAGTACTCATTTATAAAATTCTAAAAAAAAACAATTTAAAAGAGAATACATGAAAATGAAACAAAATTGCAGATCTAACTACATAAGTAAATTATTTGGGCTACTTCTCCACTGTGGGGTGAGTATAATATATACTATAAAATTCACCGATTTGTATGCATTGTAGTGATTTCAGTAATAATAGAAAACCTTGTAACTAGAATCAAAACCTACACAGAGCATAGGTCTTTTGCCCTGTCCTTGCTGCCTATTTGCAGTCAACCCTGCTGTCTTCTACTCCTTCCCAGGAACCCAGTAAGCTGACTTCTGTAACTTATGACTGCAGCACATGGTTGTGTTGTTCTTTCTCATGTAAAATTCTAACAGTTTTACTAAAATTTCCATGTTTGTAGATAATAAAATCCACCTAGTGCACATGCACAATTTAGTGATTTTAAGAAATGAATTGGGTTGTGAAATCATCACCATGAATCTGTTGTAGAATATTTTTATAGCTCCAATAAGACCTTCCATGTCTTCTGTTGTTCATCACATTGACACCTTTGCCCTCAAACAACCATTCATTCATATTTTGTCTTGACTGGTTCTATTTTCAGAATTGTTCATAGAAATCAAATCATACAACATTGGATTCTTGCATCTGGCTCCTTGTACAGTGCTAAATATTTTGAGATTTATCGATGACAATAAGCATATTAATAAATTTTCTCTTTTTTAATCACTAATTTTGATAGCAGCATTTAATTTCCTCACCCATTCACCCTTTGATAGCTATCTGGACTAGTTCTTGTTTGGAATTACTATTCAATTATGGCCCTCTTACAAATATTTTCATAGAGCCTTTATGAAATATACATATATGACTCTGTAGTATATTCTTATGCTGCTCTAGAAGCTAGCTCTGCAGTTTCATATTCTTCAGGTAGTGTATCTGTTTGCATCCTCTTGTTGCTACCAATGCTTACTGTTGGCAACCTTTAACATGTCAGTCATTTATAATGAGAGGATATGCCATGATCTGTACTTATTTATAAATCTGAAATAATGAGATTTCAAGCTAAATCCTGGAAAGCTTTTAAATCAGATTATAAAATAATCTAGAAAAGCCAACACAACTTAAAAGGACCAAGTTGCCAGACTTTCAATATGCAACTCACTCTGAATGCTGTGTCTCACTGTATGTTACTGAGTAAGTAATCTGCGTGTGTGTCTGAGACAGAGAGAGAGAGAGACAGACAGACAGACAAACAGAGACAGAGAGAGAGAGAGACTTCTTGATTGATCAGTTTTCCCCAGAACACTTTGTTGTAAAGGATAACATCATTTTGCAATGTCAAAGGGTTTGACAGCCTTACTTGTTGAAAAAAAAATGAGTAATGCATTATGAAATTTTAAATTCTTTGGAGCACACATTCACTCACTAGGGCTAGCTGGAAAGTACCAGCACATTGAGAGTGAGATCTGGCTGAGTCTGAAGCCTCTTCTCAGGGGCTATGACCTGGGTCACATCACAAGGGGTCTCACAGGAATCACAGACATTGTTCCTGGGAAGAGGTCAAATGCTTCACAAAGCATAAGCAGTCTTGGGCTGAGAAAAGTTCTTTGAAGTTTAAGTATAAAGGGTGCTTGGTAAATTCCCAGCATACAGTATCAGTACTCTGCAGGTACCTGGGGACCATGAGCCCATGAAGGCATACTACAGATGACTTCTTGAAGGTCACTCTACAGCTAATTCCCCTAAATTGAACACTCCATCCTAGAGGGTAGCTCATTACAGTTCGGGTAGTTCAAAAAGGAGGACCATAGCGATTCAGGAAGCAAGCAACTCAACCGTCTGAAGAAGTCACTGAAACTCACCAGATTGCCAAGGTCCCTCCATCCTTAGGTTTCATGAGCAGTAACCCCTAACAGAAGGACAATGTGACCTGTCAAGATGCCTACAAGTCATACAGAGAGCTCTGTGGTTCCTGTTTCCATAAATCATCTCCCATGCTAAGCTGGACTTTGATGATTAAGTTATGAGTCTTCCATGTTCAAGTAACCTTTTACTAATATTCTTGTAAATGATCCCAACAAACTGTTTTACAGAGTTGGATTCTGATGGGATCATTACTTTGGTCTGTCATTGGTTACCTATTTAGAGAGACAATAGATGTTCACCTCTTCCCAGGAACAATGTCACATGATAGAAAGGAAGGGCAATAGCACTAGTCAGACAATAACACTTTATTTTAGGATAAGCTACATTGAGAGTGGGACCTACTATGAAAAGAGCTACTGAGCATGACAGAGAAAGCAGAAATCAGAAGAAATTAGAGACCTGAGAAACAGCCGAGGAAATAACCCAGAACTTTCTGCCTACTTCTAGATATTGTCTTGAAAGTACTTTTTATTTATAATTCTGTGATGTTTCCTTTGTTCTTATGAAGTACTGTATTTAAAATACACCAATTCCAATAAATACTGTTTCCTCACTCACGTACCAAATCATCTCAACTGGGTTTGACCCATCTGTCAGTTTATGCTCTGATAGGACTTGCAGGTATGACAGGAACACTTCAGAATACCAATCACCTTCTAGGAAGGTGTCTACTAAATTCTTCCTGGCTGGCATCCTTCCCACCCGGTGTCATAGTAGCCCTGTGCACAAGCAGAGTAGGGTTCTGCTTTGCCATGTTTCAGTGACACGCTTTTGAAGATGCTGCCTTGGTCTCTGATACCCAACATCTGGGGCTTGCCATGCAGGAAAGCCTGCCTTCTAAGTAGGAGGTAGGCAGGATCAATTGAACAAGATTAGGGAATTTCACCCCCCCAACACACACACATCCTTCTTTAATTTTTCCCTAAAAGGCTTACTCCAAGTTCCATTTTCACATACAACGAAGTCCTTTGTACTTCACTATGACCAAATCATAGGAGTAAATGTTTTCTTTCAAAAGAAAGAAGTGGAAGTGGATGATGGTCACTTGGGTGGGGTGTGAATAGAGACTTTCTGCAAGCATTATTAAAACCCCAAAGGAAAATAGAATTATGTTAAGCTTCTAATTTGGAAACAATACTTTCCTTTCAATTTTTTCTTTGGTTGATATTTTATAGTCATTTTCTAAACTGTAAGGAATTTGGGGAAAACTTAAATTCAGTTACATTGGGTTCAAAGAGTAATTAAGTCTCTGAAGTGAGCAAATCAGGGACAAACTATTCTTTATTTTCTTAATATTACAAAACTTTACAAAATAAAATTTTCAAATGTGTTTTAATGTCACTGTATGTAATATCAGCCTATACACTTTTATGTATCAATGCTTAGACTTCAAAATGAAAATTTCATTAGCTGGTCCCCTATCTACTCTATATAATATATTTTGGGGTGCCCTAATGTGCTAAGAGTTTTGTTTTGTTGCTCATGACTTCTCACAACAAGATTTTTAAAATATTTTTTTTAAATCATGAAGATCATTTGGTCCCTGTATCAGGTGTGTGCATGTCTACTTTCACAATTTATACTGCTTACAGTCTAGATGTGGTAAACTATTAACTCTAATATGTGCTACATTATATGAGGAAAACAAAATAAAAAATGGACTCAGATAAACATAAGAAAGCAAATGTTAAAAGATGGTCAGAAAGAATCTGTTCAGCAAGAGACATAAACTGAGACTCAAGGGATGAAAAAGAGACAGACGTGCAGGGTGCAGGGAAGGGGGGCAGCATTCCAGAGAGGCGACCACATTCCAGGAGCCTGGAAGACCTCTGAGGAACTGGCAGGAATCCAAAGATCTCCCTGTGGTGAGAGAGGGGAGGGTGTGAGGAGATGAGGTCTGAAGAAGCCTGAGTGGAGCACTCAGGGATTTGCAGGCAATCATAAGGAGTTTAGCCTTAATTCCAGGTGAAGCGAGTAGTCCTGGAAAGATTTCTGAATTATTTCAAGTCAGACAATGCAGCTCAAGTTAGTATAAATGATCCTGTTCTTCCAACTCTGCTGCTGAGTGCACCATGGTACATTTTCAGAAAGACACTTGCCAAGTTCCAGAGGAACTGATTGGCTCAACATGGGCTTTGGAGACAGCAGTCAGGGAAAGAAGAGCTCGTAAAGGAGTAAGAGGATGAATTCCCTTGATGAATGCTTGCAAGATGTCTGTTGTCCCAATTCAAGTCCAAGTGTTATAGAGAAATTCTTGTTCAGAGCCTGGAGATTTGAAATAGCTGTGTTTGTGTGGAATTTTTCAAACGTGGCATACAGTTTGCTAGTCACTGATGCCTAGTTTTCCAACCTATATACAGTAGAGCTGCACTCAGTGAAAGAAGTGGAAGATTACACCTGCCCCATGTGAATGTGGAAGTGTGGTTCAAGCTTGCCTTCTACTCCAAAGCTCCTTGTAAACTCTAGCTCTTGACCATAACCTCCAATATGGTGGTAAAAATATTAGTATTTGTTTCTATAATGCCTATCTATGCTTCATCCTAACTGAGAAGTATATTCATTCCTCCCCTTTCTGCCACTCTACTCCCATTTCTCTGACCACCTTACACACAGAATAATCAACAATAGGGGGGGGGAGGGGACAGCCCCCAGCTTGTTTCTTAGTTAACCCATCAGGCCTGACCTTTCCTTAGTGTCTTAACTCCAGGATTTACAATAGACTTTTCTGTATTGCTGTAGAACACCTAAAATAACTACACTTGAAAATCAGTTACTTAAAAAATGACAGGGAAGAAAGGGCTAATTATTATTTTTTAATTATTACTGTCTGTAAATGCGCTCTGAACTGGCCAATTCAGCACTAATGAGTAACATCTGGATTTGAGGCAGAATTATGAAAATAAATCACTTTTGACTGGTTGTGTTTTCTTTAGAGCAGATCAAGAAGACACATTGCTGACCCAAATGTGGATGGATTATGTTTTTCTCTGTGTCAAGTTAAAGGCTTTTCTATGGACACATATCACATTAAATGGATGTATCAAATGGGAAAGGATTGCATTAATATCAATCCTTGATTAGGGAATAAGTAGAAAAATCACACACAGATGATACAAAGGAGAAATGTTGGTGAAAACTTCTGACCGATTTTTCTCTGATTCTAATGCCCTTATCTGTAGTTCTGTCTTCCTAAATCCCAGAGAAGTCCACAGCTCCACATCCCTGTAAGCTAAAGTTCTGCAAGCAAACACAGAGGAGTTCATTTTGTAAGCTAACACTTAGCCCCATGATAATTTTTATGGTGCTTAGCTTGACAGTTACTTAAATAGGGATTATTTGCTGTCATGTAAATATGTAAAATGCTTCCTTTTATTAAAACAAATTTACTTAATTTTGCTACTGAAAATTAACAATGGTTGGTGTCCATGGATATCTACCCCACACTGGCTTTTGCATTCTACACTGACTTTGTTGGGTCTTGTACTGACCCACAGGCTCCAGAATATACACCCCCAAAAATAGGGCAGAAAAGGAATGAGCAGTGCATGCTCTACAGAACAGTATGGCAGGGCCACCTTCTCCATGCTCTTTGCTTATAAGCAGTTTTCTAGGAGAAATTACATACTTTACTCCATATTTCTTTATAATGAGTGCATACTAAAATGAGGGAATACTCTCTAAAATAATATAGATTTACATCTTAATGTTGTGGGTGACTGATACACCTGTGGTCAGAGCCATCTTCTAGCCTGCTCTGAAGAATTCAAGACAGTACAGGGTATGGAAAAGTTAGCTGGCGTACTGGATCTTGCATCCTCTCCTCATTGTCAGTAACTCATGATCTTACCTAATTCTCATTATTTAACCTAGTGTCACTTGTTCACATCTCAAAGCAGCGAGGTGTGTTTTGGTGGAGACATTGAAACCATAGCAGGATAGGTAGCCTTCTTTGAATCAAAATACTGTATCATGCTCCCAACACTACAATACACACATACACATAC
Organism: Phodopus roborovskii; assembly: GCF_943737965.1. Classification (NCBI taxonomy): domain Eukaryota; kingdom Metazoa; phylum Chordata; class Mammalia; order Rodentia; family Cricetidae; genus Phodopus; species Phodopus roborovskii. The sequence goes on along the minus strand of NW_026126549.1, from coordinate 18,187,777 downwards.
GCGCGAGCGCACATGCACACACACACACACACACACACACACACACACACACCACAGAGAGAGAGATAAACAGAGAAACAGAGAAAGAAAGAGAACCATCTTGAAGAAACATCTTGAAGAAAGGTTGCTATGGTTTAATGAAGCAAAAATTCTTTTAAACAGCAAGGGAAAAAATCAACCACTGGGACTATAATTATATGAATTATATTATAAAATGATTTGTGGTAAATTTCTTTTTGAAAAACAAGTAATTCACAGTAGAATTTTGGGGAAAATAATTCAAAATAGTACCCATGAAAATGCCTTTATTCATCCAACAAAGAGCTAGTGTTATATTGTTTATGGTCCAGTCTTTGCTGAGACAACAGCTGCAGTGTCTGATGGTCTGTTCTTCTTCAACATCACAGCTGCGGCCAAGAGCATGATTTCTGGATGAAGAACACCACAGCCAATTGCTCCCCCACCCTCCAAAGCCAGCATCTGTGCACTCTTTCTAGAGAGCGTTAGACCTAACATTCATTGAAGTGCCCTATACATTTGCTTGATTTCATCTACTTTCCTAAGACCAATTGCCATTGTTAAAGTGCATAGTTTCAACTTGGTGTTGGTTATAAATGGCTCTAAGCAAGTATGCACTATTGTAATAGTCCATATAAATATGCTATCTATCTGTATTAAATTATCTTCTACCAATACAATAGAAGCAAGGAAATAAAACACATACGCATCTCTCTTCCATTTCTGTGCAATAGAATTTTACACTTTTAATTTAAGAGGTATACATGCAGCTTTAGTAAGGGAAAAATCAGGAATGCTAAGTGTTTTCAATTTTGAGAATTTTAAGGGAGTAAAGAAAATATCAGAAATTCTGGAATTTTCAAGGAATTCATCAGTTGCACACTTGAGAGATTAAGTTGGCTAAAGACAAAATAGAGAAGGAGCTGAGAAAAAGTAGTCTTCTGGGACTTGAACTCTCCAATCTTGTACTTTCATCTGGAATGCATTATTCTAAGATCTTTCCTGGCTAAACCCATAAGATCCTTTCTGAACGTTCAATCATATCTGTTTCACACTAAGAAAACTACTGTTAAGTTTTCAATTAATTCAGTGAACTGAAGTGTTATGTTACTTAGAGGCATTTTTGTTGAAGACAAACAGAGAGTCTAGAAAGAGTCTCAGGTACACATATGCAATAAAAATGTGTGACTTACAAAGTAGGCATGGACAACACAGTCAGATGGACTGCCATCGTAGTAAAGGGTATTTTCAATTTATATTAGAGAAAACTTGTGAATGTTAAGCATTCATAATTTCTAAGCTAGCACCTTATATTTAATAAATAATGCTGAGTTAATGAATGTAACAGAGAAGACACCATGGGCTAGTAAATCAGCTAGGATATCTGAATCTTCTTCGAATCCCCCAAGACAGCGCCCCTTACCAGCCGGAAGTAGTTTGGAAAGAACGAAGCCCAAATTCCCAAATATTGTGTATAAATGTTTGTTTTCATTTAATTGGACTTTGTTATATAAAATTAAATAAATAAAAATAAAAAAAAAAATCTAAAAACCTCAAAATAAAATAGCCGTGGCAACAAATAGGTTATTTTGGCCACTTATTTACACAAGAGTCAGAATAAGAAACAGGAGTAAAGGGCTAGAGACATGGCTCAGAGCTTAAGAGCACTGGCTGGCTGTTCTTCCTAGAGGCCCTGAGTTAAATTCCCAGCAACATGGTGTCTCACAGCCATCTATTACAAGATCTGCAATCTGCTGACCTCTTCTGGCATGCAGGCATACATATATATAGTAAATAAAGCTTTAAGGAAAAAAAAAAGAAGTAAACTTGAGATTAACTGATAAAAAAAATTCATACACTGAAAAAGAGCCCCAGTCCGTTTGTTATTATTTAAAGTTATTTGACCTTGGTCTACTATCTGGTTGTGTTATTTAGAAATTTCACAAAGGGCATGTTGGGGTGGCAACCTTTATTCATTTCAAGGTATGCTCCTTCTTCAAGTGATTTGAGAATATCTTTAATGAAACATTAACTTTTATAGATAAATTAACACTTGATTAAAATTTTAATTATACTTCACAGACTAGTAGTTCTCAGCCTGTGGGTGGTGACACCTTTAGGGGTTTGAATGACCCTTTCACAGGGGTCACCAATGATCATCAGAAAACACATATATTCACATTATGATTCATAACAGTATCCCACACAGAGGTGCTGAAGAAGTGAATTAGTAATAGTGGTCTGAGATCAAACCATGCCTTAGCAATTGTTAAAATTTTCTAAGCCCTTTATACATAAGCATAAACATGCCAGCTTTTGGGTTATCTTCTTTTTTCCTTCATTTAGGAACTACTATTCACAGTAACTAAATAGACTACCACCGACCTGGGAAATATACAGGTTAGACTTGCCATAATGGACTCTAGTTGACCTACATTGTATATACAAAGTATATTTACCTGTTTAATACTGTAGTAAATTGTCAAAAAAAAAAGAAAGAAAAAGAAAACATAGTGTACTTACTAAGGGAGATTTTCTTACATCTAGACTGACTGACTATTTTATTCTTGTTTGGATGACACTATTTCTAAACATCATCATTCTATATATTTTCAAGTAATTACTCTATGGGAAAATAATCCAAATTTCAGAACAGTATTGTTCGTAATTAAAAATATAAACCAATGCCAATACTCACAGGTCTAGGTTTCTAGAAAATACTAAAATCAGTCACCAAAGCAATTGAGCTAAATAGCTGAAAGTCTGAGAATGTACAAAGCCTCAAGACCATTGTTAAAATTCTAAGTAAGCTAAAAATTACTTGAGCCAAAGACTATGCAGTTTCACACAGACTCCAAAGCTATGCAATTGCATACAGATCTGGATCTCCAAAGACTATGCAATTGCAGAAAGATCTCCAAGCAATGGTTGTTCCCTGGGGCTCCTTTGGTCATTTTAGGAGAAAACATGGTTTTATTTTTAAAAGTATAAAACTTGGAAAATATTGAGAGTTGAAGGGAAATGTGGACAAAGTCATCTTACAAAATAAACTCTTTACCTACAAGTGACCACCACAGGCAGTTACCAGAAGGCTTTGAAGTCCATAAACACTGGTGTCGCAGATACCACTGATTCACAGCCTCTTGGTAAACATCAGTTTCCTACAATTACTGTCTTTGGGCTAGATGTGGAAGAGTCTGTTTTGAGCACTTACAAATTTCAAAAACTGAGCTGAGAATGCTATCTTAGTCCAGATATGTTATAATAAAAAAATTGCTGCAAATCCCAATACAATAAAAGAATTTATTTTCAAAACTTAAAAGTCATTTTCCAAAAAAAAGGTCCCATTCCAAAGTTTGCATAAAAAACTAAACAACAGTATCCAGGAAAATTCTGGGAAAGAGTAATAGAGGGATCTAGTCTGGCCAGCTGTTAAGACATACTACACATATTGATTCTAAACAGCTTGAAATAAGTAGAAATGAGTCCACTGTGCCACTTCTAGTGGGCACAGCCATTTCTAAATCAGGCTTCTGCTTCTTTCTGTGTGGCTCCAAATTCAGAACTTGCCAGAATATACTGATGTGATGCAGGCACAAATCCCAGAGGATGCCAATTGCACATGCCACTTCAATTTCTTCTTCTGTGGCACATACTGAGTGCATCGGAAGCTGCATTTCTGTCTATACACCAGAGTTTATGTCTCTATAATCAGTCCACTCAGAAAAAAATGCAAATATTTTTCCTACAGTTTTTCATATTCCATTTAATCTTTTAAAAAGATATGTGTTTTAATGGTTTTTGAGTAATATAACCACCATATATTCTTCTATATGCTCATCTTAAGGCAAGTAAACAAGTGTTTTATATTAGACATAAATACAAGATGCATACACATTAACATACTAGCAGCCTCTTTTATTAGGACAACCTTGAAATATTTTGTAAGGGAAATATATCTTCAGCCACAGTAGAATACAAACATTTCCTCTCAATATCTGTTTTCTATTTTTTAAAATCTAGACATCTCTTAGTTTGACATTTAGAATTTAGAAATTTCAGTAGGAATTTTAAAAACTTAAAACACTGACATTGGCTAAGAGATTACTTTTCTAGAGAACTAACAAGTGTATTTGAGGAGCTTCCCAAGCAGGCAAGGAGAACTGGAAAGATTCATTAAAGTTAACAATGCAGCCAGTCATATTTACTATGTGTCTGGATGGCTTCATTTGTTTAGGTCCCTGTCACAAAATCACAAGAGAAAGGAAAAGCCATGAATCTGCCTTCCCAATGGTCTCTTTCATCACCTGCCTTTGGACACAGGTACAGTAGAGATGTGCTTTGGAGAACAGATGTGGTTTGATGCAACCTACAATCTCCCTTGAATGTTGTGTTAGTTGTTGTAACACCCGACAGTTCTAAATACTGACATTGGTGTCAGTAATTACTTATTCAACTATTTTACTCATATGGTGTGTTTTGTGACAAGCCAGGCAATGTTTGAAGAGTGCATTCCACAGACATCTCTGCCTGAAGAGATGGATTTTAAAGCAAACAAGAAGGAAACTCTTGGATTCCAAGATGGAAATCAGGGATGAAGGCTCTTATTTTGCTTGTTGAATCTTGGAAAGCATGCTGAGAGTAGACAACCCTTAGGCAAGAATTTGGAGTAGATGGAGGGTTTAGTTATTTGAAGACAAACAGAAAACAGGCAAAGGATAACAAGGAATTTAGCAATTGATAGATAATACTAATAGTAACAGTAGTAGATAATGTTCAGCAAATATCAGGTAATCTATTTAATCATTTAATCCTCCCTATAATTCTCCATAATTGAGAACTATAATTCTATAATTGAGAACTAGCTCAATTTTTAGCAAATTTATTCTGGTTAAGTAAATCATTTGAGATAATAAGCTAGTGATATGATAATGAAATATGAACCCAGATCTATTTCCAAGCTTTCTCCAGAAAGTGTGTGATTACAAATCCTGATATTCTTCTCACCTACTCTTCTCACCTGCTACCACTTCCAGGAATGGTCTCTTGCTGTTTCATGCTCACCCAATCCTCTTTACTCCCTACACTCACTTCAGGAACAACTCCATCCTCTGCTATACAACAATAAATCAATAATAATAAGTTTGCTGCAATTTCTGGACTCCATTGCTGCACATCTTCAACTGTTAGCTCTCTGAACTCCATTTAACAGGGGTGTTAAGACATCAATTATGTTGCTTCTCAACTTGAGTTTGCATCAGTATTCCTTAGAGTGTGTGTTTGAACAAAAGTATTGTTCCAGTCTCCAAGGCTTGTGACTTAGAAGTCTTTGAGTTAGGCATGACAATTATGAGGCTATTGTTGCTGCCCTGGTGACCACATTTTAAGAAACTGGTTGGTTAATTGACTTACCCAAATTTACTCAACTACTGTATGGCTAGTTCAACTGTAACTTGTACTCAAGCACACAATGGGAGCCCAGTCAGTAATATGCCATTAATATATTCATTCCTCCAGGATTAGGCATTTAGTAACTGTGAAGTAATTGACAGTTGATGTACTTTGTGTCTTTCCAGTGAGAGCAATGTGTAACAAAATGCTCTTGAAAGGTGCTTAGCACAACACTCTGGCTAATCATGATGCTTAGCAAAGCTTGGCTTGTTGATGGACACTCATCTTTTCTAGGTTCAGATTATTTTGACTAAAAAGACCTGGGACTCCCTTAAGCCAGTTCTTGGAATGGAGGTTCATTTTGGGAAAAAAAAGTGGAGCAGTAATAGAGAAAGAATTATGGCAGGAATCTTAGTTTAGTCTCATCAACATGAGACTTGGAAAGTTCTCTGTTTAGTGTCATTATCAGCCCACAGCTATTCTCTTTGCTTTCCTCTCTATCAGTCTACAAATTCTGATTGTTGTCTACTTGATTCTTTCAAATTTTAGGGGAAATTCATTTAAAAAGATAAAGTAGGTCTGATTAGCAAAGATAATTACTATTATTCTTACTTAGTCAAGGATTTTCATACCAAAGACACTGAAGGCCCTTGGGTCATGGACCATCCTCGACCTCATCTGGAAAGGGCCTCATGGTCCAGAATGCAGCTGGTGATGGTTATATTATTAGCAAACCTCTGAACAGGATAGTTCCTATGATTGACATGTCCAGAACAAAAATCACTTTCTACCAAGTCTCCTCCTTGTATAATTTCTGATTATAACAGGTATTTGAAACATGCCTTTGAAATACATTCTGTAGATCACAAGGTTTTCTTCTCTTACATCTTTTTCTTCATTAATTCTTTGACGCAATTTCCTCCATAGTTTTACATGTAATATTATATTCTCGATGGAATATTGTAATAGAGTCATAAAGATGAAGAATAACAGTGGAAGGCTATTAATCTCCTGTCCAAGAATGTGAAAATAGCATCTTAGTCCCACATCTCAGAGGGTGGGAATAGATATGGGAAGGAAGTTATGTCTTAGGTGAAATAGCACTGATACTTTCATAAATTCAGATGTCTGCACATGCTTGCCCATTTGGCTGGGCCAGAATGTAGCTATTGAAACCTTTATTCTTTGAATGCAATCTATATTTTTCAGAAAAACTCGAACAGAGATTGTTTTACCTTGGATAGTTTATACATTCTTTTAATTTTTTTCTTCTTTTTTTTTTATCTGCAAATGGGATATTATATGTTAAACTTCCAAAGGCAAACATACCAAACTTGCACTGATCTTACAAAAAGATTATGTCTATATCTCTGTCTTTTAAAAGACTTTTATTTTAAAAAACTGCTAACATTACTAATTTAATTTTAAAAGTCAGAGTTTCTTTTTTTTTTTCTTTTCTTTTCCTTTTCCTTTTTTTTTTTTTTTTTTAGCAGAGGGTACCTGTATTTTTCTTTGGATGCCTTAAAGTCTTTGAAGCCTTGTCTCAAATATCAGAATTTTATTCATCCATGAAATGGTTTTCAGAATGACTTGGATCTTGAATAGGTTATTAAATCAATATATTGTATGAGCTTTCCTGTTAGAAGTCCTATTGCAAATAGGAGTATTCTACCTTGGGGGTTAGTTTTCTATTCTATTTTTCTTACTTCTGGAACTCATTGAAGCATACTTATCCTTCTTTTTATTTATTGGAGTTAACTGTTCAGTGCTGTGTCCTTAAAAACCCATTATAAGAACTTAATTGTTTTAATGTCCATTTTTTCTTATAGAGTCAAGGTGAGACCTACTATTCATGCAATTATTTCCCAATAAGGTAGAAGCATCAGCAGTTCATGATACCAGTGAATTATTGTGTAAGCATTTACCATGTATTCGATATCAAAAATATAACTCATAGATAATTATAAATGATCCAGAGTTTAAACAAAAGATGTTAAGACAATTTTGAGTTTATAACATGATTTTCTAAAATAAGCAAAAACTTATCATTTCCTCATATTTAAATTTTCTTGAATGACATGACTATCTATTGTTTTTATGCCAGTAGCTGTGTCAGCGCCTACCTTCCGGTGTAAGGGCAGGAGTGTTGTACCCTTGAAGTTAGCCAGAGTCAAACATGTTTCAACCTGGCCTTTGTCCAGGTTAATTTTTATTGTCAACTTGACATAACTTATAGCCATCTTGGAAGAGGGAACACAGTTAAAGAGTTGTGTAGATCAGATTGGCTTGTCGTCACATCTGTAATGGTGTTGATTGATGCCGGATATTAGGAGGAACCCACCATCAGCATCACCATTCTCTATATAAGAAACTCAGCTGATTATGATACTGAAATGCTGCCTACTCTGCTAAGCAAGTGGGAGCTCTCACACTCTAGACTGACAGCTGGGGAACCTGCATAAGACTGAACTAGGCACCCTGAATGTGTGTGTCAGTTGGGGGGGGCGCTGGCAGTGGAACCAGTATTTATCCCTAGTACATGAACTGGATTTTTAGAGCCCATTCCCTATGGAGAGATACCTTGCTCAGCCTAGATACAGGGGAGAGGGCCTTGGTCCTGTGCCATATGATGTGACAGGCTTTGATGATTCCCCCATGAGAAGTCTCACCCTCTCAGGGGAGTGAATGGGGGTGGGATGGGGAGATAGTGGGAGGACAGGAGGGAGCAGGAACTGGGATTGGTATGTAAAATAAGTTTGTATACACATATATATTATATGAAAGTCAGCTGAGCTTGAGCCCAGTGAACCAATCAGCAATCTTCCTTGATAGTTTCTTATTTGGTTCCTGCCCCCAGCTTCCCTCAGTGATAGACTTTGTACTGAAATTGTAAACTGCGGCAAAACTTTCCCTTCTCTAAGTTGCTTTTGGCCTTGGTGTTTATCACAGCAACAGAAAGCAAATAAGAATAACCTGATACTTAAGTCTTTTTAAAATGTCTTCATAAGATCACCCATCTAGGAGGACACACAAAATCTTGCCAATAAATGTGAAACTTCAACACTGAGAGGCAGACTTTTCATGAGCAATTTGTAACAAAAGGTTGAAATTTAATTTAATATTACCTGTAAAACTACAGGAAAAAACTCTCTTTAGGAGACGTAATATGACCTGCAATGAATTCCATGAAAGCCTTTATAGGAAGTGGGGGCAGGGTGAACATCTGGATTCCCTCTGGATTATCAAAAGCCTTTGGTTTGGCCCCTTAGGAATTTATTTATTCATTTTTCCAGTCAACCATAATATTAGAAAGAGGATGGTGGAAAGGGAGTGAGAAAACAACTTTGATTTGATTAAAATTTTCTTCCAGTAAAAAATGAATATATCATGATCACATGAAAATGAAGATGAGAATAAGGAAGCAGTATTGCAATGCCAGAAAATAACTATTAACAAGCTGTGTTTTCCTGTCATCCAATCACGGAAATAATTGCTTGTCTTTTTTCTTTCCTTCTTATTTGTTTGTTTGTTTGCTTGTTAATTGACTCATACCAAGGCACAGCAGGATGAATATGAGAAATTATTTTTATTTATAAAGATCCAACTCTCCTAAGTTGTTCCCCCGAGTCTGTTCCTACCCACTTCTCACTGAGACTTTCAAATGGCAAAGAATAAATTATCTCCTACTACTTTATTTATGACCCAATTGAACTTCATTCATTTGTATGACTCTCAAAGACGGCATGTAGAATAATATGTTACCAAGCACCAGTGGGAAATGTTTCCTAGGCACCTTCTGTCTAACTTTGCACTGTATAATTTAGCTTCAATTAACTTCAGGGGTGGAACAGCCTAGAAGAGGCACACTCTATAATTTCCAGCAGGGTTTTGGAATAAAGGTCACACATAGAACACGGTTGCTCTAATAGTTTTATCTAGTTTTCAACTTTCCCAAGAATTGTTTTTTGTTTTGTCTGTTTTAATATTCTCCTCAACAGTATCATAAAGGTCTGAGATCAAAGAGAAGCCCTGTTTGCATCCTCTGAGGCAGAGATAAGAAAGCGCTAATAACTTCAATGAAGACTACTCAGAACTGTGTGAGTTTCATAGCATAAGTGAGTTGAGGCTTGTGTGAATCAAGTTAGGAATCTGTCATTTATAGATTCATAGAAGCACATTTTTACTTTTTTTTTAAATCAGAAACTGTGATTTGAAAATAATCACCAGAACACATGGTTGTGATGTCAGTGGTCACTTACTATCTCTCTGTGTTTTACATCATATATTAGGCAGCTTGGGGCACTGGTACTGGTACTGGTAGTGTGTGTATCCTTACCTATGTGAGCAGAAGCAACTGAAACTGAGGACTCACACTACCTCTCCATGAAGGGCAATCTTGTAATGTAAGAGGCCAGGTCCACTTAATTACAAAGCAGAATTTGATTTTCTGTTATTCTTCAAAGCATGTGACATCAATGACCAAATAAGAGTAATTTACACTGGCAATTAAGCAGATCTTGATGGAAGTAGGGGTCGAACCTCCAATCAATTTCAAACCATGTGGACTAATACTGCTTTATTTCCTTAATATAGCCGTGCAGATTAGGTTATATCCTCATTACTTCAGGTTAAACCTTCTTTTAGGCTAGATACCTTTCACTCCAGAAAATCACTAAAGCATAGCAGCTAAGCTTCATTTGCAAAGGTCCATTAAACTATGTGCACACAATTTAGGATTAAATATTTGGCATTCTTCTCTCTCCAACCTATCCCCCAAGTTCTTCTTCGCCCAGTCCCCCACCTAATCTCACCATAGTCTAGAGGTGATTTAGACTTTTTGGCAAGTTAAAGTTTCTTTAGAACATGCAAGTCTGTTTTTTTTTTTCCAAGACCATCTTCTGCCTATAAGAAGACTAAAGCAGCAAGAACCTAACTCCTGCTCATTTGGCCCACATCCAGGGTGGTGATATTCCTCACCACTCATTTGGGTTGTTATGGAATGCAATAGGCTCTTCTGGAACCAAGCATGAGGAGGCAGCATCACTTCCAAGGTGAAACAGCTGCCAAAATACATGAAAATTCTATTTCTAGCGATTCATAACAAATTCACGAAAGAACAGCAGAAGAACCAAGAAACCCAGGGGCTTCTTGGATCCTCAAAATCAACAATATCAAAATTGTGTTTTTTCTTCTAATAGGTCTCCAGACATGCATGCTGAGTGGAGCATGCTGATAAATCATGGTCTCTGTTAAACCCTGTTGAACCTTTTTCATAATTTACTAATAATTTATAAACTTGCAGATGCTAGGGCTTTGGTTTTTTGTTTGTTTTGTTTTGTTTTTGTTTTATTGGGTTTTTTGTTATTGTTGTTGTTGTTGTTGCTTAAGGAGGTACCCAAAATTACAGAGGATAACTCGTCATGGCTAGAGATGTAATACCTACCATCCCTGAAATTGAAGGCACTTGTTCCAAGCTTTAATTCTGCCAAAGAATTAAAAGAAATTTTACAGTGTTAACCATCAAAGACTAAAAGGCTGTATGCGGTATTTATTTTAATTTTAATTCACCAACATTTATAGAGTCCTTTCTTCTAAGTCTTTATTACTTGGCTGCCAATATACTGATAAAGCAATCAATGCTCAGATATATTGTACTCTTTTTTTTTTCCTGAGAGATCGTTAAACACAAGCCCTTTTAAATTCTACCTATTAAAGAAGTTTTATTGAGCAGAAAGTATTTAAGAGCCCATGCCTTTGAATTGATATGTGAGGAATGTGGCACTCAGGAAGTTTAAGTCCCTGACTGATGTTGTAGATTTGAGGAGTAGACTCAGGAATAGCCATCCTAAGTCTAAATTCATGACTTTAATATTTGCATCAAAACATGTCCTTATTCATGATAACATGATGCAAAAGATACACATGATAAAAGGAGCATGCTGTGATGATACTTTGTGATATAATAAATAAAGCTTGTCTGAAGATCACAGTGTGGAGCTAGCCATACTAGTTAACCATAGGTAGTAGGCAGTGGTGGCACACACCACTAATCCTAGAAGTCAGGAGGCAGAGGCAAGTGGACCTCTGTTAGATCAAGGCCACCCTGGGTTACATGAGATCGATCCAGTCTAAAAGAGAAATCCTAGTACTTGGGAGTCACACACCTTTAATGCTAGCACTTGGAAGGTAGAGACAGGAGTGATGTGGCTGGGCAGAGAGAGAAATATAATGTGGGAGGAGACAGGAGCTCATAGCATTTAGTCTGAGGATTCATAAGGACAGGATCACAACTTTGGTCTAATGATTCAGTAGAGGCAAGAGAGGTAAAAGGTCTGAATCTATTATGGCTGGATCCTTTACTTCTCTGACCTTAGAGCATTTGCCCCAATATCTAACTCTGGAATTTTATTATTAAGACCTATTAGAACTTGTGCTACAGCATGCAAAACACATGAATTCATAGTTAATTTGTAAGTGTAATGGACATGGTTGTGGTGAGTTGAACTATGAAAGACAGAAGAATTTTTTTGAAGTTATTGGAGAAGTCTGGGTGTAATATAATAGCATTGAAAAATGAATAAAGATTGTTGGTTGCTTCCCTCACTAAGATTTGCTCAACAAGAGGAAATCATGCCTGCTACTGTCTAGATAACTACCATGAAGTCCTGGAGGAGAACCAACAGCCACCACTTTACTAAATCAGCATAATCCCTAACTACACTCTAAACATTTGTCCCTATACCTACAGTTAAGTGTACTTCTCAACCCTCATCAGAGAGAACTTCTCTTTGCAGCAGAATGAGAACATTGCAGAAATCCACTATCAATCAAAGTGCAGAGTTGTAGAGCCTAGTCCCAATGGATGCATCTAGAAAACTCTCCCATACCTCAGGCAAAGGTAACACTACTGAGGAGGGGGCAGAAAAAAAATTTAGGAGCCCGAAGAACATGGAGTTTGCTGTGAGATTTTGTCTCCCAGTAACATAATGAGCTGCATCCATGCAGTCTCATCTATATGACTGCCTAAATATGAACTGAATAGGAATGTCAGCAATAGAAATCCCATAAGGTCTCAACCCTGCACAAAGAATTACAGGCAACCAAGGAAAGCTGAGAATGTGAGAAACGGTTTTTCCCGGGAAAAAGCACACCAATTTGTTATCCAGTTCCAAATGGTCAGTCCCGAAAACATAGATAAAAGTAGTATCATGCAGACTCAGGAGGTTATATTTAGGAATGTATATGTGTGTACATGTACATATGCATACGAAACAAACATCAATGTAAAAAGAGGTCATGAATTTGAAATAGGTATATGAGAGGGTTTGGGGGAAGGAAACGAATGAGGGGAATGATGTAATTACATTATCCTCTCAAAAGTAAGAGAAATAATTTTTAAAAATGAGTTAGGATGGATAATCCTTGAGAATGGGAGGTCTTACTCCTTGTTAAGTCACCTTGGGCAGGGGAAGTGGTGGTAGAGACGTTAGAGAGAGACTGTGAAGCTATGGTAGAGAATTATTTTTCCTTCCTTCTTGCCTTCTGTACAGCCATAGAGAGTCCCAACAGTGGTCCTTCATCCTGGAGTTTGTTCCTTGATGATCAGGGAAGTAATTTTAGACTATCCATGTGCCATGTCACTATAATCAGTTCCATTGTGTCCTTAGCATTCTCAGCATTGAGTGGGAAGGATCTGGTCTGGTGGCAGGTGGCACCCGGATGCAGGGATTTCTCCTTCTGAACTTCTTTCCATGCTGTAATAGTTGGACATCTTTTATTTTCATTTCCAAAGTTGAAGGTTAACAGCTTGTCCCTAAAATTATTTCTACCATAATCCCTTAAGATAACCATTTTTGTCTTTCTAGTTCACTGATATCTAGCTAAAAGATGTTTTCTTTTTATAGAAGCAATTGATGTGGTTTGTATCCAGAATAAATACCAACTACCTACATGTTATTCATATACAAATGAATCACTGATGAGAATAAATGAAATTACCACAGTAGTTTTATTATTAATAGACATTCAGTATGTAGAGAAATTAAGTAAGTCCTTATATAGACCCAATATAAATAAAATTGTAAGAAGTATGCTTGTTGGCAAAAAAAAAATTAACGAAGCCAAGTGTGCTGGCTAGTCTTATGTCAACTTGCCACACAGACTAGACTTGTCTGAAAGGAAGGATCCCCAATGGAGAAAATGCCTCCAGAAGATCCAGCTGGAAGGCAATTTCTTAATCAGTGATTGACGGGGGAGGGCCCAGCCCATTGTGGGTGGGGCCATCCCTGAACTGATGGTCCTGGGTTCTAAAAGAAAGTGGGATGAGCAACCCAGGGAAGCAAGGCAGCACCCCTCCTTGGTCCCTGTATCAGATCCTAGGCTTCCAGGATTCTGCATTGTTTCAGTTCCTGTCCTAACTTTCTTAGATGATGAACAGAAATACAAAAGTGTAAGCCTAATAAACCCTTTCCTTCTCAACTTGCTTTGTGCTCCTAGCATTTTGTCACAGCAATAGAAACACTAACTAAAACAAATTACAGTATCTGTGGTAGCCTTGCAATAGACAGCGAATGGGAAGTTGAAAAAGAGGAAAACACATTCAAAGAAAGAAACGGAAAGATCAGAGTGGGGGCAAGGCTAAGATTTACCAGAGAGATTGGGGTATATAAAGACCTGGTCCAAAAATTCATGAGGGAAAGCATTTAAATGCTCTGGGAATTGAAATCTAAGTTCAAAAGGCTAGCTGTGAAATACTTAAAATGGGACAGTATAAAAAAGAAACAGGTGCTGGAGAGATGTCTCATAAGTTAAGAGTGTTTGCTCCCCTCCTGAAGGACCAGAGTTTGGTTCCCAGTACAAATGCTGGCTGTGAATATATTCACAAAGGCATAAAAAAGTAATGAATATTTAAAATGAGCAAACAAAACTCAGCAAGACCCATGCTATGCTTTGAAGATATTGGGTTATGGTAAATATAAAATGTACACTTAATATTATTGACATAATTGAGAATCCTAATACTTAACAGTCTTGCAAAGCATTGAAATTTTTTAGATGGAAATTAGTTTTTAAGGATGTAGGCATAGTCATAATCAGTCCCTGGTCTCCTGATATTTGTAAATACTTGGGGACAGTCCTTTAGAGTCTGATCACTGCCTTAAAGCTCACTAAATAGATGTTCAAATACCCTGGTCTGGGGAATGAAGCATCAAAGGCTAATGTAGTTAAAGATTAATCCTCATCTTGAATCTGTGTTTGGGGATGTTCTAGGAGCCTTTATAGGAGCCTAGCTTGAGGACATAGGACAATGGGACAATTGGACAGGTCCTTGGAAGCATGTTATTCCTGACCGCTCTGGTCCAGTTATGAAATAAATGGTCCTGTATCACCATATGTTCCTATATCATGGTGTTCTGCTCAAAACTATAAAACCATGGTTCAAAATAAATCCTCCATCATTTAAGCTGTTTGTGTGAGGTATTTTGAGCAGAGCAATAGACAGTAACTAGTATACCAAAGTATAGGAACTTTATGTGGAAAACAAAGATGAAGAAACTGTAGTACAGAATTTTGAGATGATCATCTATCTGAAACATAGTATACAAAAGTCATGAGTAGTATTGTAGAAAGTGGTAATGAATAAAGAACTGAAATTATTCAAAAAACTATAGAATGTCAAGAGGAATTACTTATGAAACTAAGAAAACACAAAGCCTGGTTCATAAGCATATGTATACAAACATATAAATTCTTATATGTATGTAAAGCAATTGCTTGTATTGTTTTATTATTAAATAAGAAGTAGGAGTCAGATATTGGGGTAAAAATCTGATAGAGTCACAGAGCCATCGAGAAGCAATCAGCTGACCCTGCCTCTACACACTTCCCAGATCAAAAAGGCCTGTGAATCTTTCTAAGCCCCTCCCTATTCCTTCCTGTGTCTATCCTAATTTGGGTCCACCAAAAACTCTATGGTTAATCCTGGCCAGCCAATTGCTAACTCCACCCCCTGACTCAAGATCAACTTTATTGGAAGTCTTGGAGCATCAGAGTGTGACCAAAGTATCCCACAACATGTATGTATATATCTATGTATGTATGTATGTTTGTATGTGTGCAGGTATTAGAGTGGCTTACAGACTATGGTCCAGCTAGTCCAACAGTAGCTGTCTACCCAATATAAAGTCCAAGAATACAGTAGTTGCTTAGTCTACAAGACTGAATGTCTCAGCTGGTCTTCAATATATGCTGGAATTCCAAAGAAGTAGGCTCTACTTTCAGTGAAGGAATAGTCTTGCCAGCCAGAGCATAAGTAGGAAAACAGAGACAACTTCCTTCTTCCATGTCCTTAATTTAGGATGCCACCAGAAGGTTTGGCCCAGATCACAGGTATATCTTTCCACCCTAAAAGATCCAAATTAAAAGTGGGCCTTCCCAACTCAAATGATTTAATTAAGGGGAAAAAATCCCTCAGAGTTGTACCTCAGTTGCTTGCTTGGATCTTAGTTAATTTCAGATATAGCCAAGTGGGCAGACAAGAATAGCCATCACCTAGAGGGAGTGTGAAATAGGGAGCATTCACCACTGAGTGCAAGAACACATTTTGGTTTCACTGTGAATCTGCAGGGAATATTTACTATAGAAGTGGAATGTGTAAATTATTTCTCTGATAACTAATAGTAGTGAGAAGAAATACAGTGGTGTTCCTGAAGACCACACTAATTGTATTGGACAGCACAGGGCCTTGAGCAGCTCTGCTATATGTCCTTTAGCAAAACCACACTGAATAAAATTTGATGTTGTCTGCAAGGTACGTGGTGGTACTTTTCTTATCACTGTGACCAAAATAAAAATCTTGATGGGAACAACTTAAAGGAGAAGTTTATTCTGTCTCAATGTTTCCATAGATCTGGCCCACTGTCATTTGTCTAGATGTGCATGGTGTTCCTAGGAAGTAGCTGATGAACATATTTTTCTCATAAGGAAAATGGTATGGAGCAGGAAGGAATCGAGAGTACCCCCAAAGGCCCACTCTCGGTGATCTACTTCCTCCAAACAGGCTTCAAGTCATAGTTTTTCACTATTCTTGAAAAAGTGCCAGTAGCTGGAAACCAAAATTTTAATGTGTGAGACTGTGACAGGTACTCACCTTGAAACCATAATATTAACAATTCACTTCTAATTATCTTCCCAGTAGCAATGCCTGCACAAGTGATCTATGGTGCGAGCATAAGAATGTTTATTGATTACTCCATCGAGAGCAAAATGAAAGGGTGGGGGGTAGTTAAACCAAATGGCCTATCACAGCTGAATGAAAAAAGAAACACATTTCATTATATATAATGGCTGCCATGCAAGCGTAATACTATCACCACAGCTATTCCAGAGCTTATTGCAGTTTATATGGAGCTGCCATGCACTGAGACATCTGGGAATAAAAGGTTTTAATTAATATTAACATTTATTTTGTTGTTCAGAGTATTCCTTCTTGGCAACCCAATAACAAGTTCAGTCATTTCCTCTGTGAGGAAATCCCTTTAGAAAGTCACCATAGCTGACTTCCATGTGTCTCTACTGTCTCCTAATGATGACAGCAGAATTATTAATAGGAGATTGGTCCATATGAGACTATCATATTGAGTTCCAGGACACCTCACACTTCGGTGCTTAAGAAAGCACCACCAAGGGCACTGACAGTGATCTTTATCTTCACACATGTTTGGCATGCAATCTCTGTTCTTGATTGAAAGCTTTGAAGCTCATTCATACCTTTTGTGTTTTGGGAATCCTAAGCTATTGCATTTTGTTAAGTACTAGCTTGTAGCAATGAAAAATAGAGTGTCCCTGAACATATCAATACTGTATCATTTAGTTGCAATGAATATTAGCAATTGCACGTTAGTTAATTATTAACACACACTGAAGAAGCAAAGCAGCCTTATTTGGGGAGACTTGGCAAGTACCCCAAGAAGACCTTTAAATGTAAGAAAGAGGGGACATATAAATACCATCCGCCCCCGCCGCCAGCACTGCCTTCTAAACCTGTGTTTTTATTTCAGCCAACTGAATGCTCTAGGGTTAGCCGAAATAAATATTACCGCTTTGATAATCAAGTCATTAAGGATCTTCTGTTCCTACAAAATCACTTGTTCCTGAATAATTTACTTCAGCCTCTGGGAAAATAGTGATTTGGTCTCTTTCGGGTGTTTAAATAGGATGGACTTCTGTTTTAAGCTTTATTTACCGTAAGTGCTTAGTAACCCCAGCCACAAAATTGTGAAGACTTTATTCTTTTACTTTCCCAATTGTTCTTTATCCTTCTAGTAGTGCCAGCAACAAAAGGGCATGCAACAAGATCCCTTCTGGTGGGTAATGTTTTACCGTGGAGACTCTGGAATGACACATTCTATATTTGCTGCCATTTTCCACCATTCTATTCTCCTCCCCCTTTTTTTTTCTATTGAGTAGATAGTATAGGTTTCCAAATTATATTTTTAAATACAGTTCCTCTAAGTTGACAGAAGATAAAGAAATAGCCAAATCAAAATGTGCTAGACTCTTGTTTTCTTAAAAGGGATTTGGATTCACTCCTCAGGAAATGAGGCCACCTCAAACTCTCCAGGTTTTACTTTTCTATAGTCTTTTTACAAAATATAAGCCATTTAACCCTTTGAAAAGTATCTGATCTATATTAGTTAGTAGCTGTAACAAATGTCAATGAGGACTTTTATTTCACACTCTCTGAGTATGAGCCGAGGGTCCAGACAATGGAACTAGGTAGAAACTACAAATACAATCACTGTATGAGGAAAGGGCACAGAACACAGACTTGTAGCAACCAATAAGAAGCCTTAATCCAAACCCATCATCAAAAGTTGGATTGCTGTACTGTTTTTGATAAACAAAGAATCTATTCATTCTCTCTTCTCCGTTTCAGTTTTAAGGAAGCCATTGAAAAGCATTTTTCCCCACTAATCAGAATTGGCTTTCTTCAAGTCACAAGAAAGGGGGAAAATATGTCTTATGTTTAAGCAGTGGCTTAAATTTTAAGTGACTGGTCCCTTTTTCAGAAAATAAGAATATCTGGATTTTATACATAATTTTCAAAGTGCAATTAATAATGGTTTTCTCTACTTGGTCAAGATACAACCATAACACAGCTTTATGTAGGAGACAAAGACCACTGACATTGTATGACTTAGGCAGCACAGCACAGAGAAGGCTCTCTGTATAGCACTTCTGCCCATAAAACTTCTTCCCACATTTTTCTTAAGCCACATTTAACTAATTTTCAAATTGTGCCAAGAGATTTGTAGAACTAAATTACTGCTATACTATAAATGTGGCCAATGAATTTTCTACCCTTGTTCCATTGTCTGGCAGATAATCCTGATGTCTCATATTAGCTACATCTTTACCAAGTAGTTGAAAATATCTTTTAAGAATATGACCAACGAGAACATAATTTTAACAGGTAACCTTTGTACATGGTCCTCCAACACCCCTCTCCCGGATGTACCATTATGCAGCTCAGATTCCTCCACCAATACCTTGAGTCACCCTGGTGATTTTTCTCACTTGGAGGGCTTTGCCTGCACCATGACCTGATCAACAATCCAAAAGGGAAATCACCCTGAACTGGCTGTGCTAATTTTTCCATTAACCCAATGGCTCACAGTTGAGCATATGTGACATTTTAACAATATGTTCTGGAGTCCTTCCCAGAACTGTAACAATTGAACTTACTTTCCTATGAGTCTGGGAGGGAAAAGATTTGGTCTTCTGGCATCTAAGCTTGTCCATACATACACTTACAAAAATTGCAAAACACAAGCTTTCCCACAACATGTACACATATTCTGTTTTCCTTTGATATTTCTTTTTACCCAAACTAAGAGACTGGGGAACACATAGACCATCTAACAACTTGGAATAAAGCTGCTCTGAACAAAGAAAAGAAAGACGTGTTCCATTCATCAAGTGAAAGAAATGCAGCTAAAATGCATTCACTTACAAGTGAAACCAGGGGGACATGTCCTCACTGTGAGCCCCTGTTCTCATGCCTCCTCTGTGAAGGTCTCCTCTCTTCACTCTGCCTGGACAACAAAACCTGCTTTGAGTCACAGATTTGATAGAACCAGGTATTTCAGTGTGACGGTAAGTCAATGTGCTCTTTCAAAGACTGCATTTGTGTCTTGATCCCCACTTCTCTTATCTTTGAGTGTGGAATTTAAGTCTAGGCCCTTTATTAAGAGAATTTCAAGTACTAGAGAACAGCCAGGAGGAATTTAAGTGAACTTTGGAGGAAAGGGGCCCAGTTCCACTTGATACACACTGCTGCCTCTGCCTTGGAGTTGTAAAACTGAAAAGATCCCAAACTAGGAAACAGCCATCAGTTCAAGAAAGATGGCAATTTGCCCTAGGTATCCATCAAGGCCTTAGCCCCACTGTATCTGAAATATGAAGTTGTAAATATATGCCTGTATCTATCTCTAAGGAAAGGAATCTCTTGTTGCTAGCAGTAACTGAGCACTTATCACTCAAAGATTGCAGTAGAGAACAACAAAGTAGAGGTTGAAGACATGATTTCCTCTCAGAATACTTCAGAGGTGGGGCTCCACGCTTCCAACCAGCTCCTCCTCACATTTATGTCTGTGAAAAGTTGCCATCAAATGCTTACTAAGAAACCTCAGACAGAATATTAGCATAATCTGTAGCCAATAAGTACAATTGTCAACAATGCAATTAAACTCCAGCCTTTTGGTCTTTCAATTCATTGTCTCTATAGCATAGCTCTTCGGTCTTCTGTTCCTTATAGCCTGCCATACTTCTTCAGTCGATTCTTATGCATAATGTTTCACTCTAATGTTATTTTACAGTAAAATAGGGCTATACAAAAATATTGCATTAGTTGGTGGCTCATGCCATTTGTGTTTGAGGCCAAATATTGTTTGTAAAAAACGTTTACAGGTAAATAAAAAGAATTGCACATCAAAATTAACCTGACCTTAAGTCTGTATAACTCAACAAACATCTATACAGTTAGTATAGGCATTTGGAATGTAAATTGTGGACCTTCACATTAAATTTTACAACCTCAGTATCAAATTTATTTTATATGCTTATCCACCACTCAGAACAACAACAACAACAAAATCCAGTACAGAATTAGAACTGGAAAGACAATTATCTTCATATCCTCTTACATAAAGATTTCTGGAAAAAAGCAGTAGCAGGGATACAAAAGCCAAAGAAAACTGTGGGAACAGAGTATGAATGCAGGTGCAGTAAAAGAAAAATTGCAATGTACAAATACAAATAAGACTAAAGAACAGAGGAAGGATGCATGTCCTTGATGCTCATATGTATTTGATAACTGATTATGGAATCATTTGCCACTGGATTGCAACACATAGAGTTCTGTCTACAATTTCTATGTGTTTTAGAGGGAACGTCTTGGTAGATGTCAGAACTGCCTTACCAGTGTGGCTCTATCACCATCTGAGTAACCTTAGGCAATGACTCAACCTCCACACGGTCCATTCTCATTCCTCAGTCTCCTAATCAGATGAACAGACAGCATTTGGGAGGGTGTCGAAGCTGAGACTGTGGGTGCAAGCAGTTGTTAAGCTGTTTCACTACTTCCATTATTTTAACACAGCTCCAGATGAAATGCAAAAGAAAAAAAAAAAACCGTAAGTGAATTACAATAACATTGTGGCGGTGGCCTAAACACAATGACCATATATAGCTAAGTGTAGCTAGTAAAGTCTAGAAGCTTCACAAGTATTCACCAAGGCCTTTTCACTGATGACAAATTGTCCAAATATACTCAACAATGCATGCACATTTGAAGCTCAAGGGCCGTGCACAGAAAGAAATGGCTTCAGAGCCAGGGAGAATGGACTTGCTAAGTATATGCTTCATTTTTGGAGTGTCAGCCCTGTCATTGAATTGGTATCATCTATTTTAAAGATGTAAGGATTATAAGGAACATTAATGAAATAACTTGAATTGCCCCAGAGACCTGGTTGAGAATATTAACAAATTACAGCTATTACCAGGGTACTGCATAGAACTGAGATTACTGAGAAATGCCTTATCAACCAAATAGCAGCAATGCAGGAAGATTTAAAGACTGGAAAATCAGGATAGATAAGGCTCCACTTTGCTGGCTTTACAGAGACAGACAACAAAATATGCATGCTAAAACGTATGTACATGCATATGTGTGTGCATGTAACTATGTGTGTGTAGATAAATATGTATTCGATGTCTACATCTAGGGAGAGGTTTGTGGCAAACACCACACAGAAATCAACTCAGGAGAATGAAGATAAATGTTGGTGAAAAGAACTAAAAAAAGCAAGAAGAAAACAGTTTTGATCTGTAGTCAAATATGTGACTGCTAAGTTATGACTCTTCCCAGGCAGGGCGGGTGGTGGTCCAAGGTTTTAGATGTGATCCCAAGAACATGCTGACCCACATTCTGGTTTAGCGTGTGTCTATGGAAAAAATGATGGTAATTTTAAAACATGATAAGACTTGAGCTTCAACAGCAAATCTATTTGGTCACTTTCTTTATGCAATGTGTTTGTTACATGGCTGCTTAGTGAAGCAGACTCCAAAGAGAAGGAAAGCGCCTGGCTCCTTGGTATTTTCCCACATGGCCCAGAGTACTTGGTCCATGGTCATGACCAGCACACAGCTTTGTTCTTTAGGGGCTACAGTGTTGCTTAGGCATCAGTGACCAACGCCACATGGGAAAGGTGCTTCATGTGTAGAACCTGGCTGTATTCAGCACTCATTGTCATGCTCAGTTTTTGTTCCTGCTCTTCCCAGCCAGAGGCCCTATTTCTTCACAGTGTGTGGACTTACCTGATTTTCTATTCAAGAACAGCATCTTTGTGGAATTTAGAATTTAGTTGTTGTTGTTCAGAATCATAAACTGTTTGTTTGCCACCTCTGGAGTCTCCCCATCTTGTCTGTCACCCTTCCCCCTAGCTTGTATTTTGTTTTATACTATATTGTCCCTCTAACCCCCACCTTTCTGCCTCTTTCTCACTTTAGGCTACACAGTCCTCTATTTGTAACAGAGATTTTTGATTAATTATTCTCATTACCATTGCCAAGTAAATACGCTCCCATGTTATAGATACCAAGTATTCATAGAGCAAATGTGCCACTGTAAGAATATATCAACAACACTCTAAGTTTTAGATGCCTAAAAAGGTAACAAAACATGTAACTTCTACTGTCTCCCTCTAGATCAGACCTAGGGGCAGAGACTACTCCAGCACCACAGCAACTAAGGCCAGAATAGTCTCCCGTGTGGCCATAGCTCCTCTGGCTTCTTTCAGACTCCATGAGCCTTTTCTGATATTTATCATCTTTCCACTTGATCAGTCTTAACAAGCCTGTCACTGTCAGAGTGACAAAGGTCAACACAGTGGAGGTTATATTTGACTTCTCATCAGTTCATGCAATAAAAGTATGATATGCTTCCCACAAGTACACACTAAGGACAAAAGGAAAGCTCCCACTCAAGGTAGCAGGAGAAACAAGACCCCTTGAGGTCAGCACTTTGTTACACGGACCTGGTGTGCCTAGAGCTCTCAGTATGCTGAATGGAAATTCTACTTAAAATGGCACTTTATAGAAAGCTCTGGGAAATGTGGACTGGAAGACAAGAACATGCAGGAGAGGAGGGACATGGTGACTTCAAAAAATAGTGTTATTGATAATTTTTGAGTAAAGTGTATGAAACGGAATAAGGGTAAGAGCTTCCTGCTGGCTAGAAAATGTAAGAAACAGGAAAGTAAGTGTAGAGTAGGCCATTTGGTATGACGTATCAGTTTTACCAGTCTTTTGTTGGGAGACTGATTTGAAAATATGATGATCATGTATCCAAATAGCTCCAGATTAAAAAAAAAAAAAAAAAAAAAAAAAAAAAAAAAAAAAGGATCCATTGTAGCCAGGTCTTTTTATGTAGGTTTGGCAAAGATCCTAAGGTAAGTGGCACACACACTCACAGTCCATATTAAGGTTTATACCACTTTTACAGAACTCACTGTGAAACAGTAAGGCAAACAACCCAGCCCTCACAATTCGTTTATATTGTGATAATATCCATCCTCCTGACCTTTTGTAAAATCTCAAGGTCTATGAGGAATGAGGGTTTTGCTTTCTAGACCATAGGTAACTATGGGGCAACTATGGATCTTGCCTAAGTTATTGGAATGCTAGCCATTCACAGGGTTTTGCATCCAGGAACACAAATGAGAGAAGGGAATCTCACAATACTTTTCTTTCCAGTAGTAGAAGGCAGAGGAAGAAGCTCATTGTCAGGATGTTGTAATTCCAAAAGGTAGGAGCTGGGTTTGTTTGTTTTATGTTCTTTTTTTAATTTAAATTTTAAACAAGGTTGTTTTACATGTCAATCCCAGTTCCTTCACCCTCCCACCTTCCCCTATCACCCCCCACCAAACTCCAACCCATCCCTTTCTGTTTCCCAGAGAGGGCAAGGCCTTCCAAGAGGAGTCTTCACAGTCTGTCATATCATTTGGGGTGGAGCCTAGACCCTCCCCCATGGATCTAGGCTGAGAAAGTATCCCCCTATGTGGGATTGACTCTCAATGTCCATTCTTATACTAGGGATAAATACTGATCCATTACCAGAGGCCCCATAGAATGCCCAGTCCTCCTAACTGACACCCACATTCAGGGGGTCTGAGTCAGCCCTATGCTGTTTTCCCAGCTATCAGACTGGGGTTCAAGTCAGCAGTTTCTGTGGGTTTCTCCAACCTGGTCTTCACCTCTTTGTTCATCACTCCTCCCTCTCTGTAACTGGATTCCAGGAGTTGAGGTAGTGTTTAGCTGTGGTGTCTGCTTCTGCTTCTATCAGCTACTAGATGGCTTTGGGTTGGCATATAGGGGAGTTGTCAATCACATTATTGTGGAAGGGCATTAAAGGTAGCCTCTTGACTATTGCTTAGATTGTTAGTTGGGTTCACTCTTATAGATCTCTGCGTATTTCCCTAGTGCCATATTTCTCCTTAAATCTATAATGGCTCCCTCTATTATGGTATCTCTTTCTTGCTCTCCTCTATTCTTTTCCTGACTCAATCTTCCTGTTCCCTCATACCCACCTCTCCCCTCTTCTCCCCTTCTCTTTCTCCTAACTCCTTCTCCCCTCCCTCCAAGGATTATTACCATACAATCCACATCACCAGAAAAGCTAGGAAACAAGGAGGACCCTAAGAGAGACATATATGGTCCCCTGGAGAAGAAGGAAGGGACAAGATCTCCAGAGCAAATTGGGGGCTGTGTTTGTAAAGCATCAGAAATTAGACACAAGTTGCCAAAATATTGTTCACAAGCAAGAAAAACTAGCTCCCTGGATATATTTGAAAGAATGACAGTGGCTCATTAAATCCCTTAAAATCCATCTCATCTAATGGTACAGCTACACTTATAAGCATTGTTGTTACTACAATATGAGAACTTCTCAGAGCTCAGACTAAGAGGGGAACTCCATAAGTAAAAGTTCTTGAGGTGTGTGACAAGAAAAGAAGAAGAGGGAGGTTCCTCCAGGCATTCTTGCTGATTGTCTGAGTAAGACAAGTAGGATGGATTCTATCTGAGCTCGCCAAAGAAGAAAAATGTGTGTGTGTGTGTGTGTGTGTGTGTGTGTGTGTGTGTGTGGTATAAAATGTGAAGTATAAAATACAATGAAAGACAGGAATTCAGAAGAAAAGGGAATTCTTCATTGCCCAAATAGCTATGAGAAATTTGAGGAAATGGTTTGATATTTCCCCTGGAAACATCTGGGGGCGGGGGCTTGATAGATGGATAGCATGAAGCTGACTTGAGTCCATTGTGAAGTAAAAGAACGAAGGCAGAAAGGGCCTGGGGAATTCCAGTAATAAGACAGCAAGCACAAGTGGGCAGATAAGACTGAAGAGGATGTACTAGTCATGAAAGTCTCTGCAGCAAAAGACACAGGAAGAGGAGCTGGGGAGGACAAAGAAGGTGCCAAGCCATGAATGCCAGACACTAGAAGGGTTTGTAGCAGTGGGTGAAAGAAAAGCCTCAGAAAATGCTTGACAGGTAAATGGCTGCATCAGGTTTGTGCTTTAAGAAACAGAACTGACATTAATTTATAAAGAGAACGGAAGGGGAGAGCTGGGCTGACTACCATACATGACTGTTTAGCATCCAACTGCATTTCATAAATAAGCTAGCAATAATAATCGTTAAATCTAACGAGTCCAAGTGCTGCAAAAGGGATATAGCAAATAAGAGATTCCTTTCTATGACTGCAGTGAAATTTTGCCACTAAAATACATCACTAAAAATTAGAAATGAAGTAAAGTATGGAGTTTGCTGCCCTCACTGAGGGCGACTTGTTAAAGTTGCAGCAGTGAAGGTTTCATGCAAAAATTGTCAACATTAATACTCATTCCTGTCTTTTTGCCAGAATCCACATATATAATTTTTTTCATTAAAATCTTCCAGATATATTATACAGTAAGAACAATAAAATACAATTCAAAGCATTTAAGATGAGACAACCTTTTTCTGTGTCTGCAACTCTGTATTTTCTGGGTTGGCCTTGAGCTCACAACCATGCTGTTTTCTCCTGCTGAGAGCCCAGAGTACAGGCATGTGCCAACATGCCCAGCAAAACCACGGAAATGTGCCTAATGTCTTTGGAATTTATGCCAACACAAGACTTTTAAAAAAACTACTTTATCACTGACATTGTTCAATCTAATAAATCTTAGCTATAATAATGAGTAAAGGATCTTTTAGTCTTTGCTGTTGCTATATCTAAATTCCCTATAATTTAAAATACCCTACTTTTATGGTAACCCAAGTAATGTGTTCTCCTATGTTGCCCATAAGTCTTCCAGAGAGAACAATAAGATAGTACCTGGTAAGTCTCAAGTATAGATATTGTGTCAAACAGGATGTCAAAATTATTAATAATTAGCTTTTGAAGAAACAATTATTTTACTAATTTTAGAGGAAGGATATTAATATCAATTGCCAAAGATTATATAACAAAATAACTGCTAAACTGGAATTCAAACAGAGCATTCTCTTTAGTGCACGTACTATCTTTATACTAGCACATGGCTTCTGGATGAGGGTTGGAAGGGGTTGGAAAGCTTAGATGACAGGTACTTGGGCTTAGGTTTTGACAGCATCAGAATAATGTTGAGAAAAAGAATGGTTGGGAGAGTAATATTCCAAACCCCAAATCAACCAAATCAACCAAATCTGACAACATATTGGGCAGGAATATGGGAGATGGTGAAATCCATGTATAAAAGCCTAAAAGAAACAGGGCCAGTGATATTTAAGAAAGCAATCACTAGCAGTTGCCAAAAACCACCCGAAATTACAAGCATGAGAAACCTCTACCTCCCAGGACTCCTGTTAGAGCAAGATCTGTACATGTGGTGTGGATGTGCTTATCAGCTGCTGGGAAATCACATTAAGGTGCACTCTCTAGAAAACAATATATGTTCTTTCACTGCCTTATAGAACAGAGAGCCTAGCCAAGTAACTTTTGCTTTGCTGAATAGAAAATGCAAGTTTTGAGGTATAGATGATTTGTTCAGGGAGGCTGATGAGAAAGACAGGTATCTATGATAGCATGGAAATAGTGTAGCAAATATGTGTGTGTGTGTGTGTGTATCATATGCACACATATGCACATACAATGTGTAGGTTACACATATTGATATAATTGGGGAGGCCAGAGGACATGGAGGCCAAATGAACCCACTCCATAACTATCTATCTTAATCCCCTGAGACTGGGTCTTTCACTGAACCTAGACTTAAGTGGATGGCCAGCAAGTCCCAGAGATCTTCCTGTCTCTGCTCCCTGCCCCTAGCAATGAGGTTGTAGGAGTATGCATGAGAATTCCTGGCTTATTGTGTGGGTTCTGGAGACATGGATTCAGGTCTAATGGCTGTACAGCAAGCCCTGTTACCCACCGAGCAACCACCCCAGCCTAACTATTATATATATATATAAAATAGAACATTTATCTCTTCTAAATAAGGAATAAAATTTGTCTTTTCAGTGTAATGACTTGAAGTGTCATCTAATTTTCTAAGCACTACTGCATAGAAAGGATAGTAGTACTTGAGAAATAAATTAGAAAAAATATTTATGGATTGATGTAAGATAAAAAATAGAGGAATAGATGTATAGATGAATGAACAGACAGACAGATATATATATAGGTAGATGGATGATAGGTAGATGATAGATAGAAAGACAGACAGACAAATAGATACTCAAGGAGGTGATAGATAAAATGAAAGGGGTTTGCCAGGCTCAATCTTCATATTTGTGCATGAAGACTCACAGGATATTCAAAGCCAGTCTCCTAGCATGTGGATCAACAGCATTCTCCCAGGTGACTGCTCACAGATTCTTAGTGACATTTGCCTTCTTTCCTTACCGAGGGGGCTCTTATCTCTTCTCCTTTCAGCTGTTGATCTCACTGGTCTTTGATGATAAAGACAGAATAGGCTGAGTTTGTTTTACCAATATAACCATGATGATCTTCTCATGGAGTCCCTTGGGCCACCTACAGGAAAAGAAATGCAGTGAGGTCAGCATCCACTATGGGGCAGTAGGAGGCTATGTCCATAAGCCTCTGAGTGCCACTGGGTTTCCCAGTCCTAGGACTGACATCCTCCAAATACTGATTCATAATTTAAAAGAACAGCCTTTCTTGTGGTTAATTCTTCAGTGAAAAAACATTTCACTTAAATCTATATGAAACATATTTTCTATATTTACAGATACAGAAAGTTTAAATGGCTCATGTCTTTGTTCTAAATTATATACTAATATAGCTACATAGTTTATATCAGTAGTAGGTAGATTCTGGAGATAACTTAAGCACTTAAAAATTAGGTCTTTCCCACAGCTGAACAGTCACTGTATCAGTCACTTGTCTGGTTGTTGTAACCAAATACCCAACAAAAGCCACCTAAGGCAGAAAAGGCTTATTTTTGGCTCATGGGCAGGGAAGTCATTGATGGCAGGAGCTTGAGGCAGCTGATCACATGGCAGTTGCAGTGAGGAAACAAAGCAATGAAAGTTAGTTCTCTGCTTGCTTTCTGGAGTGTATGTTATCTGGGGCCATAGTCTGTGGAATGATTATACCCAAGCTAAAATGTTCTCAGTAGACATGCCCAGAGGTCTTACTTGTGTATGATTCTAGACCCTGTCAAACTGATAGTCAACAGTTGCCATTTCTGTTATTAATAGCTAACATTTGCTGAGGTAGAGCACATGCATGCCATGCACAATTTGGGGCATCTTATGTACATTGAATCACTTATTCTTCTATTCTTCGTGACTCTCTGGGGTAGCTTTGATTACCAAGTCCCCCTTTAGATAAGAAAGTTAATCAGAATGGACAGAATATTTCAAATCTCATGCAAACTCCATACTCTAGAGCATTACTCTTTTGTCACAAAATCAGAAGCAGGCACTCACAACCATAAGGTCTTACTGTAACCGCTGGAACATCAACTCCTCTATTATACCATAAAAGACCATGGCTATTATTAGGGGGATGTAACTGGTCTACAAAAGTCACCAGGTCAGAGAAAGACAGAATGAATAAGAAAGACAAGGCAGAATAAAACTCTTTGAAAGGGTTAAGGATCCCAGAAGGCTGTAATAACAGGTTTGTAATCAAGGGTTACTATAAAGAGGCAGCAGGACTGGAGTAGGGGGATAATCTCAGTCATGCTGTGAGTGCAGTCTTTAGTTTAGAACTATGTCAAGCCACCCAGAAAGCCACGTTTAAGCTTTATCCCATTTCAGAATGAACATGGTATTTTTATTCGCAAGCCAGAAAGCTGAGCACCTATTCAAGCAATTGATTCAACAGTGTCCATATGAAAAGTTGGGCTGAGTTTTGGCTAAGCTTATTTTTCTATCATAAAATAAAATAAAAATTAGTACTGCTATTTAAGTGGTAAAAAAAAAAAACCTTTTGAACTAATCTCCTGTGTTAAAAACAAATAATAAAAAATAAAACCACAACATTTTTCAATTTTTACTCTCAGGTAGGTCAGTAAATCTGACCTTTCAAAAGGGAAAAGAAAGAATTAAAAGAAGGAAAAATGTACCCTGTTTAAATGTTTTGCTCCAGAGATCACCATCTGCTTCCCCTTGCCTATGTGAAAGGGGGGTCCTTTAGGCTCACTGTTGCCCATGCCTCTGGGTGTAATTTGGCCTTTAGAGGTGCAGAACAAAGTTGCTTGAGAGCACAGTGTCTGCAACATTTTTCCAAGCAGGAAAGCCCGAGTTTGAGGTTTGGAAGAACTAAATGAAATGGTGTTGGCAAGAATCACCACAGCAAGTTGCTGCGATATAGAAACGGGGATTTTATTTTTGCATGTGCTATAGCCTTTAACCACTTGCTCCGAATCCTAATTGATTAATTAAAATCAATTAAAAGCCAGGCCATTGGGACCAAAGAACAAGAAATTCTACTCGAGTGTTTAACCTGGAAAGAAAGGCATGCTGATTTCCTTTTAAATTCTGTTCTGGTGAAGTGTGACTTCCCTTCTATAAGAAAAGAGGAAAATGTAAAGGTTTCCATATTCCTGTAATAGATGCCAATGCTGGAAGATGGCTCTCTCACAGAGGATAAGCTGACTGACAGCCAGGAAGACATAGGTCAGCGGGTGGAGGCTGGGTAAACACCTTTCAAGGGAATCAACATTCTTTGCTTTTGACATGTGTTTACGTCAAGAACAGCAGATAATAATTGCAATATGGGTAGTCCCCACACTAACTGCAAAGACATCTGGGAGGCAGTTTGAGAAGGCAGAAGTGACAATCAATTTGGCTTTTCCTTTTAGTCATGACTAGGAGTCACGACTAAAGACACTTTATCCCCCCCAACTTCACTTCACGGTCATCTTGTGATAGGAGCACTGATTATCACCTGGTTTTATTTTATTTTACTTTTTATTCTATGTACAGTTTTATTTTTAATGTATTTATTTAGTTTAGAAACAATCTTATTTTATATATTATATGTCCCCTCCGACCCCGCCCCCATTCCATCCCCCTTCTGCTCCTCAGAGTGGATGAGGCTTTCCATGGGGATAATCTTCAAAGTCTGTCACATCATTTGGGGCAGGGCCTAGGCCCTCCCCCATGTATCTGTGTTGTGATAGTATCCCTCCTTAGGGAATGGGCTCCTGAAATCCATTTGTGCACAAGAGATAAATACTGGTTCCAGTGTCAGAGGTCCCATAGATTGTCCAGGCCTCCTAACTGGCACCCATATTCAGAGGATTTGTTTTGGTCCAGTGCTGGTTCCCCAGCTTTATGTGCTCTCACTTGGTCAGGTCAGCTGTTTCTGTGGGTTTCTCCAGCCTGGGCTTGACCCTTTTGGTCATCACTCCTCCCTCTCTACAACTTGATTCCAGGAGTATGGCTCAGTGCTTACCTGTGAATCTCTGCTTCTGCTTACATCAGCTACTGAAAGAAGGCTCTAAGATGGCATTTAAGGAAGTCATCAATCTCATTATGGGGGAAGGGCATTTAAAGTAGCCTCTCCACTATTGCTTAGAATCTTAGATGGGGTCATCCTTGTGGATCTCTCGACATTTCCCTAGTACCAGATTTTTCTTTAAACCTATAACAGTTTCCTCTATGATAGTATCTCATTTCTTGCTCTCCTCTATTCTTCCTCTGACTCAGTCTTCCTGAGCCCTAGGTGCCTTGTTAGCGAGTAGGTAACGCATCAGTCTCATTTAGTTTTAATAGGGAAATAAATGGACTTGTTAGTTCCCTGGCTTCTCCTAAATCCAACATGATTCCACAGTGTTCAGATGTTCAGAATGCCCCTTTCTCTCTTATTTTTACCCCTCACTTCTATTTTCAAAAAGGTAATTTCAATATGTTATCTTGTCTTTCTGCTTGTCCCGAAGTCTCAAT
This sequence comes from Phodopus roborovskii, assembly GCF_943737965.1. Classification (NCBI taxonomy): domain Eukaryota; kingdom Metazoa; phylum Chordata; class Mammalia; order Rodentia; family Cricetidae; genus Phodopus; species Phodopus roborovskii. Next base: position 18,156,370 of record NW_026126549.1, on the reverse strand, counting down.
TTAGGCAAAAGACATTTAGTTTGTGACTGGGTTTGCAAAGAATACAAACCCTTACTTGCTCTGCTGAGATGTTTTTGTTAGAAGAAAAAAACTCATGGAGTTTCTAAACATCCACATTATTCAAGTGAGATGCCCAGTTTTATTCTCATTTAAGCTAAACTAAAACCAAAACTCTGATACCTAGGAAAATAATAACAATAATAATAATAACAACAACATCACTTTTGTGTGTATGCTAATTGCAAGCACGTGGTAAAATTAAAAATAAATCATCAACACTTTAACTATGAGAAAAAAAAACTAGTAGACAGAAACAAAAGCTTAAGAATTTAAAGATTCCTGTAAAAAATATTACCACCCACCATCTTCTTTTTATTACTCATTCTCTTTTTTCTTCTACTAACTAGAGCACAGTTTTTTTGAAAGAATTTTTGGCATCTCTAGATGATGAATTGTGTAAATTACTGTTGGATCAAAATTCCTTTGAAATAACTGCAGGTGTTCAAGATGCTGTCAGAATGAGTGTATTTTAAGTTCCACAAAGACTCTGACACCCAGCCTTTTCTCAGGCTCCTCTGAGGTAGGGCTCCTGTTGGGAGTGGCTTTGTTTAAAATTGGAGACATATGGAACACTCTCCAGTCAAGAGGGAACAAGCCTTTCCAGTTGGCAAAGAGTTACGCTCCGGCTCCTTCTGACTCAAGTCCATATTAGGGTCTTTTTCCTGGTGTGTATTTTCTCCTTCATTTCCTCTTCACCCACTGCTAAATGCTGCAAGAGGGTATTTCATTGCTTGGCTGCTAACTGAAGACTCTTAGAAACATAATATAGTTAAACACAGTGACATTAGTTACAATGTGATCTACACAGGGCAAGCCATTTATATCTATAATTTATTTTCTTTATGAATCTACTATAGGAAATTAGTTCAAAGATTATATTTCTTTATTGGTATGAAAAGTAAAACCTAGCAGCAACATTGCCTATTGAAAGTGAGGGTGAATGAATAAGTAGTATCCTATGTTTTAAGAAAAAGGGAACTAAATACATCATAAATTATGTGCCACATGTTAAAAATGTACTACATGTACCACTGAATTATAATTTTTATAGACAGGGTATTTCTATATAGCTTGAGCTGTTCTCAAACTCATATATCTGGGCCAGAAGAACATGCTACCATGCCCAACTTTATTAAATTCTTACATAGTAGAAGACAATTATCATTCTATTATCTTTCATAAAATCTATTAGGAACATTGACTTCAGAAATTTTGACTATGTTTTTCAATATCAAAGCAAATAACAAGTGAAAATATGTTTCTAGCTTATTCCTGCAGTGGCCATTTTCTTTAAACTTTCCATTTTATTTAAATGTGTATATGATCTATGTTGGGCTTTGGTGGTTGTCTCTATTGTACAGAATTTAAATAGTAGTTGTTAGTATTCAACTATTTTAAACTATTTATTTATTATTTGTGGAGGGGTGAATATGACTACCAAGATGTGCATGTAGGGGCCAGGGGACAACTTACAATAGTTTGTTCTCTCCTTCTACTAGGTGGGGTCTGGGGCTGGAACTTGAGTTGTCAAGTTTTGTGAAGCAAGTAAGTTCCTTCAACCTGTGAACCATTTCACCAGCACAGTAGTCAGCTACTACCAAGCAATACTTGTGTTAGACCAAATAAGGCTAATGTTCTCTGTTACTACCTACCTTCACGGTTTATTTGTAAAATTACTTCCATTTGTTTTCATACACAGAGATTTAAAAAATTACAGCTATCATGAGTAGCTACCCTACTAATTTTTATGAATATTATTTCTATTATTATTTTATTCCATACATCTTCTACTCTTGACTCCTTTACATGCAGTTGTAAAAAGAAATTCCCAACCAATAACAAAAATAAGAAAAAGAAAATTGAGAATGTGGTTAAAACACACACACACACACAAGAGGAACTGAATAAACAATTGGTCTACTTTTCTTTAAAAGAAAACTGTTTTTAATTAACAAAACTACCATTTAATTAATTAAATACATGAAAATGTTTTTTACATGTTTCTGAAATTACACTGCAGTAAAAAATGGTATTCTTATGATGAAAGTACATTAATATATGAGATTTGTCTTATGAACCTAACATGCAACTAATTTTTATAAACATCTTGTGTGTACTCATAAAGAATGTATAAATCCTAATTCTTAGATATAGGGCCATGTTGTTAATTTTGTTATTTTAAATTGTCTATAATGCAATATAAATTATTATTTTTTATATTTAAGATACTGAGAGATAAGTATATTTGTTTGTTTCCAAGCCAAAGTGTATCTAGCTTTTAAAAGATGCTTTTCATAAACGATTTGGCAGTCTAGCAGGATATGGCAGACAACCATGAACAGCACACAAGAACTTTCAAACTCCCATCTTGTATGGGCTACCAAAATCAGAAAGACATTATAGAATCCAGGGAAGCTTTTGCTTGATGCTTTGAACATTACACTGTGTGTGTGCGTGCATGCGTACCTGCCTGCCTGCCTATCTGTCTGTCAGACTGTCTGTCTCCATGTTTATGTCTGTCTGTGCATGACTGTATGCCTGTGTGTACCTGCACATACATGTATGTCTCTGTGTGTCTATGTGTTTGTGTATGTCTGCCTTTTTGTGTGTGCATGTGTGTGCGTGCTTGAGTGCTGGTGCCCATGAAGACCAGAAAGATTGAATCCCTTGGAGCCAGAGTTGCAGGCAAAGACAATGTAGGTATGTGACAATCAATGCCTGACACAGGGGCTAGGAGTGAACTCATGTCTTCTAGAAGGGCATTAAGTGTTCTTAACTACCCAGCTCGGACCATACTTCAGCTGATGTATCAGGTCTCTTTATAGTCTCATTATACTTCCTCTTAAGACACAAAATATAAGATGAACTTTTTCTAAATTTAAAGATGAGTAAGAGGACAAGTAAACAGCAATACACACCAAACAAAAGGCAATTCTGGCTTGAGTAGAACTGGTCACCCTTACTATCACCTACTAAATTGCTAAACACTTTGAAAACGGCAAGAAGAGAAAGACAAAACATTGTGGAGAGAGATGCTGACAGAAGCTCACATGCCTCACCCTAAGGTACTTGATTCTCTCTTTCTCCCTTTTGATGGAACTGCTGGGTTATATACCTTCTACTAGTCATACTCAAGGGATCTCACAGATACAGTATTTGAATGGTGACACTTTAAGGAACCAGTTCCAATGGAGAAAGATGAACCATTTCTTGGGAGCATAGAGTCTCTAGTTTACACCTTGTGGGCTTTGTGAATGTGTGTGTTTGTGTGTGTGTGTGTGTGTGGGTGGGTGGGCAGGCGGGTGCTCTTAGAACACAATGAAATTCAGAAAACTGTTCAAAGAGTCCTTCATGACAATGGTCCTTAATGTTGATGTCATTATTTGCTGTCATTATTAAATGCTGTCATTATTTGGCGTGGGGGTGTTGTTTTAGAGAAAGGTTTCACATGTCCCAGGTTGGCTTTGAACTTACTCTGTAAGCAAGAGCAGCCTTGAACTGCTAATCCTCCCATTTCCATCTCTTCTCCAGTGCTTGGATGTACCACCATGCCTAATTTTATGGGTTGCTGGGAAATTGAATGCAGGACTTCATGCATGCTAGGCAGGCACTCTATAAACTAAACTATGTCTCCATCCCTGTAACTGCTGTTTGAGGTTAAGATAGAAATGTTCTTATTTGCAATTCTGCACTTTCCCAGCATTATTACCAGCTTGAGCTAGAAGACCTCAATGCGTGTGATTTGTGAATTCTCAAATTACTGTGTAAGATCTTCGCAAGCCATTGTACCTACTCCAGCTTGGCTGAACAGAGAAGGACTTACAGATAGTATATCTTTGGATGGGATCTTAAATGTTAAACTCATATGGCAAAGTCTGTATCTCCATCACTATTCTCTCTCTCTCTCTCTCTCACACACACACACACACACTCACACACACACTCACACACACACACTCACACACACACTCGCATACACACACTCACACACACACACTCACACACACACTCGCATACACACACTCACACACACACACGCACACTAAACCTTAAACAAGAAAGATCATTCTACATCAGAATAGTACCAAAGATCAAGATAATTGTACCCTAGGAATTGATTCAGAATGCTATTTTTATGTAATACTCAAGATAAGGTGGAGCCTGAGGGACAGGAAGAGATGAATCAATTCTGAGTTGATGAAATTATGGGCCATGCAAACGAAGGGCTAGTTGGGTCTATGACCCATAGGTCTTAAATAACAAACAAGAACTGACTGAGGAAGGTGCTGCATAGGAGTTGAGCCTAATAATTTGTGGTCCAGCTGCCTAGAAGCAGTGGGTGGTGTTCTCATCAGCATCTCTATTTGAATCAGCGTTTCCATGTTTCAACCTACAAAATATCCACTTAAAAGACTTCTTACCTATATTAAGTGTTTTTTTCTCTAGCCTTCCTAAAACTAGGCAAATTTTGATAAACAGTCTGGCATTCCAGGCAGGATATGGCACACAACCATGAACAGTATACAGGAACTTTCAAACTCCCTTCTTGCATAGACTGCCAAATCAGAAAGACATTATAAAATCCAGGGAAGCCTTTGCTTGATAGCACTTATTTCCACTCTTTTGTTGAAAGTTGTCTACAGTTCTCCTCTGGACAAACAGATTTGTCTGTACTCATAGAAAGGTAACATTCCCCCACTCATTATCAGTGTACTGCCCACTAATGGGAAGTGGACAGAAGCACTGATTGCTAATGATGTAAGGAAAACATAACTTAAAAGGCCACTAGATTCAATCTGTCAGCAGTCACAACACAGCATTATTTGAGAACTGAGACATTTAGGAAACCATTTTCCTATACACACAGCAATTTCTTCTTACTAGTGAGTCAAAAGCAAGACGAACAGCAAGGGGCATTTGGAACTGATTTGAATTCTCAGCATAGCCTTTATGAGAGGGTCTCACACGTCCCAACAGAAATTGTGTTGGGTGGACTGTTTAAATTACCTTGTAAGTTAAGTTTATAGTAGAGGATATACTCAAGAGAGTTGGCTGTCAGAAGGGATAGAAACTCGATTCCAGGACATTTCATGAAACAGCATTTAAATTTTTTTATTAATATGTACAAGTTCTCTGGAGAAAATAAAATACTTCTCTCTTTCACTCTTACTGATTCCCTGTAGGTAATAGGGGATCTTTTATCTACATTTCAGCAAGATGATATCATTGGTACAGTTATTCTATGTTACACTCTGGCAAAATGTTTATTTATATATGTCTAGGAATGTCTTCTTACATATAAGAAATTTCGTATTTTATATAAACTGATAGTTCATGGAAATCTTCTTACATAAAAATTTCCTTTAACATTTATAAAACATGTTGACATTGTGTCAAATCACTGGAATTAAAAACTACTGACAGTGTTGGTTGATTCTGAGGTGAGGTGAATACATCAAATAAAGCAAAACATTTACAACTGCACTCATTTATTTGTATTTTGTCTAAATCTATGATAACTCCTCCCTCCTCAACAGACAGCTAGATCAGGAGGAGAAAGAGGAGTGTCGTTGTAAAGCAGAACACTGCACATTATAATTATAGAGTTGCTAGATGTGTGTTTTTTCTGTTTTTGTTGCTTTTGGTTAGGGTTTTGAGTATTTTAAGAGCAGCTAACCTGTATTTACTTAACACTACACCTACATACAGAGTTATTTGCATATTATATTCTTTGATGTTGCATGCTAGACTCACAGGGTTGCTAGTTGGATGTAGCTGCCTCTTTTATCCTCACTCATTGTGACCCATTTTCTCCCCAATCTCATGGATACTGGTGTGTGTGTATGTGTGTGTGTGTGTGTGTGTGTGTGTGTGTGTGTGTGTTTGTGTGTGTTTTAAATTGCTATAGAGTTGATTTATCTTAAGTTTACATGTAAGTGATATTATGGAAATATCTTCTGGCTTGCATCATCTATTGTAAAATTGTGGTAAACAGAAACAGCAAGATCTCATTTTTCAGGACTGATTAATATTCCATTGTGTACATGTACCAGGATGTTGTCACCTGTTTATTCACTAAGGTTATAAACAATAATGCAATGAATATGAAAATACACACACACACACACATCTTTATGAGGTACAGACTTCATTTTTGGGGGATATATCTTGATTAGTTCTATTTTTAAATTCTTTTAAAACCTCTACACTATTTCCCATAAATACCTATTAATTTAGCTGCTTTTTGAGATAAGGTCTTATTTAGCCAAGGCTGAGTTGAAACTGCTATTAAATCAAGGATGACTTTAAATTACTAATTCTTGTTTCTCCAACACCAAAATGCTGGGGTTACAGATATTGATTCATCATATTCAGGATTTCATGTACAGTAGGCAGACATATTCCTCAATGAGGCTTATCTCCAGGGGCACATAAATGCTTTTCATGTAGGCTAAGAAAATTAATGCATTTTGCAGAAAACTAAAAAACATGAATAGGTGCTGAATTTTATTGCTTGTCTCTGAGTGTTGACATGGCTTGACATTTGCTTAACACTGTTAAGGTGATGAATTATACTGACTGCTGTGCATCCTAGTGTGAGCCCCGTTGGTGATGACAGCTGTTCCCCTTTTATGTCCTCAGGTATGGTTTGCTTCCACCAAGAGTATTTAAATCTACGTTCATAATGGGTATTTGTCTGAAGTGTCCCATTCTTTAAATATCTGGTTTAATATCATATATATTCTATCTTATTAATATATGTGCTAAATATATGTACGTACATACATACATACACACATATGAGCCCATTTAGTGTTATTTGTATTTAAGTGTGTTAGGGTTGACCACTTGGATTGGGCGGCAACTGGAGGGTCCATAACTGGGGAAGACTTGTTCTTCCTCTCTCAACAGTTATTAATGGCCTATAGCTTTTCATCAGGTGTGTAGCTTTATGAGATTGACCACATCCACATAGGCATGTCAGCTTTCATAATTCACATCTTATTTAGATAACCATGTTGTTGAGATTTCATGGATGCAGCTTCCTTGTTTGCTTATGACCCCATCATCTTGGGCAAGATATCTAGTTCACTAGCTTCTATGATCTTTCTGTCTCCTCTTCTGCAACCTTCCCTGAGCCTTAGAAATATTTAAACTGGTCAAAATCCAGAACTGTGACTGTGAGGCACCTTAGGTAGGTTTCCTTTACTGCTCAGTCTAAAACTTGTATTGATTATAGCAAAGAATTAACTTTGGGTTCCAGTCATTTTTTTCTTGTTTCTTCATTTCTGTTTCACTGACTTTCTCATCATTTTCTCTTTAGGCACAGGTTTCTCTTCTTCTGTGCTTAAAGAAGATGCTTAGATTCATGCTTTTAGCTGCTTTCTTTACAAATGTTTGAAGTGATTTTTCTGCCTACCTTTAGATGCAATTCAAACATTTTTATATTTTTTATTTTTATCAAGCTGAAATAATTTTATTGCCTTTATGTTTACTTTGCTCAAAAGACAAAAAGAGTGTTGCTCATTTTCCAAGTACTCGGTGATTATTTTCCAAATGTGTTTTGTTATGGACATCTATCTCAGTTCTACTCAGACGAATTCTATTTATTATTGAAATATTTTACAACTTATCTAGGATTGTCCTAAAATACAACATATTGGAAATCAACAAGTGTTTAAGATGGTCTTGAATATATCACCTATGGTCATGAGGTGAAGTAATTTATAAACATGCTTATCAGGAGGTAGAATACTTAATAAAAATGTCATCAGTATTAGTAACATGACCTGATCTCCTAGGTGATGATTTTGTCTACAATAAACTCTTGAGAAAGATAACATTTTACAAGTAAAATTGACTCTATTTGTTATGAGGCATATAAACAATTGAGGTTTTCTCTCTCTGTGTCTAAGGAAAGTATTGTTTCAATTAAAAAAAGTGTCTTCATGATTTAATGATCACAGCAAAAGACACAGAATATGTGAAGGTAGTAAAGTTGGTCATGGAATAAGAAAGACAATTGTCAGCCACAGAGCACTGATAAATAGTACCTAAGGAGATGAAGAGTTCAAAGGTGACTGTGGCAGACATAAATGGAGCCAAGATCTAATGTAAAGTAGATGCAAAACCAGAATGAAAGAATGTACCTTTTTTCAGAGCCCCCCCCACTTAAAAGAAGGTTAGAAAACTGGCAATAAAATATAGCATTGGGAAGTTTATTGATATGTCTGATGTGATGGTTAGTTTTAATTGTCAACTCAGCATAAGCTAGAATTACCTGGGAAAAACCTCAGTGAAGAATCATCTACACTGGCTTGGCCTGCTAGCAAGTCTGTAGGCAATTGCTTTCAGCTGAGGCAGCCCACCCAGAACAGCACAATTCCCTGAGATGCCTAAAGTGAAGGAAATGTGTTGTGCAAGTGAGCATGCATCCATTATGACCTCTCTTCTCTTGACTGGGGACGTGATGTTTTAAGTATCTGATGCTATGGGATTCCTTGCAATGGTAGCCTTAACCTGGAATTGTGACCTAAAATAAACCCTCTCTCCCCTAAGTTACTTTTTGTTCTCAGAGTATTTTATCACAAAGAAAACGAAATCTGGATAGCTAACAATAGCACTGTGGTAGTGGGAGGGTTCATACAGATGGAAAAGGAAAGAGAGGGAGGTCAATGACTTGAACATTTGATTGAAAGTCATGTCATAAGATGGGAAATTTTTATCTAAATTATGACCAGAAATAAAAGAGAAATCTGAAAGTTCAGAAGAAATGAACAACCAAAATCTCAGGGAGAAAACACAGTCTTATACATTGGTAGAACAAGCAATGTAGTAGTGTAATGCCAATTACCAATGGACATGACTTACAAAACAATATTTTAAATTTCAAGTATAGTTACTTTGATACATCATGAAGCACCATTTAACTTAAGTTTCTCTCCAGTTTTATGTATGGAAGAAACACTAACTACTTTCAACATATCTAGATTTACCAATTATTTTCTTTATGTTTCATCATTCCCTCTTTGTGAAGCATTCTTCCTCACCATGCAAGAACCCTGTTTCCTCATTATGTTAGTATATATAAGACGAGGAAAATATGTCTTCTACGTGACATTCTGAATATAAATATGACAGAATAGTTTCTTTATGGATCTAGCACAATATGACTTAAATGTAAAATAAAAACATTTCAATAGGTAATAAAATGTTGTTATGAAAAATAATATCAAGCCATGCATTTCTCTTATACACATGTCAAAATGTAGTTTTCTGTCTATTACTGTCTGTATCTGACTACATAGAGTGGTGGGTGCACCCTTTGCCACACACTAAAATACTGTTCCAACTGGGTTCTTCCTCATATAATTATAGTTAAGTTTAAGTACCAGGTGGAAATCCAGCCCCATTGTTCCAAGAGTCTCCATATACTATATATTTGGAGATATGTATCTCATAAGACATAAATGAATATAACCTTTTGGATTTGAAGTTAAGGCTGAAAGAAAAATAAAGAACAATGTCTAGGCAGTGTTGGCCCATGTTTAAAAAATATGGATTTTTGTGTAAGATTAGGAATAAAGTCTTGATTCCATCATGTAGTAGATGGATGCTATAACCAAGCTGATCAATTCTTACTTTAAATGTATTTATATGTAAAAGTGAGTTGGAGTAAGAGTGGAAGTAGACAGACACTAAAGTATATGGCCAATGTATGTCATGCCCATAATGATTATTTTGACTAATTTGATTATTTTGACTAAGGAAACTTCAACTGAATGGATTTCAAAGACATGTCAATTTTTGACTTACAACTTTTGTTTTTTGTGTCAAACCTGTAAGTTTCCTATCAAAAAAAAATCATAGAAAACAAAAATTCATCTCCAAAGCTAACATCTAATCACTGACTTTGATTAAAAAAATAATAAAGGATATGGTTGTTCAGGATACACAGTTCTCAGAACTCAGCTCTAATGGACATGACTTCCAAGGTGTCCTTCAAAAGGCCACCATGTGTCAGAATGCCATGTGTCAGCAGGCACAAGTCCTTTTAGGTGTTTGCTATATCTCATAGTTGCACACACTTTACAGGCTGCCCTATTGCTAGTGACTCAGAAGCATAACTGAAAGTCTAATCAACATTGCTTATGGCCAGAGGAGTACATGTGTTCCTCAAGCAAGGAGAAAAACTGAGAAATTTGTTTGAGCACACACACACAAACACACAAACACAGAGTACATGGACTAACTATGTCTTAATTGCACTATAAGGTGACAAATTTTGCTCTGATCATAACGTGATCATAAGGATGATTATTTGGCTGACAGTGACACATTTGATCTCTTAAAATAGTTATTTTCCTCCAAACTCCTGTGATCTCAGGCACAGTCTCACTCAACAGGGTGAGGTTTTAATTTGAATGTCTTTGTCTTTCTCTTATTTCAACCAAAGCAAAGTATCCTCAGGCTGCATGCTGCCCTCAGGACATAAGTCTAGACAACCCACTAAAAATTCCCTTTAAACGTTGCCATGAATAGAATCCAAAATATCATCCCTTGAATGGGTTGGACCATTTATTTTGCCAAGATCTTTCTATGTGTGGTTGCACCCAAAGCAGGTGTTTTTATGGAAAATATATCCAGGATTATTTCTGTCTCATTTCACTTTGAGAAAAGGCAACTTTTAATTTGAAAGTATCAACTAGATGCCTCTAAGATGTTTTACTGACATAGTAACTCAAACAATTTCCTACTGAGGTTACAAGAAGGTGTCTTTCTCTGAGGGTTTTTGACATAGAATAAAAGCTTTGAAAGTGTGTCAGAGCCGGGGATGTTAGGCGCCCCAAAACTCTATCCCACTCAGGATGTGAAGATTTTAAAGAACATTTTATTCTATTGCCAACTTTATCATACCACTAGCTTTTATGTAAATTACAGATTCCATTTTGTCCCTTTCTTGCAGAAGGCTGGCACCAGCTCCCCTCCTGAGTAGAGCAGACATTCCAAGGAGGGATGTCTTACCAACCATAATGGAAAGCTGGATTCAACTAAGTGCATAAAAAAGGCAGCTACGATGTTGAGCAAATGGCAGTGCTTGATGCTGCACCTCCAGGGTTGAGATCCATGATGGCACCTTTGAGAGAGAGAGAGAGAGAGAGAGAGAGAGAGAGAGAGAGAGAGAGAGAGAGAGTACATGCTGAGGCTGTCTATGGGCACACTCATTTTAATCCATGACTTTTGTTTAGAATTCATCTATGGATCTCCAGACATCTGTCTTCTAAAATATATTGTTTCTATGGTCAACAATTTCTGTAATGAGATGGACCAAAAAGATATTTAATCATTCCCAGACTGGGAGGAAAATAATGTGTTCCAAATAAGAGATTTAGCAGGAATTATTTCTAAATGTCTTAAATGTTCTCCAAAAGCACTTGCCAAACATAATTTTCAATACTTACCGAACCTTTCTTCCCCTTAGGAGTTCTATACTCGTTTGAAATAAATAGTATATTATCAATGCCTTTTGAAATCTCAAAATGTTGACTTAACTCTTCAAAATATCTTAAAAATTGTACCCATAAAATCTACTAATGACCTTTTCTCTTGGTTTAGAGACACTCATAGTGCAGGCAGCAGATACTACTCACCACACATACCATCAGGAATACTGAAGGCACATGAATCAGAAGGAGATGAAATACAATCCAACTGCCTCAAAAAAGTCTGTTGCACAAGAGAAGACATGTAAAAAGTCTGAGATGTTATACCTTTCAAAAATTAGACTTTTATTTTCTTCATATAAATCACAGGACCACAGTGAAGCCTGACTTTGAAAATTAAAAACATTTTTCAGTTCTTAAAATAAATAGTACCAAAGATGAATATACATCATATCTCTTCATCAGAAAAGAATAATTTGTATGGACACTCTATGAAAACACGATTTTGTAAAGAAACTATGACATGAATTGATCCCACTGTAGGAAGGGGGCCTTCATTTGGGAACAAAGTCCTCAGTGCTACAGGACCCACTATACTGTGGCTGATTTAAAGCACCAGGGGTTTAAACAGTCACAATCTATTATTTTCGGTAAGTACACTTCTGGAATGTTTCAGTTTGGATTATGCATCCTGGAAACATGGATTTAATTAAAGGAGCTCCTTGCATAATTATGGGACTGATTTTCAAAGCATGCTAGACGGTTCAGATTCCTGGTTACATTCTGAGTCGCATCATTGGAAGCCTGCACTGGAAAGGGCTGTCCTTTGAGGGTTTACCGTTTTCCAGGAACCAAAGAAATTTCCTGGCAGAACATCCAGAAGTAAAAAAAACTGAGACCCGGAGTGTCTTTATCTAAAATACTATCAATTGAATAACTTTCAGAGGCCTCTGAGGGACATGAAGGACCTGCCTGGGCTTTATCAGGACAAGTCAACATACAATGCCTAAAATCTGGCAGGTCCCTTCTCAACAGGCCAGCCCGTACAAAGACTTATGTGAATACTCAACACATCTATCAGGGATATACCTGACCTCAGACTAGAAGTCTGCATCCAAGTCAGGAGTTTGAAAAGCAGACAGCTGACATGAGGAAAGAAAATATAACTATAATGTCTAACTTTTTATTTTATAGCTACTTAACAACTAGGTGCATGATTAGGATGTGCCTGGCCACATAGGACAGAAGCACATACTAATTAATGTAAACTGGACAGCCACACAATCAACAACATTCATCTAAAGAAATTTCCCAGATGCCAACAGAGGTTAAATTTCTAGAATTTCCTTTCTTCTCTGAGTAGGATGTAGGCTCAGTAAAATATCTACTTAGAGCAACCTGATGGCATAATGTGGAGATGACCCTTCTATTTTATTCAAGACAATTCTGGCTGGCTGTGGATTCATTCGCCAACTCAAAACTTATTTATTAAATCTGTGAAACCTGGGGCTGAGTGGACAAAGAAGACTAACCTTTCTAGCAGCTTCCATCCTGACACAGAAAGAAGATAAGCAGGAAAATAAGGGAAATGGAAGGCAGACACTATCATGGTCTATTATGTGAAGAGAATGTGTTACCTATGGAATTTTCTTGCCAAGGGTGTTTAGCTGAATTCTAATCATGAAAGAATAAACACTGAGTACATTCAAAATAGTTACCACCATGAAACACAAAATCAACTGGAAACAACTGTAGAATAAAGGTAGCTGGAAAGATTAATGGTGTGCCTTGAGTGATTGTTGACATGAATCTGGATAGGGAAATAGTTTGGAATAATTAAATAATTCAAAAATGAACTAAAGATTAGATAATAAAATGGAATCATTATAACTCTTCCCAAAGTAAGCATTTGGTTGTGATTATATTGTAACAAATGGCCAAGTTCTTGGCAAATACAAACAGAAGTAGGTAAAGGTTGGTGAACGGTAGAGAATTTCCATTGACTGTTCTTGTTTCATCTCTTTGGAATATACTCAAAATGAAAAGTTGTGCAGTGCATGTAGAGTATGGGCATTAAAAAAATTGTAAGTTATGTGTGTCTCTGTATCTGTGTGTGTGAGAATGTTAAAGAGAAAAGATACAGAGGTACAAGGGTACTGCTTTGTTTTCATAAGACAGGACCATTTTAATACATGTTATTGACAACTGAGCAGAGAAGCAGGCCCCTGGGATAGGGTTTCAGGAGCGTACCTGTCAAAGCTGAGGAACAGAAGTTGCCAGTTAAGCCTGAAGCAAGGAAAACAGGAGGAGAGTAGGAAGACAGACAGGCCAGATACATATCTGGTGACATGAGCTCCTTGAAATGTCTAGTTGAGTAAGAAGGCAGCTCACTGGAGACTTTTTAAATGGAAATTTGTATGATCTAGGTAGTGTCTACTATAATGGTACTGTTTTCTTAATTATTACTTAGAAATACAAGAAATACAATTGTTGGTTGTGTTTTTTTTGTTTTGTTTTGTTTGTTTTTCTTTTTTTCTTTTCTTTTTTTTTTTTTGATCCCTGGTAACGTACCCTGAAAAGTCCTTTCTCTTAAAGAGCAGTATGTCATTGTGTATACTCATCATTATTCATTTTTCAGCTCACTTATTAAAAGAACACTTGTTTGTTCCCAAGACTTAACATTATCCATAAGAGCTTGTGTTATCACCTTTGTGGAGGTTTTGATGTGTTAGTACCAGATTACTTGAGTAGATGCCTTCAGAATACCTTATCACCCTCCTCAAGCCATGGCAATGAAATGAACATGACAAAGTAGCGTTATATGGGTCTACAGAAATAGTGAGGAGGAGGTATGGATTCATTTACCATTAAACCCTCACCTGAGACTCTAACCATTGTTGTTTTTTGTACTCCACTCCCCAGCTACATGTACTGCTGGGTGTACTACTACACATCAGAACAAGATATCTAACTGACTGGGAGTTGAGATTCTAGTGTTTCAGCTTTCATGAGCCATCATCTATCCTGGACTGGGACTTCTTGGTGGTATGACTGTTTTTGTGTCACCAATGTTCATGTATGTAACTCCTCCTTCAGGCTCATGTTGAAGCTGAAGCCAGATGGAAAACTTTACGTGACCTATGGATGTCCTGTCTTGGATGAATAAACATTTTTTGCATTGATCTACTCATGAAACTTAAGAAAAGACAAACATCTTCCTTACACTTTCAATTGCATATAATGACTGCAAAGAATAATTCAAACAAACCTCTCATGCTTTCTTGAGGTGTCTGAGGCCAAGAAAGACCAAGTAACTTGTCCAATTCATATTGGGATCCTTTCTGATGGCACCCTTGAGAAGAATCCTTCTTATTCTTCCATTTCACCAAGTGTCATATGCCCCTGGAATTGACCCTGAAAATACCTTTCCCACCACAAATTCTGCATGCTTATCTGTGTAAGATATTACAATTGATCTATTATCTATCCTACTCCCTAGAGGTCCTGTTTCTATTTAATATGACAGATTTACTTCTAACATGAGAATTGATAACCATGGTGACAATTGTGACATTGCAACTACTCACAGAATATTTTCACAAGTTTTTATTAGTTCTCTTTAACTTTTGAAACCTATTCTCTGTATAGGTATTTGTTAGAGAGTCCCTGTTCTTCTTTTTAATCTCATCTTTTCTTAAAAGTTGCACTTTTTTCTGCCCTGACCCAAACCTCCATCTTTCTCCCCATGTCTTCCCTGTTGCGGTAGGCTCTTTCCTCTCTAGAGGACTCCTATTTTGATGAAATATCACTCTTAGGACTCAATCAAATGTCTATCACTGATGTTACTTTTCTTTGGAAAACTTTCTCCATGAAAATCTGAGAGTCTAATCTATTTGTAGAAGATATTTCACAGAAGATTTTCTTTGGAGGCAGCTAGAAAATAGAAAATCATATCAACAAGAACATAGTAAACTGTTTCATAATTTTCCTGAATTAAGCAAAATATTATCTAAATAAACATCAGATATATACTGTGATAAGAAGTCTATTAATCAAAGAGGCAATTAATGTTCACAAATAAGAGGCTGCTGAAGTATTAGGTTTTATCATTAGAAAAACAAAGGAAACTGCCCTGGTATCCTCTGGGAAAATTTAAAATGATAACTAGTTAAGGAGCCAGCAAGTAAATATAAATGAGAGAATGCAGCTGCTTCCCAAGAGGAAATCTTCGCTTGGATGTTGCAATAACTGCTTAAATATAACAAGCTTAAATATAACTGCTTAAATATAACAAGACATACAGCCTGGGCTCTGATGGAAATGAGGTTAGCACTGTGAGATAGTCACACTGGCTTGTCTAATTAAAATCTTTATCCCTCACCTGTCAGTATTATTTGATGAGTATGTGTGTTTTCTCTCAACACTGTGACAGTGTCCGAAACAAACAATTTCAGTGGAGAAGGGTTTGGTTTGGCTCACTGCTTTAGACCTTGAAGCCTACCATAGGGAAAGCATGGAAGAACCACTCTCCTAGCAGACAGTAAGAGGAATGAGACCAAGGGACTCTGGACTACAATGGTCAAAATGGGGACCTCAGTGATGCATTTCCCACAGCCAGGTTCCTCTCCCCAAAGCTACCGTTCCTAAAACAGTGCGATCAGGTTGGAACCAGGCATTGAGCACTGAGCCTGGGGTCACTACTGTGCACCCCAACAGCATTGCTGCACTGTTTGATATAGAGTACAACATTCAGAGCCATGTAGTTCACGCCAAACTTCTTTTCCAGTTGAGATAATGCCATCCCCACCGCAAAGCACCTCTGCTCCTTTTTCAGTTCACAGAAACATCATACTGGTTTGGCTTCTCCCTCAAAGGTCCCTTCATGCCTCAGTCTAGGTTTCCTGTTAGGCAGGAAGCACCTAGGTTTATTCACAAGAAACATTTATATCTAACCCAACCCCAATAAAATATGATCTCTTTCATCCCAGATATTTCACAGTGGAGTATACCATTCCTTAGGTGGTCTCATTTAAAATTTCATTTCTACACACTAAGAAGCAATCCAGCCCAATCCTACTGCTTTGAAGGGAGATGTGGCTGTGAATAGCCACATTTTCCTCCTAAGAACTCTCCTGGAGTTCCCACGCTTAGTAATAGAATACATTTCCTTCTCAGCAGAGTCCTCCAAGACCCTCTCCAGATCCTCCCCAAACCCTATACATACTAAATGTTCTGTGATATGGAGTTAAGAAAAACACCCAAGAATATTGTGTCAAGTTCTGCTTTTTCTTACAGTATCTACATTTAGTAAGGCACTTCACCACAGAACAACTTATCACTACTCAGTGCCTCCATGTAAACTACCAACACATTTGTTAGTAGTGTTATCTATCAAAATTTTATGAACTAAGAGTAAGTTGTAAAAATAAAATGCTATGATAATGATGGTATAAGTGGTTCAAGAAGAACCCACAGATCTTAGACACATCTTTAAAAATCACTCAAGGCAGGAGTTTGTAAAAAGGGATTGTGAAGGAATTCTGATTACTGGCATAAACTCAGGCTTGCATTTAGCTACCTTCCTTTCTGCACAGTTTCTTAGAAAATGTTTTAAAGTAAATATAATTATACTATGTCATCCTTCCCTTTTCTTCTCCCAACCCTCCCCATTCAACCTCTTCTCAAATTGGTAGCTTGTGTGTGTGTGTGTGTGTGTGTGTGTGTGTTGTGAATGTTATGTATATATTATCTCAGGGCTGTCTGCTTTGTATTAGTTAACATCAGCTACCTTTCTTATTAAGCCCATATCCATCTGCCAAGGGTTGGCACTACACACCATGAGCTGGGCCATTCTACTTTAACAAGAAACTGAGAAAATGCCCCACAGGTATTTCCACAAGCCAACATGATTAAGACAATGGAGACAGCCTCAGATAACTCTGGACTGTGTAAAGTTGAAAGCTGAAGACAATTAGAAGACTGGTTCGTCCTAAGAATCTTTCATCAAGTCTCATGGGCCAGGAAGAAGTCTCATTTACCTCTCCAAAAGCACATAGTGCCAAGGGTGCTTACATAAGGAAGTAGAATTGCAAATGTTTACCCAAGTTGCAATGGGAAAAGTTTGATAATTGTAAAGATTAGTTTTTAGTCAAAATATTTCAGGGAAGGCAGCCAAGAATGGGTGGTATGGTCATCTATCTATTGTTCCATTGTAAGAGAATTTATTTAAGGTCCTTTTGTCATTTATTAATAAATAATATCACACTAAGTGACAGTTTAGTGTAACAATAGCACAGCTGACTTTATAAAAGCAAGTTTCACTTATGTAGATGTTTTCTACATGGAAAAGACAGTGATTCACATTCTAAAGGGACTCAAATATCATACAGATATAAGTATCATTTTGGCATAGTCAAACTAAAGGGGTAGAGAGAGAAAATCAATTTTACTTTATTTACATTTCCTTTGGGATGATAATAAAACCTTTACTGAACAGATACCAAATGACATCTGGAAGAAGTCACCTGAATTCTAGCTAACAACATAGAAGTCAGCCTGTGCCAAGACATGGATTAACAGTGTTGAATTTATCATAAATGAAGTGACAATAATAAGCAATTAAATAACCACAAAATAATCCCACAGCAAAGGGGGCACTCAATAATCAAGTATATAGGATGGCATGATCTGTGGGTAATCATTAATCATTGTGTCTATCTATCCTTGTCATGGCCAAGTGAGCTCATGATCAAAGTAGGCATGGTGGCAGAAATGAAATTCATCTAGAGACACAACAGCATGGACCTCCACTCACCAAGGCCAACATGGCTACAACAGCTGCTGAGTGACAGATCTGATTTCCACAGAGACTAACACTGTGCTGCAGATATGGCAAAATCTCTTGCTGGCAAGTTGACCATATTGAACAACTTTCATCATAGAAAAGATAGAGGTTTGTTCTTATTGAGATAGTTACTTATTCTGGTTATGAATGTGCTTTTCCTGCCTATAAAGCTTCTTCCAAAACTACTACCTGTGGACTTCAGAACACTGTCATCACAGTATTTCACAAAGCATTGCTTCTGACCAAGGAACATACTATACAGTCAAAGCTTGGCTGTGAGCTCTTCTCACTAAATTCCCTCATTTTACCATGTTCCCCACCACCCTGAAGCAGCCAGCCTGGAAGAACAGTGGAATGGGCATTTAAAGACACAGGCCAAGTGTAACCCAGAGAGCAATAACCTGGAACACTAGAGTGTTGACAATTTAAGCCACTAAATTTGGGGTAATTTTTTAGATAAAAAGGGATAACTGGCACTCTTGTTTTAGAATAAGTCTCTAGTAGGATAGAGATATAACACAATTAGATTTATGTTTAGATTTACATACCTCACCATAAACTCAAATTTACTTCTTTTCTGAAAGTAGGCCAACTCCAAATCTCCTTAAGTACATCTGCATAAAAAAAACTGAGGAGGTTTCTGGAATATAAATAACCCTGAAGATAAACCAGACCAAAGCAAACAACAGTCACCCACTGCAACAAGGAACACACATAATGTTTTTCCTTGACCATCAAGAGATGAGTTTGCCATAGGCTTGGGAACTGTGGAGAACAGAAGAACTATGATTAAAGCCTGAGACAGATTTTCTACTGAGCATAGCATCAAGACCTCATGTCTCAGCACTAGAACGAGTTGAAGACAGCATTCCAGAGGAGAAGCAACTACATCTGTCATGAGTGGAGAAAACAGCAGGTACTGCATCCACAATGCAATTGTGATTGGCTTAAGAGAATTCTTAGAAAGAAGAGAAATCAGGACAGGAGATTCACAGGGTGTTATCACACATGAGTGGGTGCACTCACCTCACTGGGACACTGAGCATTATAGAGAACCATGTCAATGAGCCAAGACCCTGTAAGAGGGGTGGGGTCTGTCAAAACTAAGATGCTCCTCTTTACTCATGAACTCCCAGAATTCTTCTATAGTGCAATTTGTAAATGCCTGTTGCAAACTGAACACTCAGCATGTCAAGGCATTTCCCACTAAGCCAAATTGTAGGCCCTTGTCTGACATTTCAAAATGATGACCAGAATTAATGCAAGTTATTTATGGATTCTAGAAAATTAGTTCGTGTTCACTGTGTACTTCAGAGTACTGTATGAAAACCAAATGAAATAGAATAACTAATTAACAATTTGTATAATATCTATTCCATGGAAGTTTATCCTATGGAAAACCAAGCTTGAAATGTATAGATTGTAGCTATAAAACATTCTTGTTAATTTGAAAGTCAAAATACCAAATCTAATTTATATAATGTATTCAAAATAGTTCATTTAAAATGTTGAACCAAAAAATTCTTCAGCTGTTCCAAGGGAACATAATGTTCTTCAACTATAATCCAGAAAATGTTGAACTGTGACAGAAATATCTTGGTTAGTTTTTCTGATGTCTTAGATTAATATCCAGAATTAAGGGATTATATGTCATAGCTTTAATGGATTAGTTTATAAAATACTCCTTCTGTGGTCACTTTAGGAGAAACATAATCTGCTTGTCTTTCTGTTTTCTTTGAATGATCTCGTGGGATAAAAAGAAAATGATGTCTCCTTAGCCACATTTAAAAACTAATTTTCCAGCCTTCAGTACCTAATGCCCCTCTCTATTTATTCATCTGATCATGGGCCAAGAACATCCAGGCATGTTTCAGAGCTGAAGGGCTCAATGGGTGGTTCTGAGAGTCAGCTCTTTGGAACAGTTACCATCGCTGGTAGGATAATAATTATTTAACCAGAGTGTCAGAGGCACACATAGAAAAGACCTGGGAAGTAGAACTGAGTGCAAGCAAGACCATGGAGAAGATGAGGTTTACATTTAGCATTCCTGAGTACTTTTCTTTCACTAGTTTCTTGTTCCAAGTTTCTGGTGCAAGGCTCCCCTTGTATGTAACCCTAGACAATGCACTGCACACCATGCCTTCCCTTTACTCCATACTTTCAAGGATTTCATTTTCATTATCCTCTCATCATCTCAAATGACATATATTGATAAGTCGTCAGTGATATGTTACATCTATCAAAGCCTCAACATATTACTCCTACCAACCTGGGTATTTTAGCAGACCTAAGAGATACGAAAAGCTTTTGTTCCTTTCTTGGTAACCAAGAAATATCCATTTATGTAAAGGATTGTCCTACAGCTTTCAAGTATGAGCTTTATCCATATGATATTTTTTAGGTTTCATTTCCTCCTTAATGTTAAGGGAGATGTGTTTGTCTATGTAGAACAGTCCTTTGTTAGAAATTCATACAATATATGGTGTGAGAAGACTCTGATTATTATGTCACTTTAGGCTACTGTCTTAAATGTCATGTTGGACACATCATATGAGCCTGCAGGTATGTACTTTACACAGAAAAGGACACACCACTATGGTAAGGAGTCTTAAAAGAATAAATAAATAAATCTAGCCTTGGGCTTTTCACTTTGGGCTCATGACTTCACACCCTGATGGAGGCAGAGGAGGTCCTACCCACCCTGGTCTTCATGAGGAAGAGAGGACAAACTCATCCACAACTAAGATAGTGAAGCTTATTAGTAAATAGTAATATGCCACATTTAAAATACAGGATTGGAGAGATGGCTCATCAGTTAAGAGCACTTGTTGCTCTTCCTAAGGGCCTAAGTTTGGTTCCCAGCACTCAAGACAAGCGACTTTCACAACCACCTGTAACTTCATCTCTAGAAGATTCAACACCCTCTTCTGGTCTCCACAGGCAGTGACACACATGTCACACAGGCACACAGAAACACATACACACACACATACACACACACACACACACACACACACACACACACACACCATTAAGAACTAAATATTTGAAGTAATATAACCATGTATAAAGTAACTAGATCATTAAATCATAGTTTTAATTATCTTCCTTATATTTCAATCATTTTAATGTTGCCAGTAAACAAATACTATTTCCTATTATCAGAAAATACCCTTTTCAGCATGATTAGACTGTTTCTAAGACAACATATACTACAATGTGTTGGCAAGATCATTTCCAAGTGGAAAGTACTAATATCAACAACCATGGATGTTATAGAAGGGGTTCATTAGAGAGACTTACAAACTATGATTCAGGTGGTCCAACAACAGCTGTCTCATAGTGGGAAGGCTGAGAATCCAGTGGTTGTTCAGTATATGAGACTGGATGTCTCAGCAGACCCAGTGTGGTGTGGAGTCCTGAGGATGTCCTAGAGAACCTCTGGTCTTCAGACTACATTGAAATTGTGAAGAAGCAGGCTCAAATACCAGTGAAGAAATGCCTCCACAACAGGATACATGAACTTACCAATGAGAATAAGGATAAGCAGGCAAAAAGCAAATGAAGTTTCTATAGGGGGGAGGGATCTTCCTGAATCAATTGATCCAATCCAAAAAAGAAAAAGAAAAGAAAAGAAAAAAAAAAAGAAAAAGAAAAATCCTGCCCAGGAGTGTCTAGACAATTTAGTTTTAGTTTATTATAGGTGTAGTCAAGTTGACTTCACTTGGGATATGCCTTTCAATATTTCTCTCTGCTTCTTGGCTACTACAACATAAGTAGCTTCAACCTTCTGTTGCTACCTCTGTGATGTTATAAGTACAGATGATGTTGGAAAGAAATCTATGAAAACATGAGCCAAAACAACTACTTCTTCCTTTTTAAGCTATTTCCCCCACATATTGGCCACAGTGACAAAATGTGTGAATTATTACATTTTTCATTTTATGTTATGTACTTTCTCTATAGAATCTATTTAATGGCAGATGATGGGAAAACTATGACTGTGTCATATATTTGTGTAACAATGAGAGTTAAGAAATGAAAAAGCTCATGATAGTTCTAAAAACATTTCCATTACGCTTAAAACATATTTTCTATGACAAATTATATTGTTTTTTAAAAAAATATTTTTTTCCAAATGATTTAGGCCACACTGCTATAGAACACACCAAGACTACATCATAAATACACTTTCAATGCCTACATACTGTCATGCTTCCCCACTCAAAAACATTATTTTTAAAAATAATGCATTTTTATTGTAAATGTTAGAATTTGAACTAATCTTCATGATTTTAAATCTGAGATAAGTTATCCCCATAAAGCTATAATAGGTATCTTCAATAAGGCAACAAATACCATCTTCTCAGGTGAAGCCTGAGAAACAAATGAAGACCCCTGGCCTCATGGTAACTACAGTCTCCTTGGCAGCATTCACTCTACACAAGGTCATGGAAGTGTACAATTTCTGTTGTGGGTCCTCTTCTGCATCCTATTTCACAGTCTCTTTTAACCTAACCCCTGTGTCTTGCTTCCTCTTCTGTTGTTATGATAAAATACTCTGACATAAGTAATTTGAGGGAGAATGGTTTTATTATAGCTTGCAGGTCAAGAAGAGTTAGTTTTGTGATAGAGATGTCAAGACTACAGGAATTTAAAATAGCCTGTCATGTCATATCCACAATCAGAAACACAGAGCAATGAATGTCTGATGCAGCTTAGTTCCATTTCTCCACTTAAGATAGATAGTTCAAGCTCTGGCTGAGGAAATAATATCACTCAATTACAGTAGGCAAGTCTTTACACCTCACTTCATACAATCAAGATAATTACTCACAGGCATGGCCAGAGACCCATCTTCCAAGTGATTCTAAGTGCTGTCAGGTTAACAATTCACACAAACCATCAATCCAATCAACCCACTTATCTAAAACACCATATTTTCTGCCACAAACCATAAGGCATACCAAGACCAAAACAGGAGCATCCTAAGGTGACAAATTGGAAACACAAAGAGAAGACTGTCTGTATCTAATATGAGGAATTCTGGAAGATGCACAAGGATGCTGTGATTTGAGGTAGAGGTCTGTCGTTCTGCATTAGGAAAGTTAACAAGTGTGGAAACTGACTTTATGTCTAAAGGATAGGTGACATCTTGGTTTATATTTAATGTCCCAATCTATTTTTTTCTGTCATCATTCCATTGCTGTAAAGATCCACCATGATAATTAATAGATAATATCAATAATTAGATTGAACACTGTAATTTTAAACTTCCTCTTATTAACCTCAGTTGGAATAAGTGAAATCTTAGTTCTTGAGGAAAGCTATTAAAAAGCTATGGAATGTACATCCATGGTGGCACATGTGTTTAATCTCAGCACTTGGGGGGGCCAGAGAAAGGCAGATTTCTATGAGTTCAAGGTTAACTTCTTCTACACAAAGAGTTGCAGACCAGCCAAGGCTACATAGTGAGAGCCTGTCTTAAAAAAGAAAACAAGATTTTTTGAAGCAAAAGCATCATAAGTGGCATTAACATTCCTTTATCCTTAGGTAAAGAATTACACAGCTATAACCTTATTTATGGCCTATATAAAATGAAAGTTTTCTAGGAAAGTCATTGGACAATTGCCCTGTTTGAACTTTTAAAATAGTTATAATTATGAGGGAATAAAGCATCATATTGTTTTCTAGCTAATATTTTAAATTCTGTCCAGGTCTATTAGTGTCTATTGATGGCCTACACATAGTAGGTTCTTTCCATTGTGAAGATGCTTCTCCAGGCAGATCTGTATGCACAGAATTTAGATCCTGGTTCACTTGCTTGCTAATTTTTCATAGACTGTAAATGTGCTTGCCATCATTTCCTCTCTTGTACAAATCCTTACTAAGAATACTTACTCTATCTGTAATTATGTATGACAGAGAATCTTTACAAGTTTACACAGCCATGGATTAAGTCACAGTTTTGAGAAAGACAAGCAGAGACTCTCAGGAGGGTAACTCATTCATATGTATGTTAGTCCTCCTCCTCTGCCCACACAGGCTATTAAAGATAAGATGGAGATCAAATGATACAGAGACTATGGTCTCTAATACAAGCAAGATATGAAGAATTTTCCCCATAGCTTCAAAAGTTTTTCTAACTTTATTGTACCCCATCCATTTTCATGTACCATTAGCTATCATATACAATTAATCCTGAAAGGGCATGGAGAAATAGAGTCAACCCTTAGTTGCTGTTTTGTTGTTGTTGTTTTTTACTTTATTCCATGACTCTGTAAGAACCATGACTTGTCTAAAGACATGAGGCTAACATACGCTGCAGTTCTCAGTGTCTACAGTTTTCTACAGAACTACTAGCTGTTATATAATGAGTGCCAAGAATTTTTCATCACTGAATCCCACCGATTGAATTTGCATATACTAAATATCACTTAAAAGAATTACGTGTTTTTTTCCCCTTCAGGGGATAAGTGACTTGAATCTTCATGTAGAGCCCTCATGAATTCTTTGGCAAGGCTTCTGAGCTGTACACTGTTTTAGCACTCCACATTGTAATGATATGACCTCTGCATGTAACCACCTAGAAAACTATTGAACACACACAAGATAGGTAGGTAGATAAGTAGATAGATAGATAGGTAGGTAGATAGGTAGATGATAGATCTACTAAGTAACTCTCAGCCCAAGATCCCAAACTAGAGGTTAGGTATTCAAGACCAAGACACTGTCAGGATCTAGGGCTGGCAAAGGAGGACAATATTCCTGATTTGCAGATGGAATTTCCCATCATGTCTTCATATGACCAAAAGGACACGGCAGGGTTGGACTATCACTCAGCTGAATAGCATTTAACTAACATGTGTAATTCCATTGTTTTGAATAGTGAGACAGAGACATAGGCAGGCAGGCAGGCAGGCACGCACGCACGCACGCATGCACACAGGCACACACACACAGACACACAAACAAGAGGTGGGAATACAGACAAGGATGCACAGGACTAGGATGAGGAGGTGGTCTAGGTCTGGAAAAGGAGGACAGGCAGCAAGAGGGGAGGATGGGGAGGAAGTGCCAGGCAGAAGACAGCTCCTTGGAGACTCTTTTATACACACTCAGATCCCATTCATTAGGGCTCTGCTTTCAGGACCCAACCACCTCCTAAGGCTCTACTTCCTTCCATCCAGCCCCAGATAATCCTCATGTCGGGTCTCACGTTTCAGTGCAGGAGTTTGGTGCAGGAGTAGCTGGCAAACATTCAGATAGTAACTCTCTCAGTGCCCTTGAGCCACATAGTTTGACATACAATAGTAGAAAAGATGGTTTCCAGGGAACATGTCTCTGATGGATAAGACGGACATTTGAATAAATGTAAGGCATGTAACATTAGAACATGCAGTAAGGAATCAAAGGAGAAGTGAAAGATGCTATAAAGGGGACAGTAATGCTGTAAAGGGGACAGTGCGGAAGTGAAAGGCAAGTGACATCCCCTCTGAAAAAACAGATGCTATTCAGAAATAGACACAGATAAGAACGGTCCAGGCAGAAGTGCTGTGAGAAGGTGATGATGGGTACTGACTCTAGAGGAAAAGGTTTCACTCAGGCATTATGAGGACTCATGAAGGCTACTAAGGTTTCCTAACTACAGTTACTAATAGTGGAGGTTTTTCAGGAGAGAGCAGTATAGTCGTAATAAACATGTATGAATGAATCACACAGGACTTAGCAAATTCCGTTGAATAAGAAGACTTGTGTCAGACATTTGATTTGCTTTGGTTGGGAAGACATTATAGATGCCCTCAAGTTATACTTGTGGAAATTAAAATACAATCTCATGCACTCTGCATTCCATGCCCCATAATATGTACACGACTCAGATGCCACATCTCAAATGGCAACTCTACCTATTTGGACAACAATGATAAGAAAATTCCTTTGTCTCATTCTACATGATTCTCTTCATAACACACCTCATCACATTAATATCATGCTTAACCTGCCACTTCTCTTTATTTTTTATTATTTATTTATTTTATATAACCAAGTCCATTTAAATGAAAACAAACATTTATAGACAATATTTGGGAATTTGGGCGTTGTTCTTTCCAAACTGCTTCCTGCTGGTAAGGGACGCTGTCATGGGGGATTCGAAGAAGATTCAGAAATCCTGGCTGTAGTCTGTAAGGCTGCTTTGTCCAGCTGTTTTGAAAGTAGTATCACCTGGTACTCTGTTTCAGGGGGTCTGGCTTGATCAAACCACATTAATCTGGAAGGAATCCACATATTTTCATTTTCTGTGGAAACAAAAATAGAAATCCTTTTCCCCAGTAACTTGTCCTTGAACTTAAATTTTGGAGTCAAAGAATTTTTTTTAATTTAATTTATTATTTTACATGTCGATCCCAGTTCCCTCTCCCTCCCTCCCACCCTCCCTTTTCCTCCCTCCCCCTTCCTCCCTCCCTCCTTCCCTCCCTTTTACCCTCTCTGCCCTCTCACATGCACTCTAACAACCCTCTCCTCCCATCCCCCCACCCCAATTCCATATGTAGGGGAATGCCATCCAGTTGGGGTCATGTAGGTCTGACAGGTCATGTGAAGTAGGGACTAGGGCTTCTCTCCTGTCTCTAGATTAAGGCAGTTATCCCTCCATGGGGGATGTGTTTGCGAAGTCCTTTTGTGCACCAGGGATACATCCTGGTTCCACTGTCTGAAGTCCCTTAGACTGCTCAGACCTTCTGGCTGAGACCCATATTCAGGGGGGCCTGAGTCAGTTCCATGCTGGCTTCCCAGCTATCAGTCTGGTAGCCTGTTAGCGCCTCCTTGTTCAGATAAGCTGTCTCTATGTGTTTCTGCTGCCTGGTCTTGTCCTCTCCATCTGCATCTGAGTTCTACTTCGACTCAGTGTTTATGTATGGGTGTTTGCTCCTTTTCCAACAGGCATTAGTTGAGGGCTCCATGGATAAGTTAGTTGTTGATCTCACTCTCCAGGAAGGGCATTTATGGTAGCCTTTCCACGGAAGCTCAAATTGTTATTTAGCAGCAGTCTTATAGTTCTCTAGACCTTTCTTTGTGTTCAATTTTATCTTCAAACCAATATTGGCTCCCTCTTTTATATTCTCTCTTTCTCCCTCTCTCTCTCTCTCTCTCTCTCTCTCTCTCTCTCTCTCTCTCTCTCTCTCTCTCTTTTCTGTCTTCTATTCCTAACCAGGCTCAATCTTCCTGGTCGCACATGTTTTCCTTTCCTCCCCCTCGTTTTCTCCTACTTCTCTCTCCATTCGCTGTCCCCCTCCCACTTCCCCTGAGCTCTGGGGGACTTGTCCCTTACCAGTTCTGTGAGGGACTTTATATGAATCTCTTAGAATACACCTTGTATCCTAGTTCCTCTGGTGGTGTGAATTATAGGCCGGTGATCATTTGATCTAGGTCTAAAATCCATATATGAGTGAGTACATACTATGTTCCTCTTTTTGTGACTGGGTTACCTCATTCAGGATGGTTTCTTCAAGTGCCATCCACTTGCCACTTCTCTTTAAAAACCCAAACTGTTCAATATTCAAGTATTGAAAGTTTTGATTATTGCATTGTCAAATGAGTTTTCCAAGGGACACCTTTAGCTGTTGTCTGTTCATACACACAAATGTACAAAATAGTAAAAGCTGTCAAGCGGCCATGACCAACATGATTCTTAAATAGAAGAAATCCCTAGAGAACATTCTTGTGACCTGGCCTCACACCCCACTGTGCTCATTACAGAGTCGGTAAGACAGAAGTGATAAATGAGGTAGCATGACCCAATACCAATAAAACTCTATCCACATGGGTTTTGTCCAAGGCAGTTAAAACATCTTAGGAGGAGAAAAATAGATCAATGGCAGAGATCCTAGAAAACTAAAGTATTTTGGAAAAGCTTTGGAAGACCTATAATCACATCTAAAAAAGAATATAGTAGGTTAGATTAGAGAATATGAAATAAAATGTGTGAAGAAAGTCAGTGTGATTGGCATACCATGTTAAATTCTTTAAAGGAAAAAAAAGCCTGGTGATTGAACAGATAAGGTTGACTCACCAAGTAATGCAATTGTTAGTAACTATCTAAACTTATAGCTCAGTTCTCATATGCTAGGGATTCTTTACTTAATTTTCTCCCCACATCTCCTCCTTGTTTCCTTTGCTTACTATCTAGAGCTGCTGATTTGCCTGGACAACATCAATGGCCTTCTGTGGACACTGATGTCCAGTGTATTTGGCCAGCAGGAAGTGAGTGGGTAGACAAAGAACACAGATGAGCATCCTGTATCCCTTAACAGATGGTCAGTTTTACACACTGGGAATGCTTTTTGAGACAATCCTTCCTTCTTGGCTCTGGGAGGATTGGTTTCTTTGCATTGTTCATTCAGTTTGTAGATTGTTGGAAGTTTGCTTTGCTAACTCTGCTTTTCTGAATTATTGCTACATTTCAACAACAACTCCCCCATTCACACACTCCCGTAATTAGTCCCTTGGACAAACAAAATCGTTGTAAATTAGTCTAAGTGTCATACCTATTCCTTTTGAGACTTCACCTGCTAGCTATATATAACCTTTCTCAAACATTGTTTCTGTCTGTTTCCAAATTTTCAGTTATTTGTTATATGGACCTTTACCCAAATCCATCTAAGTAGCTAGTATTTGTTCTCATGCCGCAGCACTGTGTTCAGAAATGCCTTTGGACAGTATTTAGCCAGCCTGGCATAGGATATGGAAATGACTGGATTCAGTGTCCCTGACCTGAATATCCTATTCTAAAATGTGCTCTTTGGACATATTGTATAACTCTAAGGCAGATATAGAACATCTGGCTAAGATGAAGACAACTCCAAAATATAGACAAACTGATGTATCTACAAATAGCTTCAACCTTGTGGGTTTAACATGAAATTGAACTTCCAGAAGCCCCACCATGAAGATCAGTGACACCTTTTATCATCAGTAACTGTGAGACCTTCAGGGAAGGTTCCTAATTCTAAAAATTTCTGTTTCTGTCTGTTATGAAAAATGTCATTGCTCTTACACTTGTTAGATGGGAGTATTCTGCTCTTATTTACAACTCTTCTCTCTCTTCTCTCTCTCTCTCTCTCTCTCTCTCTCTGTGTGTGTGTGTGTGTGTGTGTGTGTGCGCACACACATGTGGGTGCATGCATGTATGTGAGTGTGGCACTTCTACATGACAGCACACATGTGGAAGTCAGCAGACACCCTCAGGTGTTGGTCCTTACCCCCCACTTTGCTTGAGATGGGGTCTCCTTTTTGTTGACCAATTGTGTATAACAGGCTGACACACAGTGCCTGGGGTTTCCCTTTCTCCACTTTCTGTCTACTTTTAGGAGGGATGAATTTACTTATACACACATGTTACATGGATTCTGGAGATCTGAAGGCAGATCCTTATGATTACATGGCAAATATTTTACCTATTGAATCATATCCCCAATCCCCATTCAATTTGTTCTTTAAAAAATCATTTTAATTAATTCTTGGAGAATTTCATACATTAATATAATGGATTTTTATCACATTCACCATCCCATTACTCCTCTAATTTTCCCCAGTTCTGTAAACCCCCATTGACTGACCTCCTCACTTCATGGCCTCTTTTAAATTTTTTTTTGTTTTATTACCCAGAGTCCAGTTTGTGCTGCCTAAGTACATATAGGCATGGGGTCACTCACTGAAGAAGGGTTGGCCTAGTAGGGGCCACACCCTTAAAGAAAACTAAAACTGACTCTCTACCCTCTAGAGGCCACGGTCTCTCAATAGCTCCTCAACAAGGGGTGGGGGTACTTGTGAGCCCCTCTCCACTCCATGCTGGAATGTGAACTCTGCTTGGTTTTGTTCAGGGCTTCTGTAGACAACCACAGCTTCTGAGAGTTTGTGAGTGTATCAGTCCAAAAGACACTGTTTTGCTTGTCTTCACCCTAACTCTGGTTCTCAAAACCTTTCTTCTCCCTGTGTTGATCCCTGAAACTTGAAAGAGGGTCTGTAATACTGATGGCCCATTGTGGCTAAATTGATTCATTGAAAAAATTAAGGAATATGACATATCTTTAGCCAAATTAACCAAGAGGGAGACAGAGGGTCCAAATTAGTAAAATTAGAGATGAAAAAGAAAACATACTGAAGATATTGAGGAAATTCAGAAAACAAGACAGATGTAGTATAAAAGATCTATATTCCACTAAATTGAAAATCTAAATGAAATGAATTGATCTCTCTCTCTCTCTCTCTCTCTCTCTCTCTCTCTGTGTGTGTGTGTGTGTGTGTGTGTGTGTGTGTGTGTGTGTAGGGGGGTGTCTGTGTATTGACTACCAAAATTAATTTGAAATGAAGTAAATAATTTAAACAAACCCATGACCACTAATGAGATAGAAGCAGTGCTTTTAAATCTCTCTCAAAAAAAAAAAAAAAAAAAAAAAAAAAAAAAAAGACGGGACCAGATCGGCACAGTACAGAATTCTACCAGAACTTCAAAGAAGAATCTGCACAGTACCCCTTAAATTATTTCACAGAGTAGAAAAGGAAGGAAACACCTCCATATTCTTTTGATCAAGTCAGAGAAAGATCAAATGAAAAAAAGAAAATTATAGGCTGATTTCTCTTATGAACATAGATACAAAAATTCTCCATAAAATACTTGCAAACCAAATTCAAGAATGCATCAAAAAGATTACATACCATGATCAATACAGCTTCATTCCAGAGCTACAGGGATAGTTCAGTAAATATAATCCACCATATAAACAGACTTAGAATCAGAAACCACATGATACCATTAGATGCAGAAAATGTCTTTGAAAAATTCAACATGCCTTTATGATAAAAAGACATGAAGAATCTAGGGGAATGGGGGACATATCTCAATGAAATAAAGGCAATGTAAAATATTCCCACAGCCAACATCATCTCAACAGAAAGAAACTCAAAGCATTCCCACAAAAATCAGGAACAATGACACAATATAATATTTGAATTATCAACTAAAAAATAGGACAAGAGAAGAGATCCAGAGGATACACACAGTCCAGTTGGACTTGATGGATTTAAAGAGAATTATCAAAGGATAGAAGGAGAGAGAGAGAGAGAGAGAGAGAGAGAGAGAGAGAGATGGGAGAGAGGGGGGACAGAGGGAAAGAGGAAAAGGAAAGATAGCTCAGAGGCTAAGAGCACTGGCTGCTCTTCCAGAGGTCCTGAGTTCAATTCCAAGCAGCCACATGGTAGCTTACAATCATCTCATCTGTAGTAAGATCTGATGCCCTTTTTCTGGTGTGCAAATGTAAAAGCAGATAGAGCACCCTTATACATAAAAATTTTAAAAATAAACAGATAAAATGGTAAACTGCTTGAGTAAAAAGGGAAAGGGGTTGAGAAGAGTAAGGGGAAGGAGGTGAATATGACTAAAAACACTATTTAAAATCTCAAAGAATTAATAAAAATATTATTTCTAAAACTCAACAAATTTCAAGCAATAGATCTTTGTATATAGACTTATTAAAATAGAATATTAAACAATAAACTGGACTTTATTTATTTATTTTCTACACAGCTTCTCACTATGTGGCTCTGGCTGTCCTGGAACTCACAGACATCTGCCTACCTCCACCTCCCATGTTCTGGGATCAAATGTGTATGCCAATATACCTGGTTGGGTCTTTTGTTGTTTTGGTTTGTAATTTTTTTAAAAGAAGGGAGATTCTCAAGAACAACAAAAGTTAAAAAGAAAATCAACAAAATAAAACGTAATATTATTTTCAAGAGAGTAAATTTGCATTAATGGTCAACAGGGAGAGAGAAAATAAGTACCAACCTGGAATCATTGATCCAGCCAACTATCTCTGATGAATAGAAGGAAATGGAAAATGTCCCCTGACAAGTAAACATTGGAAGTATTGGTGACCAGAAGGTCTAAAGCCAGGCATATGGTGCAATGTCAACCTCAGGGTCACAGGCAAAAGAACCAGAAGTTCTGAGTTAATGCAGACTGAGTTAGAAGTCACCCTACAATACATGGGAACCTACTCCTACTTATGAAGTCGATAAAAAGAAACAACAGAAAACAACCCATCTAAAAGGGGGAAAAGGCCATTCCTTTTATAAACATTTCAATTATTAGTAACCACTGATGATTGACAAGCAAAATGAAATATCCAAACAGTGGTTAGGAAGGATAAAGGCTAAGGAAAGAGACTTTAAGAAATAAATGACAGGAGAGATGGAGAGATGGTTCAGTGGTTAAGAGGACCTGCTGCTGTTGCAGGGGTCACTGGATCACTTCCCAGAGCCCAGGTGGCACTCATAATCATCTTTACCAATGGTTCCATGGGGATATGGCGTCACTGGGCACACATAGGGTGCTTACATACATGCAGGCAAAACACTCATAGACATAAAATAAATAAGAAACAAAATCTGGAAAAAACTATAAACTCAAACAATGAGTCACTATAGTAGTTCACATTGCAAAAACATTTAAATAATGGAATATCTGTGATTATCTGAGATGGTCTTTAACCATTAAATAAATTAAATTTATAGTCTAAAATCTTTCAAAAATAAAAAAGGAATCCTTGCTAGGACCAGGTGGAGAAACACATTTTAATTTATATTCGGGAAAGGGTAATTCTTTTCTCATTGTTACTGCTTCAGAGAACTAAAACCAAGAAAGTCCCCCCCATTATTTTTTAAATGAATGCAAGTTCACATATCAAACCTGACAAAGACAGAACAAGAAAAGAAATGTATGCATGCATATATATCATACCTAATTCAACATATATATATATATATATATATATATATATATATATATATACACAATGCCTTAACAAAACATTAGAAAATTAAACCCAACAAAATATACCAAGGCATATACTGTAACCAAGTAAGGTTCATGAACTGTAATGTAAACCTGACATAATATTATAAAATTTACTATTACAGTTCACGGCTATAATGAAGAAGTCACATGATCATCCTAGTATATACAGAAACTTATTAATAAGATATAGTCTCTAATAAAAATAATATCCATGCCACCTCGAAGCAAAGAGAGAGCCTTCAGCTTTTTGGTGCATTGAAATTGAAAATAACAGCACCAGACAGTGGTGCGTTCTAGCCCTCACAGCAACTATAAGCTATGGGTTTTGCCTCTAACCTTAACAGATGAACTACAGAAGCATAAAACACTGTGTGTAAATTCATATGGGTAATAACAGCAGAGACATAACTTGAACCCATGAGGTAGTTTAGAGTTCACCTCAGAACCACCGTGATAAGTTTCAAGAAATAACATAGTTTGTTTTCTTTAAATAATTCCAAATTTCTCCTTAAGCCCACAGATGGAAAGAAATTCTATCTCACTAGTTATTGGGGTACCAAATCAAATGGTTGGTGTTCTTTCAGTTAGGAGCCTACTAGGACTCAATCTTAGGTGAGTGCTCTTAATTTTACCATAAACCCATCATGTTAATGTGCATCTCCTCAACATTGTATTTCTTCAGAGACCACCTACTTACCCACAAGAATTTCATTCCAGTCAAGTTTGTAGGGCTTTTTTCTTTAGGCTTATATAGGGAAAGCCCAGAGGTGCTAGTGTGATGTGGGGAATGTTTCCTGGGGAACTTCAACACACAGAGAGACACACACCACCCCTATACCATACATGCACACCATCCCAAGACAGACAGACACAAATACTCCCTACATACTGCAAACCATATATATTCCACACTTACACACACCCCATATACCACACACACACACACACACACACACACACACACACACACACGCCTACTCACTCCAGAAACAGAACACAAGACAAACTAAAGCAACTGTTCTATCAAAGGCGAATGCGGTTTTCCTGGAGTTAGTAATAGAGTGTGGATGAACAGTCATTTATAAAATCAGAGACAATTCAAAAGCTATAACACCATAAACTTCACCCCAACACAGCTGAGAACTCACGGCACTTGCAGCCCTGGCGCTCTCTCTACAACTTGCATGAGCTCAATAGGTCTGAGCAATCTCTTTTTGTTGCAGCTTAGCTTTCAGAGTCTCCTCCTCCAGCAGGTATTCTTGGTTTGGTTTGGTTTTTATTCCTTTTATAAAACTGGGGAGGAGCCTTTGGTAATCTTCAAAGTTTTCCTTTCCCCAGGAACTAGTAAGTGAGGAAATTTGCAGACACACATTTAGGGGTCCCTGCAAATGCTCAGGCTGGCAGAGGTATGATCCACCAGAGACAAGAAGGAAATCCAGTTCAACATGACTTAGATGAGCTGGTTCCAACTTCTAAAGTCTGAGCCCAAAGCTTTATTTTTGACATTTGTAAGTACAGCATGACCTTGGAGAAAAGTCTCTTCATGACAGTTACCACAACAAAGCTCAATGCTTGACTACATTAAGCTCCTTTATAAAGTAAAGAACCTGTAATCTGTTCCACCAGAATGGGTTCTACTAACTGAGAAACAATGCTTATGAGTCTGGGTGAAGTAAAGATCACCAGGCTATCAATAGTACTACTTGCAGCCTTCTGGGTTGAAAACAGGTGTAAATCGTTATGTTGACGAGAAAAGCCTGCATGTATAACATTGCTGGTTTCAATACTGCTTCCTGTGAGCTCAGGAATTAGTGCCCTCTACACACCTCAGTAGACCTCTCAGTATCATTATCTCTAATCCAGACTGGTCATCGTGGATGAGAGCATAATCAGGCCTGCCTGGTCCTTACACCTTGAAAGTTCCACTGTATTAATGTCAAGCTCAAGTGCAAGAGTTAGTACCAGGACAGAGCATCACAGTACCAGATACCCAGTCCCAATCCACTGGAGGTTTGACAGCATGGGCTCATGGAGATTGCAAGGTGCAAAACTTACCCACCCCCTCTCCAGCAGCTGCTTCTGGGCTTCTTGAAAGCTTCCTATTCAAAAAAACTCAGGAGCATCCTCAAATCCTGTCTATTCTTTGGCCATCTGAAGCTATTACTGCCTCTTGAAATGTCTTATATTAAAACAGTGGGCAGTATCATTTTTTGACAACTTTTTCTTCTGGCTTTGCCACACAGAGGTTGTTAATTTTCTTCAGAAAAGAAAAAAGAATTCACGTGGCCACGATCTTAGAACATTAAAGGGGAAATTACCCATCACAAGAAAACCAAAGACAAAGTTGTATCTCAATAAATTCCCCCACCCCATCACAGTGTGTATATATATATATATATATATATGTGTGTGTGTGTGTGTGTGTGTATGTGTGTGTGTGTATGGTGTGTGTATAATTATATATATATATATATAATTATATATATACATATATATTTGTTTAAAAATAATTTTATGTGCATGCCAAAATATTAGTCACGAGTGTCAAACTTCATAGTATTAGATTTGGGGAGATTTTATTTTTTAGTTGATCTTTAGTGAAGTGTTCATTTTCTGAATTTTTGTAATCTCAAAAGTATTTTCCCTCATGTAACAGCACCAGGAGGACCTTGCAGTTTGAGGTCAGTGGCACACCTCCCTGTGCTGTGGATGGCATGTGATTTCATACTGGTGACTGCATATATCAGCTCTTTTTAACATTAAAAAAAATCCTTTGTGAGGTAGAAATCTAAAGCTACAGGGGCTCAGTTAGGGTCTCTGTTGCTGCAACCAACCCCCATGATCCCAGGTGCAAAAAGAAAAGGCAAGGACCAGCTGCTCATGAAGAAGACAAGACTGAACTCTCTCAACTGTTAGGAAGCCATTCAAATAGTCATAAAGCTACTGTTCCTTCTCTTACCATCCCCCTCAACCATTTGGGGAGTGAAGGGTTTTCCTTTTATCTGAATCCAAAGGAAGTGGAATTCAGAACAAATCAGCATAGTTCTGTGGTAGTTCTAGTACACTTTATATCACTTCCAAGCATATCATTGACAAGCCATGGTTTGACTCATAAGATTAAAATTTATGTTGTGGCTTATTAGATGCTAGCACACTTGGGGTTTTATTTGCGGTTTCCCGGCAATGGTTAACTCTCCTGACACCAAAGTTAGCACAGTTTTGAGGGTGTTCGTACTTTTGCAGGAAAGGAGAACTGACCACCCTAGGAGTTAGGAAATTTCTAATATATTTTTGGGGCCCAGGCAGTTTCTCCAGAAGTCGGAGAATAAAAATTATAACAGAAAAGGCTAAAATTTTCCATATTCTAATGATTTTCCAAAAGCAACAGAAAAGCAAAGTTTGTAAGGGTTCCACTGCATCCCTAGGAAAGCATTGAATCAGCTGGCTTCCATATGCCCCTGTGCAGTGCAACACTAATTAATATGCTCACACTTGGAGAAGGATGGATTGTTAGCAGCACAAGCCTTGATACCGGCTTAGGTTGACTAGAGTAAATAACTGCTTCTACCCTAGATTTCCAACTATAGCTTACTGATAGTTTCCACACTAGGTAATTAGTTTCTTGAAGATTGTAGTGCTTTGTGTTTGAATCCATTTTCTTTTGAGGTGGAAAATTGGAGCTGGCCAAGATGTTATGCTTATAACATACATGCTTTGGATCTTTATAGTCTGAACATGTGATGTTTTGTGCCAAAAGCTCCTGGAGAAATAATTTAATTGATATTAACATGGTTATTCAATGAGTATGTTGCTCTCACCCAAAGTTTGTATGTTAATATCTAACGCACAGCATGATGTCATGAGGGGGTAGAAGTTTTGAAAAGGGTGGTGCCTCATGAGTCAGATTAGTGTCCTTACAGGGAAGGGAAGTCCCAGATAGTTCTCTGACTTAGCTTCTTCTGTTACTTGTTTTCAACCTGAAGAAAGACCTTCACCAGCACCCTACCTCAGCCTTACAGCAGTTGAAACTAACAGAATTAAATTTCCATTATTTATGTAACCTAGTGGGTATGTTTTAAATAACAGTGCAAACAACAGACACAATAATAAAATTTTAAACATGAGGAAATCTCATTTAATAAGAGAGAATAAAAAGCAATTATTTATTTTCCCAAAGTAACACATTCAGGTGTCTTAAGTGTTTTAGAAGTAAAAATGTTAAAACACGAAGAGAAAAACCAAAATGTTGGATTTTCTCTGAAGTAATTTAAATATTTATGTAAGTCAAAAGAGAATTGAGGTAAGACCTCTTACTTATACATTCACATCATTTTTTCTGGTTTTGAAATTTGTGTTTGTTTAAAATGCATGTAAATGTCCTTGTCCATATTTTAGATCATTCTTTCAAAACTGAAGGCCAATGCTTCAATTTTGCTTATGAAAACAAAAATGAGCAGGAGTTTGCTTTCTGTTGCTGTGATAAACATAAAGAGCAAAAGCAAGGTGGAGAGGAAATGGCTTTCATGTGCCCCATTGTGACCCATCACTGAGAATTCAGGGAAATCTCAACCAGCAGCAGAGGGAGGAACTATACCAGAAAGCTGCTTACTGGCTTGCTCCCTCCCTGTGGCTTGTTCATCTTGCTTTTTCCTGTGGCCTTGGACCACTTACTCAGGTGTGGCACTGCCCACAGGGGCTTCCCCTCCCACATCAATCATTAATCAAGTGAACGTCCCACAGGCTTGCCCACAGGACAAGCTGATGAGGTTCTTTCTCCTCAGGTGACTCTAGTTTGTGTCAGTTACAAAACTGAACCAGAACAAGAAGGGTTCATTGGCTGATCCAGACATAACCACTATCTCAGCATACTGAAATGAAAGAGTGTTTAAGGAAACTTGTGGTGGACCTCAAAGTATGTCCCCAGACTAACCTTCTCAACTAGTCCAGAACATAAAACATACATACATACATACATACATACATACATACATACATACATACATATATACCAATCACAGTAGCTAACCATGTGACAAGCAACTTTGGCCAATGGAACACTGACACCCATTCCCACAACAGAGACTTGAAAGGGGTTTGTCCTTTCAATGTTCCTTTTTGAAATTCAGGTCTACGTGTTCCTATGAAGCCATGGAGGGAGACCATTGTGGGGAAACTCTGAAGAAGTATCTCTGCTAAGCCTCTCAGTCAGGACAGCACCAACTCCCTTTGTCAGTGTCTCTAGTCAACTGTAAGAAAGAAAGACACCTCCCAATTGCTATGAAATTATGAGATATAAAACAATGTGATTGTACTAGAGTTTTTGACGGGTAATTTGAGATAAGTCCTCATATGAATTGCTTTGGCTATGTAAAGTGTGTTCTATAGTAGTAGGCTAAGAAATAAACCATCTGGGGACAGAACGGCAGATGAAAAAAATCTTAAACATCAGAAAGCTGAAAATTGTAATGATATATACCTTATGAAATAGAGAACAGTTAGAATTAGGAACAATGGATGTTAATCAACATGCAGAGTGACTGGAGCTTTCCCACAGTACTGATAAAAGGAAAATGTCATCCATTCAAGGTGAAAAGTGATCTGTAAACATCATACAAAAACAAATAGTCCCGGCCCTGCCCTCTGGATCTACCATGCACTCTGTTGGCTTCTCTTCATGGGTAACTCAAAATGGCAACTCTGGCTTAGAACTCCATGTTGGGCTGCCTGAGACATTGTGTGGAGCATGGAACTCCTCAGACTCAGTCCTCCTTCCTTCATTAGGATCAACAAACAAAGGTCTAAAGAGTAATGGAGTATGTTAACATCTCAACTCCAGAATGATGTCATTAAATAGTAGAAATTCTGAAATTAAGTTAAGCTGTAAAGGCGGGGCCTCATGGACAGGCTTAATGCCCTGACAAGGAAGGGAAGTCACAGCTAATTCTTGGGATCCTTCCATTTCTCTGAAAGAATATCTCCCTTCACAAATACTGCCTTTACATCTACTTCACAAAGGACCTACACTAAGACAATCATTCAGTGATAGAAAATGAGGAATATCATGGGTAAATCTTAAAAGCATTGTGTAGTTTGAAAAACACAGTTTCAAGGGAATAAATACTATATGGATCTATTTGCTTAAATTATATAAGGAGAAAGCAATCAGAATAACATCTGACTCCAAGAGGGATTGTTTGCCATAACTGGGAGAAAAGAGACAGCCTAAACTGTCTATGGGGATGATAGGTCCCTGTAGTTCTACAGACTTGAATTGAACAAAACTCATGGAAGACTAAAAATTAGCTAAATCCAAGTACTATAAACAAATATTCAGTTCTAGGTATATGCATGCTAAACAATCCAGACATTGCATTAGTTACTTTGTCATGCTGTGACCAAATAAATACCTGACAAGAATATAGTCAACCCTTTCCAATAAAAATGTTGGTTCCGCTGCTCACTGCAAACCTGGCTAAAATCAACACCAACACCCACCACACAGCAGCCTGAATGTAGGGCTGCCTTTAAATGTCCTCTACCAGGGTCTGTAAGCAAAGGAAATAAACATTATGTATGTAAGCTATTTCCCAGGACATCCATGAATAACCTAGAGTTCAATTCCTAGTGGAAGCTTTGGTTCCAACTTGAATCCTCAGGAGTGTATTGAGTCTGCACTCTACAGGCATTTTAGTCTTTTAAGCTCCCATGCTGCTCATTAAGCTCTACTTGTACTATTCAGGGGATTTCTAGTTGTCTCCAAACTCTTCCAAATTCCTCTGAGAAGCCTTCTGAACCACATAATGAAGAATAGTAACAAACCCTTCTGATACTAACATGTTATTCTATGTGATTTAGCCTGCATCATAATGGCTAGTTCCCTGAAAAGTACAATTTGAGGACTTACCTCCAACTTTGCAGACCAAGGTTTCAGTCTACAATCAGCTATCCCCATTGCTGTGAGCCTCAGGTGTGGTGGGGCCAGTGGGGGGAGGGCACTGTTGTACAGCAAAGCAACTTGTTTATCTCATGGTAACCAGAAGCAGACAACAGAGAAAGGAAGGAACCAGAGATCAGATACTCTGCAAAGGAGCTCAGGGAGCTGCTAGTAGGCCTCACCTTCTGACATGCCAACCACTTCCCAAAATAGCAGCAAAAGCATTCAGCACATGAGTCCACAAGGGGAACATTTCAAATTTAGATCACAGGAGAAGTTCTAGTAAGAGAAACTGTTGATGGCATGGCTTCTGTTTTCCAGTAATATGTCTGTGTCGTGGCATTTAATCCACAATGGGAGAGGAGGCATGGTGGCTTTAGTTATTAGAATGTTTCAACTAATGTATTCTTTTATATTTTTATTTGTTATTGGTATTACTGCCTCTGTGTTCATTATGTGTCTATGCAATTGAAATAGATTAACAACCCATTAAAGTTGTACTTGCAAAAGTAGAAATAAAAAAAAAATAAAAAGTGGATGCAGTGAGGAATACCACCAATATAGAAATTACATTTCTGGACTTTCATCCAATTTCTAGAAAAAGGTGATTTAAAAATATACAAGAAAGAGGATAACCCTAATGATCAAAATAAGTAGATAGTTAGATAGATAGATAGATAGATAGATAGATAGATAGATGATAGATAGATAAGACAATAATATCACAAATGACAAATATAGGTGGAGATGCATTGCATAGGGGTAAGAACTTGTGTTTTAGAATTCAAATTCTGACTTTGTAACAGTCTTAGAGTTTCTATTGCTGTAATAAAACATAATGACCAAAAGCAACTTGGGAAGTAAAGGGTTTGTTTTAGTTTGTAGCTTATAGTCTTTCATCCACCCGTGTCATAAAGGCAGGATCTTGGAGACAGGAATGGATGCAAAGGCTATGGAGGAGGGCTGCTTACAGGCTTCTTCTTCATGGCTTGACTGTGCTGAGCTGGGCCCTCCTACATCAATCACAAATCAAGAAAACATACACAGGTTTGCCTGATCTGGTAGGGACATTTTCTTGACTGAGGCTCTCTCATCAAAAATAATTCTAGCTTGTGTGAAGATTACACAAAACTAGCCAGCACAGTGACTAACTGACTTGATCACTTTGGACATTTACGAAGTTAATTGTGTTTTAATGAATAAAAGTTCCCAAATACTTTGAGAAATACAAAGCAATGCCCAAGAGCCAATATCAATTCTTGAGAATATGGGATTCTGTATACTAACTATGTAATAATGTCTATGAATATGTCAGTGTATTCCTTCTCCAAAGTGAGTCAAGTCATGGAATCCTGTACATTGTGGCCCCTACCAAAACATTCACACTAGAAATTTCCAATTAATATAATGGCTTTATCATGTAATCATAGTCCCCTGGACCTATAAAGAGATAGAGAGAGGGAAAATGAGTGTAGATGAAGTCATCACGATCAATGAATAACCTTGAACATTAATGGTAAGCTCTGTGATACACTAACAGTTCTGAACAAGCAAACTAAATTATTTGGTTTTCTCCAAACTAAATTGTATCAATATATAAATGAAGGGCTAGAAAGATAACACCATCCACCTGGTTACACATTCTGTGCAGATGATAGGAAACAAAAACAAAAACAAAAACAAAAACAAAAACACAGACCAAACTGTTTCCAGCAAAAATGAAAGCTGAGATAGGCCACTTCCCCTTTATGGGCTTTGAAGATGCAGGTCAAAAGAGTGTTTGAATCTGGCTTGACTGATTTTTATTCTCAAGGAAAAACCAAATTACTACTACAGGTCGGAGAACAAAATAAACAGAACACTTTCTCACATTTCTGGTGTCTACTGGCAAAAGTTAGGCAAAGGCTCTGGCAATCCATTCAGGCAGAACCAGTAAAATCTTAGCTCCCTGGAGAATGTAGGATTGTGTGACCCCAACAGACAGAGGATCCCAGCCACCTGAGATGCTGGCAAGTCAGCAGCATGAATGAAAGCACACAGGGAAGGAAGCCTCCGAAACCAGTGGAAGGTCCTGGCCAATTACAGAGCAAAGGAAGGGTCCTACCTGGTACTGATACCTCAGCAAGTCATAGTGATATTTCCGCATTTCTAATCATGTTTCCTTTCCCAAGGAAGATTATTAACAAATATTTTTAATGATGTAACATGCACTGTTACATCAGAGTGAATATGTTCTGAAGTGGCATTATGCAGAAGTAATAAACAGAACCTGGCATATTGGACTGAACTCCACTTTGGGTTTCCTAACTCTGGGAAAAGAAAATACAAAAGGCTTCTCTTTCCACCTGTGCAAGGAATGGGACTAAGGACAAGAGATTCTGCCAGGCCTGGAATGGATGGAAATCTTACATCCTTAAAAAACAAATTCTATATCTGGGATCTTAAAGACTCCATATTCTTGTACTGGATGACAACAACAACAATAATAAAACAACCTTGCCTCCATAACAGCACGGAGGCAACCTGAAGCCCAGGTCCCCTGAACCAACAACAAAGAATCAGGTATCCTAATTCATAGTTAAATTTATGTGTGTCTCACTCTGTTTTGTGACTTTCTGTGAACGCTAAGATGCCACAGGTATGATGTGGGGAGTTTGTCCACATTGTAAAAAATTTATCTTCCCTGATTAATTTATTTTTCTAGTTTCTTTTAAAATACAGAGAAACTGAGGTGACAGCTTTAAGGATTTAAGTTCCCACTAAGCTTTAGTGTCCCAGAGGTCATCAATGGAGGTCAATCCTGGAATAGTATGTAGTGTAGACCAGAGCATGCCTGAGTGGGGACTTGGGCTATGTTACCACAGCCAATCTGTCCCTGGTTCCCAACTTAAATTAGAGGGCTATTTCTATTGTTTTCAATGCAAAGCCAACTCAGGCAAGATAATTTTCAGTCCTGCAGAAGAAAGGCAGACACATTGTGGGAACTACTCTATCTGAACGAAGATGGGAAGAATACACAGCGAGTTCTGTTACAACAGGCCCCTTCTGCCCACAGCCAGGAGTCAGATATGTCAGAAAAGCCAGACTTTGTATGATTTAATGTCAACTTGTCATAAATTAGCATCACCTGAGGGGAACCTGTACCTGAAGAAGTATTCTGATTGCTTTGGTTGATATGGAATAACCCATCCCACTGTGGCGGGCAGTCCAGACAAAGGGTCTGGCAGAAGCAGATCAAGGCCCCTTTGGTAGCTTAGCCCTCTCTTCACTGCCAAGTTGATCTGCCCAATTGTTCCTGTTAACAACTCTGTCCTTAATATCAGAAACAGTGTTACCAAACTTTTATCACATAGGGATAAACAGTTATTTAGAAACTTCAGGGCTTCCAGCATCTGATTCGAACCACTGAGGCACTACCTACAGATCCTGAGCAAGTAACTACCTGTTGTTGGCCTCATCCCCAGTGAGAGGCATCCAGCCATTGGGGACTCTTCTGACTGGTGAGGCACATAGCCTCAAGGACCAAGTAACTACTCTCAGGTCTGGTCCTGCTGTTGCTACTATTGTTTTAAATCTGACTTAATAAATTAAATATATTGTAAGTATATATTCATCTCATTAGTTCCTTTCTTTTAGCAGGCTGTGACTAATGCAGGTGTCAAAGTTTCTCCCTAAACCTGTCATAAGTGAGAGAGAAGAGGCAGAATATCACAAGATATATGACTGAACCCCCAGCCCTACCAAGAACCAAAGCTCTGGGATCTCTGTTTGACAAAGGCATCAGCTTTGCATGG
Source organism: Phodopus roborovskii (assembly GCF_943737965.1). Lineage (NCBI taxonomy): Eukaryota > Metazoa > Chordata > Mammalia > Rodentia > Cricetidae > Phodopus > Phodopus roborovskii. Next base: position 18,112,440 of record NW_026126549.1, on the reverse strand, counting down.
TATTTTAGGGGTCCATGCAACCCCAAAGATTTTCCCTGCTGTAAGGAATCTCTAAATATCCATTCAAAGGGAATAAACAGTGTACCCCCATATCTCCCCCAGCACAACCCACAGGACCTCCAATAGAATTCTCAAATTATCTGCCTCAAAGGAAACTTCATTAAATTTTGAAAACGTGCGCGCGCGCACACACACACACACACACACACACACACACAGGCACACACGCCCTTCCATTTGGCAAGACAATGAAGAAAAATATCCATAGAGTGTACTTCGTGAAGCAGGGCCCAAAGGCAAGAACTGTACTAACCTGCCACACAAATATCCCTTCTTTAGTATTCAGGAACTCTACAGAAAGGGATTTTGTCCTTGCTACGAAGTGTTAATGCCTCTTAATTTAGTCAGGTTTAAAATCTCTCTCCTTTTCTTTTACAATAGCCAAATGAAGTTTTTGTCTTTTCTTTCTCCAGCCTTTTTCGGTTCCAAATGGACTGGTGCCCAGCATTGCTGAAGGGAACATTTCTCCTCAATAGTCAGTGACTTCCACAGAGCAGATAATGCAAGCTCCCTCTGGATAGCTAAATCTAACACCGGAAACAGAGCTTTGTTTCTTGCCAGCCAGATTCAGCGGAATTTATCTGCAGTTACATTATTAAAGCAAAGAATCACCATACCTGAAAGTAATTGCCATCTTGGACATCCCTCCCGAGCCCCCACCTTCCTTCTCCCTGTAAGATACAGAGTTACTTTGCAGGTTCCTAAGTGAAATATACGAACCAACCAGAAGTCTGTGCCTACCCTTGTCAATTACTCTAGATAGACCCTGCAGTGGTATCTTTGAGCCCACCTTGACATTTGACCTTCCCTTAGTGCCCCTAGTTGATTTTCAGTCACCAAAATGGTTTACAAAGACAAGTCATTCTGTTTAAAACGATTCCATCTCTATCCACTGTCCAAACACTACACACACACCTGCAAGACCATGGACAACCTCATTCCCTGCCATCAAAAGATTCTACTTTGGGACTTTTCTTGCCATTCATTTCCACTTGTGTTTTGTCAAATATGTCATGCTTTCTTCACCTAAGGCTGAGTGGGACCGCCTGGAGGGGGGCGGGGTGACACAACTACCTTAAATGCTGCTTTCTCCACCCATTCTTTCTCCAGTGAAATTTGCTTCTTCTAAAAGCAGTTCAGACATTCCTTCCTCCAGAATTTCTCCAAGGACTCAGATCTCAGCTAGGTTGGGGCAGTCCATAAAGCCACTATGTTGTATTTTTCTTCCTGCCAGTCTCCCCAACACCCACAACTGTGTGCTTCTCCAGTGTCAAGACTAGTTCCGGGAAAGCAACTAAAAGCAAATTATTAATAAACGTGTGTGTGACCTCCATGCACATACACCCACATCTGTGGGAGGCAGATGCCCTTTAGTCTTGTGCCTGAAGTGTTTCATTCACAGAGCCAGGGCTTTTTAAATTTTTATGTCTTATTTCTTTGCTATTGCAACATTTAAAACACTTTTTAATTGCAAGACAGAAATAACCAAGCAGCTGACAAGAATAAGATATTGTAGAAGACAGACAACAAGACTATTATATTTTGAAGTTGTACTTTGTCACCTGATACTAAGAAGCAATAATCTACTGTCTTTGCAGAAGTGTGAAGTTTGCTTGGCACATTGGGATGTATGACATCTTGCTAAGGAGTTACACTGAAGAGACTTTATTTTTCCATTTCTTTTAACTAAGATATAACATCAATTTCCAAATAATAATGAGGTACATTATAATGTTTTTCACATGCATTCATTACATGTATAAATCAGTTTAAACTTTTATCTTCTCAAACATTAGTCATTTCTTTACTGTAAATATTTTCAAAATCTTTTTTAAGATTTTTGAGTTGTATGGACATCATCACCTATTGTCAAAACTCATTTGGCTATTTGTATGTAGGCTTGTGTCTACACTCTGTTTTGTTACATTTTCCCATGTCTCTGGTTCGGTTCTTTGCTTATTGATTATTTTACCTTCCTCTCAACATGGCACAGTTTACATAACTACATATTTAGAGTATGTGCTAAAGTCAGGTAATTCTATCTAAAGTTTTTCTCTGTCTTCAAAGACAGCTTTGATCATTTGTTGCTCTTTAAGTTTCTATAAAAAATTCAGAAATTTTGTTCATTTATTACTTTTAGTTCTGTGAAGATTATCACTGGTGTGCTCATACAGATTGTACTGAATCTGTAAATAGCTTCGGGTAGTATTGAAATTGTCACAATAATTCTTTCAGTCTGTGAAATGGGTTCCCATACGTCATACCTTCTTTGGTTCCTTCCATACATGTTTTATAGTTCCATTCTACAGTGTCTTTACTTTTCTGACTAAATTTATTCCTATATGTTTTTGTTTTATTGTTATTGTTCCTATCACTGAGATTTTTGCTCCTGACTTCTGTTTTAGCTAATTCACTCTTGGCATAAGTCCATACCAATGATTTATACATGCTGATTTTATGTTCTGAAACTTGGCTGGATACAGTCTTTAATCCTAATAGGGTGTTTTTAAAGTCATTAGTAGAGATCTCTAAACTATATATAAGAGCATATCATCTGCAAATATGAATATTTGAATGACTTCAATGTTCTTCTCTTGGCTGAATGGCTTCTGGGACTTAAATCTGGAGAGCTACATTGAAAAGGAATGGTGAACATATGTTTTCTTTTCTTGTTTTAGATTCTAACCAAGAAAGATTTAACTTTTCATGAATGGGTTATAATAAAGCAGCTTTGTTCTGATGAGGTGGGTTCCTCTATGCCTAATTTGTTCACTGTTGTTTATTAATAACATAAAAGAGATAATGTATTTTATCAGATGCCTTCCTGCATTTGTTGAGATGAAAATATGGTTTTTCTCCTTCATTATGTTGATGTGGTACATTACATTTATTGACTTCCATATATTGAATCATCCTGGGGTATATTAAATATATTATGAATATTGAATCCATCTCTAGGATGAACACCACTTGATCATGTGAATATTTTCATATTTGGTGTTTGCATCTGTGTGTAGTGTTCATTCTTATGTATGTGCATGTGTTTGATCTGGAAGTACAAGAGTAGAGGTCAGAGGACAACCTTAAGTGTTGGTACTCATTTTCTGCTTTGTATAAGGCAGGGCCCCCTTTTCACTACTGTACACTGAACATGAGTTCCTGAACCATGAGTTCCCAAAGAGTCTCCTATTGTGGCCCACCATCTCACTGTAGAAGTTATGAGATGAAAATATGCACTACTATATCAGGCTCTTCATAGCCTCTAGGGATCTAAACGTAGGTTCTCATACTTGTACAGTAGCACTTTATCCCAGCCCTGAATAATCTTTTTAAGATTTCAGTTTGCTGGCATTTTATTTAGGATTTTTGCATCTATATTCATCAAGCACATTGACCTATAGTCTATCTCACATGCATGTGCCCTGACTCTCTCATTTTCTTTCATTTCCTCATCTGGTTTTGGTATCAAAGTAATGCAGCCCTCTGAAAATGTTTTAGGAAGAATCTGCTTTCCTTTGTTTGTTTGAAGTAAGAATAATTAGAACGAGCTCTCTAAAATAGTCAGTAGAAATTAAGAATGAAGCCATCTATCTGAGATTTTCTAAAACAGGTCTGGGATGGTTTGAAAGAAAATGGTCCCCAAAAGGAATGACACTATTAGGAGTTGTGGCTTTGTTAAAATAGGTGTGACCTTGATAAAGGAAGCGTGTCACTGTGGGGGTAGGCCTTACAGTCTCCTTGGCTCAAGCCATGTTCAGAATGACAGTTTACTTCCTGTTGCCTATGAATGAAAATGTAGCTTTCTCCACTCTCAACTCCTCCATTACCATGTCTACCTGCATTCCAGCAAGTTCTGCCATGACCACAATGGACTAAATCTCTAAGACAGGGACTTTTGGGTAGTGATTCAATTCTGCTACTTGTATTTCTCCTTTCTTGATGAAGACTATCATAAATGCCCCTCATTGAGCTATTTTTGTTCTACCACATAGATGTTGATATGTTGGGTATCTTAGTTAGGGTTTCTATTGCTGCAATGAAACACATGGCCAAAGAAATAAAAGCAAATTGAGGAGCAAACAGTTTATTTGGCTTAAATTTCCAGATCATAGTCCATCATTGGAGGAAGTCAAAACAGGAACTCATACAGGGCTGGAACCAGGAGGCATGAATTGATGCAGAAAACATGGAGGGGAGCTGATTACTGGCTTGCTTTTGCTGGCTTACTCAACCGGCTTTCTTATAAAACCCAAGACTACCCACCCAGGGATGGTACCACCTATGATGGATTGGGGCCTCCCCCACTGATCACTAATTGAGAAAATGTCTCACAGATGGATCTTGTGTAAGCGTTTCCTCAACTGTGGCTCCTTCCTCTCTGATGACTCTAGCTTATGTTAATTTGACACACAATACCAGCCACTACATTGGATCTCTGTTTTATTTGTCTAAAGAAATTTTTAAATTTTTATTTCTTGAATTCTACTTGGATACTCTGGCTGTTCAAAAGCATTTAATTTCCATGTGGTCATATTGTTTCCCAAGTTTTTCTGTATTCCATTGTTGTCAGAAAGATACTCAGTATAATTTCAATTATTGTTAAACTGTTGAAACTTTCTCTGTGACTGTTATATGATCTGTCCTAAAGGGTCTTTCATGTGCTAATGAAAGAAAATGTGTATCTCAAAACTGTTGGATTGGATTTTTCTGTAGATGTCTGCTAGTACCATTTAGTCTAGGGGTCAGCTTAATTTTGTTTCTTTGTAAATGTTCTGTCTCAGGATGTTTTCAATGTTAAGTGGGTTTTTACTGTCTGTCTTTCCTATTCAGTCTACTAATATTTCTTTATCATTGGGTGCTTGTATGTTCAGAACTGTTACTTCTTACTTAACTGATAGAATTAAATAAGAATCTCCTTTGTCTCTTTTTGCTTCTTTGGATTTACAGTCTATTTTATCTGATCTAAGAATGACTGATCCTGTTTTAGTTTAGATTCTATATACATGGAATATACTACCTCATCTTTAATTTTAAGTATATCCTTAGTTGATGAGTTTCTTGTAGGAATGTATAGTTGGGCCTTGTTTTATATACACTTTGGCACATCTTTTGCCTGCAGAATTTGTTCTATTCTTCTTCAAGGTGGTTTTTGACATGTAACTTCTTATAGAGGCCACTATATTACTAACTGCATGATTGGTTTTGTAATTCCTTCTCCTCTTATACTTGAGAGTTAAATATTTACTCTGAAATCTTTTTTTCCCAGTGAATTCATTATTGCATGTGCTTGTACATACTTGTGTTTGTACAGTAGAGCGCACATATGTATATATGCACAAAACAGAGGCCAAAGTCTAGTGTCTTCCTTTCTTGCTCTACATATTAAATTTTGAGACAGAGTCTGTTGATGATTAACATTGTCAACTTGATAGAAAGTACAATCACTTTGGAGACAAGCCTCCAGCTTGTCTAGCTTGGATAGCAGTGCTATTCTGCAGCTTGTTTCTGAGACTTCAAGGAGAAGGAAAAGAACAGAGCATAAGTTCTATCATTGACATCTTCCTGACTGAGATGGCAACCTGACAAGCTGCTTCACACTCTGCCACCTTGCCTGCCTCACTTGGGCTGTAAGCCCAAATAGACCCCTCTTTCCTGAAATTGTTTTATGGGGGGTAATTTATCACAGCAACAGGAAAAGTAACTAAGACATGGTCTTCAAGACTTAAAGTTCTTGTCATACAGATCTTTCACTTGTTTGGTTAAACTTTCCCCAAGATATTTTATATTTGTGGCTATTGTAAAAAGTTATGTTTCTCTTATATCCTTCTTGTCCTGTTCAGCATTTGTATATAGTAGGGTTATTGATTTTTGTAAGTTAATCTTGTATTCTTCCTGCTACATTATTGAAGGTGTTCATCAGATGTGGGGATTCCCAGTAAGAGTTTTTAGGGTCACTTATGTATATACACACTATCATGTCATCTGCAAATAGCAATAGCTTGACTTCTTTCTTTCCAATTTGTATCCTCTTGATTCCACTTTGTATTCTAATCCAATACTTTCTGTCTAAAATGGAGATGACATGCACACATTGCCCTACAGAGAAAGGTCACTTGAATCTAAAATGTGAAGCCTCCATGTCTATCTCTGCCATAGGCTGCAAAACAGGTAGAAACGAAAAGTTGTGGAGATTCTGTATATTTTCACTGTGCTCTAGGTAGAAAACTCATGCAACCAAAAAACACAGTACATTTGCAACTACATCGCCAGATTCCATTTTGTAAGATGGCTACTTTTACTAGCATCATTTATAATATTTCTTTTTTTTCTTTTTCTTTTTTCTTTTTCTCATATATATATATATATATATACACATATATATGTATGTATACATATATATTTTTTTATATAAAGCTGTAGGCCAGTTACTTGTTTCTTATCAGCTAGCTCTGTCTTAATTATTAACCCATTGCTATTAATCTAAGTATTTCCACCTGGTCTTATCTTACCAGAGAGAGGTACTGGCATTCTTCTCTCTATCCTCCATCTTGGATCTCCTCCCTCCTACTTCCTCTCCCCTCCTTGTCTCCTAGTCCTGCCTATCTTGCTTTGCTATTGGCCAACAGTGCTTTAAGAGAAACATATTTACAGAATGACATCTCCCATCATCTTCTTTTTTCTGTTTAAAATAAAAAGGGTTTTAACTTTACCATAGCAAAATGTATAACAAAACAGTTATCAAATAAGAACCACAGTTAACAATATTTAGTCCATTAACATTTAGCAAGATGAAAATATTTCAACTATCCTATTTTTGTGAGTCTGAAGTCCTATATGTAACTTATCTTTAATCCTAACTAAAGAAAACTATAACCATAACTATCTGTCTTCAACTTCTTCAAAGACCACAGAAGGATAATATATAAACTCTAGAAATGACAGAGACAACTAGCTGCCTGGTCAGTCACCTGAAATTCTTCTGTAATGTTCCATCTTCAGCCCATAGGCCATAGTGTGTCTGGCAGACTCCTCAGCAAAGCAGGAAACTTTAAGCTGTCTATATGTATTGGCAGTTTGTCAGTCACTTTTCTCTGTGTCCTGCAGACTGTCTGGAAGACTCTTCTATGAAGCAGAAACCCTGTAGCAATGTCCATCTTGTAGCATCAGTCACTTTCCTGTGGGTCCTGTATGTCCAGTTTATACATCACAAAGTCAAACAATCCAGACAAGAGCAGTATCTTGCCCAAATGGTTAGTCTTGCCATATTGAAAGCAAATTCTATAACATGTTTCTTCAAGGTCCATCTTCCTTTCTGATGCAAGTGGTATTGCCAAGAGCAGTTATGCCTCACTGTTAAGAAAAAACCTAAACCATTTTAAATGCCATATTCTGTAGGTCTTTGAAAGGTTTGAAGAATGCCTATCCATGTCAAATACATCTCTGTGTATCTTGAAAACCTAACTTAATTCTAAGTTTTGACTATCATAGGTAACTATCTATAATCTGTATTAAATTATACATTACATTTTTAAATGAGCTATATAAGCACAATACCTAAACAAGAGGAGAAATATACACATCACAAAATTGACCTTAAATTGTGTCAATAAATGAAAATCCATTTTAAAACAAAGTATTCATCTCTATACCATAATCCCCTTTTTACCTTTAAAAGAATTGGTTGTGATCATTAACCATTTATAACCAAGCCCATTTAAATGACAACAAACATTTATAAACAATATTTGGGAATTTGGGTGTCGTTCTTTCCAAACTGCTTCCTGCTGGTAGGGGGTGCTGTCATGGGGGATCCGAAGGACATGCTGTAATCTGTAAGGTTGCCTTGTCCCAACTGTTTTGAATGTTGGATCACCTGGGACTCTGTTTCAGGGGGTCTTGCTTGATAAAACCACATTAGTCTAGAAGGAATCCTCAGCTTTTCATTTTCTGTGGAAACAAAATTAGAAATTCTTTTCCCCAGTAACTTGTCCTTAGACTTAAATTTTGAAGTCAAAGCTTTTTTTCAATGATAAATTTTATTTTCTCAGGGGAGGCTTATATAGGACTGTGGGCAGGATGTGAGCAGGGTTTGAGCATAGCCAGGGCATGGGCACTGGCACGTAGGCAGAGTGAGGTCAGTAGAAGGAATGCCCTGAATTGTTTAGCTAACCTGCAATTGGCTATAAATTGCGGCAGGAGAGATAGTCCTCAGCTGGTTAGCTACTGTTTAGCTGGCTGTTAAAATGCAGCAGGAGAGAGAGCCCTGAGCTATTCTTTAACTGGCTGTGAGACCATAAGCCTGTACCTTGGAATGTTCTGCTGAAAATTGTGTTTATTTTTTTTAAGAGGCAGTAATTTTCTGCCTGAGACACCTGAGGTTGTGAGGATGGTGATGGTCCCCAACAGTACTAGGCATTGCATGACTCATTGTGACACTGGTGTCCACTTGCTGTGGGTGAAACTATTCTTCCCATGCTGCTCTATATGAGACACTGACTTCTAGACTAAAGACCTTTAGACTAATATTCAAATATTCTCTACCTATAATTGCATTGATTTTTATCTATTCTACCTTACCCCTAAAAAGGAATTAAGACTATTGTACATTAATAGATTAGCATGAAAAGGGAGCTTATCATTTTAAAGAGCTTTTGGTATTTTAACCTGTGGATGCTGACATGTGGAATAACATATTTTATTAGTAAAGAAAAACGGTGTGCTTAAGGAAATGCAGGCATCTGGGAAATACATTTGGTATTTTAGTGCTTTACTGATTTGTATGTAAGCCTCAGTATATCATCTATTTCTCTGGCTTAATTTGTTGATTTGTAAAATCAACTATTGTGTCATAAAATTTGAAATATGTCAGTGTATCCATCTGAACATGATGTAGTAAAACTTAAATTCAACAGAAAGCAAATCTATAGTGATTAAACCGGTCTGAACCTGATTGAACTGGCTTGAGCAGGATAAAACCAGTCTGAACCAGATAGAACCAGATTAAACCGGTTTGAATCAGTCTCAAACTGATTAAACTGGTCTGAACCAGATTGAACTGGTTTATACTGGTCTGAACCAGTATGAACCACATCCAACCGGTCTGAACTGGATCAAACAGGTCTGTACCAGTCTGAAACGGATCGAACCGATCTGAACTAGGTCAAACCTGTCTACACTGGTCTGAACCAGATAGTTCCAATTTGATCCGGTCTAAACCGGTCTGAACCGGATAGAACCAGTCTGAACCGAATAGAGCAGTCAAAAACAGGTCTGAACCGGATCGAACCGTCTGAACCTGTCTAAACTGGTTTGAACCAGATAGAGCAGGTCTAAACCAGTCTGAGCTGGATAGACCCAGTTTGATCCGGTCTAAACCAGATAGAACCGGTCTGAGCTGGATCGAACCAGTCCGAACGTGTCTGAACTGGTTTGAACCAGATAGAGCTGGTCTAAACTGGTTTGAACCATACAGAACCGGTCTGAACCAGATCAAACCAGTCTGAACCGGTCCAAACAAGATCAACCCGATATGAACAGATCGAACCAGTCTAAACTGGCTTAAACAGTATCAACCCAGTCTGTACTGGATGGAACCGGTCTGAACCAATAATATTTCTTATAAATAAATGTATTTACCTTTTTTTATCTGATTTTAAGTAAATATGTATATATATATATGCAATTATATATATATATATATAATTGATGGGAGATGTCATTCTGTAAATATGTTTCTCTTATTGGTTAATTAATAAAGCCCTGTTGGGGCCAATAGGAAAGCAAGATAAGCTGGACTAGGAGACAAGGAGGATTCCTCAGATGTAGTAGGAGATTCAAGAGGTAGAGACTTAAGGGAAAAATGTCCAGACCCTCTTTCTGGTAAGATAAGACCACATGGAAATAATTAGATTAATGGAAATGTGTTAATATTTAGGACAGAGCTAGCCAATAAGAAATGATAGTAACAGGCCAACAGCTTTATATCTAATATAGCATCTCTGTATGTTATTTGGGGGCTGACATGCCCGTGGAGCCAGGATAGTAGGAAAATTGATCGTAACATTCAATTCTTTCATATATTTAAAAGGTGGATGTGAAAGAATTAAATTTATTAATATTTATTAACATTGCTAAAATTCATACTTAAAACATACATGCTAGAAATTATGTCGCTGGGTGTTGGTGCTTTCCTTTAGTCCCAGCACTCGGGAGGCAGAAGCAGATGAATCTCTGTGAGTTTGAGGCCAGCCTTGTCTACAGAGCAAGTTCCAGGTCAGGCTCCAAAGCAATACTGAGAAACCTTGTCTCAAAAAAACAAACAACAACAAAAAAAATTACAAAAGAAAAGGCTAGACCCCCCTGTGATCCACCTAATACTCATTATGTTGAATGTTCATCAGGTTGGAAAACTGACTCCTTTCAATATGGCTCTGGTGGGTATCAAGTAACCATCCTCTTTGACTTTAATTTACAATGATTTATGACCAATGATGTTAAATATCTTTTTATGTTCTTACAAACTAGCATGCTTGTGGTGGGCAAGGACACAGCAGGGGAAAGAGGTAGGAGAGGGGCCTGATACATTTTAAATTGAAATTGAAATAAGAACATTTTAATCAGTGGTCCTCTTCTGGGGGCAGTTTTTTAACTCAGGGCAATATCTAGAAACAATTTTGGACATCACAACTCTGGCATCTTTTGGGTAAAATTCTTCACATCTTATAATACAAGCAGGCCAGAACCTCACAACAAAATATTCCCTGGACCCAAATGCCAGTAATTCATACATTAGAACCATATGTCTAATGTCTTCTTGTTGACTTTATGTGTAAAACCTTCCCAGCCCAAATCATTACACAGGTAGGCTCTGAGCCACCACCACCCCAATTGCAAGTCCCGCTTCTGTGCATAAAAGTACCATGATCCTTGAGTTCTTGTAACGTTCCCACATCCTCTTTCATGGGTGAAACACATCCTATCTGTCATGTTAAGTCCTATGTAACACTCAGGCCTTCTCATTAATAGAATGTCTCAAAAGAAATTCTTTCCATACTTCTTATAAATACGTGTATCTTTTTTTCTGTAACAACCCAATTAGAAGAAAATGATACCTTTGTTTGACAAGTTATATATGATGAGCTAGTTTCAGTTCCAGGGCAGTCAAAGCTGTTACACTGAGAAACTTCTGTCTCAAAAATTAAATAAATAAATAAATAAATAAATAAATAAATAAATAAATTTTAAAAAGACTATAAGATGGGAACCAATCCCTCTTAGAATTGTTATAGAAGCATTGTAGCAATAGAAGCTTTACCAATATGTAGATTTTATAACAATGTGTGTTTCTACCCTCAAATTTTGTTAACTATGAATACACGAGTGAGAACTCTAGGTGTTCCAGAAGACTATATATGATAGACATTGACCAAGTCTTTCATCTCAATTCTATAAATGTATTACTAATGCAGAATATGCTCTTAATAAAATCACATAACATTTCTTTTCAAACTTTGTATAAAATATTTGAAAATTATGAATAGAAGTATTTGAATCTAGATATTATGATGTTCTTTTTATGGCCTAATCTTATGATTGGAACTTTTATTTTTTAAAACATAAAAGGTGTTTAAAAGCTCCATTTGTCCTTCAAAGTCCAGTAGTTACATAATTTTTGTGAAAGTTAAGATGAGTTAAGAGCAAAATCTGGAGAGAAGTTTCCTAAATTATTCTTATTATTTATATTTCATGTGAGACTAGAAGGAAAGTAATATTCCCTGTGAGCCACTGAGCAATAGTTAAAATGCTTGATGGGAAATGGGAAATCCATTAACTGTTGGTATTTTAGAGCTCTAAATTCTAATTTTGGCTTTATCTCTCTGTTATGATCTTATTATTTAGCCTGAGAAGGAAAGTTTGATTGAAAAACCCTTTCTGAAATCATGGAGCGGTGGGAAGCAGGATGTGCTGGTATGCCATTACTTTCTTCATGCCCATGTTGTGGTTCCTTTATTACAGTACTAGATGATCACTCAAAGGAAGAGAGATGTTTCCTGTAACATTTATGGATTTGGGAACCTTCAATGCATTAAAAGACACTACAGTTTGCCCCATATGGGTGACGTTAGCAGTCTATACACCAGTTTCATGTTCAATGTCTTAGGCTGACCTCTCTTGTGTGACCTGGTGAGTGCTAACGTTTTTTAAAATTGCTAAGATGCTTAAAACAAAGTGTAAAAAGACTATTCAAAGACCCTGAACATATTTGACCCATTGGATAAACTCAAAACAATGACAAAAGTAGCAGTAATCATTTAAATTTCACTGTTCTGACCATATCAAAACATGTAGGATTATGGTTTTGCACACTGCACAGATACAAGCAGTTAAGTTTGTTGAAATTTATGTAAGGCTTTCATATATTACCTCCTGAATGTCAAAACTCTTCTGCTGCCAGCCCCCTTTAGTCAGATTACTCTATGTACAGTGATATTTACTTAAATTACACAATTGCATACCCATCTAATACCTGAATTTATTTACTATCTCCTGAGTGATCTTAATTTACCCATGGCAGAGTGTGATCCTGCCAGAAGGCACATACATCTCATGTTACTTTAGCTTCAATTCTATTCAAGTTCATTCTCTCCTTTTAAATTTGTTTCTTTTTTAGTTTTAATTATGTGTCTATCTGCATATGGGGTGTACCTATGAGTACAGTACCTGAAGAAGCCCAAAGAAAGTGTCAGATTCCATAGAGCTGGAGTAACATGCAGTTGAGTTGTGAGCTGCCCCACATGGGTCTTCTAGGAGAGCATTATGTGCTCTCAACATTGAGCCATCTCTTCAGTCCCAGTTTATCACTTCTGTTATGTGTGGAGGAAAGGTCACTGCCACTGTAGTCACTGTACTCATTCAACATATTTCCAATTCCCAGAGTAACTGTTTTAATCATTTTCTGATGTCTCCAAGGCCATCATCCTATCTCTAACCTTTGACTTTCAACATGTGGCAATGTCCTTACTCGATTTAAAGGAAAATATAGATGCCCAGACTTACCTCAGGCTTTACTGAGGCTTTAGCAGTGCCCCCCACTTTCCCTTGTGCATCTCACAGTGGGCTATGCATGAGTGCATGGAGGTAAATAGCAGAATGTTCTGTTCATGACCTCTTGAAATATTAGCCTTTACTCAAATACTTAGAGAACATCGAATCTGAATTGATAAAAATTTAAAACCTGTGCAAACCAGACAAATGAGGCTATTTCTTGTTTGTGGGCATCTAGGGTGACGAAGATTTCATTGTACTGGTTAACTGAATAATTTTGTTGCAGATCGCTAATGGATTTTAAATATAAAGTTCTCATATGTCCAATTATGTTAGCTATAAATGCGACTAGTTGTCCAAAATGTCTATCCTCTGAGAGAGGTACCCTGTCTTCATAATGGCACTTTCTGGTATCAGGTACTATGAAAGGAACTCTGGGACAGTCAGTGCCAGATGATAAGAAAATGTGTAAAATTTACCTTTATTATCAAATAATGAACTCAATTAATGACCAGCAGAATGCTGGTAAAAAAGAATGCTGGCATGTACTAACAGAGCAACATATGTGGTTGCCATGCCAAGCACTAGCAAGTCAGCAAAGCCAAGCAGAATTCAATGAGGTGTTGGATATCAATCTTCCTACTTATACAGCTATTGAAGTAAAAACTAAGGGTGGTAACAACTTAGCAGATATCTGTAGCCTACAACACTCTGGTCACATAAATTCAAGCATTTACAAAACACAGCAAAACACAGTTATGGCCTCTGAATCAATTCTCCACACATAGAGTGAAGAAAGAGGAAAACTCTGATGCAACTCAACACAAAACTTCTCTAATGCTTTCTTCCACCCTCCCCCAGAAGAACACAAGGTACAGAACACTGTTAAAAGGATGGAAAGGGAATGCCAAAACCTTTTAGGAAGTTTGGGATACTGAGTTCTCGGTCATTTTAATTCCAGTACTACCCCCCGCCCAAATCAATGTGTCCTGCTGGATGAGATTCCTGGCATCATGTGGTAAAATGAAGACTATGCCCAAGACCAGTGGAACAAGTGACCCAAATGTTATTCTTATAAAGTAGCTCTGTAGTCTTAAACTGCCACTGGCAAAATCCTTGTGATGGCTCACTGACCCATTATGTCAAAGGCACTGTGGAAGGGAAGGCCACTAAAGAAATAGAACGTCCCGGTGCTGTGTGTTCTGAAGCTTACACACAACACATACCTGCCAAGTTCTGTGCATTTGACATGTGACAGTGCAATATGAATTTTCCTAAATAATGGGGTTCGTTCCCATAAAGCCCATATATCTATAGTCTTTCCTCTGTGTGTCTTTCCCATCCATGGGACATCAACATTCTTTTAATTGGTGGAAGGCATTGGGGGAAAGAGGCCGACAATGAAACACAAATATTATTTAAATGCCTGGGCCTCTGCTGCTCTTTCTGTTCAGTCTCTTAAGATATAGTCAAGGAATCACATCTAGACACAGAAGAATATGATAAACTCTGAAGGTAATTTCAGATGAGCAAAAGAATAACCCTTTGAGTGTGACAGTCTGTGACAAGGGGGACTGCTTTCCCTAGCAGCTGGTACTAATACTGAGTTCTCCTCCTACTGAGACGTGATCTTAAGAGATCTTTCTTTGGGAAGAGTTTTGAGTCACAGTTTAGCAGATGGCTCCGGACAGAAAACATGCCCAGAGAAAAGTTTATGCATCTTTGCCTCTGTGCTGACTAATGGTTTGCTCCAGCAGCTATCAGAATCGATAAAGGCTAGTAGCAGCCATGTCCCATTTACATTCTCCCATGTAAACACTGCCTAAGAGGTGCTTAGAAGAGCAATAATGAAAACAACAGCAGCATCTCCTAAAAGGGCCATGAGGGAGGTGCATAAAAGACCTGTGGTCAACTGCAGGAACAAGGTTGATGTATCACAGAGATCCAAGAAGCTCACTTACAGTTTCAGAGTCCCAATCCATTATCATCACGACAAGGAGCACGGTGATATGCAGACAGACGTGGTGCTGGAGCCAAGAGTGCCACATCTTGCACACAACAGGAAGTTAATGGCAGTCTACTGGGGAAGGTTGAACAAAAGAGATCTCGAAGCTGACATATTCCTGCAACAAGGCCCTACTTCCTAATAGTGCCACTCCCTTTGGTAGCCATTTTCTTTCAAACTGCCATAGATATCTACAATGAAAACTTTAGATTTCGGAGGAAAGGGATTGAGAGGGACACTGAAATAAGGAAAGAGCCTACCTCATGCTCATGGATTAGTAAAATTGTGAAATTACTCTTTTATGAAAAACTATCTACAGATTCAATAAAATCCTAACAAAAATCCCCATGATGTTCTTCACAGACATGGAAAAAAATGTCCTACAATCCCTATAGAACTACAAAACACCCAGGATACCAAACCAATCGTGAAAAAAAGATAGTAGAAGTGTTCAAGAGGAAGCAAGAGACAGGAAGAAAAGGGAACTAGGATTGGTAAGTAAAATAAGATTGTTTTAATAATAAAAAAGAAAACAGGGTCTCTTTACTAAACTCTTAAATACTCTTGATTTTCTAGCTTCTATGGCTAAAATTATAAATAACTAATTTTATTTCTTCCCCTTTGTCAATATGTATTCAATATGATCAACTTCCCTCAATAATAGGCTATTCTCAAAGTACTCCTCAAATTTCAAGTTCTGCTTTTTCTTTTCTTTTTTATTTTTCTTTATTTTTTTTCTTTCATTTTTTGACACAGGGTTTTTCTGTGTAACAGCTCTGGCTGTCCTAGAACTAGCTCTACAGACCAGGCTGGCCTCAAACTCACAGAGATTCATCTGCCTCTCCCTCCTGAGTGCTAGTATTAAAGTCATGCGTCACTACTGCTTGGATTTATTTTTTATTTAGTTCAAAATATTTACTGTCTTTTGAGACTTCTTTTGCATATGTGTTATTTAGACTTATTAATTCATCCAATTTCCTGGTAGTTTGACATTTTCCAACTTTTGGTTGTAGTTTTCTATTTCAACTCCATTGTGACATCAATAAACTTTCTATGAGCTCTGTTGTGTAAATTTGTGAAATAATTGCTTCTGATTCAGAATATTGTCTGTATTGTTGACTGTTCCAAGCTGAATGTTCCAAGTTAAGAAAAAAAAGGGAAATTTTCTATTTCTGAGTAATTTCTCCAATTTTCCATTAGATACAGTTGATTATTGATGGTTATGTTCAACTACATCCCAACTAATGTTCAGCTTGCTGGAAAGAAAAGAAGTGTAGATATAACCAAGTATATTGAAAATGTGTCTATTTTTCTTTTTAGCTCTATCAGCTTTTGCATCACATATTTGGCTGTCTGGAGCCCTGTTAATGTGACTGAAAGTTATGGAAGGGAGAGTATTCTCTAATCCTATTACTGATTCTCACATTTGGAATGGGCCTATACCCCAAGCTGTGGACTGGCCAACTATCCTACGTGGTCAGATAAGACCTCACTGAAGCCCATTCCCCTGGATAGGACTCTGAAGAGTTTTTCCATATGGTTGTGCTTCAGCCACAAACATGAAGAGACTTCTGGACTCTTCATCGTGTGAGTTTCCAGAGGGCGGTTTTGCACCAATATGGGGATGCCAAAGGACTGCATTCTGGTAAGGTTTTATTCTTAAGCTAGTCCACATTTAGTAACCATGTATTCAAGATAACCTCTGCTATGTTGCAACCAGTTTATTGCTACAGTGGCTTCTGTTCTAGATAACCTCATCTCAACTGTGACTCTTTGTATCCAAGTACCTTGATTTCACAATGACACTTTTTTTCTATAACCTCAATTCTCTAATGGGTCCAAGGAAACTCTCACTTTCAATTTACTGAACATTTTCCTTCATGTGAAGATGAGAGTGACAGCTTCCAAGGTTTTATAAGTCAGCAATGAAAGGTCCCATATCAGTTTACAGTTTTCTTTATGTTTTATTTAGTTAGCATACAAAGAAACATATCTCTTTACAGCATTTTCTTATATTTTCTAGATCTTTCCACAATCCTTTTCCCAAGATCCATGTCGGTGATCAGTATTTGTACCCTCACACCTCCAATGCTCCCTTTATATTTCCATATCATATTCATTCTACTACTATCCCCTTCCTCCCTTGAAGCTTCTTCTTTTCCCTCTTTTCTCATGCTTCCCTTTCTGGGTCTTTGGCCTTTACCCAGCTTAAGTCTCTCATAGGTAGACATATAAAAATTAGGAACACATATCTATATTTCTAATCTTTCATTCAATCCAGTATTTTCCAGCTGCATCTATCTTCTTACACATTCCATAAATTCCATTTTTTTTTACAGATGGATACAATTCCATTGTGTGTATTTACTACAAACCTCATTATCCAGTTATCTGTTGATAGGCAGGTACATTTCATGTGCTTGGAATAGAGTAGGAATAAACATGAATGTGGAAGTAGCTCTCTGATGGGATATGGAACCTGATGGGAATGCCATTATGTATATATGTTTCTCATACTGGTTTAATGAATAAAGCACAGTTGGCCAATAGGAAAGCAAGATAGGTGGGACTAGGAGACAAGGAGGAAAGAAGAAGTAGTGAGGAGTCAACATGAAGAGACCGGGGAGAACAGACACCTGCCTCACTCCCTGGTAGGTGAAACCACGTGGAAATGCATAAAAATGGGTTACTACTTAAGACAGAGCTAGCCGATAAGAAACAAGTAACTGGCCAACAGCATTATGTCAAATACAAAGTCTCAGTGTGTTATTTGGGGCAGGCATGATGGCGGGACAACACCAGCAGCGGGAGGAAAAACCTTACTCCTTACAGGAACCCTTTAATTATATACTCCAGAATGGTATAGCCCGGTCATATGACAATTCTGTCTGCATACAAACATGCATACATATTATATTTAGGAAACCTCTAGACTGACTTCCAAATGAGCTGTACCAATTTATATTCACCACAGCATGAATAAATGTTCATCTTTCTTTTCCCACATCCTCTCCAGTGTTCTGACTGGAGTGAGTTGGAATTTGAAAGAATTTTTGATTGACGTTTCCCTGATGGCTAATGCTGTTGAACAAACCTAAAGATATTTATTGGACATTTGTATTTTTTCCTTTGAGAACTGCAAGGTAAATGGACCATTTATTTGAGGTTTTATTTGTGTTATTATTTAATTTTTGTAGTTCTATATATAGCCTAATATTAAGTATATTTGTATAGTCTAATATTGAGCCCTTATCTGAAGTAGGTGACAAAGATTTTTGTCTCTTATTCTGTTCACTCTGATGATGTTATTTATTTTGCTGTCCTGAAGCCTTTAAATTCTATGTAATCTTATTTTATTTTTCAACTCTTGGGGTTATTTGATGTACTGTTGGGCTTCTATTCAGAAAATTCTTGTCCATATCTATGATATGGAAGGCTTGCCTGATAGTTTCTTATAACTATTATAGAATTTCAAGTTTTTAAATCAGTCTTTAGTGGACTTTGACTCGTATTTAGAGTGAGGTGAAAGATGGGACCTAATTTTATTTTTGTGCAGGTGAATATTCAATCCTCCCAACACCATTCATTGAATAAGCTATTTTAACTAGTGTAGACTTTTGATACTTGTGCTGGTTAGTTTTAAGTAGCAACTTGACAGGACCTAAAATCACTTAGAAAGAGAGTCCCATGAGGAATTACATAGATTAGCTAGACCCATGGTCATGTCTGGGGATCTTGTTAGATGTAAGAAGACCCACCCATTTTGAGCAGCATAACTCCTTAAACAAGGCAATGTAAGAGAAGAGAAGAGAAGAGAAGAGAAGAGAAGAGAAGAGAAGAGAAGAAAAGAGAAGAGAAGAGAAGGAAAGTATGGATGCCTATTCTCTCTGCTCTTGAGTGTGGAAGTGAGGGACTAGAGGCTAAAGTTCCTTCTTGGACTTTCCTGATGTTGTGGACTATAACCTAAAATTGTGAGCCAAATAAATACCTTCTCCTCAAAGTTGTCTTTTATGTTGGTATTTTATCACAGCGACAGAAATGCAACTAGAATTTTGCCTTCATTTCATACAATGTTGGCCTTTTCACAATGGCTCTGTTGTATAGTTTGAGGTCAAATAATGTGATGCCTCCACCTGTGTCCTTTTCTATTAAAATTCCTTTGGCTCTCTATAACCTTTCCTGAAAGTTTGGTATGAATTTTCAGATTCCACATACTTTAAAAATTAAATTAACCATGTTATGATACAGTCAGTTGTGACTTAGATCAGGAGAATGGTTTTAATTTTCTGTGAATAAAGTAGACTTATACAAAACACGGGAGAAAAACCAACACTGAGTTTCACTGTCAGGAGGAGCTAGGGAGAGTGCTGCTTTCAAGGAAGACATATTTCCAGTGAATATTTAGCAGAATTTGGACAGGGAAATAAGATCACCTACATATAGGTAAGACCAAGAAAGTTTGTCAAAAGAGACAGCTTAATGAAATCAAAAGGTAGTTATGCACACAAATATTTGAGTTAGCACTTGATCTAACATGAATACCGTGCTCCCTTCCAGAGGGGATTAAATTGAACAACAACAGCCAATAAGGCAATCACAAAGAATGAGTAAGTTCACAAAAATTTGATTACTAACATCATCTGGTAAGTCAGTCCTAAGAAGAATGTACTCTAAGCATACTTGAAAAATTGGTCCTTAGGCAGTGATATATGAAATCTGTATGATGAGCAAGAAAATGAGTTAAGATGTTTGCAAATTGTATAATGTATCCACATAGGTTGATTTATTGCTTCATAAAGCATTTGACACAAAGACAACAGGAGGACGGATTAGTAAGTATGTAGGTCAGTTTCAAACACAGCATCAAGCAATTTGGCAGAAATACAGAGACAAATACAGATGATGAAAAAGAGATGGTGGAAAAAACACACAGCAAAAGGGGGACAGCTTTTGCCAAAGTATATCCAAAGCCTTGTTACAGTTCACAGAGCAGACTATTAGTAAAACATAACTTCAAAGCTAAGCATGGTGGTACTTGCATTCAATTCCAGGAGTAGAGTCAGGAGAATCAGAAGTACAAGGTCAGCCTGGGCTGTGTGGAAACCCTATCTTTAAAAAACAACATCAGAAACAAACAAACAAAAATGGTAATGTCACTTGCTATGATATAGTAACAAATAAAGACCAACTGCCCCCCTAGTGAGGTATAGTATAAATCAGTGAATTTATCGTATTTTTTTACATGACACTAAAATGATACTCTATGACAAAATCATCATAAAGACTTCCTTATGTATCCCATCCTCTTGTGCAATGAAAGGCCCTGTTCATCAATGGCAGGGTGGATAGTAAGTAGCTGAGATTTTCATTAGTCCGGAAGGGGTGATATAGTCAGAGTCCCCAATAGTAAGACATATTTTCTTGGACCTCTGTAGGCTGAAAGTCAGGAGCTCGCTTGCCTTGTTCTTCACAGAGTCATGGTGACTAGGAATGGCAGCAATCAATGACAGCTCAACTGCCCTGTGGATGAGGAGGATACACAGACTATGAAAGCTGCTTCTATACAGGTGAGTGCTCTCCTTGGCTTCTCTTTTAAGACGCAGTTGCTGCTTTTAGTCTACATAATAACTGATAAATTTATTTACATTTAACAAACCCCATTTGTATTTTGTGCAAAGCACTATTTTGGGTGCTAAGAACAAGCTGTGAAAGATTCCAGCCATGAACTTGAACCTAATTCTTTTCCTTCATATCCTTAGCGTTAGAAAGTGATGTTGAGATAGTGTTTATTATATGAAACCTCCAAGAACAAAACAAAATGGAGAATAATTTCCTTTTAAATTTACATTGGTGTGTGCAAACATAACACATGTGCATATATGGCAAATGTGGATGTTAGTGAGTTTAGGAAATGGAACAGGGGTCATCAAGTTTGCATAACAAGCACTTTTTCATTTTTTAAACAAATCACTATTGTCTAACTAATACCTCCTAAGTATAGATAACTAAATTTAGCTGAATTCTCTTGGCTAAATATCCTATGGCACATGCCTTAAACTGAAATTCATAAATATTCCATCAAACACTCTCACACAAACCACACACACACACACACACACACACACACACACACACACACACAGGTTTAATAAGCACTGATGCTCAATGGAGATTTTCTACTGACATGTTCATGGAGGCATGGAACAGCTTACATTCTTGATATATAGCTAAATGTTCTAAACATCTTCAGTTACCAGTGCTTCACAGCACTCCAATCATCAGCCTTCTATTTCCCTTTGCTCATATCCATCTTTACTCTGCACCCACTCAACTGGAGACTTGGAGGTCGCCACATATTAACTTACATCCTCCTGATATGTTTGCCATGCAGCCAATGGCAAGTTCCAGGGGGAAAGAACATCAGGGTCAGAGATTAACATCTGTCAGCCCCTTCTCTTCATGGTAGCCCAGGGATGCCGTTACCCCAGCACAGAGGATTTTCCTTTTTGAAAGAGCAATCCATCCATCAACGTCTTCTTAGCTTTGGATTTTGAAAGCCAAGCCTTCCTCAAGATTCAGAGAAGAGACAATATCTTTTTCTTACTAAAGCAGGAAGTATGCCTGATCCCATATGATTTCATTATCTGCTGCCTATATTGCAATTGAATTACTTTCTTTTATGCAGGTGTGCTGTGTATTTTGTAGGTGCATATATAAGTTTATATATGTGCCTGTGTCAGAGGTTGACATCAGATGCCTTAGTCTTTTCCCACCTTATTATTTGAGATAGTGTCTCTAATTGAACCTGGAACCCACTGATTCAACTAAACTGACCAGCTAGCAATCAAAAGGGATCTGATTGTCATCAATTGTCTCACCCCTCCCAGTGCCAAAGTTGCATATGTGTGATGCCACCTCGGGCTTTTATATGAGCACTGGGGTCCTGAACACAGGTCCACTTGCTTTGCAAAGAAGTATTTTACTGAGTCATGTCCTCAGATCTGAGACTGCCTGTTCTTAAACCCCTAAACTCATTCTACAGTGAATGTGCCAGCTGTTTCTTGCCAGAACCTCTGGCTGATGCAATGTCTCACAAAGCTCAGTTGCCCACAGCGCATGCCATATCTCTATATCTCTCAGCTTTTTTGGTCCCTTCCATGTATACATTCCTCAGAGTACTCTACATGCTGGCTCTAACCTGATCACAAAACCTATCTAGAATTTTTTTTTAGTCACTAACTAAGGGATGAAACATTGCCATTTTCTCCCCACTCAAATCCTATTCTAGGGGATTCAGTAGTCTGTTCTTATTTATAGAGACTACACTGATTTCTCATGACACCTAAGTTCTTCCCTATTAAGCCTCTACTTACCCATCAATCCTCATAGTCTCTGATATACTAACATACATAACTGTGAAACTGTTCATCCTACTAGTCAGCCTTAAGAGATAAGAAGCTGGGACAGGTATACCTGCTGTCAACAGTGAGATGACAGCATCTAGAAGAAAGACAGAGTGCTTGGCATCATATTCTTTGTTCCAACCATCTGCTGAATCTATACACAGCAGCAAGAAGCCCTTTCCTTCAAATTCCTGCTTCCTTCTAACAAAGAATGATGGCAAATGTAAACAGACAACTGCATCTAGTCATCAAATGTATTTGTGTGCTCACTCTAACCTCTTGACCAAGCCATGAAAAATGATAGGACAGTTCATCCTTTCTAAGTGTCGTGGAAGCTTTAGTTTGATTGTTCATGTGTCTTACAGTTTCTTCTATATGCATCTCCTTTAAGAACATCAAGGGTAGGGTGATATCAAGTGTGATTAAGGTTCCCAGGCTGGCTACAAGGCACCAACAAATTCCAAGTCTCTTCCAGCATCTTTCTCTACAAGGAGTCCCCAAGTAGGATGCTGATTCATACACCTAGAACTTCAGAGTCAACCAGGGGACTGATAATAACTTCAGCTTTGTTGGCAGGTCACATCTGGACAGGGTTTACACGCCACAAATAAACCCCATACTCAATAGATCTAACTGATCTCAACTTTTGGAGGTGTGTTCTCAATACCTTGTAAGAAAGTTTACTGCTTGTGTCTCTTCATTCTAAACACATGTGCCCAACAAATCTCCCCTTCCTGTTGAGAAGCTCCTAAACAAGCTAGACAATGGAAATATGCATCTTTCCCAGCTCCTATAGCATTACTTTTATACATTAGTGTATAACACAGGCCATTGTGATAGGCCTAAAACTGGGCCAGTAAGCTCATGGCATTTCTTTGAATACTTGCACGCTACACTTGCCTAAAAATGTTTAACACTACTCTGTCATCTGCCTCCATCATCGCTAAATTCCTTCAAAAGCATTCTTGATTCTCTAGGTCCAAATGGACTCAATGCTGTTCTTCACAGCAAGAAATACCAAGTTTCAGTTGCCCTTAGATACTAACTGATTAATAAGTGAATATTAGGGAAATCCCACATCCTAACCACTGGAGTATTACTGGTGCATAAGTCATCATGAATATTTCCAGAATCAGAATCTATTGTTAACACTTTCTAGCCAGATGACTTCGTGTTATCTCTGACTTCTGATTTGCTCTTTAGCTTGTCTGAGTCTTGATTTTTTATCAGAAAAACAAACAAGCAAACAAACACTAATTGACTCAAGGAAGGTGAGCATTCTTCATAGCTTGGGACATATCCATTTATCTAATAATGTTTATCTATTAAGAAAGCTTTGAGAGAGAAGTTGTGGGAAGTTTTGTGGGAAGAAGGGTGTTAGAGAAGAAAGATCAATCTATGGTCATACCACTCTGAATGTGTCCAACCTTGTCTCATCTTGGAAGCTAAGTAGGGTTGGGCCTTGTTGGTACTTGGATGAGAGAAGGAAAAGATGACTATCCATTGTATACATTTACCTCTTCTAAGAAATGATAACAGTTTCTTCAGTATCCTACCAACAACTGCTGACCTGGTGGTTCATCTGAAGATGACCTGGGTAATATCGAGACACTAAAAGTGATCCAAACCATCCAACACTTGTCATTGTATAATTTCCTCAAATGTCGTCTTTACCCTTGCAATATTTATAAAGAACAATTGCATCCATCCCCTATGCTTAAAACTAAGCACAAACACACAACAGTCACGCTATTCAATGTGCTAGAAATAAATACAAATTCTGTTCACAAGGGCTAATATACTGCCTGTTAAATGCATGTGATTTTTATTAATAGTAAAATATTAAGTTCAAAGTGAGAATTACTTCATTTTTGCCTTTTTTTTTTTACTCTCAGTAAAACATAAGTAGAATATATGAAATATTTTCTCCTAGGCTGTTAAAGGAAAGGGTGTAACTAACTTCCTTTTCAGTCTGAAAATTTACAGGAATGCACCAAGACATCTGTGTAGAATTAACGGCGCTGATTCTATAGACTCAAGTGACTCGCCACTTCCAGTTTCGGCACTTCTGAGACAGACTTTTGTCTGTTTTCTTTAATAAAAATATGACTTGTCTGCATTATGGGGGACAGAATTAAACCAGGATAACACAAACTTGTTTAAATATAAACTCCAGACCATCAAGTTGCTTCATATGTTTGCATTCATGTATAAAATATGATCTCCTGAGATATCTTTCATTGGGCCAAACACCAAAACAAGCAAAGGCATTCAGAAAGCTCAAAAGACAGTATAAGTGTTCTGGGATCTTGAAGTTGATAAATTAAACTTTCCTATGTAATAAAATGACTTCATCTTGGAATCTCGTTGGCTGTTTAATTTATGGACACTACGTGATCCAAGCTTACATTTCATAAATGTGTAAATATATTTAAGACAGATCACACCAGCTTCATTACTCATGCTGTTCGACTTTCGGCTCTGAGCTCTGCCTCCTTCTCATTGGGCTCCTCTGGGAAATCCTTCATGGTGCTAGATTTTTTGACTTCCAATGGCTTGGGTACTTCTTGTTTTATTTTGTTCTTTTTGGTTTTTGTTTTGTTTTGTGGACATTCAAGTTTTTATACCTGCAAGCTACTAAAAAGAACCATACAATCCATCAGAGAGAGATAGAATATCAAGAACCACACAATATCAAAAACCTCAAGAAAGACAACAGTGAATTATTGTTTGTTCACACTGAGACATAGGTCCAAAATAATAGGTGAATCTTTCTTCCATCCATAAACTGTATGTATACTCTAAACACACGTTGGAGACTCTGTAAACAAACATAAACATGTTAGAATTTCATGTCTTAGTGTTTGGGACAGTTAAAAAGTAGGAATCAGAAAAAAAAATAGCCTAAAAATAGTGTAGGGCTATTTTTTTTTCTGTAGAAAGAAAGGGAAATTTATCTCTAGATAAGTACATGCAGATGTTAGGGAGGAGATGATAATCCTGTGACTACAAAGAGCTAGAGACTGGGAAATCCAAGATTAAAACTCAGAACAATGCAATATTTGCTGAAGTCTACTTCATAGACAACAGTTCTTACAGCACCCTCCCATGGCAGAAAGGGCAAGAGGAAGGTGCATAAGAATGAAAAGGGCCCAGGGGCTCTCTGAAGCCTCTGTTAAGAGAGTAGTAATTCCATTCATGAGGGTGGAGTTTTCATCATTCAATCATTCCCCAAAGGTCCCTCCTCTCAATATGACCAACAATATTGGAGATTGTTTCAACATAGATTGTAGAAGGACCAATGATTCAAGCAGTAGGAATCAGTACGCTGCAAACAGCAATTTGTCATGCATGGGTCCTGAGTATTTTATGTATGGCAAGAATGCAATCCTATCTATTTTCCTGGGACATGTTTTAGGGTTGTGTTTGCAGCAAAGCAAGCAAAGGATGAGGTAACATTTCTCCTTCCTCTCCAGAATGAGGAGTCTGGGCTGCTTCTGGATGCTGTAAGACATATAATCCCTCAGCTGTGTGATACTGCTGTGATAGCAAGCCACAGTCTGTATAGCATCTGTCACTACTGCTTTGTCTTGTCCCTTTGGGACTTCAAAGAACTCATGCAACCCAACAGGAAACAGGCTCTTGGCTTTCCTCTGTAAAGAAAAAAGAAAAAGAAAAGAAAAAAAGAGCTCCCTAGCCTACTAGTTTTGAGACAAGATCTTGCTCTATATCCCAGGCTATCCTAGCTTTCCAAGTTTCCAAGTGCAGGCATTATAGATTTGAGCCACCATGTCTATTTCTTAGTGTTATTTTTGTCACATATTTTCATCTGCATATATTATAAAGTGCATAATGTAATTACCCTTTTAATTTAAATAGCAAATCTCTGAAGCTTTCTGGGATCTTTCCAGAGATTGGAATGAGATGGATAGGACACGCTTGATAAATGCACTCCAGGTCCTTGCATTGCAAGGTTGGAACTTTTTCATCCATGTTATACCACGGAGTTTGGGGTATCTGAATTTGGTAACTGAATGTGAGTAACAATGGGAGGATATGATTTTGTGATCAAGAACAGCAAGCAAATTGAACTGCATCTATCCTCTTTGAACTGAACATTCACTTCTTTTTCTGAGGTTCATGTAACTTTTTAAATTCTTTCTTATGCGTGTGTGTGCGTGCGCACGTGCACACACACACCTGTGTGTGCAAGAGTCTGCCATGGAAACTGGAAGAGGATGTTGGATCCTCTGGAGTTGCAGTTAGAGGTAGTTCAGATATGGATGCTGGATATGCAACATGGGTCCTTTGGAAGAGCAGCAAACACTCTTCACCGCTGAGTCATCTCTCCAGCCCCACTTCACCTAACTCTGAAAACATCTGATTAGGTGATGAACTGAACTGACACTATTTGTCAGCAACTTTCATCATCAAATTGCAAGTTGGATCCTTACCTTAGGTATCTTTGTGGCTTTAAGAAATAGGATTGAATTTTTAAAAGTTATATACTTACCTTTTGTTTGACTCTGACTTAGAACTTGTGGATTTGATAGAGTTATGCCCTTTTCCCTAACACACCTAACACCTTTTGAACCATCTCACTAGTTCAAAGGCTTTGAGCTCCTTGTTTTTCTGGTAATGGTCTTGGGAAGAGCCAATGAATCACTCTGGAGCCTTGACCTCAAGTATAGACAACAATAATTAGAAAATAGTAATTTGCTTTTATCTCCACTTAACCAAATTTCCCTCTGGATTTCTTCAAGCCCTTTACATGGAATCTGATTTAGTTATAAAATAAAAAAGGATTCTTAGTTGTTGGCAAAGAAACAGTAACTATCCCAGTCAGGAAGGGACTCTGTAAGAAGGAAGTTAGACATTTGTAATGAAAATCACAGAACAATACTCAAGAAGCAAGTGTGTAAAATGAACATTTTTTTTTGATAGGAAGGACTTTTCACTATACTATATTTCAATATACTATATTTCAATATATTTCAATATACTATATTTCTGTCTTCTTGATTCATTCTTGCTCCTTCAACATTGCATCCCAGATGTCTGGTTCAGTGACTCAGACATCATTGTCTAACAGTAGAACTGAAGCATTAGTGGGTAACATGTCGCCATGTTACCCCACATTTGAGGCTGTAGATACAAATCCCACCAGTGCTACACAGTGAGGATGATCCCTGCAAAAGAAACTAGATGATGAGCTGACAAGGCCGAGTGCTTGCAAACATTTAAATAAACCCAGCTTCTCACTCCAGCCTGGGGTTCTGCTGTCTAGTCTGACCTACAATTCTCTGGGCATACTTTCTGGGGTTCTGGTGTCTATTCTGGCCTGCAATTCCCTGGGCATACTTTCTGGGCTGATCTCTGCCAGCCTCTCCTTCTCACTCTCTAAAGTGTCATGTTTTCTATTAGTCAGGGTGCTAGGAGGATTGGTGCCAGTCTGATTCTCATGAGTTTGCTAGTCTTCTGCCTTTTCATTTTCCTTTCTTTCTAGAAAATGTGATGGTCATTAATTTCCTTGGTGCCTCACTCTACTCTGTTATTTTCTTATTCCTTTGAAACATTTCACTGCTATCCCTACTTCCTGACTCCCACTTAGTTTGCAACTAGCATTTTTGAATGTGCTCCATTGAAATGTCTTCAATGGAACCTCAGCCTGGAAGTAGCTGGGAAAGTAACCCTTCCATTCTCTGAAGGACTGCTCAGATTGGAAGCACTTGAACATTCTGAAAAATATCCACTAGTTAGAACTTTTATCGCCAGAAATTTCCTTGCTATGTTTCTTAAATGCCTTGGTAGGCAGCCAGTTCTGACCTTCCAACCCATCACATTCAGGTCCTTTCCCTTTGCACCTCTACTTCTACCGGCAGGAACCTTCTCCAGAGATTTCATTTTTCCTCTGATTAAGTTAATACAGTGGGGCTGATAAGCACCTGTCTCCATGGATTTCCTCCTGGTATTTGTAAAAGCTACAGCTATGTGGTGCTCACTGACTAATTTGTTCTTTATGCACAGTACACAGAAGGAGCCTGGGCATCTTCCTGTACTGAAGCTGCAGGACCAACAGAAGCTCCTGCTCACTTCTAAACTTTTACTCTTCTCTTTACCGATCTATGTGTCTAGCAGATTATTATTGGTAATCATTTCTTTTAATCCCATTTCCAACGATGGTTTCTCAAGAATAACTCATAAAAAGTACTTTTTCACACCCTCCCCATTAGTTCATTTTACCTATATTCATTTAGTCATATCCTATTACTCAACAGAAGCCATGGGAACAAATGATCCCCCGCCCTTTCTCACACAATGCTCTTGACTTCATTCCTGTAACTGGATTCTCACTTTCCTCCCACCTCATTCTTTACCAATTGCAGCTTCTTGACAGCTTATTCTAACTGCAGCAGATCTCAAAATGGACCTGGCAACTGGTCATCTCTCCACCTCACTTTACATTCTCTCCTCGACTTCTGTTTTCAGATTCTCACCAGTGTTTAATATGTGCCAGCACTAATGCTACTTGTCCTTAATCTTCTAGAAAGGCAGCAGGAACACAGCTCTGCCCCCTTGGAGGTCTCTGAGTGGTTTCAGAATTCTTGGTTCCTCATTCGGAAATAACAATCTCCAAGTTACAGCTGGGCATGTGACTCCTCTCTTACCCTCCTTCTGCTCTTCTGTTTCTGCCACACCCCTGTGAGTGTGTTTGGACCACTAATGCTTTCTTTCTTTATGTTTGAGACAATGAAGCTCAAGGAAAGCAAACTAGTTTTGTTTCTATGATGATTAGAATGTTTACTTGTTAAATTTTCATTTCTATAAAAATAGGTGAAACCTTTGTTTAGTATCTCTCTACATCTGGCGAAAACAAAAGTAAGATTTTTTTTTAAAGGGTACTTCTTTTCAATGTTTCATGTACTGTAGCTTTAAGCTCATTTTGTTAAAATATTGACCATTAAGCTACATATTTTCCACTCCTAATTCAATCGCATTCCTTCTAGAAGGCAAAACTTTTAACAAAACTTTAACATCTATCGTGAATTTTATATTATTTTTTATCTTTTTATTCCTTTTCCAACTAGTTTCTGGCTCTGACATTCCCACAACATATGGGAATTTTATTTACTTTTTCTGTAAACCATTTAAATATAATCAGAAAAAAACCTACATTACTCCCATAAATTCTGCTTTGTCTGCTTAAAAATGACCAGTAAGTCACCCAGGTGCTTGGCGCTTTTCCCAAAGGATCATGGGCCATTTTAGAAAGCTGCTTATCTAGGGAAACCCTGTGGCATGTGCAAGCAATCGGAAGCTGCCAAGACACTTGCCTCTCCAGTTTTTGCCTTAAACTTTTGGATTTACTAGGACTTGCTTACAAATCTTTTTGACAACCCCGCCCCCATTCTTTTTTTCTGATCTTCCCTTCTCCCCCTGAAGTGGTTACTGGAATTATGCAGATTCAAATTTCACATCTTTAAACTATATTAGGCAATTTCTGAAGCCAACTGCAACAGTACATTTCAAACTCTTGGATGTGGCCACTCTTTATACCTAAGATTTGTTTGTTCCAGTGTAAAATGGATCCCCACTCAACTATGTAGGGAAATTTAAGCAATCCTGTTGAAATACAATCAATCCAAAGGAAATTATTTGTTGAAAGTCTACCTTTGATGAATACATGCAGCAGGTAACATTCTTTTCCTATAATGAATTTTTAGATTATATATAAACATTACCTTTGAAGTTGTAGTTATTTTCTTTTTTAAGTTTTGTTGTTGTTGTTGAAAAAAGTTCAAGTCTTATAATGCTTGAAAGGATAGACCTTGATGCTATATTTAGTCTTCATCATATTTTTGCTTACTTATTCTTACAATCACTTATTTTTGGGGGTGAGGTGGGTGGCTAGATATAGGAGGAAAAGTGAATGCATGTAAAGTAGGATGGGTGTAAGTCAGGAAGATGTAAATAAATTTATATTGAGGATTGGGTTCTTTCAATAGTCTAGGCTGGATAGGTAAGTACTAAATCTGCTGGGTAGGATGTCAGAAAGGCAAGCTGGAGACTCAAGGGAAGGGAAGCTTCTGTAGTAAAGTAGGTTATCTTCTCCCTTGGGAAATTTCAGTTCTACATTCTACTCTTGAGGCCTTTCAAATGAATGGACCAGGCCCACCAAGACTAACAAAGATAATCTCCTTACTGACAGTTATTATTGAAGATGCTAAGTTTAAAAAAGGCCTCCATTATAACACCTAAACTAGTAGTGAATTTAATTATAAAAAGTACCCAATGAATTTGTAAAATTAACTACCATAGTGAGCAAGAAAAAGGAAAGTAGAACTAACAAGGCTATTCTCAGCCCTACCCTGCCCACTATCCCACTGCTCTGGTTGAGCACTGGGACAGAGGGTAGAACCAACAATCCAGACACCTTCTAGGAACTTCCCAGAGCAGCTCTGAGCCCACAAGACCTGCCTATCCATGCAGGACCACCCGTAATTTCCACCTACCTGGTCTCTGACCCCCACCGCCAGTCCTCTACTGGAGTTCTGGGCCCCTCCCAGAGATCTGCCTATCTCTGCGAGACTACTCTGAATTCCTGCCTGTAGGATCCTTGACCCCCATGCAAGGCCTCTGCTAAAGAGGCCTCAGCTGGAGCGTGCCAGATCCCAGCTAGATCCGTCTTTCAGTGCAGAAACATCCTGAGTATCAGCCCAGCCTTTGTCCCCCATCACCAAGCCTTGGCTAGAGTCTTCTGTTGGAGCCTGATCCAGGAAATGTGGGACACCGTGAAAAGGCCAAACCTAAGAATAATAGGCATAGAGGAAGATGAGGAAGCCCAGCTCAAAGGTGCCAAAAACATATTCAACAAAATCATCTAGGAAAACTTTCCCAATTTGAAGAACATGCCCATGAAAGTACAAGAAGCATACCGAACCCCAAATGGACTGGACCAAAGAAAATAGACCCCTCAACTTGTAATAATCAAAACACCTAACATACAGAATAAAGAAAGAATATTAAGAGCAGCAAAGGAAAAAGAACAGGTAACATATAAAGGCAGACCTATCAAAATTACACCTGACTTCTCCATGGAAACCCTCAAGGCCAGAAGGTCCTGGCCTACAAGTACTAAGAGTCCACTGATGCCAGCCCAGGCTACTATACCCAGAAAAACTCTCAATTACTATAGATGGAGAAAACAAGACATTTAATGACAAAGCCAGATTTTCATAAAACATATCTACAAACCTAGCCATACAGAAAGTTTTGAAAGGAAATCTCCAACCCAAGGAAGTTAACTATGCCCACAAAGACATAAGCAGCAGATAATCCCACTACACCAGAAACCAAGGGTAAAGCAGGAAAAATATATTCACAGTACCACTGCCAACAATAAATCTAAAACAAGCAAGCATAAACAATCAATGGTCCTTACTCATCCTCAACATTAATGGTCTTAATTCACCTATAAAAAGACACAGGCAAACAGAATGGATACGAAGACAGAATCTCTAGTTGAAATGCTTCCATTGTACAATTTCTAAGCAAAGCAGGTAATGGAATACTGTATGGTAATAAGGAATAAATTGACAATTGTTATATCATGACTGAGTTATTACTTCATACTACATGAGAGAAGCTATGAGAACATGCTGTATGGATCCATTCATTTCATGTTTATATGTTCTACTTGAGGCAGACTAACATAGTATGATGATATATACATAATGTGTCCCCTGGATAAGGTCAAGGGATTGAGTAATTGCACTAGGGATCTTCCCCTGGTGATAGAAATAGTCTAGGACTTAACAGGAAGAGTTAAATGGCTTTGGACCATCATCCCAGTTCACCAAACTATATACTTACAACATGTACACTTCACAATATGCAATTTTCCCCTCCATTTACAGAGAAAAAGAAAAAATGCCTATGGGGAGTGAGGTTGAGTTCAGCCTCCCTGGAGCTGGGTTCAGATGTTTCTTAACAAAATATTTTTGCATGATTTGATTTGTGACCATTTGTTTTTATTGCTTTGATTAAAATTTATTTAAAGTACTCGTACAGACTTCCAAGTTAAGATGGTAGAATGAAAACATCTGAAACTCCCCCTATTCCCAACTGTAATGAGAGAATAACAAAGAAGAGAAACTAGTCAAAATTCCTCGGATGCAGTCAAAAGAAAGGACAGAATTTCATGACACACAATTCAAAATGTTCAACCCCAAATGAGAAGGAAAGAAGAGAAGGGAGGGGGACGCAGAAGAGAGAAGTTTCCTGAACCCACTCATCTCAACTTTGTTGTAAAATGTAATTTCTAGTATGTCCCTGGAACACATACATGGTAGACAAAATATGTGACAGAAAGATTTAATTGTTATAAGATCTTCAACCATAGCACAAGCTGAACCAACACACAAAAGCTGTGCCTCTATAGGGAAAAGTATCAGAAGTGTTCTGATCAATTTTTATTTTGTTTTGCTTTTTGACTTGACATAAGCCACAATCATTTGGAGAGAAAAGTGAGAAAAAATCCTTCATCTGGTTTGTGGGAGCATTTTTTTTTTTTTTGATTAACGATTGATAATGGTGTTGTGGAACAGTATTTGAAGCTGTGTTACATTTGTTCATGCTGTGGAACATTTGTTTTAATGATGCAAATATGTGTTGCATTTGTTTAAAACTCTGTGAAGCTGTGTGCTGTGTTACTTTGCCTGGTTGGTCTAATAAAGAGCTGAACAGCCAATAGCTTGGCAGGAAAGGGTAGGTGTGGCTGGAAGGCTGAGAGAATAAATGGGAGGAGAAATCTGAGAAGATCAAGGAACTAGAAAGGAAGAGAGGAGGACTCTAGGGTCCAGAGGCACAGCAGACACAGACTAAGAGTAAACAAAAAGACATACAGAAATAGAGAAAGGTAGAAGCCCAGAGGCAAAAGGTAGATGCTATAATTTAAGTTATGAAAAGATGGCTAGAAATAAGTCAAGCTGAGGGTGCCATTCATAAGAAAGAATAAGCCTCCATGTGATCTATTTGGGAGCTGGGTGGTGGGCTCCCAGAAAGAGCCAAGGAGCAAAGAGTAAGAGTAAAAACAAACAGCTACAACATGGGAGATCCCAGTCCACTGTGGTGAGTGCCACATGTAGGAAGGTGGTCCTGGGTTTTAGAAGAAAGCGAGCTGAACAAACCATGCGAAACAAGCCAGTAAGCAGCAGTCTTCTATGGACTGAATATGTTCATATCTCCAGGTTTCTGTCCTGAATTCTTGGTCTGATTCTCCAGGATAATGGACTATAAACTGTGGGATGAAATAAACTCTTTTCTCCCCAAGTTGCTTTTGATCAGAGTGTTTATCACAGCAGTAGAATCCTAACAAAGACAGGAAGTTCAATATCTTTTCGCTGATAGGAAACTAAAAAGAATAGCATGAGCCACTATTAGCTTCTAAGAATCTGAGAAAGTTGCTTTATGCTGGGTACATTCCTGTACCAAATACACTGAGTGATGAGGACATTGTCAACAGGGCAGTGAAGGTATCCAGGAAGTAACATGCTGCATGCCACAAATGACAAATATCTAGAAGAGTAACAATGTCAAATTCAAATGGAATTGCCCTAGGAAATAATAATAATATGAACCTAATGAGAAAGAATCTTTTTAAAATATTTTTTAAGTTAAGAATTTCATACAAGCTTGCACAATACATTTTGATAGAGTTAACTCCTTTTCTCTCTCCTATAGTTCCTCTCTTACCCAGCACTACTTTTCCCTCCAACTTCAGGGGCTTCTCTCTCTCTCTCTCTCTCTCTCTCTCTCTCTCTCTCTCTCTCTCTCTCTCTCTCTCTCTCTCTCTCTAACCTAATGAGTTCACTCAGCACTGCCTGTGTGTGCAAGCAGACTCTCAATTATGGTCTAGCTTAATTGTAGCAATACAGGTATAATTAGCACTGTTGTAATACATTACTGATTTGTAAGTTGAAGTCTCTTGTTCAGTTTTCAACTACAAAGTCCAATATGTTTAAAAATAGAGATGATAAATGACCAGTAAGTAAAATCTTCAGACCTAAGAACATAAAATATATGTTAAGAAGCAAAAACCAAATCAAACATTAACATTTTTCTGACTAAATTAAACAATCATAGACTTGGCTGATAATCAGATTACCAACAAAGAAGGAAGTTTCCACATAACCACAGCCAGCATAGAACAAGACATAGCAATTGAGGCCAGATGATCAACTAACAGGCCAGGCAAACACATCATCTGTCATCAAAATAGGGAACTATGCACAGAGTCCAAAAGATAGTCAAAGATAGAATAATGAAACATTCATTCTCCTGACAAAAGCAATAACTAAATTGGTAGATGCAGTATAATACTATGTTCCAGAAACAAACAAACAAATAAAACATAAATGACAATATCTACCAGGATAGGTCTTAGATATCTTTGTAAAACATCAACATTGACACAAACATTTTCAGAGAAAAATCAGGTTAAATGTGGTTAAAAAGATGAAAGAGGCAAAGCAGGTCAGCTACATCCTAACCCACAGCTCTGTGCAATCAATGTCTGAACAGCTAAGGGAAGGCACAAGCCATTCCCCAATACTGTGCACTGAAACTCAGAAATAATGTAAATATGTAACAAAAGGTCTAGGGAACTGCTCAGTGACAGAGCTATGGCTTGGTTCACTAGTCATGTGTGTTTTCTGGAACTATGATGGTGATGATGATGATAGTGAGATAAATATATAGTAATGAATGAATGGATGTAAGATTCATCATTAAGGAAAGGGGATGTTACTTTGGTAAATTGTAAGTTATGAAAAATAAAATGAAATAAGCCAAAATTTGAGGAAATTTCTTCTTAAAATTCATTTTCTTACTCTATTAATGATTCATCAATGACCTTTTAAAGGTGAATAAGTTAATACATGGCATTATCCTATTAGTATTTGAAACAATAAGAAAGCACTGATTATTTGACTTTTCATGGGGACATCAATCAATATTGTCTAAAGCTGCTATAATGAGAAGTTATGGCTAGAAAAATATAAATCCTGATGAGTGCTTCCATAGTCACACCTGAAAACAAAATATGCACCTTGCAAATCATAGGATGAATACACTTCATAGCTAAACCGAAGTTCTAAAGTTTCAGCTGTCTGCAAAGTCCCAAGGCCACACCAAAGTACAAGATAGAGAGAGAACCAAGGAGTTTATTGGAGTGACTTCTAGAACATGAGTTAGAGGTTACTTCCATAGCATGGGTGACCTCAAAGCAAATATATCACTGAAAAGTCTCAGCCCAAGATGACTGACAACTTACCCACAGCTACACAGATGATGAAGCCTACATCAGTTTGCTACTCACAGCATCTCTTGGCAACACTAGACCACATACAGCCATACAGCCCAGGGAGAAACCCATACAGCTGGTATGGAGGAGGTACAGGACCAGGAGGCTGAAATCTCAGATGAAAGTCTAATGGCCCTTATCAGGCCCTGCTTCTTTGAGGGAATGTCAACAAGCCCAGTCTTGAGGGTCTCTTGTGAGTAGGCACAGCTGTTCCAATGAGGTTAATAATAGCTGTTATGCTGAAATGACAGTTACACACACATACACACACACACACATGCACGCACTCACACCACACACACAAGAGAGAGAGAGAGAGAGAGAGAGAGAGAGAGAGAGAGGCGAGAGAGATTGTTGCTGCTTTGTGTTTCCACGGAAACTTAAGAATTACTGTCATTATCCTTAGGGGAAGTAGTGGAGGGCTTATTTGGGCTTGCTGTGAGTTCTAGATGTTGAGGTCTTATCGATGGGCAAACAGCTTTTCTCTGACTCTTTAGATCTTTTTCTCTTGTGGTCTTTAGAGTTTAACTTCTGGTAATGCTGTGCAAATTCAGTATAGTTATATCTAAGTAGCTTCTCTTCAGATCAACTGTTCATTGGTGATATATAAGAAGGTAACTGACAAACTGGTTATTAGTTCAAGTGGTTTTTTTTTTTTCTGTATTCCCTATATACCCATTCCTGTTACATGCAAACATCTACTGTTTTAAAGACTCTCCCAATACTTATGTTTTGAGTCCCTAATTTGGTCTTATTGTAGTACAGTGTTCACTAGAAATGATGATGGAAGCCATCTTTGTCTTGGCGCTAATCCTGAAGCAGTCCTAACCTGAATGTTCCAAAGGAAAAGAATTCAGTTCTGATTGCTACGTGTGTTAGCCACAAGGGCTTTGCAGATAGATACCTTTGGTCTAGCTGAGGAAATCTCTATCTCTGGTTGTTGGAAGTTTTTAAATGCTCTCTTTTTTTTTTGCATGGTTATTGGTTTGCTGTGACCATGAATTTGCTTCTTTGAAAAAAATAGGGGTGGTTGGTACCTGTAGCATATGCATTCGTGTGTAGAGTTGTGAACATCCATGCATGTGCAGAGGCCAGAGGACATAGAGTGTCCTTTTTGATTGTTCTCTACTTCATTCTCTTGAGAGAGCATTTCTTAACCTGGAGCTATAATGGCAGCTAGAAAACCATAAGTATCCTCCTGTCTCCAGTTTTGGGGGTCACAAGTGTCATGGCCTCACCTGGATGCATGGGTGCTGGGGATTTGAACTCAGAACCTTTTACTTGGACAGGAAGTGCTCTTACCCACTGAACCATCTCCCCAGCTCCTGAGTTTTCTCTTGAAGTGACATAACATACTAATCCATAAATGTTAAGTGAGCCTTTCACTCCTAAAGCCACTGCCCACAGGTCACAGTGTACGATTCCTTTTGTAACTGCTAGATTGGATTTGTATTATTTTTTGAAAGGGTTAGTTTGAGTCTATGTTCATTATTTGTCAGTAATTTTCTGTTCTTGAAATTTCTCTGGTTTTGATATTAGAGGAATGGTACTACCATAGAATGAGGCGGAAAACATTCTGTATGCTTCCATTTTCTGGGGAAATTTGTAGAATGTTCATATCATTTGTTCTTAAATGTTTGGTGAAAGTCCAGTGAATTTCAGACAGCACCACCAAAATGTGGAAATAAACTTTGGAAAACTACTAATTACCATTTCAATATCTTAAAAGTTATAGGACTATTCAATGAGATTATGCATGCAGTGTGAATACTGGTAAATCATTAATCCACTCCATTTAAGTTAGTATGCTTGTAGCATAGTTGTTTATACCATGTGTTTATTATCCTTTTAATGCCCATAGAATAAATACTGATAGTTCTTTCATTTAACATAATGATATGTGTCTTTTTCTACCTAGCTTTGCTAGATCTTACTGACACTTTTCAATAATCAAACTTTGGTATTGTTTATTTTCTCTATCAATTTCCTGTTATTATTTCATTCATATCTTTTACCATATTTTCTTGGAATTTACCTCACTATTCTCTTCTAGTTTCCTAATGTGAAAATTTAGAATATCTATGTTAAATATTTCCTCCTAGTATATACTGTAGATTCTAAAAGTTCCCTCTAAGTACAATAAATTTGATTTTCATTATAATTTAGTATAGTGTTTTTTCTTTCTTAAGACATTTTTATATGAGTGTTATTTAGAAGAATATTAATCTCTAATTGCTATGACATGTCCCCCTATCTTTCTGCTTATTACTTTCAACTTTAATTGGTAATTTTATGATATACTTTAATTTCTATTCTCTGAGAATTTGGCAAGGTGTGTCTTATTGCCAAAGGTGATGACTACCATGATGGATAATTTGCATAGTCTTGGGGATAATATGTATTGTGTGACTGTTGATAAACTAGTCTTTAAAACCCAACTAGATCTATTGATTGGTGGTGGTTTTCAGTTCAATCTGAAATTTCTGATAAAGGCCTATTCACAGCTCTAACAATTATCAAGATTTTGCCATTTTATTTAATCTACTATTTTTGATCTAGGTGGAAGCAATGTCTCCATTTCACACTGACAAGATAGGCAAGCTGGAATCACTAATTTAAAGTGTTTCTGTATATATTATATATTATTTATCATGTATGTGGTGGTGGTGGTGTGCATGTTTACATGCCATGATGTACATGCCTATGGAGGTCAGAGGATAACCTATGGAAACTGATGACCTCCTTCCACTATGAGTCCTGAGAGTCAAACTCAGTTCTTCAGATGTAGCAACAAGTATTAAACCATCTCTTTGGCACCATT
The DNA here is from genome assembly GCF_943737965.1 of Phodopus roborovskii. Classification (NCBI taxonomy): domain Eukaryota; kingdom Metazoa; phylum Chordata; class Mammalia; order Rodentia; family Cricetidae; genus Phodopus; species Phodopus roborovskii. Next base: position 18,073,744 of record NW_026126549.1, on the reverse strand, counting down.
TTCTCTTAAGCATAAATTTGTAGAAAGTTGAAGAGACAGTGAAGGGATCCTATCTCTTCCTCACCCAGATTTCCCCAATACCTACTTCTTAGATACACTATAAAACCTACGAGGTTGACATGTGAACATTTGGGTAAGCCCTACTGAGAGTTAAGAGTGATTTCCTTATCACAAAAGTGGCTCTATGTCTCCTCTTTGTTTTATCGCAAAACATTTAACAAGATCCTAATATCCTGCAGCTTTTCATGATCCTCTGTACATTCTACACTTCTCCTGGGTGCTTCTTACACATACATTGAGGAACACATAAACGGTGTAATAAAATTAGAAAAACAATAAAGCTTACTGCATTTGCCCATATTTCTTATGTGCCTGTATTGCCTACTAGTAGTTCCTTCTTCTCCGTGTATCTATTTTTCCCTCTTATAATTTTCTTTTTATTTAGAGAATTTCCTTCGGCCATTATTATATAGTAGGTTTCTAGAGATTCTATCTTACTTTTCACTTGAAAATGTCATATTCCAGTATAGGATTTTAGGTGGACAATTTCTTTCACTTCTGTCTTTTCTGGAGAAAGACCTCCTCCTAGCTGTTACTCAATTGATTTTCTACAATGAGGAAAGTCAATTCTGTGGCTGAATTTAAAATATTTTTATGTTTGATTTTAGTTATTTTGTGATGAATCTTGATATCAATTTATTTTGGATTACTGTGTTCATGATGTACTAGAATTCTAGCCCTTGAACTAAATGAGAAGAGAATGCAAACTGGACACTAGCAGGCATGAATCAATTCATTGCTCTCTGCTCTTGATTGTAGACGTGGATGTGGTCAGCTGCTTGACATTCCTGCCACCTTGACCCTCCCCACACAATGATGGATTGTAACCTGGAACCATGATTCAAATCAGTCCTTTCTCCCACAAGCTCCTTTGGTCAGGGTATTTTTATCACAGCAACATGAAAGATAAGACACAAGTGGTTGATCATTAGTCTTTGTTTTTGTTTTTTATTTTTTTAAACTTTTCATCCTGGAGAGACAAGAGGAGTCCTTTGAGGTTCTCAAGCTCAACAAAAACTCTGCTTCTGGTCCCCCTGGTTCTGTGGCGTGGTGTCTGGCTTTCTGGGATGAGTTGAGTTCTCTGAATTTTCAGCTTGCAGAAGAGGCTTTTCAGGCTGCAGTTCTGTAAGTCAGCCCTCTAGTAAAATACATCTCCCCAAAAATACTACTGTTGGTTTTGTTTCTCTGGAGAGGTTCAAAGCCCAGCTTCTCCACTGACAAGGTAAAAGGCTGGCTCCTTACTGCATGGAGGATGGGCAGTCACACTCCCCACAGGGTCTTCTCTGAGGTTATTCAGGAAGTGAGGGGGGTCACCTTGTCACAGTGTGGGTGTCAGTTTCCCATCTGACCTCTGTTGGGGTAGTGTGGGAAGCACAGCTGATTCTGTTTTAGTCATAAAACAGCTGTTGTCTAAAAGGTTCTAGTCCTCATAGGTTGCCCACTTTTATCCCCTTTCCCGAAGATGGCAGATGTTAGAGGGCTATCCTTAGCCTAAGCTGTTGACTTTTCCAAGCCGCCAGCTTCCCCAGCACTAGCCAAACATACATGAGGCACCCACTTCCATGTCATTCCCAAGCTCACTAAGCATCCTGCCTTCTCACTGTTTGGAGTCTTCTGACCATACTGATTTTTCTTTCCCTGTAGGGTATTAGCTTAAGAATGTTCAGCAAGTTCTCTAGAGCACATAGGAAGTGGAGGGGGCAGTGACGGGAGAAGGAATTAGGAGAAAGAGAAGGGGAGGAGAGAAGGGGAGGACTAGGAAGATTGAGTCAGGGGAGAGATAGAAGACAGAGAGAGAGAGAGAGAGAGAGAGAGAGAGAGAGAGAGAACATAAAAAAGGGAGAAGAAGAGGTTTGAAGAAAACACTGAACCTAGAGAAAGGTCTAGAGAACTACAAGACTGACTCCAACTAACAATCTGAGCAACAGTGGAAAGGCTACCATAAATGCCCTTCCCTGATAATGAGATCAACAACTAACTTATCTACCAACATGGAGCCTTCATGTAGTACCTGTTGGAAACAGCAGCAAACACCCACAACTAAACACTGAGCCAAACTAGAATCCAGATGCAGAGAGGGAGGACAAGACCATACTGCAGAAACACATAGAGACAGCTGACCTGAACAAGGAGGAGCTAATGGCCCCCAGACTGATAGCTGGGAATCCAGCATGGGACTGACTCAGACCCCCTGAACATGGGTCTCAGCTAGAAGGCCTGAGCAGTCTAAGGCACAAAAAGACTTTGCGGACACATCCCCCTTGGAAGGATATTGCCTTAACCTAGAGACAGGAGAGAAGTCCTAGTCCCTACTTCAAATGACTTGACAGATTTAGATGACCCCTCCTGGATGGCACCACCCTACATGTGGAGTGGGGGAGGAATGGAAGGGGAGGGTGGTCAGGGTGCATGTGAGGGGGAGAGAGGGAAAGAGGAAGGAAGGGAGGGAGAGGGAACTGGGATCCATATGTAAAATAAAAAAATAAAATAAATTAAAAAAAGAATAAAAAAAAGAATCTTCAACAAGGGGCATGAAAAAAATTACATCCAACCTGTAGTTTCAAACCCCAGTCTTTGTCTTATTTTTTTTCCCCAAGTGGTTTAAATCGAATTTTAAGCATCAAAATTTTATCACCAAAAACATTTTTTAGTTGGGATAACATTAATAACTTAAATACACAATCAAATATGCATTACTCCCCATTCACAACTAAAATTAATCATTGATACACAATATCTTCCTGACTATACATGTGTGCACACACCACAGTGTATGTCTGGGGTTGGTCAGAGAAAACTTTTGAGAGTTGGTTCTTATCTTCCCACCTATGAAGGCAGTGCCTTCTTTGTGTTCTGCTGCTGTGTCCTCTAGGTTACCAAGCACATGAGTTTCTGGGTGATTTCTTTAGTCTCTCCACTGCATCTCGAAACAGGAAAGCTGTGATTACAGATGTGCACCACCACACATAGCCTTTTACATGAGTTGTGGGCTCCAGTTCTGACTCACACAACCTCCCCTTTAAATGGAATTTTAAACTTCTTTATGTTTCTTACATTCCTAATTTGTTTTTCCCTAGAGTCTTATTGTCCAATATTTGATTTTGACTAACTGCCTTGAGTTCTTTTGAAATTTAATTATTTTTAATTACATAGGCTATAGAGATGGTTTCAAAACTGTAAGAATAGGTGTGGCTTCCACTAAGGTCTCTCCTATATTCTTTATCCATTACATGCCATTTCTGTTAGATTTTACTCAAGCTTCCATTAGAAAACAAAGCACAGCAGTAACACACTGACAAAAGGCAGCATACAATGTGAAATTATGTATCTTTCATTTTAAATAATTATAATAAAATGGTATATAATATAAATTTATTATTTTAATCATTTTGCTTAAAAAGGATAGCTTGTGCCCAACGTGCAGCCATCACGTTTTAGAACTTTTCCATAATCTGGAATAGAAACTCTGCAACCGTGGAACAATAGCTCATTATTCCCTCTCTCCTTAGTTCCTGTCAATGTGTATTCTACTTTGACACTCAATAAATGACCTGTTTTATCAACACCTTGCTGATTTCCCGCAACCCTCTTTACTAGACATCACCCCAGAGGAACACAGCCTTCTAATTAATTTTTCTTATATTTGCATAGTATTCCATAAAACAAATTAAGCACGTATGCAGCCAATTCTTCACTGATGAGTTGGTTATGTTGCTAGTCCCTCGTTAATACAAGACTGCTGCAGTGAACCACTTAAAGGAGCCATCATTTTGTATTTTTCCAGGTATTTTTATGCAGGCTCCTAAAAGTGGTCCTATAGGGTGAAAGAATGAAGACATATGCAATTTTAGAACACTTGGGCTTAATGCAATAAACAGGAATGAAATATGAAGTCGTTTAAGTATTAAATGCAGTCACAGGGTAAGGTTAAAATGCTGCTTTAACTTGTGAGATCATTTATTTAGCTCTTTAAACAATTATTTGTTTGACTCAAAATGCAGAAGATAAAATACCTCTATTGCTCCCAGTGTCCCCTCTTGCAAACTGTGATTCCTGCCTTTTCTTTCTTCTCTATGTGGATGCTGTTAGAAGGGTTACTACCTGAGAGCCTTTGTCTGCCAACTACAACTACGCTAAGGAAATAAAGGAGGGATGTGTGCCAATTCTTCAAGAATTTTTGGCTGTCAAATAGCACATCTGGACAATCCAGGCAAGGAAAAGCAAGGATGCACACTCATTTCTTTTAAAGTGAGGGTTCCTGGGCTGGAATAAGCTGATCACTGTTCTCAAGAACCATTTCCTAAACTGTTTGCTCATTCCTAGTTTTCAGAGGTGTGTGGTCCCTTGGCCCATTAATTCCACTGACTGAGAGATGGCAAGGACTTCATGGCCACAAAAAGACCCCAGAATCTGAAGGAAAGATATCCTAAATTTAAAGGCCATTCATCACAGCAATTGCCAAGTTTAATCATTAATCAGAAGGGGTCCAAGACAAAAACCAAAGCCACGCCCAGGTCCCATTTACCAACTGTGCTTCGAAGTGACCCAACAACAAACCATTCTGGTTTAAGGACCCAGGCAGAGTTCTGCCAGGGGTCACACCTGAGCACATCTCCTCTAAGGCCTTCTTGCGACTGTGGCGCCAGCGCGTGGCCCAGGCTCCTTGCCATGATATGAATTCCTTCTGCACACTGCAGAGGCAGTTCAATCTGGAAACGTCCAGCCCGTTTGTTCTGCGATTGATGGTCTTCCTGGTGGGGGTAGCATGGTGACGCGAAGGGCCTAGACTTCTTGGATAGAAGCTGAGCTCCAGTGTGAGGGTGTGTCCCTAGCCATCTGTGAATCCCCCCATCTCCGATCAGAGTCTCGGTTCCTGCAGAACTGGGTCCCATTTTTCTGCCATGAGGCCTCTGTCCCACGGGGAAGTTCAGTAGCACCCTTTGGTTCCCTTGTCTGCAGTCCTCGAGACCCCTGAGCTCTCAGGAGGAGAGACAGGGGCCCCTGCGGGGTCTCTCCCCAAACCTGGTCTCTGGCTGCCCCTTCCCCCTCCGTCTGCTTGCTTTGTAAGGCAGTCAAAACAGAGCTAGCGGCCAAGGAGCGGGACGGGAAGCTTGGCCGCCTCGCCTCGCCCCTCCAGCGGGCCCTGGCCCCCTCCTCTCCCTCCTCTTTCCCACTTCTCTCCTCGCCCTCATCTCCCCCATCCCCCTCTCATTTCCTCTGGCACCCCGGCTCGCCAATCCCTCATCCGAAGGCCCACTTCCAACCTAGACTGGAGGCTCAAACTCCCCCCGCAACTTCTCCCCAATCCCAATCCCCTCCACTCCCTTCGCCCTGCCCCCTTCCTGCCTCTTCCCCTCCCCCATCGCTAGCTCCCCCTAGTCTCTGCCCCAGATCGCCCCGTAACATTGTCCCCGCCCACTCCGTGCCGCTCGCCCCTCCGTCCCGGCTGCGCTCCACGTGTGGACCGCTGTGCCCCGGCCCCCTCTGACAGCCGCCGCCCGCTGTCCCGCCCCGCGCCCCGCCGGGCCTCTAAAACCCGGGCGCCGCGCCCTCCTCCGCGGCATCTTCCCGGGCGTCCAGCCTCCTGCCCTCCCTCTCGCCAGCCCTTCGCCCGGGCCCCGCGCACCTCCACCGGGCTGTGCAGCCGCCGCCCGCGCCTAGCTGCCCTATAGGATCCTAAACGAGCCCCGAGGAGACCCTCCTCTTCTTTTGGGGGGTGACCTTTGTTCGCTCGCCTGCTTCCTTTGGTGACTTCTGCAGCTTTCCAGGATCTGTGCTCGGAGCGCACGGGAATCCGCTCAGCCTCTGCCCCCCCACCTCCCGCCCCGCGCTTTTTTTTCCCCTGTGAGGTCCGCTTTCTTTGTAACTTTATGCCGCGGCTGCTCGGGTTACTTTTGTAATTTCCCGCCCCCACCCTCTGGCGGTCCTGGAGTCGCTCGGGGCAGTGGCCCGGGGGATGCAACGTGGACCGCGCGGGGCTGCCGGCTGCCTTGCCGCTGCGCCTCACTGCCCCCAGCGCTAGAAGCCTGCGCCCTGCACGCTGCCACTCAGGAGCCGACGCTGCATCGCGCTTCACCAGGGCACCCCAACCCAAGAGAGTCCCGGGAGCTGACGAAGGGTTGGTCGGACCCTGACTCTTTTTTTCCGGGCCTCACGGATTTGCTCTTCGACAGCTCTCTCTCTGCGGGCCTCGATCTGCGCGCTCTTGGCGCCTGCGATGGGGAGACGGCGGCCGTCGTGTCTCCAGCCCTACTTCGTGTGGCTGGGTTGCGTGGCGCTTTGGGCGCACGGCGCAGCCAGTCAGCCCCAGCCTCCGCCACCTAAGACGCTCCGGCCCCAGCCGCCTCCGCAACAGGTCCGGCCCGCAGGAGCGGGCTCCGAAGGCGGCTTCGCGGCGCCCGAGTACCGGGACGAGGGTGCGGTAGCGGCGAGCCGCGTCCGCAGGCGAGGACAGCAGGACATACTCCGAGGGTAGGTGGGCGGCGGGGTGGCTGGCTTGTGCGGGGCACCTCAGCTTCCCTGCCTTCTATTTCACACCCTCCCTGACTGTCGCACGGGTGGGTAGAGGCTCAGTTCCCTCCACTAGGACACTTAAAGACACCCCCCCCCGCAAAGCTCCAGGAGCGCCCCTCGTTTTCCTCCCGGAAAGACTCAATTGCTTCGCAGAAAGTCCTCCCTAGGGGGCTTTGGCTGGCTGGCAGTGGGAGCGGGCCTCTGGGTGCGGATGGCAGAGCATGTACAACGTCTGTAGTGCTGAGAAAGGTTCCCAGTGTCAGGACGAAAGAGGGTTTGGGTCTGCCCTGCGTAGGGGCCCCGGAGTCTGCCTGCTCCCCACCATCGGGGGCGCAGCTCTAGAGCCTTTTGTTTGAGACGTGTGCGGGAGCAGTCGCTGGTTATCATCACCAGATCCAGCGCTCCGCCTTCGAAGTCCCTTTACTTGACATTTAGGGGCCATAGACAACAGTTGGTCAAGGAGGGATGGATTTGGGAACAAGGGCAAGGATATTTGAATGGAGTGTTCCTTTTGTTCTCAGCATCCGGACTCTAGAATAGTAGCAGTTTATGTGTTTCTTGTTTCTTTTCCCGGTTTAAAAAGTCAAGCAAGGGAGGGCAGATGAGAGGGGATGTTTAGATGTTCTGGACCCTCCCCCATTCCAAAGTCTAGCCCATTTACTTCCACATCTGCCTCCCAAGCCTCAAGAATTTGAAGTAGTGATTTGTTCCTTGTCCTGGCATCTACTTGCTCAGGCTTTGCTTGGGAAGAGCTATTTTTGTGTTGCTGCGCCCATCCTTACCTGGGTATCACCACGTTTGTCCCCGTGCAGGCCCAACGTGTGCGGTTCTAGATTTCATTCCTACTGCTGCCCTGGATGGAAGACGCTCCCAGGAGGAAATCAATGCATTGTCCGTGAGTGTCTGGTGGGGCCCACAGTCGAGGGCAGCATACCCAGCTTTGTTTCAGGGCTGACCTTATATTCAGTGTTTAAACACTCAGTTGACCATACAAAGCCATGGATTACAAAGCCATGGTAATGAGAGCCTGGTGGTGGGGAGGAAGTCACATCAGTTGAGACTTCACTAAGGGAAACTAGGGAGGAAGGCAGGCATTGATAACGGTTTTGGAATACTTAGATGTTTCTTTTTTACCATTTGTGTGTATTGATACAAATGGAAGGCTTTGTGTTAGAGCAATTCCCTAGATGACTCCACATCACTTTTCCTTTAAAACTCCAGACAGGACCACAGTGTTACTTGGGTGACTCTTGAACTCCTAGGTTTGGACCATCAGAAGAGCAATCATAGACATTTATTCTCATCTCTGGGTTGCTCTCAGCAGCCACATGGCAAAGATTTAAAAGGAGTACTCTCACAGGTTTTGAATTGACCAAACATTAACAGAATTTTTCTGTTTTGTATTATTTTCAAGAGAATTAATATAAGTTGGTTGACACTTTTTTTGGCAAGAGGACAGTTAAACTTAGAATTTTCACATGCCAAATCTTACAGAGGACAGTATGTTTTCTCAAATGTGACTCTTACAACTTGAAAAGATCTGTATATCAGAACGTAAAGGTTCAGGTTGGTTTTTTGTTTTGTTTTGTTTTTGTTTTGTTTTTTTCCAGCTCCCAGAGTATATATTCCAGTCTCTAAGTTATATGATCATTAGATTGTAATGCTGTGATCAAGGACTCAGAGGGACTTTGAATCGCAGGCTTGTGGGGTGCACTGTGACAGGCCTTTTCCTGTGTGTTTATGTAGCCCAGCCACATTTGTCCACACTGGAGGACAGCCAGGTCACAGACAGCACATGCATTTACAGCCGGTCTTGACTTTAGGCTGACCTTGGTGTTCCCCAAGGGAAAGATAATTATGCCACTGTGAACAGAAAGAGGGCAAGTTACCCTAGCCAAGGGGTACTGTGGGTATAGTGGCATCTCCAACTCTGTATTTATTGGTTTTGTGGGTTTGAGACAGAATCTAAATGCTATTTCTGTGCAATTTTTTCAAAGGACTGAAGTTTTATTGTAAAGATTAGTTCTCTCTCTTTTTTTCTTCTATTCAAAAATCCCACAACTTCTCATAATGAAACAAAAATAAGAAATAGCTACTGTGTTCTTTTAAGTAACTGGTCCATAAATCTTTTTAACTAAACTCCTTGTGTATGTATAGGTCTTTAGTTTTATGGGCGGAAGGAAAAAAGCCCAGTGGTCACTTGCCTTCTCTCCAACACAGAAAGTCCTATGTGAGGTATTTATAGAAGGTGCACTACTCTTTCCCGCCACTGGGGCATCACTGTGGCTGCCTCACACTATTGGGATCTATAGACTCTTGAAACAGCTAACATCACTCACCACACACCTGCCACACTAGCTGGGAATGACTTAGGCACTGTGGAAAGCCTGACTCACTAAATGTAATGAATGCGACTGCCATTATTGAGTTGGAAAGCAGCCGAGGAGAAGGGATAGGTTTATGGTAGAGTTATGTAGAGTCAGGTTTTATTGAATCAGTAAGGAATGGGAATTGCAGAGAGCAAAGTCTCCCAGCATAGTTGCAGCTGTAATTTATGTATGGCCCAGTGAGTGTCCACTTTTAAATACTTTGGGCCTTTGACTGTCATCATGCCATTTCCTGCTGTGGAAGACCAGCTTCTAGCACATCACAGTCAGTATTGTCACCTACATTGATTTTTCTATTTGAAATATTTGGGTGCTAAGGAGATAAGTACATTAGGCAAGCCTTGACATTATCTCCATATCTCCAATAATTAGGATAATTATGTCTAGTGTATCTATTAATATTAATTATTAACATCTTAGGAAAATCATTTCCATACTTGAGAGTATGAAACCTGTGTACAAAATCAACAGAAAGCATGCCATGCCTTGACTAGTTTAGGTACATTGAAGTCAGTAATCCTGTGATTTTTGCATCTTAACAAGATCATATGTAAAGAAATATTGGTAACAAACATCTCTTTGTTGAATTTACGTCACCATGAAGCAAAGACAAATTCTGAGGCAATTTACAAAGTAATGATAATATGAGGACCCCTAATTAATTTTCTTATATATTACATCTCCATTTTGTTTCTGTGCAGATGTTTCTAGTTTGATGTTTAGCCATTACCAGGTTTCACCCAAGAAGACAGTAAAGAAGTGTGTTTATTACTTTAAAAAGCATGATTCATTATGATTTTTGTTTTTTTTTTCATTGTGATCATTTTATTATTTATTTGAAAGATAGTCAAATGAAATAGAACTGTTTTGCTCAGGTTGGCCTTGAACTCCCAGCCTTTCTCTCAGCCATCCAAGCTCTGCTATTACAGGCTTGAGATATCAATCTTAATTGTGGCTTCAAATGTCATTGAAGAACTTCCAAATTTCCATGTTTGTTTCCAAACCTTTCTAGCTTTCTTCTTTTAAAAAATGAGTTAAAAAATCCTCTAAGAACATAAAATAATGGAAGAAGAGTTTGCTTATGCATTTATTTATGGAGAAATTATGCAACAGTGTTTTGATCATCGGGGAAACAATGAGTGGGATTGGCTTAGAATCACAGTATTTGTAAACGGGAGAAAAAAAGTGTCAGAACCTTCCAATATAATCCCCTTTCCTTTTTGCTTCTAATGAGAATACTGAACCCAGAGACATTTTGAATATTGTCTGTGCTCACAGTGGGTCATTGTCAGAGTGAGAACTCAACTTCACACCTCTTATGTACCATGTGTATAAATCATCAACCCAAGCTGCTTCTCCTAACATCAAGGACTCCTAGAATGTACATGCTTTCTTCCTCTCCCACCAACATTCCTGGGAGTCACAATTTCAGCTAAAACGGAGAGGCTGCATTGAGACTACAGATTGCAATGAGCATAGAGAGGAAGGAGCTCATCAGTCTTGCCTCGTCCTGGCCTGTGTACTAGCTGAAGCCTCGGCAGACAGAAAACTAATTGCCTGATAATGTCCAGGCTTCAGCCCCTCAAACCTTCTTTTGGTTTGAGACTGAAATGGGGCTGTTACATCTAAGCCTAGATACACCTGCCTGAAGAAAAGGAGGGACCTTGAAATAAAACTATATTTTAATGAGCATCTGTCATAGAAGCATTATTTGTGATCAAAAACTAGTAATATATTTTAAGTATTAATTCTATGGTAGAAGCCATTTTTTTTTTGCCTTAAAAAAGAAATCCCAAGACCATAATATGTTTGCAGCATTTTCATTCAGGATAACCGTTTGAGACACTTTCCATATTATACAGTTGCTACAGGGAATCTTAGACAAGGAAAGCAATTAGCAAGTGGGTTTGCTCCTGTTGAGTGCTTTCCTCACATTATGGGGTCCCAATTCTCTTTGAAAGCTCCCAGAACCTCTCCAGCAAAAGGTTCATATGCACATTACTGCAAGTACTTATATGTAGTTTCGGGACCCTTCACTAGTTTCTTGCATCCAGAGACAGAACAAATCAGCACCCAGCCTTCCTGCTCAAAGAGCTATGGATGTAGAGATAAATTGTTCTGCTCCTTAATGGCCCGACTAAATTCGGGAGTGTTCCCATTCCAAGGCACTTGACTGTAGGTTTCGAGTATCTGTGGTATGTGCTGCGTCAGTGAGCCTAAACTTGGCTTAGATGACCTTCATATTCACTGGAGGTCACAGCTGTAGGAAGCATCAATCCCCAACCCCCATCAGAATGACTCTTTAGAGCAGCAGGGGTGGAGTGGGTTGTGGTGATAATATGGCAGACTGGATGACGGGGAGGAGTCATGATGGGAGCTAAAGATTGATGATGACAGGGTAGGCCAGAAGACAGCTGGGATGGAATGTGCAGGGAGCATGACATTTGGCCAGCTCATTAGGCCTGGGGTCTCTGTCTCTTCTAATTTCACATTCTTAAACAGTGGGCTACAGTCTCTGAGACGTTCAGGGTCTCTGGGTTTTCTCACTACCGCCAGCTCCCTAGGATCTAGACTTCCTCCTTTGGAGAATCCTGAACTCAAGTCTTTCAGTTGTGGATAGAAAAAGCAACTTTTATTGGGATTCAAATTTAAACATTGGTGTCAGTTGGTATTATAGGATTTTAAAAGAGCCCCATTTGTTTATACGGCACCACAAGGAAATTATATCACTTAGTTCCATATCTCCAGTGGGCTGTTGTATTACACATTAAAAGTCAGATGTTTTGAGACGTTGATCTCATGCCCCGCTTTTCTAGACCTATGGTTTTAAAATACTGCTTTCTGACCTGGAAGCATGACTGAGGGTGTTGTCACTCATTCCTGCTGTGCTTTCTGCAGCCATTTGCAGAAACAGCTGTGGAGATGGATTCTGTTCCCGTCCCAACATGTGCACTTGTTCCAGTGGACAGATATCACCCACCTGCGGAGCAAAATCAAGTACGTTGCCTCTCTGTGGCTATAGCCGCCTCATTTTCTTTAAGCCTGTGAACGGATGACAAGTGTCCTTGACGATTGGTGGTTGTTCTCACTAACCAGGCTTGCCTGTGTTAAATTTCCAACTAAGATGGCCTTGGTGCCTTAGTTGTTGCCTCAAGTAGGTAATTGTCAACAGAAGATGTGTGTGGGTGGTGGGATGGTTAGGATTCTGCAAAGTTGATGCTTTGTAATAACTCTAACTTCCTGAACTGTCACTGTGTGCAATATCCTGTGTGAGGTGTATGCATTATTTTAATCCTCTCATCAACAATATTTGATACTGTTATGATCCCATTTTGCAGAGAAGGAAAGTGAGACCCATATATATTAACTAAACCACTGTCCTACTTTGATGCCTGTTGATGTGATAAACACCATGACTCGAGGCAACATGAGGGAGGAAAGGATTTGTTTCACCTTACAGCTCCCAAGCCTCATCCCATCACCAAGGGAGGTCAGGGTAGGAACTCAAGCCCGGAAGTTGGAGTCAGAAACTGAAGTAGAGTCCATGATAGAATGCTGCTTCCCAGCTCTTATCTACCCTCTTTACCATCCAGGACCACCAGCCCAGGTGCTGCTACCCATAGTGGGCTAGGCCCTTCCACGTCAATCAGGAAAATGTCCATGAAACTTCACCATGGGCAGTCAGATGAATCAGTGCTTCAATTCTGGTTCCCTCTTCCCAGATTACTGTAGTTTATGTCAACTTGACAAAAATCTAACCAGCTCCCCTACCCGAAGCAACTAAGGCTGGCTAACGCTGTCATGCCAAACACTAGCCTGTATTTATTGTCTTTCTGTGTGGCTGTTGCAGCCTCCCTTCTATTCGTGTCTTCACTGTGGGAAGAGAAGATAAGAAAGATAACAGATACTTACTTAAATACTGACCAAATGCTTTATGTATACTAACTCACTTGCTATGCATTAATTCCCAAAAATTCCATGAAGGTAACTATAACAATACACTAAGGATGCATTTTTTTTTCATTATTCTAGAAAAATGCTAGGACTCCAAAGACCAAGATTAACCTTCCGTACAACTGCTAAGATCACATTAGAGTAATATAGAAGTGATATTGTTTATTTAACTTCTCAGTGTCTAAACAAGTGCTTTAAACCTTCCTAAAATGAGTATGAAATCGGTACATTTTAATGGTTCCCTCAGCAGGTTTTTGCTAAACAAGGGTAATGTAGAATCTGTCTGATTCAGGAGTGAGATTCAAACTAGGCACACCGATGTGTTTGTCTTCTGATGAACTGCTGACACACACCTCTGGGTTCATTGTTTTTAGAAGTCTGTGTTTTCCCAGTGATTTGAGACTTAGAATTCACACTCACAAGCATGTCAAGTGTCTTCAGCAGCACATTTCCCCAGCGAGATTGTCTGCCAGAGACCCTTGTGTCTGCATGATCTAATTCTCAACTTGCTTTCACCCACCCTTGGCAATAAAACAAAACCCAAACCAGTACTGCTTCTTAATGACAGGGAATGCTTACATGGAACCTGGTTTAGTCAGTCATCCACACATTCATTTGCCCTTCAGAGAATACCTCATTCCTTTCCATCAGGAACTTTTCTAACCCTTCCTTAATCCTGAATGATCTTACTAAAGCTTTTTAGCACCATTTAGCACTAACAACGGCCAGAAACACTTCCTTACACATGCTTGCATGTGCTTACTCAAGTGGAAGCCAAAAGTTAACCTGGGGTGCCATTCCTCAGTACAGCTCACCTCCAAAGTGAAATTCTTAATTTACTGCTGGTATTGCTGGCCATTATCTATATATCCACAGCTCCCTCTACACTAGGAGGTGGCCGCAGCATCCACCCAGTGTTTATGCAACTGCAGCTTTCCTTTTCCCATGGGAATCTTTAAATGTGAGGATTCTACTAGACAATATTTCAAGTCCACCTTTTTCTTACCATATGGCTCACACCATCCTTAACTTTCCTTCACACTCCCATCTAAGTGGCATCTTTTAATCCCCTGTACACAGCAGTTCATCTTTTAAAGTCAAATCTCTTTGCTTCTATTGAAATCCCTCCATCCATCTGCAGTTGGGACATACGTAACCCTTTAGTGCGCAAGGAGCCCCACTTTATCTGGTTGGCCTTGCCTGTCTCCAAGACACCTTCTGCACTTTCTGCATCCTAAAGTCTCTGCATTGTTGGGTTCTGAACCTTCAGGAGCTGCTTTTTGCTACTGCCCATGACTGCCTGGTTCTCATTTTTCAATGATAAATCCAAAGGTTACATCAGAACAGATTGTTTCTGCTTGTTGTATCTAAGTTCCTTCTTACTGTTTTTCTCCATACAGTTTTTAAATTGTGCAATTATAAATTCACAATTTATAATTACTTTGAAGTATCTTAAACTGATTTTTTTCTGTCTACAAATTTCCATGATGACTGACTCCGAATCCATCATGTCAGCAGGTACATAGACCCTGCTAAGTGGATACAAGTGTCTCCCATATGCCCTAAACTATGCCACTAACACCTTCCAGGGTGGAATTATAGTTTATTTCAAATATGTACCATCAATGTGGTAACAGGTATACCCACTCGTGTAGAATTAATGACAAATAATGAACATTTTTTGGATTAATATCATTTGTATCAGTGGAATATATAGAATACATTTGTCATCAGGTTGGACGTGTACTTTATAACGTATATAATTTGGTGACTAGTGTCTGTATTTTTCTTGTGTTTTTCTCAGTCCAGCAGTGTAGTGTGAGGTGCATGAACGGTGGCACCTGTGCTGAAGACCACTGCCAGTGCCAGAAGGGATACATCGGGACTTACTGTGGACAGCGTAAGAAACCTTAGCAACAACTTTATTGTAAATAGTGTGAATTAGTGTCCATCTCATTTTAGTCAGAACGTAAAGTTCTTGTAAAGCTCATGGATGGTCATTGGAAGAGGTAGTTCTATATAGTAAGACATAGTTCACATATAATTGTTATACATTTAGCCGGGAGAAGTGCTTCTAACTCCGTAGTTTTTGTGCTTTATAATATTGATGTTGAGTACTAGTGATGTGCTATCCAGCTTGATATTTATCACTGGTACTTATGCCACAGCACATAGATGTGTTCCTGAAAAAATAATAAGGGGCACTGGAAAACTCTACAGCTCCGTTCACCCCCACCACGTACATGCGATTTTTATAAGAATTTTTCCAAATTAACCACATGAGAGCCAGTTTCACAAACTACCATTTGTTCAGACATCCAGAATACAGGACTGTAGAGTTATTTGTAAAGTTGAGCCATCACTATGAAACAGGAGCTCTTACCTTCATGAAGTACTGGGGATTGCATCTGCCAGGCAAGCAGGTGAACACTGTGCTATATCTCTACATGAAAGTGTCTTCCTGGAAAGAATCACACAATGATAAAGGTATAGTCTTGTTTGGACAGGGGTTGTAGAGTGTAACTCCTGAGCTGTGACTCATCTCTGGGGAATACATTTGGTTAATGTTCACCAAATTGTGACACTTTCACAAGAGCTCACACTGTTTTTTGGGGGGGGGTTAGTTTGCACTACCAACCATGACTCTGAGGCTTTTTGCATGATAGGCAGGCTTTATGTAACCAAGATGGATCCCTGGCCCTCTGTACTTTTTATTTGAGACAGGATCTCACTTAATTACCCAGGCTGTCCTTGTTCTGGCCTGAGATGGCCTAGAACTTGTGATCCTCCAGCCTTAGTCTCCCCAGTAGCTTTGATGTACAGGCCTACACTGCCTGACCTGGCCAAAATGAGCATAATTTTAAGTATATAAGAAGAAAACAGTATTAGAGAGAGGTGAGTCACATAGAGAAACATCATCCATGTCACTTAATTCACACTGCATATGAGTCTAGACTTCTGGGCTTCCCTAAGAACTACTGGTCTATTTCCAACCTAGAAGAACTGATGTTAAGTGTATATGAGTACCTCCTTTTAATTATGCTATTAATTTGTTGCCACTTAAAATGTTTCTTGATTATAATAAACATATATAATATGGCATTTGTCATCTTAAACATGTTAAGTCACAGTTTGGTAGCATAAGTCCATTCACATTGCAGGGCAAACATCACTCCCTCATTTTCAGGATGTCTGTGCTATAAAGTCGGAGCTCTACACCTATGAGGTCTTTGTCCTCATTTCCTTCTCACTCAAGCCCTAACACCTACCATTCTATCTTTATGCTTTCAATTGCTCTAGGTACTCTATCCAAATATAATAATAAGGACATGTAAGCACAGGATTTGCCCTTTCTTCACTGGTCCTCTCAATTTACTTAGCCTGAAAAACTAGCATTTTATCCAGGCTGTAGTATGTCTCCGAACTCCTTCCTCTTAAAGACTGCATTACTGTCAAGAATCCAAAAGAATCCAAGAATCTCACTGCCTCTCTCTGTCGTGTGTGTGTGTGTGTGTGTGTGTGTGTGTGTGTGTGTGTGTATGTGTGTGTTCATGTGTGTGAGAGAAAGAGAGAGAGACTGTTTATACATATGTTGGTGAACATGTATGTTAATTCATCTTTTGGCTATTGTGAGTAATACTGTTGCCAACACCATTTTTACAAATAATAGTTTGAGTCCTGGTTCCCATTCTTTTGAACATATATTCAGACACAGATTTAGGGGACATAGGACATCTGTCCTGTTTTCTGTTACAGATGCATGAGTTATTCCTGACAGTAGTAATGCAGATAGGCTCAGCTTACCTTGCCAACACTCAGCATTTTCTTTCTCTTTCCTAATTAAATCTACTCTAATAGGTGTGAAGCAGGAGTGCATAGTGGATGTCCTAATTATATTTAATACTGACTTCTAGGTGTAAGTGTAGCTTCCCAAACAATGCTAGAAAGGTGTAACACGATCTCAAGAAAATAAATCAGTTTAAACCAGAATATTCTTGTAAAGGCAGGAATAGGCCAACTCAAAGATTAGATGTACATGTTTTAATGTTTGCTGACTTGGCTGCAAACACTGAACTCTGAACTCTGCCACTATGTAAAGGTGACTATGGGCAATATGTAAATGAAAATTTCATGTTCTAAGAGACAGTGAGAGGGTAGATGGAAAAGCCAGGTCCCTGAGATAGTGGCTTCATAATCCCAGAAGACACTGCAAGCAGAATGGCTTGGGACCATTGTCTAAACAGAACCAATGAGAGGAAAGGAATGAACCAGGACCCCTGTGTTCTAAACACCCAGCCCAGCATCTGTTTAGCCGACTCCCAATCTTAAGGCCCCTCCCGTGCAGAAGGGACAGTTTTGCTTTCTCAGCAGCCCAGTTTTCCCTCTTTCCTGGATGTTCAATTCTTTGTCCATCCCAGGAACCAAGTAACCACCTAGATGATCAATGGCACTCTCATTGCAGTACTTGGGAACTCTCTCATCTTGGATATGAGAGGGACACAGGTTCTTTTCTTAATTCAACCTTCTACTCTGTAAAAGAATATCTTTGCCATCTTCATTTTCAGCCTGGATTCACTACCCAGGTATACAGATGTTGTATTGAACAGTAGGAGTGCCTCTTGCCTGTTTGTAACACACAAAGGGACAGCTGTGGAGTGAAAAGTCTCTTCCCCTATAGAAGAGTGCTCTGATCTCCACTTGGCCCCATATCAACCTTACCCATACCATACCTTCTCGTCAGAAGAATATGAAAGGCACTGAGTTCCAATCAGGGTACATGTGGACAGTTCTTCCCTGAGTGGCCCACAGGATGGAGTCTTTCCATCTACTATTTTCTCACAGGGACAATAAAACGTATGGTGCAAGCAAAGACTTTGCGGATAAATTCAGTAGTTAACAAGTATGGAGGTGAAGGTGGTAGCTGGTAGACAGGAAGAGTTTAAGAGGACATTTTCTTCTAAGCTGTCTTATATGGAAAGAGTGTCCCATTGTCAAGAGTAAAGAAGGAGATGATGACGATCAACTTTTGAATTCAGAAAAGCCCTTGAAATAGGATGTTTGGTAACATGAGGATTTTGGAAACATTTAAACTGCCTTAGAGAGTATAAATGTTTCCAGTGGACAGTGCCTCTTAGGAAGCATTATTGCATTTCACCAAGCAGTGTCACTGTGTGTCCTTCCCTTTGCATGACACAGTGACACTGCGTGTGTAGGGAAGAGGACTGGCGGTTAAATGGAAAGGTAAGAGTCTGGGCTGGCTAGTTTCTTGTCAACTTGACACTAGCTCGACTCGTTAGGTAAGAGGAAACCTCAGGTGAGAAATTGCCTCCATCAGATTGGCCTGTATGCAAATCTGTGGGGCAGTTTTGATGGATGATTGATAGGAAAGGGTCCAGCTCATTGTGGGAGGTGTCACCCCTGAGGGAAAGATGTTCCTATGTTGTCTAAGAAAGAAGGCTGAGCAAGCCAGTAAGAAGTGGTCCTCAATGGTCTGTTTCAGTTCTTGCCTCTAGGCTCCTGCCCCAACTATGCTTCAACTATGTGCCATCACTAAGAAGAACTGTAAACCAGTTTTCCTATCCGAGTAGTTTATGGTCAGTGTTTTACTATAGCAATAGAGATATAAGTAGTGTGTAATCAAATGCAAATTTAGGTAATAAAAAGGTCTATCTAGGATGAGAAGAACACAGGGTAAGGGAAAGGGAATGCATGTTTGCACACAGATTATAGTCAGTATTTGATCCTGTGGGGAGAGCATTCTGGACACAAGGAAAAGCAAGTTCAGAGAAAGTAAACACTGTCAACTGTGGAAATGGAGACAAAGGAAAATGGCAGGAGACAGATCTGGAGGAGACAGTTTGGTTTTGTGGGCCAAGGGAAGAAATTTGAGCTATCTCCTAGATTTGATGGGAAACAAATGCATTTTGAGTAGTCAAGTGTCTTAGTTAGGGTTACTGTTGCTGTGATGAAACACCATGACCGACAATTGGCTTAAAGTTTCCACAACACTGTTCAACATTGAAGGCAGTCAGGAACTCAAACAGATGGAAGCTGGTGCAGAGAGGTCATGGAGGGTTGCTGCTTCTTGGCTTGCTGTCATGGCTTCACTCAGCCTGCTTTCTTATAGCACCCGGTACTACTAGCCTAGGTGTAGCACCACCCACAGTGGGGCCCTCCCCCATCAGTCACTAATTAAGAAAATACCCTACAGGCTTTCCTGCAGCCAGATCTTATGAAGCTATTTTCATTAGAGGAGGTTGAAGTCACCTCTTCTAAGATGACTATATTTTATGTCAAGTTGACATAAAACTAGCTGGCACCTCAAGTGATGCGATCCGAGTAACTTTTTTTTTTTTTTTTTACAAAATCACCAGGGATACCATAATGAGACTGCTTGTGAGGGAGACAAGAAGGACGCAGAGTTGCTTATAGACACAAGGCCACCATGACAGCTAGAAAGCTGGTGAGAGCATGGGTCACATGTGTTTTGGAAATCATCTGTGAACCAGGCATGATAGGTTGAGAAGTAAAGAAAAGAAGAAAAGGCCCCAAATAACAGATTCAAGGGTTATCAGTGGGACCTGGCTGAGTAATGATGCCATTTCCTTAAGTGGGGTCAGCTGAAAGAAATTCACGGAAAGAGGCTAGTGGAGATGGATACTCAAGTTAGGTCCAGAGATCCATCAGGCTTCCAAGTGGATTTGCCTGTGAGCACAGATCTAAGGACAGAGGTCAAAGCAGAGACATACATTGGGATGAATACCATTTGAAATTTTAATTATGTAGTGTTTTAATCATAAGTGTAGGTGGCCATTAGAATGTTATAGACAAAAAGAATAGACCTGAAGTCAGAGCCCTGGGTGATCTCAATGTAGGTGAGGGAAGGAAGGCTGGGTAGAAGGCGAGAAGAGGACAGGTCTGATATTGTGGAGGAAATGCCACAGTAGTTTTATGTTGTCTCCTTTTAAACATTTTAACATGGTTGGTAGTGTTATTTTTATATGGAATGTCTGAGTATCAGTCACAGCCACAGTTTCAAGTTCAACTTGGGCCCAAGTACTTGTTCTCTGTGGCGCGGCACAGATGGCCGTCTCAGGAAAATGTGTGCCTGCCATGTGGTCTGGCAGAGCAAGTGCTCGGGACATGTCTGACATGAAGTGTTCTTTAAGCATCTGAGCTGCTCCAGTAAGTGAGCATTTTCTGTCCTGCAGGCTGATGCCAATACAATAATGTGTGTGTCACAGATGTCGCTGGCAGCTTAGACATCATATGGTGTCTCCTCTCTCCTCTCTGCCCTTCCCTTTGATCCTGTGCTTCTCACTGGGTGACCGATATTCCTTCCAGGGTAGCAATCTGTATGTATTAAAGTGTCTTTCTAGCTGCCATTCAACTGTAAAGCACCATTTTCATTAATTTTATTACAAAAATATTAATTTATAAAATCATACTTCAGAAGGCAAAATTACCCAGTTTTATGTTTTGAGTGCTTATACTTTCTGCATCTCTATTATGTTTCTCTTCAGTATAATCTTTGGATGTTGAAAAACAAATCTCCTATTTCATAGCAAAAAACCAAGCAGTTAAGAGTACAGAAAGCTGGGCGTTGATAGCACACACCTTTAATCCTAGCACTCGGGAGGCAGAGGCAGGCAGATCTCTGTGAGTTCAAGGCCAGCCTGGTCTACAGAGCGAGTTCCAAGACAGGCTCAAAGCTACACAGAGAAACCCTGTCTCAAAAACCAAAACACAAACAAACAAAAACAAAATAGTACAGAAAAGAGGCCATGTGTGATACACATGCTCTTAATTCCAGCACTTGGAAGGAGAGGTAGGCAGATCTCTGTGAGTTTTTGGCTAGCCAGGACCACCAAAGGAGACCCTGTCTCAAAACAACCACCACCCTCCAACATAAATACATAAATAAATAAATAAATAACTCCAAGAGTATAAAAAGCCTTTGGCTTTTCATGCAGGTTTACTTAATACTCATAATTCTGTGGGTAGGGAACCACCAGCTGTTGTGAGTGGGCACGCTGAGGACCAGGGAGGTTGGAATGCTAGATTGGAGGGCAGGAGTCATTGCTCATTACACACACCTGCCTGACAAAGCAGTAGCAAAGGGAAGGGCAGGTACAGGGCAGGGTTGAATCAGTAACCAGGTGCTTAGAGGACAGATCATAAGGCCAGCTAACTGGTCCTCTTCTGTGATTGACAGGAACAGGAGCAAATCACTGGCAATACAGTGGGTCCCTAGCCTTTCTGTTCATATCAACCTTGAGTGTTAGAAATCTGAAATCAGAAATGTCAGAACTGCTTGCTAACCCATTTTAAAACTGGTGTTCACCCATGTCACATGTTCACAGAAATATTTTATGAAGAGTAATTCTATATGCTGAACCTCCAAACACATTGTGAAAAAGAAAGGGACGAGGTAGCCTAGCACAGACAGGTCAGGTTAGGGTTACACCACAAGTGGCCAGTCTCTTCAGGAGAAGCCAAATCTTCATCAGCACTGTCCTCCTGGGGGTTTGGAAAACTCAGAGAAGCAACCTCCTTCTGCTTGTAGATCTCAGTCGGGCAAACAGAGCCTCACCATTTGTGTGTCTTTCGGGGAGTGTTATAGATATGCATGCATTTGGAGGGCAGAGATAGTCGATGGTCAGATGCCTTGTTCAATAGTGTTTTATTCTGGGGTGCGGGAGGGGTATCACTGAAGCTGGCGCTACTATTCAGATAGGCTGACTGACCAGAGAGCTCCAGGAATCTGCCTGTCTCCATTTCCCCAGTGCTAGGATTATGGGGACACTGGTTTTTTTTTTTTTTTTTTTTTTGGTATGGATACTGATGTTTAATCTTGGGCTGAGCCATCTCCTCAGCCCAGGCTGAAGCTGGTAGAGTAACAAGATGTGGCTGGGAAAGTGGCTTTCCTTCCAGTTTCCTTCCACTTGATATCATTTAAAGAAGATTCCTTACATTTTCGTTAATCACATTCAATTAGCGTTATCCTTCTCCAAAATATGTGTTGGTCAATTGGGAAATCCTAGATCCAAATCTAGTAATTGTTTACAATTGAGCCTGCAAGTGATTCCAAGAATTACACTCTCCTTAGAGATCTTTAGGAAGTCCTTGTTCTCTCTGACATTTCTGTCCACCCCCATCTGTCTCACAGCCCTCATGGGGCCTTCTTTCCCCTTTCCCTGTCCTGTGTATTCACTCATCTGAGTTTTTTTTTTTTTTTTTTTTTTTGCCTGCCCATGTTTCAAAGCAATGATGTGTCCAAAGCGCTACTTAGAAGCGTGACCTGTAATGGGTAAAGAAGCAGAAGATGTGACTCTTAGGAAGACACACTTCTCCAGAGCCATATAGCATCATGCCCTTGAGCAAACTATGACTGAAATATAGCCCTGAGGTCACATAGTATATAGCATCCAAGTGGGACTGCTTTAAGTAACTCCGTCATTGACATGCTGATGCTTTAATATGGAGAAAATCTTTTCATTGCAAGTATGTGTCCTCTTGCTGTGATTGACAGAGCAGCAATCATGAGCCAATGCTCTCTGCACAATGATGATGGCTGAGAAAAGGGCCAGGTGGCTGCACCTTCAGCTTACATTTGTCTTTTTATTGAGTTTCTTACTTTTGACGCATTCCTCACTTGGAAGGCATGTGAATGTGTTGTGCCCCTTATGTCCCAAAAGATCAGGTAATAGAATATTGAATAGTGGCCTTCTGACTCTTGTGAACATCAGACCCAGACCCTTGTGAATATGATAAAGAAAAAAGAACTTAACAATAAGTTTGATTAACAGTAAGATCTATGGATTATTGAAGTATCTCTGACGTAGTGACCGATCTGATTCATTTAGTCATGGTTTACAGAAGCAATTGGTTATAAGATGTTTTTGGCAGCACTGCTGTAGATCTTGCTGTACTTGGAGATTTGCTGTTTAATGAGCTGTTTTTGATGTTTTGTACGCAGCTGTCTGTGAAAATGGATGCCAGAATGGTGGGCGTTGCATCGGCCCCAATCGTTGTGCTTGTGTTTATGGATTCACAGGGCCACAGTGTGAGAGAGGTAAGAGGGGACAAGAGACTGGGGAACTAAATTTTCAAAGTTTACTCTATAATGTTATAATGATGTGTGAGTGATTTTTGCTACTCTATGGGAATTGTTTCAATGGACTGTACTCATTTATTTATTTATTATTTATGTACTAGTGGTTTGAATGGTAAGGGTTGGAGCAGCCCTCTCTGAAGCAGAAGCCTTCAGTGATTTTCATAAGGATGGAGTCTGAGAGGCCAGTTCAGAAGCAGTAGGTCCCGGATGATGCTGACTGATGTGTCAGATTCCTATCATGCACTTCGTTTGTGTTGTAGGCACTATAGGGTGAACCCCGAATGATATGAAAAAATTAATAGCAATATGACCCCCTGCTGAACCCCACAAAATCTGACACAAATTTCCATAAAAATAAAGAAACACACTACATTCATTAACACAAGGCCAGAGCTACTGGGCTTCTTATCAGATGTGATCAAGGCATTCAATGCCTTGTTCTTCGCTCTACAATCCTGTGTGCTTCTGTTTGGCTTTACCTTGTGGGTATTGAAGTGTTTTCTTGTTTATTCGTTTGTTTGTTTGTGATTGTATGAGGACTGTTAATCATTACTGAGGCAATGAACTTTCTTCATCCATCTTTAGAGAGAAGCCTCTCTTTAACTGTTTCTTGATTAGTTATAGTCTGCAGAGATATTTCATGCTGGTAGGATTAAACCTGGCTTCTGAACAATAGTTCATGACAAACACTAGCACTACTATGTTGGCTCTGGGTTCAGGACCCATACCTGCATTGTGGTATGAGGTAAGCTTTCCCAGAGACACATGAGAAAAATGGCTGGGTGTGTGAAACCAGCAGAACTTCCCTTGAGCAAGACAATGGGATTCGAAGAATGGATGCACGAGAGAAAAAAAAAATATTACACTGACCACTGTGCCTCCATAAATAGTCATTGAAGTCATTACAGTGATTCCAACAGCAATTATATCTGTTTCCTATCAGCTTATGGGAACAGCCAGCATTGATACTCTAGCAACTTAGCCGTAGAGCCTGAGAGCAGGTGTGGCTGTGGTCCACCAAAGAAGTTTAACCCATCATATGTAATAAATAGCTGCTTAGCTCTGAGCCATGAGAGTCAGTGGGTGTAAGTTCAGATTAAAAGTAACATTACATTTATCACATTGTTATATACATCTTCAAGTTGTTTTCCTTGGGCTTGAGGTGGCATCTAAAGTTAAATAGCACTTTACTGGAAAAGTGAAGTGTATGGAGTTAATATAGATGAAATACTACAGATATACATGCAGAGAACCTTTGGAATTGTGAAGATAACTTGTACTTCAAAGCCTAAGATTGTTATCCTCAGAAAAAAATGTCATATTGGTGTTCAGGGTAAGCCCTGATAATAAGGATGGGGAAAGATGAGGAGCTAGTAGTATGCCAACTTTTAATATATGTCTGTGTGTATGCACATTGGGATATTTATGCCATTCCTAATGTAATGGAGACTTCTTGGAACTACAGTACATTCCAGGGATGACAGAGTTTATCATTATTCTTATGATGAAGTCTAAAGCTCTTACCAGATGTTCTCATTGGAAGAACGAAAATGAATCGTGCGATGTTAGCACAGATTGATTGGAATGAAATAATACAGATTTGAAGACCATAGAATAGAATGTAATAAACTTAAAAATGTAGTCACAGTCAGGACCAGTGGAATCTATGCTCATTATTTTCTGTTGTTCTTGTGAATTCTACAGCTCTTTCATCAAAACAGATTTCAAAGTTAGTTCCTAACTGGCACAGAGTTGGTTGCAGCCTTTCAGTCCAGGCTTCCAGGCATTACATCACTGTTCTCCAACAGTTACTCATTCACTAGATTTGACTCCAGTAGAGTGGTATACATTTTACATGTACAGTAGCATGTTTTCAGAAGAAATTATAAAATTAATCAGTTAATGAACTGGCCTTAAAAACTTGCTTAATTTTTTTTAAATTGTTGCCCTTCAGTCACAAAAGCACAAAAGCTTTATTGCTTTCAAACAATCAGTCAGGAATTTCCACTCCTAAATTCCAGCCATGAACTTTAACATTTCAAGGACATGTTTTTTTTTTTTTAACAGAATTTTTACATGTACATTATAATTTTTATAAAATTAGAGCTCATAATCTCCCTTAAGAATTACTGTAACTACTATGTACAAGAAGTGTGATGCATTTATGTGGAGTAAACAGGCTAATTTGCCTGATTATAGTTAATGTCTTTATTCAATTACTAATTTCAGAGTACATGTTCTTTATTATATGAGAAAGAAAGCTTCATAAAGTCAAGGACATTCCCTTTCCTTAAAGTTGAATACATATAGTTTTCCTTTAAACTAGCCTCATGGGCTCAGGGGTTACATAGAGCAGGCCTGCTTTTGCAACTATCCAGGTCCTGGCAGACTGTTCTCTGGACTCAGACAAAGACTGAGGGTAGCTAATGACTGGCATGATTAAGCTATTTAGCTTGAGTCTTGGAGCTGTAAGCTGAAAGTCTGGAGTCCCTTGTCTTTATGATGCACACAATGACCTTTTATAGTTAGCAGGAAGAGAGAGAGAGAGAGAGAGAGAGAGGCCTTGCGGTCACATGCTGACGGTAAAACACAGATGGCCCAGCTGTGTCTAAGGCACATAAGAGTATTCAATTATTTTTGCCTCTTTGACTAAACAGATGAAAAACAATTGTACTTCCCATGCACCTGAGAAAAAGCAGAAACAGACGTCAGCATTATACAGCAGCCTCAATGATCTCTATTCCGAGAGTACCTTACTGCTTATCAACAGGCATTTCAAGGAGGCAGAGAGGACATAAGTGAGTCTACATAAAGGATATTTAGACTCACATACTTATTTGATTCCCAATGTGGTCTCCCCACA
This sequence comes from Phodopus roborovskii, assembly GCF_943737965.1. Taxonomy (NCBI): domain Eukaryota; kingdom Metazoa; phylum Chordata; class Mammalia; order Rodentia; family Cricetidae; genus Phodopus; species Phodopus roborovskii. The sequence continues at coordinate 18,047,850 of NW_026126549.1, read as the reverse complement.
GTCTCTTTTTTAAATTTCTTTGACTTCGGTGAACTGAACGCTTATTTAATGATTGAATTTCCCCTGCAGCTTCCCTGAGGAGCATCTGGTAAAAATATATGCTACACCCTTTTGGTTACACATAAACTGTGATTACAGATTATTTTTGTCATGTAAAATATGTTTTTCTTAGAAGAACATTCAATTCTCTAAAACTTCTAATACCCTGATAGCCAGTGACGTTGCCTTTAAAATTTAAATCTTCCCAGCATTACCAAAAGAAGGTGCTTTTTAAAAAGAGGGACCACAGGATTGCTTTTTGAACTTATCAGTGTTTTCAAGAAAAATCTTTCCAAGGTATTTATTTGCAAGGACATAGGATTTTGAGACTAAGTTACCAGTGGTATTAGTTATCACAGCAGAGCTGTGAAAATGATATCAAATTGGTTCCATGTTTGGCAGTTCTTATAAAACCACACCATTGTAGAGACAAATGCATGAGTTCATTGTCCAAAGGATGCTGAAGCAGAGTACTCTGGTGTTTCCTGGAGCCTTGAAGCCACAGGGCTCTCACTCTTGTCCACCTGCAGCACTTTCATTGTGTGTCCTAATTGGTTGACTACTACACTGTTTCTTTCCTACCTAACTTGAACATCTAAAGTATGCACACCCAGCAAGGTGGTAGCAAGCGTCTTAATCCCAGAACTTGGAAGGCAGAGGCAAGCAGATGTCTGAGTTATAGGCCACCCTTGCATATAAAGTGAGCTCCAGGACAGCCAGGACTACTCAGAGAGACTTTGTCTCCAAAAACAACAACAACAAAACAAAAACAAAAGTGTATATATACATCCTGTGTTACTGGTTCGGTATGAATGTGTTTAGTAGCATGTTCTCCATAGTCAACACTAGAGGAGACATGATTATAACTCCAAATCTCATTAAAAAGGTTGGAATTGTCTACATGTTTGTTCAACCTCTCACATGTCAAGAGTTAAGGTAATTGTGATAGTTGCTAAACCGTTTAAACCTTGTCTATGTTCTCAAAAAGAGTGCCATCTTGGAATTTCTTTGGATGCTGGGTATTACATAGACAAAACCCAGCTTGTAAAGAACTCATACACTTGTTAACCTGTGTTGATTTCCAAGACTTGTAATTTATTATAATGCATGGTGGGTTTCTACAATATTTTAGTAACACAGAGACTAAATAATATGAGCAAAAATACAGAACTGTGTAGTGGAAGAAATAAAACCAGTACCCTACAGATAGGGGCAGTAGATTTGATACTTTCAAGAAATGAATTCGCAATAGGTTTTATTTAAACTAGACTTCATAATTAACAGTAATACACATATAATATAAACAGTTTAGAAAACAATACAAGAATAAAGAAGAAATTGCAATTATTCATAATTCATAGGCTAGGATTAAGTATTTATTTAGTTAGTAAATAAGTTGAGTCTCCCATTCCTATTGTGCATAAATCATTTTGAAGGAATGAGATCCTGCCATTCTTACGAGCATCTGCTCTCTAGTTTGAAACACTTATGCTGCTCTTCTCCTTTGGCACTGTTAAGCATGCCTTGGGCTATCATGGCTACACTGAATACTGCAGTTTTGGGGGTATCTACATCAATTATACCAAGCCTCTCATCTTTATAAAGCCTTTTCCCAATCTCACAGATGAGGAAGCTTGGGCGAGGTCAAATCTGTAGCACTGAGCTTATGAAAATCAGAGGACACAAGATTGCAGTCCAACTCAAGAGCCCAGCCTTAGTCCCTCCATCATGTGTGTCTGGGCAGATCATCTCCTGCCATATAATGAAAACAACAGAGATGGTGACATGTTCTGCTCATTTCCATGGGAAAGTTTCTTTGTGGTTGGTCCCTTGTTTGGTGTGTTTGGAGAATCCTTATTCTAAAATATTATCAATGTCTAGTTTTTTTTCCTGCTTTTGGTACTTTACTTCTTTCCCCCCCCCCCTTTTCGGTCATAAATTAGAATATATGACTTCAACTAAACTACATTTATTCAAGATGTTTAACTTTTTCTCACTTAACAAGTGTTGAATACTTGGAAGTCTAGTTATGAAGAAATAATGTATACCCTATTCACAAGAAGCGAATTGTGTATTGAAGGACCAGAACTGGAAATCCTCTTTAAACACAGAGATCCAGTGCCCCACGGTAGATACCATAATAGGAATGGAAAGAAGTATCGAGCTCAGAGATGCTTCTCAACTGTAGGGAATTAGAACAGTTCCCTTGTCAGGAGCAACTGTAGTGCAAAATGCCATCAGGCTTTCCCCTACACTGACATTACAAATGATATGATAGCTCATTTGATTACGGCACTATTTAAGCTTCACAATCCATTATCATTACTGTAGTGTATTAGGCAGTCCCTCTTCTTTTTCCAGGAGTACATTTCCCTTTTCATTCACACTCATTGTAAAGAAGAGAAATTGAGTGTAAATGTTAAACCCGCATATGCTTCTGAGTCAGTGAGCACACACATCTCCCCAGTGCACACACATGAAGTTCTGCTCTGGTAAGGTCAAGAAGAAGAACATTTTATAACCTTATGCCCTCTAAGCTAAACTTAGCCTTAAATGGGCATCAGAGAAATACCAGGAGATCCCAGAGAACTTCATGTTTTGTTACTAGCTCAGAGGACATCTTTATCTTGAATGCCATTAAGAAGACAAGGTTAGGGTGGGGTGGGAGATGGAGCAGTCTCCAAGGAGCAGAAGCAAAGGAAGAGAAGACGATAGAGATTCAAGAAGCAGTGGTAGGCAAGGTTTGCAATGCTTTCTTGTGTCAAGGAAGGACTTGGGTTTTGGAGGAAATCACTACCTGAACAGCTTCATTTGAAAAAGGCCCTGACTTCATCACTTTGTTCTTAATTAACTTAAGCCTCTCTGTTACATCTGTGAATAAGATATTTATCCATTCCAACATGAGACCAGATGACATTAGAAGTTACCAGGTCTGGAAACTATGCAAGGCTGCCATACCATATATAAACTCATAAAACTTAATTGTAATAAAATACTGCTATGTAGGAGTTTGTTGAAAGGAATTAAATACATCTGTGTATTGATGGGAGCACATTATATAACAAGTACAAGTTTTTACCCAAAGATTCAAAACAAACAATACCTATTTCTAGGAGTGAATGTAGCCTTGTAGTTTACTCCAAGAGTTATTGGGAGGATTAAAAATAGTAAAACCTGACACATGATCCGTGAGCCCACCACACAGCTGGCATCCACTATTATTTCTTGTGTTTCATGAAGGTTGGGTGCAGTAAAAATTCAAAGATTAATATTACCCTTATGTGGCATTGCTTACCCTCTCTGACATCTGCTGCTACACAGGCAGTGAGTGTCTGTGATAGTTAAATGACTGCCCATGTAATGCCTGGCATCCCACAGATGATGATATTGATAGTTTTAAGGACTCTTCAAATTATCAAAAAGATCTGTATGGCAGTTACTTACTCACATGGGAGAACCGATGAGAACAAAGTTACAGAGATGAAGTTTGATGTTCCTTGTAACCAGATGAGGGTTTGAAATAACTGGGAAATTTGGGGAACCTCTTATCTTCATGACAGGAGAATTAATTGAGAAACTTTCCAGCCAGTGCTGGCAAAGAAAAGGTGTTATAACTATAAGAATCCAAGAAGCCGAGTTAGAATATGCACACTTAGAAGTGAGGATCTTGATGAGTGTGACGGGATGGGGGGGGTTGATTTAGCATTTGTCCTCTGTTTTAGGATACATGGTTATAAGCTACACCCGTGCCGTCTTTGTTGTTTTGGGACAAGATTGACTGGAAAATCTTCTGCAGCAATCTCACACCTGGCTTGCTGAGAATTTGGTTCTAGGATTTTCACAAAGAGGGGTCTTTGGTCACTTCAGGAAGCCATTATTCTACAAAGCTATCACCTCTCCACTTCTTATTTATCTGTGACAATTAAACATCTGTCCATCCTATTTTATGTGCCCTTTATCCAAGTTCTGTTGGCTACCGTGCTTATCCTTGTGCTATGTGTGTGTGTTTACTGGGCTGTGAGTCTCTCCAACAGCAGAAATTTTTCCTCTTTGTGCTCTTTGGGTCTCACATGGTACAGTGTAATTGAAGCCACAACATAGCTGCACTGTGAGCCCCTGGGGTTCCTAACAGAAGTAACCAGACAAAAAGTGCTTAGAAAGGGTCCTCAGGTCGCATTTAGCAAGCATGGCCATAATACACAGCCCATGGAAGACAGGGCAAGGCTGGAAGAAACAAAACAAAACAAAACGTTGAACCTAAATGCCCAGTGTTTGGAAAGGCAGAGGCAAAGGCTTTATTCAATCCGCAGTGGGGGAAGTGCTTTGAGTGGCTTCAGGACTTGAAAGTAGCTCTCCACAAAGGTCAGTCTGGGGTGACAAGACAGAATGTAGGCTGGGGGGGGGGGGCGAAAGGGCAGCAAAAAGAGTTAGGAGGATGTACATTATCAGCTGGAGTGTAGCAATCCAGTATTAAGTTTATATAATACACTCACTGAAGTATAATGTGTGTGTGTGTGCCTATGTTAGACTGTTAGCATAAACATTAAGTAGAAAAGTATGTCATAGTGAGAAATGATACTTATTGAACATTTGATCTGACAGCTGCTTTAAAGTATTGTAATAGCACAAAAAAGCATCCTTTAGTTTAATTTAAAAAGTATCCTTTATGGGTGTGAATCATGGAAGCCGGAGGATGACACTGGATGTCTTGCTCCATCTCTCTTCTGTCTAAGATCCTGGAAACAGGATCTCCCACTAAATTTGGAGCCCACACATTGGCTAGACTGATGGACCCACGTGTTTCTACTCCGGCACTGAAATTACATACATGCACATCTACATGTGGCTTTCATGTGGGTGATGTGGACCCTAACGAAGGTCATTTATTCTTGGGTAGCAATTCCTTTGCCCACTGTGTCATCTCCTCAGGCCCAAAGATAGTATTTTTAAGTTTTTTCTTACAAAAAAAAATGCTTCACAGTGAAACAAGGTCACTCATTCAAAGCCAGCAAGCTAATCAGTGGAAATAAAGGAGGATGTGAGCACAGGAGGCATAGCTTCAGAGCCCACATGCTTAGTCATACCTTCAGCCGACGCACATAGGTTGTCTCCTTAGAAATACACAGTGTGGACCAGTCAATTTGTGTAAGGATAACAGGGATGGGCTACAGAAAGGAGTGAAAATTCCCATGAATCCAGTGGTTTGCTGGCACTCAATTATTTTGGTATCTGGCATAACTGAACTTTTTTTGCAGGTAAATTTCAGTTTATATGTCAGAGTTCATATACTCGGTTTGTTTTCATATTGGCCCAAAATATTCAGAATTCATCGTCTTAAAACAAAATTGAGGTTTCAATTTGCAACCGGGATAAACAAATGGACTCCATATAGACCCTCCTGATTGAAAACATGGGGAAAAGTAAAATATTTGAGACAACAGTTTTCAAAAATATTGGACACCATGTTTTATGGCTTGGCGTGTAAATATCCCTAAAAACTTACAATGGCTTGGTCCTCAGTGTAGCTATATTCAGTAGGTAGGCCTTGTCGTGCAGAAGACTATAGGATTATGAGCTCTTCAACTTCCATCAGATGAATCCACTGATGGATTCATGACCTCAATGGCTTTAGGAAGAGGGGCTCTTTCTCTTCTTCCACAGTGTCATGAGGTGATCAGCTTTGTTCCTCTCCCAGCCATGCAGTGAGGGAAAGAAAACTGAGTGAACGTATGAGCTAACTGATTTTCCCAGTCAGATGCTGGGGTTTTCCGTGCTGTCAGAAGGAACACAGTCCCAGCCTTATAGATTCCCTAAGATGGGGAAAGGCAGCTGAGATTCAGGAGACCACGAGGCCAGAATTCTTTGGAGAAAACATTAGAGGAGCCACATGTGTAGAAGGAATGGGATGTGCATACAGGATCACATCATTCCCCCACTCTATAAAAGGTGAGGTCTAGCAGTCATCCTAAAGCTGGAGAAGGAACAGCCCAAGAGCGTCAAGATGAATAATATTCTGAGCACACATCTGAAAATGTGATCTTCTCTCAGTCCAAGATGTAAAATCACATGGTATTGATTTGAATACTCAACAAAGTATTTAAAGAACAAAGTATTAAGGAATAAAAGAGAATAATTTCCCATAGAACACATTTTATTCTGGGTCTGATTGTTGAATCTGGAAGGTAAATATTTAAGAGGCTCAAATATCCATTTCTGAATTCAGAATTATTTATGTGATTACCAAAGTTTCAAATGGCCAGGAAAACATGGGCAGGCAATATATGGTATCTATTAAGTTATTAACAGCTAAAAGTTTCCCTTAAGGAAGTCACAGGGGATGATCATAATGAAATCAGAAACAACCAGAACTGATAACAAATGTTAGAGTTGCATACTGGACAATGTAAAGATAGCTTTTAGAGTATTTTGTTTGCCCATAAAGCTAGAGAAAATAGTAGCATGTGGAAACCAAACAATATTTAGACATGAGTTATACGAATAAGATACATAGGAAATTAGGTGTTGTGGATGAACATATTAGTGAAGCTGAATGCTCATCAAGAGAGAACACAAAATTAATTACAAAGACAAAGACCTTCAAACTTAAGGTTAAAATACTGAGTGTTGTGCCAAATTCTGGAAAATAAAGTACATGCTGTTGGAGTTAGCAGAAGAGTGGAAGAAAGAAAAATAATAGTTGAAATTTCCAAACATTTTTAATGTTGGAAATCGACATGACCAAGAATACAAATGAGCCCTAAGAAAAGAAACATTTAAAGTATCAAGGAGGATCATAATCAAATTTCTAAGAAGGCAAGGATATTGAGAAAGTCTGTCTAGCAGCCAGAGGGGAAGAAGGAATGATACGGATGTTGATGTCAGAGTTTCTGCTTGGAAGGTGTGCAGGTGAGAAGGTGGTCACAGCTGCCACTAGACACAAACCTGTGCACACCTAGAAAATACCTTTCAGAAAGGAAAACAAAATAAATCAATTTTAAGATGTGAAAGATGAACGGAAATCATCACTGTAAAGTACTAAAGAGAGATTTCAAATCAAAGGAAACTATTACTGGGTAAAACTATAAAATTTATACAAAAAAAAATCCATAAAGAAACTTAGAACACTTAACCATGTGTGAGTAAAAAACTTCTGTTTTTTTTTTTTTTTTTTTTTTTTTTTTTTAATTATTGAGTCTTTTAAAGGAGAATTTGGCCGTTGAACTGAAAGGTAATTGCAGCATTCTTCATTTCACTACATGGCTGGCCAGTTATAATTTATTACGGAGTAGCTTCTCTAAGTTGCAATCCTGAACGCTTTCTTGTGGAGAATGTGAGCCCATTGTCTCATGTTTGAGTTCCAAGTAATATGTGTTTAATTTTGGAAGTTTACACACTTCCCACTCATTTATGTTTTTATTACACAGGTCTTAATGATCAGTTGATCTGGAATAATGTCAGTTTGAAAACATATGCAACTTTTTTTCCTATTATGTCTTTGAGCTCAATTTTTAGGCCTTCCATTTCAGTCATATCGATAGTATCTACTCTATAACGGTTTTAATCTTTGTAAGTCTTTTTTTAAAAAAAAACCATCTTCAGTTTTTTTCATTAACTTTGAAGTTTTCCTATTTTGCTTTTAAGTTTTGTCACCTAGATACCTCTCTCTAATTGTCAATTCATTTTATTTTTATAAAGTTTTTTTTTGATTTTTTAACTTTATTGTGCCCATGAGTGCTTTACCTGCATGTCCTTATGTGTACCTTATGTGTACCACATGCATGCCTGGTGCCAACAGAGATCAAAGAGGATATCAGATCCCCTTGGGTAGGAGTTAGGAATGTTTATAAGACACCATGTGTGTGCTGGGAATCAAACCCATGTCCTCTGCAAATGCGCCTAACTGATGGGCCATCTCTCCAGACCTTCAATCATTCCCTTATGTACTTCTTGACAGAGACCTCCGTAGTGCAAAGAATTCCTTTCTGTTTTTGCTTTTGCTTCCTAGTTACTCTTTTCTTCAGCTGGGTAATGGGACAGTCTTGTTCTCTTAGCCTACTTTGTGCCTCCAGGTAAATAAAGAGAATTGTAACATGCTACATACCTCCTGCCCTCTCCTTTATCCTTGTTCCTGAACAAACAGGAAGCTCTGTCCAGAGTTTCTGTTTGTCATAATTAGGCAAGAGACATAAATTTTCTCTTCTCCCTTTAATCATCACCTACACATTATTGCCATTCTGTAGCTCTTGTTGGGGGCCTAGGTGGTTCAGGTTCTTGGTGATCTGAGCCTCCAGCTGGGCTTTAGTAGTTTTGGGAAGGATTTTAACTCTATACTCTGTGTCCTTTGTATCCCCTGTGGCCAGATCACTCTTGTCTTTTCAAAGACATTCTTCAAGTTGTGCGGGGCCCCACCCCCACTTCAGGTGTGATGCCTGGTAGCATTCTTGGCTGTGAGGAGGCTCTGCTTGCTTGGTTTCTGAGCTAGTCCCCTTACCCCATTAGCTGTAAAGGGCTTCACATAGTCTCCTGGCCCCTGAGACTGCCACCCTCCCATTCCTCATTTATTCTCTTCTATTTAATGCTGGAGATTTGGCCCTATGTGGTGATGATCATCACATCTTCCATAACTTCCTCCCATCTGGTAGTGATCACACTGGATGAGGCCATCTGGGGCTTTGGCTTTTCCTTCCAATTGGTGCTATATTGGTAGCAGGGCCTCTACTCCTACACATTTTCTCTAGTTTACAAATTGAGGGCAAATACAGCTCTCTATGGAGAATTAGTGAACTTTCTCAGGGTTTTTGAGAATCTACCCTCATCCCCTGTGTTGTTTGCGAGGGAAGGTTTGCAAAGCTTTTCTCTGTCAATCCTGGGCTGAAATTATGATGCCCTCTGGGACTGTTTCCGTCATTAGGTTCTGGTGATAATCTTTGCTTGGTTGTTGATTTTGACCTCTGTTGAGCTGTTGTTGTTCATAGTTTCTGTGGGAAGAAGAGTCTGTGATATGTTTTCAATTTGCTGTTTTCTAAGACGTTGACATCACAGGAAATTTTTTACTTGGAAATCTGTCTAAAGCTGTACAGAAAGCCAAGTGTAGGTACTTCTCATAGGATATAATTTGTGTTGCTGTATCTGATATCTACAAGTAAGATTATGGAAATGCATTAGGTACATCTAATGGAACCAGGAACCCTGATTCCATGGGTGCCTCTTCTGTGGGTTACACATGTTTCCCATGACCGTACTTAATGTCACAGATTAATGCATGCAAACTCCTTCCATATGGGCCAAGTTGCATGTTTTCATCTGATTTAGAAATAGCACACAAGGCACATTCCGGGTTTGAACAAGAACATTTTCATCTTAAAAGGGAAAGAATTAAGTTCTGAACATTATATAGAAGATTTAATCATAAGTTTATTATGTTCCTCAAACTTGTAAGTAAAACTGTTGTTTGGAAAATGAAGACGTTGTGTTTCTTGGTCATAGGAATAACTGGATATTTTGAACAAAACACACGTTCCCATTCCAGTTCCCGGAAGTTCTGATTCCGTGCTCAATTGCAGTGATGCCAAGATGATACACACCAGGGAGTTTTTCAAGTGCTGTCTCAGGCTTTACCTGCATTCAATCAAAAAAACAATGGGACCAAAGCCAAACTAACCATCAGCGGTTTGCAAGCCCGCAAACTAATCCCAATTTAGATAAGATTACTTTGTGAAATACTAGCTAACACGCGGTCTTATTAAAAACACTTTTTTTTTTTTCTTTCTTTTTCTTTTGGTAACTAAGAAGTTTACAAATCTTTTCTTAACAATTTTTCAGGATCCAATACTTACTTGTCTTATTGCAGAGAGAGCCAAATGAAGTTCTTTGGGCTATTTTGTCTTAGGCTATTTTGAACCAAATTGTTAAGTCTTCAAATCATATCATTAGAATAGCTGTGTGCCTCCCTCTGACATAGCAAAGTGGGATTTGAAAGTAACCTACTTTTTTATCTAGTTTTTCTCCATATCTTCTATTTTTAAATCCTACTGACCTCACATTCAGAAGCATAGGCACCTGCTGGGAGCAAAAAACAGCCCAGAGTATGATGGCTTCAGACACCAGCTTGGGTTCTGTGGCATAAACTAGAAATAATCCAAATAATCTTTAAGAATTGAGTGTATAAAAATGGAAAGCTTTCCCTAGACTTTTAAAAGGATAATCTTAGTTGTTTGAGACAAGCTTCTAATATATTTTGCAGTGTGTTTTATCCAATAATCCTGAGAGATTTGGAGGGTTTAGAAAGACAGTATGTAGACTGTAGTAAAATGCATTAAGGAATACTTACTACTCCTTATGTTATCTTTTCTAATACCGCCCACTTTTAGAATGCTGCCATTTTAAATGATTTTTTTTTTAAGTTATATGTGTCTTGCAAAGCTAAGTAAGTGCACTTGGAGTGAGGCCAGAGGAATATGATGGATTTCTTTTGGTTATGTCAACAATGTTAGGCAAGGAGGTAGAGTGTAAAGGGCTATTTAAAAAAAAAAAAAAAAAAAAAGACAGCTTGGAGAATGGGTTCAGGCATCCTTCCTCTGTCAGGTAAATACCTCTTGAAGGAAGAAGGTCACATCACATCAGAAAGAACTGAGGATCCACTCATCAGAAAGTACTGAAGGAACTGAGGAAATGAAGGTATTTGGGGCATCGCAATGAAAAGTCCAAATATTCATTAATTAAAGCCTTAATGCTGTTGTGGCATTTGGACCTTTTTCCCCCTAGTTCCTCTTTCTTTTTTCCTTGTTTGTGTATTAAATGTGATCACGAGTCTATATATATATGTAAGATTTTACATCAGTCCCTGGTCAGACCCTCTATTAAGTCCTAGGCTCTATAGATCCTGCAAGGACTTCTCTGAAGAGATCGGCTTGCATTTGAAGACTCCCCAGAGAAGACCAGTATGCCCCTCCCTCTGCATTCCCACTTCTGTGTGTGCCCTGTCTCTTTTGAGTTTCTGTCTTCCCTCTTCCCTCTCCACTTCTCTGGACAGTGGGCTCAAGGCATCAGAAAAGGAAGCATTGCTGTAGGGATTGACGATCCTACTTTTTTATGTATTTCCCATTGCACACTTTGGCAAATAGAAGTCAGATTCTTGCATGACACATATATCTAATTTTGAAAATATTATTTAATAACTAAAATTATGAAACATGTTCATCCTGTCATTTCATCAGAAGCTCTGTGGAGATTTCTGTGTTCATTTTAAAAAAATCTGGTGGCAGTGGATCTTGAAATATGGCTTTAGCCTTTTCTAGTCATAAGTCACCCTGAATTAGGGGAAAGTTCCTTCTTGAAGGGGATACTTCGTGCTAGTGATTTGTCGTGATGATGGGAAATCAGATGACTATCTTGCGAGTCACTATTCCCAGAGCTGGGAGTGTATTGTTCCTTTCACCTTAGGAGGACACTAAAGCAAACCTAGAACATAGTTGTTTGAATAAAATTGAGCAATTCATAGTAAGCTGTTGGCTCTCATCCCTTTGGTCTTCATGTAGGGTTGGATTTGTTGGGAATTACCAAACCAGATGTGGGAAACTGAAATGATAAGTCATAGTGACCTGGGGGAATTTGATCCACAAATCTCCAAAAATTGTGGATCTGATCATGTGTCATATAGTAAATTTTCCTAAGACTCGCATTTGGAATTCCAGCAAGTTGTCCCGACACCTCTGAGTACTCATTTGCCAGAAAGTATAGCTCAGAGCATCCTGACCCAACTCACCTTTGTTGAGGACATTTTTGAGCAGATGTTTGATAGTCATAAATTACTTTTGTTTGTTCAAGCTAGTTTGCTTCTTTATGGCTGTGACAAAGGCATTATCAAAAAGCAACTTGTGGAGAAAAGGGTTCATTACATCTTACAGATTAGAGTCCTTCAAGAGAAACTGACACAGGAGCTGAAGTTGAGAGCATGGGGGAACACTGTTTACTGGCTTGCTCGGCCTGCTTTCTTATGCAACCCTTGAGCACTGCCTACAGTGGACTTGACACTCCTCCATCAACTATTAACAAGATAATATCCTGTAGACATGCTCACAGACCAATCTGATTGATGGTGGAAGCAATTCCTTATCTGAGGTTCCCATTTCCCAGGTGACTCCAGTTCTGTCAAGAAAACTGTTTATGTTTGTCTTTGTTCCTTTCAGTGGATTTTTTTTCTAGTTTATTATCTTTTTAAAAAGACTTCAAAAATGTTTTGTATGTTTCAGAATATAAATGTTGACACATTTTTGGTTAGGGTTTCCCCTAGGTATATGGAATTCTTTTCTTGATTTTATTTTTCATCATTAATTGCTAGTGTTTTCAAATATATTTGATCTTCATGCATTGATTTTTTTTTTGTATCCTGCAACTTTGGAGAACCAGTTATTAAACAGGTAATAGTGGGTAATACAAGAGAGAGAGAAAGAATGTAGAATCACCTGGTACTCTGTTTCAGGCCAAGCAGCCTTACAGACTACAGCCAGGATATCTGCATCTTCTTAGAATCCCCCATGACAGTGCCCCTTACCAGCAGGAAGTAGTTTGGAAAGAACGACGCCCAAATTCTCAAATATTGTCTATAAATGTTTGTTTTCATTTAAAGGGACTTGGTTATATAAAATATATATGTATATATATTTTATATATATGAGAGAGAGAGAGAGAGAGAGAGAGAGATCATGTTACCTAAAAATATAGTTTTATTTTCTTGCCTAAGTACTCTGGTGGAACCCTTTTCTATCAAGTTGAACAAAAGTGGCAAAGTAGCTTTCCTTATTATTATTCCTACTCTTTAGAAGAAAGCATCCATTCTTTCATTCACCATTGTGAAATGTGTTTTCTTTCTTTCTTTCCTTCTTTCTGTCTTTCTTTTTGTAGACATCCTTTTCTAGATTGAATAAGTTCCCTTCTAGTCCTAGATTTTTGTGTGTTTTCATCATAAAAGATATTGGGTTTTATCAAGTACTTGTTTATGCTTATTGAGTTAATCAGATTGATTTTGACTCTTACTACATTGATATTTTATATTACAATGATTAATTTCTATACATTAAACCAGATTGTAAATTCTTGCATTTATCTTCCTAGTGATGGGTGTAATCCTCTGTCTACATTGTTAGACCTTGCCTGCCAGTGTTTTGCTGAGGGGTTTTGGACCTTTATCCAGAGAATATTGGTCTATAGTTTTCTCTAATTTTGATATCTTTCTTGCTTTTGATGCTATTCAAACTGTGAGCCCCGCCAAGCCTAATACCATGATTTTGATCCCTGGAGCCCATGGTGAGAAAAGAAAACGTATTGTCAAAAGTTTCCCTATGACCTCCCCATGTGTGCCACAACACACCTGTTAAAGAAGCAAAGAGAAAGTCAGTTCTTGCTTTCTGTGTGCAGTTTGCTGTCAGCTCTGCTTCTGTTTTGTAGCTTTAATGTCTCATTACTGATCATGAATGCATTCACTTTTAGGGGACACTTTCACCAAATCTTGCTCATCCAGCATGATCTCCTTTAGTCCTTCAGCCATATTCATAATGATGTCTCTGAATTCCATCAAATCTGGTTCTCTGGGGCCTCTCAAAGGTCAGGTGCCTCCTACCATACATAACCTCCATTATGAACTAGAGTACATTCTCTTGTTTCTTCACTGGTTTTATTGAAAACTTTAGGAAAGGATACATTATAACAAGTCTATGCTCTGCTGCAACACTTAATGCCACTATTTGCCTATTGACTAGACTGAATTGCAGTTGTTTAGGGAAATAACTTTCCCTACTAGCTGAATGCTTCTTTGTTTCTCAGAGAACAAGTTCTGAGCATGCTCAGTCACCCTGGGGTGCCCATGGTGCCAGCAAGGCTTTCTTTGACTCTCCCTTTCTCTGATCTCTGTTAAGCTGTGTGTTTCTGTTTATGTTGCACCCATTTGTGGGGTTCCACTAATTGCTCGCTAATTTCTTCATTGTTATCTACAATATCTTTGGGCACACATTCCTCCACAGGCTTGATGCAATTAAATTCAGCCCCCTTTGCAGAGCTTTTTGCATCCTAGCTTTTTTTTCTGTGGTTCTTCCAGAAAACTAACTGGGCTGTGGATTTGCCCATTGTCCTCATAAAGCTACCTGCATCCTCTTGCTTACTCGAGAAAATTTTGAAAATTTCCATTTTCTTTTTTGTTTCTAAAGATTATTGTTTCATCTTGGGGTTTTTGTTTGTTTGTTTGAAAACAGGGATTCTTTGTGTAGCTCCAGCTGTCTTGGAATTTGCTCTTAAAAAAAAAAAAAAAAAAAAAAAAAGATTTATCATTTTATATATATGACTGTTCTATTGACTTTAGACCAGAAGAGGGCATCAGATCCCACTATAGATGGTTGTGAGCCACCCTGCAATTGCTAGGAATTGAACTCAGGGCCTCTGGAAGGGGAGCCAGTGCTCTTAACCACCGAGCCATCTCTCCAGCCCCTAAAATCTCCATTTTCAAAAGCAGTCTTAGTTCTTTCTTATATTACATATGCAATATTTCAAGTATAGTCAGTTCTTAGTGGGTGAAATCTCTGAGCAATTGCTCAGGAATGGAGCTAGAGACAGAGGTCTGCATCTTCTCAGCTTGCCTGTAGCCTCTCCCCTTAGCATCAGGCTGGTACGATAGCATATCTGCCCTGCTGTTCTTGGCCTGATGCCAGAGAAGCTATCCACTCACAGACCCCCCCTCACCTGTCTGTCCCTGTAAGTGGGTCTTTGTGAAACCAACCTGAGGACACTAAATAGTCTTAGCCTGCCTTCCCGGGCAGACAAGACTCAAGCCTTGACTGATACAGAAGAGGAGAAGGGCTGTCTGTGTCTCCTGCTGTTCTTGCCTATATAAAGAGCTTTATGACCTAAGCCAGTGCATCAAAAGGAGGAAGGGGCATGGCTCCCAGTGACACAGACTTTTAATGTTACTGAGATTTCATAGACTTTCTTGAAGAAATGTTAATGAGTTTGTTTTGTGCCCATAGGACAATACGTTACATGAAGTGGTTTTTAATAATTGTTTTACTGAGGACCAGGTCAGCAGACTTCATGCAACATATTGTCCTTTCTATAATTCATTAACTTGTCAGAGAAGGCCTTTGTGAATGAGTGTACCCCATCAATGCTAACTGTGGGGGTGGTAAATGTCAGGGGTTATGAAGTATTGATGACAGGTAATTGTTGAGTGTGTACTCAATGTCTGGCATACAGGATGTGCTCAGTAATGGTTTGCCGTTACCATTCTCGTCCCTTTTCCTGCATACCTGAATGTTTTCCTAACCACCCGGACACCAAAATGTAGCGAATCCTTCTCTGGCCCACCGGCCAGGTCCCATATCACAACATGGAGACTTATTGTTAATTACGATAGCTTGGCCAATAGCTTAGGCTTGTTTTCAACTAACTCTTATAACTTAAATTAACCCGTATCTTTTAATCTGTGTTATTTTATGTGGCTCGGTTACCTTAACTTTGTGATGCCATGCTGATGGTGTCTCTTCTTCTTCCCAGTGTTCTCTCTGCTCTGCCCAGCTATTGGCCATTCAGATTTTTATTAAACCAATCTAAGTGACACATCTTCACAGTGTACATGTAGATTATTTCACAGCACCAAAGTATGTCCCATCCCAGCCACTTGGGAATTGATTTTGTTTTTCCCATTTGCTTCACAAAGTCATTTTTCCTCCTATCGACCTCAGACCAGTGCATCCCACCAGATCCTTTGTTCTTATCTTTGGAAAGTCCCTGTCTGTATCATCCTGATAAATCAGTGTGCTGGAGACTGAGAAGTATTTCCTGTTGCAGGATTCCAGCCTGTGCAATGGTTTCTGCAAGGCTTAAGCCTCTTTAAATGGCTTAATGATGGCTAAGACCCTCTAAGTATCCTAACATTGTAGGAGTGTGGGAAAGATTAAAATTTGGAACTTCACTGGAGAACAGAACTAGTGTGACTATGCTTATACTTCTAATCTAAACCCAGACACACAGGCAGAGAATGTCTGCCACTTGTAAATGCCACCCCCTGACTACAAATCGGAAACGGAGAAAAATATGAAGTTCTAACATTGTAACTAACATTTTAAACTTTTAAATTTTTTCATTAAAATGACACATGTCTTAGGGTTCTCAATTGCCAAAAAATCTACCAGAGACAAAATTTAACCTCTGTAATTAAAGATAGCAACAAGAGGAATGTTGTGTAAGGGTGTTTGTTGCGTATGTCATAGGACAGAACATACAGGCAGTGCTGGGCGAGTGGACACTGGGTGCTGATGAAGAGGGGCAGGAAACCCACCCAGACCCTTCCTCTACACTGTGCTGTCTCCATTGTCCTCTTGTGCTAAGAAAAATATTCAACTATATGGCTTTGTATGATCCCCCCCCCCCCGACACACAGTGGAAATCTCTCCCAATTGGAAAGAAGGTTTGGACCCAGGTTAAGTCAGATGTATCCACACTTTTCCTACATAGCTCAGGGTTTATTTTGAGTGTGAGTTTTGGGAGCGCTATAAATCTGTATTTGTGGGAGTTCAGCTTTAGAATAAACCTATGCTGCAAAAAGTGTTAGGAACAGTTCGGTGGACCTTAGCTGTTCATTTTTTTTTTTTTTTTTTTTTTTTTGTCCAGTTTGGTTAGAGTTCTTTTTATGTGTAGCATTTGAGTTTGTTCCTAAAAGGTATGACCATTTAAGGAAGCCCACCTCATAGTTCTTATTATTTCTTGTCTGTATATTAAGCAAAGTTGTTTGCAGCTACCTGAAAATTGGGGTAATTTTCTTAGTGACTAGAAGGAAAATAGACAAAGGCTATATATACCAAATATGAAAATGTAGAATGCATTATTATAAGTTCAAATAAGTTTTTTTCTTATATGTTTCAAATTAATATTTACTGAATAAGGAGAGAATGTGTTAATGATTGATAAGAAAGAGAATAAATGGTAGGTGATGGATAAATGATAGCTAGATGATTGATAGGTGGTGGATAAATGATACATGGCTGGTAAATGATAGGTGGTTGACAGAAAATAGATGCATAGATATATAGATGATAGACAATGCACAGATAGGTAATATGTAAATTGACCGGTAAGTAAATAGAAAGCATAGTATAATAAGAATTGAACTTTTCTCAATTTTGAGAACAGCTAGAATTACAGATCTGAGCAATCAAAAGCCTGAATAGAATGTTTACAAATTGATTGAATATAAGATATGTTTGTATCTCTGGAATGTTAGCGACATTTGGAGACATGGATACCCAACTAGGTTTTCTTTGACGTGCATCACTAGGTGGGGTGAGCTCTCAGTGGTTCAAAGCCCAGTGCTCAAGAGAGACCATACAGGCTGCAGGGAGATGCTAACCTCAGGGAAAATCAGAAATCCCTGGCTGTGGCCCTATCCAGGCCAGAGCAGCACTTCTGGGAGCAACACTGGGTGAAAGCCAGGAACCCAAAGTGCCCTCCTTGGCAGACCTGACACCAACACAGGTTGAGTTTTTGTGTTTGCCTGTTGTACTTTTTTGGTGAGGTGAATAAAAGGGAGAAGGTTCCCTTTTCCTGCAAAACATTCCTATGGATCTAGTATTTCTCTCTGCAGTGTAATTTATTCCTGGTTTCCCAGTATTAGTTTTCAGGCTGTGAATCTTGGCTTCAATTCTAAACCAAACTTTGGTGAAGAGGGAATTTGAATAGTAGAGAGACCTACTCTGAAAGGAAGTATATTGTTTCTCAGGAGGACACTACTGTCCATGTAAGTGGTTTCCTACAGATTTTTATAAATGAGAACACTTTATCCATATATAATTATGAGGCTCAAGGCCACAGGAAGGTTAGCATGGACTTTTCTGCCTCCCTCAGGCTTCACCTCATAATGTCCCTGTTGTGGCGTGAGGGACTTAAAGAGGGAAGTGGCTTGCAAATAACAGTGGCCTGAGATATTAGATTTTTAGTGGCCATAGCAATAGGAATAGAAGCCAGGTGGTGTGAATTCATTGAAAGCCAGACACTGCATCCAGCACCAAAGGTTTGTCTTCACATGCACACGTCCATAGCATCTGCTCTGTGGAAGCTCTCCAGTTGTACCAAATTCATTTTTACAAACACAGAAACTGAGGGAGGGTAGTGGATTCATTTAAGATCACAAGCAAGTAGTTGCTGAAAGCTTGGGTTCTAGAACTGTGAGGTAGCCCCTCCTCCATCCCCAGTCATTGTGCTGGGTGCTCCTATACAGAGGGGCAAGACACAATACATTTTCATGGTTAAGAGAAGCAATTAAACTGCTTAAAAATCTCAGTTCCGTTCGAAATAAACATCGATGCCGCACCACATTGCACTCATGCATGTGCATACACACACACACACACACACACACACACACACACACACACACCCCACACACAGTTTCCTCTTTGCTGCATTGCTTACAAAATCCTGCCTAGGTACGTATGAATCACATTTTAGGCCTCAGGTATGACATTTGGTAGAGAGTAAAACAACGCAAGGAAAACAGAAGAGTCTCAGAGCTACTGCCATTTACAAACATGGCTGGCACCATCAGCAACTTGGGAAGTCGTGTGGGATCTGCTGCAGACAGTTTGTGTATCACAGCATGGCACAGGTTCTGACATTCTCCGTAATATTTATGGGGACAGTGATGTCATCTGGATGAATGCCAGTCATACAAAAGGTATCCTTTCACTAAACCCATGTCAGGCAGCCACATTTGAGGATATGACAGGGGCTTACATGGTGAGAAAGTTTGATAGGTGCTTGCCTAAGTATATTTCACCCACAATGGTCTTCAGAAATGCTTCTATATAAAACTTTTTTTATGGGCAAACAAATTTCAAAGACTACCTTCTCTAGTCTCTCTTGGCAGTTAATACGCACATAAGTACATCAAGCACTCCTAAAGATTGTAGGATCATATCTGCAGACAAAAGAGCCAGTTTTTCTTGAATGCTCTTTTTTTTCTGATGTTTGACTATTGAATCCTTTTTTGACAAATATTTTTAATGTTCTGGTGTACACTGGCCACATACTGAGAAATGCTGAATTGTACTCTCCCTGAATCTCAACCAGGCATATTTGGCCATGAAAATCATGAATCGGGCCAGAGACATGCTTGAGAGCTTGTAGTCATTGCTTGTAGGTTTCCAGGTATTGTTTTCTATTTGACATAGCAGGAGGATGAGACAAAAGTTCCAGGCTTTCATCTTAAATGCTCCTGATGAGACATTGCAGACTTCATTTCCTAGTCCATTGATCCGTAACTAAACCTCTTTGTTTCTAGAGTGTTTTATATCTAAAAGTTATGGAAAATGATTTGAATTTAAGTAGTCTGTTACAGTGCTTAGAATGCTTTTATGTGTTCCATCTAGGATGGGCTGAAACTTTTGGGGCATCCATGCAATATTTCAAGTTAAACTGAGACTTTACTGAGCAGTTCAACGTTATCTTCTGTAGATAGTGTGTCTAGCTTCTTGGGCACTTGGCTAGCCTTTTCTATCGTCCACTCAGCTCCATCACCACAACCCCTTTCAGCACTCACTGAAATAGCACTTCCTTACACTGTGCCCATGCAGAGAACATCAGCAGAGCTACTGATAAGGACCTGAGTGGGCTGTACTATAACTGTAGAGCACCCACTGAAAGAGAGCATCCCTAGCTGAGAATGATGTAATACTAGCAGCCGTGAATGTCTGGGCAGTGGCTCAGAAGTCTTAGACATGGTGGCTCCTGGAACACAAACCAAAGCACCCAGTGAAGCATTTAGTAAACCAAGCTAATCTATTGACAGAATAAAGACCTTGCCATCTTAAAATATGGACAGAATAGATGGACACAATAGCAAGGGCTGTTGATCAGATGTGGAATGAAGTCTGTCATGATAGTCAAAGATGCTGAGAAATAGAAGAGAGTATGGTAGTTGAGAATATGGATTTGGAAGCTGGGACCTGGCTTAGTCAATAAAGCCCTCACCGTGCAAGCATGGGGACCTAACTTGGATTAGCAGTGCCCATGTAAAAGAGCCACAGAGGTAGGTGACTGTACTGCCAGAGCTGAGGAGGCAGAGGCAGAGGCAGAGGCAAGAGGATCCCTGGTTAGCCAGTCTACTGGAATGAGAGTTCCTGGTTCAGTAGGAGAATACCTCAAAAGATGATGTGGAGAGAAATGGAAAAAGACACCCACCACTGACCTCTGCTCTCTACATTCATGCACATATATGAACATGTACACAACAAAATCTTGAAAAAGGAGCAGGGATTTGATGCAAGAAACAATTACTCATTCGAAGTCTGCTTTACTTAGGCACCAACTGTGTCTCTTTGGGCACCTTTGCTT
Source organism: Phodopus roborovskii (assembly GCF_943737965.1). Classification (NCBI taxonomy): domain Eukaryota; kingdom Metazoa; phylum Chordata; class Mammalia; order Rodentia; family Cricetidae; genus Phodopus; species Phodopus roborovskii. The sequence continues at coordinate 18,027,438 of NW_026126549.1, read as the reverse complement.
AGCTTGTGTAAGTCTACTGTGGACACCAGTAAAAGCTATTCATGTCATCAAATAGAACTGTTACAAATGAAGCAGTGGTGTGCCCATGCTCTGCACAGACTTTGTGGTTGGTACATGGGTGCTCTTTGTCCTCCATGCACATGTCCCTATCGCTCCTACCCACATGACAATCAGGAAGAATTGTTGTAGAAGTGTTAGAGTCTAAAACTTCTTATTAGATAGCTTTTTGATGCTGACCAAAAGCTAATTCCTGAGTGTTGCTCATTGCATTTTAAATTCTGAGTCTGTGTGTCTTCAGACCCAACCTCTTACAGAATCATTGTCACAGTACTAAGTGCTGTTTAATTTCCATTTTTCTGTGGTGTTGTGAGATAACCACAAGAGCATGTGTAGACAGAACATTCTGGGGTGATGGAAATACTGTGCTTTCTAGTTTGGTGGCCACTAACTGCCATGTGGCCTCTGAGCACTTGACATGTGGCGAGTGTGACTGAAGAACGGAAAGAACGGAATGTTTATTTTATGTCACTCGTATTTTAAGATGAAATTGAGGAAGCCACATGTAGCTACTGGCTGCCACTTTCAGTCACACAGCTGTGCATGCTGGCAAGCCACAGTGCTGTGTAATTTTTATAGCTATTGCCCTCTGATTCCATAAAATGATCAATTTCATGTCACAAATTCTCTAGTTGGAAAAAACATCATCCCTTTTAGACATCATAGGAAGCGTTATTCTTGGGTGACTCTTCAACTTTGCATACTGTAAAAGACATGACATTTAGTAGAAAGCTCAGGAATCTATTTGTATCATTCCAATAATTGTGTGATTATAAGCAAAAAATTATAATGAATCAATAAATTTACCAGAATAAATTAATAAATTTATTATAAATTTTAATATGATAAATTACTGCTCTCTGAAAAGCAAATATTGTATTTTCTCTTTTTATATAACACAGAATTGTACATCTACCTATGAAGGCAAGAGTTTGTTTCCACTTTTTTTTTCTTAGTTGCTTTTTCTATTTTTGAAAAAAAAAAAAGTGTTTTCAGAAGTTTTGCTTCTTTGTATTTCATTTTACTGTTAATATATAAATCTTACCTGAGTTTAATTTAAAATGTTTAATCTCATACTTTTTTTGCTTTTTTTTTTTTTTTTTTTTTTTTTTTTTTTTGAGACAGGGTTTCTCTGTGTAGCTTTGGAACCTATCCTGGAACTTACTCGGTAGACCAGACTCACCTTGAACTCACAGAAATCCACCTGCCTCTGCCTCCAGAGTGCTGGGATTGGGATTTATAGTGTGTGCCACCACCACCCAGCTCATATAATAATCTTAAACCAGCCAATGCTGTATGTGTGTGGTGCATATGTATATGTATGTATGACTTAAAGAATGTGTGGATATGGAACCAGAAATCAATACTTTATCTTTTTTAAAAAATTATTGTTTTAATTAAAATATGATTATATCACTTCTTCCCTTCCCTTTCCTCCTTCTAACCTCTCCAGTATCTTCTACCTCACTCCCTTTCGAATTAACAGCCTCTATTCTTTGATTACTGTTGTAATGCTCATGTTAGAGTATGTTTTTTCCGCCGGTCTGGCCCCACCACCACGCCAGTACCAAATAACACATAGAGACACTGTATTTGATATAATGCTGTTGGCCAGTTACTAGTTTCTTATTGGCTAGCTCTGTCTTAACTATTAACATATTTCTATTAATCTAAGTATTTCCACGTGGTCTCATCTTACCAGAGAGAGGCCCTAGCATTTTTGTCTTTCTGTCCTCCATCTTGAATCTCCTCCCTACTACTTCCGGAATCCACCTTGTCTCCTAGTCCCGCCTATCTTCCTTTCCTATTGGCCAACAGTGCTTTATTCATTAACCAATAAGAGAAACATATTTACAGAATGACATCTCCCATCACACTCATATATACATAAATACATAAGTACACCAGGCTGAGTCCATATTTGTTGCAGGGCTGGCCATTATGTACTGGATAACCATTTAGGGGCCTTATTCTTGGGAAACACTAATTGTCTTTTTGTTGCCCATAGTTCTTTGTCTAGGGGTGAGATTCCCAGTTACACATTAGCATGTCTGTTGATGTCATACTTGTTCAGGTCTTGTGCTGGTAGCCATATTGCTGCGATATCATCAGTATGTAGCTTCATTGTCATTTCTATTGTCCCTAGGCTTTAGGTGCCAGAGTTGTATTCTAAATGTATCTGTTGGGACTGGGATCCCATGATCCGATTTGCTGATCTTTGCATTATGACCATTAGTGATTTTTTTGCTATAAAGACAAGCTTCTTTGATGAAGGTTGAGGGCTACACTTGTCTATGGGGCTAATGATAAGTATTTAGAGTCAGTTAGGAATTATGCTGGTTTAGTAAAGTGGCAGTAGTAGGTTGTTTGCCAAGATCCATGACCTCTTTAGCACTGGGTAGTTGGCTAAGTTTCTAGTACCAGGCATAACTTCCTTCATGCTGAAGAGGCTTTAAGTTCAATTAGGTAGTTGTTGCTTACCAAGACATGAGTGCCACAATTGCCGTGTTGGTAATTCTTGTGGTTCATAGATGTCACAGCAGGATAGGGACTGTGATTATGCCCCTCCTTTGGCATCTTGCATAGTATATTCTGGTCCTATGAGAGCTAGTTCTCAGACAGGAGGCTCTCAGATCAGTAGTCCTGTGTCTGAAGTGTGTGGTGTCTTCAGCAATAGTGGCTTACCTTCAGCCTCCAAGAGACAACCAAGGCCAACAGCAGTAGCTTACATTGTTTTGAAAATCACTTGAGCCATCCTAAGTAACAATTTAAAGAAAGCTTCTCACACCTGGTACTGGGTTTTTGTTAGTCTATGGCTCTTGTGGGGAGTAATGTCATCTCATATTTGTGTGTGTGTGTGTGTGTGTGTGTGTGTGTGTGTGTACATACTTATATGTATTATGTATAATCTTAGGGACACATAAAATAATATGATTCCTTGATGCTTTATCTAACATATGCAATGTTGTTTCTTCTTCTTCCCTCCCCTTACCTGTTTTTCCCATTTTCCCCTTCATACCATTTGCCCACTTGGGCTGGTGAAATGGCTCAGCTAGGCTCACAACCACCTGCCTGCTTTACTCCTGGAGACATGATCTCTCACTGAACCCAGTGCTCACTGACTGACCATAGTGGCAGGCTAACAAGCTCCATGTTCCTGTTGTTTGTGTCCCTACCTTCACTGGGGTTGCATATTTACAGATGGCTTTTATGTGAGTGCTGGGGACCCGAACTCACAGACTTGTACTTGTACATCAGACACTTTACCCACTGAGCCATCTCCCCAGCCCATTGTGTAACTTTTATTTCCTGGGATTTTTTATTGATTAATTTTTTTATTTGATAATTTCATCAATATAGATTTCTTTTCCCCCAGCCCCATATATTTCTAATTATTTTCCCCTTTCCAGGCTTTCTTATCTCTTTCCTGTCATTCAAAATGAATCCCTCTAAATAAACTTGAGAGTGGCATTTATCTGTATTTATAGAGCAACCTGATGCTGTATCAATCTAGAAAAACAGCAGTATTCATTTTCCGCTTAGGGCCTGTGATCTCCCTTGCCTTGGGGTTTTGTCCAGGTTTCTAATATAAGGTCTGTGTCTCCTCCTGTGTAGTAGATCTCAAATCCAATCAAAAAGCAAATGATTATGCCCATAGCCATGGTGACCCTTAGGACATACCTTACTGCTTTAGTTGATTGGTCTCATAAGATATACATAGATAAGCAAGGCCATTGGTACCTCTTCTCCCTCAATAGGCCTGCATAGCACTATGAAAGATAGCTGGGAGGGAGAAAGTTTCCAGCTAACCCTAGCTGTTTTTTCCATATCACGCATCTAAGATGTATAGTATCTTCAGTACTAGGTCTTCTCATCTACCTCTGGTTGGCAACCAATAGGAATAGAAAGACAATGTATGTTTTAGAGTTTCTGGGATATCCTTGATCAACAGCTCAGAGGCTTTGGGATGTAATAACCTACACCTTCTGGGAACAGCATTTTCTGGCTAAATAAGGTAACTACCATCAAACTCTTTTTTTAAAAAAAAAATATAAAGTATGTTTTCCAATATGGTTACAAGATACTAGGTATGTACATATCCTTCATACCACTTTGTTTTGATTAATGCATGCTTACATTTCTGCGTTCTAGCCATCCTCCATCAGGTACTAGAGTGCTTTGCCTCACTCATCTAAGGATAACTCCTCACATGCAGATTCAGGCCTCACACTCAATTTAACCTATAATGTCATTTAGTTATACGAATTGTCCTGAAAATGCAAATTTGTAGTGACAGGAGCTGGAGAGCAGTTGTCTAGGATTGGGCTGCTAATAGATATAAGGAAAGTTGAGGGAATGACAGAAACGTTCCAGAACTGGATCATGATAATAGTTGTGCAAATCATCTAATTATATCCTGCAAATCGTCTAATTAATTATGTACCTCAAATCATCTAATTCTGTATTTTAGGCAGATGGATTTATGGCATGTAAGCTGTTTGTGGAGGGAAGAAGTGTGGGGAGTTACCAAATGTTTTATGAGCTTGCTAATTGTCCTAATGTTAAAAGTGTTCAAAAATGTGAAGAGCCAAGGACATGGTTCAGCAATTAAAGATGCTTGCTACTCCACGCTGAAAGCCTGCTGGCCTGAGTCTGATCTCTGGAATACAGATAGAGTGGGGAGAGACACAAAGTTTTCTTCTCTCCTCCACATGCAATTGAAAAGATAGAGTAATACATTTGAAAAATAAATAAATGAAATGGCTTAAAACACGTCCCCAAACAGGAGCATTTCACTTAGATGTTAGGAAATAAAAATGTTATTGGTCATACCCCAAGGAGGAAGTTACAAGCTTCCCATCCATTGGCTCCAACACACCAAGCTGATGAGGCATTCCTATACTTTGCTCCCACCCTGATTCTTAATGCTTAATGGAGTATGAAGTAATATTTTGTTATGGTGAAACTTTTCATACAGAGAATTCATGATCAACAAGCATTTTTCAGATTCTTGCTAATAACTAAGGTATCAGTAGACTTTAGGGACAGAATACTTTAATCTGACCAGGAATTTGAATCCCTTTTCAATGTGTAATATTGTTCTCGTTTTGCCTATTCACAGTTGCTGTATACAGAGCTAAGAGTGCAAGTTTAAACTTTAAAGCTGTTTAAGTGAGAAAGCAAAATATCACCAGAGTAAATAAGCTATTGCATATTTGATGCAGAAGAAAATGTAAACAATAGGAAGAAGACACAGGAAACCTGTTGTCAGAAGGGAGTCTAAGGTTACCTGCATTAGTACTTTCCACCAGGAAGGTCATCCTCAAAGACATACAGCTGCTAATGTCCACTGAGAATATGCTAAGAGGCCAGAATTTTAAGAAGGTGCTGTTGCGAGATGAAGGGATGAGTCTCCTGGCCAGTTGTTTTGCTTGAGGATGGGTCAGAGGAAGGCCCCACAGGCCTTTTCCCTGGGAATCTGAAAATCTTAAAGTATTTAAAGACAAGTATTTAGGCATGTATCTTGAGAAGTCATAATTTTAACATCCTTTGGTAAGAAATGGAGTTTTCCTACATGTTCAGAACTTGATATAATTGAAAACTGCAAACCTGATGTTTAAAATGGCAAAATAAGGGTTTTATGGAGAGTTTTAAAAGTTATGATATGGAAAAATGCTTATTTATAAGGTTGTTTTTAGCTTTCCCTATATATAAAGGGTTGTTCTTCAAGAATTCAGCTTGTAGCCACTACATCTGCTATTCTTATGAGATATTAAAATAAGCTAGTTTTATGAAAGTTAATCTGAGAACTTTAAGCCATCTTATGCCAAAATACCTGCTCTCCATTTATTTCATTATATTGAATTTACTTATCTTTATGTTAGCTCTCAAAGTACACTGAACTTTTAAAATATCCCTTTCTTTTGTACAAGGAAGCATCTTTTTTCATTAAACATTGTTTTGTGTGGTTTTAAGTTTTGTTTGACTATGTGCAGCCAATATATGCTATAATACATCCTACACGCCATTCTAAATGTCAGATTGTTATCCAAGTATGACTTTCACAGTAGCAATTTTTCATAAGAATCATACCACTAATCTTTGCAAAGAAAGCCCAAGAGACATCTCTTATTCCCCAGAATTTGTCAACTATGAGCTGTAGTCTTTTTGGAAAGAAATTATTTTGTGTGTGTTCTTACTTTCAAGGCCAATGGGAGCCATTACACCAGTCAGTAATTAGGAAATTGACTTCCCTTTCATTTCTTACATCTTGCAAATAAGCACCAGTAATATTCAGTGGCTGTTTATTGGTAGTTCAGCTCTGTCTAAAAGAGTGTTTACTGGTTCCCTAAAATGTTTATCAAGGTAGACTTACAGCATGAAGAAAGTAGACTAGAAATACCCAGATCCAGCCTTTGAGTCACCCACAGTCTGATTCAGCCCTCCAGATTTGAGATGCTTGTGGATCTCTTGAACATTTTGTTAAATATACCGAGTCTGGGTCAGTGGGTCTAAGGGTGGGACATAAAGTGACACCATAGTATCTGGGCCCTGGACCTTGCACTTGAGGTGTAAGAGTGCTACTGATCTCACAGGAAGGTCATAGGAGTGCCTGTATGTTATGCACTTGTCAGGCATTTCCTCAGACTTCGGTTATCATCTATAGCAGCATAAGATAAGGGTTATCTGAAAGAAAGCAAAGAGAATACAACATTACCTTGCCTGTAAAGAATTCATGACTGCAGGTCTTAGCATTTTGAAGCTAACCGTAAAGCTACAGAGATTGATATCAGCTTATTAGACCTAACTATTTATGCATTGTTTACTTTTGATATGCAAAGCACAGCTTCATAAAGTCACTTTGGCCTTGTGAACTCTTGACCAATTAGTCTGAAAAGAAAATACTTAAGGCTGGGGCAGACAGAGTAATAATCCTTAATGAGAATGACTTGAGAGCCCAGGTGGGACTTTGGAATGTGTACTAAGGGTTGGGATTAAAGTAGGAGGATCCTAGGAGGAAAAACTCTTCATCCATCATGTTTGTGACATGTTGGGCTTAGCACAGCTAGAACTTCCAGTTTTGTTTTCAAGAGAAGCCTGAAATACAAGTTTCTTGTGAAATTTCCCATTTTTACAATGTTGACAACCAATTGAAATTCTTTAAAATCATCCAAGCCAAGAAAGCACATCTGGGTGTCATGAGCCATCTGTTGACAAAGCCCAGTGCATAATTCATTATGGTCTCTGAATACACATCTCGTGGTTGGAAAATTATAAATTTTCAAAATGAAACTCACTGTTCTTCTGTCCTTGGATGCTTTGCTGAAAAGAAGTTTCATAAAAGATGATTTTCTGTCTTCTTTCTCATTCCAGATTACAGGACAGGCCCATGTTTTACACAAGTCAATAATCAGATGTGCCAGGGCCAACTAACAGGCATCGTCTGCACAAAGACACTGTGCTGTGCCACCATTGGACGAGCCTGGGGTCATCCCTGTGAGATGTGTCCAGCCCAGCCTCAGCCCTGTCGCCGAGGCTTCATCCCCAACATCCGCACGGGAGCATGTCAAGGTCAGTCAGCTGTGTTAACCACCACAGGTGTCACCTCTTTGATCTGAGTCAGAAAATCTGGAACTGTGTGTGGGAGCCTTGAAAACAGGACCCATTGCCATGGTGGATTCTGCTCAGAAGTCTGACTAGAGATAGTCTAAATTTTAGTCACCTAATGGAAAGTTTCAGTTCTTAACATTAATGGAGAAGAAGATTGAAGGCGAGGATGTAATTATTTCACTAGACCTGAGATAAATGATAAAAGGGAACATTTCTCTGTCCTTTCCTACCGGATCCGCTGACCCATCAGAAATGAAGTGCCAAGGAAAGCCATGCCTCAAGCTTCCCTGTTTCTGCTTGGTCAGCCTGAGGCCACGCCCAAGGGGGTGTGGTCACAATACTGCAAGACCACTATAGAAGATGAAGGATAAAAAAACTTTAAAAAACTACCTCTTAAAATATGAAATGCAGTAAAAGGGCGAGTTGCTCTGTGTCTGTGTTCAGATGGCACAGTTCTCTCTGTGCACACCTTGTATCACACACAAATCAGTCTCCTGGGGAAACTGATTTCTTCTCTCTCCTCACCACCTATGATGTCTTTTTCTCCAGGCAATCTCCACGGACTCCTATACCTCATAAATGGCTCTGGTACATGTACCAAGGACATATCCTACAGCCACAGTTCAACCCAAGTACCTAGAATGGCCCTATACTTACTAGTTAGTTCCATTAATTTTTAGCCCGCAGAGCCCTTACCTTTCTTGGCTACTTCTCCAATGTCGTTTGAAGTAAACCCATTTTAGAGCTTGGAAATAACTCTCTCTAGTAAGTTGCTGTACAGGAATGGAGATGATGCTTGTATTGATAGAGATGATATTGCTTCTATTTGAGACATGGGCAGATGAAATTATTATAAGTAAATCATGTACAAGGATTCAGACTGAAGTCAGCAAGTGAACATGATGATGACATCAGCCCCATTGAGTAAATGTCATAGTTCAGTAAGCAGACCAGTGTTCTCTTGTATGTTAAAATCACAGCTGAGGAAGCACAGCTGAGCACCCTAGCTCAGTGAACAATAAGCTGTGGGCAATTTGGTAAATTAAAAACAAAACTAAACTAAAACAAACAAACAAACAAAAAAACCAGTAGCCTGAAGTTTTTGCTAGTTTTGTAATGTTATTAAGGATATGGGCATAGTGCCCTTAAGTTCAAAAATCAAAATTCCATAAGGCTCCCCAAACCAAGCACATTTTGAGAACTGATATAATGCCATGAGTGGAAAAGTTCCGCTGTGGCTTCATATGGTAAGTTGCTTTTAAAATGCACCAAATCGGGGCCTGTAGAAATGGCTCAACAGTTAAAAGTATTTGCTGCTCTTGCAGCAAATTTGGTTCCATAAACTTATACGGAGAGGCAGCTCATTGCCTGTACCTTGAGCTTCAGGGATCCAGTGCACCCTCTGGTGTTTGAAGGTACCAGAACTCATCTGGAAGGCACACAGACCCACACACATACAAACAAAGAAAATATAAATCTTTTTAAAATGCACAAAAATCATTAAAATAATGAGTAAAATTATGGTGAAGCTCCGTGTTCAAGTATATGAAGCATAAATGGACTTAGTGTTTAGAGTTATGTCCCATCCCCAAGGCATCAGGTGTGCTGACAGTCTAACCTCTGAAACTACTGTTCATCTAAGGCAATCCGTGGTTACACTGGTGTGAATTAATCACAGATTAATCACTGTGTCAGTGATTTTCAAAAGAGAGCTTCAGGAGCACTGAGGGGATGACAGTACAACTCCACAGACTGGAAAATGAGTGTTTATCACAAATGAAAGTCATGTCACTTGTGGACTTACAAGATTTTTTGGTAACAGTTACAGATAAGACCTCAAAGATGAAAGCTGTGTTAAATGCTGATTTTAATATTCTTTACTATGAATAGGAAACGTCTTTATTTTTCTTATGAACATTTATCAGTTTGAGGAGTGAAACTATTTCCTCTCTGTGTGTATATGAACTGTAATACATCTTAGACAGTATTTGGTGTTTTCTAGAGGCTTCCAAAATTAGTGTACATAGGACATCCTAGGCATAGATAACTATTGAAAATATGATAATCCATTACATAGATATTATGATAATGTCTTTTCCTCATTCTATATCACCTTTCAACTTCTAATGCATTCTTTCCTTCACCGGCTGGTTCCCTGCCTGTAGAATATAACCCTCATAAGGGCAGGAGGCTCTTGGTTCACTAGTGAGTTTAGGCATCTGGGATCTGGGACAGTGCCTAGTATGAGCGACACATAGCAAATACCTTTTGAACCAAGAAATGGTTGCAGGATTTAAATATTTCAAAACTTATTATTTCAAGGAAAGAAATTATTCAGCTTAAGAAGTCATTCAGCCAAGGCTTGGCAAATAATCAAATTTCCTCATGTGTGTGTGCATGTCTTTTTTTCCTTCAGTGTTCTGTCAGAGGCCTCATATTTGAGAGCGCAACTGTTTAAGAGATGTGTCATCTATGTTCGTATTCTGTAGTCAGGCGTTAGTAATGTCCCAAGACGTTCTTGCTGTGTTTTGTTTATGCAGCAGAAGTGAAGTTCTGGACTTCATTTGCCTCAAAATTCTGATGGATTAGCACAGTAATGGGAGCAAAATGGGAGCAAAACTTAACGCATAGTTAATGTCTGGGAAAGCGAGATGCGAGGTTCTCCTTTGTTTCAGGGTCACAGCATGGTTAGGAAGTCCCTGGACATGTGCTAATCCTCAGTTTAGAAGGTTTTCAGACTACATCTTCCTTTGATTTAATTTTCTCTTCAAGTTCCTAGATCATTTCCCGAATACTTTTGCCAGATTAGTTTGCAGGAGGTGGGACAGTAAAAATGACACACTGACACACACGTCACACATTTTTTTTTTTTTAATACTGGTCAGTGACTATATAGGATGGTTGGAATTTTATACCATTAAAAACAAATGTCAGCTGTGTAGAACACAATAAAAACTACTTAATGCTGGCTCCAAAACACTGATCATACTAACAAAGGCTGGCCATCTCTGAAAGTCAGTTACCCTACAGCTCTTGTAGTTTTAATTGGTCCATGGCTTAAGAAAGAATGAAGAAGCATCATGGTTTTGTAATGAACACAATAATTGTGGGGATGAGAACCACCAGATAATTAAGATGACACTTTATCTGTGGATAAAATAGGAAGAGTTTTGTTTTGTCCTTTAAGTTGTAGCTGTGTCTTTGATAATATTCTATACCTAGATAAGCAGTGTCGGGTGTGCATTCCTGGGGTGCTTAGCAATCTTTGACTTCTTTAATGCAGAAAGCAGAGTGAGCTCTTGTCTTGTCCTTTATGCAGACTTAGAGATGTGCTGTCTCCAGTCTTCATCCACACTTAGTGGTGTGTTGTCTACATTTTACATTGCACAAAATGACCAAAGTAAGGTCATGTCACCATTTCAACTTAAGCTATCATAGAGCAAGAACATTCAAATTGTGAAAGTTGAATTAAATCCTTCCAGGAATATTTATGACATTTATGTCCTATGGAAATAGTCGTTTGCATGTATATACTATTTTCTTAGAGTTTGTATTTTTATGTACACATAGTTATAGATTCTAATTAGAAGTGATATTTTGCTTAAGATTAATCCCTGGCTTTTTGTCTTTTATATTTGTAAGTAAGTGTATCCACTTCATATCTTTAATATATTAAGACATAAGTAATTATTAATCCATGTCATCAATAGTTAAGTATTGGGCTTTTAAATGTCTGTGCCTGGCCGGGCGTAGGGGCACACACCTTTAATCCTAGCTCTTGGGAGGCAGAGGAAGGGGAGGATCTCTGTGAGTTCCCAGCCAGCCGGCTGGTTTACAGAGCTAGTTCCAGTTCAGGCTTCAAAGCAATGCAGAGAAACCCTGTCTTGAAAAACAAACAAAAAATTCTCTGCCTGTTCCAAAGCTTGAATGTATAGCAAGGAAATTTGTTTATTTGTTCATTAAATTTTAATTCCTGGTTGAAAAGGAGATATGGCTATTATCTTGATTAATAGAAAATAGTTAAGATAGTTACAACCAAAACACATTTATCTTGATTGTCTTCCTTGACCAAGATAATCTTTAATTGACAAGGCTAATCTTAAATTACCATTCTGTCAACACAAGCAACTACTATACAATCCAAGACACTGCTTAAAACTCAGTCACAGGAGCCTCTATTAAAGATAGCAGCAAAATATACCAAGAAAAAGCTTTTTGAGAATAGCTCACAATTCTGAAATAGGATTCTGAAACAATGGTTAAAGTAAATGAACACTGCAGCTGCTGGGAAGCACTTTCTAAACATTTGTGTTGTGGGGGATCATCCTTCAGTTTATGTTTGTTTACACCTGTCAAGAACTAGAGCCATAGTTACTGATGTCCAATTGATGAGAAGATATTCATGGACCTCATACCTTCATGGAAATAGAAGGGGGCCAAAGGGCAAAACTTTCTTAAAAAATGAGGTCAAGAGAAAAAGACCGCAAAAAAAAGGGCAGGTGGAAAATATTCCCCCCAAAACTATATTTAAATAAATGCAGAGTTCACACATTTTTTTGTATCACTGATGAAAAATAATAAAGGCTTTCTTATAAAAAGACAAACTATAATAAGCATTAAGTAAAGGCAATTGAGAGAATATGGAGTTGATAATATTGAAAGTATGATATTGAAGAAAGGTTTAAAACTGTTTGCATTAGTTATTCCCCACATTGCTCTGACAAGGAGCCACTTGTAGAAGGGTTTATGTTGGCTTGTGGTTTTAGGGGACACAGTCAGTCCATCATGGTGGGGAAGTCATAGTGTCAATGTTTGGCATCTGGTTTCATTGTACCTGTAGTCAGGAAAAGGAGCAGAGATAAATGGGGGCCAGATAACTTCACCAGTAAGCACTTTCTATGGTGTTGCTCCATTTCCATAAAGTTCCACACCCCTCCTAAATAGCACCACCAGTTGAGAAGATAATAAGAATCCCATGGACAATTCTGTTTGCTTTTCAGGTTTTTTAAAGTAAACTTTGAGTGTTGTTCTTCTTTCTTTTTGTTATGGAGTCTTTCTGTGACCCTGAGCTTAGCAAGTAGGGTGTATTAGTTGACCAATGAATGCAAGGAACCTGCTTGTCTCTGTCCCCAGTACTGGACTGCAGGTGTACAGCACCACACCTGCCTTGCTATGTGGTTTGGGGGGATCAAATTCAGGTCCTCAGGTTGTACATACGCACCTGAACAACTGAGAAATTTCCTCAGTAAGAATTTGAGAAACTTAGCCATGTCCCCATTAAGCACTTGACCAACTGACACCCCGCTTCCGATAAGTACTTGAGCTATTGAGCCAACTCCCCCATAAGCACTGGACTGAGTCATTTCCTTTGCTTTTTAAAATAAGGAAATCCCTCTCCTGGTCTCACATTTCTTTAGAATAGCTCAGAGAATAAAACACTTGAGGGCAAAGGTTTTGCCCATCAACCTTTCACATGGTAATCTGTTCTCATTTGTCTTGGATGAGATTTTCTTAGATACTTTGTAGGGAGTCAAATACAGAGACCGAGTGAGGAAGCCAAGAAATGAGCTCCACAGCTAAAGCTAAGAAGGCAGAGTAAAGAGTGAGTCGTGTGTGGGCAGCACACACTGGCCACTGATGGAACGGTGAGCAATGTAAGGAGGAAATGCCAAGTAGTCAGCTGGGTTTCCAACTTTAGTATCTAGAAATGGTGCATCTGCTGAGATGAAACACACTGAGACAGAAACACGCTCTGCTCTTTTTATTGTAAAATAGAAGATAAGCAGGTAGTATGCTGCCATCATCCACTGGTTATTATGGCCATTCAGAATGGCCATATGTCACTCATGAATGGAGACTCTGGCTGAACCAAACCATTGCGAGTAGTTGCTGAGAAATCAGTTATTCAATTGTTGTGGTTAAGGCCTGACATTGTCTTTATGGGCATAATGGTTTCATGTAAAAAAAACGAAACTAGAAAGGCAGGAAAGCCTCGTGTAAAAGCGCTGTCCTGAGTTGGGTTCCTGGAACCTACATTGGAAGGGAAGTTGTCTTCTGGCTTCCACAACTCCACTGTGGGTAACATGCCTGCACACCACACACACACACACACACACACACCACACACATACACAGAGAAAGAGAGAGGTGATGATGATAAAGTTAGTAATAGTAATATTAGGGCTAGAAAGTTGGTTCAGCAAGAAACAATACTGTCTGTTCTTGCAGAGAACCCACATTCTGTCCCCAGCACACATTTGTAACTCCAGATCCGGGGGAGGTAACTCCTTCTGCTGGCCTCCACAAGCACTGGATAAACATGGTGCCCACAAATGCAGACAAAACACTCATACACATAAAAAAAAAAAAGCCAAACATACTTGATGACAGAAAAAAATAAACATCAAATATAATTATTTTCTTGTCCTTGGCCCTGTACCTATTAATGAGTCATGTTTTATTTCTACATCACATTTTTCCATATTTGGGCATGAGCTAAAAATGTGCCACTGAATGTTAGTTTTTATAATGAATTTGTTCTTTTAGGACAAGAGTCCTAAAGGTATTTAACTGCTCTAAATAATGCAAAAAGGGTATTTTTATAAACTTAATAGAAGACACTGGAGTGGTAAGTAAGGCTTAAGTTTCAAATGATTTAACTTAACTCTATAAAATCACTGCATACAATTTGAAATATCCCAGCATTTAAACAAATGAATGGAACAAGCTGGAATTGACAGAATGAACAGAAATACATTGGCACAATGTGGGTGGTGGAGAATTGACTGTTAGTTATTGTGTGTCTGAGATTTTGAAGATGTAGTTGAGAAGTCTGGCTTTGCCTCTTACTTTTGCAGACAGAGGTGGTGAGTGTTTCTAAATTCATTGTTTCCATTTCACTTCCTCACAACTTCCTCCCATCATTTCAATGTCTAGCCTCATCCACCTATAAGACACGTGTATCATTGTTCTGTGAGATTATAACATTTTTTTTTTATTATTTTCAAACAAGTTCTCATCCTTAATCCCACTAACTTTTACTCCTCTTGCCCTCAGCCTCCCTAAGTCTAAGATTTGGGGTAAGAGCTCCCATGCCTGGTTCAAGAAGGTGTTTTTATGGGGAAAACAGAGCCACAAGATCTAGAACTAACTCTTAAATGACTTAGGAAAATTAAGAATTTTTTGAAGGTTACAGTAGTAAATCTTTATTTAAAATATTCTTTGAGTTATTTTCATAAATCCCTTTTAAAGCTTTTCACTGTTTCACAGTAAGATGTCTTAATTTTCCCTGGTGAAGAGATTATAATCAACAACAGTAAAATGAGGAAGGAGAATAGATAGGTAAGGATATAAACTTTCAATGGAAAAACCTTCCTAATCTAAAGTGTAATCCATGCTGCTAATTTTGCCTACTCCTTACAAAAGCCCTGCATTCCATTGCCACAGCTTTAAATGTGAGAGTATTGTTGTGTAATGAACACACTAAGGACAACATGAACATTGACTATCTTAGAATAAGCAGGTATGAAATATCTGTTGCTAGTAGTGCATTATTTATTTCTAAAGGTACTATTTTTACAACAGCTATAAACAAAAGTGACGGTTGCCTTTTTCCATTAAAAAAAAAAAAAGGAATATACAATGCTATACAAGCTGTGAATTCTGGGAGGCTTCCTAAACAAAGGTGTACAAAAGAGAAAGACACACAACACACAACACATAAAGTATAGCCTTACTCTTTTTATTCATATCTCACAATGAAGCACTGGCTGACATTATTAAAATCGTTAATATAGAACAGGCTGGCCTTGAACTCATGGAGAGCCACTTGCCTCTTCTTCATGATTGCTGGGATCATGGGCGTGTGCCACCATACCCAGTACCTTATTTTTGTTAAACACAGAGACAACCATTTTAGAAGGGCGTGTGAATAAAAGTCTCCTTCAAGGAATGCACTGCCAGTTTATATGAATGGTTGTTTCTCTGGTGTTCTTTGTTTTAAATGTTTGTGACAACGACACACAATACTTTGTAGTCTTATAATGAAATATGTATCATTTGTCAGCTTTACTAGACTTTCGGTTTGAACTGATTGTAGCAACTGTTTTATAATATATTTTATGTATAACGTTTACCTTTCAAGTCTACTCAGTTATACCATTGTTTCTCGTGAAGAAGTTAAGTCAAATTAACATAGATATAAAATGAAAATTTTAATAGGTGTGGTAGAACATGAGGTCAGTCTTGGCTCCATAAATTGTTCCAAGCCAGCCTGGTTTATAGAGCAAGACCATGTCTCAAGGAAATAAACAAGTAAGGGAGGACTTGACTTTTGAACATTCTCAACAGTGCATTTTTGAAAATCTCTACTTACCTTGTTAACCATGGTCTTTGTTTTTCACATATGGCTTTTGCCAGATTAACGAAGTTATATGGCTACATTGTGTTCCTGATTTAGTGGAGCTTTTTAGAACTATTAATTGGAGCTGAGTTCTCTTACTTCTCTATAAGTTGGTGACGGCACTTATTCTGTAATTTGTTAGTACAATGAACTATATTGATTAATATTTCAATCTGCTTTTAAGAAAACCTTTAAATTCCTGGGATGAAACTCTTCTGGTCCTGTTATACTAATTTTGTCATCTATTACTAAGTTTGACTCATTATAATTTTGTGTGCCTATTCCAGAGAGAGAAATTACCCAATTCTGTTCTTTTTATTCATGTTTCTTTTGGTAATGTCTTGGTCTGGCTTTGACATCAGACAGATGTTTCCAAGTCACATAGACAGGACAATGCCACATCTTTGTGTTGTGAGAATGTGAATGAAATTTCTGTCATTTTTCTCCTTAAATCTTTTATGCAACTCAGTGGTGCATCCACTGAGGTATGGTGTTCTTTGTGTAAATATATTAAACTGTGGATGAAATTACTTTAACAGATAGACTTTATTCTTAATATCTGTTTGTTTTTGAGTCAGCCTTGGCAACTTTACCTTTCAACAGACTTTTATATTTCACCTTAATTGTTGAATTTCTGCCATTTGTTCTTTAGATTATTTTTCATCTTCATAGACTCATTCTCAGTACTTATATTAGTAAATAACTTTTTCTTATAGCTGTGATTAATATGAACAAAATACATCAATTTTACTCATATTTCCAGAAACCCAGATTTGTAGTAATTACCTATATGGTTTTTTGTTTTATATTTTATCATAGTATCTTGATTTTATTCACTTCATATTTAAACATTCAGATATAGAAAGTTGGAGAACTTACTTTTTTTTGCAATATAGACATTTTGTTGCTCTGCATTTACCTCTGGGTACCAGTTTAGCTGCAGCTCACAAGCTTTACTTTGTATATTTTCATCATTTAACTAAAAACACTTTCAGTTTTTGCCTTGTGATTTCTCTTTTGACAATACATTATTGCAGAATGTATTGTTAAATTCTAATATCTGACCTTTGCCCTAGGTCCTGTTCACTTCTGCTTTTCCATTAACTCTTGTGCTTACATACCTTACTTTCTATGGTTTACACACACACACACACTCACACACACTCACACACTCATGCCCATGTGCACACACCCTGCCCTGTACCTATGGCTGAAAGATTGAGTGCCTTTGAATCCTCAAGGTAATCACTGAGCTTCATGAGGAAACTCTGGGGACAGACAATTCACCATTTGCTGGGATGCTGAGAAGATAGGGACAGACTTGGTGCCAGAACCAGGAAGGCACACACTAAGAAGTTTTCTGTGACAAACCAAATCGGTGGACTGTCCACACCCCAGAACAGCATCTCCAGAAGACATGTGTGGTATACTTAATGCCATCAACCTAGGTCAAATAACAAGCACACAAAGACGGTCAGCTTCCCTCATCCTGTTAATCTCGAGAACGTTTTCCCCTGGACATAAGAGAAAAATACTTATATAGTCTGGAAATCAATTTGGTTTCTGTTTAAATGTTTTCTTCTTGCAGATGTTGATGAATGCCAGGCAATCCCGGGATTGTGCCAGGGAGGAAACTGTATCAACACAGTGGGCTCTTTTGAATGCAGATGCCCTGCTGGCCACAAGCAGAGTGAAACAACACAGAAATGTGAAGGTGAGAGTGTTGAGGGGCTCGAGCCTGGCCGCTGACTTTGAACTAAGCACGAAAATGCTTCATCTGGAATTGTTAAAACTAATGACGACAATAATGATTCTTTATCTTAATATGGAAGTGAATGTGTAGCCTGTAGGGTTGGGTTTTAGGAGCATATATTCTAGCCTTAAATGTTTTAACCTGCAAAAAGGAAGTGAACCCTTTGCAGCTGGTTATCTCATTAGCCATGGTAGTAAGAGTGAGAGTCATTCAGCCTCATAATTTCTTTCATAAGGTAGGTTTTCATTTCTTCTGTGAATTTTTTCAAGTAAATTTGTTGTTCTAATTTATCTGGGATTAAAGTCTGTGTCATTATTATAAAACTTAAGAAACTTCTAAATGCATCAGCTTCAAGATCATGTTTATGTTTAGAATGCTTTTAGTAGTACTGAAACTTTTCTGTCATTACAATACTTTAATGAATTTATTTCACCAAAGGTAAATTTTTAGTCTCTCTCTCTCTCTCTCTCTCTCTCTCTCTCTCTCTCTCTCTCTCTCTCTCTCTCTCTGTGTGTGTGTGTGTGTGTGTGTGTGTGTGTTTCTGTGATGTCTGTGTGTACATGCTCCTGTGTATAAGGATGGATATGCGCATGCTGTGGTGTATCTATCCCATGGTATGTGTGTGGAAGTTAGAGGACAGCTTAAGGTCCTCATCTTCCATCTGGTTCGAGACAGGTCTCTTGGATTCTCCTAGCTCTACCTTCTATGTCACTATGAGAACACCGGGACTACATAAATGCTACCATATCAGCCTTTAGATGAATTCTGAAGATCTGAACTTAGATCCTCATGCTTCTACAGCAAGGTACCCACTGAGCCTCTGTATAGCCCAAAGACAGTTTTAAAGACAGTAATATATAATTATTCTAGTTAGTGGTAAAACAGCATTCTCATTTACTCTAGTTAAGATTTCTCCTGTTAAGCCGAGCATTGGTGGCATATGCCTTTAATCCTAGCACTTGGGAGGCAGAGGCAGGGCAGATCTCTGTGAGTTCGAGGCCAGCCTGGTCTACAGAGCTAATTCCAGGACAGCAGGACAGGCTCCAAAGCAATACAGAAAAAAAAAAAATCTCCTTTTATAAAAGGCAGTAGTGTATTTTATCTTGACAAATTCCAAAGAAACAGGCCTATCTATCTATATAGACAAGGAAATTGGAAAGTGAAAAATGTAGTACCTAATTGTACACAGCAAATGGGGGTCTGAGCATTGGGAAAGAGGAGATAGTGTGTGTGTGGGCATAGAAGCTACTGTTTCTCTACTAGCCACCACAATCCTGTGTGTTGTTGGCTAGCGTCATTCTCTATTTTCTACAATCTTCTTCTATTTATTGATAGTCAGTCTGCACTCATCTTTACAGTCTTACACATTTAACACAGTTACCAGGTAATTTCATGTTCCTCACAACAGGAAAGTAAGAAGAATGTAATTGCTTAAGGACCAAATAAATTTTCTGTGACACTGTTTTTTAATACCATTCAAGTATTTGTGCTACTTCAATTCAATATTGGTCATCAGTATATTTATAATAAAAAGGTTAAAAAATATTTGCGAATGAGCATTAGAAGTGCTCCAAACATTAAATGGTCTACCAAGAGTGCTGCTATTTCAATCTTCCTTCCTAGAGTTTTGGAGGATTTTATTCCATTGATCACTATTTTTCCCCACTTCCTTCTACTTTTAATTTATGGAATAAACTCCAAAGTCTACCTGAGAGTGAAGGAAGAAAAGCCAGTCTTTGATTATAGGTGAGAAGGCACAGACGCTGGCTGATGCTAATGCTTGTGACATTTCCGTTTCCATCAAACAATGACTTTCTCTTTAGTTGAAAATGGAGGAGGTCTTTTCTCCATCAGGTTTCATCCAAAGAGCTTGCAGAGCCAACAGAGCTCAGGGGAAGACAGGGCAACTCTTTATTCCCGCTTGCCCAGTCCTTTGGGGATGGGAATTATTGATATAACATAGGCACACCCGGGGACCTGAATCCAGTCATGTCTTGGCTTCCATCCTGCTCAGGCAGCCAAGTCCATTTAAGCATTGCCCAGAAAGAAGTCTATGATTTAGTGTTTGCGATTTGTGGAAATGGAGGAACTGGAACAAGGGCTGATTAGGAATTGAAACCTAAAGGATTTGTGAAAGCTTTACTTGTCTATAAGGCATATTTATTTAGATCTGTCTTCAAAGTGGCTATTATCAATTTTCTTTGGGTAATATTCTTCCTGTATACAAAAGAACAAGCAGTACTTACATGAAATTATTTAATTCAATTAGTATCAAATAGTTCCTTGAGATACCAAAGCTGTGGCTATACACAATATTGGGTTTTGAATTATACTCACATATAGTTTAATGTTGTGTTGTCATAAGCTCAAATTGGTGAATGTTCTAAATAAAAATATAGCCACGGCAGCTACTTTTTATTATCAAAACCTAGGTACTTAAATGTCAGTGTTTTTAAAAAAATGTAAAATGGAGTACTGGCAGATTTATTTTTAAATTATGCCCTTTCTGTTTTTACTATATGGAATTCTATGCTTTTGTTCATGTAAAAGAAACCTCTTAATATTTAAGTGTCTCTGTCTGCTCAAAACTAAGAGGACACAGCATTGTTGAGTCTGAGCCACTGGGGTGCTGGTGTCCTTAGTAGGAAATCACAACACTGGGCCATTGTTGATTGTTGATGATTGTGATGTCATTGCACTTTGTGTGTATTTGTTGACCATTTATTCCAAGTGCTTGAGTAAGATTCCTGAGGACAGAAATCCTTCCTTCTTCACTACTGTGTTCCAGATCTGAGAACTATTTCTGACATACTTGGCAGACTTCTTACCAAGAGATGTTGATTAGCAGAAAGTTTATACAATGGTGATCTGTTTGACCTGAATCCATGTCCAAAAAGTAGTCTAACTGTGAGACCAGAATAAAGCTGTGTTTGGAAAGAGGAAATTCGTCAAGCAGAAATCTTCTTTCATTGGACCAGCTATTGGTTCCTTTTAAAAATACTATTCATTTATTTATTCACTCATTCATTCCTTGATTGATTGATTTGGAGATGAGTCTCACCTTATAGCCTGGCTGCCTGGAACTATATGGCAAATCTGGCCTTAAACTTCTACCAATCTTCCTGCCACTGGGAGACCAAAATAAACATTAAATGTGGTGTGTTGCTTTTGTCTTTCGTGTCAATGTCCCTTCATGTTGACCTATCGTTCTGAGGTTAGAGAATCTTTGCTTTCTATAAAGATGGAAGGACACCTCTGATACCTGCTCACCAATCAGAACATCCTCTTTTGCTATTTTGAAAGGCTTGATCCTACCAGTCATGGAGTCTGAGCATCAATAGCTTATGTCCTGATTCAGGGTGAGGACAGACTCCATCTCTTTAATGTATGAAGCCTTTGCCTTACAGCCTTCATGGAAGCTATTGTGTTTTACATAGGTGGTCTGGTATGTTTCTGCTATGTGTCTGGTTTCCCCTCTCGTGTCCAAAGTAGACTACTAGTCAAGCCCTAAATCTCAACCAAAATCTAGAAGAAGTATGCATCCACATTTGTTTGTAGATGTGGAAAGAGAATCACTTCTCCATTCTCTTTGGTTAGGGGCCCAGCTCCATAAACCTCTTGATGATAGTCGCTGCACCCATGCTTATTTCTCTTGCGTCCGTTTGTTTCCAAAATCTAATTTTCTGATTCTGTCAGACATCAGGCAAATGATTCTTCAGTGGAGTAAGTGATTTCCTCACAGCCAAAGAGGAGATTGGTTCAACCACTTATCCCACTCAGACATTCATTACTATAAATATTCATGTAGCTTAAATGAAGATGAGACACTAAGTGCCTCCATGCACTATGACGCGCTACTGAGACTGCCCAGCTTTCTTCTTTCTACAAACACGCTGTGTCAGTTTTCTTTGCCCTGTGCATGGATAGAGACAAGTGGGTACCAGATGTCCTTGACTGTCCCCCTCTTCCCCACTGTACCTTCTCTAACATTCCTGAGACATTTATTCTGTCTTGGCAGATTGTGTAGGCAGGAAGCCGCATCACAGCCTTTACTTCTAGTGACTCTTTATGTGTCCGACGCTTGTTTTAAATTTATCCCGAAGAGTCTTTGGCCTGGGTCTATTTACACAGCATTTTGTCATTTGGAGTCTTGAGACAACAAATGTATTTATTTGTGCTTGGTAAACTCCCAGAACATGTTGGCATGGTGTCCTTTGCTGCTGTTGCAACTCTGCTTTGTTAACGCAGGGGAGATGTTATTTGCTTTTACTCAGATTTCCAAAAGTAAACTAATTTTAAAGTAAAGAATAAATGCTCCAGCTATTTCTTGGAGCGAAGCCTATGTGGGAAATGGATAGTGAGGGAAGACAGTTGCTAGCTATGGAAGCCGATAAAACCTGGGCAACCACCAGTCAAAGAATCATGAAAACCAGCATCATTGAAATCTTTCAGGAAGCTTAGAAGTTTGAGGTTGAAACAGATATATTACCTCTGTTGAATACGGAAGTTGAGACTCCTGTATCCAAACCTATTTCCCACCCGCATAATAAAACATACTTAATCCCCCCGTCACTTATCCCACTGGGTCTCAAATTGCCTTGTTATTTTTCTCATGCCTGAGTCTGCCAGCAGACTACGTGTAGCAATAATAATGGCTAATGTTCACTATGCACTTACCATAACCTCTGACAGTATTGGGGCAGTAAGATAACCCAGTTTACATTGGCTGTTGTACTGAATCATCACAACAGAGTGGGAGGGTGGCCTACTAACACTGATCTACTTTACAACTGAAAACACCAAGGCACAGAAGGCCTATGAACCCTCTCCAGGTAACATGACTAAAATGTGACATTACTAAGATCCAGCCTGTTCTTGGTCAGGGCTGTCAATCAGACAGGTGGGTACCCAAGACGTACATTCCCCGAAGGACTTCCTTGAGCAGTTCCTCCTTTTCTCAGTTTGTGTATTGTGGCACGATTCTGGAACTAGGTCAAAAGTAGATGCAGTTTTGTGGTTCAGTCCCTGGCTATGGAGTCAGTAAGCTTCATGAATGGAAAAGGCACCATCACCACCCTGATGGGGCAAAGACAGGAAGCACGAATCTTAATCTTTCATTCTTCATTTTGTCCTTCCTGTTCACAAGAAGCTTCCCAATGTCACTGATGATGATGGTTGTATGTAACCTGGAGTTCTGTGGCTCCAGATGAGTTGCCAACCCAGCTCTCTACTCAGAGTGGGCATTTGAAGCATGCCCACTTCGCCAGTGTACAGGTGCTTTTCAGGAGATTGGCCCCAAAGACCTACTTCTGCAGGAAGCTTCCTTCCCTCTGAAATGCTTTCTGTTGCCTCTCTGGATGGTACATTTATATACCCAGCCAGTGAGTTTTCTGGAACATTCTGTATTCACTAGATTGTGATTTATTCTGTACCAGTGCACTGAACTAACCCACTTACCGAAACTATAGAACCTTAATGGGTGTAGGAAAGCAAGAGTCTGCGCTAAGGGGGTAAAACTGAAACTTGTTCATGGGAGGGTTCAATAGCATCGTGCTAGAGAAATAGTTATAAAGAGTGTGTTCACCCATCCTACGGAAAGATAAGGTGAAAACTTTAAAGAAGAGAATTGATGGGTGTAGGGACAATACCTTTAATCCCAGTACAGGAAGGCAGATAAAAACTAGCCCTTTAAACACACACACACACACACACACACACACACACACACACACAATGCCCTTGTTTTTTGTTTTTTGTTTGTTTGGTTTTTTTGGTTTTTTTTTTTTTTTTTTTGGTAAACCAGGTGTTGTCTCTGAAGGATGCAAGGAGTCTCCTCCAAGACTGAAAACCCTCAAACCCAGTTATTTTCTCCTTAATTGTCAAGGGCTTAGCATGCAAATAGTCTGGCCCAAAAATATTCAACAAAGGATGATGTCCAGGAAAACAGAAACAAATATATATTATGTACTCAATGAGGGATGTCATAAATTATGCAGTGAATGATGTGTTGAGATAACTAGATATTAAATTTGAAAAATATTTGATTGGAGTGTTACATGTTATATAGACCTAGGCCCAAGAAGGCATACTCCAATATTTTGTCAACCCTAAATCTGTAGAGGAATAGATTGGTAAATTTCAGTCTATAAAAGAAAAGTAAATTCCATGCTAATAAAAGAGAAAAACACCACAAACATGAACAAAAGACACATGAAAAACTGAAAAAAGCTGTTATTAGCACAGATAAAGACAAATTTTTCAAAATACATACAGAACTTCATTGAATCAATAAGAATATTTCTAATAAGAAGATCAGAGATCTTCACTGTTGAAAAAGGCAATTGTTATATAAGTGCTGTTTTAAAATGTTTTATCTTACATAGAATAAAAATATGTAAACCAATGCAGAGATAACTTTTTTATGTATAGTGTATGACAAAATAAAATTCTAATGAAATCTATTTCACTGAAGGTTTTAGGCCATAGACATGATCACAAATTCCTGACCAAAAAAAAAAAAAAAAAAAAAAAAATTAGTATTATTTTTAACAACCAGAATACAAATGTACTTACCATATTTAATCTATTAATTTTAGTCCTAAAATATTATCCTATATTTATATTCACCATTAAAAATGATAGACATAAGGTTATGTCTTTTTTTTTCTAATGGCAAAATACAGTAAATAATACATATAATAGTGGAATGATTGGTATAAAGCACAAAGTAGGAAATATGACCTTTTAAAAAATCGTGGTTGCCTCATATGTTTATGTAAATGTGTTAAAGATATATTTTCCATGACAAAAGCAAGTTATAAAACATTTACATATAAAAGATAAGACATTTTATGCTGAGGGCTAGACCAAAGGAAGGCTTTCCCTGAGGCCCTGATTATAGAGAAGGAGCATAATTCCTTCTGTAAAACCAGGAATGTGCTTGGCACAGCTAGTCATGGCCTGAGGCCAAGGCCTTGGGGAAGCTGTGGCTTTGGATCCTGAGAACCCTCCTGTTCCAAACCGTGTAGGGGCTGTGGTTATTAGTCCCAAAGCTGCTGTGTGCTTGGTCTCTGATGCTCATGAGATATCCTGCGTTCACCTTGGGCATTATTATTATTTGATAGGTCATCTCATCATTTAATGGCTTTTTACTGACTGTCCTATCTTTCATGAAAAACATGGGGAGATTTGTAATGGGACTTCTGGTCAGCCTGCTGCAAGTGATACAGTCTCCCCTATTAGCCTGCTCAGCTCAGGGCTGCTGCTGTGGGTTCCTATGGAGTCCCCACCAGCCCTCCCTGCTGATCTCCCTTTCCACCAGCCCTCCCTGCTGATCTCCCTTTATTGGATGTTTTATTTCTGTTTTGGAGATGCTGTTCTTAATAAAGTTGCTTGGCATATGACATAGGTTGTAACTCCATAGCCTGGCTTTTCTATCTTCTCATCTTCTAGCCATCACTCTAAAGAAAAGACATGTTGGTAAAGATCAGTTTTATGTATGAACTTGCTGCATATAGTATCAGTGGAAAGACCTGAGGGAATTCTCATTCACTATTCTAAAACATGGCTATTGGATGACTTGAAAAAAGGATGGGAAGACATTTTTTCATTTAGTGCCCCAGCCGATGGTTTTGGTTTTTTGTTTGTTTGTTTTTGTTTTCTTTTTGCCTTTTTACCTTCTTTGAACCATCTAAGTATATTTAAAAGTAGGGATAATTATTTGTACTCAAACAAATTGATAGTAAAACTTCTATGACCTAAAAGTTCTACTTATGATACATTTATACTGGACTGAACTTTAGAGCAGATTCATTTGGAGAATAGTGAATTAAGTCCACCCGTTCCCCCATAAACTATCTAGCAATGGTAAGTAGCAGTGGGGTTATCAGGTTGACCTTTGGATGCCCCCCACCAAGTCATAAACAGAAATACCACATCCAAGCTCTGAGCTGGGTAGCCTGCTTATCAGAAGTCCTGGTTACAAACTTCCCAGTTTCTTCCCACAAATGACTTCCTTGAGTGCACAGCAACTTTGCTGCCACCTTGACAATGAAGTTGGTCAAGTTAATCACCTTTTAGTGAGCCAACAGTGGGAGTGTATGGAGGGCTACTAATAAACTTTCTTTTGTAATTTCAAACTGAGAAAAAATGGTTTATGGAAAAAAGTACATACATAATTTTCAGTGAAAGTGTAGAGGAGATGTTCATTAACTTCTTTAACTCTTTTTAAACTACATTTGTATATTTACTTCTTTAGTGTGTGTACGCCATGGCACACATGGAGGAGTGAAAGGACAGCTGACAAATATTGGTTCTTTCCTTTCCCAGTGTGGGTCCTGGAGTTCCAACTCAGACTGTCACTGAGTCATCTCACAGGACTCAACAAGTTCTGTATTTGAGACTCAAATGGTGAAGTCATTGTTATGAACATACATTCGCTGAAATAACTATATATCCATAATTAAAACTGTTCACCAAAATCATTAACCTTTAGGATATAAGAATAGACTTTGTTATGTGTTGTGAATCAAAATCTGATGGTCAGATTCCTGGCACCCAAACAGTACGCTTAGGGGTAGCAGTAGTGTCTGTAACCCCAGGGCTGGGAGGGGTAGGTCAAGGCAAGAGGGTTGCTAGAGCATTCTGGCCTGTCACTCTAGTCACTCAGCTCAGTAAAAGCCCCTGTCTTAGAAAGAAGGAGGGGGGGTAGGGAGAGAAAGAGGAAGGCAGATAGTGAGGGAGGGAGCGAGAGAGGGAGGAAGAAAGAGGAGACGATAATGACTAGGATGGAAAGTAGAAAATTATACTTGACATTGACATAATCTCCACATGCATACTACCTGCACATATGCATACATGTACACACACATACATGCTCAGAGAGACATATAATGTTTTTAATTTTTGTCATAATTTTATTTTAATTATTGTATTCCCAAGTAAGAGGAAGCATGTAGAGAGAAATGCTAACTTAAGTGTGAAGCAATTTCCAGAATGTACATGTGAAAGGAAGAGAACAGAGTAGCTGTAGCATGAAGTCAAGTGCCCACACATCAGGACAGTAGGGGCTATGCCAACACCAGTACAGCCTTGGTGTTGTCATCATGACTTTCCTGCCCATGATTTCCATGTGTGTCATAAAAACACAGCATTTTATGACATCAGTTAATGAGAGTGTCGATAATCATTTCAGTGGGGAAGGACATTCAGCTCAGCTATAAAAGGTAAGCTTTTATAGGCTAGCAAAAAAAAAAAAAAAACTTCAAAAATATCATAATTGACATGCTGGAGCATATATTTGCATAGTCTAGTAAGCTGCTGAAGACAATGACATGGTGATGAGGGAAGGTAGAATTAGGGATTTCAGCTGACCAATTAATTCTTGGCTGGTCTCAGCTGGTTTACTGCCCAGTGTCAAACAGAGACTAGGGCACACCTGAGGTTTTAAGGGCACATTGACAGGTCAGTGATTTGTGAAGAGTAATAGGAAAGGGGAACCTTCATTGTGAAGGTAATTTAGTCTCAATGAAGCCTATGGAGTGCTGTAAAAAAAAAAAAAGTCTGGATATATTCCTTCATTGTTTCCTACAGCGTAAGGTGGTCATCCAAGAATGCAGGAAGGGTGTGTCTAAATCAGCTACTTAGAGTAGAGAGATGGGTGTGTCTAAATCAGCTGATTAGAGTGGGAGATGGGTGTGTCTAAATCAGCTGATTAGAGTGGGAGATGGGTGTGTCTAAATCAGCTGATTAGAGTGAGAGATGGGTGTGTCTAAATCAGCTAGTTAGAATGAGAGTCTGTTGCAGTTCATCTGTGCAACTAGTAGGCTACAGAGTCAGCCATTTTGATTTTTGCCATTTTCCATAGAAAAGGACTCCATAAATTTTAGTGATCCCACCACTTCCTTGTGAAGGTCCAGGTATGCACATTATTCTAGGCTGAGTCTGAAGAGTGATCCTTCCATACTAGTGCATCCACTTTTACCTGTGCACAGATAGTGTTTATATCACACAGTAAATGTACAGCTGCTTTTGTGAAGTGCTAGAGATTGAAAACAGGACCTTGCTCATTTGGGGCAAATTCTCTATTTCCAATCTGCATCTCCATCCCCGTGCCACCTTGTTAAATATTAAGCTAAACTTTAAAAATCATAATGTTAGGAGAATTTCCAGAATAAACAACAACTAAGAAAATACCACTATGTCCATTTGAAGGTCAACTTTCTTTGCAGGAGTTGTATGTAGTGTGCGTGTTTAGTGAGTGAGCATAGAGATTTCATTACATTCATTTTCTTTCTTGAAAATATGGAAAGCACAGAGGGAGCTCAGCACTCATGACATCATACTGCTACAGTGGAATGTAGAACTGAGTTCATTTTCACTTGAGACCATTTATACGGAAGATAAAAATAAATTGCTCTTAAATGTATCATTAGAGCATTGAGGAATGATCAACTTCATTAGTTTTCTTACAGGATACTGCCAAAGTGCTTTAAAAAAAAAAATCAAAGTTTTATGTGCTGCTTGCTAATGAGAGCAGGAGTACAAAGTACTGAATGCCTGAAACTTTACCAAGTCCAAATGGTTATAGTAAATTTAACCTTGGAATTTCCTGACTTTCATCTTTGTGAAATTTTCGTTTTTATCCAACCTTAAGGGGGGGGGGAGCATTCAATTCATCTTCTCCTCATTGAAAATTTGAAGGAAGTTGTGAAAGGTGGGGAGAATTGGAGCAAAGAATCATTAAGGGTCCCCTGGGAATATGGCTTTGTGGTGGCAGAGTGCTTACTAAGCAAGTGTGGGGGCTCTGAGTTTGATCCCCAGAGCTGGGAGTGGAAATAGAAACCAAGAAAGATGTTGGAAGATCTTTAATAGGGCTCCACTCTGCTGTTGAAGGTGCTGTTCTACACACATGTGATTTCACTGTGTTGAATTATCAGTATTCTAAAGTTATAAACAACACTTGGTCTGATTTATTGTAGTAGTCCATGTTCTAAGTGTAGTGTTGTTTCCCATGTGTCCTAAGTTTGGATTAACAAAGGGTAACAAAACATTTTCACCCAAAGTGAAATGATGGTTCCAGGGCTGTGGGGAGAGTCAGTTAACCACTGTGGTGATTTGGCTGTGCTCTCCAAGGAAACCATTTTGCAATGTATATACAAAACTAAAATTCATGTTGCTTAAGTATGTTTTTAGTGACATTTATGTATTTTGAAGTGGAAATAGTTTCTCGGGTGTTGTCACAATGCCATTAAATGTCATGATGGCAGTGCCTCTTGCTGCCAATACTTCATGACTTAATTACTTCAAACTACTGCCTAGGAAGATGCAGAACTGATTTCAGGCCAATGGGGGAACCATTTATTTCATTGCACAATAGTAGCCTTTTTACAAATGCTATTATTCATAGTAAGTGAACACAAAATTCTTTGTGACAAAGTTCCAGTAGCATCCATTTGTGCTAACATACAAAGGCCATTTTGAATGCACTTTCCTAGGCTTGACAGCAATGAAAAGGAGGGTTCAAGAAATTAGATAGATGATAGATAGATATAGGTAAAGGATTGATAGATGATAGATAAATGGATAGATGATAGACAGATGGACAGATAGATGGATATAAAGATAGATAGACAGACAGACAGACTGACAGACAGACAGACAGACAGATGATAGATATTACAGCATAGTCCCAAAATAACATATGACATTGGTGTCAAGCTGTAGACTATGGCACTTTCCACACAGCCCCTGGTGTTCTCCATCATCTTAGAAGAATCCCTTCCCTTTCATCTTCAGTGACCTGTCACTCTCCAACTTTTTCACATAAAATTTTGGAATTGATAGTCATCTAGTTTCTTTCTTCTCTGCTTACATTTCCAGGCTCGTGTGTTCCCTCACACACACTTATTTCAGACACATTTACTTACTTAGTTCATTCTTGCCCAGTTTTGTGTGTGTGCACTTTTCCTCCACCTCAGTTATTGTTGGCCTGCTTGCCTATTTGTTCAACTCTCACCTTCCCAGGGAGATCTTTGTTGGTCCACCTCTGAGTTCTCTTTCCACCAGGCATGATTCCTGCTGTGACACTGTCCTGTCCTCAGATGTAGTCCCGTTCTTTTAGTCACCACTGCCAGCTTCCAGAGAAGAAATTTACCAAGTCTTTTCTCTCAGCTCAGCTTGTCACTTGGATATGCTATTGCTGGTCTAGGGAAATGTTTATCTTATATTCTCTTTGTCTTCATATGGTTTCTGTCAGTACTCTGTTTTTGGAATGGGGCAGGGGCAGAGTGCTTACTATGCTTGAGTGGAAGTCAAGATCTGTGTGGAAGTCAAGATCTGAATATCCAGTAGTTTGTTCTGGTGACTCCTGAGCACAATTGTAGGCAGATTCTTCTTTGGGACACCAACTCACAAATAATGACTTGCTATGTCTTCCTCTTACCCTTCCTTCTTATGTTCAAGGCATGCTTGCCTTTGCCCCACCACCACCACCACTAAGGTCCTGATCTCATTGACTGGAGCTTGATGGCCTCCACTTTCCCCATCTACATCAGTAACTTTCGTCCATCTTATTTGCCAGCACTGGAAGGTCTTTTTCACCAGCAGTGGACTTCAAGTCAGCCTCTAACACACTTTCCAAGATCCAGATGCCCATCTTTGGTTTTATCTCCTAAATAAATGACCTCAGCTCACAGGAAACTTCATTCCTCACCCAAGAGGCTCTCTTCTTTGACTGTTTCCTATCTGGAAAAACCCTCTTTTCCCCTTCTATACAGATGATGGTTCTATCATATTCTTTAAGGTCCCCTTATCAGATTCTATGACTTCAAGTACTTGTTCTGAGCCTGACAATTAACATGTTGTCTTCCAGAGCAACCAATCACCTTGTGTTTTGTTTTATATCCATCTTCTTAGCAGATTGCAAATTCCTGGCAGTTACAGACCATGCATAATTAGTTCTTGGTATGTGACAAATCAAAGGCTTTTAATCAGCAGTAACTTCTTGAATGAATAGCATGTGTCGAATCAATTGTTTTTCATTGTTTAAAGAAATTAACTGGACGGCTTTTTAAACAGAGTATAATTTTAATCATTATTTTTATTCCAAAAACAAAATTTGCTTGCAATGTTTTGCCTCCTAAGGAAACTCAGAATCAAGAAGCTAAAGTCTCTTTGTTTGTTTAAATACCCATCTCAGTTAACTCTCTTGCACAAAACGTGATGTATTGATAACTTAAGCTAACATCTATGAATTAGAGCCAAAGGTATAACAGTGAACATTTAGAAATGACATAACTGGTTTTCCTGTCTCTCCTAGGGATTATATTTTTCTAATGTCTCATAAATAAAATGTGTGTAGGAAAAAGTAATTTCATGTTTACTAGCTGCCTGGTCTTGAGAAATTAGTGTATCATCTGTTATTGTTACAGTAACAATGTAATGAGTAGAATTCTGTCCTAAACAGATAAATTTAGAAAGCTCAATTTAGTATAGAATGGCATGAGAAGTTGTAGGTAACAGTGTGGAGAAACTGGAGTGCTCACACGCTGTTAGTAGGAGTGCACAGCATCAATGCCACAATGAAAACAGTTGGTCTTCATGACTCATTAGACTTCATGTTAGTGACAACTTTGTGTTCACTAGTGCTCAAATATAAATCACCCAGATACCCACAATTTGTGAAAAGCTGCAGATTAGGCAACAAAGAAACAAAATGCTAAAACACACTACAGCACAGAGCAGCTTCGCCAATGTCAAGCTACATGAAAGCTGCATGTTCCAAAGTACCATATACTTTATGATCTCACTTGCATGGACTGTGCTGAGTAGCCAGTTGTGTCCCAATAGAGTCTAGCTTAAAATGGTTACTTGGAGCTTACAGGAGGCTATGAAAAATGATTAATAGTGGAGTGGAATTGGCTGGAAGGGGTGAAAGTATTATGAAATTAGGATGTGCAGCCCTGCACTATATTTAGAAAAATATCATAGGATGTTATAAGATGAACATGTGAAACATAAGAATTGTTTCTCAGTTAAGCCCCTCATGTAAAGCAGAACTCTGAGTACAGTTTATACATGTTGTATTCTCAAAATCTAAGAAGGAGAAAGCAAGTGGGAGTTTTCCATTTGCAATTCATTTTATCACGCCAACATTGCCCTATTTGAACCAAAATATACAGCAATTGGTTGAATATCACATCGCAGCGCACGGATTTGCCTACTGTTCACCAATATACCTTAATAAATAGAATTTCAGTATATAAGAAAACAGTTATATAACTACAAATAGTTCTATAGATTATACCTGGTATACACAGGTGAAAAGGGAATCTTCTAGCAGTGTTTTATAAAAAATTCACTTGTTTTGTTTGCACCAAGTTTTCTGGGTCTGGTATGGAGAGCTTTTGAGGATACCATGTCCCTGTGACAACAGAGCATCTCTCGGGCTGTGTTCTTATAAGTGAGTGGTAACCTAGGTCACTCTACTCACTGAGTCAGCACCACATCCTGCTTAGAGTGAGACCTACAAGAATATGAGGTTCTGTTGCTTGGCAATAAGAAATCCATCACATAGATCTTTTTCTAGACCCTGTTTTCCTTTTTTAAAATCCCTGTGTTACCTTTTGAAATCCTAACCATTGTTAGATATAATATAAACTGAATACTTGGTAATAGGCCATAAAAGTATGAATCCAGAACTTAACTCTCAGATGGATCCCATACCCGGACTTTCAGTTGGGTCATTAGTCTACGTCTCTCCAACTTGACTCTCCCCACGTCCCATTCTCTCAGTCATTCCACAGCATCTGGTAAATCAAGATAGATGGCCCGATGTGTCTTTCCAGTGGCAAAGTTCTATTGTTTTGTCCTGATTTCTTACTGGCTATTTTCTTCCTAAGTCTAAATTCAGGCATCCTAAAGTGTCCTTTCTTCATGGATTACTCGTGTCTCATTTAAAATCTTAGAAAGCACACAGCTCCTTCATAATAAAACACAAAGCTCTAAGGATAATGCTCCAGGATTTGCTGTCTGTCCTCCCAAGCCTCCGAGACATCCATCCTCATGCATGTCCCAGTCTTCAATTGTGCAGTGCTTCATTCAGACTCACTCACACCCTTCCACTTTCTGTGACTTATAGTCTAAACTTAATGAGGATGAGGACTCCGTGAAGCCACTCCTCTGCCTAAAGACTTGCTCAGGTATTGCCTGAGCCACTTCACTATATTAGGATGGAAGGGTGAGGCTATGGGCTCTTTCTCAGGGAGTATTTCTCCCTCTTAAGAGGGCAGAGACCCTGGAGAAACAACCTTCCTTTAACTGCATGACCCAGTCAAAAGTTGAGCTATACTTGCTTTAGCCATTTTGACCCCATCAAGGGAAGAAGATGGAAGATCAAGTCTGAGTACAGAGAGGCCATCACCAGATTTTCAGGCCTGTAACTAACTTTTTTTTCCAGAAACTTTCCAGGAAACAGAACTAGGTGAAGGTAAATGGGATATTTGCAGTTTAGCCAAGCCAGAAAAAGAATCTGTTTTTCCTCTGTACCATGCCTGTACTTAGAATTAATAGAGAAGTAATACAAGGACCAGAATGTTTAGACAGCTGGGTGAATAGTAGTTTAATCTGCACTTTTGTGAGGAGCAAGGGAAGAAGAGCATCTTGATCCCCACGTTGCCCCCATTCTCATTAGGTCATCTTCAGTCTCCCATGTTTTTACAAGGTTAATATGGTTGTAGAACATCAGCTTGGATGTCTTGCGATCCAAGTAGGAGACATTGGTCTAACCAAATCTGAGGTCCATGTTCCTGGACTTTCACCAGTGATGCTATTAAATCTCTGTCTTATGTTTAAATGGGTCTTGTTGAGATTTGAAAACCAAGGCTCCTATCTCCCTTAAAAAATTCAAAACCGTTCAAGAAGATACAGAGGGTGACGGAAGCATAATAGGTGTTCAGAAGTGGCTTAACTTTTTCCTTTGAGTTGACCTATCCCCCTTAGATAATATACTTGTTTATGCTGAGGCAATATGTGATGTTCATTGATGTAGGGCCTCCTTTCAAATCTGATTTCCACACAGGGTCATGAAGAAACAAATTAATAAGAGAGCTATGTGCATGTAGCCCACTGAACATAAATATAAATGCTAAATTCTATTAGATGAATATATACTAGGCATTTGTATACTGGAAATGCAAAATGTCTGGGCCATCATGTTTCTGTTTGTTTGTTGTTGCTTTTGCATTGTTTTGTTTAAACCTATCTCTTCAATTCTTAAAATCTGCAGAGTAACTTGCCTAAAAATATTTTGGAGAATAATCATTTCCTTTATACAGAACCCTCAGCCTCCTGACAGGGTGTTTGTGGCATGTGTTTGCTTTGAACGTAACCTTCTAAGGTTTCAATCTCATTATAAATACACAGAGATTTTTTTAATGATTATTTTAACAGAAAACCTAAAAATTGAATGTCACAGTATGCTGGTTAGTTTTTATCAACTTAAGAAAATTAGAATCAACTGGGAAGGGTGTCCTTGATCTGAAGAATGACCACCATCCAATTGGCCTATGAGCAAGTCTGTGGGCATTTTCTTAGCTGACTGATGTGAGATACTCCAGCCCACTGTGGGTGGTACTATCCTTGGGCAGATGTGCTCAGGCACACTGAGCAAGCCATGGGGAGAAAGCAGTAAGAAGCACTCCTCTGCATGAACAAAGTACATTCATGATTATGTTGGATGCACTAATGTTGACTTAGAGTCCTTTAACCAAGAGCTAACCCAGATGTGGATCCTCTATGTCATGCTCTCCTGTCTGTCTGTTGTTTGAGTCTGAATCTGTGCCTGCATCTGTACCTGTGTCTGCCCATGTGTCCTTTTGTTGCATCTTTGTTTCTGTCCCTCACACAGGGCTTTGCTCTGAACTATACAGGAAGCATCACATGGGGAAGGAAGGGGTTCCTTTACAAAAATCTTTAACAGAGTTTTTTCGAGGGATTAAGCCACTGTCTCCCACTGATCCCAGCTGACCCAGATAACAAGCATCATCACTTATCAGCCAATATCCATAAATGGTTGCTTTCAATTTCCTATGGTAGATTTTAGAAAGTTGCTTTCAGCGTCTGTGTTTGCTGCACACGGATCACACCAAGCGACTCACAAGCATTATTTGGGTCCAGAGTGTGGAAGAGTATATAATTTAAGGTTACAGCTATACATTAGCATGGGTTGTAAAAGTTGACTGCATTGGAAACCCAAGGCACATAAGCTTGACTATTGCATTGTTCTCTTAAAAACAGGTTAAGCAAACTATATGAATACACAGTAGGATAGCAGTCATAGTCTCAAGTGACCTCAAGGTATATAATTGACTTAGACTGTGAGCTCCAGCAAAAGTTCCGGCCTCTTAGAATGTAAGAGATATTTTTGTAATATTGCATCACCACACTCTTCCATGGCCTCTCCTTCTGTTCCTGTCTGCGGGTTCCTTTCTTTAGGTCCTGGCTTAGCTTCCCTCAGTGATGGGCTATAAGCTGTAAAATGAAACAAACGACATTTTGCCCCAAGTTGGTTTTGGTCACTGTTGTATCACAACAGAAAACAAACTAGGAAACATACTATGTATTTCTATATCCCAGATATTTCTTTCAAAAATAACCCCCCCCCAATGTCAAACATCTTTTACTTTTCAGTTTGGGACAAAAAAAAAATGCCCTTTGTTAGGAATTGCTTGCAAATAAAAGTTGGTGTTCAGATGAAGGACATGCGATCTTACAGTATTTAAGAACTTTTGTTAATCCTAAACTACTGAAACTCTTGGACTGTTGATACCGTGGTCGATGAAGAGAATGGGATGCAGGGTTCAGCCTTCCATTTGTGCCATCTGCTTCCCATCATACTCTTCTCTGTCTTGTCTCCCTTGGAGAAAGGCAATTTATCATGATACTTGCTGTTTGCAGTCTGTCTGTTCTTGCTTCATCTCTGTGGTACTCTCCATTGTATGAAAGTGTGGTGCGCACGAAGATGGCAACACAGGATGCAACAGGTCCTAATTGGCACACATGGCTTCATTTTGCTGGGTAAAGGCTGATGGGAATGCTGTTACCACATTACACATTTGCTCCTCGTTTGTGTAGGCAATTCATGTTAGAATCCTGACATCTCATGGGATTGATAGGTGTGGATTTGTGCCTCTGTCCTTCAGCAGCTGTTGAATCTCAAATGAATTAGTATGTTAGAGGATGTCTGAATGTTACAACGGAGATTTTTAAAAGTCTAATGGTTGCTTTGTGATACAACTTATTAGCCTGGTGATTTGTCAGAATAAATGGGCAAAAAGTAATGAGTGGGTCAATAGAGGGATATTAAAAAGGGATGGCTAAGTTTGTGTGTTATTATTTAAAACTTTGAATTGTTTATTTCTTTTATTTTCCATTTTGTGGTTTTAATTTCTTTGGTTGTTTGAGAATCTCATACTTGTATAGGATGTGTCTGATCAATGTCCCCATTCTGTCCCCTCTGGTTCTTTCTGTTTCTTTCTCATTGCTTTTTCCTCCAGCTGCTCTGCTTTTGAACACTCAGAGACAGCTTTGTGCTGCCCACATAAGTATTGACATATTGCCATCTACTTAGGGCTAGCTTCTCAGGGAAGCTATAACTGTAAGGAAAACTGGCTCTCCTTCCTCCGGCAGCCCTCACTGTCAATCCCTCCTCTGCTAAGTGTGGACCTGAATGTCCACCTCCCTGCTCCGTGCTGGGATTTTGGCTGACTTTGTCTTATGCGTGTCCTGTGCCCACTGTCACAGCCCCTGTGAGTTTATGTGAACGTTCTATATACTGCCAGGCCCAGGAAATACTGTTTCCCTGTGAAAGTTCACTGCTGCTTCTTACCGTCTTTCTGCCCCCTCTTCTGCAGTGATCCCTGAGGCTCAGGGTGTAATTACAGAGCTTAAATGTTTTTCCCTCTCATTTATAATTAAAATGCACTTATTTTCCCTGTCTTGCAAATTGAGACATTCTAAAAGAATGTATACAGCACAAGGGGACAAGAACATAAAAGAAACAAAAAGTCCCCATTTACTTTGATTTTAAGTAATTATGTTTATGACTTTCATAATTGCTTCCTCTGTTCAGAGGTCTTTACCACACCAGTGTCTTTGCAAACAATGCCAACAACTGGGTATCCCTGGCTGGGTTTTCTCCCAGTGGCTCATTTCCTTTTGTAAAAGGGATTAACGTTCAGCTCCCAGTGTGCCTAATTGAGTTTTTGTTTGACTTTCTGCTCATGGGATTAAAAGAGAAGTCCAGAAGCTTATAGAAAAAGCACTGAGGTGTCCTGCTTAGGACAACATAAGGAAAAGCAATGGACTTTCCTTCCTGTGAAAGAAGAGAATTAAGCAGAGTGGATAAAGGCAGAGAGCTGCAGTAGCAAAAGTGGGCCCTTCCCAGGGCCTCTTGGGTTTCCTCTTTGTCGTAGTTCTACATTGTTTCAAATCCAAGTTATTCCAAGGATGTTAAATATACCCACATCCAAATGCACCTACCAAAATCACATCCTAAAGCCAAAAAGGAAAATATAATAATTTGATGCCCTTTATTAGTTCCTATGATGATTGTTAAAATTGGCTACGTTTGTATTTAATTATTCTATATTTGAAAAGTAATTGTATATGTATTTTTTGAAGGGCTCCAGGAGGATAATTTGGTCATTGTAGAATAGGAATTAAAACTTTGACATCTTATTTGCAATTTAAGTTGCACTTGAGGGGAAAGGGCTATATAGAGTTTTGCTTTCCTTGGCCTGGTCGTGTTGCCTTGGGAGGTTACTCTCAACTCAGTTCCCATAGACATGTGTGAGAAATTCCTTAGGGCTTGAAACAAGAGTATCTTCAGGGTTATATGATCTGACCAATCAACCATGAGTGTTCTCATAGTTTTTAAATCCTTTTGTTTAATGAAGGCCTTTCTCAATTATCTTCCCTTGATTAGACATCGATGAGTGCAGCGTGGTTCCTGGGGTCTGTGAAACCGGTGACTGTTCCAACACCGTGGGAAGCTATTTTTGTGTCTGTCCACGTGGCTTTGTAACCTCAACAGATGGCTCTCGGTGCATCGGTAAGCCTCAGCATTTTGAAGGTACAATACAGGGCTTCTTTGTAATGAAAGAGCAGCCCGAACAGGTATGAAGATGGTAACAATTACAAAACTACTGGGAAGATGGATGAAAAGTTTGTTCTAAAGCTTTAGCAGTATTTAGCATCACCGAGGGACTAATAGACCAAGTGCTGTTTGTAAAGTCTTCACTTTCAGGAGGCATCTGGCTTAGTTTTATGTTGTCAAAATCATTTTGGGGGGGGAGAAAAACTTGTTGGGGGCGGAAATATAGTAATTAAGATTCTTTTGTTGAGTCATGAACACAGACAGTTAGCATCTTATTTACTTAAAGCTTGTTTATTCTGGGTTTTTTTTTTTAAAAAAAAAAAAAAGTACTTACTACAAAGGAGGAGTTGGCACCCCTAATTTTGTGTTTCAAACATATTCAAATTAAAGATAAATATACTTACACTGCTGTGTTTAAAAAGATGAAGCTGGACGTTGCAGCCATAGTATAGGTCATCCATCAGGAAGCATGCTTTGGGCTTCTGTTGTGTGAACCCAGAGATTATGAAATATCCTTTGATGGTATAGTTAGTTACTTTCACATTTCTTGCCTTGGACATTCATACTGCTCAGTTCCAATACTAAGGTGATAATAGCTACAAATAGAGGGAAAAATATGTACAATTTCTATAGCAGCACTCAAGATTTATATAATGATGAATTAGAGAAATTAGTCTAGTGTCCAAAGAATAGAGTTTCATGGTCCACTGAAGGGAACAATGGGTTAATGAGGCTTTGCCCCAGTCTGGCAGTTAGTTTAGCAATAGCTTCCTGAGGGGTCTGTGGATTAGTGACAGTACTAAGTGAACCAGTTCATGAGCTGGAACTACAGAGTTAAGGAGGTAAGCTGAAAATCTCATACCAGCAAGGACTATGGCTTGAAACCATTTGAGGAATATCTTATCTACCAGGCACTAATTTAGCTATGGCCACCATCAGTGAAGGTGAAAGGCGATGTCCTGCCGTCGGAAGGCCATGCTGTTATGACAGATAGTAGGATCACAGAATAGACATGTGGGTGATGGTGACAGTCACGACTATCATGAATTATATGTGACATGTGAGGCACTGCACACCCTCACCTGCATATCTGTTAGGGCACAGGCAGGCTACTGGTCTTTCTCCATCTCTGTCATAGAACGTGTTCAATAAAACAGAATCATTGTCGTCACTGTTATTATCAGGAGAAACAAGAAAAGGTTGTAAAATGTCTTCTCTTCACCACAAGGCTTGTGGACTAGTTATCTTTCTTCTCTTTGTTTTACCATTAACTTAAAATAGCCTGTTTGTCTCTTGCAAGTCTTCACTGAGCTTATATCCAGGGCTCATCTGTAACCACCTTTGACCTTACATGCACATCTCTTGTTGAGAAGTGTGATAGCATCGTCTTGTTTGCCCACAGACTCCTCTGCCCGAATTATCGTGGTTTTCTCCATTCCATACTCATTAAAGCTCACCCGTTCTTTGCGCCTCAAATTAGGAATTATTTCTAATAGCCACTCCTACCTACTCTCATTATTTTTAATAGCTACTCCTACCTACTCTCAACTTCCTTCTTGGACAGAATGATTGAGACCCTCCTACATGGCCCAGGCTCAGAATTTATTGTCCATGCTTTTCCCAGCAACCAGACTTTGGGCCCCTGCCTTCCTCAGCCTCATGGATGTGGGGCTCCATGGCATATGTAGTATGCATTTCCTGCTGAGTAAACACATTTGAATGAATGGGAAAGCCACCAGATGTGTGAATGAGATGATAGTGGGTATAGGAGTTTCATTTGGTTAATGACGTCTTTGTGTCCTTTGGTTTTCTGATGGACAAGATGATGCCAGGATCAGTTGTGATCCTGGATACTTCACAGGTTGACTCCAGAAGCTGAGTCCTGGGCCTCCAGATATCTCCTTCATTTCAGAGGGAACCTTCTATCCAAGTGTACAGGGGGAGGGCACCCCAAAAATACAAAAGTGAAAAATGACTCCCTGAAATTATAAAGCTAGAGCTAAAATTAAGTAAAGAGCTTAATTTTAAAAAATGCATTATATATATATGTGTGTGTGTGTGTGTGTGTGTGTGTGTGTGTGTGTGTGTGTGTAGAGAGAGAGAGAGAGAGAGGTAGTGAGAGAGAGAGTATGTTTTTATGTGAAGAAAAAAAACTAAATTCAGCAGTTTCACATTTAAGAGGTTTTTGAGTTTTAAAAATCTTGAGTGTATGTATATTTTCTTAGGTTAAATTTATTTATGATAGACTCTTATGTCATGAATATATGAATCTCCCTCTGATGTTTGTTTTGTAAGTACGTAGTGTGCATGCTGATACTGAGCGGAATAAGCTCCCAACAGTCTTTAGTATGAAGCTTCCTGCTCTTGCAGCTTTGTTCTGAGAGAGATGTTTGCTGGATCTGCCCTGCTTGCTTGTCCTACTCGACACAGTTCTCCCTACAACATCATAAGAAAACCAACAAAGTCATTGTGCTGAGCCTAAAACACATAAGATGTCTTGTCCTGTGAACAAGAGAAGAGCTTCATAGGGCAGAAATATTATCTAGTCATTTTAACTCTCAAGTAGTGTAGCCCTCCCATTTCATTTAATTCTAAATTAGGAAGACAAATTCTAGCTTAATTTTACCTAGTGTGCTAATCATTTTTTTAATCCAGAAAAAAAAAACATAACCAAGAAACTAACATATGCCTCATTTTAAAAGAGTTGAAGTGTCACTAATAGTATTTTCCTTAAAAGCATTTTAATAGCATTATTTAATGAGCCTTATGTCATTTTGGAATTTGCTCCCCTTGGGCATCATTAATACCTAATTTCCACAATTTAATGCAGGCACTGAAGAATGACTGGCACAAGGAGTAATAGGTAATGAATATTTAAGCTGCAGAAAGCAAGCTGGGTGCAGGCAAAGATGCCTGCTTCTTTGTGCTCACAAAGCATCAATCCTCAACAAAGACTGTCTAAATCTGTCAATCAGAGGCAAGAAAAGTTTAGAAAAAGAGGTTAAACATTTAAAAATTCTTGTAGGAAGTGATGTAATCACAATTTTCTAATGCATTTTCCTCCAGCTTTACACATTTCGAGTTACAAAGCACCACCTGGAATGTCCTGAGGGTACAAATCTGAAAATATAAGGTGTGTGTGTGTGTGTCAGAGAGAGAGGGAGGGAGGGAGGGAGGGAGGGAGGGAGGGAGGGAGGGAGAGAGAGAGAGAGAGAGAGAGAGAATGTTTAAGGAAAGAAGTAACTCACTGCTAAATACTTTTAAAGTAGTGTGTACCATTAAGCAAAACAAAAGGCTAAAGCTGGCTAGATGTCCAGCAGTAAAATACTTATGCAAGTCTTGTGGCCTGAGTTTATTGCCCATAATAAAGGTGGAAGGAGAGAACCATTGCCATGCAGTTGTCTTCTGACCTCCACATGTACAGAAGAACAGCAAAAATGGTTTTCAATGTTGATAATTAAAGCCGTGGAGGGATGGCTCAATGAATGAAATACTTCCCTGCAAGCCTTAGGCCAGAGATTAGCTCTCCACAACCTGCACAAGCCAGGAAGGCCTGTCAGCTATATGTGAACCCAGCACTTAGATGGTAAAGACAGAAGATCCCTGAGCAAGCAGGTTAATGAGACTAGCCAGAAATAGTTATCCCCAGGTTCGTTGAGAAACTCTGCTCAATAAATAAAGAACAATTGAGGAAGGCACTTATTATCATCTGGGGCTTTACTTCATGTGTCCACACCTATGTGCATGTATCCCCTCACATACGTGTGCCCATATACATACATACACATATAATACATGCAACACACACACCATTGGAAAGAAAATGAGCACTAGTGTAGATGTAACATGCATAGGTACAGGACCTGTAGGAGGAATAGTATTGATCAAACAAGAGAATTCTATGTGCACCTGGGTACTGAAAGTGTCCCATATGGGCTCAGGAGACACTGAGCAGAGCTTAGCTGGGAAAGAACTGAGTAGGAGACTGATGGGCAATAAAGTAAAAGGAGGAGTGAGACTGAGTCTGATGGTAGAGTGGACTGCAGGGAGATTCTGAATGCAGTAAGAGTCCATCAAGAGTCCAAAGCAGGGTGAGGCATGAAAAACAATGGGCTGGGAGTCATGTGGGGAGGTGCATGTCAGTCAAAAAGGCAAATTGTCATCCAGTGGCCTAGTTTGATGGCTATCATTTGATGGCTATCACACGTTCTTTAAAATTCAGAACGTAGCCCTGGTGTGTATAATGTGTAGCACTCTGTTA
This sequence comes from Phodopus roborovskii, assembly GCF_943737965.1. Taxonomy (NCBI): domain Eukaryota; kingdom Metazoa; phylum Chordata; class Mammalia; order Rodentia; family Cricetidae; genus Phodopus; species Phodopus roborovskii. The sequence goes on along the minus strand of NW_026126549.1, from coordinate 17,985,200 downwards.
CATTTTTGTGCTCATTTCTGATACATTTACAAGAAAGCACTTGAGAAAGAACCTGAAATACCTAAAGGTGTTTGTTGATAAAAGCTAGAAGGCAAGTCAAGGATGAACAGTGTTGTAGCTAGTTCACAATTGTATAATAGAAGACCAATGATTGCCAGGCGTTGGTGGTACTCGCCTTTAATCCTGCCACTTGGGAGACAGAAACAAGTGGATCTCTGGGGGTTTGAGACCACCTGGTCTACAGAGCTAGTTCCAGGATAGGACAGAATCCAAAACAAAACAATACAGAGAAACCCTGTCTAGAAGAACAAAAAAAAAAAAAAAAAAAGGAAGAAGAAGAGGAGGAGGAGGAGGAGAAGGAGAAGGAGAAGAAGAAGACGACGACCAGTGATTAAGAAACAATGTCCAAAGGTGACACAAGGCAAGAAGGCAAGGAAGAATCTGGACTATGTCAAGGGAAACAGTGAACCTGGTGCCTGTGGTTCAATTTTTTCTTTGCTCCTAGTATCTATTGAATAATGCCAACATGAAATTTGTATAAAAAAGTATCCTGGGAAAAGACAGGTCTGTGGAGTTCCACAGTAACCCAAACTGGAACTAGGCTATCAGAGGTGTGGATATTTGACCAGTGTCAGGGTACCAACTGTCATGAGTATTCTGACCTGGGCTTATCTTCTCTGCTCTGTGTTTTAATGAGAAGAGACCATTCAGTAAAGACATGCACATTTCAGGTTTCCATCTCCAAGTATAAACAGGGTTTCATCATCTCTGTCACCCTATCATTGACCATCAGTTATCTTCAACCAGATTTATACTAAATACCAGACCACGAGGCACATTCTAATGATTGTGGCGTGATTTTGTTTCAATAAAGGTTTATATTTTATTCCCAGGAGGTAAATTGTTTTCTTTTCCTGGGGACAGTGGTAAATAAAACTTGGAGAGCCTGCTTGGGCAATTTAACAAGTGTGGAGATGACTAGAGGGGTAGACTTAATGTCCTCTCCTTATTTACAGTGTGTCAGTCTAGTTGAGTGCACAACAAATATTAAGACCATGTTTTTATGGGTTTTCTTTGCCTTTACCCCAAATAAGTCCTTTCTTCAAGGAATAATGTTTCATTTCTGCCCAGTGCTCTTCTAAATGACTTCTCTCTTGCTGAAACACTTTAATGCAGTTCTTTGTAAGGACCACAGAATTATAGACACACTGGACCGAATTGAACTGGCTTCCTTCACAGTATATCTTTATAGTCCTCCCTCTCTGTCTCTACCCTCTCACATATGGCCTAGTTTCCTAAGTTACAATACTAGCCTGAGATTTTGAAACCATAGACTAGGAATTACTAGTATGCTTTTCAATCTGAAGACTCTTCCTTTAACATCATGATGTTAATGTATGTGATTACATGTACATCATGTACATGATGACACATGATGTCAGTGTGAAATAAAACACATAATAAAAAGGCTACTTAGCATGCAGCCATGTATTTAAATGAAGTTCTGCTTTTCCTAGTCCCTCTGGTATATATTTATTTATCAGTGTGAAGCAGAGCTGTGTGTATGCAGTGGGAGGCATGATTCACTTACTTCCCCAAACCTTGGCAAATGCTGATTTCTGAACTGGCAATATCCAAGCACACAGCTAGTGTCTGGGGCCCATATAGAGTGGCCTCCTGATACACTTGCCATGTTGGAATTTACATTTTTATACACATTACCTTATTCCAAATGAGATATTGCCTGGTTTCTGAGCATGACGAAGTGTGTAGAGTCTTCATGGTTTCTTTTACTATTGATAGCCAGTTCCATTACTTATATTCTAATCAGAGAAGTGTATGGTGTTTTCTGATGGCATAGCAAATGCTTAGTTAGTTTTTCTAAATCTGCCATGTGTGTCTCTCGGGCATGATGGATAGACTCTAGATATGTCTATGAGATCAAGCCCCATGCCTTTGTTGTTCAGATTTCCCCTTTTCTACAGGACTGTGTCTGCTGTTACTGCCCTTCTTACCTACAGAACTGTGACTGTGGTTATTGTCCTACTGAAAGAGTTGTCACCATTCTATTGTGGGGCTAGATTTATTTAAAGTTTTTTACCAAGCTTTCTATAAGTCTTATTTTATATAGTCTGGGTTTCTTCTTTCTTGCCCCACTTTGGATGTATTGGATTTCTTAGATCTGAGGTCACCTTCCTTAATCCAGCTGTGTACTTTCTTTCAGGCACAGCATTCATAAAGCTTGTCTAAGCAGTTCTTTCATTGTGTGTATCTCTTTTACACCATCCATAGTTCAGACATCACCACTTTAAACAGAGAAAACACTTTAGTACTAGTCAGTATTTAACTATTAATTATTTAAAATGGTTAATATTTGGCAGGATTGGTCTGATCATTCTGAAATTAAAAAAACAAAACAAAAAAAAAAACAGTACTTTGTACTTATTCAGCTTCCTTTTCTTCATTGAGTCCTTGTTCCTTTGTGTTGACTCCTTCACTGCTACTTAGTCTGTTTTCTTTGAAATTCTTGAAAGCCCTTTGAGCCTCTCTTTGTGTTGTGGTGCTCATTTGTATTGGCTTTTTCTGGTTATGAGGTGTGCCTGTACCTGAAAAACTGTTTCTTTGAGATTTGTCAAAGCAGGAGCAGGCTATGAGTTGCAATGTCAATACTGTTGATGTGGGAAGAGCCTATAGTTATAAATTCTCAAGAGGTAGCTGCTTCCTTCTCCACAAAGCTCTAATACAGAGACAGGTCCACCCTCACTTTATCATTAATGCTCTCAGGACATTGGTCTTTGAGGCACCTAATTATACCATGGTGGGTGGGATCCTGTTCTGTGTGCTTTGTGCTTTATGAAACTGTAACAATGGTTTGCTATATCCATAGTTTGATAGAAACTGAAAAGTTAAACCCAGCTGAACACTCAATTCCCGAGATGCCCATCTTACTTCATTTGGGGGCTCCTTTTTCTCTTGCTTTTCACGCCAGCAGAGCACTTTTTATCCATATGCTTTTGCACTATTTGGGATAATTTCACTCAGAGGGACATTGGAGGTAGACAATCTACCACTTGATCTGTTGACCCATTGCTTTATTTCATTTTCTCATGAGCTCTGTCCATGAGTAAGAAGAGATAAATACAGCTATGGAAGTAATTCAAGGTCTCCTGACTCAAGGCTATGATTTTGTTTTTTTTTTTTTTTTTTTTTTTTTCAAACATACCACAACCTCTTTCATGCAGAAGCCTTGCCAAATTTCATGTTTTCATCCTACCTTGTAACACTGGTTGTATTCTATAGTTGGAATTATTTTTAAGAGTTCTGAGCTTTCTTAATTTACCTCTTGTTCATGAGAAGTACAGCAATCAAGTAGAACTAAGAATATGATATGTTGGCTCCTAGAATGAATATTTTAAAATGTGTTCCCTCCCATGACTCACTTTACAACAGAAGTTAACCTGGGATATCATTCCCATCTACAAACTCTCCAAACCAAGCTCCAAAGATTTTTAGAGTCTCCCATGATTTTAAGCATACATTCATGCATGTTTGTACAGCAGTGCATACACTAAAATTGGAAAGCATGCATACATACACGCAGCAGATTTATTACTTTGCTTTCAAGCGAGCTGAGCTTCTATTGGAAAACAGAAGGATGGATTCCACTTCCTACTGGCTGTCTAAAAGCCAACTTGTTCTTTTCAAGCTTGGTTGGGACCAATCTAAGAATGCTATGGACCATTTGAGGAAATGGTGTTTTTATGTTAGACTATGCAATTAATGCCAAGAATTTTTTTTTATAATTTCATGAGTACTGTATTTACCCCATTTCTATCCATCTTCCTCTTCCAACTCCTCCCATGCCCCCTTCAGATTGATGACCACTTTTTCTTGAATATTGTTACATGTATGTGTGTGCACGCAATCATGCGTGCATGCGTGCGCAACTTATTGAGTCATTTTAGTGTTGCTTGTATTTATTTTTGTTTAAGACTGACCACTTGGGACTGAATAACCTGTCAAGAAGCTTGTCTGTGGAGAAAACTGATTCTCATTCTCTCAGTTTGCATCACTGGTGTGATGTTCCTGAGTATTATCCTGTACCTTTATACAATCATGGAGAAAATGCCTTTGAGTGCATCTTGATAACCAGACATGCTTGTAATACATCCACAACCTAGCAATTTAGAGCTGGGCAGGGATGGTTTCAAGTTTGAAGCTGCTCCACAGTAAGCTCTAAGGCTGCCTCAGTTATCTGTTACAACCCTGGGAGCTTTGATGTTTGTTTGACAAAGGAGCTTGATCAAATTTCAGTGCTTTTTCCTTCAGGAAAAGAAAGATAGTCGTACATCAAGTTTGCTGGTGGCTTGGGTTTTTAGTCCTGTGAGTTTCAGAGTTGACAGTCTTTTGTTACCATTAAAACTTGTCTTCCTGTGTTACCTGCCATTCTGATTTTTCTAAATTTAGCTGACAGAGTAGTCTCCATTATATTAAAATTATATCTGCTACTTTCCTACCTCAAATTCTCCAGATAGTGTACCAACACTTTACCATTACTGAATTGCCAGATTGATGATACTTCTGAGGTATCACTTTGCTTCACATCTCATCTGCATTTGACTTACTTAGTTAACCTTACTCCTCACAAGGTATCTCATCCAGCCTTACCGTTTTCAATTACATATATGCAGTGGCAACTCGGAGATACACATATTTGCTGTGTATCTCTGGGTTCCAAGCTCATTTATTCAGCATCCCAAATGCATGGTGGATTACAGAGAAATCTGGCCTTGTCATCTCAGCCTGCTTATTTCTTAGTGATTTCCATATGAAATGTGCAAGTCAAAGCTCAGGAAATTTCCAATACTCTTCCTCTTACATCCCGCTTGTAGGCAACTTCCCATTCTCTCTGTCTTCAGAGCATCTGCCCAATGCTCCTTATACTCAGGAGCCCAATGCTCCTGGCTACTGTCATCATCAAAGTCATTGCTCCCCAGAATGTCTCCTGTGTCCTCTTGATGGCTCTTCCTTCTCCTCTCATAGTTCTCACTGCACTCAAGAACTTTAAAATATCAACCATTATCTTTTCTCTAATTGAAATCATCTTATCCACAAACCATTACAACATTGCATTCAAATCTCATGGCCCTTTCATAGTGACCTTAGGTCCCCTGTGATAGTAGCCTCTGCAAGTTCCTAGTCTTTAGTCAGTTGGGACTCTGTTTGTATGGTTATAGCCCATGGCCCATGTACTCAGTCACGTCACATGTGTCTCTGGTGGCTTCTGACTGATCTTTAAGTCAGCATCTCCATCAGCTAGATATTGTTGTAAAGTGAATAGCTACATAGATCTCAGTGGCAGGCAATAGAACATGTATAAGTCAAGATTGATACTGGTCTGGAATACATAGAAAGCTCTATGCATGCCTCAGCTACTTAGTGCAACCCCATTTTCTTCTTGTTAATGAAAAGTGTCTTGATCAGGCCTGAAGAAGATTGTAAAAATGGGTTTGGTTGTCACTGTTCCTCAAGCATGAGACCTGTTTGACTTGTCACTGAAGCTTGCCTCAGATTTGCATATCTTCCACTTCCATATTAAAGGAACATAATACAGAATCATTATATAAAGGAATCTCTGCTGAATAAATGAATAAAGCAATGATCAGCTGCGTAAAAATTAAAAGACAAGAGTGAACTGGTATAAGCAAGAGTCAATGCAATTCACCTCTCCCATATTCTCCTAACATGGAAAATGGTTGCTGTAGGAACTGGAGTTAATTCTGCCATGTCTTCCATTTTCCCTTTACATCTACAGATCAAAGAATGGGCACATGCTTCTCCGGCCTGGTAAATGGCCGCTGTGCACAAGAACTCCCAGGCAGAATGGCAAAAGCTCAGTGCTGCTGTGAGCCCGGCCGCTGCTGGGGCATCGGGACCATTCCTGAGGCCTGTCCTGTCAGAGGTTCTGGTGAGTGCAGGTTGCTGTCACCTTGGTACCAACAGTATTGAGACTGTCAGTAATGCTGGTGTTCTCTGCCCTTCTTGAAGCATAGCAGACATTTATTTGGATTACCAGCATCTTGTAGTGTATTAGCCCTTTACAATAGCTTCTTTCCTTTCTCCTGACCAGGGAATTAATACCTCCCATATCCTGTGCCTTATAAGTGACTTTCTATTGGAAAAAGCCCCCTTAGGATGAGTGAGAAGGCTTTCTTGGTAGATATAGCATGAAAAATAAAGTATGATTAGGGCTTCACAAATATGTTGACAGTTTCTGTTATCTTTTCCATGTGGAATTCTAAAACACAAAATAATTAAAGCTTCTGAAATTTACTTATAAAAGCACATATGCAGTTACAGAGAAAGAAAAGGGGACAACATTCTTCATTTATGCTTGATCTCTAATATACTGCCCTAATGCCATGAATAATTGGGAAAATAAGGCAGTTGCTACAGCCTTGCTTCTTCTTACTTGGTTTTGATACTTACACACAACTAAGTAAAGATTTTAAGGTTATGTAGATAATGTCTACTGCTAAAATTTATTTTAAAAACATTCTGATTCTTTATTAATTTTGAATCCCTTAAAAATGAAGAAAACAAACATAAAATTTGGGTGAATATAATATTAATGAGAATTCAAGTAAAGCTAAACATGTAGAATGGTTTACCTGAAGCTTTTCACCTGCTCAAGTAAATTTCTTGCAAGAATAGTTACACCTGGAATTTTATGAGTTATACTTAGGGGGTAAAGTAAAACGGGTACACACAAAGGGCTCTTTGTGTTAAGTCAGTTCAAATAATGAGGAACATGAGTTTTAAATATTTTTGAAACACCTATACCCTGTTCTTGGTAATATACAGCATTGAAAATATTTAACAAGGCAATAACCTCCTTATTCATATTATAATGAATAAATAAACTAAAAATGATCTATGACAACTGCTTTTATGATGCACACCCTTTTTTCTTACAGAGGAATACCGTAGACTGTGCCTGGATGGCCTTCCCATGGGTGGCATTCCAGGGAGTTCAGTGTCTAGACCAGGAGGCACTGGAGGCAATGGCAATGGCTATGGCCCAGGAGGGACAGGCTACCTCCCCATCCCTGGAGGCAATGGCTTTTCACCTGGTGTTGGGGGAGCTGGAGTAGGAGCCGGGGGACAAGGACCTATCATCACTGGACTAAGTAAGTGCTCATGTTTCTGGTAGACTCTTGAGTTCCCAGGCCCAAATGACATTATGTTAACAAACATATTTGTGTGTGTTGTGTACATGTATCCAAACTACACTGATATTAAATTTAAGAAAATGCGGCAGGGAAACATTTGGTCTGTTCTTCAATCCTTTGGATAAATTGGAACAAAAGAAAGTGTGGCCTAGGCTCTCTGAAAATACAAATAAGCATCCAAGAATATCCAGTCTAGATGACATCACTGGAAAGCATGTTTGGATTCTGGTTCATCTGGCCCATCTCACTGCCCTACTCATACACTGCTTGGATTGTTTCCCAACACCATGTCTCAAATGAGATAAAGCAAGCCCTGCTCCATGCCTCTCCAAATAGCCTAGTTCACAGACCTCCTTTCCTCGTGCTTTACCATTGTTGTCAAATTGCTTGAAATGGGGAACTGTGGGCTTCAGAGCAGAATTGGCATCTGTCTGCTTGACATTTAAGCTTGCTCTTTAAGAGCACTGTTCTTGATAATAATATCTAATAATATCCCATGTTGTTATGTGTATTCATTCTGGCTCACTATTTGCTACATCTACATATTCAGCAAGTTACAAGAGATTAAAGAAAAAGAATGGAAAGTGCTCACACGTATAGTAGAACATTCCTGAAATTCCTTTCAAAAGGCATGAGCAGAGTTTCCAGATGTGTGACTTAACAAGCAGGACTTGTGGCCATGTGTCTTGAATATTTGTTTTTTAATATCTTCCTTATTAAAATGTAATAAAAATGTGAGTGTAACAGAGAATGACTATGAGCAAAGTACCCACACATAGACACATATTTCAAATACCTCCAAAGTGGGAAATATAATTTAATAAAATACAGACTATTGCAGGCTTCTGATATGTACTAAATTAATTTATATTAAACTTCTAAAAAGTAGTTTGAATAAGCAATTCATGTTGTAATGACCAAATCTGATTACACCATAATATCCCATAGCAATTCTCAACCAGACAATAGACATATGTAAGCACCATGCCAACCTGTGTTTGAATGGACGCTGCATACCTACTGTGTCCAGCTACAGATGTGAATGCAACATGGGTTATAAACAGGATGCAAACGGAGACTGCATAGGTAAGCTCACGATTCTTCAAGCCTTCTTAAGTTTTCACATAACAGCTAGAGCATAAGAAAATATGGGACTGGATATGACTTGTTAAGGTCTTTTGAAATAAAACTAATTTATGTGATGTCTCTCTGCCCTGCATGCCATTCTGTGTATTCCAGGACCCCTTAACTGGTTGTTGACCAAAATCACATAAGAATTCCCCATTCTCTCTCTTCCTAAATATAATTTGTCTCTCCCTTCTTTATAGAACTGCTTATCCTTACTCTTAGTTTAATGAATTTATTTATTTATTTATTTATTTATTTATTTATTTATTTATTTAGGTTTTTCAAGTCAGGGTTTCCCTGTGTAGCTTTGGAGCCTGTCCTGGGACTAGCTGTTGTAGACCAGGCTGGTCTTGAACTCACAGAGATCGCCTCCCTCTGCCTGCCTCTGCCTTCCAAGGTCTGGGATTAAAGGCCTTTGCAAATTTTTAAAGTGAATGTATTTGAAAACAATATTCTTCATCCATCACTTTGGAAGTGATAATGCTAACTACAAATATTTTGGTCTCTGACTCATTTAAACTCTTAAAATGTGTTGGCTATAATCATTAACTAATTTTTCCTTTCTCCTCTTCCTTCTTCTTTTGTTTTTTTGAGGCAAGATATATACAGTCCTGTTATGTAAACAAACCTATAGTTCTGGCTGCCCTAGAACTCACTATGTACACTGGAATGGCTTCAAACTCTGCCTTCTGAGAGCTAGGAATAAAGGAGTGTGCCACCATGGCCAACGATCATTAACTTCTTAGACACAGAAGGATTGTATCTAACAAAGACAGAGGGCTGTTGGGATGACAGAGCTGATAGTGTTAACTCTGTAAGCATGAGAAGTTGAGTTCAGAGGAATATGTACTTGTACTTCCAGCAATGTGGAGGCAGACACAGGATGATGGTGAGACCTCCTAACCACTCTAGCCAGTCAGGGACATTCAGGTTCAGTAAGATATCCTGCCTCCAAAGTGAAAATAATAAGAAGAAGGAGAGTAATTGTGGAAGACAGGGATGTTGTCTTAGGGTTTCTGTTGGTGAACAGACCCCATGACCATGGCAATGCTTATAAAGGGAAACATTTAAATGGGCTTGGCTTATAGTTCAGAGGTTTAGTCCATCATCATCATGGCAGAAAGCATGGTGACATGTGGCAGACATGGTGCTGGAGAGTAACACAGTGCCTAGTCTGAGCTTCTTAAAGTTCAAAGCCCATCCCCAGTGACACACTTCCTCCAATGAGGCCACACCTACTCCAACATGGCCACACCTCCTAATAGAGCCACTCCCTATGGGCCTATGGGGGCCATTTTCACTCAAACCACCACAGATAACAACCTCTGGCCTCTACCCACACCTGCATACATGAATGCACATACAGAGAGAATAGCATAAATAAAATCTTTTATAATATAACGACAGGAGCTAGAGAGATGACTCAGCAGTTTAGAGTACTTCCTACTTTTGCATAGAGCCTGCATTTGGTGCCCAGTATCCTTGTCAGGGAGCTCACATTCAGCCTATAACTTTAGCCCCAAGGGATCTGACACCCTCTTCAGGTCTCCATAACCACTCACATACAGGTGGCATACATTCACACAGATACACAGACATGGACACACATGTACACACATAATTGAATATAAAGATAAATTTTGAAGCAAATTTAAACAATAATATAAATATGACATATCAATGTAAGCTATATATATATATATATATATATATATATATATATATTAAATTCTAAAATAAAGGAAACTTTCCAAAGCAAAAATTAAAACTGAGATCATCTGTGTCTGTATTAGTCAGCTGTGATAGGTTGCTTTAATTGAAAAATACAATTAAACTTAATTTGAAGTTAGATTAATACTTGAGAAAGGAGAGGGATGTTTTGAAGGCCTTTTAGATAATTGTGGATCTTCTCCACTATTCCATTCAAGGCCAGTAAGCAGTAATTCTTAGAGCTTACCTGCAATGTGGAAGCATCAACAAATTCTGAGTGTTGTGATGAGTCCACTAGCCTGTTTAATACATTAGGTGAATTTTTCAATGTGCATTGGGTGTCACCGGAAATATAATGGCTCCCTGTGTAACAAGTTATTCCATAATCAAGATATTTCATCATTATTAAAAACACATTTGACGTTGTTGCCTTCAGACTCATTAGAGACTGTTAAATTTTTAAAAATTAGCAGTAGTCTTTTTTTAATTCTCCCACTTTAATCCTGGGATTTTATCTTCAGCATCAACTAGACTTTTTTTTTTTTTTTTTTTTTTTTTAATTTCCATTAAGGGACAGGTTCTTGTTTTTCTTCTTCAAGAAAATGTCATACAAATTCACACATTTGAAAAACTGTAATTTACATGTCAGCTCATCTTCAAGTAAAAATAGTACTCTGTGATAAAAACAAGGCTTACAAAGAATATTGCAACCTTTCATTTCTGAGACAATGTGGTACTTCAGTCAGCAACAGTGTGTAGTGTGCATTACTTTCCTAAGAGACTTTAGGAAGCATGCTCACAGCTCAGGGTCTAGTATGGTAAGATTTTATTGTCACAAATGATGCTCTTTGCTGAGCGTGACTTCTCTTTGTTCTACTGTGTTGTGTGTCCTTGGCAATGTGACTTTTCTTTATACTCAGGAATAAGCATTGCTTTTCCCTGTCACAGAAAGTGTCCAACACAGTGAAAAAGGCAGTGACGTATTCAAATGAAAATGGAAAAAAAAAACCAAAACAAGCAAACCAATTAAAAAACAAACAAACAAGAACTTTTAAATCGTGTTCCTGAAATCTCAGTGACTTGTAGGAGCCCATAGACTAGAGTTTGAGAATAGTTATTATAGAGAATCCTCAACTTTGTCCTGAACCATATGTGAGCTCAAAGGCTATCATCTTCCTCCCCTCTCCTCCCCTCTCCTCTCCTTCCCTCTCCTCTCCTCTCCTCCCTCCCTCCCTCTCTCTCCCCCTCCCTGTCCCCTCCCCATCTCTCTCTTCTTTTCTTTTTCCTTTTCATATTTTTAAGACAGGGTCTCACTGTGTCCCTCTGTCCCTGGAACTCACTATTTTGACCAGGCTGACAAAGATCTCCCTGCCTCTGCTTCCAGAGTGCTGTGAGTAAATGCATACGCCACCATACCTGGCTATAAGCCATTTTCTCACACACTTAAAAAGTAGTCTTGTAGGGTCTGAGTTCCTAAATTCCATCTATTTGATTTAGAGTCATAGCCGGTGGGACGACAATGAAAAGTAAGACAATGGGAGGTCTCTAGTTCAGAAGCAGGCTCTACAAGAGCATGGCCATCCGGATAAATCAGGATTTCTTTGGGGGCAGTTAGGAAAAGCTGTACTCAGCACATCTCCTTTTCTCTGCTCAAGTCCTAAACCACTGGAGACAAACACAACCCCGTCCCATATGGTGGTGTACAGGTACTGAAAATTGCATCTGAATATGTTGTTTAGGTTTCTCTTTTGGACTTAGCAAGTCTGAAGTCCTGAGTTAGTTCCAGGACAGCCAAAGCTACACACAGAGAAATCCTGTCTCAGAAACAAAACAAATCATAATCCTATTAAACAAAAAAGCAACAAACCAGGTTTAAAAGGTAATTGGAATTATAGAGCAATTTAATTAATTTGCCAATGAAGAAATAAAAATAAATGAACAGATAACAGCCTGTCTGTTGTCAGGACCCTTGAAGACCAAGGAGACAGCTTTGATATCACTGAATGTATGTAGCAGAAGAAGTTGTCATGGCAACTATAAGCCTTGGGTGTAGGTCCTTAAGGGAGAAAGACATGCTGAGGTGCCACTGTAGACTCTTCAAGTTTGCCATGGCTTCCCAGACCATTTACCTGGAAAGAGGAAGTTAGGTGTGTGGTCTCTCTGTTCTTCATTTAAACAGTTTTACACTGGGGCTTCCATCAAGATACATCTGTGAATGCTTTTTAATTGTTGGACTTCAATAATGTACATCTCGATAAACGAAGTGATTTTCAGCACTGCAAGCTGGAGGTGCTAATTCATAGTGGAAAGTGCACTGATTATACCTTGTGTGTTTGCTAATTCTCTAAACTCTCTCTCTCCCCACTCTGCTTCATTCCTTTGGCTCAGTAGAATTGATGTTATCAACCCAAAGTATCAATGTAAGTGAGTCTTAATGGGCTGAAGGGGCCTTTAAATGAATTGAAAAAGCATTTAATCCTGTTAGATTCTGTTGTCTTAATTTTATTCACCATGAGGTTTTGTTTTGCCTTCCCTTCTTTTAGCAGAAAGGGTTTAATTGCACTCCATCTGAAGGTTTATATAAGCGAGGCTGGTGTGTTTGAGAGAGAGCAGTCCTGTGGCAAGAACATCTGTGGAAAGAGACATCTGTTTATTAAAATGGTCACCCTGCAAGTTGATTGCCTTGTTTTTTTCTTCAGTTTGGCTAAAATGGCAATGCTAATGGCTTCTCCATGCACCTGAGAGGGCAAACCACCACACCAGCTCTTTTAATGTGCCCACATTCAAATAGTATGTAGTGTGCATTGCTAAAGGAAGATAAATTCAACTTACATTGGCACAAGCGATTTCCCTGGGGGTTGCCTGGCCTGAATTGTCAGTCTAGTCCTTGGTTTTACACACCCAAGCTTCTGTAATGGAGTCACATTTAATTGAGCCTCAGGAGTTACATGAAAACCTTTTGTTTTCGTTTTGTTTGTTTGTTTGTTTTTCATCTCTCAGATCAGATAGTAATTGCATAAAATTTTTTTTCTGTGAGAAAAATCCTCTGAAGTTAATTGAGAAAAAAAAAGAAACACATCACTTTAAAATCAGTTTTCATTGTCTGCATACTTTATGTTTGTTACTACAAAATAAAGCCTCGGTGAATACCTAGTTGTGCTTATATAGATGAGCCCCCAACACAGTAACAAAAAAAGCCCGTAGTCCATCAGTCCCATTCTTCAAAACTAACTGAATTGACCACATGTAGTGTTCATGTGCGTGCGTGTGTGTGTGTGTGTGTGTGTGTGTGTGTGTGTGTTTGTGTGTGTGTGTGTGTGTGTCTTTAGAAACCATTCATTGTTCATTGTTCTCATGTCATTGTCTAAGGCCTTAAGCTATTATCTTGCCTAGATTGCTGTAGTTACTGAGTGTTATAGTCTGTTGCTTTTCAAGGCTTATGCCATTAATCACTGGGTATTATTCCAGTTTAAAAAAATATTATTTCCTGATTAAAGAAAATTTTATAGTACTCTCCAATAAGCATTATTTTTATAAATCTTCACATTGGACTCTGTGTGTACTTGAGGAAAGGAATTTTCATTCATTTATAAATACTCCGCTATTTAGACTATTACCACCGGCTGGCCTTCTCTCAAGTTTGGGAGTCTAAATGTACTTTAAACAAACATTTCCACAAATTGAGTGATGTCTGTAATGGTTTCTTTTGCTGCTCGCAGATGTTGACGAATGCACATCAAATCCCTGCACTAATGGAGATTGTGTTAACACACCTGGATCCTATTACTGTAAATGTCACGCTGGATTCCAGAGGACTCCTACGAAGCAAGCATGCATTGGTAAAGCCGGGTTTCTGTGAAACAGTCAGCAAGGCTGTTGAAGTTAAAAGAAACTTATTAAAACAGGACATGAATCACTTCATCAGTGCTATATTGTGGATTTGTCTTATAATGCCCTTGGAGAATGTCCCTTTAAACATAAGCACTATGTGCATACATAACCCAGGCAATGTAGTATCTGTCTTCAGAACCCTCTATTCTGCTTCTTTGCCCACACAGCATAGCTTCCGTTATCCCAGTAATGTCGGCATTCCCCTTCACTGAGCTTTAGATTTATAGTCATTTTCAACTACTGCTTCCTTTGAGCCCCACCCACAGTCCAAGACCAAATCATGCCATGTCTGTATTCACAGTCTCATTGTTTCACCCATCACCATTGTCATCCAAAACCTACCTCGCTGCTGATTCTTCCCCGAATCCACTTATCAGATGACTTTGCTGCCCTTTTCCTTTCCTGTCATCCATGGATAGTGAGTTGCCTGAATAGACTTTCTCTTGCAGTTGTTATTGTAGTGCTCTTGACCAGGAAACCTGCAGCTTCTTTCATTTACCCAGCATTGGGTTCTGACTTTTGAGGTCCTCTATTATACCCAAAGCAGACTCCACCTACCTACTCCTAAGCTCACTGCAACCCCATTTCCTTCTCTCTTTTGTTCCCTCTTCACCTACTGTCTGGTCTGTGAAATTGCTCACCATGCAAGAAGTGAGAGATGAAAATTTTGCCGAGAAAGCAGCAAAATCCTGGGTATCATGTGTAAAAACATAGTGAATATTTCAGATCTCATGCATTATCTTACTGGTTTTTTTATCAACATGTTTAAAAATGAATACTATTTGTCTCTCTTTCATCTTCCCAGATATTGATGAGTGCATCCAGAATGGAGTTCTTTGTAAAAATGGCCGCTGCGTGAACACAGATGGAACTTTCCAGTGCATTTGCAATGCTGGCTTTGAATTAACCACAGATGGAAAAAACTGTGTCGGTATGGAATTCATTTTTTCCTCCCTTGGAAACGAATTTTCGAGAATATATATTTTTATTTAGAACCATATATGTGATTTCCACAAAGACTTCCCTATCTCATGTGTGAAAGAAAGCTGGTCACATGACTTAGGTAAATAAAGTATGAATGTATATAACTATAGAAGTAAAGTGATAGAATTAATTAGTAATGTTACAACTCTTGACTTATGACTCTTTACATTTTTCCTTTGCGGTACATATAAACTATAAGGAGCAATTATTCTTCAGCAACATGCTGTGTTTTAGGTACCAGGGTCATAATATTGACAGGGTAGAGAAGGAGAAGCCTCCTGAATTTGGGAGAATATTGCAATATTGATACCTAGAGTCACTGATCGGCATGTTTAACTGAGCGATAGATGCCAACAGAGATGTGGAGCTTACGCCTTCACTAAGGAAAGCCCAGGTCATTTCACCTGCAGTGAGGCTGACCATACTTTAATTCCATTGCAAACCTAACCCCTTCTTAAACCAAGTTATCTTTTGGGGAAAACAAAGCGCCACTGGTGTTTACATGGTTTTCAAGGCAACTGGGCATAAGATGTATCACTCATCACATCGAAGCTCCCTCTTACTCTTCACACTGTTGAGTTCATGCACTAGGCATTTTTGTTTTGAAAAGTGAAATGAACAAATGTTCAGCCCTGAAAACACATCCACAAAAACAACATTATATAGACTGGGTAGGTTGTATTTATGTGTTCAGGAATATCAACAATGAATGGGAAAAGAGGCCATGAATTTGAAGGACAGAAAAGGAGGGTTTAAAGAAAGGGAAGGGAAGGGAAGGGAGAAGTGATATAATGTTATCATAATCTCAAAGGAAAAGCTAAATGATTTTAAAAAGTGAAATCGTACCCACAAGTTCGGGATTCATATATGAGGTACTTTTGACTGGAGATCGTAGAAGGAGAGACTCAGTTCTTATGATGCCAGGGTCAAAGTCATTCTGTCTTCTGCCATAGACCATGATGAATGTACAACTACCAACATGTGTTTGAATGGAATGTGCATCAATGAAGATGGTAGCTTCAAGTGCATATGCAAGCCAGGATTTGTTCTGGCTCCAAATGGTCGTTATTGCACAGGTATGTACAACTGTGTGATAAGAAAGTCACCATGATTGGAACCATCCCTTTGTTATCTGTTGATCATGCAAGAGTAATTCCATTTTCCTGACTTCAGTTATATGTTATTCATATCCCTTGCCAGTTCATCAAGGCGGATGTATAAAGCTTCCTAAGGAAAAAAAGACACTGTGAACTGAGAAACAGTGTCTTTGCAAAGCAACAATGGTATAGCAAAACTTAAGGGAATGGCAGATTGATTTTAGCGAGTCTGAAGGACAGTAATAATTTCTTCCTGCTTGTTGGCTAAATGAACAAGAGTAAGCAAAAACCTTGTAAAAGTTCCCCTTTTATACATTCCCAGGCATGCATTTTTCTAAGGTCACTCATTATGGTCACGGTATCACATCTTTTCCTGAGCATTGATCTTCAGGTCATTTGGAAACATCATGATCTTATGATCTTAATTTAATTCTTCTTTATGTTTTCTTTATCAATTTTGTTTACAAAGCCATTTTGGTGACAAAGTCCTAGAGATACTTTTAATAATAAAGATAAAGACCTCCTGGAAATATATGACACCATATGATGTTCATACTCACAAGCAGAACTTTGTAACATGGAACCCATTTTGCAGTTTCATCTTCGAAGCAAGCTTTTATTTTTTTTTTTATTTGTTTCCTCCCTTAGAGGAAATCTACTCAACAAATGCTTTCTGTCTTCAGTTTCACCAATCCACCTGAATAAAGAAAGATTCATTACCAATTCCTATGATTTCATTGAAATTCCAGGACAAGAGGGATATAAAGAGGGACTAAGTTTATACATAATGAATAGCTTTTGACTTTGCAAAAAAAAAAAAAAAAAAAAAAAAAATGGGGAGGGATACACGATGAAATGGAAAAGTTAGTTATAGGTTTGACCTGATATCTCAAAGGCAGTTGACTGTGATTTAACACAGGGTAGGGTACCAGCATGTCTGTATCATGCAGCATTTACTGACAGTCTAGAACTTTATTTCAGGATTTCTTCGGAAAGTTAAATACATATATAAAGATGACTTTACCTATGCATCCCTTCTGGAAATCATCTTTCTTCAATATTTCTTATTACAAATGTTAGACTCTACATGTCTTGAAATGGCCATAACTTACAGTTCTGTGTCTGGTGTGTTTCTGCTTTTGAGAAACCACTTAATGTTGGGCAGAATTAGATAAATGCAAGTGAACTGAAAATGGCAAGGAATATCTCAGCTTATTTTGTGCATATGAAATGTTGAGTTTAATGTCCAAACAGAATCTATTTCTGTGTGCGAAAGTATTGCAAAAATTAATCATAGATTTGTAGATGTTTATTTCACTTAATTTGAATTAGATATTAGTAGTAGTAAACAAGGTTATCAAGTAAATAATAGATGTCATGAGACTTTTTTTTCCATCAATGAATACAGTAGATTTTAATCAGCCTTCTACAAAAATCTTCATGAGAGGACTATATTTTTATAGAAGATCGGTTGCCTTTTTTATATATTATTCTACAAGTTACTCAGTTCAAAGGCTGGTAGGATAGACCAGTTTAACAATCAAAGTCTACGGCTCAGTAATGGACCCGCTTCTGTCCCCCTCTGGGCAGATGTTGACGAATGCCAGACCCCAGGCATCTGCATGAACGGGCACTGTATCAACAATGAAGGATCCTTCCGCTGTGACTGTCCCCCTGGCCTGGCTGTGGGAGTAGATGGACGTGTGTGTGTTGGTAAGTAAGCATTCTGAAACGGCCTGATGGTCCCAAGTGATCTCTAAAAATTTAAAGTAGGATATATCTCCACACAAAAGTAATATTCAATCACAAACAGAATGCATGCTAAAACACAGTTAAGGCTTAAACATACACCAAGTGAAAGGAGTCTGTCACAAAAAAGGCCATTTTGTGTATGATATCATTTATAGGAAATGTGCAGAATAGGCAAATCTTCATTCATTCAATGTGATTGCTTAGGGCAGAAAGCTCAGGAGAAGAAAATGATAACTAAAGGACATGAAAATGTTCTAAAAAACAATTCTGAGTGTAAATGCGCTATAGCTGGTACATTATATCTTAATAAAACTGTTGTAAAAATCAGATTCCCACACTGTCTCCTTTCAAAGCTTCTGATGGTATACAAAGAAACAGAGTTCTAAATTCAATGGGAATTTGTGTTATTATTAATTATAACAGATATGAAATTGGAGATTATTCATGTAAACGCTTACTTACAAAGCTTGAGTAGTAAGTTACTTGTGCCATAGGAGTGTACTGCTAGCTAAAGCTTGAAGTTTTTAGGATTATTCCTCACCATCATCAACTACTGAAGGGAAAATGGAAGACTAAATATATATTTTACGTTGAGCCATTCTGAATTCCTTTTGGAAATATTTGTTGAGTGGATGCCATGAAAATGAATCAAAATGATCATGCATTGGACTTTGAAAAGACACGCAGAACTTTTGAGATGCTCTGGACTCTTCACAACTTCAGCCATAATGCTGCAATAACAGGGAGAGGAGAGAAATTAGAACAATACAGTAATTTCACAAGTGCTTTTGTGAAACTTCAAGGATGAGTTGGCCGTTTTGCACCTCCTGATTTTCCACTTAGACCAGAAAACAGCAAGCCTGCTTTGAAAACTGTACTTTTGAGAGAAAGGAAATTCTTCACCATAGTTGTTAATTTTTTACTTAGAACTCTTGAATCCCAGGAGGGGTAAGGAGGGACAAGGAAGGGTCGGCAGATGGAAGTCATCTGTTTTCAGATTCATCCTCTGTCCAGGCAAGGCTGCACTTCAGCCTGCAGAGTGTCAGCACTTTGTTCAGGGGAATTTCAAATATAGCAGCCAGAAGAATGTAGCTCCTTCCTGTGCGGAGAGCTGAAATATTTTCAGTTGCCTTCGAATACTTGGTTGCTTTTTGTAGTGAACATAAAGCTGGCTTAGGAAGGAGTAATTATTTTTATCACAAGCAGCCAATTTATGAACATTTTTCATGAAATACATATTCAAAACCAAGGCTTCATTCTCTTATCCACATGCAGGGAACCTATCAGAAATCACTAGAATGCCTTTGTGAATTTTTCAGCATTGTGGTGATTTCAACTTTTTGAAATGGGAGGACATTGTTTGGGTGGAAAATTTTATTGCTATTCTCATTCAGTGGTGGATTTCTTCAGTCCACCCAATAAACAATGGGAGCCATCCCTTCTTGTGTAAGGACAAAATCAGTTCTACGAGTTATCTGAATTGGCTCTTTAACATAGATTTCTAATTATATCTTTCTTTCTATAATAATTGAGATTTTTTTACTTCCATAAAATTAAGCTATGGCTTTAATTAGTATACTAATGAGCCATGACTCACAAGCAGAGCGTAAACAAGAGACAAAACTTATGTTTCTATACCATCCCCATCCTTTTAAATTTTATTTTTTAGTTTCTTTTTTCAGTAGACAAAGTGAATCCCATAATGAAGGAAGAAAACTCAGACTATTTCATAACTTAACTTTTAGGTAACAATAAAATCCTATGAAAATTTAATTTAATGATAATAATCTGAATTTAGAAATTAGAATGTTCACTAGCATATAATAGTTACTACTATTCCAAGTGGTGTTTTAAATAACAAATTCCCTTCCAAGCTCAGCTCTTCAATGGGGGAGGGTGTTGTGTGTAGGGGAAGAGGCTGCATGGTGAAAGCAGGAATTCTTTGTGTTACTGGAACTGCCTTGGGATGGCTTCAAGATTTCCCAGCTTTGCAAATATTTAAAGCCAACTCTTCCCTGTGTGTCTGCTGAATGGGCCCCCTCTTCATGTGATCCAGTCCATAGACATAACATCCTCTGACCCAAAGCTGACATTCTTCTACCATTTGCTCCTCACTCATACAATGGGCACCATAGCCCTGGACTTGCCTGTTAAACCTTCCAGGCAGGACTGAATAAAAAGCCCTTCCAGGGATCCTATGGGATTCTTTTGCTCTTGACGAGATTTGAGGAGAAAGAAACTCAATTTATAACCAAGATTATACACATACACACACACACACATACGCTTAAAAATTATTCTCATAAGTGTTAGATAATTAGATGATGTTGATGATAGATGATAGATAGATAAATCAATAGGTAGGTGATACAGAGGTAGGTAGACAGATAAGTCTTTGATTTTTAACATTTATGAGGGATTGGTCATTAATTTGTTTATATCTTAAAGATGGGATCTCAAAGTTTGCCTTGCTATTAGAGAGTTTTCAACTAAATTTTCTTTTTCAGCGGGCTTTTTAAAACACTAGCTTTAGAACATTTCATCAAGTTTCCAAACACCAGCATTTTTGTTTCTTAAAAGTTATGTTCTTTTCTTTACCAGTTCTGTGGTTTTGCATAAGATACACGCCCTCCCAGAAGCCCCTTTCCACATTAGCTCTGTTGATTAAAGAACAAATAAATGAACCTGCTAGGACCTAAGAAAACATTAAAAGACACACTCTAAGAAACAGATACAATTATTTCCAACAACTTGTAAACAATGTTAACTATCTCTGGTGAAATTACCATGCTCTTTTACTGAATTATGCTTCTTCTCTGACTTTAAAGATGTTCTGAATTTTTAAATAGTTAATTAGTTACTGCCTCATAAAACTGTAACGTATTTCATAAGGTCCAGGAGTGAGGAAATCAAGAAAAGTAGGATATCTAGAGGCGTGGATGGACATAGTGGCAAGAGGCGGTACCTAGGAAGTCACACTTGGGCCTTTGAGAGCTTGTTACTTTGACCTATTTACATAGCCTTCCTCAACACTAGAGTTGGTAACCTGACTGTTTCATGAGATCATGTCTGCATAACCACCCAATACAGTGCCAGAGACAGAATGGTCATTTTACTTTTTCTTATTTGTTTGTTTATTTCTTTTGAAACAGGGTCTTTCTATGTAGCTGGCCTAGAGCTCACTCTGTAAACCAGGCTAGCCTCAAACTCACAACGATCTGCCTGTCTCTGACTTCTGAGTACTGGGATTAAAGGTGTGTGCTACCATACTCAGCTAATTTTTCCTCATAACTATTAATTGAACATCGGAAATAAAAATCATGGTCACCAAGAGCATCCTGAGAATTGAAAAGAAAGATGTTCTAACTTAAAAGGTCAAAGCAATCAGTCTTGTAGGCAACACTCCAGTCACTTGAAGACAGTTTATTTCCACTGCTCTTTAGAAATTCTCCAATAGAACCAAGAGTTAAGTGCCTGACTGTGGCTTAGGACAGCTCCGAGATTAAAGCTCAAAGTGGTGTTCTTAGCCAATGAAACCCCTCTGAGAACATGTGGGATGTTGTGTACCTCTGTGGCACAGGGTAGGGCTGGACACCATGGTTGTTGATATGTTTTCCGTTGTCCCCTTACTCTACAAGCATTTGTCCATTCCTCAACTTTGAAGAGACGAAATCTGCAAAAGAAGAGGGAATGGCAGGTGTTCTCTGGAAGTTCCCGCTGTGGTAGCCTCTTAGGTTAAAGAAGCCTTCCATTTTACAGTCTCTGTCTCTCTTACCATCTGTTCATTTCCCCTAGACACGCACATGCGTAGTACCTGCTATGGCGGAATCAAGAAGGGAGTGTGTGTTCGTCCTTTCCCCGGAGCAGTGACCAAGTCTGAATGCTGCTGTGCTAATCCAGACTATGGCTTTGGAGAGCCCTGCCAGCCTTGCCCTGCTAAAAATTCAGGTATTCACTTGTAGTAAGAACCTAGAAGTTCAGCAGCAGAATTTGTCCAAAGACTATAGCTGCTTTTACCCTTATTCTGAATTGAAGAAGAAAAAGCAAGTTTGCATTGGTGTAGTCAGAAATTTCAGAATGTGTGCATGTATTTGCTGAACCCACAGTGAAAAGCAACTATTTGCTCATACAGCTGTGATTGCTGCACAGACTTTATATTGAAATGTTACACTCTGTTCCATTGATCTGTGTTGTTATTGAGAATATAAAATACCTTGACATATACGTGGCATTATTAAGTGTATAAATACAAGACAATCTGATTGACTTTTTAAAAATCTTGACACCTTATGATGTTAAGTCCAAGGACCATCAAGGTTGACTCTTGTTCATTCATACTTTCAATAGCCTCTGTGGAATATAAATAAGTACAGTGGGGTTCAAAAGTAAACAGACGCCCTGCTGTTTCTTCTGGTTGAAGATACTTGAGCTCACAGGCAGCCAACACAAATTACAGTGAGTGCAGTGTGACCGGCACTCTGAAAGGGTCATGAACAGAGAGCAGGGGAAACACAATGGATGAAGCAGACAGTTGCCTGGTGCTTTGGGTTGAGTGCAGCAGAGAGGGGCACCTTTAGTTACTTCTCAGTCCATGTGGAAGATAGAAAACTTCCCACAAAGTTGATGGGTTTTGAGTTCTGGTGAAAATCTTAAATGGCTTGTTCAAGCCTTCAAAAGAAAAAAAAATACTTACTGTATCACGAATCACTGAATGTGAAGTTTTCTTTTTTAAAAAAGAGTAAGTGAAGTATCCTAAAGTTCTATCAGGTATTAAAACAGAGGTTTAAACTGAAAGTGTTTCATGTACCATCCCTTACTCTTCAAGGAACTTGCATTAATCAGTAAGGAAAGTCGAAAGGCTCTGTAGAAAAAAGTTTAGTTCACACAGGTGTTTGCGAAGGAGAATGCACATACATGGTAGCTTTCCACATGAAAAGATGTCTGGTACAAAAATGATAATGAAGTGACAATTTTATTTGTCAGACTGGGGAAGCGGTAGGCAATTAATTTTTTTCTGTGATGGGAAGATGTACCAAAACAGATACTCCTAAATGGCAGGTGGATGAGTACTCTGGGGGCAGGGAAGGCTGTTATCAAAGGAAGCATAACTTGGAGAAGTTTTACTTCCAAAAAAAAAATTTAATTATTCAAGAAGCATAAACTGAAGTTTTCCCGACTACATTAATGAGAGACTGATGAGTAAATATAGTTCCTCCATATACCTGAGAATAAAATATGGATGCTCTAATAAATGGGGCTTTGACAGTGACACATCTGTGACAGAGCTCTTGAGATCGAAGCCTTCTTTACTCACCTCAGTGGCTTTGGGCAAATTACTTCATTACTCTTTGTCAGGAGCAGAAGAAAGAAGAAAAAATGGTTTCTAGCTGGTGTTATTTGACAATTAGATTAATTATTGGATGTAAAATGGAAAGTACCTGGTGTTTGGTAAATAGGATGACAGAAGTTTTGACTCTCGTCATGTTGTCATGGAAAAAAAAAGACAAAGACAACAAGACCACATGTCTTAAAGTTGCATATGAGAAATTTTCAAACACTTAACAATATATTGAGGTCACCCCGAACCATGGTTACAAGTAATTACACTTCTTATACTTTTCCATGATTTTTAGATTTCTTGAAGTACTTATGTTTTAGAAAACAGTGGGTTTTTTTTTTCTTTTTTTTTTGGTGTTAAATTGAATTTAAGTAAGTTTTTATGCTAATGACTGAATGAAGCAAGCTTGTTTTAGCTTTTCTATTTCCATTGCTGTTAATGACTGAGTGTGGCATGGGCATGGCTTAACATTTTCTTTTTTTTTTTTTTTTTTTTTTTTTTTGTCGTTACACAGCTGAGTTCCATGGCCTTTGTAGCAGTGGAGTAGGCATCACTGTGGATGGAAGAGGTAATTCTGTTCAACTTTCAGTCTCATGAGGGTAAAATATAAAGATATAGCTTCCGGGTTATCTTACATGTTGTGTGTAATGTTCTTTCTTCTTTTTACTCTTGTGGCTGTTTGAGGGGCTCACCACCCAGCTCCCAAGTGATTCTTAGTTATGAATGCCTGGCCTTAGCTTGGCTTGTTGTTAGCCAGCTTTTCTTATCTTTAATAATCCCGCCTATCTTTTGCCTCTGGGCTTTTGCTGTTCTCTTACATCTGTAAATCTAACTCTTGCGCTGTGGATTGCTGTGTAGCCAATGGCTGGGTGGCTAGCTCCTGATGACATCTTTTTGTTCTCTTGCTGCTTCTCATTTCTCCTTCTGTTTATCCTCTCTTCTTACCAGCCCCACCTTTCCATGCTCCTGCCTCACTATTGGCCGTTCAGCTCTTTATTTGGACCAGCAGGTGTTTTAGACAGGCAAAGATTCACAGTTTCACAGAGTTAAACAACCACAACATGAACTAAAGTCACTCATCTTAAAATAATATTCTACTATACATGAATACAGTTATATTTACTTTGAAAATGCTCAAATGGAGCTGGAAAAGCTGACCCACCTTCCAGAGAATAATTGTTAAGTAGGATGACATTAAGTGGAATTTCACATGTGACTGTTCACATGTGACAGGTATTTATCTGTTAATTTACTGAGAATTTTACTAACAATATCCATGATTTTATATGTAAAAGCACTACACCAAATAATTAACAGCTAGAAAAATACCTGTCTTTAAGGGATATTTTATATGGACCAAGTCTGCCATATACTGTCCCAAAATAACTAAGCTCATTTATACTTAAAAACCACTGAAATGTTTCTGTCCAACTGCAGAAGTAAATTCATTCATGTTTTCTTATTTCAAACTTGGTGCTATGTTTTAACAAAACTCTGATGGAGAAGCAAATGCATCCGTGTTTACAAGTGTGAAGGGTTGTGACCATGCTTGAGAAGACTAAATCTTCAGGCAGTGTTAAGTTTTAAATGAATGTCTGAAACCAAAGAAAGAGGCAGAATTTTACTGGGATACTTTCCCAGATACAACGTGTAAAAATGAGGTAGATAAGCAGGGAGTTTCTAAGGCGGTCTTTCTAATTCTTTTTCCTTTGTTAAGACAGTGTCAGGAAGCCCAGGCTGGCCTTTAATTCCTGATTCACCTTCCCTGTCCCAGGGGCTGGGATAATAGGGATGTTCTGGCTAGCTGATCCTTTCCAATTCCTATGAACAGTCATCATAAGACTTTGTTCACAATGAACAAAATAGGATTTTTGCACCACATTATTTTGTTGTTGCTTTGTTTTGGTGAGTCCCTGTCAATAGCCTCCCACCAGAACCCACTGCCTGTTGGGAATTGCATGTTTGTTTCACTGGAGTTAAGGTGCCACTGGCCCGGGACAAGCAGTAGTCATGACTGTGGCTTGCTGTAAATCACTGGAGTTGTTAAGTAGCCATATTCTAGTGTCTTCTGGATTCTTTCTAACTCATGAACAATGACAAGCACTATGTATCCTATTACTTAAGTAATTGCTAAATATGAGAACAAAGCAAGAGCATCCTGTGCCTATAAAATCACACAGGCCTTGCCAATAAATCTCTATGTTTTAATTAGATGACTATAATACCTATTAAATTGAGTTTTCCTTTGTATTTTGAGCCAACAGCCTATAAATTTTCTTTATTAATTTTGTCAAAAATAGAGACATACTACATGACTTGATTATTTGGATGCTAGCTCCTTTCATTTTTTTTCCTCTTGACTGGCCAGTGAAGTGTCTTGTGTTCTTCAGTTTTGTTTTCTTATTTTATTTCCTTCTTTCTAAAAGGCAAACTGTAGGTTTTCAAAGTTAGATACTTTACACGTCAAAAGCTCCTCATTGTCAACTTGTCAACAAACAGGTGTCTGCGAATGTTAAACATGCTCCATTCCTTGCAGATATCAACGAGTGTGCTTTGGACCCTGACATATGTGCCAATGGGATCTGTGAAAACTTAAGGGGTAGCTACCGCTGTAACTGCAATAGTGGCTATGAACCAGATGCTTCTGGAAGAAACTGCATTGGTAAGTTACTGGTGGTACATGTACAAGAGCCACTCATCTTGTTTAATTACATAAGAGAAGAAACAGCAATTAATGATGAAAACTAGAAATCCCTTAGCTTCTCTCACTGCCTTTGATTGATACAAAAGGATTAGAAATGAGTTCCACAACACAGCATCAAATTTGTTGGGGTACTTGTCTACATAAGATAATCTTTTCCCCAAATGAGTGAATGTCAATGAATTATTCACCTACTGCTTCTCTGCAGTTATCATAATCCTAAATGTTTTCAGTGAGGTATGGACTTCAAAAGCTAACACATTTGATAATAGTAAGTAGGGAAAGTGCCCTGTTGCAAGTTGGAGGAACCTTGATTGCATCACGAAACCACTAGATGACTAAATATGATAGCTGAGAAAGGCTATCCCTTTTATAACTTATAAAAGAATGTGCAAAAAACTCATTTGTAATTTGTATTCAACAAAAGGAAAGGGAGGAAGATACGGTGATTTCCAGCCCGGTGCTTTATTAGTTTACATATTCAAGAGACTGGACAGAATCAAAACTGTCCCACAGAACAGTTGAGTCCAATTTCATAAAATGATAATTATTGCAGCTTTCCATAATATTTACAAGTTATCTTTAATGTCTTTTATAACCCAGCAGTTAATGATTATGAGTAAAGAAACTTAATATTCTGTGTTTCTGATAATGATTTTATTACTTAGTATACCCATTTGATCTTGAGTTTAAGATATATACAGAAGGACTTAAATTACTTTCTTATTATTATATACTTAAATAGACTGTACACATACATGAAACAGTAGCAGCTAAAGATTATCGAACAGCTCTAAAAGCAGACAAATAGGCCAGGACTTTGGGACCGTTGCTGGGGGCTTGCCTAGAACTCTGAAAGCCCTAAATTCAATCCTCAGCGCCACAAAAACTAAGGGTGGTGGCACACACCTAAAATCCCATAATTTTGGAGTAAGAAGGATCAGGAATTCAAACACAATGGGTATCATAGTCCCAAGCCAGCCAGGCTGAAAAATCCTGTCTCAATAAATAAGTGCAAACCAAACCATCTTTTATTTAGCAGAAGCAAAGGCACTTCCAAATGAGCATGTGGGTGGGGCCCTTTTTAAAACCAAGAAAATTCTGTGAACATTCCCACTCAGAATCCAGGTGGCACAGCTACCACATTTTGCATATGTGCGGTGTTTGTTAAAATTTATAGATGACGGGATTGGAGAGATGTTGAAGAAACTAGGAGCACTGACTACTGTCCCAGATGACCAGGGTTCAGTTACCAGCATCCACATAGTGGTTCATACCTATCTGTGACCCCAGTTTTCAGGAAATGTGATTCCCTGTGTTGCTGTCCACAGACACTGTATGCACATAGTGCATGTACATGCATTCAGGCAATGCACATACTCACACTCGTAAAATAAAAAACATCCCCCACCAAGTATTTGACTCATTATTTTCTTACCCATTTCTCGTAGAATTGAACTGTGTCCTTCAGTAAACACATCCAAGTCCTCAACCTCAGGAACACCTTATTCTGGATTAGGTTTTTGTTTTTTTAACATGTGTCTAATTTTTTGAGAATTTCACATGTGACTATAACGCATTTTGATCTTACATCTCTTGCCCCTCCCCCAGCTCCTTCTTCACCCACCCCTCCACTTTCTACTCTCCCACACCCTCCAACCTCATCCCTTCTTTAAAAAAAATAATAATATGAGGGACTACACCCTTGCAGAAAAGTAACTAGGTTTATACAATTCTAATTTTAAAATACACATTAGAAGTCAGAATCAGAGCAAAACAGAGCATCCTGAGTGGGGAAAACTCAAAGAAAACAATGCCTATGATGATGATACGTGGAATCACTTTCTGATCCTGCTTTCAGTGTTGTGAGGGTGACACTACATCATTTGACAAAGGGCATCTGTTTGCAAGAGGAAAAATGTCACTTTAAGCAAAAGGAACTCTTTATCCCCAAGTATAGTTATTTCTTCCTCTTGGTAACTACACTTGCTGATAAGAAGTCAGTGCCTGTAATCTCAACCCACAGTGAGTGAATTTGATGCCAGCCGAAGCTACATAGTGAGATCTGTTCCAAATAAAATAAAGTGAGATAAAGTTGATGTGAACTTTTGAACTGCAGGTTTTAAGCCATCTTCTCTGGGCCATTCTGGATGGCTAGAGGAATGTGCAACATGCATCAACAATGTTCCCCTAGTAACTCCTCTTCTTTACTGAAAACATAATCGGAGATGTTTCGATAACAGACACTTAATGCATTCTTGCAATTTTAATCAGAAAAATGAAGAACACCATATTCTTGTCATGTGTAAGTTTACTGACAAATGAGTTTAACTTTCTGGCATATTTTATGGGTGCTTTAAACGTAAAGCCTAACATAATCACATTTAGGTAATGGGGGAAAGGTAACTAAGGAGAACAAAGAATGAGCCCTTGCTAAGTCTTACACATTTTCCAAGGGCTTTGGAAGATCTTAAAAGCATCCACCAGTGTAAGAGGGTATTATCTGAATAGCACTGGGTGTGTTTGCTGTAGTGTGGCATAAAGATACTGAGTGGGGGACAAAACCACTAAAAATGAAATGTAGGTGGTCTGTGTGATATGCCATTTACCATGCCCACCTCCTTTCTTTTGCTATTTGCAGACATTGACGAGTGCTTAGTAAACAGGCTGCTTTGTGACAATGGCCTATGCAGAAACACCCCAGGGAGTTACAGCTGCACATGTCCCCCTGGCTATGTGTTCCGGACAGAGACAGAGACCTGCGAAGGTAAGGGCTATCTTCCTTGTCTTGGCACCTCAAGTGCTTCCCAGGAAGCACCTCAAGATACATCAGCAGCAGTCATAGCGAAGGAGTGTCGTCAAAGCACGTGTGTGCGCACGTGAGTGCCCGAGTGTGTGCATGTGCCGATGTCTTCCCTGTTTTATGATTTCTGTCCACTGATTTGAAAGTTCTGGAAATGGCATTCATATAAACACAATTTATAAACACCGTTGGTTTGTTCTGTTCACATAGAATATCAGCAAGCACTTGGAAAAACCAACAAAAAGAGTCGTATTATTTCACTTGTTTAAATAAAATTCCTGATTTTGTTCACTTGGTTTACCCTTTAAAAAAAAACAAAAGGACTGTGACACATTAGCCTACAAACCTGCATCCCAACAGCACTCAGCTGCCAGCCCCTTCATTATGAAGTGGATGGTTGATACTGTCAAAGTCTTGACCCAGAAAAGTATTAGGAGCTGATGTGAAACTAATTCCTCACTGAAATACATAGCCTATGGAAATTATCCTTTCCGTTTGACAAGTTGAAGTATATCATTTGGGTTTGTAGACCCAAATTAGGTCACCATTTTAAAACCTCTTGTTTTATGCCCTGAGTTTCTGTGGTGCAAATTGCTTAACCAAGTTCAAAGCCAAAGGAAGTCTCTGTTTTCAATGAGACTCGGGCTATGACATGAGTGCATTCAGGGATGACTTGATATCTTAATTGAAATTCTGTTTCAGTATAATCTGTTTCTTAACTACCATCCATTGTCTTCCTTTGGTTTCTACAATGTGGGCCTGCAGAGGACTCCTATAATATACTCGAATCCAGCTACTGCTTCCAAATAATAGCTTGTTTTAAGAAAGTTAGTATTAATTATTACAAAATAACCCTTTCCTTTTCTGTGGGCACAATTCTTCCTCAGGAAAAGTGCAATAACACTATTATGCAAAAAAAAAAATAGATGTTAGCATCCTCTCTTCATCTTCTTAACTTCAAAGCATTCTTGTGGATAGAGGCAAGTTAGGACTGTTGAACAAGATGCCAAAACACAAAAGTCTCAGCTGAAGCCAATGGAATGCAATTACAAAGCACAGTTCTAAGACTGGGTTGAGTTGGAGGGACCTTTGAAAAGCAATAATTAACCAAAGGTGTGGGAGATAATCATTGACATAAAATCACATTTTCCTAAACTTAGCGGAGGTAATTGTTTCCTTTATTGTCTGACAGGACACACCCATCTGTCCCAGGTTGGAGTGCTTGTCTTCTGCTCTCTACAGATGGTCAGGGTGTTCCCTAAGAATAAGGAGCATCTGTTGGTAAACTCAGGCTCCTCAACAATACTTGTGATGTTTCTATTTTCTGGCTTCCAGCCTCACTCCTAACACCTATTTTCTTTCAACACTCTCAAGAAAAGACTGTCAGTCAGATTTCCGTGTGTGTGTGTGTGTGTGTGTGTGTGTGTGTGTGTGTCTGTGTGTCTGTGTGTCTGTGTCTATCTGTGTGTTACTACAAAGGGGTGAGATAAGGGGGTTTCTAACATTTTTTGTTTTTCCTGTGTATTCACACCTCAGCTGCATTTATCACTTTTTTTATTTTACATATCAATCCCAGTTCCATCATTTATCACTTTTACCAATTCAGTTCTCTATTAAAGGGTCTAATGTCTAAATGTCAGGAAACCTAAAAAGAAAGAGTAGATGCGATGTCATCTCGATTAGCTCAGAACTACTGATGATTAAGATCCTGTTTCCCATCTGTTACATGCAACCACACCCCGCTGGTGAGGGCATGAGGAAAAGAGTGGGAACCAAGTGGTTGGGATCTGGTCCTGTGTACACTGAACTGTCAAAACAAGTAAAAGATGGAGATGGAACTGAAGGGTACTGATAGGTGAACTACCAAACAGGTAAAAGACAGAATGACATTTAGTAGCAAAATGTTGGCTAGTCACATAAATTTTAAGGTACTTCAGTGGCAAATCAGCCAACAAGGAAGGTTGCAGAGATGTCTTGGCTTATTTTGTTCAAAGAGCATTTGTTCTTAATAAACATTAGTCTTTCCTTTGATACGGGCATGCCTTATCTGTCATCCATAGGAAAGAAGTTCATGAAATGATAGAAAAATGTTTCGCTCCAACCTTATGATGTTGGTGGAAATTTAAAATAAAAATCAGTTATCCCGGAAACTTGACCCAAGTATTTTTTTTTTTTTTTTTTTTTTTTGCTTTTCATCTAAAGTTTCCCCCAACTTTATGTGCAGACCCCGGGGCCTCTCATCTTTTCTCTCCTTGAGTCTCCTTACTTCCACCATTGGGCACAGTCAAGATTGTCAGCCTGAGATGATTTCCATGGGATAGGCCAAGAATGGGTACCAGAGTCTTTGCAAGTTTCTCTGTTCGCTTACTCTATTTGTAACTCATGTTTTCAATCGATTAATTTAAATATCTAATAAACAACAGCACCAATATACAAGAAGTAGTTCCTCTGTATTTTAGGCTGAGGTTCCAAAAAAAAAAAAATCGTTTCATTTTGCTGGAGCTAGAAGTCTGTGAAAGTTAAAATTTTTACATCAAGTGCTGTGGCTTAGATTGTGTTTCCAGTGACATAACTAGTTAAATGTAAACCAGATGTGCTTTGAAGTTTATTTCCAGAAATGTACAGTGAACTGTTTCAGTTTCTGCTTCCATGACATTTATACCATAAAAAACATTGTATTTAAGGGAAAACTAAATAGTTGATATATTTGTAGTTGTCACTGTATGTGTTTATAGTGTTCGAGTTGGCCATTGCTTATTTCAAAATGGCTACTTGTATAACTATGACACGAGCACTTCTCTTTTGGGAGACTCTTCTCACAAAGGAATTAATTGGATAATTCAATGTGCGATGCCCTCGGATGGATTGTCTACTTCCTAATCATCTAGTTTCTCTTGCGCTTGCATTCTCATGGAAGAATTTCAATGTTGTAGAATATTTGTTTTTATTAAAAAGCCTTACATTGGAATTAATGTATTATTAGTATTTGTATTTCTCTTTTAAGAAGTCCCTTTCTGTTGCAAGCAACCTGAAAGCAAAATGCACTTGTATTTCCTCCAGTAATTTATAGTTCAAGAGATAAATTATACCTGAGCATAACTTTAGGCATTCTAAAGTGGCAGTAATTGCTCTCTACATAGATTTTTTTTTAAATTACAATATAATTATATAATTGTCTCTCCTCTTCTCTCACTCCAACTCCTCCCATGTACCTGACTCTCAAGTTCATGGCCTCTATTTCTTTGTTGTGTGTGTGCCTAAATATATTAATATAACAGGCTCAGTCCATTTATGTTATCTGTATGTATGTTTTCAGGGCTGACCACTTAGTATTGAATAACCAACTTGCTCTTGGCATTCCTTATTTGCCTACAGTTCTTTGTTTATGGTTTAAGCCCCCAAGATATTTCCCTCCTTATGCTGGCATGTCTTCGTTGTTTGTACATAGATATTTGAGATGATATTTTTAACCCATTGGCTGGCAATGGGAATTAGAGCCTTCTAGCTTTACTTACAACTCTTCTCCAATACTTTAAAGAAATGAAGTGTCTGTATTAAATCCAAAGATATGTGTAGAGGGGAAGGTCTTCTTGGAATCTCAGAAACCCTACTATTTAACCTAAAAGTGTTGACATACATTGCTGTGTTTGGAATAATTAAGCAAGGTGAGATGGGATTGAGTGGTGGCCTTTGTAGCTGAGTAATTGGATTATATGGAAACTGTCCTTGATGCTATGGTTCATATTTTAACTGAAACCTGTTTTTACCTTTTATTCACTCATGTGTTAAGCTATTTAACTTTATAACTTTCAGAATTTCTTAGATACCTCTTGAAAATGTAGGTATACTGTGATTCTGTTTGCTTTTGCCATCAACAGAAATTGCTTATATTGCTGGTATATGATTTGATTTAAAACTAATAGCAGTATTCACAGAGTCCTGCTGAGTGCAATCAAATTTATTCTCTTTGTATTTTTAATGGCTCTAGAGATTAAATTTAGGGCCTGGGGCATATGCTCTACCATCAAATAATACCCCTACCCATCTCCTGCTCTAGTTTTCCTAATTTATGTCTTAGCAACGTTAATTGTGTAAAGTGATTCATTAAGTAATCATGTAACTTGTAAAGGCCTTGGGAAAGGGAGTGGTGGATGGTGATTGGGGAGAGTTCTGTAGCCGGGATGAATATCCCAGTCCTTGATTCTTGATTTGCCTCTAGGAGTTCAGAATTGAAACCAATGCTGGTATGCCTTTGTCTTCAAACTTCACAGAACTATAATCAACCTTTGTTGTGCATGTGGATTTCACCTGAGTTACAACCTATTTCAAGTTCAAACCAAATCAGCTATTGTAGTTACAGTCATAGAAGGGACCCATACTGAGCTCTTTTCCAAATAGACTGTTCCTTGTGGTCCTACCAAGTCTCCAGGCAGATAGATGTGTATCCATGCTGTAGAACACATGTCTTCATTCCCCCACTCACTTTAGGCCTTGTAGGACCATATTAAAATTATAAGAGCCAAGTTTACCAGACATTCTGGCATAGAGAGGCTTGCTGGAATAATATTTTCCAGAAACACACGGCAGCTCTAACGGAATCTTTTCCTTCTGGATTGTAGATGTAAATGAATGTGAGAGCAACCCATGTGTCAACGGGGCTTGCAGGAACAACCTCGGCTCTTTCCATTGTGAGTGCTCGCCCGGCAGCAAGCTCAGTTCCACAGGATTCGTTTGCATCGGTGAGATTCCTACAGGGATTTCCTGTGAAGGTCATCCCACACCTCAGCCTTCTTATGGTGGAAACAACCAACAGCAGAAGAGCAGAAGTTAGGCAGGCTTTTAAGCAGTTCCCTTCTGGAATGCCCCCCTTTCATGTCAGTAGATATGTGATGCTGTGTTTGTAAGCATTTCCGTATAGATACATTTCTTACCCTTCAAATGCTTTAGGCACGGGTACCGTCAAATCCCTATCTCAGATCTTTAAACCTTCTGTCATAATCAAAGACATGATGGAATTTGGATTCAGTTCACAGGACAAGAATTTGAAGATTTTTAAAGATGAACGCATGGAT
The DNA here is from genome assembly GCF_943737965.1 of Phodopus roborovskii. NCBI lineage: Eukaryota > Metazoa > Chordata > Mammalia > Rodentia > Cricetidae > Phodopus > Phodopus roborovskii. The sequence goes on along the minus strand of NW_026126549.1, from coordinate 17,951,492 downwards.
GGAGGGAGTTTAGTATTTTCCTTTCTCTCATCCATCACAAGTTGATAGGCTCCAAAGAAAAAGATAAAGTCGTTCTTTTGCTTTGGAAAAATTCTAGGGATAATAATATGACTCAAAACTTCTAAGGCCAGTTCTTTTATTCTGATTTTGTTCCAAGATAGGACTTTGATGTATAGCCCAGGCTGGCCTAGGGCTTGTTGCAGAGCAGGCAGATTGGGAATTCACAATTTCTCTGTCTCAGCTTCACAGATCCTGGGATCACAGGCTGGGGCCACCATGCCTGCTCAAGACCAGGTCTTGGTAATGACACAGAACATATTCAGAGCAACATAGTCTGATCTCGGAAAAAAATGTATAAGGGAAAGGTCTGCCTCATTTATTTCTGCCTATATCTAGCGGCATCCATCCTCATGGTAGCCACCATCCTCATGGCTACCTAATGTCCACCTTTAAAGGAAACTTTACACAGGGCAGGTTCTTGTTTGTATCTAGACAAAATGAATTGGTGATTGAATAAAGATACCAGTATTTTCATCATTGTCTCCATAAAGAGTTGGGTGCTAGCTTACTTACTTGTTTTAATTAGAAATGACCGAGGTCAAGATGATCAATGGAACCCTCACTGGAGTTACTCATGAGTTCATTTCCTAGTGAAACATGGCCACTAAAATCTGAGCACTGCTGGGCTTTCCTTTCAAAAATCACTTGCCACGTGCCTGGAGCAGGGCTCCATTTTTTTTTTTTTTTTAAATCTCATTACCAGTTTTAGGGTGTGGGGCTAGATCTGCAAGGCAGAAATATTTCTGCTAATGTACAATATCCAACTAAGATGGAGTTATTTTTATTTATATAAAGGAAATGAACTCAGCATTAGTCTTAGAAAGCAATCTGTATACCACTTGAGCATCAAAGACATCCTCCTTTCTGTTTCATCATATAGACTTTTATCGTCTTAGCCTTTTGTCCTTATAGTTATATAGTTATTAGTGAAACAAAGACGTTTTATGCCCAAATCATAAAATCGTTCTTTCAGTTGCCAACAACTAAATACCACCACATTTCCCCAGCCAGTCTTACGTTTTTCATTCATTGTAATAACATTTGAGGGTTTCTATTGGTTTTCTCTTTCCACCACAGGGATTCCAGGATAGAATGCAAGTCACCAGGCATGTTGGCAAGCACCTTTTCTCCAACTTGCCTTGAACATGTTTTCAATGGGGGCTATCTAGTCAATGATTATTACCCTACCACCTCTAATGACAGGGTCTAAGTCACTAGGGAATGAAAATTCTACTTTGTGGTTACTAATTTAAAGTTAGACCATCTGTGACTTCATTGGGCACTAAGAATAGTTACAGAGTTTGAGTTAATCCTTCAGATATACTAAAGATTATCGTGATTTTGTGTTTCGAAGACTCTTCTCTCGTGGTTAGTATGGCAGAACAATGTATTTGGTTCACCTTTTCCAAGTTGTTCTGCTCTAGTTCCATAGTGCCCTATAATCCAGACCTGTGTCCCTTGTCTTTGTCCTGGGTCTGCGTTCATTCTTGTCCCTAGCTCCCATGGACATAAAAGAGCAGCAGCTTCCCTGCTGTTGGAGCCCACTGTTATTGCTCATGGTAGACTATTTGCAAGGAACTCTGCAAGGAACTCTGTCCATCACTTTCTCAGGATTTGCAGTGTGGACATCCCAAGTGCAACCATTTTCTGTCCCCCCCTTTTCTCTTAATTTGCTTTGCTATGTAATTTTTATCCTCCTGACCTCCAGTAGGAAGTCTGTCACCAGTCAGTCCTTGATCTTCTTGCGTCTCTGTGTGCACTCATCCCTAGTTTATCTCTGTGCTGTTTCTCAATTCCATGGATCCATCCTCTCCTTTCCATAGATTCCAGGCTTGTGTTTCCACCTGGCTGCAGCTGTCTCCATTTGGATATCTCATGACATCTCAACAGATCATGTCTAAAACCAGGTCCTGACTTTCAAACACAGTCCTCTTTCCTGAACCCATTTTTATCTTCACCAATGGTAGCTCGATTCTTTCAACCATCACGTCATCCCAAATTCTCCTCCTCAACATTGATACCTACTCCTAAGCTTCACATTGAATTGATAAGCATGATCTATTGATTTTGCTTGCTGGTTACCCATATTTTGGCCACTTTTCACCCATTATTTTCTCTTCAAATTTTAAAATTAATTCTTTTATGTTAACTTGACATAGTAATAAATTTCATCTCAGCATCTTCATCTACACACCATGTTTTACTTAGTTCTTATTCACCCTCACTGTCCTTCATTAGTTCCAATCACTATTTCTACACAAACTGATTCATTCCCTTTTGCTAATTGATCACCCTTTCTGCTTTCCTATTATATGTATTCCATTATTGTATCTATTTGCCACCTCCCTTAAGATCTCTTTATTCCTCATTCATCATCCCCTTCCTAGGTATGATACACAAACATATATGCATGAACACCCACACAAGCACACACATAGATATTTATATCTATGTTCTAATACATTATTTGTCTTTCTGAGTCTTGTTGAGTTCACTAAACATAACAATTCCAAGTTGGGCCTATTTTCTTACAAAAGTCATCATTTGATTTATCTTCATGGCTACACAAGTTTTCATTATGTCCATGTGTACATATATTCTATATATGCTCACCTGTAGGTGGACATCTAACCTTCTTCCATGTATTGGTATAAACATTTTGTATGACAGGTTTCTCTGTCATATGTTAACTCAATACATTTCATAGAGGTTGTTCCTTTCCACCTGTGGTGTTATGTTGTTATCTTGGCAATACACCAAATTCCTAGTACTAGGATAAACTGCTGGGCAATAGTGATTATTTCTCTATAGCTTATTAGTGGTTACAATCTTATTATCTCACATTGTGTGGGATAGTGCTGTTCAGGATTTGACTTATGCCGTATTTAAATGCAGGTACAAGTAAATATGTTCAAAGAACATGGTGTAAGAATGATTTTAAGAATTAATACTCATATGTCTTTTTACACTGCAGCACATCTCTGTGATGTGCACAGAGTTCATTTTTTTTTTCAAGATAAGAGCTTCTCAGCCTCTTCTATTCCTTTTCAGACAGCCTGAAAGGGACATGCTGGCTCAACATCCAAGACAACCGCTGTGAAGTGAACATTAATGGAGCCACCCTCAAGTCTGAATGCTGTGCCACTCTCGGAGCTGCCTGGGGGAGCCCCTGTGAGCGCTGTGAGCTAGGTAGGAGCTTCACCTGTCCCTTGGAGCTATTGGCTAGAATATCTGAGTCAATGGATGTTCCTTCTCATAGTGTCTCTTCAGTGAGGAAGACTGCTATGTTGTATTCTCTCCAAAAAATGTCTTCCCCGGTGAAACTCAATTCTCCTTTTGAAATGTACATGAGTTTTCCTTGAAGTGTGAACAGACCTCCTAAGTGTCTTAAACATGGAAGGAGTATTGGCCCGAGCCCAGTGTCCTTGTTTGACTGTGTCCCAGGAGGACAGGATGGCCTTGTCCTTGAGGCTTTGTTTCATTTGCTTTTATTTCTTTTGTCAGTTTGAGCAGAGAGGGATTGTGAGACGTAATTTCAGTCTGGGTCAGCTCTGATGGTGTTGCCACAGCAACAATAGAACTTTCTGAAGGGAAGACAACTGGTCCCTTGGCCTCTGAGACGCAGCTTCCGTTTTCAGTTCCTTCATACTGAGCCTGACAAATGTAGTCTTTTTTTATACCAAGTCAAATTCTGTCCTGTTGTTCCTACAGACGCAGCTTGCCCAAGAGGGTTTGCCAGGATCAAAGGTGTGACTTGTGAAGGTGGGTGCCATTCTTGAATGGAACAAATCCTTAGAGGAATGCCCAAAATTAACTATTCATGCTCAAGTCGCTATTTTCAAGACCCTTGAAATATCCATTAAAATAGCTCAGTGTAATCAGCATAGTGCTCTAAGGAAATACCTTCAGATTACCATCTCTCCTCTTTATACAGTTCATAAGGAAGTCCTCAGCCTTCAAGGCACAGGACAGCTGGCAAGGGAGCATGTCTGGACTGCACTTTTATGGACAGCAAGGCTGTAGTCTGCACAGCTGGTGCCCAGGAAAGCTGGTGGTTGCATTGCGGAATATTTTTGCTTTAACTAAAGTAATAACCCACACCACCGTGTTGCAGATTGAATACACTACACAGGAAATGAGGCTACACCTGCTTTTTCTATTTGTAAAGTCTTTATCCTTCTGCTTACTGCATTTCCCAACAGATGTTAATGAATGTGAGGTGTTTCCTGGCGTCTGTCCAAATGGACGCTGTGTCAACAGCAAAGGCTCTTTCCACTGCGAATGCCCTGAAGGCCTCACGCTGGATGGAACTGGCCGTGTGTGTTTAGGTAAGATGCAGGCTTTCCTGTCTACATGCATGAAGCTAACCATCAGCTTCTTGTCCTCCAGGCCAAGTCCAAAGCCAGAGTCCTTACTGGAGACTTGTTTAAATGAGATGCTGTGTGAGGGGGAAATCACTCTAAGATATTGATATATGTGCTTTATTAAAATAGTTTTGGTTTAAAAGATATTTTTACAACTGAAAAGAAAAACTATCACTGAAGCTTTAGTTTCTGATTCTTTAGACAAGTTGAGTTATTCCTATTTTATGAACAGAAGAAAATTAGGCATATCTTGAACCTAGAACTGGAAAAATTAGCATGTACTACCTCACTGTAACTGTACCTTGCCAGTAAAGGAGGGAGGGAGGAGCAAAGGTATGTCAATCATCCTGCTCCCTCCTCTACCACCATGAAAGTACAAATTTTCTTAATGCTTTGTTTTCCAAAGATCTAAAATGCACAGAATCCTTGCCAACACTGTACTGGTGGTGGTTTGGCTTTAGTCTTTATCAGTGTCATAACTGTCAGAATTTGAATTTTATAATGGAAAAAATTTTTTTCACTTATTTTGTGTTATATGTAAAAAATAATTTTTTCTTGGATAGATAACTTTTCCCAATAAGCTGCAGGATAGTAAAGTTTTTGAAAGGACTTGAGTTGGCACAGAACGCCCCAAGACCAAGTTCTCAGCTCAACGGAGATTTGTTTAACCCAGAGGCACAAAGGCAGGTCATAAGAGACAAGGGAGAGAGACAGGGGTGGGGGGTAGTGGGGAGTGGTTTTGACCTGGAGGCCTCTGGATAGAGAGGAGGCAGATATGGCCCATAGGCAAATAACAGTTTATAAATGGAAAAGGAGAAACCTGTGTTAGAATGGGTGGGTATGTTTTGATTAGGCATGTTACTTAGGGTAGCCAAAAGAGGGTTTTTGATTGCTGAACTTCAATACTTTGATAGCTGGACCTCGACAGTCAGCCTCAGGAGGAAGAAGTGGCCAAATGAGGGAATAGACCTCGGTGGCTAGGAATGTAATCTTCCAGTTTAGCAAGGGTGAGTGAATGGGGGTGGGCAAGACAGAGCCATGTTGGTCCTGCTGAGGCCTCCGAGAGGCCTTCAGGTTTAGTTTGCAAACTTTTTATGTGAATCGTGTTTAGAATTTGAGAAAGTAGACAGAGCATGAACAATGGTAATGCCATATTAAACAATCTTTGGTATTTAAATATGTCAATAGCATTTTGCAGTAGTAGTTAGGTGGTAGTTAAATTTACACTACCACAGTTTAATTTACTATAACAAAGACTTCATTTTAAGTTAATTTTGGCAGTATATTTAAATCTGGATGGAAAACAGTATTGTGGTTCATATGGAATCATTTTGAAAGTGTATATTTCAACATAGAAAATAAGATTCTTTGCATTTTTTGCATTTTATTGATTTATTTCTTTGGGGATGTGTGCTGAGCACATGTGTTTGTGGGTGCACTTCAGAGTGTACCAGAAGTCAATTTCTGGCATCTCCTGATGCTCTCCACCTTATTTTTGAGACATGATCTTTCACCACATCTAGAGCTTGCCATTTTGGCTAGACTGGGTGGGCAATGAGCCCCCAGAGCCTACCAGAACCTGGGTTACTAGTATACACCACCAGACTCGGCATGTAAAGAGATTGCTGAAGGTCTGAACTGAATGCAGGTCCTCATTCATGCACAACAAGCCTTTGTAGTGATTTAAAACAAAATACTGGGTTCTTAAGCCTTGTGCTTAATGAACTTTGTCAGCACTTGAGTTGTGCTAAGTTGATTAATTCTGAGGATGGAGAAATTGGCATGTGACAATGTGAAGATGCTGAGAACAAATTAGTGGTAAGTCGCTGCAATAGAGCTTCATGTAAAATAAGGATGGCATTGCCAGTGTTTACAGGATGTAAGGTGATACCAACCAGTGAAGCACAATAGGGAGCAGTGGGGACTGCTGCAAACTCCCAAACACATGTTGTTGGGCTCCAAGTTCCCACTTTTGTTTGCTTGTAAGCCAGTCAAAGCATTTACACATCTTTTGTTGCCCGTGCTCTGGCCATTTCAATTCCCGGTGTAAATACTGATATGAATATAAAGACGCAGACTTACTCTGCCAGACATAAAGACTTTGTACATCCTTAGTTCATGTACCCCTTTGTTCCAGTTTCTCACAGAATGACTTCTGAGCAGAATTCTCCAGTGGTCCTCAGGCTACCTGTACTTAACTAAATCTTCACCTCTCATGAAAATCCTTCCTTCCTTAGTGGCAGTGCTGGGTGAAACCAGCTCATAGAGACCAGTGCTTGGGAAGCTGTGACAATTAGACTCTGGGAAGTGGCATGGCATGCGACTTTTGCTACATGTTCATGTAGACACACAGCATAGAGACTCAAAATGAAACTTTACCATGCTTGCTCTTAAAAAACAATCACATTCTCAGTTTTGATTCTTGCAAGTGTATGTAACTCAGAGTTAAAGACAGATGCAGATATTGACATGACCTTAGTTTGAGAACTCAAAAGATTCAGTATTGACAATAACTGGAATAGTAAACCCGTCTCTTTGCTATAGTGACTTTTCCATCAGAGATGATCCCACCTTTGCAAAGCAGTTCTCAAATTCACTCATGATGTCATGTCTTGGGATTCTTTCACCAAAAGAATCACTTTGTTTGGCTAAAAAAAATCTTTTCTGAACCTGTTATTCATTTTTGTCATTGGACAATGTACTTTTGCAGTCCTACCATCACCCTGTTGTTCAACATATGAGTATATTGTCCAGAGACCATACTGGCTCCACTTTCTTTATGGCTGGTCTTTGTTGCTCCCAATCTCTGGGTAACTCAGGCTAGGCACTAACATACAGTTTCATAAGTTAAGAAGAATATGCTCATTCGTCTAACAAATGATTTGACCCCTTCATAGTGAAGAAGTTCATGGATCTACATGGTTCAGGAGAAAACGCAGCAAAACCCACTTGAAGTGAGAACATAATGTTTCAGTAAAGCAAATTCAATAGATTCTTACCAAGTTGCAAACAGGGTATACTATAGCAATGATGCAGCTGACTATTGCTGTTTATGACTGGACCCTAACAGGACTGACTGGACCCTAACAGTACTGCTGTAAAATGACTTTAAGCTGATGAAAAAGAAGAGTCCATCGTTGAAATTATTTTTCTGATAAGGAAAATGCAAGACCATGATCATTGGCCAAGACCTAGAAGTGCCATGTCGTCAGGCAGGGCTCCCTGTGAGAGTTCAATAACCTGCTAAGAGCCCCACCTTCACTCTCCCTAAACGACTGTTACCATGGTGATGACAGACCGATTTCTTATTTTAAGTCTGTTACCAGGCCCACTGTCATGCACTGCTGTCTTGAGTCTGTTTCACTCAGCACTGTCACTGAGGAAGACAGAATCTTTAGGAGATAGGACAGACAGTCTTAGCTGAGGACAGTAGCCTGAGGCCAGCCCACTGTGTGTAAGTCACTTACCAGACATGGTATAGGGATGTTCAGGGAGTGTTCCGACTTGGGCTCAGCCTGCACCTATGTTCTTCATGCAGATATCCGCGTGGAGCACTGCTTCCTGAAATGGGATGAGGATGAATGCGGCCACCCGGTTCCTGGGAAGTTCCGCATGGATGCCTGCTGCTGTGCAGTTGGGGCAGCGTGGGGTACAGAATGTGAAGAGTGCCCCAAACCTGGCACCAAAGAATACGAGACGCTGTGTCCCCGGGGCCCAGGCTTTGCTAATAGAGGCGACATACTCACTGGGCGTCCATTTTACAAAGGTAAAGGCAAACTAGTCCCTGGCCCACCACACTCCCGGAACAATCTCTGTGCTCTCTGAGAATGGATTTTGTTTTCAGCCTGTGATTTGTGGCCAACCTAAGGTCAGAACCATAAAGTACTTCTAGAAGACAGTATTGATAGAAAGCTGGGAAAAAGAACACTAATCATTCTCTTTCTGTCCTTCTAATGTCCCTCTACTTCCGTTTGACATAGCTTGAGGAGAGGCAGCCCTGCCTACTTCCTCAGTAGCAGAGAGAGATCTCTCTCTTCCTGCTGTTCTTCATAAGTAACAGCCAGCTATATAGGATTGAGACTCAGTTGAGGGTGGAGAACCTCTTCCATAGTGAACATGTTTCCTGTGCCATCTCTGTAGTCATTGCAGACCCCAGCAGCTGTCCCTGTCCATGGCCCAACAAGTGTGGTCTATGGCAATAGATTTTTAAGTTAAGGCAGTGGAGGGACTCATTCCTGCCTCACTCTGCTTTTAGATATCAATGAATGCAAAGCCTTCCCTGGGATGTGCACCTATGGAAAGTGCAGAAACACGATTGGCAGCTTCAAGTGTCGCTGTAACAGTGGCTTCGCCCTGGACATGGAGGAGAGAAACTGTACAGGTAGGATTGTTTTTCTCCCTTAATTAAACCCTAGCTTTCCTGCCTATTTTGGTGAGCATTACAGCCTTCTAAAGCCCATCTTCTCAGTGAGAAAGAATATAATCTCTCTCTCTTTGTCCTTCTCTGTCTGCCTGTTCTATAATTATCTTTTATTGAACTTAAAAGCCAGTTCTCCAAATAATTTTGGGAGCTGCAGAATAGCACGAAACTCAGTTGTTGACATATGAAAATATGATCTTCAAAATATATGAGGACTAAAGAACATCACCAGTAAGAGTCTGTGCCTGTTACATTAACTTGAGTATTCCAGTAATTGTTTTAGTTGCGATAGATGCATTTTAACTTATTTTCCTCACTCGCAAATAGCATTCTTAACCACTTTAGATCAAAAAGAGATGAAGTTAGGAATGTTTCTGCTTGATGACATGCAATTTATTACAAATGCTTGAGAAGAAATGCAGAAGTTGTCCATTGATTATCCAGAAAGACTTCAAACTGCAACTCATCAAAAGACACAGTAAGCCTGGTGTACTGGCATGTGCTTTCAGTCCCAGCAATCAGTAGGCAGAGGCTGGAGAATCTCTGTGAGTTCCTTGTCTATGCAGAATATGAAGACATAGTGAGACTCTGCCTCAATGCATTAACAAATATTTTAAAATAAGATAGTGGCATAAACATTTCTTTCATTGTACCTTTTTTTAATGGCTCGTGTTTTCTTAAACATATTTTGTGTAGGTCCAAGTTCTGTACTGAAAATATGTTACAGGTATGAGGGATTACACAAAAACTTTTGGAGAGTACAGATACCATTACTGAAATATAGAAAGCATGACAAAACACAACACGTAGTTTCTCTTAATTTTTTCCAAGTTGGTAAGTAAACACTTCTCTCCCGAATGTAGCACAGATCACATAGTGGGCTCACTCCAAGGACCTGCTATGTCTCTGGCATTGCTGGGCCTTCCTCCCATGCGAGCATACTGCCTCTGCATTTGGGCCATGCCGAGGAGTTAACTTGGTCCACTCTCTGTTACTACATCTGAGCCACAAAGAGGCCACATTTCAGAATTCAAAGACACAGGCCTACCTGCCGGTTGACCATGACAGTTTTGGCAGTTGGAGAAAGGAATGTGCCTCATGAAGGAGACGTCCCCCTCCACCCGAACTCCTCAGAACATTTCTTCCTACTCTCAGCCCCAACTTCCCCAAGTCTCTCAAGTGCAGCTCCCGCACATGGAAGGCCCTGCCTCTCCAGCACTCTCTTGTCTCATTCTGTGTCTTTCTTTTCCTTGAACACGGGGAGTAGACATTGACGAGTGCAGGATCTCTCCAGACCTCTGTGGCAGTGGCATCTGTGTCAACACACCGGGCAGCTTCGAATGCGAGTGCTTTGAGGGATATGAGAGCGGCTTCATGATGATGAAGAATTGTATGGGTAAGCTTGGCCACGATCTACTGGGTGGCTGGCAGGGAAACCAGACTACTGCAGGCTGGTTTGCTGTGCCTTGCCTGGCTTCAGACCTGTGGCAGCACTCTGGACCGTGGGTATGCTGAAGATGAGAGCTGTCAAGGACACACAAAATCCCTTCCTTGGACTGGAAGCAACACACAGATGACCCAGGACAGTTTTATTTAAAATGGATAACATTATGGTGACCCCCGATTTGTGTTCTGCCCTGCCAGTCCCATGAGAGCTGTGTCTTGTAGTTGTGATACCGAAAACTATTTGGGTCACGATTTCACATGAGGTATTGCCGTTGCCATGGGTACAACCTTTTCAAATTGCAGAAGGGCATGGCTGTCTATAGTGTGCTGGTCTCCACTCATGACCAACTGCAAGTAACCATGGGCCACAGATTTAGATGCTCCTAATCATTTAGGAGACATAAGATGTGTTTTTCAGTTGGATTTGAGCTATAAATATTAAATGACTGTCAACAATAATACAAACCCTTAGTCTATTATGATACAAAGTAAATGTTGCATAGTAACCTCTTATGAACCCGAGTAGTTTGTATGTGAAGATTTTTCAATGGTTTACTATATTGAGAGTAGAAGTTTCATAACTTTTGCATTGAAATGAAAAGTAAAACTTATCCTACTTCTGATCAGATGTGTCTTTATGTATGAGCCACACACCTGCCTCCTAATATCTCTTCTCCTGTACTATATGTGTAAATATATTTTCCTCCGAGTTCTTTAATGGATCTCACATTTTTACCTTTCAGACATTGACGAATGTGAACGTAACCCTCTCCTTTGTAGGGGTGGCACCTGTGTGAACACTGAGGGCAGCTTTCAGTGTGACTGCCCACTGGGACACGAGCTGTCACCATCCCGTGAGGACTGTGTAGGTGAGTTTCTCCCCTTTGTAAGGAAATTCAGTGAGCATAATGGGTAAAGACCAGGAGTCAGTCCTAATGAATGTTTGATCCTGTGGCTCATTACAACCTGGGAATCCAAATTCCTCACATCCAGTTTCTAGACTATTAGGCCCTGGGCTGTTTTCCATGTAAAGACTTCTAAGCAAGGCCATAGGTTCCATTGTCCAGGCTGCATGGTGAGTAAGCTGCCCAGGACATCTCCTGGCTATTGTTCTATCCACACACCCATTCCGTGACCTGTCCACACACCTGTCCCCCTAGTCAGTCAGAGTCCACAGCTCACCCAGGGTCCACATACCCACATAAGATCATGAGAGCTCCTTTGGCACCTCATGTCTCAGGATCTTCTGTCAACAAAGGTCTTCTATTAGCTTCAAGTTCAGAAGGATGGCGGAGGTGACAGCAGAGTGCTGTGGGCATTTGTCCATTACTGCCTTGTAAATCTGCAGAGGATTTACCATGGTCTAGTACATGTGCTGTCCAGCACTGACTTAGCTAGGACACACTGACTTAGCTAGGGTGCACTATCCTCAGGAGAAGTCCTCCTTGGAACTGTCTGAGCACAGATCAGCAGTGCACATACATTTATTTATGAGCCAGGTATATTTCTGTGCCAGTACATGAAATGAACATTAAATAATACATTAAACAGATTTTTTTTCAGTAGTATGAATTTAAACTTTTAAATATTTTTATTTTGATAGTAGTGAAAAAGATTACCCTGGGGATTAAAGAATTTGTGGCTAGACATACTGCAATATAGTGATGCAGGAACATGTTCCTGCATCTAGTTTGCTATAGTTTAAAGGTCATCAACCCTACTGTTACTAGCAGTTTTCCCACCAGCCTGGTCCCACAGCCACTTCAGCCCCAAGTATCACAGAGACGCTGTATTAGATAGATATAAAGCTGTTGGCTTGTTACTAGTGTGTCTTATTGGCTAGCTCTGTCTCAAATATTAACCCATTTCTATTAATCTAAGTGTTTCCATATGGTCTTCTCTTACCAGAGAGAGAGTCTGAACCTCTGCTCTCTTGGTCCTACATTTTGAATCTCCTACCTCTCCCAAATCCTCTTTGTCTCCTAATCCTGCCTATCTTGCTTTCCTATTTGCCAACAGTGCCTTATTAATTAACCAATAAGAGAAACATATTTACAGAATGACATCTCCCATCACCCTACAGCTGAGAAAGCTGTCCCTCAAAAGGACAATTTATATTATAAGAAAAATAAATGTTTTGTAACATGTGTACTCAGTGACTATAACCATAAATTTATATAGCAAAATCTTCTAGGTAATTGTGTGAGTCAAAAAAAAATTTCTCCTATATCCAATGGTCACTGTGTCTAACGTATTCTTTCTGATGAGCATTTTGCATCTTTTAAGGGCCAGTTTAAAAAATGTTGTTTTAAACTAACAGTTGTGAGCTGTGGCTATGTGTCATAGCCAGGCACATAAACAGCTTGACAAAAACAAACATGTTTGGGTCTTAGCTGTCAAAACTCTGGACTAGCATCTTTAGGATAGTTCAGAGTCTATAGGCAACACCTGAATAGCTTTTGAAGACCATGTGTTCGCACCAGTGTAAACCAATAAAATAAAACTATGTCTGTGCACTTTGTGATGGTAGTGACTAGCTGCATGTGGCTATGTAATTGTAATTCAAATTAAATGCCATTGAAAATTGCTCAGTTCTGTTAAAACACATTTCAAGGGCTAGTAGAACATGCAGTTCCATTTTAGAAGCTGTAGACAAAGAAGGGAATGTTTCCAACACAACAAAAAGTTCTGGTGTCAGAAATTACTGACAAGAGACGAGCATCATTACCAAACATCCCTGACTGTCCTGTTTCCTACTCAGGAGAAGGCTGCTCTTAAAGTCTCTTCTAATTTTGCTCTGGAATAAAGCATATTTCTATTTGTCTATTATAGATATTAATGAGTGCTCCTTGAGCGACAATCTCTGTAGAAATGGCAAATGTGTGAACATGATTGGAACCTACCAGTGCTCTTGCAATCCTGGATACCAGGCCACGCCAGACCGCCAGGGCTGTACAGGTGAGAAGAGGGAGCCACACAGGTCTGCATTTCCCATCTCTCAGATCATCAAGTTTTGGCACCAAATATGTCTGCCCTAAAGGCTGTGAGAGTCCTTTGTGCTATAAACGAATGCAAACAGGCCAGATGGTTTGTTGATTTTGCAGAAAACTCACTGGTTTTATCATGAACCCCATACTCTGAACTCCATAGTGTTTATGTCTCTGGGTTCTTTCCTCCTCAGAGGGTGGACTAAATAGTCTGCTATATAAAAGGAAGTGAACACGATTAAGGAAGATCAATTCTATAGTCTTAAATCAGTATGAAGACAAATTGAAAGCTAGCCGAGCATTATCTGTTTAAAAGGAAGATGCAGTAAGACCATTCCTTTGTATGGATATTGACTTGGCATCTAATGCCTTCCCAATGTCTGCACAGATATCGATGAATGCATGATCATGAATGGCGGCTGCGACACCCAGTGCACCAATTCAGAAGGAAGCTACGAATGCAGCTGTAGTGAGGGATATGCACTGATGCCAGATGGGAGATCGTGCGCAGGTATAGAAAAGATTTTTTAAAAAAGAAATATATGCATGCTATGATTATCCTATTACAAATGTGGCTCCAGACTTTGTCAGGTAGAGCCGACACCAATGCCCCCAATGAAAGGCGTTCTTGCTTTCACCGTACACTCACTTTGTGTCATCAGATATTGACGAGTGTGAAAACAATCCTGATGTCTGTGATGGTGGTCAGTGCACCAACATTCCTGGAGAGTATCGCTGCCTCTGCTACGATGGCTTCATGGCTTCAATGGACATGAAAACATGCATTGGTGGGTATTGAAAACAAATTATAGTTTCCGTTCTTTATTGATGAGACTGTCATACAGGGTGAAATATAGTATCTTCCTCCGTCCCCCTCTCCTCCCATATCTCCTCCAACATGTCTACCTCCCAACTTTTGTGTTTGTTTTGTTTTTATTTTCTATAACCCACTGAGTCCAGTTAATGCTGCCTTTATGTGCATGGGTGTGGGGCCTTTCCCTGGACCTTAGGAACCCTGCCAGTGCCACATCCTCCACAAAGAATGGTCCTCCCTCCCTCAACAACTGTCTGTCCACTGACCATAGCTCCTCAATAGGGACTGGATCCAGGAAATCACCTACCACATCAATGTTCCAATTTTAGTTGAGCTGATCTTATACAAGTAACCACAGCTGCTGTGAGCTCATGCATGTGATAGCCATGTTATGCCCAGAAGACAGCATGCCACAGTGTTCCTCCCCCCCCAGCAAATGAGAGTTCCATACATGTGTAAATGCACATACAAATGGAAAGAAGCCTTCTTTCACTGGTACTTAGAAAATGTGAGCCATTTTGCCAGAACTGTAAAATCTGAAAAGGGAGAATTATTTCAGAAACCCTTAAAGGCAAGTAGGTACTTGCCGGCTACACAGGTCTTTCAAGGGGACTGTATTTTGAATTGTATCTGTTTATTTCAGTACTGTGTGATTCAGTTTAAAAGGTGGCTTTTGAATTACTGTGGTGAACAGCAGTAACTAGAAAACGCATTTTCCAGATGTGAATGAGTGTGACCTGAACCCCAACATCTGCATGTTTGGGGAGTGTGAGAACACGAAGGGCTCTTTCATTTGCCACTGTCAGCTGGGCTACTCAGTGAAGAAGGGGACCACAGGATGCACAGGTAAGATTCAGTCTCATGTCTGCTACACTTCTGCCCCAATGGTTTCTAAGCCAACATCATTTCACCATTCAACATCCTTGGACCCATGCATCCTAGGGCCAGTCAACCAGGATATGGCTGCCGTGTGTTGAGTACCATGCATCATCTCTGAGGTGCATGGCGCCTGAGCCACCCAGTAGGAAGGAGTGGGTCATGTCTACCCTGCTTCTGGTGGATCTTGCAGCATCATTCAGTTGCTCAGCATGATTACAGCCCAAATGGAGGGCCAACGTAAAGAAGGAACCTTAACGCAGTGGTTCTCAACCTTCCAAAAACTGCATCCCTTTAATACAGCTCCTCATGTTGTGGTGACCCCCAGCCATAACATTATTTTCACTGCTGCTTCATAACTATGATTTTGCTGCTATTCTGAATCATAATGTAAATAGCTATGTGTTCTAGCTATGTGTTCCAATGATCTCAGGGGACCCCCTTGAAAGGGACATTGTACCCTGAAAGGGGTTGTGGCCCACAAGTTGACAACCACTGGCTTAAAGGATCCACATTTTATTTGATTGGCATAAACTGATAGCACATTCTTAGGTTCTATTTAGACTTTTACTGCCTTTCCCCATGCTTTCTTCCCTTTACTCTCTCCCCTTCTGTCTCCATTGTTACCTCTCTCTCTCTTCTCTCTTCGCTGTTGTTTTTTCACCCGATGCACTCTATATCCCCACTCCTGTTTTTGCTATTTAGTTTTAGAACTTTTGCATACAGATAGGACTAGAAAATGTCATGATAAAGTCTGGCTAGTTATCTCCTGGATGCTCACTTTAAGGTCCCTGTGTGGCATTCTTCTCAAGGAAGCAGTGAGGAGCTCAGGCTTCTGGGACCGCTTTAGCCGACCATCCAGGAATAGGCAGCTGATGAGGGATGAGGGATGAGGTCAAGGCTTTACTACTAGTAAAGGGGATAGAAGCAGTAGTGTGTGCAGTATGAGTTCAGCAGTGGCAGCTAGTAGTCAGTGAGTGGCTAGAACAGATATGAAGCATATTCTAGAAAGTTTTGGGAAACAAAATCTACAAGTATATATATATATATATATATATATATATATATATATATATATATTGTGTGTACACACATTCACACAGCTGTGTATTGCCTTACAGTGGGGATACACCGCAAGAAATGTGTCCATAGAAGAATTCATCAGCATGTTAACATCAAAAAACATTCTTATTCCAGCTCTGCTGCATGTCTAGGCATTATAAGCCTATGGGACCACTGTCACATACATGGTTTGCCATTGACCAACTGCCATTAGCATGCACATGACTGTATATACCTGAATAGACCACATATATGTGCTTCTGTGTAATGTTTGTGACCATAAACACATGCTGGTAAGCATCAGTCCCCTTCCAGGTGTCATCTGAGGATAACACCCTTTACATATTCTCAGATAAGAACGAAATCACAAAAGTGCACACGTAAGTGACAGTTTACAAAAACTCTAAATATATATGTAGCATTGATTGTGTATGTGTGATTCCAGATGTTAATACCAGGTGTTTACACTTGCCAAACAAACATTTTACCCCTGAACTACATTGGGGCAAAATGAAGGATGGGTTTTTGTCTTTTTTTTTTTTTATGTTAAGCTCATTCTTGCCTTCATGTAAAAAATATGTCATAAGTATTAATAGGAAGGAACAGCACAGTCTTTCTCAAAAATCTCCCTTGAAATGTGTGTCTCCAAATCCTTCCCAGGGACTTTTGTCTGAGCCTTTGCAACATGTGGGGGGCTGCCATTCATATCCGCAGGGGACAACAGCTGCGTTTTCTCATTCCAGCAGGAAGTGGCCAGCAAGTTCTTGTAGAGCAAGGCTTGTTAGGTCATGATCATGAAGTTCCACATCTTACCGGAGTGGAAAACAAATTAAAGACGAAGGCAGAGGTGGTGGTTTCTCTCTCCAGCCCCCCCCCCCCGTGTCCATCCTCAACTGTTGTCTTTTCACAAACCCACTTGGAAGCAGACTTCATCAGCTCATGCTTTATCTTTTCCTCTTTAACTGGTTTCTCAGATGTGGATGAGTGTGAAATTGGTGCCCACAACTGTGACATGCACGCCTCGTGTCTGAATATCCCCGGAAGCTTCAGGTGCAGCTGCAGAGAAGGCTGGGTAGGAAACGGCATCAAATGTATTGGTGAGTTCGCAAACAGGAAGACCCTTCCCGCAGGCCCAGCATCCCTCATGGCTCTCGCTTGCACACGCATTAACCAACATTGTCTAGAGGGAACGTCCTCTTCACTTTTTATTTATTCTCTCATAAATCAAAGCTGTCTGCAAAGCTGGTTGCAGGGATCATTCCTGCCTGCGTGTTTCCTTAGCTTTAATATAAATGGTCAAATTACAACAAAATGCTTTGGCATCTGCCTTTTCATGCATGTTGCTCAGTTTTAAAAAATAAAATAAAATAAACATTATTTGATGTGTAGCCAGTGATCTAGACAGCTGTAACATGAAAAGGCGGCTAATGTGTTTTCCCAGTCTTTTCAATAGTGTAATCAGTGTGATTTGAAAGCCAGTGAAATAAATGGAGGAAACAAAGGGGTTTTTCACATGGCCTTAAAAGATGGGAGTCAGTGGACAGTTCTTAGTACTAGAATTGTCCTTGCAGGCAAAGCTGAGCGTTTTGTTGAATTCCAAGAAGTCTTACTTGAGAAAGGTAGGCTAGGCCAATATTTGTCCCAGAGTTCCAGAACCGTTGAGCCAAAGCCTAATAATATTGTATAGCCCTGGGTCAGGGGACTGAATTGTACTCTGGATGTCATTCATAAAACTGCTTAATATGTCCATGCTGCGACAATAAAGAATATATCCAGCTGGTAAAAATTAGCCAGAAGAAGAAAAACCAAGCCATCTGAGGTTCCCATGATGACTTCTCAGTAAAAGCTTATAGTAAAGATTAAATAAAAGCCTTTAATAGCTCTTACCAATAATGTGAAATAATTTGAGTAAAGCTTGCCCGTCCAGCCAATGTTTCCTACTTGTCACATATTTAAAGCCAATTTCAGAGTCTGTATTATCATAGTTTCCAAATGACCTTGCTGTATAACACCCTGTGTCGGCTTCCCCAGGTCTACTGTAAGTCTCTTTCCCAGCCAGCCACACCCACTAGCATTAGTAGCAAGCCCTCACAGGCAGGCAGGCCTGTCCTCGGTCCACTGTTCTTGTCCCATGTGCCTGCTGTTCTTTTGGTTTCCATTGTATGTACCTCATGTCCATCTCTCAGTCTGGCCAAGTATCACAAGCCTGCCTGCCCCATGATGAGACTACAGGGCTCAGTCCAGTACTGTGTCTTCCCTCCCGGCTCAGTCCTTCCCTTTCCCTCCCCTCTCTTCCTCCTCTCCCCTTCCCTCTCAATCTCCGCCCCCCTCCTCCTTCCTTCCTCTCCTCCCTGTTTCCCTCTCTCCTTTCCCTTTTGTCCTCTCCCTCCTTCCCCTGTACCCACTCCCCCATTCTCCTGCAACTTACTCTTCAGTAGCAGTAGCAGGAATCTATAGCCTTTTTTCACAGTTGACATTCACCTCTTTAAATTTAGGAGAAACCCAGCGTTGGCTTCCAGATCCCTGAAGCATTTCCTGGCTTCACTTTCCACTGGCCTGTCCCCTGTTTTGTGCTCTGCCACTCCATCTGCCACTGCATGTGCCATTAATGCCACATCCTGTACTCTTCCTCTTTAGTGGCCCCGTCTGTGTAGCTCCCCGTGAGAAACCCCCATCTCTCCTTCCCCTCACTGAAGTTACGCTTCTTCATCCTCAGAAGAGGAGGTCTGAAGTTGATTAAAAGTCACCTCTTCATGGGGTCTTCCTTGTTCCCTCCGTTTCAAATTAGGTTTTGTCTGTAAGACAAAAGAATATGTAATTCTTTCTTTTCTGCGTTTGATATCCATCCTTCCTAACAGGCTATTAATTCCATGAGATCAAAAACCATGCCTATCCCTCCTTCTTAGAAAATAAATATAGAACTCTGTGCTTATTCTCCCTTATTAAGATCAATGCTATCTCCCAAACAGATCTTCTTACAGTAATAGGACAACTAGTAATAAAGGCCACCATGGGTGGAGGTCACAGTGGAATCTGACTCCAGTTTTCCTTTATGTGTTTGATGAAGATGTCTCGCAGTTCTTGAATTGGTAGCTGGGACCACAGTTATGACATGAAAATTTGGGATTATGAACCTAAAACCTTAGGGACACAGAGCAACGTTCTCATAATTTTGGCAAGTCAAAACCTCCCCGTCTTCATCACCTGTCTTCTTTGTTATGCTCACTTGTCACACAGATCTGGACGAATGTTCCAATGGAACCCATCAGTGCAGCATAAATGCTCAGTGTGTCAACACCCCAGGGTCATACCGTTGCGCCTGCTCCGAGGGTTTCACCGGAGATGGTTTTACTTGCTCAGGTGAGTGACAGGCCTGAAGAGTGAGTGCTCTGATATGTCCGCCTCAGGACACCAAATATGCTTTCCACATTTCCAGAAAACTATGAAGAAGACTGAAATGACTGCTTATTTTAATCCACTAAACACAGAAGCCTGAAAAAGCTTTCAGGGTATTGGTGGGTGCTTTAGAAGTATTGACATATATCATTTCCTGTACTGTTAATGACTATCGTTACCTCTTACTACTTTATACGGTACTGATCAAAAAAAAAAAAAAAAAAAAAAACACAGGCTTTGGATAAGGCCCCTGGGTTCACAGTAGCTATGCTGCTTGCTCCGCGTACATAAGCAGCCTGGGTGGCCTCAGCTCTTCTCGTTTTGAAATAGGCATAACGACCATAGCAGCATTTTTAATCACTAAGTGGATGATCTGGGGGAACCCCTCGGCTCGGGAAGACGGGATGCTGCGCAGTGGCACAGTGTCTCTTTCTAAGGCACATCATCCAGGCTGCTTACTGTCCTCCTCGGAGTGTTACAGGCTTTTCCCCAGTTTTGAAAGGCTTCATCGGAATAACAGAAGCAAAGGGCACACCCGTTGCCACGTCACTCCTGCCACTCCCTAGGGTCCAGGATGAAGAGTTGTCTCATTGCACCCACATGCAAGACGAGGTCATCCTTTTGGGCAAGAAAATTCACTTGACAAGGGAGGTGTCTCTCAGCTGACATTCACTCCACTTTAAACTCCTAGTTGTTAAGACTCCGTCTGTATAATTC
The DNA here is from genome assembly GCF_943737965.1 of Phodopus roborovskii. Taxonomy (NCBI): domain Eukaryota; kingdom Metazoa; phylum Chordata; class Mammalia; order Rodentia; family Cricetidae; genus Phodopus; species Phodopus roborovskii. Next base: position 17,931,350 of record NW_026126549.1, on the reverse strand, counting down.
ACACGAAGTGCAGGCACACAAAGCGCAGACACATCCGTTTCCGGTGCCTCTTTAAGAAAGCGTGTCTGTTTGGCACTGACTGTTTCCTGGACTTTGTTATGTGCTCCAGTGTCAGAGAAAGAATGGTGTAGGTGGCAGAGACATCTGCAGTCTGAATGGGGCTCAGTGGGAGGGACCCTTGCAGCTCGCTTGGCCACTCTCAGTCCCAATCTTTGTAGTGAACTCAGTGAAAACTGCAACCTGGTTAACTGCCACACCACCTGGCTCAGGACATGCTGACATCTGCCCTCCTCCCTTTGCTGCTTCACAGAATTAACTAGATCATCTTGAAGGTCTTTGAAAAGTGTCTATCTGTGTCATTTTGGTGAGACGTTAGTAATAGGAAGGAAACTTTGTTTCCATGGTGTCTCTAATCTCCTTTAAGACAATTCAGCTAGGGAAATGGGGAAGTGTATTGCTCTGCTTTCAAATGAATGGATGGGGTTCCAGAGCTCTTGGCCATATCCATTTACACTGCTTTTAATACCGACTAACCAGTGGGTATTAAGGAGACCTGAGAGAAACCCCATCAGTCTATATTATAGCCTAGTGTTAGGGAGCTTCGATCTCAGGCGTCAGGCCCTAACTCTAGTGAATGGGTTAACCGTTGCTTCATATTAATGAACGCCAACACCGGCCACTTATTTTATTCTTGAAACCTGGACCTTAACTGAGATGTCCTTTTTATTGTGCAGACATTGACGAGTGTGCAGAAAACATAAACCTTTGTGAAAACGGCCAGTGCCTGAATGTCCCGGGAGCTTACCGCTGCGAGTGTGAGATGGGCTTCACCCCAGCCTCAGACAGCAGGTCCTGCCAAGGTGGGTTCGCCAGGCTTCCAGCTCATTTTCAAGTTGGATCAGCTACAGCAAATGAAGCCACGGAAAGGGCTGGAACAGGCAGCACCTGGAAGCAGAATACACGGAGCATGCCCCACATATAAAAGCCACTCGTTTAAGCATGGATTATTTTGTGGAATGAATAATGAGGAAGGCTGGCTTTCATCTCTTATGAAATATTTCTGGCTAAGATCCAGTAGTTGGAGGTTTGGCTTATTCTTTTTTTTTTTTTTTTTTTTTTAAGCCATTTCCTTTTTTCCTTTTGTGTCGCTAAGTAAATGACAGGGGACACCCGTCTTCGGTTTTTAAGTGGTGATCCCTTGCCTACCTCAGCCACCTGTGTTTATTATGATCAGTAAAAATCAAAGCAGCCTGTTTCTGGCATCTCCTTTCCTGTTTGAGTGTGAGGTGTGTATGTCTGAGACTAGAAGCCTCCTAACTCCATCAAGGACTTGTTCACCACTGCTCAAGAGGAAAGGAAAATATATATATATATATATATATATATATATATATATATATATATATGTATATGATCTCCTAAAAAAACTGGGCTTTGTGTCTAGGGGGAAAAATGGATTTTCTCTCAAGTTAGAAATTCAATTCACACATTACATGTAGTTTGGGCCATCAAGGTGCTATGGGAAATATAACACAATTGAAGAAGGAAAAGAATTTAGTTTTGTTGTGAGACCATGAAACTTTGACAAAATTTAACATTCAAAGAAACCCTACCAAAAAAATTTTTTTCAACAAAAGTCAACCCCCTCAACTCCAACAATGGCTCCTCCTCATCTCCCCACTCAAGCTAACTATGGAGCAAAGGTCTTAAAATGAAACAAATTTGAGGTCCTTTACTCACTATAGTGTGAAAGAAATGACAAGTACCCACAATGACACACAATCATGTCCATATCAACCAGACAGAAACAAATTGTAATGGGGATGCAAAGGCAGGCCTCACCCCCACCCCGGCATCAGAAAGTAGACCTTGAGAGAGAAATTATGCCTGAGAGACAGAGAGTAACCATTAAGCAGTATGGATTGCATCTGTGCACGGTGGTAGATGAAAACCCTCGGGGAAAATGGCATTCTCTTACAATCTGCTAGCAATACATTCTATATGTTTGAATTATTGAGTACAATAATATAAATAATAATATAAATGCAGTATTTTTTTTTGGTGTTTTTATCCAAAACAGTTATAGTATCAGACACTTGGGTTAAGTGGCAAAGCACTAACCTAGCATGTGTGAGTCTCTATGTTCGATCCCTTGCACTGTAGAAATGAGGAAAAACAAAAGATACCCATTGAACCAAAATAGGATTTGTTTTATATATTATCCTGTAGATAAGCATGCCTTACCACTTGAACTATACATCTAGCCAAAGATAAAGAAAGAAAATGTTACTGCTTATAAATATCTTAGGATTTAGAAAAATGTAGTTACATATTAAAAACTTTAAATATCTTTGTAAACAAAGAGGTGACCTTATTTTGCATGTCCTCAGATATTGATGAATGCTCCTTCCAAAACATTTGTGTCTTTGGAACCTGTAACAATTTGCCTGGGATGTTTCACTGTATCTGCGATGATGGCTATGAACTGGACAGGACAGGAGGAAACTGCACAGGTACTGTGAGCCAGTGCTTGACAGAGGTATTCTATGCTAAATACATAAACTCAAAATCTTCTCAGATTACCTGTACATTAGGCTGTGTGTGTTCCAAAAAAAGAAAAAGAAGTATACATTCTGATACATTTACTTTCTACTATGGAATTTATTTGTGTTTAGATAAACAGCCTCATTATTTAATACAAAACTAGTATGTATTCATATACATGTGTTAGCATATGTCAATTTGTATGTGTTTTTCTTATTTTTTAATAAAATGTATTACAGACAAACCTTGCAAATAAAAGAGAAAAGCACTCACCAAAATTAACCAGACCAGGAGTCTACACATTTAGGTGAACTTCTCCACAGGCTGACTAGCAATTCTCAACCTGTGGAGCTTCTCATTGGACTCTTCATTGTTCTTAAGCAGATCTTTTTTCTCCCTCAGAATTGCAGCATTTGATTATTGCTTATACATTAGGATAGTAAATGGCATTGTTGAAATGTCATTTCTATGAGTTCCAGGCCTTTCTGGTCTATATAGTGAACTTCAGGCCAGCCAGGGCTATAAAGTATAATCCTATTGTCTCCCCACACACCCTCAAAAAAATACACACACACACACACATGCGCGCACACACACACACACACATACACTCACACATACACGCATGTGCACACTATGTAAAATCCCCACCACTATAGAACCTACTTTAGGCTTATGTTGACCCTTTTGTTTTCATTTTACTGAGGCTTCCACAGCAACTCTAATAACTTGGGGGAAAGATTCTCTCAGTTCCTTGGAATAGCAATTCGTATATAGAAGTAAAGGTGTTAACATGGGCATCTTACATGTTCATAGATATTGATGAGTGTGCCGATCCCATAAACTGTGTCAACGGCCTATGTGTGAACACGCCTGGTCGCTATGAGTGTAATTGCCCACCTGACTTTCAGCTGAACCCCACTGGCGTGGGTTGTGTTGGTAAGTGAAATATAAACGAAATAAATAGAATCATACAGACAGAGCTGAGTATTTGAATTCTCTTGACAATTAACTATGTGTTTGATACAATTCATTTGAAGAAAAACCTGTTCACTTAAGAAACACTCTAGATCATTCCAAGTTTATAATTTGAAGGACAATTCTGAGTTAAAAAAAAAAAAAAAACAAGAAAGGAGGTAGTAGATGTTAGCAGTGACTAAATCCTTACTAAAATAAGCAATAGTTTTTTTTTTATTCAGTATAGATTTTATTTTCTGTAAACTCCATTAAAATCATTTTAAAATGTTAAAAAGGATCCATTGAATGTAGATAATATAGGACAATGCTTTTTGCATCTTAAGATCTATGAACCATAGATTACTATCCTGGTTTTATATGTCAAATATATTAGCATACCAACTCTTTCATAGATGTAAAATGTTCATTATATCACTTGAGGTGAAGCAGAATTAGAAACCAATGTAGACACTGTACAGATTTTATTTTAATGCAATCCAAACTCTCAGGAAACTGAGGCAAGAGGACAGGAAAAGATAGGAATGTTGAATGAATTCAAAGCAAGCAGGGGAGGGACCATAAGTTAAGTCAGTTCTCTGCACCTAAGACTTGGCATCAGAAACAAATGAAAATATCAAAGCATAACAGTGAAAAGCAGCCAGATGGTTGCTCTGTGTGCAGCCAGGAGTAAAGGTACTTTGTGGACTCATAAAGACTTCCAAGTACCCTGATTGGGATAGGACCTCTTAGGGGTGGCCTGGCCTAAAGCAGTTCTTCTGAAGGATTACTTTAGCTACAAAGGCCAAAACAGACTGGCCCTTGACCAAGGATTGAAGCTGAGAGCTTAGTTAGAGGACCATTGTAGTAATCTAGGTTAGAAAAAGATGGTGATATCTGGAATTCAGACTAAGGAGAAAAGGCATCAGTGATGTCAGTTGCCAGATACATTTTGATGATTAAGTTATCAGGCCTCATTATTGCTGGAGTGAAAAAAGAATGAGTTAGGGGTCAGAAATAGCAGCAATCCTGGACAGCCAAGAAAGGTGGAAACTTCCACCCGCCGCAAAACCCCTAAGACTCAAGAAGTACAACAGATCTGTGTGTGGAGCAAAGAGTATCCAGTGTAATTCCTGGAAGTGTTAACTTGGAAATAACTGATAATTCTCAAGAAAGAAAAACAAAAGCTGAAAGGTTTAGAACTCAGAAGAAGGGTAAGAGAGAAGTCTGACTTGAGATCGCTCCAGGGAAAAAGAAAATTTGCTGTTTAAAGCCATGTTTCAAAACGGCGACTATAGAGACGAGGCAGCCTTTACAGGCGATGGGACCTTTCACAAGAGAGATCCAGTTTGACAGTCTGTAAGTGTTGCTGCTGCGAAGATTGCAGGAAAGCCATTGAGGGACGCAGAAGAGGGAACAGAGCAGAATGAGACTGTTAACATGTTATGAGCTTAGTTAACTCAGCACAGGTATGTTTCCACTTCTTCACAAACTCAAGGTACAGAGTAATCATACCCAGTTCTCTTATATTCACCTCATTCGAAATGTCCACCGTACCCCCAAGTAAGGAATGCCTCACTGCGTTGTTTATTCCGTGAATATATGGAAAATGCTCTGTGGTCTCCAGTGACTGCCGCGTGTCGTCCTTTGTTATGACTGACTCAATCTTGAGAAGTTTAAAAACAAGGGACTGTCTTGTGCCAGGAGTTAGGATGCACCCTCCACATCTGCGTGTAAAATCTTGACTTTAGCCCTCCTTAGGGGGGAGGGGACGGTGGTTCTCTCCAAAGCAAGGACCACTTTAAGCTCTTCCTTTGTTTTACAGACAACCGTGTGGGCAACTGTTACCTGAAGTTCGGTCCTCGAGGAGACGGAAGTCTATCCTGCAACACAGAGATCGGGGTGGGTGTCAGTCGCTCCTCCTGCTGCTGCTCCCTGGGGAAGGCCTGGGGAAACCCCTGTGAGACGTGCCCCCCTGTAAATAGCAGTAAGTATGGAGTGGTAATAAGAGGAACAGAATATCCCATGTCCAGATAGAAATAAGTTGCTATTGTATTCTTGAACTGGGGGCTCAGGGCGGGATGGCTTTGGACTGTTGTCAATAGTTGTGCTAAAATCTGCCAAGAGTATTTTGCAGAAAAGGAATTTTAGTTCATTTCTTCCTGGTTTTTTTTTTTTTTTTCATTTTATTTCTCTAGAAAGTCATATTACCCACAATCCAATCCAAATGGTCATAATATGGATTGTCCATGGTATCACAGATGAAGGCCAGTCCCAGCTCTTCTTGGAGGTTGTTAGTTCAGGTCCGTAGGTGGAGTGTATCCTGGAGTCAGTCACAGAGCACCTTAAATGGAAACACGTGTTCCCATATACACAGAACCCAAACCTTTGTACCATAGACTCCTGACACTTTTATTTACTTGCCAAAACATGTATGATATGAATTACCTAAAAGGAAGTGTTTTCTTTAAAATAAAAACCAGAAAAAATGGTTTTCATTACCCCACTGCATGTTACTGATGAAGTAATGATATTTGGAAGTAAAATGTGATATACATTATTACAAATGCATTTGGAAGGACGCAAAGAAAAATACCCTCCCCCACCCCAAGGATTTGAGTTGGGCCATTGCTAAATGTTTGCCGATTGTTTCAACCACTTGGATCCAAGAATCAAACTTCTTGTTTACCTTTTCTTTTTTCCCAGCTGAATATTACACCCTATGTCCCGGAGGGGAAGGCTTTAGACCAAACCCCATCACCATCATCTTAGAAGGTGGGTTCGTCACTAGTTCTCTCGTAGGCTTTATTTAATAAGGAAAAGGGCTTCGTTAAGAGGGAATCTGCTACAAAAGTTGGTATAAAACAGTGCCAGCAGGCTTCTTGAGTGGAATTACAGGTAGGCAGTCTTTCTCGCACACATGTTGAGCAAGAATTTTACTGGGAAGTAGCCATACATGGCCTGCATCTGGTGTTCAGTTGTTATGTGAAGAAACCCTTGTTACTTTGTCCCCAGCCAACTCCCCACAGCTTGCTTCCATTACTCTCCCCAGAAAAACAGCAGTTCTGCAGCAAAAGCAAGAGAACCACAGTGAGAATAAACCAGCACTTGAGGGCTTCGCTTGAGGTGCACAGATGCCTGTGGCCCATACACGCTGTCTTGTTTGAAAGCTGAAAATATTGACTCTTTGGTTATAATGTTTGTTGTTAATTAACTGTCTCCTCTTGTAGACATTGATGAATGCCAGGAGTTACCAGGACTCTGCCAGGGTGGGAACTGTATCAACACGTTTGGGAGTTTCCAGTGTGAATGCCCACAGGGCTACTACCTCAGTGAGGAGACCCGAATCTGTGAAGGTGAGGGGATCTGGTGCTATTCCCTAACACAGTGTCTCCCTGAATCCTACTGGAGGAGTCTGTTGAAACTGCTGATAGCTTTTATCTTTCTATAGCAATGTTGTGCTTTTGTATAATGATAAATTCAATTTGCAATTATTTATTAGAATTTTTTTCTGAAAATGGAATTATGAGTATGAAATTAGTTACATGTAAACACTGACAATAATTTTAAGTAGGAACAGGCAAACTTAAATGTGAAAATGTGAAAGTCAGTCAATATTGGTTGATAATTTCTAAACGTTGGATATAATATAAAGACACTGAAATGTTGCATGGATTCCTCCCCGTCCCTGTCATGTTGTCGTTATCGTTTTGTTTCTAGGAGACCTTCTTGCCCATTCTTGCTCTTTTTGCTTCAATTTCTGGATAACAGTATAACTTAAGTGTATGTGGTAGGGTGAGGGGTTGTTTCTAAAACTGACCATTAAGAATGACACATTATTCTATTGCAGCCTTTAGTTTTGAACTTATTGCCCAAATGCATCTGAAAGAAATGTGATTTAGCCTACACTGAGAACCTAGGAGGGGGACTACTAATTTGAAAGGAGGATCACATAACCTACTCCCAGTTTAAAACTGCTGTTAAGTTTTAATTCGAATGGGCATAGGAAAAAGCAAACTTCAAAGACATTCCTCTTGGAGGACATGAATTTCCCCAAATATGTACAGGCATGAGGAAACTTTTTTATAGTTCATAGTTTTTTGGGATTGGGAGCTTTTTATTTTTATTTTATTTTTTAAGTATGTTCTTGTGGGAAAAAAACAAAGTAAGTTCTTGTGGCATGTAAATGTAAATACATCCTTTGGTGGTATTTTTTATTTCTGAATCTTATAAACACGGCATAGGGGAACCACCTGTATTCTCTTTAGTAGGCTATATCATGTAGAGTCATAGAACCAACCTAACTCATGGATGACCTTGCCTCTTATAGACATTGATGAATGTTTTGCCCATCCCGGCGTATGCGGACCTGGAACCTGCTACAACACCCTGGGAAATTACACTTGCATCTGTCCACCTGAGTACATGCAGGTCAACGGAGGACACAACTGTATGGGTTAGTAGCCGGCACTGAGATGCACTCCTGGAGTCAAGGTTGCTGGCTTTGCACCTATGGTCGATCTGTTGTCAGAATTACTGTTCAGGGCATCTGAAAGGCAAATCGGAATGCAAAATCTTTATGAATGGGAAATCTTTATGAATGAGGAAGTGCTTCAGAGTCCCATAAGCTCCTCTACCTCAAGCCCTTAATCTTCCACCACATGGTGACATATTCTGTAAATCTGAGGTTTAAAAAAAAAAATAGGATTTGGAGTTACAGGTCTTAGATGATTTTGCTTCTCTCTCTCTCTCTATCTATCTATCTATCTATATATATAGATAGATAGATAGATATATAGATATATAGATATATATATTTAAACACTTGATTCTTTTTTCAATTAAATTAATCAATACATTTAATTAGATGGATATTTTAGTAGAAGAAGAAATGCATGCTAATTAGCCCACAAAATGCCTTGCCTAAATGCAGGGGCTGTCCATGTGAACATAGCAGAGCAGTTCAGAGAGTTAAGATAGCTGACCATGACAGACCTTTTCCAGAGTTGCAACCCTTAGGAAAGTCGACTGAACATGTTTGTTGGCCTCCCTGCTCTTGATGCTGAGCTGACCCATTTCTCTCCATGCAGACATGAGGAAAAGCTTCTGCTATCGAAGCTATAACGGGACCACTTGTGAAAACGAGTTACCTTTTAATGTGACCAAGAGGATGTGTTGCTGTACATACAATGTGGGCAAAGCCTGGAACAAACCTTGTGAGCCCTGCCCAACTCCAGGAACAGGTAGGAAGCTGACACTCTGTCTGGTCAAGGCTTTGTCTGACACAGTCACACAAAGGGGCCCAGTTCCACAGAGAGATGCCCTTGTTCGGCTTGGTTCAAGGTAGCAGAAGCTTGAGGTGCCAGCTTGTTCACAGAGCATAGATCAGAAGGCAGAAGCAGGTGCCACCTTAAAGTTCAACCCTTCTGGAATGCTTCCACCAGGCATGACCAACCTCTAAATGCTCCAGAGCCTCAGAAACAGCAACCTCAATTTAAAAGCCAGAGGCCAAGTATTTAAAGGGTGAGCCAAGCAAGGGCATCTCAGATGCATATCGCAACAGCCTTCCCTCACCTGGTTTGTGTTCCATAAGAAGTGAAGACATTCTCACCTGTTTCCATTATCAAACTCCAGAAGTCAAAGTTCAAGATTACTGGTTTGGGAAAGTAAATGTCATTCTTCTCTGAGAGTAAACAAAGGGCTTAGGTCTGGGTGGACAGGTCTATATGTATATGAAAGTCCTGTCACTTACGTGACCCAAGCAGAGGACTTGCCTGTTCAAATGACACCTTCTCTGGAAAATGGGTTAGTCAATCAACAGTGGCAGGGGCTATTCCATGTGGGTGCCCTGCTTTCTGATAAACTGAGATGATTGATGTATGGATAGGAGGGTGGATGGATGGATGGAAGGACGGACAGACAGACAGATGGTAGGTAGCAATAGGTGGGCAGGTAGTTAAGGAGATGATAGGCAGGTAGATAGATGGATGATAGATGATAGAGAGATATGGATGGGTGGGTGGGTGGGTGGATAGATGGATGGGTATCTGAAAATGGCCGGGCTATTAGAAGCCACTGAATTGAACAACTTTGTGTTTACTGATTCTAGAAAACTACAAAATCCTCACACTGATGTCACTAAGAGTCACATGCCATACACATTTTACCATTTTACCATACACACTTTTGTCATGACAGCCATCTGAAACACTTTGCTCTAACACAGCAGTGTTCCTTTAAGTTTCTGTTGACTTGATGAGTCGGTAAGAATGAACCTGATAGTCTCTATTTTATCTCTTGACAAATTGTTGCTTTTATTTCTCACATTCCAACAGGTAGACCATAAACAAAAACAAACAAAACTCCACCCTTGCTCATGGGTCATCTCTGGCCCGAATCTCCACTGCAAAACCTTTTCTGCACATCTGTGCCTTGTACAATGATGGCCTCCTTAATTAAATTCAGTGTCTCAATCTTAATTCATAAAGTATTTTTGTTATGATTAAAAACTTTTATTTATAATTAGTGTGTGTGTGTGAGTGTGTGCATGCCCGTGTGTGTATGTGTGTGAGTGTGTGCATGACCGTGTGTGTGTATGTGAGTGTGCATGCCCGTGTGTGTGTGTGTGTGTGTGTGAGAGAGAGAGAGAGAGAGTGTGTGTGCATGCCCGTGTGTGTGAGTGTGTGCATGCCTGTGTGTGTGTGTGAGTGTGTGCATGCCTGTGTGTGTGTGTGTGTGTGTGTGTGTGTGTGTGCAGTCAGAGGACAACTCTGTGAAGTTGGTTCCCCCTTTCCACTTTGATGGTCAGGCTTGCTCCACGGGAACTTCTACAGACGAGCCACCTAAACAGCCGACTGAAGCATTAGTAAAGGTCTTAGTAGCATAAGGGGAAAAAAACCTAATTGCCAAAGAAGTTTTGCCTTCTTTAATATTTTTCTTACCTTCTGATATCAGATCAATAAAAAGCTGATGATAGAGATGGTGATGATAGAGAATGCCTAGACCATCCCTTTGTAGAAGCAGACATTGTTATCAAATGCATGTAATTGCAATTTAAAAGACTGCTTGTAAATAATGTAAAAAAATGCTCCTGTTGGTGCCAATTATGGTATAAAGATAATTTGAATGTATCTAAGGATGTTAAGAGTGCCTGCCTATGCTTCTGTTTTAAAGCCGACTTCAAAACTATATGTGGGAATATTCCTGGATTCACCTTTGACATCCACACAGGAAAAGCCGTTGGTGAGTTTGTCCCCATTCTATTTGTGAATGCACACATACATACATATGCATGTATATGTCACATTTAGTACTCAAGTGTCTCAAAATGTAACAGTACCACAAAAATGTAATCATATGGACTCTAAGCTAATGTGATCAGTAAATTAATCAAGAAACCATCTTCCAGACTTTGACCAAGTGTTAATAATAATATATTTCATCAGCATAGCCTAGCAATTAAAGTATGATAATTACTTTTCAATCTCAAAGTTCCATGCATACCATGCAAAAATTCAGATTTCCATTCATGCATATTGTCTTATACAGCTAAATAATCTGCCTTGTGTTATGTGTGTGGGGGGGAGGGTGCCTTATGTGTGTTTGTGAGGGTGCATATGTATGGTGTGCCAGTATTTCTAAAGGCCAGAGATTGGTATCTGATGTGGTTCCTCAACACTTTCCACATTATTTCCTGAAGCAGGGTCTCTCACTGATCCTAAAGGCTACCTACTCAACTAGACAAGCTGGCCAGGAGTCCCCAGGATTCACCCATCCTCTGACCCCACCCCCTCAGCCCTGGGATTACAGATGCATGCCACCATGTCCAACTTTTATGTGGGCACTGGGTATCTGAACTCAGGTCCTTATGCTTACCCACCGAACCATCTCTCCAGCCCCTTCATCTTATTTCAGCCGCTACTTATTCTTTTCAAAAATACACCTCATTTTGTTGTTGTTGTTTATTTTTTTGTATCATCCTTTTCATTTGGTCTCACTATGAATTTACAGAATTCCTTTTCAGATAATTTTTTTCCTTCCGAATGTACTTTCTGTTTCAAATTCTATTTTCCCCTCCTAGTTTAAACAATAGGATTTTACATCTCTGGAAGCAGTGTGTGTGTGTGTGTGTGTGTGTGTGTGTGTGTGTGTGTGTGTGTGTGTAAAAGTTACATTAACTTGAGAAAACATGGTTTATCGAATGAACGTAAGCCATTAGGATGACCTGACGCCACGGGTGGTTGGGGCTTGATTCCTTAAGAGGTGAGCTTGCACTCTTGCCACTTAAAATCACTTTCTGGGTTTCACCAACCACCTTCATTTTTCCACCGCTCCTTAGAGGAATTGTGCAGTTCTTCGTAAGCCACAAGGCCATTTCTGCTGGTTTGCATTTAACGTGAAACTGTATATTTTCATTTCAGGCTACACATAGTATTACTTTAAGGTAAGATAGTAAATACCTTTAGCAGAAACACATATATTTCACTAAATCTATTCAATTTCAGACATTGATGAATGTAAAGAGATTCCAGGCATTTGTGCAAATGGTGTGTGCATTAACCAGATCGGCAGTTTCCGCTGTGAATGCCCGACAGGCTTCAGCTACAATGACCTGCTCTTGGTCTGTGAAGGTAATCTGAGGAATATATGTCCAAATCCCAAAAATGTAAGTGGCTTTGGGGTGGGCTTCCTATTTTGTACCACCTCTTCTGTAGTGTTTAAGACTTGAGTGTGGAAGTTGGTGAACTGGATGTGACCCTAGTATAGCAGTGTGGAAGACGGTTTACCTGGACCCCATTGCTTTTGCAGACATCGACGAGTGCAGCAATGGCGACAATCTTTGCCAGCGCAATGCAGACTGCATCAACAGCCCTGGCAGCTACCGCTGCGAGTGTGCAGCTGGCTTCAAGCTCTCTCCCAATGGGGCCTGCGTAGGTAAGCAAGAGGCTAGCAGTCACCAAATAACAGCCTGTGGATTCCCTGTTCTCGAAGGACTCCTGGCTTCCTCACCACAAAATCCTTTAAGGATGATTTTAGAAAGACTGTGCAACTCAATCTATTCGTCATGCTGGAAACACTTCCACCATAACGTTCAGATTCTTCTGCTGAGAAACGAAGCTCCTTCAGTGGATTTCTCTGGTATAAAATAGAACACTTGAGGTCCCAGGCAACCCACAAGCATTGCATGACTGAAAGGAGAAAGTTGGGTACTTGAAAGGCTTGCTTATTTTGCTTCAGCTATTGTTCTGGTTCATTCTCAGCCTGTCTATAATAATAAATAGCAGGTTAGAGAAACCGCATCTGTGAAAAACGAGGGAAACTTAATAAAAATCAGATATGTATAACATGTGGGTTTTTTTTTTCCTGTTTTAGATCGAAATGAATGTTTGGAAATTCCTAATGTTTGCAGTCATGGCCTGTGTGTTGATTTGCAAGGAAGTTACCAGTGCATCTGCAACAATGGCTTTAAGGCTTCCCATGACCAGACCATGTGCATGGGTAAGAAGGGTATTCCTATCCAGAAAGTGACATGAGGCTGGGCTTAAGGACCATGCTAAATGGTTTAAGGCTTTGGGGTAAAACTTGCAAGTAAGGGCATATCATAGTTGGCCCTCTACTCAGTGGTTCTCAACATTTCGCTCCAGAAGTTCATGTGGCGTGACGTTCATTTGGATGAACTTAGGCCTAGGAGGAATTTGTCCACACAATGCATTTCAGAATGCAGAGGGAGAAGTAGGGGTGACAATGTTAACACACATGCAAATATGCATCCTTTTTATGCCAACTGTAGCTTAGGATTTAGTGGCTTTGTTTAAGATTTAGCTCTTAAAATAATTGCAGGCAGGAATACAACTATTGTCTTTAAAAATTCCCAATAGCTGGTTAATTGTTGAGAGTGTTGGTTAATATGTTTCCAAAGGCAGGTGGGCAGGATGCAGTGAGGCTGGGATTGAACCAAATGTCTTAGCTGTGATATCAGCAGAGGGTTGTGCTTCTGCCGGAGTTCCTCTCTACACTTCATATTTAAAGGAGGAAAATTAAATTAAAAATGGGGTTATTTGTGAGTAGTATATTGTCCTTGTAGAAAAGACAGGTCTTTTGTGTATCCACTCTATAGGGATTCTAAATGAGTATTAAAATCAGGTTCAATAGTGGAATCGGAAAAGCCTCAGTTTACCCTGGGAGCACTTTCCCACCATGGGCTGCCCCAGAATGACAAGAGAAAAAAAAAATCTCCTAACTGATGCTTATGAAAAGTATAATATAGATTCTGTCCCACGTGCGTGGACTTTCTGAGAAGGCTTGCTTACGGTGACACAGGGGTCTCCTTCTATACTCTCTCAAAGAGTATAGTCACTACCAAAAACAAAAATCTGTGATATTTATGTCTCAGAAATTCATAGGGGAAAAGTACGTCCCTATATTAGCAGTTCTCTGGGACGGAGACCTCTGGGACATAGCTTCTCCTGAGGGACTGTGCGTTCCTTGTGTGGTGGTCCTGCAGTCTGTCGTCCCAGCACAAGGGTCTGCTGTCTGCAGTCACAGATGACCTTGCTAACTATTCCCACCAGGATTTTTGAAAAGCTCATGACTAAATTCTAAACAAACCCCTATTTGGATTTCATTACTTCATTAAAGGGACTAAAGCTTTCCATTATGAAATTAAGATGTATAAATTCTCCAACAGGTGTTAATGATGCGTTAACATTTGATAAGCATCTCTGCTGGTGACGTGTTCCTACCCTTTGCTTCTGAGAATTGTATATACCAATAAGTTAAACTATTTTCTCTTTTGTGAGTTTGCAACCTTGATTTGTTCCGTCCTTTTCCCTCCTCCTCCCCCAGCCGCCTTTCTTCACAATTCCTCAAACAAACATGGGTCCCTAGCACTATCCTGGGGCAAATCCAAATAATGAAGTAGTGGGGATGAAGAGATGTTGAAGTGAGTTACTGGTTCTAGTTAAAAGCTGAGTTCTTCTCTGTAGATGTGGATGAGTGTGAGCGGCATCCATGTGGAAATGGAACCTGTAAGAACACTGTTGGATCCTACAATTGTCTGTGCTACCCTGGGTTTGAGCTCACTCACAACAACGATTGTCTCGGTGAGTCCTTCTGTTGGTTCAGCCTTGCTTCTTTTATCCCAATAAAATGCACAGAAATAAAATCAAAGAGCACAGAGGACTTCTGTTGTTAAGCTTGCACACGTGCCAGAAGATAGGCAAAGCCATCTATAGTTTATAGACACACAGATTAAGATACACGGGGTGAGGTTATAATATGGGCCATCATTATTTTATTCGGGAAGAAGTCACTTACACGAGAAACGGATGACCCCCAAGTTTCCTGCTCCAACAAGTGCGGGCAGGGTAGATATCTCACTATACTAGTTACCTACAACCATTTGTTTCCCTCAATATCTCAAGACCTTCCACACAAATCCAGTTTATTGGGGAGAAAGGTCATTGGGACACAGGTAAATAGATCAGGACTGATTTATAGTTTAGGCTCTTTGTCCTCTTGAGGTGAGACGGTGAGAGACCCTCAATTATTCTTATGTTACCTCACATATTTTATGTGAATTCCTGCCTAATTTACACTTGAACCCCAGCAGATTCTACATACCCATGTCCATGTCTTAAAATTTCCTTGTCCAATTTCAAAAGCATATAGCACCTCCCCCCCCCAAAAAAAGCACAATGAACAGGCTTTGACATGGGCCCTCAGACCACACCTATGCTAAATAGAGGATTTCAGCTTTTGCCTCCCACTGACATACCAATGGGACATGGGAGTTGATGCCAGGGAGGTCCCCCAAGGAAATGGAGTAAATGTGAGAAAGAAAAAAAAAGGCAACACTTGTACATTCCCTATCTGCTTTGCAAGGTAATACAACCGTAGCCACGTGACCTGGAGGTGCGAAGGAAGAGTTCAGGATGCCCGTCTACCATTGCAGGATCATCACAGCCCATCCCACCTCCTAATTACCACCCTCCCTGTTGATTCTCTTTATCCTTCAGAATTCTGCGATCATGAAGAGGATTTACAGCTAGATGGATATTTTATTCAATACTCTCAGGTTCTTCAGTAGGTCCCCAGTCCCTGATTTAAAAAGGGAGACCCTAGAGGCACAACTGGTACACTAATCAAAATGCAGTCTTCAGAAAACATAGGCAGTGACTCATTCGTAATGAGCCCAAGGCTGGCCTGAAAACCCAGCACTTGCTGCTGCCTTCTTTGCAAACTGCGTTTTTGTCAGCGGGCCTACACTTTCTAACATAACTGATTTCCGTGTTGGCATGCTCGCTCTTTGTCCTTGGATTAGGATCCTGTGTCCAGGTAGTGATCTGAAAATCATTAAGTCACTGTTCATCCCATAGTCCACTCCCCTCTGTCAAAAGAAATACTTTTCCATTGGGGGGAAAAAATAGAAAGATTTACCTTAACCTGTCAAGCTTTACCTGTTTATAAATTTCCTAAGTTACAGCTCAAGTCCTTGAAAAAACGAGGAGGCCCTGTGTGACCTTTTAGTGATTTATTCCTCAGAACACATGCCATTTTCTTTCCTGTTACTCAAGTACAATGTAGAGCTTTTGTAAATGGGTGCCAACCAACGTGTTTTCAAGTTTCAGCTAGTGAAACAGTATGGTGCAGATGATCCCTGAGACACTGACTTCTCTCTGCTTACAGATATAGATGAATGCAGCTCATTTTTCGGCCAAGTGTGCAGAAATGGCCGGTGCTTCAACGAAATTGGCTCCTTCAAGTGTCTGTGCAATGAGGGTTACGAACTTACGCCAGATGGCAAAAACTGTATCGGTAAGAAACTCAGCAGTCAGTCACATTGATGGCATTCTGCTCTGTGAGACACTGCGAACCCCTCCCTCGGGCTCATTTAGCTTACCCACATCTCATCACCAAATCACAAGACTGCAACAACCTGTGTCACAAACATTTCAGCCTAAGGTATTAACCACCAGTCAGGAATGTATCACAGGGGGGTTTTATTGGGGACAGTGCTTGAGGCTATGTCTCAGTGAAGGTACATAAAGAAACAAATCACAAGAATTGGCAGTCTTCCTCATGAGAAACATCCACGGTATCCGAGGAGTACAGGGAATCTTTGCCCATCATGACCCAACAGACCAAAGGATCCAGGAGAAATCTGTGTTACTGTCATTCCAGCAAACAGATAAGTCTGTGATGACTGTCTCCTGTCTGGGTCACAATTTCTTGTCTCCTTTCTCTCTAAAGATACTAATGAGTGTGTCGCACTTCCTGGCTCTTGTTCTCCGGGGACCTGCCAGAATTTGGAGGGATCATTTAGGTGCATCTGTCCCCCCGGATACGAAGTGAAAAGCGAGAACTGCATTGGTGAGGCCCGAGTTCATTCTGAAGTCACAGGGTGTACGGGAGAACAAGGGTTGGTAAAGGCCAAGTGGGATCGAACCCAGCCACCGTATGCATGCTGACCTCAGGAGTTAAACATATCATATCACTGCCTGCATCTATCTTACTGAATGTCAGAAACAGTTGCTTTGTAGAGTCTTGGCAATGAAAGCTTAGGGGCGGGGGCTTGTTTTCACCATCAGAAATCTTAATGCTAGTCAAGGGATTTGTCATTAAACTTAGTATCTGTGTCCTATATGGCAATAGAGACTACCCATTAAGTTTTTAAAATGTCTACCATGCCTAGGTAGTGGTGGTGCATGCTTTCTATCCCAGCACTCAGGAAGCAGAGGCAGGCAGATCTCTGTGAGTTCAAGGCCAAGTCGATCTACATCGCAAATGCCAGGGCAGATTCTAAAGCTACACAGGGAAACCCTGTCTCCAAACAACAACAACAACAACAAAATTCTACAATGTAATCATTTACACACAATTTTAAAATAGTTAATAAAGATGTCCAGACTTCTAAGACTATGAACCAAAAACCTTGGTGGTTCTCTTGACGTTTCCCCTCTTAGGAAGGCTTTACTCACATAAAAATAGAAAATATGAATGGCTTTATCATAGCAGATGTCTCCTGCTGAAACTTCCAGCACAGCCTCAGAATGCCTGGTAGACATGATGGAGGAGACCTTTGTATAGCTTGCTTCGTTTTACTTTTTGTGAATTTTTTACAGCATGATTGACATTCAGAAGCAGTAGCATCTAAGTGAGGCTTTGCTAGCACAAAAAGACTGCTAAGGATATGTTTTGTCTTTGAGGTTTTCTTTCTCTCACCCTCAGCAAGAAAGATAAATCCCTCTGATATTCATAATCAAGACAGGTACAGAGCCAAAAGGGCTGTTGACTTCATAGAACTAAATTTCATTTCAGACCACATGGTTAGATAATATGTGTCTCCAGTCATTTGAGTTGGTATGTATTGTTTGTTATAAGATTGGATCTTATTTTACTAGCCAAAATAAAAATATAGTTGAATCGTCTTGGTAGAAAGTTTATTGAAAGTTTAAGATTTTCTGCCATTTTTTGAATTTTGTATTGGGAATATGAGAAAGGATTTTTTTTACTTGTATATGTGTACATAGGTATGAATTCACAACAAAGCAGCAAAGAAATTCCATAGTCCAACCATCCCTTTCTTTAAAAGCATCAGTATTGGCTACATAGTATATATGTGTTTATGGTGTGTGTGTATGTGTGTGGAAGGGGTATGTGGAAGGGGTAATGCATGTAGGAAATATGTGTGTAATGTACATGTGGTATGTATGTGACATATTGTATGATATATGGAGGTGTGATATGGTGTGTTGAGAGATGATGTATATGTGTGTATGTGTATGTGATTTATGTGTGTATATGAGAGAGAGTGGGGGGTGAAGGGCATATATGTATGTGGTATATATATGTTGTATGTGTTTGATATGTGTGTGTGTGTATGGTAGGAAGTATGTATATGTTATATATATGTATGATACATCTGTGTATTGTGTGGTGTGTATGGTATATGTGTATATGTATGTATGCACAGATGTTATTCTCCTTATTCCCTTGAGACAGTCTCTCACTGAACCTGGAGTGAGGCTAGCAGGCAGCAAGCCCTAGTGAGCTGACCCTCTGCCTCTGCTTCCCAGTGGTAACCAAACCCAGCTTTTAACATATGTTCTGGGGATTCAAACTTAGGTCCTCATGCTTGCACAATGGGTGCTTCTGCCCACTGAGCCATTGTTTTTGCTTTTCACATTCAGTTACAGTTATCCCTTGTGTCCACAGCCCATTGTTGTATGGAGTGATCACATCAGCCACATGTTAACAATATGGAAATAGAAATGCAGATGTTATACAGGGTAGCATCCTAAAGACTCCTGCCTTATTGCAAGCACCTGTATCTGTGATTCAGTTTACATTTCATTTACTTTCATTTACATGGCAAACTTTTCTTTCATGGTAATCGTGTGGCTGGCGACTGAAGGTGGGTAGAAGGTACTGAGGAGCAGAATAGGCAAGCTACACACTACTTGTGTCTAGACATTAAAAGGCCCTATTGGATTTCCAAATGAGGCATTTGGGAAGGGGCACGTGAGTGAAAGCCGTTTGAGTACCCTGAATCTTTGAGGCATGATAAGTTGGTCATGTCAGGCCAGTAAAGTCTCATTCCTAGTGATGGAGTGTCAGGACTTAGAGGTGGACAGGGAAAGCTCTGGCATATAGCTGGCTGAAATTGGATATAATTTTTCGCTTTGAAGGCAATAAATTATTTTGAAAGAATAAATTGGCTGGGTACACAGTGTCATCTCTAACTCCACTATTAAATAACCGTTAATTAATGGCTTTAAAGTACGGACAAGTAGATATTTTCAACTATCAAACAGGACATTGATTCGCTTAACCAACTCTCCTATTCTGCAGATATAAATGAGTGTGATGAAGACCCCAACATTTGCCTTTTTGGTTCCTGCACCAACACGCCAGGGGGCTTCCAGTGTATCTGTCCCCCTGGCTTTGTCTTGTCTGATAATGGACGGAGATGCTTCGGTAAGCAATGCTGTGACTTTTCTGTCATGACTTATCCTCCAGACAGTTTGAATGTGGACAGTAAACCACCAGGCTGGGGCTTTATTATGTTAAAATATTTGTCTGTCAGTAATATACTGTCTGCAATTACAATGTAGACTTCTCAAATGGACAGCTTTTAGGACACCCTGTTAACATTTTTAGTACATATATTTAGATTTTATTCTAAAAGGAAAATTGTCCTGGTTTACCATTTTCATTTCGTTGCTGGCATGGGTTGTATTTATCAGTACGTGAGTTGCCTCAGGCATAGTTTAACTTACTGAAAGTTAAATTCATTGCATTTGGACAACTTTAATGTGACAGTGAAAGAAAAAAGTAAGGGAGACTGTGGGAATTATTTTCCCAGCTAAGGCTGGTTTTACAAATCCCTAAACACACTGTAAAAATATTTTAGATATAATAACATTTTATATGCAGATCAATTTAAACTAGCAAATGAAAGTGAACCTTGAGGAATGCCCAGGCCTGTCTCTTAACTACTGATCTAGCATGTACCTAGTGTCCCGCCCGTGAGAAATGTTCCCTCAGAACCAGTTGTATCCACATTGTTCCATCTGTTCAAAGAGCAGTGAGAAGCTGTACCGTTTGCTTTCCTGATTAGATACTCGCCAGAGTTTCTGCTTCACCAACTTTGAAAATGGAAAGTGTTCTGTACCCAAAGCCTTCAACACCACCAAAGCGAAATGCTGTTGCAGTAAGATGCCAGGCGAGGGCTGGGGGGACCCGTGCGAGCTGTGCCCCAAAGATGACGAAGGTGAGAGGAACAACAGGCACAGTGTGGAGGGGGAAATGACGCCTTCATGTAGAACTATCAGTGAGTTGTTCTGGAAGCTGCTACTCAGCAAGACCTGCGCCAGCACTTACATACAGTGTGAACACTGAGATAGCCCACTCACTTTTCCTTCCAAAGCATTAGCATTACTCACTTTCTGAAGACTGACCTGCAGAGGCAGGGGCGGAAGGTGCCAGAGGATGGTGGAAACTAAACTCCACATGACTTCACAAGTCCCAAGTTGGGGATGTGGAAGTGGAGCTTGGCAATAATGAATAGGCCTAACTCCTGCTTTTACTTACACAGATAAGTAAAAGCCTGTATTGCTGTAACATCATGACATCATGGGCAGTGGTTCTCAGGACATTACATTAAGTTCTGAGACATGAAATGAACAGTCGCCTGCAGCTTCCCATCAACCCTGGTGCATTGTAGAGTAATTGCCAGCAAGTTCAACCTGTGGTGTATCTTATGTTAGGAGTGCCTTCTGTGTGTAAAGGACAAGGACATTTTTGAACTTCCTAGTGTTAGACAGATAGACAGAAGCTCAGGGAGCCTTCTCTGTGTATTCTCAGTGTTGGTTTTAAAATAAATCACGGGCAGTACAGTCAGGAGGTAGAAAGCAAGCCCATTTCTGTAAGTGCAAGGCCGGCCTGGTCTAGGTAGCAAGTTTTAGACTGTTTCAAAAGGGGGCGGACAACATGACCCAGGGATGGGACAGGACAACATGAAAGAAAGAAAACACTCTTGTTAAAGATGGATTTGTACAATGTTAACTGGTTCTTAAAACGAAATGCTACAGTAACAGAGAACCTGTTTCTCTGTAGTTGCATTCCAGGATCTGTGTCCATATGGCCACGGGACAGTCCCTAGTCTCCATGATACACGAGAAGGTGAGTTTTGACACGTTTTTAACCTACTGCCACATTCTATACAGGTAGATGGATTTTTCAGTTATTTTTAGTTTTAGTTTTAGTCTGTCCTATAGTATATTATATTTAAAGCATGAACATAATAGTCTGTGAACCATTTATCATATGTATGTATCATATATGAAGTATCTGATTTTCTAACACAAAGAAAAATACTTATGTCCCATTCATGTTTGATGTGTGTTTAGTAGACGTAATTGTCTTGGCATATCTTTTCTTATGAGGAAGCTCATGGGCAGTTTTATGTTTCAGATGTCAATGAGTGTCTTGAAAGCCCAGGCATTTGCTCAAACGGTCAGTGTATCAACACTGATGGCTCTTTCCGTTGTGAGTGTCCAATGGGCTACAACCTGGATTACACTGGGGTCCGCTGTGTGGGTGAGTATCGGCTTTGGCTGATGTAGTTGGAATGCCCTGTTTTATTCTCCGATTAGCCCGCAGGGTGTCTGGTAACCTTAGTGAGAGTAAGACTTTGAAAACCAAGATGAACTGATAACAGCACCTTCACTTCTACGTCTTTCCCATGCAGCTTGGTTCACATAAAGATAAAGTTCCCCAGTATCTCTACGTTTGACCAAACATGCAAACTCTAAGGCCTTGGGATGTAGTCCTGTGACAGATTGTATTTGTCTTGCATGCACAAGACCTGGATTTGGTCCCTAGCATTAAAAATACACAAACAAGAAAGAAAGAAAGGAAGAAAGACAGAAAGAAAAGAAAGAAAACTGTTCTGTTTTTTGTTTTTTATTGACAAAAGCCCGACTAGGAGAAGTGTCCATTTTATTTTATGTCTTTGCACACATCTTCTTGACACAGATGTCCACATACAGCCTTTGGATTTGTGACCATTGCAGGAAGCACTACCCTCTGAGAGTCAGAGCCTTGCACAGTGACCGTTCAGGTCCTCTGCACACATAAAGGCTGGCCAAGGCCAAGGGGAAGGTCCTGGGGTGGGGGGGTCGCTGTGCTTTGTTTGGAACCTTGAAGCATGTGTGAAACTCTGCACACCTTCCCTCATTTTTCAGACACTGACGAGTGCTCTATCGGCAATCCCTGTGGGAATGGTACATGCACCAACGTGATTGGAAGTTTCGAGTGCAACTGCCATGAGGGCTTCGAGCCAGGGCCCATGATGAACTGCGAAGGCAAGTCATGCTGTCTTGAGATTACGTTGTCTTGCTCCCGTGTATGGAACATGTTTGGGGAACTTATTTCCCTCCTTAGTCACAGTGTTGCTCTGCTGTCTACGCTCTTCCAGAGTACATTTTCCTTTACCTCATCAAGCAGTCTCAGTCCCTGTCCTAGTCACTTGCCTCTTGACAGCAGCAGCTGAGTGGCTCCGAGCTGCCGCCTGTAGTTTTTCCTTTCTTTAAGATTTGGTTACATTTTCTACATTTTTGTGGCTTTTCAATATATCTCTTAATTTTCAATCTGTACTCTGGATATTGGGAGTGATACATCCTGGGCTTGGTTACATTCCTTTGAGGAATGTGGAAGCTTTTGTCTTAGCTGAGGTAACTTGCATAGGCACAATGAATGGCAGGCAGCCCAGTGGGGCCCATGAAGGCTCAGATTTCAGTTCCAGTCTTGGAACCAAGAAGCCAGCCTCCTTGAGTTCTGTCCCAACCATGTGTAGCACAGTCAACAGCCTAAGCTCCGTACACAAAAAGGAAGAGAGTATAACACTTTTTCAGGGAGCCCCTTTTCCAGAATTCCGTTCCTTTTTTAGCACCATGGCGGCCTCAAGGTTCTGTCCCCTGGACGGATCTTGGATATTAAGGAGTTTAGATTTAGCTCTCAGGCTGTCATTGCCAGAATAAAGGTCACATGCTGGGTAGATTGGGAGAAGGGAAGAGGGGAGGGGGTCAGTCAACATGGTAATTAATGTCAGTTTCTGTGGGCTCTTGTCTCTGAGTTTTTACTCCTCACTGAAACTTCAGGTAGCTTTTGCAATTGGTTCTCCCAGCATATAGTCGCTAACTCGCTGGAGGATAAGTTTGCAAGCTACTATATTTTACATGCCAGAAGTGAAAGTTTTACTACCTTGTTGCTTCCTATATGATCTGCAAGTACTAGTATTTCTCTTTGGTTGGTTGGGTGGGTTGTTGTTTGTTTGTTTCAAGACAGGGTTTCTCTGTGTAGCTTTATAGACCATGCTGGCCTGGAACTCACAGAGATCTGTCTGCCTCTGCCTTCCAAGTGCTGGGATTAAAGGCATGTGCACCACTGCCCAGCCCACATGAATGTTTCTTTAAGGGGAGATGATTAAGGGGAGAGAATATAATGAAGACTGACACACTGAGCTGAGCGAGCGCATGCCCATTTCTTTGATCAGATATCAACGAGTGTGCCCAGAACCCACTGCTGTGCGCCTTCCGCTGCATGAACACTTTCGGATCTTATGAATGCACATGCCCAGTTGGCTATGCCCTCAGGGAAGACCAGAAGATGTGTAAAGGTAAGGGTAGATCTGCAGCGTGGCTTGCCCCGTTGGCATGTGTCATGCTTAGATCACTGTCTTCTTCTGAGAAGTTTTCTTCCAGAGCCTTACAGGAAGAAATGGGTTAGCCTTGCTGTATATTTCCCCCACCTAGACGCTTAAAAGTCTATGATGGGGTGGCTGGAGCATCCCGTTGTCATCATGTTCTCGTACTCTTGCTAAAGCAAAGGTCACCTGCCCTTCCCTCAACTCATTGTAAGGACCAGTCCTTACAATGGCACCCTCTGCACCAGAGCTAGCTCCGCTCAGCAGACCGGGCTACTTGCTCCTCTGTCTGTCACACCAAATGACAGTGTGACAAGGGTCAGAAGACCAGAAAACAATGACAGAAAATTACTAATGTATAGCCCGATAAACACAATGTACCATTTTTACTTCTCTCTTTTTTCCTTTCGGTACGTATTTTAACAACTGTCTTCTAGATCTGGATGAATGTGCCGAAGGGCTACATGACTGTGAATCTCGAGGCATGATGTGTAAGAATCTGATTGGCACCTTCATGTGCATCTGCCCCCCTGGCATGACCCGCAGGCCCGATGGAGAGGGCTGTGTAGGTAAGTCCCGAGAACCATCTCTGCTGGAACAGCACTCTTCCTCCAAGCCAGATCTCACACTGCTTCCCAGGCGAGGTAAATGTGAGCCAGCCATTTTGTGGGCTGTGCCAAGGCCAGTGTTCATCTTGGGGTCCAGGAGAGCACACAGGGCTCTGGATCATGCAGTGGTGATTGGCACAGCTAGAATCTATGGCCATTTGTTATTTGTGAGCCTCCTGCATCTGACGTTTTTCTACACCTCAACATTTGATGTTTCAGATGCAGGAGGCTCACAAATAACCCTCTCTCTGCTCACGTAACAAAATGAATGCTTTGAGGTTAATGGTCTTACCTTTGCATCCACCCATGAGTGAGGGGAGCAGTTAAGAGGCAGTCCAGCAGCATGATCACCTCTTCCCCATACTCCACGTGTCTGAGTCTCTGCACATTCCTGTTTATGGGGGTGGGACATAGAGCTGTGACTTGACGAGTGCCAGTCTTGCCTCCTGCAAGCATGTCGCAACAGCCACAGTAGTTATCTGTGTCCTTCTTTCCTAAAGTGCTGTCTGCCACCTGAGCCACTGCAGCCCACTGCGTGAGCTTTCTCCTCCTTAAGAACAGGGACTGTGTTAACTGAGAACCTGTTTCTCCCTAACCGGCCTCCACTGCCTAGGGCAACTGAGGTATTTTTAGGGAATCAAATTATTAGTAATTCCCTGTTTCTGTGAAAAAAATACCAAAATAAAGAATAAGATTTCTTAAAAATGAATCTACTCACAGTTGCCTGCTGCTC
This sequence comes from Phodopus roborovskii, assembly GCF_943737965.1. NCBI lineage: Eukaryota > Metazoa > Chordata > Mammalia > Rodentia > Cricetidae > Phodopus > Phodopus roborovskii. The sequence goes on along the minus strand of NW_026126549.1, from coordinate 17,906,302 downwards.
AAAGTTAGAAAAGAGAGGGGCTGAAAATGGACAGCAGAGATGCCTTTAGGGCATGGAAATGTTAGAAGACTACATTGTGGTGGCAGTTATGCGAGCCCATAATTGACCAAAAACCATTGAATTGCACACTTACAAATTTCATGGCTTGCAAATTATACCTCAGTAAAGTTCATTTGAAAAAAAAATGAAGCTACCACAGGGAAAGAAATACAGGACATATAGCACTGTGTTGTTTGTACTAACAAAAAAAAATGAATGAATGAATGAATGAAACCACGAAAATATGCATATGGATGCACAGATTAATAGAGTGTGGTATATTCATGCTAGTAAGTACATAGTTGTTAAAATGAGTATGGTAAATGTGTGTGTATGGTAATACAGAAATAACCATAAACATTCACAGTGAAGAAATATAAAATAACATGTATTTTTATAGTAAATCAAAAGTAATATGCTTTCTGGAGGTAATACAAGCAAGTGAATACATAGGGTAACTTTTAAAAAGAGAAATTGCAATTCACAGCAAGAATTAACCACCAAATCTATATTTAGATTGATGGTAACTTATCTATAGTGACTTGATTGTTATCTGAAAATTTTGACCTTTTGGCAAGAGTGAATCCCTAAATCGAATGTACAACATAAATCTTTAAAATGCAGCACCCTGCTAAATTATGCATGGAGTTTTATATATTAGTCCTCTTTCTATCATTACAACAGAGTATTTAAGATAATGTCTAGAGAGAACAGGTTGTTCTGGTCCATGACACATGGCCCCGTGCTCTGGACTTAATGTCCAGGCATCATGTCACAAGAGGAAAAGTACTATTCAGACCACAAAAGACCAAAGAAATGAAGCAGGGGACAAGGCTGCAGTGACCCTGGGACCTTGTGATGCCCTACCTCCTTAAGGTCTCCCCACCTCCCACTAGTACCACAAGGTGTCTGACCTTTAGCATCTCAGCCTTCAGGGGACGCCCAGTGTCTTGTAATGTAACAAACTATTTAATGGAAGTTAGGGTTTTTGTTTGTTCGTTTTGTTATATTATGAGTTTAGTTACACCATGGTAGTTTTAGAATCACTAGTCATCCAAGACTTGTCAATTCAGGGGATTAACCCAGGCTCCTAAGTCAAACACAATGTTCCACAATCTAGCACAGGACAAAATTCTAATGTGTGGGAAGGAGGAAGTAACCGGTAACCAGACTGATCACCTCACATGAGACAGTTTTTCCTTTGTTTTAAATCGGAGCGTAAGTCCTTAGTCTAATTTTATCTGGCTAAAGCACTCAGAAATAAGTCCTGCTTTATTTATTTACATGGAAATTTTCCATTGTTTATAACTAGCAGACTCTTGTTATAAGGCCAGCACATTCATCTGTCTGTTTCCTGGGGGACGGGGTAAACGTCAGGGTGAAGCGTCTCATTAGAACTGTTGCAAATGAGCTGGATAACTCCAAAAAGGGTTTAATTCTTACTCCCTCATTTTCTTTATAGTTTATAATGGTGGAGGCGTGGGAAAGAAAGCATATTCTTTAGCCCTAATGTTTTATGATCTTGCTGATAGGCATAATTTTGTGTCTGTACTTTTTATTGTTAAGACACACAATATAAGATGTAAGCCCCTGAGGCCTGGCTTAGTGGCAAAAGCTTGTGACACCAGCACTTGGGACCACATGTTCAAAGCTGGCCTGGGCTATCAAGTAAGAAGTAGATCCTCAGCCTGGTGTTGGTGGCCCACACCTTTACTCCCAGCACTTGGGAGGTAGAGGCAGGTGGATCTCTGTGAGTTCGAGGCCAGTTCCAGGGCAGATTCCAAAACAATATAGAGAAACCCTGTCTCAAAAAAAAAAAAAAAAAAAAAAAAAAAAAAAAAAGTAGGTCCTCAAGCTTTTCATTATAGCTTGTAGTGGAACCATATAACCATATGTAAAGTCTTTTTGGACTGCCAGAAAAACACTGTGGAAAAGTCCATGTGATGCAGGTAGTATGATTTCACAATTAGAAATCCCACACAAATTAAAAAATATCATTTTAGAAAATATTTGTAAAGTTCAGGATGGAAAATAAAGACATTTGAAAGATGAAAAAATGTACACAAAAGACCCTGGAGTCCAAGAAAAGTCAATTGTCATAAGAATATAAAACATGGCAAGCTAAGGATGTTGTATAGGACATAGAAAACCCCCCAGAAAGAAAACTGTTAAATTAACCAGAGGTGGAGACTTGATCCTGCAATACATTATAATCAAACAATTACTTCTTGAACAAATCACAAATACCAAAATCTAATAAATAGAAAAAATATACCGAGATCATTAAATTTGACTGAAAATGGATGCATGAGCATCTGTGATTGTTGTGATTTAGGAGAAGGCAGTTTATTTTAAAGATGATGGAATAAAGATATGTCCTTTTCAACCTTGAAAATTTTAGAAACGAGTACTGGGCTGTCTCAACTTCAACAAAGGCCCCGTCACAACAGACTTGGAAGGGTGTCTGTAAACAGTATAAAGTTTCAGATACAGCACAGGTGTTTGGTGACATGTTCTCTTTCAGACCTTAAACAACTATCTCAGTTTTCAAAAGTTTGATTAGAAGATCAGGGGCAAGGCAGATGAGAGACATGGGAGTATTTTTGTGGAAGCCCCGATCTACCCTGCAGTCTGTGAGAGACAGACTGGCACCATGCTGTTTAATTATCCACAGCCTGGTCTAGATGTGGAGATTTCTAGAGGCTCAGCCAAAGGTAGAGGGACAAAGCAGTCACTAAGGAGTCTAAGACTTTCTGCACTTTGTGACTCGCATTGCAACGATCACCCCAAGGACAGAAAGCATGACAGATTCCCTGAAGATGTTCATAAAGAAATATGTGAATTGAAACCATAGACTGTGCCTGCTTTCCCCTAATGACCTGTGAGGCTACTTTTCCAAGACATAAATAAATAAAGTTAAACTGCAGAAAACTATTCAAGGCTGACCAATTTACACAAATATGCAAGTCATGCATACAAGCAGAGGAAGAGACAGGGAGGACGATAAGAAATAAACTCAAGAACAGAACAGAAAAGAGAAAATGATTTAGGAAAATCTCTTCAGTAATCCGTGAGAACGACTGTCACATTAAAACCCAAATGGTTTAAAAGGCATTGAAATATGAAAGAAGAGACAATACAGTGATAATCTAGCAAAGCTCAGAAAAGAAACACACCTGTCACAGGAGTTAGAAACCACTTTGGAAGTAACAAAGTAGAATGCAGGGTTGGGAAGATGGCTCTTCGGATAAAGATGAAGCTTACTGTGCAAACATAAGGACCTCGCCCAACCCACATGAAAACTGGGCTCAGCAGTGGGCACCTGCAACCCCAGCACTGGAGAGGTGGAAGGGGGCGTCTTGGAACTTGCTGACTAGCCAGATGAGCCAAGACAGTGAAACCCAGGTTCAGTGGGAGACCCTGTCTCAAAAACTAAAGAGCGCAAAAGAGGAAGGTACCCAAGGTAACCTCCATCTCTGTGTGTGCACCAGCGGTGCACAGACATGCACATACATACAACACGCACACACACATGCACACCCACACACATGCACATCCACATGTGCAAAGACAAAATTGTATGTGTAGGTGGGTGAGTGCATTCACAAAATATAAATGGCAGAAAACTCAATTAGAAATGTGGATATAGAATGGATCAATAAAATGATCAAGTTGAAGACAGGTATCTACAGTTTATTTATAAATAAAATCCCTTTTAAAAAGGAAAGCTAGCCAAGCATAACAGTGCATGCCTTTAATCCCAGCACTCCAGAGGCAGAAGCCTCTGAGTTCAAAGCCAGCCTGGTCTACAGAGCAAGTTCTAGGACAGCCAAAGCTATTACACAGAGAAATCCTGTCGGGGGAGAGGGGGAGGTGGGGAGGAAGAAATAGAAAGAAAACTAAGCAAATAAAAATTATCAGGGTATATATTTGAGCATTTTGGAAAAATTATTAAGAAAAAGATTGGCATCTCCATCAAAAAGAGCTCACTGTCTCATTAAAACCCTTTACACAAGAATCATCCATTAGTTTAATTATATTTATGAAACATTCACCATGTCTGTGACGCTGGCAGCGTAGAGTAAACTGGTTTTGTCTGAGGACAAATCCCCCACTTCCTCCCTGGCTTGGGAAAAAGGCTTGCACAAATAAAGCAACAGAAGAGCATGGTAATGTCATGCAGTGGCAATTAAGCCCTTTAAGGAAAATAAGGTTTTGCGATTGGGCAGGGGACACTGTAGAGAGCACTTGAGTGTTTAATGGAGTGACCTGGGAGCTGTGACATGGAATGGAAACTCAAGAAATGTCGGTAACAATGTAGATCCTGTGGCAGTAAGGATGGCCATCATTGCTGGAGTCTGTGCCAGAGTGAGGCACAAAGGGAGGCCAAAACATTGCAGTCACAGTGGAGAGTCTGGCTTTGTGGCAAAAGCCTGAAGGCAAAGTACTTTATTTGTAAGGCCGGGGATATGCCATGAACGTGAAGAACCTAGTTACAAGTCTTTGGCTGGCCTAGGGTAAGTTGGATTAACTGTGTCTCAGATTCCTTGTGCTAAAACAAATTGTAATCATGAGGACACTTACCTCATGGGGCTGTTGTCATGGCTGATTTAGGACAGAGCTGAGCAGATGGTAAAATTTCAATTAACTGCTAGCATTGTTACCCTCTAATTGACATTTTTAGAGAACTCTGGCTGCCTTGTAAGAAGTGCATTTTAGGGAGGGGAGAAGCAGACGTAGTGATATCATCTAGGTAGCTATTTAAAAATAAATCATCCAGGATGGGGCCATGGTTGTGTGGACAGATTTAGAATAAAAAGTAAACTAATCAACATCTGGAATTATTGATGGATTCGTGGCAGGGTAGATAAAGGAAAAGAATTATAAAAGACGAGAAGGATTTTTACTTGAATAAGTTGATTGGATGATGTTACTGTAAGCCTCTATGGAAATGAGATTCCATGCATGTGGCATTATTACACATATAAACATTCATGAGGCAGAGGAATAAACTGTTGGCATAAACATTGTTTAAATGATCATGGAATGGACATGGACACCAGGAGGGGGATCTTAGAGATGAGAAGGGGCAGCAACTGAGCTCTGGGAACTCCATTGTCTAGGGCAGCAGAAAACCCATGGGAAGTGGAAACAGAGTAGCCAGCAAAAAAAGGAGACCTCGTAGGATGCTGTGCTGTCTTGAGAATGTGGAGAACCCACCATTGAGTAGGTTAGTCAGTGAGTCTGTTTTGCAAGGTGTCTCAGAGTGGAAGAGTCAAATGTAGGCAGCGACGTGACAGTTACATTTAGTGGCCTTTCAGGAACCTTCACTCAAGAGAGACAGAGCAGGTGAGTAAAGCAAAGAAGCAGAGGTGAGGAAGTGGGTGGACAGTTAATTATAGAGCCTTCTTTCCAAGTTTTGCACTTAATAGAGAATGAGGAGATGTGACAGTTACTAGAGTGTGTTGTCATCATGTGTGACTGAGAAGTGCTTTGCTCTGATTTTGGTTTTTAAAGTAGAAGTTTTAAAGTAGAACTGTGAGATCTTGGAAGGCAATAAAAAGGCTTCATCTTGTAGAAAGGGAAAAAAAGGCTGAAAGTGAGGCCAGTCCCCAGAAGGACAGTTGCATCTACTTCTCAGTACGTTGGCTGCATAGACACACTAAGGACTGCAGTGGGATGGTCCACAGAAGTCCAAATTCCATGGTGCCCGGACTCATGAATGAATTGAGAACTGTCTAGGGCATCATTCTCCTCTTGGTGGTACTTTCTGTGGCTGAGACACAGAGTAGGAAGAGAGACGGTGGGCACAGGGAAGATCGTGGGTGTGGAAATGGTCCTTCTGTGCAGAAATTGTCCAAAGAAAGATAAAGATGGTGGATGCTGGGAATGAAGATGTCCTGGGTGATGAAGTGCCACACTGAGACACACCCTATGAAAGTCACAGATTTTAGCAGTGGTGGGGAACTCAGCTTCCCCACACCCTTTGTTTTAATTGTCTTTGCCAGTGGCAATAAACTGAACCAGCAATGATAGAACTTGAGGCACATCAACTTGTCATTCAAGTATCATAGCGTAGGTTAGACAGTATATCCAGCAAACACAATAATGGAGAAATTAATCCCTACTGTTAAGTTATAAATCAATAAAAAATATATTGATCTGGGTGGTGGTAGCACACACCTTTAATCCCAGCACTGGGGGGGGGGGGCAGGGCAGGCAGAAGCAGGCAGATATCTGAGTTTGAAACCAGCCTGGTCTAAAGAGCAAGTTCTAGGATAGCCAAGGCTACACAGAGAAACCCTCTCATAAAAACCTTCATGTGTGTATGTATGACGCGTGTGTGTGTGTGTGTGTGTGTGTGCATATGGAAGGAAAGAGAGAGAGACAGAGAATGTACAGATCTACAGATCTAGGATGGCAGACCTGAGGCCTCAGATTTTAGAAACAACAAACTAGAAAACTCAACATTCATAATTTAGCTCATCATTTTAGTGAGTACTTTTAAATTTCCGTAGTAAGGTTTGTATTTTCCCATAAAATTGAATATATAGATAAAGTCACATCATTGTGAATTTTGGAACACTCTAAATAAAATGAAATACTCAGTGCTTCCAGGAAAAAACAACAACAAACAAACAAACAAAAAACCTAGATCCCCTTCAAATGAACAAAAATGTAGGACAATAGAAAATAGCCCACTATTTTCAAAATGTTCAAAGGGAAATAACTTGAACTAAAATTTTAAACTCAGTGGAGTGTAGGAACATTAAAATAAGCCATTGTCAAAAGTGTTTTGGAATTTATTTTATACTCTCCTGCCCTCTCTGAGCTAGTTAACAAACTTCATAATCTAATCCAAGAGTCAGACATTACATATGTGTACACAGTAATCACATCAGAATACAAGGTACAGATCCCGCTATTGGCATAGAACCTGAGGAGGCTGAGGCAAGAGGGTGGCAAGTTCAAATCCATCCTAGACTACAGAGTCAGGTTAAGCCAGTCTGGGCAATTTAGGAAGACTTTGTCTCAGAATATAAAGGGTCCTCGAGACAAGAGCCCAGTGGAAGAATGCTTTCCTAGAATGCACAGGATAAAGATAAAAAGTTCTGCCTGATTCTGGTAGAAAATTCATTTAAGGACTATTCTGAAATCACTTAAAGGCTGCTGCTAGAAGGGTGGAAAGAACGTAGTAATTTCCAAACCTGGGTTGGAGATGCAAGGGAAGCGTAAAAAATTAGATTGATTTGATAGATGTTAAGAGAAATGGGGTAACAGCATAGTAAATATGAAATAATTTGAAACATATGAAATGGCAGGTAAGAATGAAATCACAAGTCTAAATGGTTTCAGTTGCTAGATGAAAGATGAACGCATTTTTACAATTCTTTTTAAGTTCAGCTAAATGCTTTTTGTAAGAAACATACCTAAATCAAAGAAAGGGTGAGATGATGGTTTGAAAACAAAGAGATGGGAAAGATATGCAAGGCAAATATTAATAAAAAGAAGACATGGAAAAGATGTCAGAAAACTTAGGACTGAAAAACTAAAATGTATAAAAGAAAAGGATCAATTTATCAAAAAGATGAAGCTGTCATGAGCTCCCTTATGTTAAAAATAGCTTTGCAAAATCATCAAATACAATGTACAGAATGTCATCCAAACCCAGTAAAGATATTTGGGAATTTATATGAGTAAGTTTGGGTTTTTGCTTTCTTGTGTTTTTGTTATTGTTATTGTTTACTTATTTGTCACCAAGCCAAAGAGCACTGTCCCTTCCCTAAGTTCTCTGTCCCGTGAACTGCCCTCGGAGGTCACAACTGACCCTGTGATTTCATTCAGAAAGCTTTCATCTCTGCTTGCCGCCATCTCAACAGACCATCTCTCTACCACCAAACCTGAGTCCCTCTTCCACAGAATTCTCGCTCTCCTGGTGGGGTGCCTTGGGGAAGAGCTCTCCCTTCCATTGCCATTCTGTGAGAACATCATCCCTCTTCCACTGGGTTAGGGTCAAGAAGGAAGCTTTTAAAAAGCAACCCCGTGGGTGCCACCCAGGTACTCTGGGTGCCAAAGCCGTGTGCCTATATTAATCCCATCTCACTGGTGTTTTGTCAAAGAACTTTAAATATGATGTAACCACTGGAAGATAGTGAGGGAACTATGGTCTTGCAAGCTGCTTGTTACTCATATGATTTTTTTTTCCTATGAAGATGAAAATGAATGTAGGACCAAGCCAGGCATCTGCGAAAATGGACGCTGTGTTAACATTATTGGAAGCTACAGATGTGAATGCAATGAAGGGTTCCAGTCAAGTTCCTCAGGAACTGAATGCCTTGGTAAGCAAATATGTGAATATTATTCTTGGTAAGAAAAGCATGTGTATGATGTCATCAGAGAACAGCTCCGCTCATGTATCCTTGTCTGTTGAACCTCATAAGCACAGTACTCTAATGCCTCCCCACACAGGTAAATATCTATTAAAATGATACATTTATATGCCTATGCCATATATGCACATGTAATGTAAATAACAACCTGAAATAATCTTTCCAAAATTAAGATTCATTAAGCTCTGTGGAAAATGTGACTTGAGTAAGACTCGCAGGAGGAAATGACTTAATTCCAAAAGAAAATATTTGCAGTGTGAAGTAAGCTCTACTAACATTAATGCAAAGCAAATGCCACATTCCAAAAGTGCAGTAGAGGTTAATTTTTATATTACAGTCCAGAAAAAAAAAGTTCACTAAATATTTTCTGGTGGCAAATAGAATCCTCATGGGCATTATATGACACTCAACCATGCTGGCATGTGTGCACTTCTCTAGCCACTGCAGTTAATGACAGCAGGTGTAAAGTAGGACGTGGTCGAATTTGAAGGAACCAACCCAGACAAAGAAGAGGGCTAAACTGGCCAGTAGCTTGATGGAGCCAAATATGAGAGGTGTATCAATGTGCTACTTCCAATCCTAGGAAGATTCTTATCCTCAAGACAATGTATTTTATCTCTTATTGTCTCCAGTCTAGACTTCCAATGGTAATGAGTCATTGAAAACATAGCAAGATACCCTAACAAGCAATACTGTTTTCTGTTCATATTATGGTTGCAGTAGCAGCCTCATCTTACTAAGGAGAGATCCCTGTACTTACAGTAATATACTGTCTATAATGTACTCAGTCCTTTTGCTGTAGAAATCACCAGGAAATAATGGAATAAGCACCATGTTCATAACATATTTATACATTTATTTTTCAATTCCTACCTGGCATTACTTTATCTACAAGGAATATATATATATATATATATGTAATGTTTTTTTCCTTGGGTTTCTGTGGGAATAGGGCTCCTTATCATTTAGACATCACTTTCACTGGATTGAAAAGAGCAAATATTGTATAACTTTAGTCAAGTTTTATCGTATAAGCACCATGGGGGGGTGTAATGTCAACCAAACTTTATAATCACTAAATGTAGACTCTCACATTGAGAAGAATAATTTCAAGGTTGAAGGTTGTTGCTGATGAGAGCATGATTGTCTCCTAAAAATCAAACTGATATCTCCTTGACCTTGACTCCTGTCTTATCTGTGTCCATTCCAGACAACCGGCAAGGTCTGTGCTTTGCAGAGGTATTGCAGACAATGTGTCAGATGGCCTCCAGTAGCCGCAACCTTGTCACAAAGTCAGAATGCTGCTGTGATGGCGGGCGAGGCTGGGGCCACCAGTGTGAGCTGTGCCCACTTCCCGGAACTGCCCAGTACAGAAAGACATGTCCTCATGGCCCAGGATACGCCACTGATGGAAGGGGTAATGTGCTGAGGGATGTCAGGCATCGTATCAGACTAGTGAATTTTTATACATCCAAATGGTTTTAAAAGACATGTGAAAAAGTAGTCCTAGTTATGAAACCTGCTAGTGTGGAAGTATCCCAAAAATAGAATGATCCCTGCCTACACTCAGATGAGCAGCATTTCAACAAGGCAACCGTATTTAGGAGGTTACCAGCCTCCATTGCCCTTGGGATCAGATACGTTTGTGCCATTTTCTTGGGAACATTATTTACTGTTACCTTAGTTGTGTGATTCCATTTCCTTATCTGTTAAGTTAGAATAATAAAGTCTCCCGTGGGTTTGATGTAGGAATAGATCTCTTAAATCTTGTGACACACGGCCTGGAGGACAGAGTGGATAGCTCAGTCCATGAAGTACTTGCCTTGCAAGCATGAAGACATGAATTAGATTCCCAGGACCTACACTTTTAAAAGTCCAAGAGTGGTAGGGAGACAAAAGCAGGTGGATCCCTAAGGTTCACTGGCCAGCCAGCCTGGCTTACTTGGAAAGTCCCTCTGGCTTCCACACACACGTACACAAGAGTATTTTTGTGATGCATGTAGAGAGCACACATAAATGCACCACTGTTTTAGATGGAATTGGGATAGGATTAACCCTTCCCGTTTCTGTTGGTCTGACTGCTAATGGAAGCATGTCTGAGTCATGTGGGAACTGGAGGCCCAGATCTTTATAAATTATCACCCATTTCAGAAGAGTGAGACTTCAAAGCAGTGGCTTTTGTAAAATACATATATATTGACATACAGTAACTCCTACTTAGAACACAAAATGAATAGTCCAGCACAGGCCTTCAGCATAGTCCTTCCTTGTTTGTCTCTCCCCCCCCCTCTCCAGTTGCTTTTGTCCCCCTCCTACTATGCTGCCTGTTCCCTAAGCCATGAAAGGGGACTCTGGAACGTCTGTGGGTGTTCACTGCCACCTCATACCAGTCCCCTCATCCCTTCCCATTTCTAGTCGTCTCCACTGTGCAGGCATTAACTTCTATTCCTTTTTCCTTATTTCTTACTCTACAGATATCGATGAGTGTAAGGTCATGCCCAGCCTCTGCACTAATGGCCAGTGTGTCAACACCATGGGCTCCTTCCGGTGCTTCTGCAAGGTTGGCTACACCACCGACATCAGCGGAACAGCTTGTGTAGGTAAGATGCTTGTGTTCATAAGATGCTTGTGTAGGTGAGATGCTTTTGCAGGTAAGATGCTTGTGTAGGTAAGATGCTTGTGTAGGTGAGATGTTGTACACACACAGTTTGGCAACTCCTACAGACCACATGCAGTTGTGCAGCCTGTGGAGTGCTTGTCTATTCAGCCTTCACTGAAGGGTGGCAGACTTGTCGAAGATGCTGTTCTGAATGGAAAGAGTTCTTGCCTTTCAGTTAATTTTGTGGGGTGCAGGGTCTGGTTCATCTCGAATTCTGTGCATTGAGGGAAACATAAAAATTGAAAAAAATGTACTTTCAACATTTTCTATTTTTATTTAAAATTTACGAATGTGTATTTAGTTGATGAGGGAAAAATAGACATTTTGTGAATCCAGAATGTTTGTATGTGAAACAAAATGCATTTCTACAGTTTGTCATGAAATTAGGCAATGAAGCAACTAGGTATCATCTAAAAATCTGTCCTTGCAAAGCAGTCCCAGTTCTGATGCAGTATGCTTTGTTTCAAACACAGTTTTCTCCTTTAAGTTTTTTAAGTATCTGATTCATGGTTCATACCATGTTGTGGCAAATGGAAAGCTGGAGAATACCTTTTCTTCTTCTCCTTCTTCTTCTTCTTCTTCTTCTTCTTCTTCTTCTTCTTCTTCTTCTTCTTCTTCTTCTTCTTCATTCTTTTCTTCTTTCCTTCTTTTCTTCTTTCCCTCTTTTCTTCTTTCCTTCTTCTTAGTCTCTTTGTATTCCTTCATCTTCTTCAATATCCTCTTAACTTACCTATTTTAGTAACAAGTACCTGGCATTAAATGTTAAGAAAAACCAACTAGCCCTTCATATGCAATTGGCTCACACAGTAAAAACAGCAGACAGGGAGTAGCCAGGACTAGGTTGTCAATCAAGAACGTTTCCTGTATGCAGCAGGCATCCATCCAGTTAGCTCTGTGGAGGAAATAGAGATGGCATGCTCTCAATCACAGGCCTGGCAGTAGAGTGGTGTCTCATCCCACTGAGGAAAGCTCAGTATGGCTTAACAGAGAGATTCCATAAATGGACAGCAGAGCATACAAAGACCACAAATGTAACACCACCTTGGGACCAAAATCAAATAAATAAAACAAGAGGGAAAAGTGATGAGATCCTGGCTGGTCATGAGACTGCTCAGAGGGCATCCGTGAGAGGCTGCAACAGGGAGCCAGTGGCTCAGACTAAACTTAACCTGGAGGACAGTGAAGAAATGGGCTGGGTGTGTCCAGGAGGCTCAAGGTGGGAGAGTCCACTGTTGAATCCTGCAGAGGATGTCCGGCTCCCAGAGTCTAAATCCAGCTTAATCAATCTGAAGAAGAAATTTTTGAGCCCCAATAGTTGTCTAGACATTACAAGAGCTAGCCAAGCTGCACGTTGATCTCCACAGTAAGCTAGTTTGCTACTTTAGAGAAACCTGCTCTAAGCAGCTATTCTCTTGGTCGGACTCCACCTTGAACTGCAGAGGAGAAGCAAGAAGGATGAAAAGAGAGATTGAGGAGGGAGGAGAGGGGATGGCCATCTCTTGTAACCAAGGTGCTCATGTTCTCATATCCCTGTTACTTAGACCTCGATGAATGTTCGCAGTCTCCAAAACCGTGCAACTTCATCTGCAAGAACACCGAGGGCAGTTACCAGTGCTCCTGTCCCCGGGGATACGTCCTGCAGGAGGACGGAAAGACGTGTAAAGGTGAGAGGAGTCAGCCACAGCCACCCTTTTCTCTCTCTTCCTTCCTTGGTAACATTTACATATTTGTGATCAGAGTTGTGGCATAGACTTCCCCTGGGTTAAGACACTGCTCACAGAAAACTCTACTAGAGCTCCCAATATAGAAGGAAGAAGGACTTAAAAATGTAAGTCATGATATTTCACTCCTTAGAAATGAAAACATTCGCGTGCACACACAAACACGCATGCGCAAGCGCGTGCTGCCCCCCCCCACACACACACACAATGCAGGGTTTGGGGACTTTTGGTTTTGTTTTTTTCCCAATCCAGGAAACTCAAAACTACATCAAAGGAAAATGAGTAGGACTGGATGTCATCACATTTAAAAAAAAAAAAAAAGCCAGCCTCAGGAATGCAAATATCATGTTTTCTAACATACACAGATTCTAGACTTTTTTTTTTAAGGAGTGTAAAAATGCCATAATGAAAAGTACTACTTCGTGTGCTGTCTTAAATATTGCCTTTAAAAACTTTTAAAATAAAGAATTTTAAAGAAAATATGTATGACATGAAAGTTGAAGAACACCCTGGAGGTCTTTGGGGGAGGTGGTCAGAGGCGAGAGGGAGAGACAAGAAGAGGTAATGGGGGTTGTCACTATAGTGGTGGCCCTGGATGAAAAGATTACTATCTATCCACCCATATGGTAACTTCATTTTAAAAACTGTTGAAGCAAGAGTTGAAACAAACCATCAGAAGTTAGAGCTTTTGTTGCTGCTTACCTGACTCTATCTCTCATCTGCATTTACTGCAGCAAGGTGAGAAGCCCGTGCGTGCCTTACTTTTTGTGTAGTGTTAAGAGTAATTGCCATGCTAAATTTGATCAAATTGAAATTTGATTTCAATGCCATTCTCTGCTTGATTTTATAGGGACCTCCTAAGCATTAGGCTAATAGATTGAGCAGATGGTTTAACTGTACTCTCTGTGAAGCAAGGTTTTATTTCCAACCTATATCTTTAAAATATATGTATAAAAAGCATCAATTTCTGGAATTTCCTTGACCCTGTTTAGACAAATGACCCTCATGAACTGACATTGCAGCGTTTATGTATTGTGTGGGACCCCTACCTTCCACTGTACAGAGAACTCACTCTGAATGTGTTCTTCCTAACTTAAGTTTCACACAAACCGAAATCAAATTTTGAGTTTCCTAAATTTATAGCTCTTTTGTTTTTGTGTGTTTTGCTTTGGTTTAGTTTCTTACAGTCTTTTTGGTGGACTGGCACCATCATACCCAGCAGAAACTAAGTTAGTAATGGTGTTTCCATTTGGATCTGGTAAACCCTCCTCCATTTCCAAACTCTGATTTCTTTTTATTTAGTATTCCCTTTAATAAGTAATCACCCATATACTAAACCACACTGAGTACAAGAAGGACTACTTTTCCATTGTGAGCTTTGAAAATAGTGGATTTGCTTTAAGAATGCTTGGCCCGAAAAACCTTTAGCCGCCCCATCCTGATCAATAGCATTCTATATGTGAGCTTCGTAATAAGCACATTCAAACCCTTCCTCATAAGCGTTTGGGAGCCTTCACACACTGGAGCTGAAATTCAAACCAAATGCTCCCCCGGTCAACGCACAGCTCCTGTGGGTTCATGAGAACGAATTCATAACAGGATAGCCCTGCTGACTCCCCTCTCTGTCATTTCAGACCTGGATGAATGTCAAACCAAACAGCACAACTGCCAGTTCCTCTGTGTCAACACCCTGGGGGGGTTCACCTGTAAATGTCCTCCTGGTTTCACACAGCATCACACTGCTTGCATTGGTAAGGCAAATCCCAGCCAAGGTATTTTGCAGACATCGGGCAGGTGCCAGATGACTTCAGCTCACTCTGGCCTAAGGAAGTTGTAGACAATGGGAATGTTTGCTTACAAGAACAGCATCCGCAGGAAAAAGGCCTAACCATGCATGTGCGCAGTGGGCACACTCTGTGTGGTTCCTTTGACATGACATCCTCAATACAGCTGTTATGTCAGACAGCCAAAGTCCTCATCACACATTGTAGGCAGTACAATACAAATTTCATATTCCATACTACTATGATACTCAGATAAAATATGACCAAAGGCTAACAGGCATACTGGGATTTTTCAGTTTTATTTTAGAAGGCACATGTTAAAAGATTTAGTCTATATCATCTAAAGTGGTGCCTCTAGTAACTCTAAGCTATGTTCTGGTTTCAAGGCACTGAAAAGTACACCTTTTTATGCTACTCTTGCTAATAAATTCGGATTTACCATTGTCGGCAATGCTTTCTCCACACATTGGAAACTTGAGCTTGTATCCATCAGCTTATTTCACGGAGTGAGATTTGGTTCACATAGTACATGCCAGAAAGCTTGACTCTTTCCCTCCTTCCTGTTGCTTTGCTAGACAATAATGAATGTGGATCTCAGCCTTCACTTTGTGGGGCAAAGGGCATCTGTCAGAATACTCCTGGAAGCTTCAGCTGTGAATGTCAGAGAGGGTTCTCTCTTGACGCCTCGGGGCTGAACTGTGAAGGTGAGTTTGTGTGCACAAGAGTCCTTAATATTAGGACTTCAGAAATGGCCCAACACATAAAGCATGTGTCCTTTCAGCCTGCGGCCCAGAGTTCAGAGCCCCAGAACCCAGGTAAATGCCAAATTGTCATGGTACCTCTTCTGTAATCTCAGTGCTCTGGAAGCAAGAATGAGCTCTGTGGTGGGAGCAAGGTGGATAGCTATACCACAGGAATCCAAATACTCTGGGTTCAGAAAAAGATCCAAGGTGGAACCGAATAGAGGAACATGTAAATGGAGTTCTTAATTGGTCTAAGTAATAAAAACCTGGAGTCAGTTATAGAGGAGAATGCTGAGAGATCAGAGAAGAAGCAGGAGCAAGCTACCATCATACCTTACCTCCTTAGCATCTCAGCAGACAAGAGAGCAAGTTCCTGTTTCTCCCTGCTTACATCCTGTTTCCACCCAGCTAGCTCACTTCCTGTCTGTCTATACAGAACTACAAACCTCTATGGTTAGCTAGTGGCAAGCTCCATTCTCTGACCTTCAGACAGGCTTTATTTGTACAAGCAAGATATCACCACAGGGACACACACACACACACACACACACACATACACACCCCTCCATGCATGTACCTTTACACATAAGAACATGCATGCATACGTGCATGCATACCACATACAAACACACAGAGATAATAACTGACTGGGGGCCAGGGAATTGATGGCTGTGGCCCTTTTATAGACTGAAGCTCTCACGACATTCTCTTCACTAATGGGAGACTACGGTGCCTCCCATGAAATAAGTGCTTTTCTCTTCCAAAATCCAAGAGAACACCTTATTGGGGAAGTAAGTAAGAATCTGCCTGCAGTCCAAAACACTGTCGTGTGGGTCTTCAGTGTTTTCTTGGCAAGTATGCAGTGTTTCCTTGGCAAGTGCTCAGGTATAGGAAGATGGGTATGTTGGTGTTGAAGGCCTTGAATTATAGGACTAGCCACATCACCTTTACATTTTTATATTGTGCTGTAATTCATATTATTTTTTTTAAAGTTATTCCACAAGTGTGTGGCTTTCAGCTCTATAGACATTCAAAATATTAAATAATGCTCTTTGTAAGAATTGTAGGACTTTTGTAATGCTTCAGCCATTTTTTGCTTTAAAATTTGTAATTTTAATTTTTGAATTGGAAATCAATAGACATTGAAAGCCTTCTGAACCTCCAGCTGCTCACCATGTGTGAATTCAGTTCGTGACCATCCACATAAGATACCATTTATTAATTATCCATGTAAATTTGTTACACACACATCAGACATGCCAGTTTTATTTCACTCTTTTAGGGTAGATTTCAAAGCCTTAGTTGTCATTCCAAAAGTGTATGCATATATTAACAAAGAAATTATTCCATATGTACTGTACTACATCTTGTCTAAAAATAACAAAGTATTCAAATACTTAAAAAGGATTTGCATCTAATTAGTGTTGACGGACAAAAAAATTTTGCATGCAAAACCATTACAACTTATAGATATCTCCATGGTTTTTTAATCTTTCCCATGGTGGGGATTACATGTGAATCACTTTTGAATCAGCTAGAATCTGTAATGTGTGCATAAATGTGGTGTGTGTGTGTATGTGTGTGTGTGTGTCTATGTGTGTGTAATTTACCAAATAAATCATAACATATGGAGCTGATCAATTCAAAATGCTCCACGTTTGTGGTTACTATGGTTGATTTGCTGAAATTAAGCTGTTATTCAGAACACTGGTGTGCCATGGTCTGGTGGGCAGCGTAAGAATAAGGTGGTTTCTTATCTCAGCCATTCTTTGCACCACCACTGACTAATAACCCCATGGAAGGAAACCGTCTCTCTGTATGCCATGCCTGTTTATTTGTTCCCTTAAAAGGTTGTGTTTTGAACAACGCATTTAACAAGGGAATGTAAAGACCGTATACTTGGGCTGTTTTTGCAGATGTTGATGAATGTGATGGAAACCACAGGTGCCAGCACGGCTGCCAGAACATCCTGGGCGGTTATAGGTGTGGCTGTCCACAGGGATATGTACAGCATTACCAATGGAATCAATGTGTTGGTGAGCAAGCCCCGGGGCCCCAGCACTCACTTTCCTCCCTTCAGTTTCTGAGTAAGCTGACTAAATAATAAAAGTGGCAGTTGTAGTACAGCATCCTAGGATGGGAAAACAACAATGTTTAAGGTTGGTGTATGGGAGGGTTAGCGTTAGCTCAGTAGTAGAGCACTTGCCTGGCACACGTAAGGTCCAAGGTTCCATCCCACCCTTGCTCACCCTTAAAAGGGTTGTGGAGGTGCTCATCCGTTACCCTCTTAGAAACCCAAAGGACTTTTCCCCTCCTTTTTAAAACATTTCCTCATATAGCCCAGGCTTGGCTGTAACTTGCTATGTAGCCTCTGGCTGGCTCTAGATCCTGCAACCTCTGCTTCCCAGGGCTGGGAGGACAAGCACACTCCACCATGTCTGGTTAGAAATTCTAAGAACTGAGGCCAGTCCATCTGTGCCCTCCTGTCACACAGCTTTAATAAGCATAGTGACGATGGTGTTTTAACATAGAAAAAGCAACTAGTCACAGCAGATGCTGTTGACAGCTCCAGACAAAAATGCTTATAAAGGAAAACACACATGCATTCCTTCTATTCTCTTCTTTGCATCAATAATAATCAGGGAAATTCTCCCTGTAAGAAACCACTGATCAAAGTGAACAGTATCCTTCTTGAGGTAGACTCACTTAGCATATTCCCAATTCCCTGGCTCTCTTTGAACACACCTCATAGCTGCACTTCCCAGCACATCTTAAGAGTAGAAGCTTGCCTTGCCAAACAGAAGGGAAGTAGAGTCCCCTCTTTCCTCAGGAATAGCAGGATGCTTGTCTCTGAAGTGATGTAAGCTACTTACTACACGCCATTCAAAAGTAGTGTAATGAGCCACCAAATGGATTGACTTGGTTTGATCTTTTGTGCTCTTCTCAGAAGACACGTTTCTAATGGCAGCTCAATGAGCTGAGAAGAAAACCAAATGTTTCCAAAGAGACATGAGGACACAGCCTGTGATCTAGAGCTCTAGAGCAAGGGATAATGATTATGTGTGGGGAGCTGCTGCAAATGAAACCCATCGTCTTATACAGTAACTTAAAAACGTGCAGCTAGGGAAAGGGGTAAAGCTAAATCTTTAGATGATTACCAAAGCGATGAATTAGGTTGCCAATAAAAAAGTATTTCATGAATATAATTCACTTTCTTTTTTCTTCAGAATACACACACACACACACACACACACACACATACACGGTATAGATACTACTGAGGCCAAGTGCTGGCAAGCTCTTTAGAATACAAACAACAGTGGTTTTGAATATTAGAGATGATGTGGAACTTTATTCTAACGCGGTGTTTCTATACTCCCAGAGCCACCATTTGAGTAAGGGCAGTAGGCATCTTAGTTTGCTCTGAAAAGCTTAAGGCAAAAGACTCATTCCCTATTACTTAACTCACATGGAATTCTTCCTTTTCAATGATATTTAAGTAGAATTAAGAACACATAGAAGGCATCAATTCAAGTTTTTACACTTGTATATCCGATGCAAAACTGTCTGCATAGGCTTTTAGCAACTTCAGGGGTTCCATTAGAAATTGCCTAAGGGAAGTTTGAAATGCTAAGGTACAGTTCCTGTCCTTTTCACCAGATTCCTGGCTCCCAAGCCTAGGCTGCCAGAGGAGACTTGGGTTCCTTCTGATGAGAGAAATACCTTGAGCAGAGCAATAGTGCTCTTCTAGGATGAGGTGTGGGAAGAGTGCCTGCAGTGCCAGCAACCACGGGCTAAAGCAGCAGAACCCATGGCCAGTGAGACCCAGATAAGAAAGGGGATCAAAACTACTCAGCAGGTCTCCCTGACTGCAAGAGCCAGTTAGGAGCTTTTCTTTCCTAAAATGGTTATCTCTTAGCAGCCACTCCCAAGGAGTTTTCTCAGAGTCCTCTAGTAAGCACTTGAAACTATCAGTCACTGCACCAGACTCTTGTCAAGTAGCCAGAGTCCTAAGTGTATATACTGTTCATGTTACCACCAATTCAAGAAAAGTAAAAGTTCTCTGAAAGTGTCCATTTTGGAGAAAGCTTTCCATCCAAACCCCCACTTTAGTAAGTTCCCAGTAAGTCACCACAGGCAATCCAGAGAACATTTTAAGGGACAGAATACCCAGATGTAGGTAGCAGTCTCCACAACTTGTAAGTGTTGTGATTGTTCAAAATTGAAAATTTTGGCAGTGGTGGTGCAAGCCCTTAATCCCAGCACTTGGGTGGCAGAGGCAGTCAGATCTCTAGGAGTTCAAGAGCAACCTGATGAAAAGAGCTAGTTCCAGGACAGCCAAAGCTACACAGAGAAACCCTGTCAGGGTGGGGGGCAGGGTGGCTCTAATGAACATTTGCATATAGTTCCTTCTATAGTATAAGCTTACCAAAAATAATCCTAACATATAACATAGCCTGGCACTGCATTTTAATTCACAGTGTATCTCAAACAAGGCCATACTTTACTAACGCCATACAATGTTGCCATGCTATATATTTATAGCATATAAATATTAGATCTTATGGTGCTTCTAGAAACATTATCCTGTTTTTAAATGTTCTTGTAAGTAGAATGTTCAAATTCAATTGCCTCGATTAATTGGCTTTCTTAGTAATTTTTCTACCTAACACAATGCCTGAATAAAATCATAGTGGGAACATGCTATTAAGTTATAATCTCATTTACATCCCATGTTAGAGGAGAAATACTACATATGTTAATGTGAGAGCTAATTATAAAAATGGATGAAGCTTTGGGGCAGAATCCCAAGTATCTCGAATATAGAAATAAAACACTGGGTACATTCAGGTCCCACATAGCCAGGTTACTGAGAATTTATATATTTTCTCTGCATATAATAAAAGCCAGAGGGTTCACATAGTAGATAATTGAGCATGTTTTATATTTGATGACTAATAGTTCAACACTTAGTTGTCTTGTGTAATTCTCAAACTGTGCTCATTACATTAAAATGTGCCTACTATCTGCCCTCTTGGTAGCCTCTATCCTGATTAAGGAAAGTCCATTTTCTGTCTAGAGGCCCCTGCTGAGCCCCATCTCTACCCAGGAAATCCCCTGAGCCACTGCAGGTCCCTGCCCCCACCCTACAATCATGTCATTCCCTGGGTATGCACACTCACAGATGTTCCTGCTTCAGCATATGGGCTGAAATATGTCCACAAACACTCTACACTCCATATGCAGTCACAAGAATGGGAAGAATCCCATGGACCAGATGTGATTTGTGCCCAGGGTGAAGTCTGGGTCCTAATAAAGCTCAAAGGAGTGAAACCCAGGGTTATCTATCAGCCAAACAGTTAAAAGCAAGCTCATAATTTCCCAAAGTCAAAGCACCATGGGGCCTTGAGTCTGCGATAACAGCAAACTGAAAACAGACCTGCAATGGCGCTCCTTGCCAGGCTTCCAGGGGCCAGAGCTGAGGGTTCAGCAGCTTCAGGCTCAGTGTCGGCTAATGGTGGGATACCATCCCTGAAGAAGGCTCAGGCTGCCCCAGATAGGCTCTGGAGCAGTTAGAACCACTCTTAGTTCGATTGAGTCAGGCAGGGTTGTTTCCAGCGGGTTTCATAAAAAGCCCCCCCTTCCCTTATACATGAAGGGGTGGGGAAGACCTAGGGGGCAGTTGACACAAAACTGACCCAGAAATGAAGTTTAAAAATAATCCACCTGATTTCACATGCCATCAAATTCAATCTTTTTTTATTTATTTTTTCAATCTTTTTTAAAAGTGTCAGCCCCTTGACTCTGTATGTTCTTCCAAGAGCAGGCAGCACCAACCCCAGCAAGCAGTCCCAGCTGCCCGTTCCCCCAAGAAAAACCCCATACCTAGTAGCCATCATCCCCCGTTCTTGCTTACTCCTCTCACAGCCCTGGTGACTGCCCACCTGGTCTCTCTGGGTTTGCCTGAAGTACAGGCTTTTGAAATAGCCCTTTGTTAAGAAAGTGAAAGAATTATCTGTTAGGTAAACTGCAAATATCTGTCCCTGAGGGCTGCCCTCGTACTCAAAAAGAATATGAGTAGAAATAGAAAAGAGCAGTGAGTTTCTGTTTTGTTTTGTGTTTTTTGCTTTTGCCTTTAAAGGTGTATTTTTGAAGTGTTTTTTTTTTTTTTTTTTTTTTTTTTTAATGAACTGACTGTTTTGAAGTCAGTTGCGATGGTAGTGTTTTTGGATTTTAAGTTACCCCCCCCCCCCCCCCCCCCCGTAAACTGACGGACCCTTGGAGGCCGCTCCCCACTTCACCCTCCTGGCCTGCTGCCCTCCCCTGGTAAGGGCCTCTTTCTTTCTTTGAACAGATGAGAATGAATGCTCCAACCCTGGTGCCTGTGGCTCTGCTTCCTGCTACAATACCCTGGGGAGTTACAAGTGTGCCTGCCCCTCAGGGTTCTCCTTCGACCAGCTCTCCAGCGCCTGCCATGATGTAAATGAGTGCTCCTCCTCCAACAACCCCTGCAGCTATGGCTGCTCCAACACCGAAGGGGGCTACCTCTGCGGCTGCCCGCCTGGGTACTTCAGAGTGGGACAAGGGTAAGGCAGCCCACGGCGCCCATGGGTGCCCATCCGTCCCCATCACCAAGAGTGACGCAGAAGATGGTGACTTACAAGTATATTGGGATGGTTTTCTTTGGAAGGAATAGTAGATGAAGCAGACACTAAGGGACGGGACGTGGACCGAGTGTCCCCCGACTGCTATGTATGCAGTCACATGTAACAGAAAAGCTTGGGCCCAGCGCCAACACGTTGCCTCGTTTTGCTTACTAAAATAGGAATTCAGAAATGCCAATTATTAAAGCAGGAATCTTTCCCCCAAACAGCAAGAGCCAACTTTAGGCTCATGGAGCAACAGTTTTTCTTTGACTTTGGCCTTCCAGCTGCTTTTACTTCCTTAGCTATACTGTCTTTCAGTACTTCTGTCTAGTTAAGATTGGAAACTGGGGAAGCCCAGGGCTTAGGCTCAGAATTTTGCCAATTCAGACCGAGGGGAAATCTCTCCCTCTGTGTGGATAACAGAACCACAAAGATCAGGTTCCCGTGGCTGAGAGTCTAGGTCAGCAATTCTCAACCTTCTTAGTGCTTTGACCCTTTAATCCAGGAGGTTCCTCACGCTGTGGTGACCCCCCAACCATAACATAATTTTCGTTGCTGCTTCATGACTGTAATTTTGCCACTGTTATGAATGGGGATGTAAACATCTGTGTTTTGAGACAGTCTTAGGAGACCCCTGTGAAAGGCCCATTTGACGACCCCCAAGGGTAGCGCCACCGCCCCCAGGTTCCTCCCCCAGGTTGAGAAACAGTGAGTTAGAGCTTGTTCGGTTGCCTCCATGTTTTTGAAAAATCTGTAGACTGCCCAGGCTAATGATAATGTCTAACAGTGTCTCTTCCTCATGCACAGCCACTGTGTCTCAGGGATGGGCTTCAACAAAGGGCAGTACCTATCAGTGGATACAGAGACGGATGAGGAGAATGCTCTGTCCCCAGAAGCATGCTACGAGTGCAAAATCAATGGCTACCCCAAGAAAGATGCCAGGCAAAAGAGGAATGCACAGGAGCCTGAGCCAGCCTCGGCTGTGAGTAGAAACGGAGTAGAAGCCCTGTTTTGCCAAAACAAAAACCAAACAAAACCAGAAAGAGTTACCCGCATTCTTGTCACAGTGTCCCTTGCATGCTTTCAGCTTCAGATCAGTTAAGTCTGTCTGGATATTTAGCGGGTAAATTGGCAGGTGCAGTGTAAAGATAAGCAATTATTAGTGGGAGCGATGCCTAAGTCACAAAGCCCCAGGGAAGACAACGATTCAGTTTCAAATCATTTTGCTTTAGTTTTTATTTGTGCCACAAAGTGTGAGGTGCCCACTTGAGAAATAATTATTTGGACATAATTCAAAACTGAAATGGTTCTGAATTTTTCCAGTTCTGTCCCAGGCATACATGACACTGTCGATTTTAGTTTTCCAGTGGGTCCACCAGTCCAGTCTATAAGTCTTACCAATCATAACATTTTGTTTTCAGTTAACTTGCCTTTTGCAAAGAGCTAGAGGTCTGACTTTCCAGTCTCTGGTATTTTTTTTATTTTTTTCCCCTTCTCTCCTAATGTCATTTTAGCAGCATAGTTACGAGGTTAGACCAGAGACTGCCTGGTCTTGGATCTGTTCCTCAGCCCTGCTCACCAGTCAGCTGTGTCTCATGAACATGCGCACCTCAGTGATCATTAACCCATGTATAGGAATGTTGATGACTGCCCCTTAGGCCAGAGACAGTATGATTTCACAAATCACCTCTCTTTTCAGTTACTATTGCTGAGAATTGCTCCCATGCCTCCCCCCCCCCCAAAAAAAAAACAAAATATGGTCACAACTAACTGGCAATGTCAATTGACTGCTTGCTTCAGTTTTCTGGGCCCAAGAACCTTTCTTTAGCAATAGGACCACACTAATTTAGCCCTCCAAATCTCAGATAGTATTTTCAAATAACAAGTTAATGTTACATTTACTTTTAAGCAGACTGAAATCTCCAATGGATGTTTAATCATGGCAAATCATTGATCAAGATACACAGCCTTCCCATTGTAGTACATGGAACACAATCTGTCTTAAAAAAACAAACAAAAAAAACAAAACAAAAAAAACTGAAGGGATCCTCTAAGCTATTGTAGCCACAACCTCACTAGAGAACACCCCCCCCATTAAAGTATTAGGGTTTGTAACTAAAGTGCATTCCTACCTCACACCCCAGCTGACAAATTCGGATTGTGTTATCTGGACCCCATCCACTGACTTTTACCCATCTCGGCTCACTCCGAACATGATTCTGTACTGAGGGTCCCAGTAAACTCAGGGCCTGGCCTTGAGGGCAATGATTTCCCTGGGTGGGGGGGGCAGGACCTGCTGTTGGACTTCTCATTTTGACCCCAGAGTAGACAAAAATTAGACTCATTCCTTAAATTGTCCCTTTTTCTTTAAAATGTTTACTTGAGAATTCCATGTATGCACAAGGGGCATGATGATCATATTGACCCCCACCACCACTCTCCTCCAGCTCCCTGGAGAGAATCTCCCAACACAATGTTTCCCCTGCCCAACTTCACTAGTTAACATCCCACTGGGTACACTTCGTGGGGCCCAGAGGCACACAAGCAAGCATGTGGCCATCCGCTGAAAAGGCCACAACACCAGAGAAAAATGACTGTCTCTCACTTTAAAATTCCAAATAAGCACCGGATGCTATTTTGATAAACTCATAGAAAGAACTAGCTATGGGACTGTTCTCTGTGGCCAAAGTCCTGTAACTTTCATGATGAAAGTTAGAAAGAGTCAGGATTCATGATCTTGTTGGGGTTGGGTGAGAGTCAGCAAGATTTACAGGGCTTCATCATCCAAAGGATGAAGCTTTGCCCAACCTCTGTTTACAAGAGCCTCTTTCACAGACAGCTGATGGCCAAACAAGGACCAGCCTCAACCTGCCACTGGCGCTATAACCCCTGGCCCCAGAAAGCTTTGACTTCATTGTGTGTGCCTGCTCTTTCCCCAGGTGGAGCAAATCAGCCTCGATAGCGTTGCCATGGACAGCCCCGTCAACATGAAGTTCAACCTCTCTGGCCTTGGCTCCAAGGAGCACATCCTAGAACTGGTGCCGGCCATTGAGCCCCTCAACAACCACATTCGTTATGTCATCTCCCAAGGGAATGACGAAGGCATCTTCCGAATCCACCAGAGGAATGGCCTCAGCTACCTGCACACAGCCAAGAAGAAGCTCAGCCCTGGCACATACACACTGGAAATCAGCAGCATCCCTCTCTATGGGAAGAAGGAGCTTAGGAAACTGGAGGAACATAATCAGGATGACTACCTCCTGGGGGTGCTGGGGGAGGCTCTCAGGATGAGGCTGCAGATTCAGCTGTATTAGCCCTTTGCATACTCGGGTCCCAGCTCAGATCCCAGCACAGCCAGCCTTCAGAAGTGTTTGGAATGTCAGTGACTAGTTTTAAAGAGGAGAGAGAGGAAAAAAAAAAAAAAAGACTTCTGCTCCTCTCCTCCCTGATTCAGACTTTGGAATGTTGACCCTCACAGGAGGGATAATTTAGACTCCAGTATGGCCAAAGATTTGAGTGCAAAGGCAAACATAGTTACTGTATTTTTTATATAACTTCATTTTTAAATATATTAAAAAAAGAAAAACAAAGCCTAAATGTTCAAGAGGTCAGCATATGGCACTAAATGCACAAAAATAATGTGAGCTTACTTCCTGTTAGCAGTCTGTAACACTTTGGGTATTTTGCTATAGTTGCTAATTAAAAAAATATAGATGTTTATTTATTTTAATGCAGTAATATATGGAGAAATGAACAAACTATGTAAACAAAAAAGGGAAACTCACTTGTTTTTCTTTAGATTTATAAATTTGAACTATTTCTTTTAGAGGTGCTTAAAAAAATCCAGTACATTCAAGAGATGTTTCCTTTGGTTCCTCTGCCAGCCCTCCAACTGGTATGCACCTGACTATTTGAAAGAAAGTCTTACGGAGCTGAATGGGCAGTGTAATCAATAATTTAAAAGGCGTGAATGTTGTTTGATCCTATCTAAAGGAGATCTAAGCCAAAGCAGCTCACGTGACAATATTTCACATCACCAGATTCACCAGGCAACAGTAGAGGAAACTCAACCACTGTAGCAAAATACCTTGACTGCTTGTGAGACCGTTAGCATCGCAGGCCAAACTGTACTGTATATCCTTCTCATAACCTCAAGGAACCACGTGTGCTGCCCACAACACCTCATTCTTACCAGGGCGCACTGAGCACTTGTGGTCCCCTAGGCAGCTGAAGAACCGCTGTTCCTTTGACTAGGAACACCTCGTGTTCTGTCGTGTTTGGTGCTGTCGTAGATTAATGGTGCATTTATTATGTTCAAGCTATTTCAGGATTGCCATATGTGCAAACAATCATGCCACGCAGCCAAGGAATATATGTTGAAATATATGTTGATGTTGTTTTTTTTTTTAACCCATGGTTTTTTTTTTTTTTTTTTTAGAATTTTCATTAATACTGTAGTTATACACCATATGCCTCATTTTATCATAGCTTATTGTGTATGAAATACCTTTGTAAAATGAATTGATGTTTAGTTTGCTTTAGCCATTTGAAAAGATGCTACACCAGGAGGTACCAATACCAGCACATCCCCATGTTCTTCTCTCTGGAGAACCCATCCTTGGACCAGTGATGAGACCTCATATGTGAAATGGCCAAAGCACACACAGACTGCCACTCATGCCTCTCACACCTGTGTCAACCAAAGAGTAGTAACCAGTTATATGCAATGTTTGGGGGCTTTTTTGTTTTGTTTGTTTGTTTTTAATAACTAAAAAGAAAAAGAAAAACAATGTAAATTTGTAATCAAGTGTTTGTGAGGAAAAACAATGGATTTTGGTTGTGTTTGTTTTTGTAGGTCTATGTATCAAATATGACACTTGTCTTGCAATAAAGCTTATTTTGGGGTAGTTTTCTGGCTGAATTTCCTAAGACTGCATTGGCTGGGACATTTGTGGGAGGTACTGGTGACTTTGCTTCCAGGACAATGTGTTAAGGAACTAAATGCAGGCCAAGGCACATCCACAGGAAAGCAAAGGAATGCTGTGAAATACTTGACAAAAGCAGGAGTGTTTGCCTTCAAGTCGAGATCATATAGAAAAATATAATTGCATAAATTCCAAGCTTCCTGGGACCCAGTTTTCAGGAGTCCTCAAAACATTTCACTTCTTCCACCAGTATATTTGTAGAAGCTGTCGTAATAATGCAGCATGAAGTATCTCTAAAAAGAGTAAAGCGCGAAGTTTACTTTTTAAGCAAAAGTAAACAGCGGCCATATCTCAATGTAAATGGTGTCTGCACCCAAAAGCAATCCAGAGCTTATCTCTTGCAATGCCATGCACACTTCTCTCTGAAGTGAATAAATTTAATAGAAATTAATAGGAACCCTCCTTTGACACATTGCTAAAATGAGTGGATGCCCGTGTGCGCAGACACACACACACATACACACAATCCAGTTTCCAAGACCTGCAAGTTAATTCAATCCATGGTAGGATTTGTGTGCTTAAATTTTTCATCCAAGGAATAAGAAAACAAGGGACTATTATGACTGATGTTAATTCTGTCCTTTGCCAACCAGAAATTAGCTGTGTGGAATAAGGAAAGTATTCGCCTCGGGGCATCTTTTAAAACTTAACATGCACATGCAGCTTCATCTGGCGTCTATTAATGGTACAGCGTGAGCTCTGTAATGTCAAATGACCTGGAACCAAGTTTGACTCTAGCTCTGAATATCAAACAACAAGGCTCTTAGTTTACCTTAAACCTGCTCATGAGGAAGTTTAAAATCCTGCACTGCTGGGAGCTTTGTGCAGAGATAAAAGGCATTAGGCATGCTACATGGAAGAATGTGCTAGAAGAAAATGACTCCGTGAAGCTTTCACAAAGTAGAAACATTAAGGGCAACCCTGGCTGCTTTATTAACAACTGTAATTTAGATCGTTCTTTTTTTTTATTTAAAAGTTGTTTGGTTTTTTTTTTTTTTTTTTCACTTTACCACTCCTCTCGCTTCCCCCTCCCACATTTCCCCCAACCAACCCCCCATCCCCTTCTTAGTAAGGGTAAGGCCTCCCATAGGGAGTCAGTAAAGTCTGGCATATCAGGTTGAGGCCGGACCAAGCCCCTCCTCTATATCTAGGCTGAGCAATGAACCCCTCCATAGGGAATGGGCTCCAAAGAGTCAGTTCATGCACTAGGGATCAATCCTGATCCCATGGCCAGTGGCCCCACAGACTGTCCAAGCCACGTAACTGCCATCCACATTCAGGGGTCATAGTTTGGTCCTATGCAGGTTCCCCAGCTGTCAGTCCAGAGTCAGTGAGGTCTCACTAGCTCTGGTCAGCTGTCTCTGGGTTCCACCATCATCTTCCTTATAACTAACCACCAAGAATGTATTGGGCAGCATGTTGTTATTCCCATTCCCATTTTTCTCAGAAATTTACCAAGCCTAATTCTTTTTTTTTTTTCTTTTTCTTTTTTTCTAATTTACAGAAAAGTATAATGTTGACTCAGGAACTTAAGAGAAACCCAGGGACAACATGCACTAGGGACAATGATCTTCAGATGACAGAGAGTCTCTCTCTACCTACTTTGTGACTTAGAGCTTTTTTGACTTTTGTCCTTGTTGCCACAGCTCACACTTCGTGGACGTTAGTCACATTTGCACCTGAACTCTGAACTTAATTCAGGGAAGCATATAAATGACAATTCAAACATTTACTCCTTTTTATTATCTTAGGGTTGAGAACAGCACCAGCCACACTATCCATTCTCTGAGGCATCATTTGGCTTTTGTTGCCTTGCCTTGCAGAATAGATGCTGCATATTAAAGGTAAGACACCCTGTTAACTGTTATCATCCTGGCACACCTGGCCCTGATCCTTGGGGACATGGCAGCATGAGCACAAGGCAAGCAGTACTCCAGGCGCAAAAAGGTCCCTTTAAGAGGTAAGCTCTGCTTATTTCTGTTCTCGACTGTTTCAATGAAGAGGCAATCAGGTCTTTGCCCCCCCCCCTTCGTTTTTTTTTCCCTCTCTCCCCTGTCTTCCCTACTCCCCTCCCACCAATAAAACTTCCCACATAAGCTCTGTCTGCATGGTGTGGTTTCTCCCTCACCCTCCCGCGGGGCTGCCCACCAAGGTCCCTCTCACTCTGTATCATAACACCCACAACTAAAAATTCTACAACATTGGTCCACATTGGAATTAACATATGAAACTGAAATGAATGAGACACAGTCGTATTTGACACAGATGATGGCAAACTAGCGTGTTCAACCTGACCATTCAGAAATACTCATGCTCTTCAAGAATATGCTGGAAATATGAAAGTCCCCTCAGCTTCAGAAAACGAAAACTCCACCGCTCTGCACGCCACTCACGGCTCATCCCTACCCCAGCCTTATACAGTGGAGGACTAATCACTCACTCCACCTGTCTTTTCTCCAGTGCCATGGAAAGAGACTGATGGGCTCATCTGTGGGACTGTGACAGGTTAATTGGAAGCTGTTTAAAGACAGGTTTGTTTTGGGCGGGGGTGGGGGGGTGAGGGGGATGAATAGAGGACATTTTGTAAAGAGTAAAGGATGACTTCCAGCAACTTTTAAAGAGAAGTAAAGACAGAAAGAGAAACAAGACATCTGGGTTTTTTTGTTTTTTTGCTTTTTTTTTTTTTTAACCATGCTCATTTTCTCAATACATTCAAATTCATGACTTAATAAAAAGTACGTTTTTCTGACTCTAATTATCTTTGAAAACCCTTTCAGTTGAATCCTAACATACAATGTAAAACTCATTCCATAATCCAACCATTGAGACAATATGGTCTTATAATTAAAAACAACAACAGAAACAAACAACCCTCCCTTGAATCAGGCAGAGCAATTTAATTCTATCTCCTGGAACGAGTTTTGTGACATCTTCTATAGGAGAAACTGTGCCAGCCCACCCAAGCCAGAGCTGCCGTTCCCAGGTGCTCAGACCAGCCCACATCGGCATGCGCCGTAGGCACTTCCTCCCTGAGCCAAACCTGCCTTTACTCCCAGAGACTGCTGAGGAGGAAACACCTGACCTGAGACACCAATGAGGGCAGCAGAGTCAGCCGCCTGAGCCAATAGGACCTTGGGAGCGGGTATAAAGTCAGGGCTAACTTCCTTAATAAAGGACGCTCTGGTACTGACTGGCTCACAGTGCCTGAGTCACTGGTGCTGTGTCTTCTCACCCCTTACCCCAAGGGGTGTCAGGAGAGGGTCACCTGCAACAATCTCCAACTTGATTGCTTCCCTGACTTGAGCTCACTGTGTGGCTTCAAAGGTTCCATGAGGTAAGGACACTTCTTGTTGGTTGGAGGGCCCTTGCAGGTATTGGCAACTCAGGAAGGCCAACTTTTCCTGCTCTTTGCATCCATACCATCGCTGCCACTAGAGGATAAATGAGGCCACATGCTGATCCAAGACTTCTTCCTAAGCCCATTTCTTTGACCATTAAACTGTAGGATCACATCCCAACACATAGCACCAGCACTTGGATAAACCAGGCCCCCAAGTTGTCCACACCTGTGAGATTTTTAGATGCCCTAATGTAAATGCTGTAATTGTAAACCACTGTTTACAATTGCCATACTGCCCCCCTGTTTATTGGAATTGTAGGTGAGAGCCCAAAAGTCCAAACCATGAACACAGCCATAGTCCCCAAGAAAGTGAGTAAAGAGACCATGCATGTCAATCGCCCCCACTGGAATGATTTATCACTGTGAAAGCTAGAGCTAGAAACCCACTCAAATTTACAGGTAAAGAAGCTGAGACCCACATTTGTAAGAGTTGAGTGCACAGCCAATTTACCCACAAGTGAGACCAGAACTCGGGTTGCCTGGCTGAAGTGTTCTGCATACTTCCACTCCATGATAAGCCTGTTTGGATCTCTTTTAAGCCCTAAGGATATAGGCCAGTTCCCATGGTTTTGGCTTCTACTGAATCCAAAACATTTTCCAAGCACAATTTAAACACTGCTTTTGCTTTGTCTATCTCACCCTCTGTGTAACTGCTCCCAGTGTCCCATAAACCGGAGATTTGTGTGCACACTAACATGCCAAGATACTGGCTGCAATACAGCTGACCCCACCCAAACCTCTGCACCTTTAAATGTATATTAAAGTCCTGACTTTCGATTTTATTTAAACCAGACCTTCATATTTTAAAAACACATACACACTTCTTTTTACTAAGAACGCTCAAGGAAAGTACACTAGTTACTTGTGTTTCTTAATTGTCTCCCCCTACCCCTTTCCTGCAAGCCTAAAAAAGGTATTAGTAGATTAAGTTGGCTTTCTTTCAAAGTTGCCAAGAACCTACAGCTCACATTAGTCACCCCCATTAAGGCAGCAGATTAAATGTCAGGATGTAGTGTAGACATTTTCCAAAGGAAACGGAAAACATGTTACATGAATTTTGAACAAACTGTAATGAACACTAACATGAATAGCCTTCCTGGGACAACTACTGTGTCATACATGAGTTCCATTATTGAAATAACGGTAGAAGCTACCAACAACCAGTTCCTAAACATTGTGTCTAAAAAAGACCCTATGTTTCTGCCCCCAAGGGCTCTTTCTACCTATCCTTTTTCCTGATCCAAGCTCCCTGAACTCTTACTCTATGACAAGGGTGGTATTTAACCCTATGGGCAGCACATTTATGAACCTCAGACCTGAGGCAAGTTTGACCCTTGACTGTGGAGTAAGAACCTAGAATTTATAACCAGCAGTGAACACGTGTCTTCATCATTCTATTGAACTCAGACCTAAGTCTAGAAATTTTCAGGGAAGGAAGGATGAGGATGGTGAATGTACTAGCAGCCAGTTTCATGGACTGTCTCCTGGCTTTGGGTCTTTTGAAGACAGTGGGCAATTCCATAATAGGGAGTTTACCAGAAGACATCTGAACATGTTTCTGGGAACCACCTGATGGCACCTTCTTTAATTTAGAAAGCCTTTCTTGATTCATGTTTCTTTCTGTACCTTTCTAGGGAGCCCTGTGGGACTTGCCCAAAATAAGAATGGAATCTGGATCTGGGGAAGGGATCCACTAGTCCTTATCAAAAGGGAGATATTGCACAGTTCTGTTTTTTAGTAAGTTTCTCAAAGGAGCATGTGTTACCTATAATCCAGACACAAAATTATTTTCCTTCTCAGACTTGAACAATTTAAAGAAACAAGACAACCATCTATGGCTGTGCAATGGTATTCACCCAAAGGTCATAATGACTGTCTTGCACAAATGGTGCAGAATCTTGGGAAAAGAGTGGTTGGTGAAGTAGAGAAATGATGGGAAAGAGATGAACCTTGAAGAGGCAGATTTTGATACATGACACAGAGAATTTCCTGGAACACAGTAGTGTGAACAAATGTTAGAATTTGTCTTGTAAACGGCTCCTGATAGAAGAGTCCATGGAGTTGAATCATGGTGCCATCTGGAGTAAAAGGCAAAATTTTGTTCACCACAGAGAGTAATCAATCTCACCACAGAGAGATGGTCTATTACTCAAAATTCATCATTACACATCATATGGATGGATCAAAGCAACACACTGGCTGTACAACTATGTACCACATGACAAAATACTAAAATGTAAAACACAGTATTCGTTTTTAAAACCTTTAAAAGACATCCTTCTCAGCCTGCTGAGACTGACTGATCCTGTTCCTCATAGACCCAGACTACTCTGCCTACCCCTGTCTGTGCCACAACTAACTCCCTTCAGTATGTGTCCTGCCTGTCACCTACCCACAGGACCTACCTGTGCCACATAAAGTCTCTCCACCCTGTCAGATGCTCCTCATCTTTCTCCAGGCAGCTGACTATGCCTGGTCCTCTGCTTCACAACCTCCGTTACCCCTACATCTGTCCCTTTGCTCCACGCTTGGATTAGAATGTGCCTCTTGCATACCACCCCACTTCCCTGTGCTCACCTGACTGCATTCAACCTAAGCCATTTCCAACTTCTAGCCTTACCCCATTCACAGATGCTCAATTCTGCCCCAGCTTGCTCTATCCATATCAGACTCAGAACCAACAACTACAAAAAGCCCACATGCCTAGATCTCATTGGAAAAGTACAAACAATATGAAAGATCTGCCCAGAACCTCCTCTCCCAAACCTACAAGTCCTTTAGAAATGCCCAAGAATATTAACTAAATGAACCCTGGGATAGAGAATTTAAAGAAAAACCATAAACTTCATCAAGGGATTTAAAGAACCAAAGAAACATCTCAATGAAACTAAAGGGGAAAAAACTTGAAGATACATAAGATGATACACGAGAAGAGAAGGCTGATGGAAATGATGAAGATAAGCCTGGATCCAAAAGCAGAATTCTATAAATAGATAGAAACACTAAAGAAGACTCAGCTGAATTGAAGATAGACCTGAAGGAATCAGTAACCCAACTAGAAAACCCACAGCAAAGGCATAGAAGTAGAACAAATCAAACATAAGATACAAGTCCTGAGGGACTTGAAGAGAAAAGGAGAACTAGAGGGGGGGGAAATTAAGACACAGGAAAGGAATATACAGCAAATGTGGGACACCATAAGTAAAATCATAGAAAAAAAACTTCCTAAAACTACAATATGATACACCCATATAGAACATCAAACAGACAAGACCAGAAAAAGACCATCTCCACAGCACACCATAGTTAAAACATTAAGTATACACAACAAAGAAAGGGTATTGAAAGATGCAAGAGGGAAAACCCAAGTCACAAATAAAGGGAAACCCATCAGAATAATGCTGATTTCTCAATGGAATCTTTGAAAGCCAGAAGCAGTGCATTGAAAATCCTAAAATATCTGTGACGGCTTACTTAGACTAATGTACCCAGCAAAATTATCTAATATAGTTGAAGAAGAAAGAAAAGCTGTATATAATATGAATAGCATGAAAATATTTCTATTCAACAAGCCAAACCTAAAGAAAATACAGGAAGACTGAAGAAGAATGAGCCTATCCAAGAGACTGAAAAGAAATAGGTAGTCATTAGTACTAAAACACAAAGTACCACTAAGAACACAACAAAACAAAGATCAAGCCAGGTGGTGGTGGCACAGGCCTTTAATCCCAGCTCTCAGGAGGCAGAGGCAGGTGAATCTCTGTGAGTTTGAGGCCAGCCTGGTCTATAGAGTGAGTACCAGGACAGCTAGGACTATTACACAGAGAAATCCTGTCTGGAAAAACAAAAATAAAAATCAACAATGACCATTTCAGTAGTAACTTTAACTATAAATGACCTCAATTCTCCAGGCAAAAGAAACAGACTGGCTGAATGGGTCAAGAAGCAAAACCCATCACTCTGTTGTCTGGAGGAAACATAGCTTTAGTGACAATCACTGTCTTAAAGTAAAACGATGGACTCAGTCCCTGCAGAGTAAACCAATCATGGTAAAAACTGCCCAGCTAGTAGAAGAGATATCAATCTACCACTATACCTTGTATCACCACTTTAATTATGTTTCTTCCCATGCTGTCATCTTTGCTTTCCCTTTAATGTTGTGTTAAACTGTTCTGTAGACTGGTTGAGAGAGAACAAGACATATGTGAAGCTTTGTGTGAATAAATAATTACATAAGCTTTTTTAAAGAATAAGTGCATTTGGCCGAACAAGGCTAATTCAAATATTAAGGAGCCAGATCTTACAGATGGCAGCTTTATCCACTATTTCTCCAGCAATCTAGCTGTTCAGTTCATCTGCTTTGTCTTGCTGGTCTCACTACACACAAATGGTTCTCAGAGTAGGAGAAAAAAACAAAACAAAACAAAACAAAACAAAATGGCTTTCTGGAGTCTGTTTTAAATCTGGATTTTATCTTCATTGTGTGTCTGACTTTGTCCTCATATTTGTTTTACAACAAAAACAAAACAGAGGAAAGATATCAACCATGTCCCCCCCCCAAGTTTATATAAGTTCCATTTTGCTGTTGGTAATAAAAGCAGTTCTGTTTTATAATGTTGATCTCATCCGTAATCTACAAACATCCAGTTCCCTCACTTGCTGCCAGTCTCTTTTGAATGTAGATGAAGGATTAGTCAATGACATGTGCATCCCTTCAAGGTTCCAAATAGCTGCTGTGTCTGCATTCTGTCTGTGGGGCCATAGATGCCCCTGATCACCTATTGGATCAGTGAGAGATGGTATAGACAGTGATGTTTTCTATGCCCTACCTGATTTCTACCCTTCAAGGAAAGCACGCCTCCTGATGCAACATAAAATCCCTTATGGAAGACAACCCAAGAAGGTCTCCCCCCATTTTTCTACTTAAGACTATTCAGGGAGAAAGAAAAAATGAATATGAGGTCAAAATGAAGTTGTAAATTTAAAAAATATATATATAAAATAATGATTTTTTTACCAATTAAATTGTATAACTATTTTAACTACAATTAAAGATCTTTTCATTTTGCACACTTAAACTTTAATTTTGTTTAAATTTATATTTGTGTATCTTTGACTTAGGTGTGCTTTGACATTTTTAAATCATCTAACTCAGATCCCCAAACATGATATTTCTATTATTACCGAAATTGTTTGAAATATACCCTTCTTAATTTTAATGAACAGATTTGGTGATCAGAGTTTCAAATAAATATGCCAGGTGATATGTATACTCAACAAACATCTTCCAGTAAATTTATACTGGATCTTCACTTTAAACTAGTCTACCACAATGAAGTACAACAGACCACCATTATTTGTTTTGAGGATGAGGAAAGCAAGTTGCATCGGTCTCCTAGGATGTTATAACAAAGCATCATAAAGCAAGTGCCTTACATAAGAGAAAATAATTGTCTCAAAGTTCTAAACTCTGAAATTAAGGTGGATTTGGTCCCACACTCAATATACAACCTCAGCCATCTGGGTGCTGGCATTGCAAGCATGATCCACAATTCCAGAGTGGTATGATTTCACCTTAACTTATATCTTCATTACTACTTTCACCAAGATTTTATTTCTACATAGGGTCACTTTCATCTCCAAAAGCAGCAAAAAAAAAAAAAAAAAAAAACAAACTACAACCCCAAAACTGTGGTACAAGCTAATCCACTGGAACAGAAAGAAGCAGTCTTGAAGATTACAAATCTCTGCTATGTGTCTTTGGGACAAGCACAGAGCTCTTCAAACCTACTTTTTTTTCTTTCCATCCATCCCTTTACTCATCCATTTCCTAATCCACCTGGCATCCATCCCTGCCTTCCATTCTTTCTTGTGGATATTTGAAAGGTAGCTTTTAAAGGATTTAGTGTCTAACTTAGACTATACCATAGCCTCAGCAGGAGCATCATGGGAATTTTAGGCATCTTTAAGCTGCTGACAGTCACATAGTTGATAAGGTCAGCCAATCATCTGCACCCACCAGAGAGGGTGTGACAGAGAGGGTGTCTAGGTGTGACAACAACCAATTTCCAGAGCTGCAGTGTACTTTGAGCAACTTGGAATGTCCTGGTCAGGAAGAAGGGATTCCTTATCACAGTGCTTCTGTGATATGATGTGACCTGAAGTTATTATTTTCTGCCCCCTCCTTCCCTCTTGCTTATTTTCAAAGTCTGGTCTCCATCTCTTAGTAACTATATGCCAAATTCTTTCAATGGAGAGTTTTTAATAGGAGATGGTTTGATAGGTTAATTCAGGGATGAATTGACTGATAGATTTGAAAAAGCATTATAAAGGCAAGCTTTATTATTTTATAAAGGTAACTTATTTTTTTTTACATTGTGGGCACTGTGGTGTTTAGTTAATACAACTTAATCACCGGCTAGGAGAGTCTTAATGGGGAATTATCTAGATCTGTGCAGAATTGTGTTGATTGCTGATTTGTATAGGGAGATTCAGCCCACTGTATGTGGCATTATTTCCTAGGCAGAGATTCTTGAATATAATTAGAGAGCAGGAAACCAGTTGAAAGCAATCAGGTAAACAAAAATGCCTGAATGCATTTATTTCCCTCCATTATTGACTATAGAGGTGATGCGACTGGTGGCACATGAGTTTCTGCCATGACTCAGGGATAGACTGTAAGCTAGAATCGCAAGACAAATAAACACTTTCTTGTATAAATTGGGGTTTTTTGTATGATATTTTATCACAGCATAAATGAAACTAGTCTTGCCACAGATATTTGTCTGCAAAGAATTTTTTTTATTTTCAATGTTTAGATTTTTCATAATAAAATCTTGATGGACTGACTACATCCATAAACCCAGTAATGCACATTACTACATAACTTCAACCTCAGTTTATTTCCTATCATTCTTTTACTATTACATTGCTCATAGAGTGAATACAGTTTTTTTTTTTTTACCTGAACATCATGATAGCATATCATCACAGCTTTAGACAGTCACTGTCATTTTAAGCCTTGTGGACATTTTTAAATGGGAAAAGTGTACCTCCAAAATACCTATAAAAATGAGTTGAGTCACCCTGAATACTCTCATATCTAATCAACATCAAATTCTGAGGAACTGTCTTTATTATATACTCGATAAAGCACTCATCACCCCTTCCACAGCCAGTGAATAAAAGCCACAGTCACTTCTCAGTCAGATTGTGTCTACCATCATTACATTGTGCTGAATAGTTTTCAGACTTAGGAAACCTCAACTAGTGAGCACTTCACATCCCTCCAGGAGCCTCTGTGACCCACACAAAGGTGTATCTTGTTGATCAAGAGGAAGAATCAAGGTAGGCAGTTCTTTTCCCTGTCTTCGGAGTCCCCGTTTATGCTCAGGGTTTGACCTGCTTTGATCCGATCCAAGTCCTGCCATTTTAATATGGTATTTTCAAGTGAAAATCCATTCCCTTCTAAATGATCAGAGAAAGAACTCTTTGCAGCATCCCCCATAACATGAAGAGCCAATTGAGTCCACAGACAACTGTTCTTAAGCAAGACAATATTCTCCTTGCATCTGATTCAATAGGCAGACAGAGGTGAAATCTTTACATGTGCTGGGTCATGACAGATCAATTCCCAACTAGTAAGGAAGGACATCAATACTGATCTATATGACTGAGATCAATTCCAGTCTCTAGCTACTTGGAAGAAGAAGCAAACCCCAAGTCAAGGTAGAGTTTCTTTCCAATTCCTCTTGCTTGGGCATATCTGTTTCTCTCCAGGGGGTTAGTCTCGAGGCTGTGGATTCACAGAAGGGAAATTGGAATAGAGAACTACAAAAGCAGTTAAGACAGCTGTGATGGTCTGACCCTCTTAATGTAGTACTGGGTAGTTCCATGTTCACTGAATGAGAATGGAAAACATCTCTGGGGGAGGTACCTAGCTAGGCTCATTGAAATGTCTGCTAACTTTGAATTTGCATGATGCTCTCAAACCCTAAAGCACTTCCTTCCAATCAATTTAACAGAATATCCTTTAAGACAAGGCATCCAAGATATCAAGATAAATTTTTCCAAATGCAAATTATAATATAGTGTGATAAGTAATAACATTTAAGATTGTTTTCTATTAAGATCGTTTAGAAGGGACAAGGTAATGCAAAAGATAGTAGAAAAAGGCACTGAAACAAAATGCTAGTGTGTGTGTGTGTGTTTGTGTGTGTGTGTGTGTGTGTAACTAATACAAATTTGTATAATCAATTTCTGCATACCCTCTCCTAACTACCCCATGGATTAGTTGGATAAATCTGATCACAAATTCTTTGTAGCTCTTTCTCCCAAAATAAGCTTAAAAGGCTGCCTTGTGGATTGTCATGAGCATCATAAAACAGTGACTGGGACTTTCTGTGGTTTCTAAAGGTAGATTTCCAAGAGATTTTGCAGTTATTGCTTGCTCTCACTTGCATCCCAGCCTCCAAGTGACAAACACTAGGAAAGGCCACTGAAGAGTTTGACCCAGCCAATAGCCAGTGACAGCTGAGCTACCAGATGACAGTAGCCACATAAGAAAAGCAGGCAAAGAAAGCCTTTCAACTCAGCCTAGCTCAAATAGCTGACATGCAAACTATTAGTTATATTTTTGCTATTTATGACATTCATTGTAGGATTTTATTATTTAACAAGGATTGACTAAATATAGCATTAAGCTTTCAGCAACCAACATGAAAAAGGAAATCTTGTGATTTACACAACTAAAAAGCAATTGCTGGAGAGAATCCAAGAGGATGTGTGACTTCTTGTGTTCTTCAAGCTAAGCCCTGTGGTCCAGATGAGTGAACTTGCTTACAAATTCTGGTGCCCATTCCATTTCTCATGAGTCTTTGCTATGTCTATGTCTCAAAAACAGAGAAACATTCTGTTGCTTGTTCCTATTATGTTTCTGATGCAAATGAAGTTTCTGGTCTGAATGGAGCCTCTGAAACCATCCAATCTCAAACTCAAGGTGTCATCCTGGCTCTTTTCTTCTCACACTCTACATGAAATCATATGGACACTGTTTTCATTATACATGGGCATGTGACTACATCCATTGTCAATGCTATAGAAAAAAAAAAAAAAACTCTCACTCACTCAAGTTATTGGAATAGTCTCCCAGCTGGCCTTTCTACATCTGTTCTTGATGACCACTAAGTTTGTTCACCCCTTAGTAGCCAAAGTGGTTCATTAAAAATATCATTCTGATCATTTTTCCACTCTTCTCCAAGCTTCTAGCACCTTCTCAGGTTACACAGAATAGAAGCTGACAGCCTACAAGACCCTTGGCAGTCTGTCTCCAGGCCCACCTCTCTGTGTTCTGTTCTGAGAGTCTTCTCAATCCATTGATGCTCTTGCTGACACACTTGCAATTCCTAACTATACAGAGGGATTTCTGCTTCCAACACCTGTAGACATATCCTTCTAGGATCATCTTCCCATAGGCAATCACAAGTCTATCTCTGTTCAAATACTACCCTATGAGAAAGCTTTTCTGATGACAGTTGATTTTAAAGTAATAGGTTCTGATATCTTCTGTTCTCTTAATCTTTCCTGTACCTATAACCCTCTGACCTCTTGTCTTTTCTTTGTGTGTATCCTCTTTGTAAAACATCACCTTGATGAGAACAGAGGGCTTATGGCATATCAGATGTAAATTAAGCCTCTGGTTAAATGAAGCCTTGAAAAATATTACTTGGGCTGGAGAGATGGCTCAGTAGGGGGTCTCACATTCAATTCCCAGCACCCATATGGTGGCTCACAACCATCTAGAACTCCAGTTTTGTGGTATCCATCACCCTTTTCTAGCCTCTATAGGCAACAGGCATGCATTTGTTCACAGACACACCTGCCGGCAAAATACCCATACATGTAAAAATACAACCAATCTTTCTAGAAATGTCTTTAGAAATTTCTAAGAAAAGTTAAAATATGACTCATTTACATGTTACTTATTTGACATGAGATAGTGCCAAGACCATAGGAAGCAATTAAAAGGGAAAAAATAATGGCAATTGAATGGATCACTTTGGCTACTGAGGGGTAAACAAACAAGTGGTCATCAAGGACAGTTGTAGAAAGGCCAGCTAGGGGCTATTCCAATAACTTGATTGACACTAATTTTTTCTACAACCTTGGCAATAGAAGCAGTAAAAATAAAATGTTCAGGCAGGGAGATATTTTCCTTCCAGTGCCATCCTCAGTATATAGTTCATACTATGTACTGTTAAGCATGCACTACCTCTTGTTTTGCTCAGGAACTCACTTCATTAGGCTATTACAGAGTTCAGAGAATATTAAGTTCCTTGGGCCTAGTAAGGAAAGTGTATTCATGATTCTGAAGTCTTCTAACAGACATGCTGGGGGGAGGGAAAAATGATTTGGTGAATGGATAGAAAGAATATCCCTCTTAATGACTACCTCTAATGATAATACCTCATAGGATTTGGAGTCAAGTGGTCTCATCAAGGCCACCTCCCAAAACATCTACTCAAACCCCCTGCTTCCAGAATCTTTCCCTCCAAGCATCCTTTTCACATGCAGAACACAAACCACAGGCCCTTAGAGAGAAAGAGGGCAGCACACCTCACCTGCCCCTGCCTCCTCATGTCCTATACTTAGGTGCAAGGGGGAAAACCAGTTTAAGAATTGGGGCTGATAAAAGCTTACTGTCACACATTTCCACTCCTCTCTCTCTCTCTCTCTCTCTCTCTCTCTCTCTCTCTCTCTCTGCCTCTCTCTCTGCCTCTCTCTCTCTCTCTCTCTCTCTCTCTCTCTCTCTCTCTCTCTCTCTCTCTCTCTGCCTCTCTCTCTCTCACACACACACACACACACACACCCCAAACAGGAAGATTTGCCAAGAGGACTGAAAACTTAACTAGAGAAAACCTACACACACGAAAGCAATTAATATCTTAGAGCCCCCTACTCCAAACAGGGTAGCTGATTCTCAAGTCATGGTTCTTCTTCTTTTAATTAGAAACAATCTTATTACATATATCAATCCCAGTCCCCTCTCCCTCAATCCTCACATGCCCCCCCCAGCGACTCCCTCCCCATCCCACCCCTCTTCTGCTCCCCAGGGAGGGTGAGGCCTTCCATGGAGGATCATCAAAGTCTGTCTCATTATTTGGGGCAGGGCCTAGGCCCTCCCCCATGTGTCTAGGCTGAGAGAGTATCTGTCTATGTGGGATGGGCTCCCAAAGTCCATTCCTACACTAGGGACAAACACCGATCCACTGTGAGAGGCCCCTAGCTGCCCAAGCCTCCTAGCTGACACTCACATTCAGGGGGCCTGACTCCATCCTATGCTGGTTTCCCAGCTGTCAGACTGGGGTCCATAAGCTCCCCCTTGTCAGGTCAGCAGTTTCTGTGGGTTTCCCCAGCCTTGTCTTGACTGCTTTGCTGATCACTTCTCCCTCTCTGCAACTGGATTCCAGGAGTTCAGCTCAATGTTTAGCTGTGGGTATCTGCTTCTGCTTCCATCAGCTACTGGATGAAGGAAGGCTCTAGGATGGCATATAAGGTGTCATCAATCTCATTACAGGAGAAGAGCATTTAAGGTAGCCTATACACTACTACTTAGACTCTTAGTTGGGGGTCATCCTTGTAAATCTCTGGACATTTCCCTAGTGCCAGATTTCTCTTTAAACCTATAATGGCTCCCTCTATTAAGGCATCTCTTTTCTTGCTCTCCTCTGTTCTTTCCCTGACTCAATCTTCCTGCTCCCTCATGTCCTCCTCCCTGCTCCTCTTCTCCCCTTCTCTATCTCCTCACTGCCTCTCCTCTCCTGCTGTGCTCCCAATTTGCTCAGGAGATCTTGTCCCTTTCCCCTTCTCCAGGGGACAATCCAGGCCTGGTTCTTAGCCAGAAGCATCCATTCAAAGGTGTTTATTCCAAACTGGGTGGTGAGAAGTCACTTCTGCTCTTTTAGTCATGAATTAGACCTGCCTCGGGATGACTGGAGGTATTAAAGTCCATTCCCAAAAAAAATGATGAGGGGAACAGAAACTGCCAGGAAGTATAACTCTCCTTGCATGCACTCCAAGCACAACCCCAGCCCACAGCCACAGAGCACTTAACTCCAGCAGCCAGGCCAATTACCCAAACAGCCTTCAATGAAAAGCATGCTGTGGAGACTGTGGGTGAAAATGTATGGAAACCCACAGCTAGAACCCTCCAGCCATAAAGCCCAAATCTAAAGACAAAGCTGCACCTATCAAAATGAAGGATGGGAGAGCTGATAAGAGACTAATGGGAAACAGTTGGTGAAAGTATTTTCCACTGTCGTGATGCTTTTCTGAAAATAACTTTGAGTTTTTATGTTCTGAAAACATTTTTATGTGGAGGCAATGGACATTTCACCATGCTTCTCTCTCTCTCTCTCTCTCTCCAACTTGCCCATCATTCATTTGCAGCATTCTGAGAGGAACGGTTGGTATGCTTTTGTGTCATGTGAAACATTCAGTTATCTTGAAGGCACCCAGTGTTTATCCATTCCCAGGCAAGCAGGGGAAGATCCAAGAGATACCTCACGTCCACATTTTGTCAGAAGTGAGACTGTTCATGGACCACCTGCTGCAGAGACCTTTCCTTCCTCCAGAGTTAAATTAGAAAAGTGATACACACATCTGTTAACACCAAAAGAAAGCATACTTTGACCCATCACAAGGTCTGATGGGATATTTCCCCCAGTTGGTAGAATTTACTGTACAGGCTCTAGGAAGAGGAGAGAGTAGCCTCACCATTTTCTCATTATAAGACTTGTTTTTACAAATAGTTCACTTTAAATTGGGACAATTTGGAGTAGAATATGTGAGCTTTTTGTCAGAAAAGTTCTTTGCATTCCCGGTTGGATGGAGGGGACATGAGTTATACTACCCACTGAACAATGAAGGCTGTCCTAACCATGTGGGTACCAGTTTATCTGTATCAACAAGCACAGAGGAAATGGGGTTCAGAATTTACTGATAAACACCGCATCCAAGACCTTGGCAGCAAATTAGTTCGCATCTGTGACATAGCAGGACTCACACTATCTACTCCCTTCAATTGCCATGGAGTTAGCTGAAATAGGGCCATTAGAATTCCTGGCTAGACCAGGATTTCTGCATCTTCTTAGAATCCCCCATGACAGCGCCCCTTACCAGCAAGAAGTAGTTTGGAAAGAACGACGCCCAAATTCCCAAATATTGTCTATGAATGTTTGTTTTCATTTAAATGGACTTAGTTATAAAATAAATTTTAAAAAATAACAAATAAAAAACGGAATTATAAGATTATTAAAAAAAAAAAAAAAAAAAGAATTCCTGACTAGAGCCAGTCATAGAGAAGGCAGCTGGCACAAGCCCACCTCTAGTCCCTGATCTCTCTTTCCTACCCTGGACACTCTCCCAGGTTCTATACTAGGATAAGTGATGGCCTCCCTCACTTCCCTCCAGATGGAGACCATCTAGCTCAGGATGAGGAACAGAATCAGAGTGACCTCCAGCCATCTCGGTGTGATGTGTCAAGGGGTTGACTCAGTGGGCTGTCTGACGTTATTTCCATGCCTCTGTCATCAGGTAGGGCAGCACCTAAGCCTGCCAGCCCAGAAATATCAGTTCCCTTTTCTAGTTGTGCCAGCCTTTCCTTGTGTGAGCCCTTCAGGGACAGAAATGTTCATAAGGACACACCCAAATTATTCCTTGAGCCAAAACCCCACGTATGGCTCTGGAGAGCAGGAAGGGCTCTGCCCTGATCCAAGCCATCTTGGGCTCCCTCCTAGGAGGATAACAGAAATAGGAATTACTTTTCCTCTCGAAATTCTTGGTATAGAAAACCAAACACCCACGCAATAAAAAGCCAAAATACAAATACCTGGGCTTGGAAAGTAGGGTATTACTGAATGAAGCCAGCCAGCAAAGAGAACTTTGCTGTTTACACATGAACTTGATTTAAAAGAGAGCCCCTCCCTTGATATAAAAAACCCAGTGCTTTAGGGAGAGACCTCACATAAGTGAGAGGGACATTTTAAGCACATTATATAAACAGGTTGTGGCTAAATCATTAGCATGGAGAGCATAACACTGTTCTTTGGGGGAGGATAGAAGTATCCCATGTGAGTCTCCCACTATAAACTGGGATGACAAAGTGGGGTTAAATAGTTAGCATTTCTAAGGGTTTCTTGCATTACCTGCAAATGCACCACAAATTGGCCCTGTTTGTAACATGCTCACATCCCCACCGGCATAGCACATTCTTTGTGGTGTATGGGATGCTGCCCTGGGTACAAACCAAAGACCACCATGCAAGAGTGAAAA
The DNA here is from genome assembly GCF_943737965.1 of Phodopus roborovskii. NCBI lineage: Eukaryota > Metazoa > Chordata > Mammalia > Rodentia > Cricetidae > Phodopus > Phodopus roborovskii. The sequence goes on along the minus strand of NW_026126549.1, from coordinate 17,861,603 downwards.
CCCCATTTTTGGTAGTATTAGTCACCCTGCATCAAGCTGCTTTTTTGTGACTGTACTCACAGGAAGCCAGGACAGCTCCAGAATTTTTAAAGACTTTTACTTATTCCTGGGAAACTTTAATTTGTTTATTAGGAGGGATTGGAACAAAGCCACTGAGAACAGATGCTTTAGTAGAAGGGGGATGGGACAGCACATGCTCACTCTGCGTAGTGTCCACAGAATCTGCCTAAGAACCACAGGGCTCTAACAATCTAATCCAGTAAATTCAGCCAATAGCACAGCTTGGAAAGAACCAAACGTCAATTACTCGGTGGAAATGAAGCATAATTAAGATAGCACAGTGAGCCCTGCACACGTTAATTGTCCCTGGGCTTACTTTATTATCAATAAGTGTTCAGAAGATTTTCAGCAGCACAGGAAATTGCTTTTAACCAATAATCTGGTCCCAAATATATCCCATAATGTCTGTCTCTAAAGGACAATAAGTAGCAGGTAAGACTCATGAATGTGATGAATTTGACAGGGACTAAGAGAGTCCGATGGACAATAAGGATTCAGAAATTTTCAACTCTAATCAGAGTGTGGGTTTACATTCCTGCCAACCCAGAAGACTTGTATATCTTTATCGTGGGACCAGAGAAGGGGCAAGGCTGGTGATCCCTCCACTAAATCCATAGAGCCCCATTGAGTCAGTGCTGGTTCCAGTAAAGTGGATCATTCCTTACATCTAGTCATCAAGAAGGAATGGGTTGCCTTCTCTGATGTAACCAAAAGGGTGGGTGTAGCTATGTTCATTCACCACAGCTTCAGTGGGATGTGTGTGTATTTTGAGACGTGGAGCATAACAATGAACTTATAAGTGTGTTTGTGGGTGTTGGGAGCCTGTGAATATATAGCTCCATCTCTCTCTCTCTCTCTCTCTCTCTCTCACACACACACACACACACACACACACACACACACACACACACACACAGGCAGGGCCAGAGGGAGATGGAGACAGAGAGAATGAGACAGAGGGAGAAATTTCAGCGCTAAAATGGTTTGGTGAAAAGTTGTATAGAATTAGGGATTGATTCTCCTGGTTTTTCTTACATGAAATTTTCTGTTGATGTTTTGTTCTCTTCATTTATAAAAACCAACACTTATAAAATATATGCCCATATCCAGGTTTATTCTGTTGCAGTTTTGTTTGTTTGTTTGTTTTTGTTATTAAAGCTAACAAACATGTTTGCCTACCTGGGCTGGCACACTTATTTCATCCATACAGTTCCCACTGGTGTCAGCTAGCTTGGGCTACTTAATCATCTTTTTAACGTTCTTCTCCTGTCCTGGTTAGTCTTCATTGTCCATGTGACATAGCCTAGTGCCATCTGAAAGGAGAGCCCTGAAGAGAGGAATTTCTTACATCAGGCTGGTCTTTGGGCATGTCTATAAGGGATTATCTAGATTATTGTTTGATATAGGAGTGCCCAGCCTACCGTGGGCAGCACCACCCCTGAGCAGCTGGTCCTAGGTAAGAAAGCCTTCCAAGTACAAGTGAGTGACTCAGTCAGAGATAAATAGCAAATAGCAAACAAGCAGTGCCCCCCTCCCGCCGCCAACACACACACACACACACACACACACACACACACACACATACACACACACTGTTTCTGCCCCAAGCTCCTGCCCTGACTTTCCAAAACAATGGATGTGTAAGTGTAAGCTGAGTGACCCATTCCTCCACTGAGTTCTCCTGGTCATGTCTGTCACAGCAGCAGTGGGGGGAAAAGACCAGAGCAACTCCTCAACTCAATAGACTTCCCTTCCCTTTATGCACACACTTCATACTGTGACACTCCCAAAAGTATTGGGAGAAAGGATAGAGTAATGCATGTGAACAACAATACTCCAGAAGTCTACAATTCATTCTCAAGGAACACTATGGTCAGATGGGGGGAATACTGCAGGGAATAGGCAGGCAGGCCCCAGTGTGTGGATTCTGTCTGGTGCTCCAGAGGACTCCTCACCCTCCTCCCCACAGAAAATAGGCATACACACAGGTCCTCCTGACCTACTGAGCACAACTCTCCTTTCCAGAAAAAGGCATCTTCCTTGATGCATTCCTATTCTTCCCTAGTGGGCCACAGTGGGTTACCGGTAGGTCTGTGTTCCCCAGCTTCTGAGATTTATAACATAAGGCTTCTATCATACCCAGCTGGTTTCTGAAGAGAAAGGATCTGTCTTTCATGTTCTTCTCACTTTAAAAAAAATATTTTTTTTTTCAAGATTTTGTTTTTAAGGCAGGCATTGGTAGCACATGCCTTTAATCCCAGCACTCGGAAGGCAGAAGCAGGCAGATCTCTGAGTTCAAGGCCAGCCTGGTCTACAGAGCTAGTTCCAGGACAGGGTCCAAAGCAATATAGAGAAACCCTGTCTCAAAAAACCATCCAAACAATAACAACAACAAAAAGATTTTGTTTTTATATTTAATTATGCATTTATGTCTGAGGAGGGCATGCAAATGCAATGCCTGTAGAAGCCAGAAGAGGGTGCCAGATCCCCCAGAACTGGAGTTATAGGTGACTGTGAGCCAGCCAATGTGGGTGCTGGGAACTGAACTTAACATCCTCCGAAAAGAACGGCCAGTGGTCTGAACCACTGAGCCATCTGTCCAGCCCATTCATCTCACTCTTGACCACTCACTCTTCCCTCATGGGCTTCCTTTTGCTTCCTCTTAATCCCACACACCTGTGGTACTGTCTTTGCATTATAAAGACAATGAGCTTCTCCATCTGACCATGAGAGTTTTTATTCAGTCTACACTATTCCCATTATGATGCCCCAAGACCTTTCCAGTTGCTGGGAATCCAAGTAGTTTGCAAGTTCTGCCAAGGCACTATTGGGCCTAGGGTCAAGAGGGAAGGTCAGAGAGGCAATATACAGCCACCAATCTCCAGGCCTGTGGTCACCTCTATCAGGGCTCCGTTGTCCCTCTTGCTAGGGAGACTCTAGGGTTATAAGATTCAATGATATGCAAGCTAAAGAGTCCAAGGGAACGTGGAACTGAGGAGAGACTTGGTGAGTTTCTTAATAATAAAAAGAGAAATCTCTGTGATGGCTAACGGTGCCTGTCACCCTCTTAGGGAGCAGAGTTCCTGGCCCAAGGGCATTCATTGGATGTGGACCCTGACATGGAGCTTGGTGTCTGTCACCCCACGTTGTGGCATTTCCCTCCCTTGGAGATTTATCTGGCCCTACTGGCTCTCTGAACTTGATTTAGAGTTCAGGGTACTACAGGGGTGCAGAGTTCAGGTTTCCATGTGGTTTGAAGCTGTTGTTCAAATCCACAGCTTTTACATCCTTTCCTTCCCTGTCATTTTGGGACAGAGTAAGAGATATTCTTATCTGCTGCAAAGAGCATCCAGTTAATGAGCGTGCAATTAAGCGAGGCACTCAGGTGACATGCAGCCCCATAAGAGCACATTGCTTTTGTTCTCTCTCCTAAGCTGAGACTTCAAAGACACATTATGTCATAAGGAGCATGAAAGGGAGCTCTGTTCAGAAAGTGGGTTTCATTAGGAACTTCACCCTGGGTAGCTGAGTGCCAAGAGTAACAAAGCAGCTGAAGGTCCTGGTAACCCGCTGTCCTTTAATATACAACATCTAGAGCCCACCCTGCATGGAGTGATGGAGAGAACACACACACAGCCCCTTCCCAACTGGACACTGTGGCCAAAACTGGCAAGGTCCACATCTAGTGAATGTTTTCCACTGGAGTATAAAAATGCCACACGGAACAAAAATAATTAGAGAAAAGAGGCCGTGGATTTGAAAGGAAGTAGGAAGAGGGGACACAAGAGGGGTTAGAGGGATGAAAGAGGGAAAAGTTCTGAATATATGTTAATTTTTAAAGAGGAAAAAGAAAAGGCCACAGTGGTACGGGCCCCTATACACCTTGATGTTTGCTAAGTGGAAGTTCTCTGCCTCTTCCTACTCTATGCTGAGACACTTCAGGGAGACTTAAAAAGATGATAATATTCTCCCTCTGTCTCCTTGGCAACCAAACTGCTGATCTCCAGAAGTCTATTCCACAGCAAGTGCTCCGCTACTCTCAGGAATGAGAAATTTATGTAGCAAACTCTGAATAGGCTCCATTAAAGGGGGAGGTAGGAGAAATAAGAGCACAAGCGGAACCAGGAGGGGTAGTGTACACCTTTAATCTCAGAATTGCAGAGGCAGGGAGATCTCTGTGAGTTCGAGGCCAGCCTAGTCTACATAGTGAGTTCCAGGACAGTCAGGGCTACATAGGGAGACCCTGTCTCAAAACAAATATAAAAACAAACAAACAAAAAACAAAACTCAGATGACTTGTTTCCAGTGGGTTTCTCAGGTATCATATCATAAAGGGACCATCAACATTTTGGATGCTGTCTACAACAGAGGTATTCTAAATGGGCTGAGTGGGAAGGGAGGATGTTGACAGTAGCCTTGTATATGAAAGAGGATAACCCTGAGGGTTCAGTTGGGTGGTGGTGGTGCAGGCCTTTAAAAGTCTCAGCACTTGGGAGGTAGAGGCAGGTGGATCTCTGTGAGTTTGAGGCCAGCCTGATCTACAAAGCAAGTTCCAATACAGCCAAGGCTATACAGAGAAATCCTGTCTCTCTAAACAAAAAACAAAACAACAAAACAAAACAAAAGCCTGAGGGTTGGGTCAGGAATGGATGGGAAGAACTAACAGTAGAGTCAGGGAGAACAGGAATGGATGTTGCAATGGCCCACAATGGTTAATAGGGTTGCAGTCAGAGAGACAAGTAAGTGAACCTCGGAGTCTTTGGCTCCTTTGTCGTCTCTCCAAACTCAGTTTGCCTGGGGAACCCATCTGCAGTGGTCTTCTTTGATAATTTTGAGTTGGTTCTTGTGTAAAGAATGACACAGTTGGTAGGAACATGTTTTCTTAAGTGGATGTGTAAGTTTCAACACTTTCATTGAGTCTTACTGGTGAGTATGGTGAGTGATGCATCCACCTTCTTTTCAAATGCCAGTGTTCCTGAATGCCTGAAATTGCATATCTACCAAGCTTCTGAATTAAGATGAAACACCAGAGAAATGTGTGATGATGTTGGAAGATTGTGTCAGTTTTCAGATGTATGTTAGGTGCTACATAAGCAATGTGAATGTCTAGGCTGTGTGGAGAAAATGCTTGTCATAGAAGCAAGAGGACTAGAGTTTGATCACTCAAATCCATGTAAATGTCTAGTGGCTGTCAGTCAAGGGTAATTCCAGCCTTGGAAGGCAAGGACAAAAAAGAGGATCCTTCAAGAAAGATGGCTGGGGAAATGAGCTGTATAGGTAAACTCTGCAGTTTGTTGAGAGGCCATGCCTCAAGGAAATATGTGAAGAGTGAGGGATATTGCTAACACAGGCCTTAAGCCTCCACATGTATATACACACACATGCATGCACACGCACGTGTGTGCACACAGACACACACACACAAATGCTCATGCATAACACACACATAAAACAAAGGAAGGGAGAAAGGGAGGAAGGGAAAGAGGGAGGAGGAAGGAATGAAGGAAGAAAAAGAAAGGTGTACATCAGTCTTCAGCATTGATTGGCAGCAGAAATAGAAAAGGATTTACTACAAAATCCTTGTCCTCCTAAAGTTACTACTCCAACATCAGTAGAAAGAAGAATTCAGGGAAGAAGTAAATGGCTCCCTTGCTGCCATTGTGTCACACACCTTTAATTCCAATATTCAGGAGCCAGAGGCAGGCAGATCTTTGTGAGTTCACGGCTAGGAAAGGTCCTTTCTATGGGTAAAAGTATAGCTGAAAAATGGCCTGGAACCATAATAAAAGTATTTATTGGGCCTGGGGAGATGGCTCAGTGAGTTAAGAGCAGTGGTTATGGGGACATGGGAACCTAAGTTCAAATCCCCAGCATCCATGTAAAAGATAGGCATGGCTCCATATGTCCGTAAGCCCAGCCCTGGGAGGTGAAGGCAGGCAGCTGTGGGAGCTCACTGGCCAGCCAGTCTAGCAGAGACAGTGGGCTTTGGGTTCAGGGAGAGACTGTCTCAAGGGTAGGTGGAGAGCAACTGAAGAAGACACTTAAACAACTCTCGTGTCTTCCAAACGTGTGCACATAGATGCGTGCATGCCCCCACATATCACACACACCCAACATGTATCATACGTACACATGCCAAATTAGCTATTACTCTTTATCTACTTATTTATATATTTCTTTCTTGATGCACCATTGCATGGCATATATAAAACTCCATACAGTCATTTCTAGAAATAGTCACTTTTGTGATTTTTTTTTTTCAAGTTTCAGGTCTAAGTTTTGTCGGTTACAACATTATACATAAACCTGACAAGACAACCTATGGAAACTTACCTTTGATACCCTGAGACTTTAAGAGAGAAGAGTATTGAGTGTTGAGCACATGTGGCATGCGTGGGAAATGGTCTGTGTCTTGATCTGTCACTACTTTGATCTGCCATGTCTTTATCCTTGACACGGTTCTTCTCCACATGGCCTCATGTGCAGGCCACTCCTTGGGCCTATTCTGGGCCTCCCTACCTAGCAGCCCTGCCTCTGAAAGTGTAGCTCCCCCTTTTCATATTGTCCGTATCACTACTAGACTTGATTGTGAGTCCCCGGCCCCCATAGTGCTTTGCCAGATGGGGCTGCTGGAGCCTGCAAGGACTTCCCTGTTTATGTCATGTGGTTCATACTGCACATGTAGTTCCTCCCCGAGAAACTAAGTCATGAGGTCATTTGTTTTAAGACCACAAAATCCATCATGGATAGAATCATTCCCAGGGAGAGGGGAGGACCATTCTGTCTGCATGCCACCTCCTGGGCATACTCCTAAGGTCTTCTATCGAGGATGTCCTGCAGGTCTGGCCCAGAATATATTCTTTCAGAACAGGCTCTGGGTTCAGATATCCTTTTACTTTATAAACACACACTCCTAAATCTCCCCCCTCCCCATTTACATCTGTTTTTTCTCCCATCCCCACTGTACATTCATCTTGTAGAGTGGGGGATGGAGAGAGTTATGGTAGTTGCCCTATCTCTCAAGGTACCTAACCCTAGCTGAAAGATCACAGGGCTTTGAGCTCTGTAGTCAGACTGCACTGTCTGTTAGCCAGCTCCTTCTGGTCATCGATCCCTTTTTTCCAGACAATGCCTGGCTCTGGACTCAGCCCAGCTGGCAGGGACGTAGCTGTGGAGAGAGGTAGGGAACCCCTGTCAATATTCCACATGTCTCTCTACTACATTAGTTTTATATGACATACACCCTAGGTGTGACCTACAATGTTCCAGTTTCCATTAAAACTCGCCTGCCTCCCAGTCTGATTGCATCTGGCCCTGAGTCATCTTCCAGCCACAGGGTTGTGGGCACAAGCCATCTGAGCATATTAAAGTTGGCTTGGAAGCAACAGGCATAGGCCACACACCCCTGGCCCGAGGCAAGCTACTTAGCTCCCCCAGAGTTTCAGAAACCCAAACCTCCCTGCACGGCAGGGGAGCAAGGATGGAGAGCAGGCTGTTGGACTCCCCATGGCCGGTCCACATCAGGATGGAAGCATGGCCAGGATCAACAGTGTGGCTCCTGGCAAAGCCCTGCTGAGTTCCCCCAGCACTGTGGTCACCAAGGGCTTTTGCTTTTTTTTTTTTTTTTTTTTTTTTTTTTTTTCTTGAGGTGTGGGTTTAAAACTGATCCCCTGAGTCCTGGCACGCAGCTGAAGTTCTTACAGGACAAGAGTCTGGCAGCTGAAGCCTCTCTGCTAGGGGGTTAGGCAAACACAGCAGCTCATTGTTCCTGGGAAGGATCCTGTGACAGCCCACAAGCCTGAGCCTCTACCTCCATGGGAGCACTCAAGAGCTGGTGACAGGGAATTGAGTCTTGGGAATGTTCTCCCAAAGGACCTGAGAACTGTGGAATCAAACTTTCACTCTACAAGGCAGGAGAGCCTATCAGAAAGCGCTGCCAGATGCCAGCCCCAGAGATTCCAGCCTTTCTGCTCATCATTTGTTCTACGCCACTCCAGATGTCTCAAACAGGAGGAATAAAAGACAGACAGTTGGTCAAACAAGGGATGGTGAGGTAACTCAAGTTGGTGGGAGGAGGTAGTCATTCTGTACCCTGAGGTGACAGCCCACCTGACCATCATTTCCTTGTGTATTTTGATTCCTTCTAAGCTAGAAAAGACATTTGGGGCAGGATTTACCTAAGCCTAGAAAATCTAGTGATTTGTGTCAATCAGACCTGACAGAAATGCAAGCATTGGATCTTGCTCATACAATGTAAATCAATTATCACAATAGTTTAAGTTTACAGCTAATTGATCAATAATTATGTAATATTGTTCTGAAAGAATAAGAGAGACAGCTGGGGAGACAGCTCAGGAGTTAAGCATAGGTGTTGCTTTTGTAGAGAGTCTAAGTTTGGTTCCCAGCATTCATATCAGGAGATTCACAACCCCCTGTAACTCCCACTCCACACATGCATGTGCGCATGTGCGCACTTTTACACAAGTAACAACTTTTTCAATCTGGGTGCTGGAGCAATGGCTCAGCAGTTAAGAGCACTTATTGCTCTCCCAGAGGGCCCGGGTTTGGTTCCCTGTACCCACATGGTGCCTCAGACCCATGTGTAACTGCAGTTTTAAGAGATCCAACACTGTCTTTCTGGCTCCAACAGCCCTACATACACATGGTGTGCAGACATACATGCAGGCAAAACACCCACACACATAAAATAAAAATGAAGGTAGACTTTTAAAAAATTGTTTCAACTCTTTTAAAAAAGATTAAGAGTTGAAAAGAAAAAAAGGAGAGAGAACCAGCAAAGGCTTGTGCTCTCAGGTGTGGATTAGCCTCAGCTACCTTGGGCAAGCATGCTTAGAAAAGAATAGATCCTTATAGCAGATTAAGGAGGGACAAGTGGACAGTCATCTGTGCTGTGGTGGATGTAAGGGTTGCCAGCTCATATCCACCATCTGCAGCAGGGGCCTTGGGGAAACCAGGAAAAATGAGTTTCACACTGGATAAAGTCATCTAACCATAGCCTTGTCCAGACAGGCTTGCCTATGAACCACAGCACATAGAGATAGGGTGTAATGGAAGAAAGATACTGAAACCTTAGAAGGGAGGGACCATGTCCACCTGACTATGAGAATAAACAATTCCAGAAGCATCCTGCGTCCAGTTGCTTGAGCTTGAGCAGTGGAGTGTAATAAGCCATTGTGTTCTTCAAAAGAAGACAAACGTGTGACCTTGCTACCTCAGCTGCCTGAGCACTGGGGCTGCAGGGGTGCATCCCCACTCCCAGTTCAAGTTCCTTTCTTCCCACTACACATACCTAAGACACACCCCCAACACTGCTGAATCTCACTATCCCCAAATCACAATTGTAGTGTGGCGGTAACCGTGTTTCCAGTAACCCAAACACTCACACATGTCTTCTACAGTACTGGACCCCACAGTTCAGGATTCTGTTTGCCTGGGCCTGAGCCATGCACTCTATTTCTATTCCCTTCCCCTCACCTCTGCTGAGGAATGTTCTCTCAACTCTTCCCTCGGCCTTCCTATCCTGTTCTTCCAGCTGTCTCCCATTGTGACCTCTTGCTTTACAGAGAAGCCAAGTTTTAAAGACACTTTGAAATTTTATAGACACTTGGGCCTCCAAAGAGGACCTTAGCCAAGCCCGTGTTCTCCACGCTGGTCCCTGGCCAGCCTCAGTGCTCTCCCTCTCTGTGGAGTGGAAATTCTGCAAGGTTAAAAGAAATTGACCCTTAAGAAATTTCACCCCTGTTCCATCCAAATATGACCATGCTGTCCTCACTCTGATGGCCTCGCACAGTTTCCAGGGTCCACACTTCTTCACTGGATCTTACTGAGCCTGTTTTATTAACCCCAGGCTTCGGTGTTGGGGGAGCAGAGCATAGACATATGGACTGGTTATCCCCACAGATGTTCATATGGCTTCTTTTATATGCCAATGCTCTGCAGTGGGATCTGGAAGGCTCCAGGAATTCAGATCCCTTCCAAACCATTAAGAAAGTATACTTGTTGATCTTAGAAAGCAGAGCGTTTTCCCCCACTCAGTGTTCATTCAGTTTTTAGCTTGACTTATAACTTTATAACATAAGGGAGTATTAAGGAGAGTCTCTGCTTGCAACCAACCAGTGGGTGCTCAGAGCTTCACGTGCTAGGGGGTAACCTGAGGCTGACTACCACATTGGGGGTTTTATTCACCTAGATTTGTCTGCTCTTTTCTTATAAAGACACATGAACCCCTCAAAGAGAAATCCAGAGGTGTGGTTACCCAAGTGTAAGCCAGCCCTCACTGAGCAATAGTCTTGTGGTTTGTTCTGCCTCTTCTGGTCTTCACACCCAAGTTCTCGAGATGTTTGCAGACCTTTTCTATATTAATCAAACTCAAGTTCTCAGAGCCAACAAAATTCAAACTTTTTCAAGGGTTCCTTACCACCACCACCCCATGCTCTTATCTGAAGTGTAACTAACTTCACAAGTAGGTACTTGAGGAATCCCTGGCCTATTGACAATGGGAAGGTTGGCTCTACTGAGTTCCCTTGATTTCCAAAGGATATGCCTGTGTGAGTTTCCTTTTGCTGGCAGCCTTCCACTTTCCACTGAAGGGAAGTCTGCTGGTTTCTAGTGGTGCCACCACCATGAACTCACAATAAAAAGTGACTTGCCAGCAAGGAGAAACTGCTGCAAGACTTCTCAGACACGAATTTATACTTAAGGAGAGTGTAGTTAAGGCTGGGCATTGGTGGTGCACACCTTTAATCCTAGCAGAGGCAGAGGCAGGAGGATCTCTGTGAGTTTGAAGCCAGCCTGGTCTACAGAACTAGTTCCAGGGCAGGCTACAAAGCCACAGTGAAACCCAGTCAACTCTGTCTTGAAAAACAAACAAACAAACAAACAAAAAAGGAAAGCATAGTTAAGTAAAGCATAGCAGTGATTCCTGCAGTTCTAGACACTTGTGGGCCTGAGCTGAGAGGACCAGTGGATCTCATGAGTTAAGACCAGCCTGGGAGAATGATGGAAGAAATGACTATGAATTCTCATGAGGCAGAACTGCCTGAGAACTAATTTTTATGCTGCAAAGATGCTTTGAATTTACAACCTTAAAACGTAGACAGACTACAATTCACACACCACAATTGTAAACCGTACAGGCATATACACACATACTTGATATATTATTTTGGGTAGGGTATAGCAAAACCTCATTCTTCCTTGTTGTGAAGTTTGTGTGTCTCAAACCTAGATTCTGCAATGACGAACTGCCTTTGCTATGACTGTCTTTAGAAAACTGTAATCAATTGCCCTTATGGTCTGGGAGCAGTAAACAGCAGGGCAGTTGACTGACACCTCAGAGGAAGTGTTTGAGCTTTCTGAAAGTCAGTGACCTCATCTGTGAAATGGGGTGATGGTTCCCACTGCATCATGGCAGACATGGGGACCACTGGGCACAGAGCCTGGCTCATCACACACACATACACACACAAAGGGCACATCCACAGTAGTTCTGACATTGCTTTTTTATTATTAGTTTGCCAGATTTGCTACTGTTGAAATGGTAGCAACTCTGCAATTGTTCTGCTTTCTTTTTTTCTTTTTTTCAAGAGAAATATCTGGAGCAATGTTTCAAAACAAGTGTTTCATAGACCTTAGCCGGCTGCCTCTTCCTGCCTCCTTGATTGAGTTCATTCTTCAGCACCCTCAACACTACAGAAAATTGAGGTTGGGAGCTTATGAGAAGTAGAGACAGAGTCCTCTGTTTCTGCTAGGATACAGTATGATTATTTCCAGCCCAATAGAATGGACATGTAGCCAGACCCTGCTCATGCAACAACTCCAGCGGGCATTACCCCCCAAAACAGGAACAACAGTGCCATCTACTGTTCACATTCTCAATGGCCGAGAAGACACTGCTCTTAAAGTGGGGACGTTAGAAAGTTTTTTTTTTTTTTTTTTTTTTTTTTTTAACCTTACAAAACCAACAATTCCTTTTCTATTTGTGTTCCAGAATAAGTCTCCTTTCTCCTTGTACACAATTTCAGTGTTTGAAAATTCTCAGGAGGGCCCTAAATTGGCTCCAGATTGAACCCAGACCCTGGTTACATTTAGTCAAATAGCTCCCAAATTGTCTAGAGTGCATCTAACCTCAAACCCTCGCCCGTAACTTAGGTGCATTTATAAAGAGTGGCAATTTGTATGTGTTTTTCTGCCTCCACTTGGCAAGTTAGAGGGTCGGGTGTCGGGGCGGTCGGGGGGTGGAGGTAGAGCGAGAAATTCGGCAAAGCAACATTGGTAGTCTTAGCTCTAAAGGAAGTTGTCTATGCTTGACAGAAATAAACAAGAACCTGCAAACATGGGCTCGGACCCCGGACTCGGCCCGTTTGGGTTCTTGACACATCATCAACTAAAATGTCTTCCTCTATCTTTGGGGTGATTTATATTGTACCCTAACAACTGCCAGGTGCTGGACTTCTTCATTTATTATTATTATTTTGTTGTTGTTGAAGCGGGCCCCGTGTATCACACACAGGCTACATGCCTTCCATCATGCTACACAGTCTAGGATGACTTCAAGCTTCTAATCCTCCTATGTCCATCTCCCACGGAATCCGGATTACAGGTGTGCCTGCACACGCCCATTTTATGTGCTGCTAAAGATTGAAGCCAGGGTTTCATGCAGTCAGGAGAAGCAGCCGTCCAAACTGAGCTACGTTCCCAGCCCCAAGCCGAGCTTTTTATTAACTGCAAAGTGGTTTTGGAAGCAGTTTTAATGAAAGGCAGTTTGCAAAGTCAGGTGCTGTACTAAGTCAGCGAGGAGGCTCCACTCTGGATCGGTCTGAGTGCATACTCGTCCCTCGTCCAGCATTTTATTTTTCCATCACCTCACTTCATACAAGAAAGTATCTTTCATCTCGATATGGCTCCCTTCCACGCGTCAGTGCTAGATGGGTCCTTGGTGGGCTGTTCTAGCTGTGGGGTGTGTTCCTCATACACTAAGCAAACCTGTAAGAATCCTGAGCAATCGGGGAGGCATCAGCTCATTTTGCACAGACAATAAAATAATATAAAGTGCCTTTACCTCATCCTGGAATGGACTGCACACCGTCCCACAAAGAACAAGGCCCCTTTTCACATCTCAGGTGGGAAGCAGGGTGGCTCACATAGAGTGGGATTTCTCACATCTCTGGAGCCGTTGTTTGTCTCCACCACAGGACCAGATGGCAGCCCTTCGAAATTCCAGCTCCCTTTGGGGGTCATTTCCCCCCAGGAATTAAGATCAAAGTCCTCAGAATACAGGGCCAGGCTTCGGTACGCTCTCCAGAGAGGTGGTTTGATTTACTTTAGACCCACAAGAGGAACTTTCCAAAACCAGAATTACTAGGAAAGCAGGAAGAGGAATGTTTGGGGAAAGTGCTGTTAACACCTGATGCTTGCATTCTTTCCTCCTCCCCATAATCACTCACAGACTTGGGCTGTGTGGGAATGGAGAGATGCTCCAACTCAAGTAGTCCTGGAACACAAAACCACAGAAGCCTCATCCAGACCCTGCATTTCATGGATTATATATTTACATTTGGGGAATGATTTAAAATTTGAGGTCAGACACAATCCTCCCAGTATTTTCTTCTCTGTGTGTTTCTTTACAATTTTCTGCTTCTTCTTCTAATAACAAAAGGGGGTCTGTTAAAAATCTACTGTGTGGCTATAGAGCTCAGCCACAGTGCTGGGAAAGGCCTATGTTCCATTCTGCCCCCAATACCACCACGAATAGTCTATTCAAACTATCCACATAGCAGGGAACTAATATCTAGAATATATAAAGAACTCCAAAACTTAAACACCTAAACCTAGCCACTCAATAAATGGTTATCAAAAGAAAAAAATAAAAAATTTTGAGGGGGAAGACTAAGGATTCTTAGCTACCAGGGAAATGTACATTTAAACTTCTTTGAGATGCAGGAGAGACATCTCAGTCATTAAGAACCAGCACCCACCTGGTGGCTCACAACCATCTGTAATCCCAGTCCCAGGGGATCAGACACCCTCTTCTGACCTCCATGGGCCCAGCACACGTGTGATTCACAGACTTTTACATGCAGACAAAATATCCATATACATAAAGTATAAAATTAAATAATTTTTTTTTAAAAAAACCACTTTCTGCTAATGACCACATTGTGAACTGGTGCAGTCCCTATGGAAATCAGTGTGACAATTTCTAAAACAACAGAAGATAGAGAGGCAGGCAGATCTCTCTGAGTTCCAGGTTAGCCTGGTCTACATGGTGAATTTCAGGAGACCCTGTCTCAAAAAGAAAAAAGAAGAAGAGGAAGGAAGGAAGGAAAAGAAAAAAACAGAAAATAGAACCATCACATGACACAGCTCTGCCATCCTGGGCATAAACAGAAAGGGCTCTGAGTCACGATTACTACATACCTGCATATCCTGGTTTTATTCTCACTGTACTATTAACAATAGCTAAGACAGAGAACCAACCTAGGTGGCCATCAGTAAGTGAATGAGTGATGGAGATATTGAATTCAGGCACACCAGGATTTTATTCAGCTGGATGGAAAATAAAATGAAGTTATTTGCAGGGAAATGGGTAAAGAGCATGAAAAAGAATGGCATGCAAATTAAGCAGGCTCAAATATCATGGTTTTTTTTCCTCAGTTGTAAAATTTATGTTTTAAAAACACACACATACAACATGAAAGTTGAAAGGAAGCTATTAGGGATCACAAAGACTTAATGGGGGGATGAAAAAAGAGGATCATTGAGGAAGAAAAAGAAATGATCACATTTTCTCTCATAGGTGAAATATGGATTTAAATGTATATATATATATATATATATATATATATATATATATATACACACATTTCCATATATGACTAAAAATAGAAAGGGACTATTGGAGGCAGAAAGAACTAGAAAGAAGAGTAGGAGGGACATGGCATGGTGGCACAGGAGCAAATGTGAGAAATATATAATGATACATATATTAAAATGTCATAAACCAATTATTCCATGTGCAACTACATATTAAGAAAAATTTAAAACCACTGCTACAGTGTTTATGGCTGCTTGTGTCTAGTAGTTAGGTCTGTTGGCTTTTACTCTATTTGTTTAGAAACTACATTATTTAATGCATGTAAACTCTGTTTATTTCCTTATTTGTATAGTTATTTTTCTCATGGGACATATTTATTTTCCAGCTTCCAAGAGGTATGATTGACATGTGAAAATACAATGTGCATGACTTGATGCTTCTGGTGCATATACATATTATAAAAATATTTGCTTTTTTATCTAAGTTGTTCAATGAATACTGTCTCAGCAGACATCAACTACAGTAGTGCACTATGGTTAATGTAGCCCCACACTACAAGTCGCCCCAGAACCTACTCATGAAATACCTATGTGTTTGTTCACTTTGTCAGATGCTTCTCTGACTTTTGCATTCTGGGAGTCACCATTTTCAATGTTTCTGTGAGTTTTGCTTACTTTTAAATTCCACATATAAGTTAGATAATACATTATTTGCCTCTTCCATCTGATTTACTTCAGTTAGCATAATGTCCTCAAGTTTTACATGTTGTCACAAAAGGACATCCTCTTTTTAAAAAACTTTTTTTAGAGAACAGGGTTTCTCTGTATTGCTTTAGAGCCTTTCCTGGAACTCATAGAGATCCACCTGCCTCTGCCTCTCCAGTGCTGGAATTAAAGGTGTGCACCACCAATGCCTGGCTAAAGCTAAGGACTTCTTTTTTAGATGCCTGACTATGTCATTGTATATGCCACAGCTTCTTTGTACATTCATGTGTCAACAAACACCCAAAAGGTGTCTGTATAAAGACTATTGTGAGCAATACTGCTATGCATGACATTGCTTCACTTTGAACATTTTGTAGTAGTGATTACTTTGAATTATCTCCTGTTATACATTATATGCTTGAGGCTTTATTTATCCTAGCCAACATATATTCTTTTAGCTGGAGTACAGACATCTCTTGCAGATACTGTTTGCTTTGGAGAGGCATGTGTTATCAAGTACATGGGAAACTCGAGATTGCTAGATGTTATATAAATTGAACCCACTGTTAAGACCAAGTTGGTTAATTATTTAGTGAGGCTTCTTTCCTGAAAGCTTCAACACCTAACAGTAATGGGGTTCCTTTAGTCTCATAGGTGACACTATCCCAGCCTTTGCCCTTCAGCGCTTTCTATTGTAATGAGTCACAGTTGTCTCTGTTACACAATACTTCCTTAAGGTGTTCTTTTTCCTAATTGTTGTTTCTTCTTCTTCTTCTTCTTCTTCTTCTTCTTCTTCTTCTTCTTCTTCTTCTTCTTCTTCTTCTTCTTCTTCTTCTCCTCCTCCTTCTTCTTTTGACTGTAGAATTCTTTTTTATATTACAAGTTCTTTTTACTTATTCTTTGTGTCTTGCACATCATCTCTATCCCACTCATTTCCTGCCCCTTCATATCTTCCCTCCTCCACCCTTGCAACTGTCTGTGGTTGGAGCTGTCACCAGAAACCATGAAGAATGCCATGATCCATGCTGTAGATGACTGTAAAGGACAAGAAAGCTACTTTTCAGTGTCATCGATGACTATAGACTCACAGCTGAGAAAAAGGGACATAGAAGGCTTCAGTGACAACCCCTATCCCCACCCCACCCCACCTCCAAAAAAGTAACAGCCTGGACAAGAAACCATCAAAGAGAACTCTAAAAACTTGTGACAAGGACGCTGAAGCTCAAGTGTAGCTGTCTCTTCAACTCAGGGCTTCTGGCATGGATAGGTGAGACAGGACTCGATTTTCTTGAAGGGGTTGGCTGCTTGGAGTTTGACCATGCTCCAATGAGTATATAGGCAACACAAATTGGAATATGGGCTTCTCCTCCTCCCCCTCCTCCTCTTCTTCCTCCTCCTTCCCCTCCTCTTCCTTTTCTTCCTCCTCCTCTCCTCCCTCCTCTTACTCTTTCTCCTCCTCCTTTTCCTCCTGCTCCTCTTCCTCTTCCTCCTCCTGTCGCTCCTCCTCCTCTTGGTGAGGAGGTCACAAGAATTGGAGGCAGACCTGGAAGGACTGGGAAGTGAGTGTGATCGGGGTGCATGGTATAAAATTTCTGAATAATCAGTTTAAAAAGAAAAGACAGCTCTTGGTGTGGAAACTTTTTTTCTTGTCTGTTAGTGCCTGTATGTCATTCCCATCCTTAGAAGGTGTTTTGGCTATGTACAGATTCTAGGTTAGCACTTTCATTTTTCTTAACACATTCAATACATTCTGTTCTATGCTTTTGTGGCAGCTCTTGAAAAGATGACTGTGAAACTATTGTCCCTTTCTAGGACGTCTCTCTTCCTCCATGCTTCCCACTACTACTTCCTTCTTCCCTTTCTCTCTCCTTTTTCCCTTTCCTTTACCTCCATCCCCTTTCTTCTTCCTCATAAAAGACAAAAACCTTTTAAAATTATTTTCTAATTCTGCTTCTCATTTTTGAATACCAAGAGTCTTTGCTGTACTCTCTGCCGCTGGTCCTCCTTTCTCAGACCTTCTTTCCTGCTATTTCAACCCCCTAACAAATGTGTTTGTGTCCCCCCCCACACACACACTGTCTTTGTTACTCTTCCCATCTCTTGGCTCTGCCCTGGGCTTTGCATCATTGTTTTCCCAGCTGCCCTCCAGGTTGCTAATCCCACCCATTTCTGTTGGCTATGGAGTGGCATCTACTGCCCTACTTAAAAGTCCAAAGCATCTTATTAATTCAAGAAGTTCAGTCCTTTCTTTTTTTCCTCTCTCTTTTTTTTTAATTTAATTTTTTTTACAGTTCCCTCTCCCTCCCTTTTACCCTCTCTCCCCCCTCACATGCACCTTGATCACCCTCCCCTCCCACCCTCCCACCCCAATTACACATGTAGGGCAATGCCATCCAGGTGGGGTCATGTAGATCTGTCAAGTCATTTGAAGTAGGGACTAGGCCTTCTCTCCTGTCTCTAGGTTAAGGCAGTATCCCTCCATGGGGGATGTGCCTGCAAGGTCCTTTTGTGCACCAGGGATACATCAGTTCAGTCCTTAAAGTTTTCTGTAACCTGGAGGCTTCTCTAGATCATCTTTTTTGTTTAAAAAAGTAATAAAAAGTGTTCCTATTCTGAGTCTGAACACTCCCAAAGGAGACTCTGCTGTGGTTCTATGCACTTTTGTTTCTGCAAGTTCTCCGTTGTGAGCCTAGGTATTGTTAGTGTCCTTGAGAGATTCACAGGTGGGGAATCCATGGGACAGTAGAACTGAATATGGTCAACCAAGAACAGTGCTGATTTTTCCAAGCACTCAAGGCATCAACGTTCCAAAGCAATTGTAAACTAAGTTCATAGATAGAGATTTTTAGACCATGTAGATATAGAACATTTGGCTTGCAGAGCCTTGTCAAGATGGTTTTCTGGTTGCAGTTTGGATTTTGTTTCCACCTTTGCTATGTTCAAGCAATCATTCATCATTCACTTTTCACAGTTAGCAGTTGGATAGACTTCCTTCTGACTTGCCCTTATTTGACAGTTTGGCTTTCTGAGACCTAGGCAGTCTGTAAACAAGACTCCTGTCCTGTATGTGCCTTGAGTTGTATCTGCTATCCCATGTCCTTTCTGTGGCTCTGGAAGCCAGAGCTCTGGCTGAGCTTATGCTCTACCTATAGGTAAACAAGTACATCCACAAACAGTGCGCACCATGGCTGAACACTTAAAATCTTCCTTAAATGTAACCACAATGTGTGTAGGATTTTCTAACTATATTTTATAATCTTAGCTACACGGATGCATGAAATGCTAGCCCTCTTCTCCTTCATATCACTGTTTGTCTCTTCTTTTTAGATGTTTGATTTTATTTTTAAATTATAAATAGTTTTGTTTTCGTGCAGTGTATTCTGACTATGGTTCCCCTTCCTCAACTCCTCCCAGCTCCTGTCCATCTCCCCACTCATACAAATCCATAGCCTTTCTTTGTCCCTCTCATTAAAGTACAAACAGGTAAGCAAAAGAAGAAGATAAAATAAAAACAAACCTTAATAGGTCAAATCAAACAAATAATGAAAAGCAGAATCAAAGAAAAAGCACACACACAAACAACATGTAGATCCAGAGAAATGCACAGAAAAAAAAATCCATAATGGCACAAAATTGGAAACTTTAATACATAAACAAAACATCTGTAGAGTAAGAAAAGAAAAAACAACAAAGTATTATGAGAAACACTCCCCCACCACCAAAACAAACAAACAAACTGACCCTCTAAAACTACCATTGAGTTCATTATGTGTTGACCATCTACTGCTGAGCATGGGTGAAGGTTCACCATCCCTTCAGACTCTTAGAATCTTTCTGAGTCTTCTTCCACAGGGTTTCCTGAACCCGGAGGGAAGGATTTGATGGAGGCATCCCACTTAGGACCAAGTGTTTCAAGGTCTCTCACTCTCTGCACATTGTCCATCTGGGACTCTGTATTTGTTCCCATCTACTGCAACAGGAAGTTTCTCTGAGGAAGGCTGAGTGAGACACTGGTCCCTAGGTATAGCAGATGTCATCGGGAATCGTTTTGTTGCTATGTTCCTTTAGCCAAACAGGAGTTTGAGATGTTTGTAACAGGAAGATTTTCAGGTGAACAAGTCTGCACTATTGACAGCAGTGGAAGCCCTCAGCATCTTTACTTGTAATTTTTAAACTTCTTTTGCATGCTGTCCTTCAGAAAAGAAAAGTCTCTGAAACAGATTATAAGACAGTAGCTTTTGTTGGTATGCAGGGCTGATGCATACATGGTGGAAATGGGCTACACCCTTTAATACGTACAATTAGCATTGTCATATTGCTCTCCATCAGCTATACAAACAAGTCAGATTCAGTAGAGGAACATTATCATATGTTATTTTCATGTTGATTATTCCTAACTCACTTGTAAATAAAATTTTGAATTTTATTTGTTTTTCTTTCAATTTGTGCCAGGGAGTACATTTTTTCCTGGGTAAACATTTGTCTTTGCTTACTTATGTGAATTGGCATCTGATTTTCTTAAGATCTCTCTAAATTGACTCAATCTTTGGTGATTTCTCAAGGAAATTACCATCCTTATTTGCAGTGAACATTTCACAATAGCCAAATAAATTCCTAGTTAAATACGCAGGGATTAGACTACAGAAGGCAAGAAATGACCTTTCGCTTGTTTCCAGAAGCAAAAAAGAGGGATGTGAACAGTTACCTGAAGGACATTCCAAACCTGCTTTGTCTACATCATTAAACAGAATCAAGTGTGTGTTAAGTTGGATTTTGGGTTTAACTCACTGCAGTGAAATGAACTGAGAACTATGTGCGGGGGACTGTCTTGCAGCTGCATCAGGAGGAATAGAGGATGACCTCCCTTAAACAGTCTTTCTGGCGTGTCCCAGTCCCACAGACAAACCAAGAGGACAAAGGATGCCACACAACACCAGCTTTTCACCCACATGGAGCTAGTCACTTCCCCTGGGAGTAGTGAAAGCATGAATTCATTCCCTTCGGAGGCCTGTGGCTATCAGTTGCTCTTGAGCCCAACTCAGCGGTAGGGCTGCCACAGAACTGCGCCCCCCCACACCCCCCCCACACACACCACCAGGATGAGTTGTGGGAGCATTCCAGTTTGGGAGTCTTGCAAAAAGCAATTGACCTAGTTGAAAGTCACTGTGACAAGGTGCAGTAGGAAATGCTTGCCAGCCTTGGGTGTCCTTCCTAACACCTTCCTGCTCCCAACTCTGAACCTCCTTGCTTAGTCCTCTGAAGACTCTGGGTTCCTGAGGCCTGAACGGTAGCTTGGATTTCCCCAGGAGCTTAAGTCTGTTTGCTATGCCCTCTCTGACTTCGCTGTATGTGGTTTATATAGGAGAACATGAGCATGTTTTTCCTCTTTTAATCTGTAAGTGCCACCGTCCATAAACAGGAATGGGTTTCTAGTTCTCAAGCAAACATTACAAAGCTTTCCTAACTCCATAAATTATTATGAACAGTGTCTGTTCACCATCTCTACCACTACCTCAACTCCTTTTAATGATTCCTGCCATTCACAACCTGACAGCCTAACCCCTGTATTGTTCAATACTGCTTATTTACTCTCCACCATCACCCACTGTGGTATATGAGGAAGAATGAATAGAACATGCATTTATTTTCCATTCTGAAGTAGAACTGAGGGTACGGATTTGGTTCAAGGAACTACAACCCCTCATCCTTCTAAGTCAAGCAAGTGTTATCATTCTCTGGGCACATTGTCCTAGCCTGACAGTCCTGTGAAAATGTGGCTGAGACAGCATTTAGGTTCAAAAGTATGATGACCTACAGCAGAGAGCAATTACAAGGGTGTTTTTCAACACTCAGAGCTGAGAAAGAGACCTTCCTCCCTGGCCTTAACTCTTGCATGTAGGAATATGCCAAGGATGTCAAGCACTGTGCTCGGTTTCATTTGGCTCAGCTTTAATCATAATTACATTTAAAATACAAGGGCTGGAAAGATGGCTCAGCAGTTAAAAGCACTGACTGTTCTCCCAGAGGACCCAGGTTCAATTCTCAACACCCAGATGGCAGTTCACAACTGTCTATAATTCCAGTTCCAAGGGATCCAACATCCTCACACATACAAGCAGGCAAAACACAAATGCATATAAAAATAAAAGTTAAAAAAAATTACCAAACTGGGCCTCTCAGCTGGGCCTGCCAATCTATCATTCCCATGGCAGCTTGCCTTGCCTTGTAGCTGAGGCTTCCAAATCACTTTCTCCTGGGGATGACAATTGGCACTGTGTGCTATTTAAGGTTTTTCTGTGTGTTGCCTTTCTGTTTCTCTGGTTTTCAGCTGTCCTAACACTTCTTGATTCTCAGGGCTCTTCCTTTTTCTCTCCTGAGAGCATAGTCCCCTTAACTACCCCAACTATTCCCATTCTCAGAGGGGCATGGAGGAGACTTCTAATTTTACCATCTCTACCTCTGGCCATGTTCATTATTTCTTCATATTTAAAATGAAAATTTTAAAACTTAAAGAAAAATAGTACAGCCTTGGAGAAGACACGACTGCTAGGCCTAAGTTTGGTCTCTGGGGTCCACACAGAGAGAGGGGAGAACCTACTGCAAGGGTTCACACTCGAGGCATGGCACACACGTGCTCCGCGCACACACATGCTCCACGCACACACACACACGCTCCGCGCACACACACATAAATAAATGTAAACACAGAAAAATACTCACTGTGCACATCTCCCAGTGGGAAAGCTCTCTGCAAACACTAGATGCACTTCTCCGCTCTAACTTTGGGTGAAGCCATTATAACACAGTCTGGTGCTGTTCAGCATTCTTTCAATACCCAGACCATGAATCCAGCAGAATTAAGGGGAGAGAAGATTTGCTAGTTCCACAAATATCCATCTGTGTATGTGTTTGTGTAAATACATATACATGTGCAACTAAAAATGAATTTGAGCAAACCATTTTATTCAACATGAATAAATACTTATAAATGGATTTAACAACCACAAATTTCCAAGCTTGCTATAGTGTCCACGCTACAATCTGTTCCACGAATCGGGCGAAGGCCTAGAGATTGAAATAAAGACAAGACAGCGGGTCATTCGTTCAATGGCAAAGTTGGAACACCAAATGCCGAATGCCATTTATTGAGGGGAAAGAACAGGCTTAAATACTGACTTACAGAACAGTGGAAAATTACAGGAATTTTAGGCTGAGCTCCTCCCTACAAGATGTGTGTTGTCACCAGGTGTGTATCATCAAAACGGGAAGAGTACCAACAACAGCCTTGGGGCAAGGAGTTCTGGCCAACAGCTTCAGGCTTGCTCAAGGCGCCTCAGGGGTCCATGCAGGGCCCTACAGCTTGGTCCCCTCAAATCACAGCACATCATTTAAACAAATTGAAGGGACTCTAAATGGGAAAAGAATCCATGTTCATAGATCTCAAACTTAATGTTAAAATGTAAATTTCACAACCTGATCTACATGCAGATCAATGCAATCTCTATCTGGACCCCAGGAAACATTTGGGGAAACTGACAGGTGGAGTCTAACATTTATAAAGAAATTCAAATCACTCAGAATGGTGAGAAACAATCTTTAAAAAGAACAGCCAAAAAGCACATCACAGTTCCTGACTGCAAACCTTACCACCAGAGTGCCGCCACCGTGTACTGCTGGCTCTCCAAGACAGAATGCTAAGACAAGAGGTGGCCTAAAAGGAAACTTCGTTCAGAATCAGAATTTACAGGCTTTGGTGTTTCGAAAGGAGCTGGGGGCATGTCACCTGGTCATCTGAAAAATTAAAAAACAAAAACAAACGAACAAACAAAACAAAACAAGAAACAAACAAACAAACAA
Source organism: Phodopus roborovskii (assembly GCF_943737965.1). Lineage (NCBI taxonomy): Eukaryota > Metazoa > Chordata > Mammalia > Rodentia > Cricetidae > Phodopus > Phodopus roborovskii. The sequence continues at coordinate 17,838,146 of NW_026126549.1, read as the reverse complement.
ACAAACAAAACACAAAACCTGGTTTTTAGAGACATGTACCAAACAACATGAGATGGAAGTAAAAACACCGTTGGGCCTGCAACGACCCATTTGCCAGTTCCACAGTTTTAATCATGTAATGTCCTCTCCCTCTAGATAAATGAGAAAATATAGCAGGCAGAGAAAAGGAGAGAGATAGGAATGGAGAGAGGAGGGGAGGGACAGAGGGACGGAGGGAAGAGATGGAACCATTATGTCTTCTGTTCTATGTTCCTTGGTCCGGTGGTCAACATCCAAGATACAGAGTTAATATCTGCTGGCGCCACACGGGGGCGCTCCTGGCAGTGATTCAGAGCCCTTAGTCCTCCAAGCTAGTATGCAAGAGATTTGCAACCCCGGGGAGCTTTTCAGACAGGGAGGTCAAATCCTCACTACACAAGCAGTGCTCAGTCAAACTAAAGAAAAAATAGGAAGGGAAGACGCTTTTGGAAATTTAAAACAAGGGGCTAAATAGATGCCTCAGTGGTTAATGGAGAGTCCTGCTGTTCAAGAGGACTGGAATTCAGTATCTAGTACCCACAACCAGCAGGTCACAACACAACACCCTCCCAGAACTCTGTAGGCACCAGTACTCACGTGCACACATTCACACATAAACACAAATATAAATACTGAAGAGTCAAAAAAAATATATGTTTTTAAAATTGTGTTTTTCAAGACAGGGTTCCTCTGTGTAAAGGCTCTGGCTGTCCTGGAACTTGCTTTGTAGACCATCCTGGCCTCGAACTCATTGAGATCCACCTGCCTCTGTCGACCCGAGTGCTGGGGTTAAAGATGTGTGTCACCACGCCTGGCTAAAAATTATTTTTAAAAGTAATTAAAAATGAAATGTAAAAGACATCTCCAAGTCATGTGCAAAACATGCCTGTACCCCCAAAATGTGAAATATCAAAGAGAAGGCAAAAGGGAACCATTTAGAATTGCAGCTATAGTAACCGGAAAAGAGGAACGTGGACAAGAGTGGAGAGAGAGGGGTGGAGGAGGGGAAAGAGAAAGGAAGGGAACAAGAGTGGGGGGGAGGGGCGCGAACCTTAGTTGGGGGCAACTGCAGATTTAGCCAAATGCCCCCGTTCTGTTTAGAACCCTGAGGTTCTGTCAAATCTCAGAGTCAGCCATCTTAGCAGAGGATCCCTTGAAAAGTGGCAGGTGCCCAGCCTCGAGAGGAGGGCCTTTGCCCGGTCTTACTGTATCTTGGTTGTCTGTTGACTCTTAGAGGCACGTTCTTTTCTAAAGAGGAAATGGAGGCAGGAATATGAGGGAGGGGGAGGTAGTGGTGGGGAGGGGAAGCTGGGGGGATTAGAGTGAGGGGAAACAGCAGGTTGGGATATTGTAAGAGAGGAGAATCTGTTTTCAATAATAATAATAATAATAAATAAAAAGACTACAGGTTGAATAGTAACTGAGGCTAGGCTTCCATTCGACTGTTTCTTAACATAAAGTTTTCTCAAAACAGTAGGCACCTGTAGGGCTGGATTATCCAGTAATCCTCAAGGAACAAAAGCCACCACGGGCGCCTCTGAAGGAGCCCAAACTTGGACCAGCAGGTAGCTAATTCCTTAAGCAAACAGTCGGGCACCTAACTAAATACTGACTCCTTTCCTTCTTGACTTAAGGCATGGCATTTCCAACCAAGTCCCAGTGTTGGTGGAGTCTGGGGAGGCAAAGCCTGCCTCTGAGACACCCCCCCCCCCGCAAGCCAGCTCCCTCTGCTGGTCCCTGAGACACCGATTAAGGAGAAAGAAATATCAAAAAGCACAGGAAGGAGACATACACATGTGACCACCACTTGTCTCAGTCCATGCTCCCTGAAAAGTGGTTTAAGTTGTCAGAGCAGTGTTGAATCTTTTCCCGAGGACAGTTCTTCCCCGGGAAACTAGGAACTCCCAGGAACATTCAAGTGTCTAGGGTCCATTATTTCAATAACCTGGTGGCCAAAGAGGGCTATGAGTGTCTCTTTAAAATATCTAGTCTCTCAGGAGCCCATTCCCCGTGAGGGAATATTCCCTTAGCCTAGGCCCTACCCCAAATGATTCGACAGACTTTGATGATCCCTCATGGAAGGCCTCACCCTCCCTGTGGAGTGGATGGGGGATGGGATGGAGGGGGGCTCTGTGAGGGGCATGGGAGGGTGGGAGGGAACTGGGATTGATATGTTAAATAAAACATATTAAATAAAAAAAATTTAAAAAAAATATCTAGTCTCCTGTGAAAGTGGTAACACCTCCACCTCCACTTGCCGGGGCCCCGAGGGAGCACCTGGGCCAGTGCAAAGCTGAAGAGGCTGCTTTACAGAAGCCTGTGGCCTGGCCCAGATGTCCTCCACCTAGCCTCATCTTCCCAACTTTCTCTGCCTTTTTTGTTGCCTCCCAGTTCCTCTGGCCTCTACCCTGTCCTCTGTTCCCTCCACCAGCTCCTGTCCTCCACGCCCTATCTCCCTTCCCCTACGTAGTCAGTTTCATTCCTGTTTCCTTCACCCCGCCTAGCTCTCCACCTCCTATCCTAGTTTTCTTCTAATCTTTAGGACTAGACAGAGGAAGAGGTACAAGGCCATCTTTTGTTTTGATTTTTGTTGTTGTATGGTTGGGTTTTTGGTTTGTTTGTTTGTTTTAAGACAGGGTGTCACTATGTAGATCTGACTGTCCTCACCTGCTATCAAGACAAGGCTAGCCTTGAACTCAGAGATCCTCTGCCTCTGCTTCCAGAGTGTTGGGATTAAACACACCCATCAACATTCATGTCTCCATACCTATCTCCTTTTTTTCCCCCATCCCTATCTCTCAAAATGAAGCCTAAGCACTTTCTCCTGGCACAACTGTTCTCAGGGTTGGACAGTCCAAGCCTGTCCTCAAACCTAGGTCCTTAAGGACTCTTACAAGAGGTGTCCTCAAGCCTGGAACACCAGTTTCCCTGTGATAGAAATAAGAGACAACCCCAAATTCCGGAAGCCACTTTCTCCATGTGAAACTGGGCAGTAGCACAGTAATGGTAACTTAGAGGTCAGGGGCTCCTGTGAAATAGTACATGGAAACAGTAACTGACTGTTCCTGAGTCCCTGTGTCCATGTCTAGCAGCCCACAGGACTTTGCATCCCCAGTTTGTGAACCTGGTGAACAGAAAAGGTAATCTGAATTCCTGAGGTCTGTGTGTACCTCTCAAAGCCAAGAGTTCTGACCTTTTTCTCAGACAAGTGTTTTTCTACAGAAACCTTGCTTTGCTGGGCCTGGATGTTGACATCACTTGCAGCTATTTATAACTAGAGGTTGTGACTTTCTCAAAAAGAAGACAGTGGCCTCTTCCTTTCCATGATGTAGCAACTGACGTGACATTTGTGACGTGGCAGTTCAATAAATCTTTGCAATATGAATCAAGTTGATTATTTACATAGGTCATGTGCATTGCTGTGTGATATTTTTACACTGTGACAACGTCTTGCTATGACTGGTGTAATGAAAGACAGAATGGCCAATAGCTAGGCAAAAGAGATAAGCAGTACTTCTGGGCAGAGAGAGGAATGCTGGCAGAAAGAAAGATAGGGTTGCCATCCAGATGTGGAGGGAGCCGAATGGGCAGTACAGAAAGGTAACCAAGCCATAGAAAAAACATAGAGTACATGATATGGGTTAATTTGGGCTACAAGAGCTAGTTAGGAATAAGCCCAAGCTAAGGCTGAGCTTTCATAATTAAAAATATATGTCTGCACTGGTTAGTTTTCTGTGCCAACTTCACACAAGTTAGAGTCATTAGAGGAAGGAGCCTCAGCTGAGGAAATGCCTACATAAGATCCAGCTGCAAGCCATTTTCTTATTTAGTGACCAATGGAGGAGGGCCCAGCCTGTGCCACTGGTCCTCGATTCTATAAGATGGTGGGCTGCACAAGCCCTAGCAAGCAAGTTGGTAAGCAGCTCCTCTCCATGGCCTCTGCATTAGCTCCTGCCTCCAGGATCCTTCCCTGTTTGAGTTCCTGTCCTGACTTCCTTCAGTGATGAGCGGCAACTCTGAAGTGTACGCCAAGGAAACTTTTTCCTCCCCAACTTGCATTTTGGTCTCAGTGTTTCATTTTTCAACAATAGAAACCCAAGACAAATTGGTAGCAGTGTAGTGGGGTATTGCTGTGACAGACCTGACCATGTTTTTGGGAGGATTGTGAAAGAACTTTTGGAACTTAGGCCTAGAGAAGTCACTGAGTGTTGAGACCTCAGTGGGATATTCTGTGGGAGCTTGGAAGATAAGGATATTGAGAGAAGTGCAGAGGATGGAGGCCTGACAGTGACGTTTCAGAGAGGGAAGTTTAAAGACTCTGTTGGGACCATTTGTTATTTTGAATTAAGATCATGTGGTTCTAATTAGCTGGGAATGAAGAATCAGCTGTGGTTAACAAGCTGTACTAAAGCAAACTTTGCTTTGCTAGAATACTTGATGCTGGTTGGCTGGAGCTAAGAAGTTAGTAGTGATTGAGAGGAGACCATCATCACTGAGGTGAAATGCTTCCTGAGAGCACAGGGAAGCTGTGTTACAGAGGCAGCCATAGTTGTACCTCATGCTGGCAGCTGGACTTGGTAATATGTAAGAGTCACCCAGGTGGTACTGGTTTTGAAGGCATGAATAAGTCATGGAGAGCAGCTGAGACTTGGCACTGTGAGAGGTCAGGAGAGACCGTCTGTGAAGGTGCAGCCTCAGTAGCAGTTGAAGGTCCAGGACTGAAGGGGTCTTGTGAAGCAGTTGAGGCTTGGCACCATGAAGAGAGTCTGTGAGGGACGGTTGGTGAATTACAGCCCAGTTGCAGCAGATGACCCCAGTGCTTTGGAGATGCCAGGACCATGGGATGACCACCAAGAGCAGCAGCAGCAGTGGAGTGAAGCCAGCCAGAGCCTAGAAGACAGCTGTGTGTCTGCAGAGGTGGGGCTGGAGAAGTGACCCAAGCCTTTGGAGGAGCCCAGAAGATGGTGAGTGAATTCCAGACATTGGATGGTTGGATTTTGATTTTGCATTGATTTGATTGTGATTGCACCCTAATTCTTCCCTTTTGAAGTGAGAATGTATTTTACTGGATCCCACAAATGGGAGACTTAGAACTTTAAAAGATGTTGGATTTTAAAAGAGATTAGCTATTTTAAAGGGACTACAATTTTACTGTGTTTGAATTTATAAAGATTGTGGGATTTTAATCTTATATAAGCTCTTGTGGATGAAGAATAAAGGAAGGGTTGTGTTTGTGTGTCAAGTTGAGAAGGGGTCAAGTTGTACTGGCTGGTTTTGTGTGTCAATTTAATACAAGTTAGTCACCAGAGGAAGGAGCCTCAGTTTTGTTGCAGCAATAGAAACCCTAACGAAGATTTGGTCTCTGCGTTGTTGTTTGCGAGTTGGCAGCCAAAGGGTGGGGGAGGGGGGATCCATCTACAATATATAGAATGAGAAACTGCTAATGGAACGTGGTGAACTGTGATAGACACCAATGCCTAGGCCAGCACCCCATCTCGTTGAGCTCCTTGTCCAATAGCCAAGAGCCAGTGGAAAATGAAGGAAACGAGATGCTTGTGTTCAGACTCATATGGACCAGCACAGTAAATCAGCATCTATTTAGAACTAGTTGATTTTGTTCATTTGCTCCAAAAGTGTTTACCCAGTACTGATTATGTAGCAGACACTGTGCTGTTAGGGACATAAAAACCAATGTACATGCATTAGATCATGGTTTATTAAAGAATCCTTATTGAAATAGCAGTGTCCTAGTAAGAAGCTAACAAAAGTGACACGTGCTGTCTTAGATACGTTAAACCAAATACTTTGAAAGCAGACCAACAAAGGCATCTATCAACTTATCTTTAATTAACCTGATCAGAATAAACAAATAGACCTTCAATTAAACCAAGGGAAGTCAAGAGCCTGGATTCAATGGGTCAGTGTAGGTATCTGCCTTCCATTCGGGCGGCACCTATGGTGAAATATGGGGGAACAATTCAATCTCATGGGCTTGGAAGCCCCACCCAGCCTTAGTATAGAAACAGTTCAGAATGCAAAAGAGACAGAAATAGATCATTAGAGACCTTTTCTATTCACATGAGAAAAATATTAAAATTGGTTAGTTTGCAAAGACCCAATCAGAATTGGAGAACCAAAATGATTTATGCTTAGTTCCTTAGACCTGTGCTTGAGTTTACTGAAAAAAAAAAAAAACTAGCAAAGAAACACTGAGGGGCCACAGTATAAGAGCAGGCTGGCAGACACAGCTCTGAATTCTCATGGGTGCCCGGAAGGGTACAAGGCAGATAGAGGGACAGCTCTGGAGAGAGAGGAGCCAAATGAATGCTCTAAATGGCTTAGCCAGTCTCTGGGCTTGATGCCCTGCATGAAGATACAGCTAAAAGGACAAATAAAGGGAAGGAGGGGGAAGAGAATAACAGGATCTGGTAAGGGACTGCTCTTGACTATAAACTAGAAGTTAGATTCCCTGGAGTAGCCAATGTGGTCAAGAACTCCACTGATTTCCCTGAAATTCCAGAGACATGGGAATGCAGGCGGGTGTGGGGAAGGAGCTCATAGCAATTAGCACTGACAATGGCAGCCCCACTGGCCTATTGAAACTTCCCAAGATCCCTCTGATGGGGAGATAGCATCCTCATGTTAGAACTGAAGAGCAAGGGTCACAAACCCCAGTGAACATGCCCCTGGCCATAGGAACTAGTGGGGTCAGCAGGACTGAGACCAGCTTCTTGTGAAACCTCTCTCTCCTCTCCCAGGTAGGATTTGGGGTATTCTAATGCCTCACCTCTTACTGTCTTCAGAGGAAAAATGAATAGCCTTGGCTTAGAAGAAGAGTAACAATGCGTTCTTACACATATCAGGGCTGGTGCCTTTTATCTCCTCACTCTTTAAATGTTTTGTAGAAAACTGATAATTAGCTGGTCTGGATCAAGTGCATCCAACAGAACCTCTGAGCTCTCAGTGTGACCCGAGCCTGATTCGAACTTGTCCCATCCTTTTAGGAATAGACATAACTTTGATGTTGTGAAATAGTCAAGCCTGTTTGAGATGGTAGGTCAACTCTACCATTATCACAAATCATGATGTGCAAGACAGTGGGGGCTTTGGGAAAGTTGCAGCTGTCTCCAGAGACCTCTCTTAATGTTCATTCATGGACTTTTTCTGGGATTGGGTTGCACAAAAATATCCCATGTAATTTGCATAATTTCTAATAAGTGGGGAACTATGGTAGAAAGTCTCAGTTGATTTCATCAGCCTTCATGACCAAGAAAAGCAGGGATCAATACAAAATTATTTCTTTGAGAAAACAGAAAGAAATCTAACAATAAATGTAAAAATGGGGAAATGAATAGGCATCAAGTATACAGAAACATGAAACCACTGTGTCTATGACAACATGCTATACCCAATTGCTTCATGTTTTAACTTTTGGAAATTTCCACTTTGATACCGAAGCTAAGCATTGAAACCAGCTCTCCTGCCCCCTTCACATCCCAACTAACCTCACCAGACCCTTGTCCTCCATAGCCCAATGATAATCACGTGGTGTTTTCATTTACTTCTTTTTCTAATCCCCCAACCCCGTGACAGTCTACTCTAGCACTAATCCTGTTTTCTTTCATTATCAAAAGTTTGGTGATCAACATGAGGGCTTCTGGCCCAATGCCTCTGTCACCTGTGTGTATGGTATGTCAGGAGCTGCAGGAAGGTCACTCTGGGCAGAGATGCATCATTTGGCCACAAACCCCTACCTGTTGGGAAACTCTGAGCAGACCACAATGATCCTGTCCTGTATAAGCTATTGGGTTCATCCAGGGAGAGATGACCCTGTTTGAAGTACACACCCTTCAATGACCTGTTCTTAGAGAGAAAGTTATCTCCACTGTGGCAGCTTGGGGACTTGGCCTCTACTGTGTGGTGCATAAACCTTCCCCTTCCATGGTGACAGCATATGTTTGGCTATTCTGGTGATCCTACCAGTTTTCTGTAAGCACAGGTGAAGGATAGCTATTGTGAGGCACAAAAGGGCAAGGGGTTTGCCAGCTAACAAACATAATTAGATGATATCAAACAAAGGGTTCTCGGCATTTCAAACCCCAGTGGTCAGTTGTGAACCAAAGAAGTAAAGGGCAGCTACTCAAAACATAGGCAGAATCAGGAAGTGCCTGAGGCCTCAGACTTCTGGCCACCTTTCCCTCAGTGTGTCCTGTTCTGCTTGGCCCTCTGACCAAAGCAGCGCAGTCCCCATTGTAACCGGTGTGAACTGAATTGAAGCCCAGATGTTCTGCTGGAAGGCAATGCTGGTGTTGAGGATGGGCACAACAAGGCTGAGAAGAAAATGGCAGCAGAAACTCTGTAGAGATTCCATTGTTTTAAAGGAAGAGATGAGAGAAACCTTCCACTCCCCCGGGGGTGTGGGATTCTCACAGTGGAATGTTGGGGTTTATGTGCCATTTGAACAATAGGCTCCCTAAGTAAGCAAGCAGGCAAAAACAGCACTCTTATCTCAAGAGGAATAACAGATGGTTTATGCTAGAGCCAAATAGGAATGACTAGGGCTGGGACATGGGCTCAGTTCTCAACACCCATGTGGTGGCTCACATCCATCAGTAACTCCAGCTCCAGGGGACCCAACTCTTTCCTCTGGCCTCTATGGATACCCACACTGACATGCACATACCACCACCACCCACCCCCACACAATTTTTTAAAAGATTTTTTGTTTTTATTATAAAATTGTGTGTGTGTGTGTGTGTGTGTGTGTGTGTGTGTGTGTGTGTGTGTGGTGTGTGTGAGCAAGTATGGTTCTGTGTCTCCAGAGAGGACATCAGACATTTTGAAAATATTTTAAATTACGTGTATTGTGATCAGGAAATAAAATCTCCCTTTCCCATTATCCAACCACCATGTTTCTAATGAACAGAAAACGTTGTATGCATACTAAAAACACTACATTTTTTAATACTCAATAGTCCTGACAGTGCTTTTGGCAGCATTTGTTGGCATCATGTAGCATGATGGCATGCACCATGCAAAATGCATATTGTGTGTTTGTAGCCAAGACTGTGTGGAACTGTGAGATGCAACCCAAGTGCTGCTAGAGACACCTTGGGCTCATTGTGTGTTTGAAGAGCTAATCTTTGGCTGCTGCGTGCTCAGAAAGTATTCAATGTTTCCAGATTGCCCATGGCATTCACTTACCAGGAAAAGCAGCTCAGTTTTGGAGGTCAGGCACTGCAGAACAGGTCCCTTGTGGAGACGACAGAGAACACAGCTGTCCTTTGAGCTCCATCCAAGCTACTACTGAGTGCACTTTGCCTAATTCTCTTTGACATTTACTCCAGCACTAAGCATAACTGGGTTTTAGCTATTGTATAGTCAGATATGTTAAAGTTACTTTTGTAGTTTATTTTTCCATTATCTGTAACCTTCTACAGGGCCCCCTTTAACATTATAATTTTGGCTGGTGCTTTTTGTTTGTTTGTTTGGTTGGCTTTGTTTTGATTTTTTTTTTTAAAACAGGGTCTCTCTACATAGCTCCAGCTGTCCCACAACTCGCTCTGTACACCAGGCTGGCCTTGAACTCCCATAGAGCCACCTGCCTTTGCCTCCTGAGTTCTGGGATTAAAGGTGTGTGCTGCGGTTTGTGAGTATTCTTAAAGACACTTTATGCTGGGTTTTATTGACATGGGTTAATTCTGTTTACCAACCCCGAGAGTGGTACACACTAAGCCAGCTTCCACTTACTGCTTTTGTGATGTCCCTGCAGGTGAGGGGATGAGGGATGTGCTGTGCTCCACCAGTGAGCTCTCTGGTACCTGCTTCCTCCTCCTGACCTTCAAGAGCTGTGAGGCATTCTTTCTGGCATGTGGCAGTTTGCACATATAATCGTACTAGAAATTAGTCATATTGCCAAGACCAAATCTATAGCTAATGGGATTATTTTCTTTTTTAAATCCACCTAGGCCTTTTCCATGCCTAATTTTATTTACTAAGCTATGTTAGCTATGTAGGGAAAGTTAAATATACTTTGTAGGAGTTGGGATAAAACCTGGTTCTAGTTGAATTTGTAATTAAATTAAAAAAAAATCAAATCTAGAGAAACCACCCTTGGAGAAAAAGAAGATGCTATATGTTTAAGTACTATATTAGTGTTGGGGAGTCTTTTCAGTTACTTCCCAAAGAAAAATAAAAAGTTTTAGCCTGGTTAGCTTGGGAATATATAAAGCTTTTGAGTTTTCAAAGATGGATTAATCAAGAGTTAGACTGAAATCTGTTGTTGATTGAAGTTGTAATTTAAATTCATATTTACATAATTATCCTCCACTAATAGATATATTTTTCTGTTTTTAGGAGTTTGGCAAGAATAAAAGCTTATGTATTACAGTAATACATGAGGTTGTTAGTGATGCATTTAGAAACATGAGGAAATGTGGTGGGGAGTGTAGAGATGATTTGTAAAACTAACACAACTGTGTATGAAGATGTATGTATGCATGTCTGCACATTACATGTATTTAGTATTGTATATCTCCCAAATTAAAAGATGGTCAAATGCATAGCAGCACATTTATGTGTGATAACATGTTGATGGGTCATCAGTCCAGTGAGTAGGTGACTTTGTTATAATGGCCCTGAAATAAAAGAGGTGGGAAGCACATTTTAATTACAGAACATCCAGGTGTTATGCCAGTTTAGAAGAGTGTAGTTCCACAGCAGTCTGCTGGCTCTATGGTGGATGGCTGACTGAGATTCTTATTAGAGGTGATAAGGACAGTGACAAGCGTTTATTAGACTTAGTGTGTACAAGTAATAATACCATATCCTATGTAAGATTACTAAATAAGCTGGACACAGTGGCTCCTGCCTTAGTCTCAGCTTTGGGAGACTGAGATAAAAGGATCATCTACAAGTTTGAGGCCAGCCTAGGCTACATACTGAGTTCCAGGCTAGCCTGGGATTCAGAAGGAAAGCTTATCTCAAAAATTCAAAAACCCAAACCAAAAGACTGTAATAGTCCCTTGAGAAGTGAGACATGGTTAAATAATTTATGGGTTATATGTACTTTAAACAAGATTGTTACATACTTATTTAAATAGGGAGTAGGTCCTAAATTCAATTTAAAATTAATGTATGATTATCTGTACACATACAGCATTTATGAGGTAAGGTGCACCGTGGAAGACATTTATCGAGTGTGTTGAAATTTATGTTGTAATGTGGTAATATATAGTACTTGAAAACAACTCATGTGCTTCAAGTAGAAGAGTCAAGGGATAACTGAAGATGCATTTCAGCTTTGGAGAGGCTATGGGCTTCGTTCTTGATGACCTACAGAAGTTATTTACCCACTTGTGTTAATAATACCACAGTATTAGTATTACCAAACTTGGGAATCTATTGATATTTCCATTACTGTGATGAAACACTATGACTAAGGTCACTTAGTTCCAGAGAGGCCATCATCATGGCAGAAGGCAGCAGGTACGGCAGCTGTAATAGCAAACTGAGAGCTCACATCTTGAAACTCAAGCAGGAAGTAGAGAATGTGAACCAGAAACAGCGCCTCCAGTCAGTCAATGGGTGTTGTCATTGTGTTGGTCTTGTTAAGATGACCATAGTTTTGAGACTTCATGGGTGCAGCTTCCCTGTCAAATAGTATCTCACAGCGAGCACCCTGACTCTCTGGTTGTTACAGTCTTTCTGTCTCTGTTCCATGATGCTTCTTAGCCTTAGGTATAAGAGTGGTGGTGTGGGTTTCTCAGTTGGGGTTGGGGATCCCATGGTCAGTTCTCTGCATTTTCAACCAGTTTGGATTTATCTAATGGTCTCCATTCTTTGAAGAGTGAGGACGACATGCATCCGTGGGTAAAGAATGGGTGTTCAGGATGCACTTAAAATTTCGACTGGTTTAGGAAAGTAGCAGCAGTAGGTTTTCCTCTGGGTCCATGACTTCCACCAGTGTCTGTAATTTGGTTATCTAAATTGCTATAAAAGTGTTCACCATCAGTGTGGTCACATTGCCATTCAATCAATACCTTTTACTTGAAAAAAAAAGTTGAAATAGTTTGTTAACGGTAACTAGGACCAGTATAGAGATAATGAGTATAAATATTTAATGAGTTGATCAATTTTTGAAGCATAAGTGTCACAGAAAACTAGTATTGATCAATGACTAGAGAGCAATGGCTATAAATGTTAGTGAAAACAATTCTAGCTTGAACCAGAGTTAAACTAAGTTTGGATGGCTATTCATTGCCAGTTAGAAATAATGACTTCATGGCCTAAGGATTAGATTGGAATCTGAGTAAAGACAGAAATGTATTAGATGGAGGGTCTTAGGCAGTGAAAATAAGGAATTGTTGTGTAAGTTACTAATAATCACTATGATGGGCAATGTTAGAATAAACAGTAGGGAAGAATGCTTATTGCTTTTTATAATTTATTTTTATTTCATGTACATTCATGTTTGCCTGCATGATGTCTGTGTGAAGTTGCTGGATCCCCTGGTACTGGAGTTACAGATGGTTGTGAGACACCATGTGGGTGCTGGGACCTGGATTCTCTGGAAGAGCTGACAGTGCCTTTAACTGCTGAGCTATCTTCTCCAGCCCACTTATTGCTTTTATTTAGAGTGATGCCAAATTTTGTGTTCCTAAGCCCAATGGATTGTTTCTATCTGTAAACAATTAGAAAGAAAAAGACAGATTGATAAATATGGAAATATAAATACGTTCTCAGTTTATGGTAGAGAGGCTGTAAAATAATTTTTGATCAATAGGCAAGGTACATTAAAAAAAAAAAAAAGGACGTTTTCTGAAGTAGAAGATTGGTTGATGTTCTTAATCTGACATGCACAATTCCCTCTCAGCATTGTAATTAGCATATAATGTGAGTACAGGGCTGCATTAAAGGCTATTTTACAGGCATGTTAAATCCTACTGTCGATGTGGATCAGGAGATCTTTGAGATCTGCTCAGATGTGACCAAAGTGTCAGTATCAGTCAGTGGCTCCAGGATTTGTGTGGTGCTATTTTTTGATCTCACTAATGAAGCTTGCCTGAGTGCAGAGCTGTCATTAGTCACACACCTAAATCACTAGTTAGCTACAGAGCACAGGCAGTGGTGGCCACACCTTTAATCCCAGTACTCGGGAGACAGAAGCAGACGGACCTCTGTGTGTTGAAGGCTACCCTGGGCTCCACGAATCAGTCTAAAAGAGAAACGGAGCTCACACCTTCGATCCCAGCACTAGAGAGGAATATAAGGCGGGAGCAGTGAGTCTGAGGTTTGGTGTAGACAGATGCATTCTGGAGATGCAATCTGAGGACAGGATCATCCCTTCTGTCTGAGCATCGGTAGAGGAGAGAACTCTCTAGCTGGCCACTTTGCTTTTCTGGTTTTTCAGCTTTAACCTAATATCTAAACAAAATAACACCACGGGTTTGTTGTCTCATGCCAGTGATGATTAAACACACAGACTTGAGGGAGAATGCAAGTGAAAGCAAAGCTTTTTAAAGGGAAAGGGAAAAAAAATCCAAGAGGATGGACATCAGCTGTGTGTCCCTGGTCAAAGGTTGAGGTAATTTCTACTGGGCCTAGCTCATCACAGTGTGTGCCAAAACCCTGTGCAGGTTCTCCTGGCTCAAACATGGGGATGATGGTATGCTGTTAGTGCCTTCCTCACCCTGCCCATTTCCAACAGTGACTATCTGCTAGCCCATGTCCATGATGCTGACCAAGGTAGCTACTGTTGACCTTTCAAGTGTGTGACCAGTTGTTAGACTATGTCCTTTGTGCTCACATTTTTTTTTTTTTTTTTTGTGGCTAGTTCATCCATGCATTAGAGAACTATTAAATCAAGAGTTTCGCTTCAGTAACTGGAGAGATGGCTCAATAGTTAGGAGCATACATTGCACTTCCATTGGACCAGAGTTCAATGTCCAGCACCCACATCTAGTGGCTCACAACCATCTGTAACTTCAACTCCAGGGGATCCAAGTCATCAGGCCTGCAGGGGCACCTGTGCCTGCCACCCCCCTCCCCCACAAACAATTTAAATAATAAAATCAGAAAAGGATGGCTTCACCTGTTGGTGTTGCCAGGGAATTCCCAAAGGTTAGCATCTGGAAAAGTCAAGAGCATTGCTTTCCAGAAAATAGTTGGCATTGAGCTTTCAGGGTTTCCTGAGAGCATTCCTCTGACCCCCTCGGTTCACAGGAACAGCCACAGGGAGCCCGTGTTCACACAGATGTGCAAGACAAGAATGAGAGGGTGGAATGAACAGGTGCAGCCAACCCTGGGCTCACTTGAAAGGCAGTTTTTCCTCGTTTTTTGTTGTTTTGTTTTTCTGTAGTGACCTCACAATAGCATGTAAGCTGGGAGCAGGGTGGCTGCATGGCTAAGGGCACAGGGTTCAGCTACACTGTGTTTATCTGGATTCTAGGATGGTTTGTACTGTGACCAAGATTCAGAACCAGATTGTGGCTGTTAAAGACTTAAATGAGACCTTAAAACCAGTCACGGTAAGGTCTATTAGGGGGTTTAATGCCATTTAGCCATTCATAGTGTGCTCTATTATAATGAGCCACATTCAGAAGTGAACATCATAAATATTCTACCTTCAGATAAGTCCCGGTTATTAGACTCCAAAACATCTGGTGACTCAGGTTCTCTCATATTCAACTGAACCAGGACCGTTATTATTAAAAGCAGTCCCACCAGGTCACAGGATCTATTGCTTTGGTCTTCTCACTCGTCTCTCTCCTTCCTCACTTGTATAGAGAGCCCCCTGCAGCTCAGGCAGGTATATGTATGATTCATACCTCACTAGTGCCAGCACCAAGTCAGAGGGACCACTCTTGCTAAGCAGGGCTTCACTGATACCCTTTCCTCATCCCTTCTCTAGGATAACAAAGATAGATATTCCAGATAGATATTCCCCCTCTTGCTGCAGGCATGGCTGAGTGGCTGGGGCTCAGAGTGGGCTCTCTCCAGAAGCCACCTCACAAAATGTAGTGAGGAATTTGGCTGCCTTCCTAGATTTCATGTCCGATTAGTGACATTTAGCTTCTGATCTGGCCACAGACAAACTAGTAAAAGTTCAATAATTTGATCCATAGTTGCTATTAAAAGCTGGATACTCAGAAAGAATGTATCCCACAGAAAAACTGGCAAAGACAACTCCACACAAGGGCGAGTTGTATGAAGGAAGAAAGCAGAGACCTTCACTTTAGCTAGCTATGATGCACCAGGAATGACGTATGACTGTGTGTGTGTGGCTGGGCATAAACTACTTTGCCCATGCTTGGCAAGTTGCTTAAGTGAACTTTACTGAGCCCTCTGGGAGATTCTGGTGTAAACTAAGTGGTGGCAGCTTGAGAACCACTCTTGTCATCAGTGTTTCAATACACAGCACACCTGGGCTTAACACTGTCTGAGGGAAAAAAAAAATCAACTGTGAAGTTTGTCAACAACCCTAAAATCCCAGGTGTATGAACATACGCAAAGATTACCTCCATGGGTGCAGCCTGGAAGTAGGACATTGGCATAATGGGCTACAGAGACTAGGATCCAGTAACTGATAGGAAACGATTAACATTTCTTAAAAACAAATTCAGGGAATAAAATGACCTCCATTCTTTACAATTCACCATTTTCCAAAGGAAAATATAACTGTGAAGGCTTAATTTTTTTTTTAAAGGCAAATCTTTGAGTCCATGAACGTCTTGGAGCATGGCTTCCCATCCCACCACCATCAGTGTCTTTCCTGTTCTCAAATTGCCCTTATCATCTTCTAAATATCTTAGGAGAGCATTGTAGGAACTCAAAGTGTACTTGGCGGCTTCAGCAGAACAATTGCAGACTGAAAAGTTATCAGTGCCATTTCCTGCTGGAGATTCCGCAGTCTCTGTCACATGAAACTGTTCTGGCTGCCTGCCTCAGCCTTCCCTTCCAGCTCATCTCTATTTCTTGGTCATCCACCAGGGAAGCCCCAGGACCTATCCTTCACATGATCCTTCCTGCCTGCCCTCCATTCTGATCTCTCCAGACCAACCTGCCACAGCTTACCTGCAGGAACCTCTCCTGATACCTCACCTTTATTCCCTGGGGGCTTTGCCTCTGGGCACAGGCTTAAGGTCCCCATTGGCCCTCCCAGCCTTCCCTCCAAGCCCAAGCCCACCTCTATTCCTTTGTGTCACCTGCTGACCCACAGACATACTCTTTACCAGGGACTTCACAGCCACCACACTTGATTCCATCTATCCAGAGCGGGCAACAGCAACCCAAACAAACCCCCACCCAATAAAGAGAAGACCAGACATCCACAGCCTAGCACTCATGGTATTGGAAATCTTCCCACTGCTGGAGAACAATAATCAATACCACTACGCTAATAAACACTGAGACTCATGTAAGCAATCTGCCTGCAAGATATACTGGTGTAATAGTGGCACAGATATGGGATTGATCAATCACTTTTGACTAGATTTTAGGCCCACTCTATGAGATGAAATCCATACCAGACACTCCGAAAGTGGCCAAGAACTTGAGACTAGATAGGTCATGAGCCTAGGGGAAAACCTAATACTATTGTTCTAAAAGACCACAGCAATAAAATGACTTCTAATAACATACTGCCATGCCTATAAGTATCTCCTTCAAGCCTTATCAGTGAAGTGTCTTCTTGCAGTAGATAGACAACAAAAACAAACACACACACACATAAAGAGAGAGAAAGAGAGAGAGTAAGCTTCTTGCTTCTGGACAATGTGCAGAGAATGGGAGACTTTGGAGCACAGAGCCCTAAATGTTTTCATCAAACCCCACCCCTCAGGGGTCAAGGATCTGTGCAGAAGAGGGGATGGAAAGAGTTTTAGAGTCAGAGGTGATGGGTGACTCCAAAGAAACAGCATCTTCCAGGCACCTCAGGATTGGTGCAGTTACGAGTTTCTAGGACCTGTGTGGAGCACAAACAAGCCATATACAGGTTCAAGTCAGATGGGGTAAACAGACATTGGGGTCCCATCCCTAACAGAAGCTATTTGCAATTGATACCTGCTGACAAAGAGAACAGTCTCCTCCAATGAAGGGTTCCTGGGCATATAAACCCCACTCCAGGGCAGGCCCACTCCATGTCCAGGAGTTGGTGACACAAAACAAACTCTTTGGATTTTTTAATGGACTTTTTATTTCATTTTATTTATTTACTCATCTAGTTGTCTTATTGGTCTGTTGCTTTGACTTTATGAGGATATTTTGTTTTGAAAGAAAAAAAGAATATAACAGTGGTGGGTAGAAAGGTGTGGAGAATCTGGAAGGAGTTGGAGATAGCAAAAACATCAAAATATTCTGTGTGCAAACAATTTTAATTAAAAAGGAAAAAGAACCTAAAGCTTATTGGTTATTCAATAAAGCCCCTAAACCAATGGATCTCAACCTTCCTAATGCTACAGACGTTTAGTATGATCCCTCATGTGGGGGTCCCATAACCATAAAATGATTTTCATTGCTACTTCATAATTTTTCTAGTTATGAATCAGAATGAAAATATCTGATATGCAACCCGTGAAAGGCGTTCTTCCCACAGGTTGAGAACCACTGCCCTAAACTGTTCATTTTCAAAATAGAATTACAGCCTTTATAATTGATTTAATTGGATTTAAAATGCAAATAGGCAAGCATACCCTGTTCATTATCTTTTTCCATGTAGCTCTGTAAATATGAAATATTGCCTTCTTAACTCTCAGTATTATCTTTGGATGTCTGTTATTAGAGATGAGAAAGGTGAATCTAAAGCTAGTCTATGAAATATTCTACTGTAGATTAAATTATGTCCTCTTCCAGGGTAAAATCTTAACAATTCTCTAAGAAATGCTTCAGCAATATTTTGATACAATTTTACCAAGGAATGAGTCAGGCTCTTCATCCAAGGTCCAAGGATGACTTATGCTATTTCATGGATCAAAAGAAGTTAAATTTAGCTTTTAATTGTAGGCAGAACAAATTGGACAACTGTATTCATATGCAAACCGCAGGACAGAGAATGTGTGATTGGACTGGAAAGTGAGTCCCTGGTCTATAAGGACAGCAGCAAAAGATTAAACCTACACACCAGGAAGTGATAAGCCCATGTTTTTTCTAAAATGATGACTCTGAATTCATATTTTGCCTTAGTACATCTGAAGTACCTGAACAAGATAGAATTTTCTACTGAGTGCATCCAAGGACTGCACTATGTTCACTATTCTTTGAGCTCTAGAACTACCTTGATGCTAGATATTAACAAGTGCATGTCAACTGTAATGTTTCCCACAGCTGAAATGAGTAACTAAACCCTACTGGTTTTTGTTTAATATTAAAATGTCATGGTCACTTTTGAATTCCTTACGGAGCTCCCAAAAAGTAAAGTGACACAGCTTATTTGAGTACAAAAATCTCTCAAATGGATTTCAGATCTATGATGGCAATCTGGGACGAGTATTCATTTGTAGCTCTAATATGAATAGTGGGTAGCATTGCAGGGTAGGGTGGGAGGGGGTGTGTGCACATGCCTGCTCTATCTCAGCTGTCTTCAGAGCAGCAGTGAGCACAGGTTTTGGCCAATGTCCTTGGCAACTTCCATAACCTTTAGCAAATGTCTTAACTGTTCTAGGCTGCTTTCACAAGAGTAAATGTAAGTAGCTATCTAGCACAGGTAATACACCCACTCAAGGGTCCAAATGTGAAACTGTAAACCAGCTAACCAAAAAAACTAATCCCAGGAGCAAGGAGTCAACTTAAGTTCAGGGGATATGAATCCCTTCAATCTTTTGGTTGGCCCTAAATTATTAATCAGAAAAATCTAAGTGACTTTCAGAACAATCCTACTGTGCTGTATTTTGTACCCGTTCAGTGAAGTCAGTAGCAAGAGTCATTCTTGGGAGATTAGAGGTGGTGACCAATTCACTCAGCTTCCCTAAGGCCACTTCAAAAACACAGAAGCTAAGGGAGTACTCATCCCTTAAGTGGGATGAGACCGCAAGGCTGGCCTAACCTAGGTAAAATTAAGAGTAGATAGTAAAGGTTGAATGACTCCACTTCCTTTATTGCAGTAACGTCTGTACAAAGTGGCAACTGCAATCCTCAGGGTTAAAACATTACAAAAGCATTGTGACAGGTACAGTACAGTATTATCAAAATATTACATTTTCAAACTTAGCAGATAATCATCCACCAAAGCTCAACTCTTTAAATTATTTCCATAGTCTTAAAAAAAAAAAAAACCAACAAGTATGTCAGAAAGCAATATGAAAGGGGTGTAAAGGAAAACCTAAAGCACAAAGGAAACATTGCAACAAATAAATATTTGATTTAGTAACTGTTAATAACCAACACCAATATTCTCTTTGAACCCACACTAATATTCTCTTTGAACCCAATGAGCTTTTTACCTATCATAACAATGAGTTCAAATTGCCACTGCATAATTATTAGGACTGAGAAATAATTTGGCATCGAAGTAATCAGAATTCAGTATAAAATAAAAATAGCTTCAATACTAGCTAGCATCTCTAAGAATTAACTGTTGAAAATTTTCATTTTAGAGTACTGCTGCAACCTTGAAAATGTCTGACCTGGTATCCAGTGCTAAGTGAATGTAATGTAGTTTTTAAAAGTGGAAAGCTTCTTACATTATTTCACAAACAATATTACCCTCCCTATTATGCGTACTGAGAGCCACTTATGTACTTTATACACAGATGTATGATGTATGACATTTAGTTTCTGTAGACCAGATCACAATGAAGTTTTCCTGAATGGGGGGGGGGTGGAACCTAAGTATACCTGTGTACATCTCAAGATAGCAGCATTCAGCCCATGCCCTATTATCCATTCAGAAAAATTCACACATGATATGCTTTAATGAATGACACTTTTATATTGCCTCCAAACTCTGCAGAACTTAAAATAAATGGAAAAATATTGCATTAAAATGTAGGAAAAAACTTAGAAAAATCGCTTAACTTCAAGAAAAATCGCTTAACTTCATTTTCTTAATATTCTGAATGGAAATGACTAGACACCCAGTTGGCATTAATTTAGGTCATGTTCATGCAGTAGAAATATGTCACCACTGAAAAATGCCTTTCTAACATTTCCCTCAAGATGAGGGGAGTCAGTGTCTGTTCTCCACCACTGAAACTTACTGATCATCTATCTACTCAACAGCACTTTACCTAACCGGATAACTGTATATAGTTACACAATGATCTTCAAATTATCTTTGTCCTCCATGAAACCCATAACCTCTTGATCTGACTTGAATGTTTTTTAAAACAAAACAAAAAAAGGTAATCTACTGAATTATGATCACTTTAAAATTTGAAACTCCAGCAACAGAAATTTCATTACATATACACATATGCACCTGTGTATGCTTAACATACACACATACAGACATGTAGACACAAATCCCTTGAAATGTGTTTAGGAAGTCCTTCCTTGAAAAATGAGAAACTTCACATTAAAAACCGTATATAAAGCTTTCAGGACAGCACATACACGCTGTCAAGTGCACTCGTAGACGACAAGGTCAAACGCACAAACTGGCAGTTTTCTTTAACACAAAAGTTTTAAAGTATTAAGAATGGATTAGCTTTCAATGTTCAGAATAATCTGTTCAAACCTGAGTGTACTAAGACTAAATGTACTTGATAGTTGAATAAATTAAGCCTAAAACCATTTCCACTAAGAAAACAGTGGTCCATTTAACCATTGATAAAAACTTAATGATTTTTTTTTTTTTAAAATAAAGGATGGCATAGGATAATGAAATTCCCATAGTGTTTATTGAAATGTTCTATTAAAGGGCATTTCTTTGTCTAAATTTCTTCCAAAAACACCTGTTAGCATGTCTTAAAAGCCCCTCACATTTGAGAGGAATTCTAATTTAGAACAGAACTTTTTAAAAATAATACAAATGATCTGGGGTTTTCTTGGAAAAGGACACGTGATCTTTCAGATATAGGAAGTACTGGGTAGATCTTCACCTTTCTTTATGATTTATCAGAAATAATACATAATTTCAATTGAGAGTCAAAATGGTGTTTTGGGGCCTCTATTTCTTAGCTCTACATGTACATATACTCATATAAACCTAACCTTAAGCTCCATTTTTTGGATACTTCCCCACATATTTTTATTAGTTTGTCCTAATCCTCTTTAGTATCTAACAGATACTTTTACAAAAGTAACACAAAACACACAGTACTCAAGACTAACTGGTCAATGGAAGATGAAAAGGAGTGTCCACTGAAAAGTGACAGGGATTAGAAATAAAAATATCGGAAGGCAAAGTTTAACATTCTATAAATTTACAAAAGATGATAGATATATGGATGAAATTTGGTTAATTTCAGAAGGCACCTCAAGGCTAAAGGCTTTTTGTACTCCTTTCATCAATCAAAAAATAACGCACTCTTATTGCTTTCAAGTAGCAAAGGACAACTTTACTCTCATGAACTTTAGTCCAACAAGAAAGACTCTACCAGTCACTGAGATTGAGATATGGAGGAGACTAAAACTGAAATCTCCATATATCTAGCAATGGAGCAACTTTTCCATGTGCTTTCAAATAAATGAAGTACTGAAACAAAGTCCCAGTTTGCCACTGTGATATTAAAGTGTTACTGACGATTTCAGTCGCTTTCACTAGGCACTGAAGTACCATTCCTGGAGGGCAGTCAGTCCATGGTGCAGAATAATTAAGAATAGAAGGTAAGGACGCTCTGATGATTCCCACGAACTAGGAGGATTGGTGGCAGGTCCTTAGATAGAGCTTCTAACCAAGCCATATACAGAGCACTGGACACAGCACCTTTCCGTGCAACTGGGAGACTCCTAGGATCAGAATGAGAAGATACTGAGCAGTGCTTTGGAGAAGCAAATGAAACAACAATTACTAATTAGGTCCCGATTCCCATGATAAAATCTGAATGGAGGGAAATTCTGCATAGATACCATAATAACTACTATGCATATTCTCATCTCACTATCACGATTTTCAGGTTTCAACACATTTGTTCAAACATTTGTTCCCTAAGTGTAAAACATTTCTCTGAATTTCAATACATATACTTTGTATTTCTTAATATTTAATCAAACTTACCCTTCACTAAGGATTAGATTCTTCAGAAGAAAAAATATATTTGTATTACAACCCAGACAGTAGAAGTTATAGATGGAAATGAAATATAATTAAAAATAATTTTACTCTCTCTTATGAATTTTAATTTCTATTTATAGAGCATGGTAATGACCTCTTGACCTGTAAGGATTCATTCTAAAAAACTATGGCTTAGAAAGCTGCAACTGAAGGACTCAACCCCAATCTATATACCTAAGGGAACATGGCTAAAGTAGAGGCAGAAAGACTGTAAAAGCCAGAGAACCTGAGTCTTTCTATGCATTAATGTATTCTCTACATGACAGGGAAGTTGTGCCCATGATATAAACCTGAACAATGATAACACAAAATGACATGCCAATGTGAATAGCAGAAACTTCACAAGGCATCACCCGAGATAAAAAGCTAAAGAAATTAATCTGTCTTCTCCAGGGATGAGCTCCCAGTTGGTCATTCAGTTACAAGTGGTCAGCCTTAAAAACATATCTATATGAGCAACACTAAATGGATTCAGCATTTATTATAATAGATGGTGTGTAAAATAACTTTTTATCACAATAATTATTATTTAGTAATTTATTGTAACAATACTAATTAAAGGAAAGCCACAAATATGAGAGGAAACAAGATAGACACAGGAGTTGAAAGAGAGAGGAGATGAAATTCTAAAAAACCACTAAGAACTGTTATAATAGAGACACAGGCACATGCATGCACTTTCATAAAAATAGCCTAAATGTTATCCCAACAACACTTACATGACAATAACATTAGCTGTGCTTGAGTGCTCCTTTAACAATTCATTAAGCCTGATCTGCCGGTATGTCTGAAATGGAAAAGACACAATCACTCCTCAACATCTAACAATTAGAATGGTAACAGTCTAAGGCAGATTGTAACTCAGTACACAGTGTAAGCCCATGCATGAAGCCACATGCTAGATCTTTAGCACTATCCAAGAAAGAGGAGGAGGAGGAACAAGAAAATGAAGGAACTATCATGGTTTGTACAGCAAGTAGCAAATACACATTCTGTATAATAAAATACTGTTTAGAAAAATATTTCATTCTGCTTCCCACCATGCAAACGTAAAACAACCTTAAGAGAGGTTTAATTTCCATAAACATCTCCCCCTGTACCAAATCAGAGTGCCTGTTACTTAGAGCATCAGTGATTTTATTAAAACACATGTAAGTTTAATGAAAAGGAGAAAGAAGTGAAGCGTACCTTTGTCTTATAAAGCTCAATCTCATTATCTGTTATTCGCCAAGGCTCATCTTCCTTCATTTTATCTGCAATGTCCTGTTCTTTATCATCCTCATGAAGTCTGTATGGCTCAATCATGTCATCAAAAGCGGCAATACTTTAAAGAACAAAAACCACCGGCAACCTTATTTTGAATTTTAATAATTTTTATGACTTAGTTAGAAAACACTAATTTAGTCTATCCAACTGCCGATTTAGAACTGCACAGACAATAATAAAGTTGGAGCTAAAGCTTGTCATACTGCATCTGCCCTTGCCTTTGATAACCCTCAGAGTATCACATTAGCCAAAATGATTCCTGAGTGATGAGTAAAATACAGATTTGCTCAAATAGCAAAATCTTCTCCAACTCGATGTAAAACATCATCTTTGTCCCAGCTCTGTAACTCATTTAACACATGCCTAGAATTGCAGTTACTTCTGACCAAATACACAGACCATAAGTGTCTCTCCGTGCCATTTTCAGAAACACTATTCCAAGAGTAGAAACTGAGAGACTCTCAGGGCAACTATTACAGGGAAACTCAGATTTTCACCATAACAGTAAACAATGGAAATAATACATATGTAAAGTTAGGATCCAATACTTTCAGTGACTGTGGGGAGGAAACACTTGGAATTTAAAACCTATCTGCAATTTTCAAACAGCAAGTGTGAAGAGTGAAATCTGAATCTTCTGAAATGAAGAGTTCTCCTCAGCTTACTGAAGCAAGCCAATTGCCACGTGGCTTCACACACCCTCAGGTCAGAGGGAAAACCCTGGTGATCATTTCAAGTTAAATTTCCTGTGTCTGCACAGCCAGAGGAGTTGGAAATTTATATAGAATAATTTATCCAGCAACTTACTTTTCTTTGTTTGGTTTGGTGTTGATATCTCCTAGTACCATGATATCGGAGAAATCTATTCGGAATTTACTAAGTAAAGTAGCCATCCTGTGACGAAAAGAACAGCATTAAGACATGCAAAGGATGTTAACAAGTGTTTTTTACTCGCCACATGTGTGATAAGATGACTTAAAGGGAAAGTCTATCCATTGCTACACAAATTTCCGGAATTAGCTCACTCTCCATACTGAAATTGCCTGAGTAGACATGACTACAGTCTAACTCAACTCTATCCATGCTTACTATCTTCACTCTCAACTTGGAATCACTTAGGAGAGACATACTTCTGGGTGTGTCACTGAGGAAATTTCCAGAAAAACTGAGCAGTGATTCTTCTGTTTGTTGACTGCAGACACAAAATGAGTAACCGCTACACAATGCAGCCAGCATGTTTTTCTACTGTACCCGCAAATACAAGTCCACACAAACACCCCCTTTTCTCAAGTTGTCACTCAGATTCTCTGTTACAGCAATGAGAAAGTAACTAATATAACACCTTAAGGGGATGGCCAAGTAATATCCATAATGTAATGTGACCGCTAGCGTGATAAAAGTAATTTAGTGAATATTGAAGCATGAAAGCCTCGTAAGTTATTTTAGGGTTTTTAATATTAGATTTATCTTAAATATCTTAAGGCCCCCAAAAAACTTTCAAGGACAAATTGAAGATACAGTTCATAAAGAGTTAGTTCATAGTGTTTGTCTTTGGGAATGGTCAGAGAAAGGAGTACTATAAGCCTGTCATTTAGTAAGTAAAGACCTTGTACAAGGGTCATGAAATATTGGGGTTAACAACAGAAAGCTGAAACACCCAAGAAAAGCAATCAACTAATAAGATCCTAAGTTTAATAAGATGATAGCTTTAAAAAGGTGTGAGAAGTATTGTTCATAATTCACTATTGAAAATGAATACCTTTTAAATCTACTAAGCATTACAGATCCCACAAAACTAAAATTTAAGAAAGTGATGTGAGTGGTCTCAAATGTTAACCAATTCAGGAAGGAAAGGGAGGACTAGCTACAGTAGGGCCCAGCACTGAGAATTGAGCTGAGAATACAGCATTTTGTTGTATAACAGTTTCCTCCAAGTTTGATATACTTCATCCTGCTCCGTAAGGAGGAAGGTAAAAAACACAAAACAGCATCAGGAAGTCCCTGAAACTGACCATATTTACTGGGTTCCTCCCTTCCAGAGTAAGCAATAAAGCTGCCGACAGTCACTCTCAGAGAGGCCAAGCTGCAAAGAAGACTCTGAGACCAGACAAGCTGCCTGGAAGCAGAAGCCAGCCATGCCACGAGAGGAGGGTCAGACCAGAGTCACTCGCAAGAGCACAAAGGCATTCTCTAACCAGCTGAGCTGCCTGCAGGCTGTGCAATACGCTCCAGGTTTCCAGCTTTCACGAACTGTCAGTGTGCAGCTGTCTTTGACTCATCTCTGCTCCTGTAAGGAACCCCAATAAAACCCACTGTTTCACCAAGCTGGACTTTGGTGGTATCCATGTGGTCTTGTCGGGGGCTCCCTAGCTGGGGTGAGTAGATATGTGTATTTTTCTCCCCAGGAGAAGTCTTGCCACACAAGATATTTATATAGCTGAATGAAGCAAATGGAGAACTATGTACATAATAAAACAAGTAGACCAAAAATGCCTGAAATCCCCAAAATGTGGACAGCATGCAGAACATATCTAAAGTGTGGACAAGACAGACCATCAGAAACCTTCATGCCACACTGTAGCACTCACACTGTCTAGAAGCAGTGATGGGATTGTAGGAGGATCAGTCAAAACTCTCAGACTGTTTACATGAAACCGGGAGCAATGTGTGTAGTACCCTGCAAGGACAAGGCCAGGACAGAAGCACCGGAAGGAAGCCAGACTCATGTCGGTGCAGACAACAATAGGACCCTGATGTCTCCAAAGTCCATACGACCTCTCTAGATGTGAAAGGGCAATTTCTAAGCACTTTTCTCAAAAGATTAAAGACATGCTTCTAATACCTGACAGTATAGGTACTAATAAAGATTTTCTAAAATGCCAGTGTACTAAACTATTACATCTGAGTAAAATTACTCATTTATAATTTAAAGATAGATGCCAAAAAATTAAAGAGTATGAGGTTCTATTTAACTAGACTTTTGCAGTTTAGTTAATACTTCAGAGTCTATATGGTTTTATTTTATTAAATCTCAATCATGAAATAACTATTTGATTAATGTTCTCCAACTTGAAACAAACTTACGCTCTCCGGTCATGGTCTATTCTGTTTATTTTTCCACCAATGAATACTCGGATCTTACAATCTTTCCACTTCTTCTTGGTAGTCAGAAGATAGGGTATCAACAAGGTCAAACCTGAATTATAAAAATAAAGTAAGTCCTTTTAAAAATGCTAATATCTCAAACAAAAAATTCTTTTCAATTTGATCTAAAAAAAACACGTGTATTATTAATCAATGTAAAGTTAAATTTGTCCTCCCTTGACAATTCTGTCAATGAGGGAGGTCCAAGATGTGGCTCAGCCCAAGAATTCTAGTTCTTTATGTAAGCAATCAAATCAGGTAGTGGCCTCAGCAGTCAGAAAGTGAGTTGCGGACAGAAAGGGAAAGGAAATGAATATAGACTAATGGAAACAAGTTTCACACTGAAACAAAAATGAAAAGGGAAATGGTAGACTAGAATTGGCTTTCAAGCTGCATATAGTGCATACATGCACACATAAATGTTACACATATTTCCCAGCTTTGTCCACTGAGGGGGCCTGGTAATAAAGATTTTTTTCCAAAAAGCCACAGTGTATTGCTTCTAAGTACCACTCTTGACTAAAAGGAATAAGGAGTCCTTGGATAAAATTTCCTTTCCATAGTGAGGATGGGTTAAGTCTAGGACACCATCTTATTTCAGGAATAAACTTCTAAAATGAGTGCCCTATGACAAATGAACACATTATGGCACCCTAGGGAAGTGAGGAGAGACCCTGCTGGCTAGATGTGGACAACTGACAACTATACAAATGATACAGTAATAAATCATATCCTTTTGGATAAACTCAGAATCAATGACTTGAAATGAAGGGACAAGCTCTTTTTTATTATGAGATGCCAACCAATCAATGAAGAAGAGATACATGGGAGTGAAAATGCATCACTCAGAACCACAAGTGAGTGAATGTTAGTGTAGGTCAAGAGTTGAGGAAGAACGATATATTTGCAGAGCCTCCCGGAGCCTCACTACCACATCTGTAATCATAAAGAGTGGGGAGTACCTTTTCAGTGATGTCTGAAAAAAATTCACTTTGTTCAATAGCTTACTCTTGGTGAGATACAGCTAGGAGAGCACAGTACCACTTCCATGCTGATGCCAAGCACTCATAACCTGAAAGTGACTGTGACCAAGCTGACTGCACTCCAGAGTGACACTCCATAAACTAGTTTGTAATAATTAATAAATGGCATTGTCACAGAGTTCAAGAAAGGACCAAAGCGCCTTCTACGCGAAGTACCCTGAAGAGACATGACCACTGTGGATGATTCTCCCACTGATTCTTGTGCTGTTTGAGCATGCTGGTAAAACCTGAACGTGGTAAACACATTAAAAAAAAAAAAAAAGTATGTATTTTCTTAGCACTAGCCTTGCATCTTCATTAAATTTCTAATTATTTAAAAAAATATATTAATGGCCTTACCTCCATCATCAAAAAGCCACCAGACATCAATAGTATTCTTCCCTTGTTTTTTCTGAAACTGTGTACTAGCTTCAAGAAGCTTTTGGTCAGCTACATTTAAAGGTGCAATAGGACCTTTGGATTCTGAAGGATTAAACAAAAAATTATGACAAAGGAAGAAAAGTTAAATTTCCTCTTAATGCATTCCTAGAATTTCCTAGCCTTTGTAAATTCAGGTATGATATATTTATATGCAGATAGCTGTATATGGCTTCTATAATAAGCCTGCAGTAGCTTATAACATATAATTTGAATACAAAAAATGCTTTTTGTTTAGCAATAGGTAAACTCAAACAAATTACCCTAGTGTCTAGTGTTCTGAAGTATTCTGGTGAAATGTTCAGGAATCCTCAACCCCAAACATTTACTGATAGCTTTCCAGGAAAACTGAACCCTAACTCAGGCTAACAAATCAAGTTCCACACTTGTTCTATGATATTTCTTCTATTATCTGGTATCTTGCTGACTTAAGGGTTAAATAAAAAGCTATTTGTGCAAGATGACTTGATGAATACCAATATACTCTTACAGTTACCAGGGAAATGTGCTCATGGCTCATTTGTCCCCTCAATGCGTGATACCCAGTTTTAAAGCCACATAGCCACATCTTTCTCTGAATCACAGAAAGATGGCAGGAACTCCTTACAAAGGGTACAAATACGCTGCATTTCTGAAAGGAGTTCCCATTTACATTTCTAGGAATTAAAAAAAAAAATCAGCATTGACTCTGTGAGCAAGCAAATGACTGTTATGGAACTCCACTACCACAATTTTAAAAACAGAAATTCACAGAAGGACCGCTGTTAACTTTCCAGAAGGTCCATCATTCACTTTTCATGCTGCCATGGCATAAGCAAACATGACAAATGGTTTTGCATGATGATGCATAATATGGCTACCAAACCACACTGCTCCATAACTCTCACCTCTATCTCCTTCTCATAAAATTCATGTACGCTGACATGACTGTGTATCTCCCAAACGCAGCATGACTGTGAGAAATATTGCAATTTTTGAAATGAAAAATATATTAGTATCAAAATCAAGAATTTGGTTGGGTGTAACTGATGGTGAAGAGAGTAAGTGACACTGCAGACACACCCCTTCCAGTGTCCCTACTTATCATCCAAACCATGCAGTTTAAATTAAGAAAAAAACCCAAAAACTAGAAAACCCTGCCTTTCCAGGTCTATGTATGTCAGAAACACCATGACGATTCAATAGACTGAAATAACAGTTTGTTCCAGTGAGACTTAATGCTTTTAATCTGCATTAATAGGTAACTGTAATATCACCTCACCATGGAAATAAAAGCTAAATTAAAATAAAAGAAAAATAACGGTAGGAATTAAAGAGTTAACACTACGAAAAGGGGGATTAAAATAAAATGATGAACAATGCCTGCCTTTTTTCAACAGTGGCTGAGTTGGAGTCTTGCCATCCTCTTCCTCATCTAGATTATGTTTAAAAAACACAAGATATGAAGTTAATTGCCTTTATCATCAGAGTAATGGAAATGTAAATAGAGCACATTATAAACAAGACAATGTGAATAAATAGCCCATGAGAAGTGATCAATACTGAAAATTAATATTTTCTATACTGAGTGTTTAGTATTTTTAAAAGACATTTTTTTTTTATAAAGACCAATACAGAGTGAATGATGAACACCCACACTGAAATTTTATTTCTGTAAAATTATTCAAAATAGCCAGCAGATTCTGTAAACTTTTAAGCTTTCACACTTGGAATTAGTCAAACCACCATGTGGAATGGAAGCATGACTCTGGCAGCCATCTTTGCAGATACATACAAGCTTTAAAATGCCACACTACATCACTACACAAAGACTGAAAGCACCTGGTGTTTGTACAAGTCAATCAGTACTTGAAATATTAAGGAATCTGATCACACAGTAAAATGCCAGTTTATAAAGGAGGCATTTTCTTCAAATAAAGTTTATGTACATATGCATATGTGTGCATATATTCACCAGCTTATATTCAAATATTTGCTAATTTGTTTTCTGGGGGTAACTCGGAGTTTTCCTAACTCGTTTTCTCCGGGAGTCTAACTTTACTTGTTAAGGCAAGCAGACTCGAGACTTAAAAGGAAAGAACACTCTGCAGGGGGATCCTATATAAGACTCCCAGGCTTTCAACAGTATCTCCCACACCACCCTCTATGAGCTAAAGCTGCTTAGTTGATGCCTTCCTTTCTCACTGGTAGAAATGTACCTGCCTCTTAAGGCTGTGAAATTGCAGGCATTGCTGAAATGAGCTTAGCCTGGCACAAACCAAGTACTTACAGGGTATTCTCTTTTTGTCCCCTTGTATATTATATGCCTCAGTAAGTAAGACAGATAAACCAAATACTGTGACTATATAGTAGAATGTCCCTAATCCTGAAGCATTTTTTTTTTCACAAATTATCTAGTTCTCTTATAGTGTCTATGCTGATTTTAAGAATTTTCCAAATAGTAACAGACAGAAAACCAAGCTATACAACTGTTACTTTATGCATGTTATGGAAAAATGACTAATTAAAATTTAAATAGTACTATTAAGTAGTTTATATTCATTAAAGAAGTTTAAATGCCAAAGACACAGAGGCATTTAAAATTATTTATAAGATCACCTATCTTTGCAGGTGTATGAAAGTTGAGACAACTTGTAGGATTCAGCTCTCTCCTTCTACTCTGTGGGTCCCAGGGATCAAAGTGAAGTTGTAAGACACTAAAGCAAATGCCTTTTTCCAATGGGGCCTTCTTACCCAGAAAATGACTCTTAAATGCATCTAAAATTTTCCAAAAGAGTAGAAATTTCCTAATCTAGTTTCCTATTCTTTAAAGATATGAAGGTGAAGCATTCATTAATAAGTCAATGTTCGTGTTAACATCCTTAGATGTGAATGCAGAGTAGCTTCTAGGAAATGACTGACACCAGGGATTCCTCATGGACTATATAGAAAGGCTCTGTGTTTCAGGAAAGAAAATGGGGGAAGGGTGAAAACATGTACATGTAAATTAAAATAAATGCAAAAACAATGAACAGAATGAGCTTATGAAGTATAGACAACACACACACACACAAATAACAATAAAGCCACCAAGGACTGAAAGGAGAAACGCATGCAAGCTACACTCTTACACTATGCAAGTTACACAGGAAAGAAAAGAATAAAAGGCAACATTAATGCTTTCAAATAATCTAAAAGATAAATTGTGCAGAGACATGGTTTGTCCAAGGCTATCAATTTTATAAAAATGATGGTAGCTGTCTTAGAGAAATCAAAAGTACACTATGGCTTGATGATTTACAGTGCAGATTTCTTTCTTGTTGCGTTATCAGTTGGAACAGGACAGATGGAGATACAAGTCTGAGCAGAGGTTGGAGAGTGAGGGTGGGAGAGTAAGATTTGGAAGTCATCCCTCTTCTTAAAACATGACACACAAGTTTGTGGATGAAATTATCTGTAAGCCTCATGAAGTACATGTTCTTCCCAACTTCAAACAAAATATTTTAAAGCAAATTACTTAAAACTATGTTAGTAACAAATTAATTGGCATGGCTTCTGTTTTAAGGAAAGAAAACACTTTAAAAGTGCAAACCATGTCTAGCTTAAGAAAAAGGACTTTGTAATGTATATTATACGCAAAAGCCAATCCCCTCCAAATTAAAACAAACTATTAATAAAATCTTGTTTGAATGAAAATTACCTTTCTGCGTAATGGATTTATCACCAGATGATTTGCAAGTATCTTGATCTGACTTTTTACTGTAGTCCACATTTACCACCACATCCTTGGTACCAGGTGATTTTTCTTGTGAAGATAATAATTCTTCTGTAGATATGAAAGTATTTAAAACACTATCCAAAATCATATTTTAACTATTCAAAGTGTCATGGTTTAGTAGTAAAAAGGTAACGAGTATGTCTTGTGAAATAGTGTGATAAGTGATTTCTTAAGAAACAACTACAGTTGCTTAAAATAACTGTCCATGTAAATATGTCAGCCACTAGTGGGTTCTGAGAAGTAAGTAATGAATGAAAAAAATGGCATAAAAATAGAATACAGTAGACAAAAAGATATGTAGGCTGTCAAGAAACTCTACTCTCAAAGGCAGTTTCAATATAAAGAAAAGTACCCTGGAAAATGATTCCATACTAAAGTCACAATATCATAGGCACAGCCTTTTCTTAACAAGTCCAGGGAAGGTACCAATTCTTCTTAAAGCATTTTCAAATTTTGGCAAATACTCAGTAAATATTGAACTTTAACTATAAAACATATATAAAGACAATACAACAGAAAATCAATAAATATGCCAACAATCCTCACCACTAATTTGTATGGATGGAGAGACACAATAGA
This sequence comes from Phodopus roborovskii, assembly GCF_943737965.1. NCBI lineage: Eukaryota > Metazoa > Chordata > Mammalia > Rodentia > Cricetidae > Phodopus > Phodopus roborovskii. Next base: position 17,805,712 of record NW_026126549.1, on the reverse strand, counting down.
AGCTATGGGATTCAAGTTCCACCACTAAACTAAGAAGTTAAAAAGGTTTTCCTTTTTACTGCTAAAGGACAGTCCTATGAGGTACCTCACTAGGCATTAACAGACAAGCAGGCCCAGAAGCCACCAAACTTGCCCAGGGTACAAATTACAAGAAAAGGCTGGAAGATTTAGAAAATATCCACCTGGGCCCAAGACCAGATCTTAGCAATAGGCAAGGCCTTAAAAAAGCACTTTATAACAATCAAATACATAATACTTTTTTAATGTTTCAGTCAGACTCAAACCCCAGTAAATAACAGAACTGAATAATACATTATTCTTTTGTGTGGCCGAGCACCGCTAATTATGCAGTGTAAATGGGTATGAGTCAGGTTCTCTAAACATAGTCACTGACAGAAGACTTCAAATGAGGTTCTGCCAGGTTCCTTCCAGAAAAGGAAAGTGCCTTTTCAGCAAGCTACACTTGCTTATTTCATAGAGACCTCAAAGTATTCCTTCAAAGTTGCAGACCACTCTTAAAAGAGAGTGTGAAGTTAGAGAGTCTAAATTCATGAACTGATTGTAAGTTTTTATATGCTTCTTATCTAGTTAAACTCAGCTAATCTCATGAGTTCATTAATTAACCAATAAGGGAAAATGGTAGATATTCAGTATTTTTGAATTAGCAAACATTTTTGAAGGTTATGGAAATTTCCATTTTCATAAAATCGGCAAGAAAGTTATACCTTAAATTGGGTCTTAACCAACACTTTAAAAATACTTTAAATGTATACACTGTATTATTTAACTTACAGCCTATGTAGTGATTTAAGTATTTTAGTAGTGGTTTAAATATTTTTCTCATCCTATTTTTTAAAACAAATTTGGTTGTCCAATTGATAATCATAACTAATGTCTGCCTTTCTTAAGGCTATGGTTTATACTAAATTTTATCTTCTCCATTAATAATAACTAGCCATCCTTTAAGACGCAGACATTGATGGCTTGGCAAGCATGTCTGATCCTAAGATGGTAGGCATGTGTCATGAAGAAGATGGCAATCATGAAAGTCAGGAAAGGGCTTGTAACAATTAGGCCCTTTTCTAACACAGTAACTCATACTTTTAGAGGAGAATCTTCTGTGAGGAGCACTCACCTTGTCCTTGGAGGTGTGATATGTCCAGTCCTTCCTTTAGGCGGATGACCACAACTCCATATTGTATGTCAAAAGCATCACTACAATGGAGAAAGGAAGTGTCACAAAATTGTTTATGTTCTGTAAAGATTGAAAGGACTCACGAGTCTCTTAAAATGATTTTTAGCTCTAAATGTCTGTTTTCCTTAATATGCTTGAAAATAGTCAGTGAGAGATGAGCCTTGAGAGAAAACAGCATAGCCCACCACAGATCATATAGACTTTACAATTTAATCTTTATTTCTGCTGTCTTTCTTTTCTAAGGCACCACACATACAAAACACAGAACTAGACAGCTACAGTGAGAGTCTGATCCCCAGATGGTCAGTAGGCACAAGCTCCACACACTGTAACCTTGCTGAAATCACCTAACAACTTAAGGGTTCTTCTTGTTACCTGCTTGCATTCCTAATCAACTTGAACTTTCTCAAAGAGCAGCTATGATCTCTGATCATTTCCAGAAAGACTTTTCAAACAAACAAACAAACAAACAAAAAACCCCAGAAATTATACATGCAGCAGGAATTCCAGAAAGGAGATAACTCCAGTGAGTTCCAGGTAACCCCATCAATGTCACAGAACAATAGGATGTGAATTCCTTCTTAGAACCACTTTGCTAAAGACAAGATTTTCTCACTGATGTTTGTTTTTAAAGTCAACTGTTTATATGCAAGTTAATAGTGTACAATAATAATGGCACAGTGTGAATTGTTAGTGTAAATTAAATTTGTTGAGCAAATTTCATAATACTAGGAAAACAAAGTACTTTTCAAGTTTTAAAAAGTGTATCTGACAAAAACAAAAAATATTTTTGTTAAATAATTCAGTTCTACAAAGCATTGGTAAGAGTAAATATATGCACAAAAGTCTATGAACCAGAAAGGCAAAAATAGAAAAGAATAAAAAAGAACCCACTAGACAAGCTGTAAGAAGGTAGTTAAAGTGACGTGAACAAAGCTAAGCTGAACGATAAACAACCAATACAGAGGAAATGAGAACCCCGTAAGCTCAGAAAACATGTCAAGTGGAAAAGACAAACAAATGTGTGTAACCACAAACATGAGAGTAACTCAAGGGAAGAACCAGAAACCAGCATGAGGACAAAATCAACTCTCTGCAGCTTCGTTATGTAGGACATAACGAAGACCTCACAAAGCGACACTCTGATATCTGACTGTCACAGCAAAAGCACAGGAAGAGGCCTACCCAGGAAGCAGGGTCTACACACACACCTACTCCTGTTCACATGCAACACATCTATGAAAGATTGCTCAGCTGTTAAGAAAAATGAGATTATGAAATTCACAGGTAATCTGATGGGAGTTGGAAATATGCAACTGAATAAGGTAATCTGAGTCCAGGAAGATAAATATTTTATGTTTCCTTTAATTATGTTACCTTTGAATATTCAGATACATGTGTTCCATCTATAATACCTACAAAGGTCAGAAATTTATTAAGGGGGAACAGGGAAGAAGTGGTCTTCAAGAATGTGGAAACAGAGCAGAGTAGGATAAAGTATTAAAGGGGAACAATGAAGTAAGATTAAACTGGGGTGGAAGAGGCAGGGTAGAGGAGGGAATATGGAGAGGGAGGGATAACTCTTTGTAAAGTCCTTTAAAAAACATTTAGAAACCTATTACTGTAGAAGTTTCATAAAATACATAGACATATATAAAGAGGTATGATGGGGGGCATATCCCAAATAGATACCCCATTCTAACAAATAAAAATAGAATGGGTTACTATGTTTTGAGTTGTTGGCCAATGGGGTCACATAGACCTCCAACTAATCTTAAAAACCTATTACTGGAAACACCACATACTTAAATCACAGAACATGGAGTCATCAAGCGGGTATTTACCTGTAAGCTTTGCCCTTCCTGGTCAGTGTACATGGTGCTAGAAGGTTCTATGCCCAGTGCTAGAGAGAAAAGCAAGCCTCAATCTCACCCAGCTATAAACCTTACAGGCTACAACAATGGCTGGACTGGAGCAAGAGTGGCACAAATGTTATGGGGCCAACCAACCACTTTCTGACTGGACTCAAGGTACTGTCTGTGAGGCAGAACTCATACCTGGCACCATTAAAAGGACTAAGCAACCTGTGGCTTGATAGATCATAGGTGCCCCAGGGAAGAACCCAATATTAGTCTGTTAAATAGACAGAGAACTGAGTATTAAAACTACTTCCTATGACTTATTGCTGTACATATAGAGTACAGCATCTTTTAAACCCACATCAGAAGCCTCTCTGTCAACAGATGGCAATTAGCAGAATTGGTGAACGTACAGAAAAAACTGGAATGTTTAACCCTAAGTCAGCCATTCATATCTCACCCTTTACCCCCAGGCTCAGAAATCTTCGCCAAGGAGAGGGTCAAAGATTGCAAGAGTTAACTTCAAGGAACATTTTTCTAGGTGAAACAAGAAAGACGCACATATGAACTCACAGTGAGGTAACACACTGTGTTACCTCCAGCCAGACGAAATTCCAAGACAGAGGAGGACAGTGGACTTAGACTCCTACCATTAGCTGAGGAGCTACAGGCATTTGGTAGCAGCTCGGAGAGCAAGTCAGTATTTTTTAATGCAATTCCTGGTAGGCTGACCACACACTGGCTGGGCAACAAAAATTAGAAGCAATGGGAAAAGGAAAAGAAAAAAAAAAAGTAATCTTAAAGTTGAAAGGGAAAAGATGGTAGGAAAGGAAAGAGTTTAAGGGAGTGAACATGTCCCAGATATGCTGAAATTATTAAAAAAATTAGTAAGAATAAAAAAAAAAAAAGGAAAGGTCAACAATACATAGGTATTCTGTAGATGTTCAAATACATAAGTACTTGTACATATATTTTGTGTAAAAAAGAGAGAGATCGGTATTTTAAAACCCAGCCAGTTCATGGGGTTCTTTTTCATTTTCATGTACCTATTAAGAAAAGACTACATTAAAAAAAAAAAAAACAAAATAAACAAAAAAGCAAGGTAAAGGTAAATGAGAATGCTTTCAAAATTAGCATTTTTCTGCCAAGTACTTAACATATTATTTCATGCATACTTACTGAAATAAGTTTATATACATATCCACATCCCTCATATCTGCTTGTAACCAGTCTTTCTTAAATCCAAGGACAAGCGTGTTTGGTTTCATACGACCAAGACCAGCAGCCTAAAATATATAAATACAACTTCAAATACAGAATATTTAACAAAGCAATGTTTTAAGAAATAAAGCATTTCTATATTGACAGTTTTTTTTTGGCAAATTATACATATGAAAATGACTTCAATTTAATCATACTAAACATAACACAAAAACAGATGTTACAATGGAACACTTGAAAACTACTAAATTCATTTTTATATATTAATGACATAAAAAATTTTGTACTTTTACTAACCAAAAGAACATATTTAATTAAAAGAGAAAAACACAACACAGTTATATCCTCTACCTCTATAACATATTTTGGTAATAATCACTAACGCCTAGTTGTGAGTTTAATGTCTGGAGTTCTAAATTCCACCACCAAGAAACTGAATTCTTTAAATCATGCAAATGTTCTTTTGGAAAGCTGTTTGGTTCCTTCCCACAATAGTTCAAATATTCTACAATCTCACCAAGAGCTACAACACAAGCCAAGCATAGTGGTGCATACCCGTAATCCCAGCACTCAGGAGACAAAGCCAGGACTGCCAGAGTTGAAGCCAGCCTGTCTACATATAGAAAGTGTCACGAGCTACGTAATATCAGAGATAGGAAGATTCTGTCTTAAAACACACATCACACAGACAGACACACAAACACAAAAAACTGCAATTCAACATTATTAACAATTACCCCTCAAAGCCCAGCACCCCCCCCCCAATCTCTTTTCTTAGATTTTGTTTTATTTAAGTACACTGAGAAATCATACCCTGGGACTACAATAACACCTAAGTTTGGGGAGGAGGGTATGATTTTTTAAAAACTGTGATAAACATTGAGGAGATAGTTTGCATGAATCCTAGAACCCATGTAAAAAACCCAGGCCTTGTGGCACACACTTGTAATATATTGATAGAGAGATAGAGACAGGCAGACCTCAGGCTCACTGGCTAGCCAAGCTAGACAAACTGGCTGGTTCCAGGTAAAGAGTCAAAGACCCTGTCTCAAAACAGCAACAAAACAAGAGGTTGCATGATGTCCACAAGAATGACATCTGAGGTTGATCTCTGGCCTAGACATACAAGTCCACACATATGAACACATACATACAAACATACATGTAGATGAATCATGGTAAAAAGTTAACAACTTTATCATGTTAAGTGGTATTTACTTTGTCCATAATACTGCCACATAATATACCACTATTTCTAAAACATTTTCATCACCCCTATCAGAAATCCTACAACTGCCATGTAATAGCTACTCATATGCTCTTCCTTGTGGCCCCTTGGAACATTTAATATACTTCTACTTGATTACTTCATGAACAAAATCGCAGAACTTTGGTGTTTAGCTTGCTTCACTTAGCAGGCTGTCCTCTAGGTTAATTAAAAAACGAGTACAACTTTATTCCTTTCCACAGATAAATGGTATTTCATTGTACTTAAACCCATGCGTCACACCTGTTTACACATTTATTTGATGACGAACACCGTGGCTCTTTATAGTCTGCACCTTTTGAGTAGTGTGCATGATGGTGCAGTGGCAAGTATATGCATAAGAAAAATTAACTCTGTTCCTTCAGGTTGTCAGGGATGAATGTCAAAGAACGCAATTTAACTGACAGGCATAAGGTCATTTTAAGTTTACTTTTTTGAGGGACAATAACTTAATTTTTAGAATAACACACACACACACATTTTTATTTTACCCACTGTAACAATTCTGTAGTTTTTGTTATTATTTTTAGAAGTTTTAAAATACATGATATATATATATATATGTATATATATATATATATATCAAAACCTGTGGTGGTTTGAACGAGAATGGCCTCCATTGGTTCATATATATAAACATTTTGTCCCCAATTAGTGAACTGTTTGGCGAGGATTAGGATATGTGGATTTGGTGAGGTGTGTGACTGGGGGTGGGTTTCAAGGTTTCAGAAGCTCTCTCTACCTCTGCCTTGGGCTCATGGGTCAGCATATAAGCTTTTGGCTCTGGTTCCATCTCCTATCTGCCTGCTGTCATGCTCACTGAGACGATGATGGTCATGGACTCACCCTCTGAACTATAACCCACAATAAACTGTTACTTCTGTAAGTTAGCTTGCTCATGGTATCTCATCCCAACAGTTACTAAGTTACTCCTTTATCATACTGACTAAAATATTCTCCCATTCAGTAAGTTGTTTTACTTTCTTTACAAAGTCCTCTGTTAAAAACATCTTAATTCTGGAAATATCCAATTTATTTCTGTTTTAAGGTTCATGATTTTGGTGTCTGTCATTACTGAGATGAGAGTCAGGTCCAAGGTCATGGAAAATTCAGCTGTTTTCTTTAAGTTTTATGGTTTTAGCCCTCATCTATGTTGGAGATACATTCTAATCTGTTTTTGTCTATGGTTTTGGTTTTTTTTTTTTTTTTTGTAAAACATGAAATGAATTCGAATATTTATCAAAGGCCTGGCCCTGTGCCACTGCCCTAAGCATTTCTTTAATGAGGAGCAGGAAGTAAGCTACCATGCAAGCTGACATTCATCACTCTCATGTACAAACTTCTATCTTAAGAGATCAAGGTTTTACTCAGTATGTAAAACACCCTTTCCTTAAAGGGACAATAAGAACACCTTCTTTCAAAAGCAAAACTACTTGCTTGGTGGTAATCCACAGAAATCCCACACATTTTTTTGGTTTTATTAGGCAGGGTAGAGGCTGAGTCAAGAGTGTTGAACAGAACCAAGGATTTTCATCTTCATGTAGACAGGTGTTTGTAACAGAGTCAAGTAACAAAACAGCCAGTAAGTTGTTGATGGTACAAAATGCTATCAAGGCCATGTTCTTGGGGGGTGGGGGGAGGATCCTATCATGTCACAATGCTGTTATAATTAAAATGGTTTATTTGTTTTTGTGCTAGGGATTAAGTTCACAGTCTGACACAAACTAGGAAAGCATGCTACCACTGAGTTCCAGTTTATCAAAGCTTTATGTCCCTAGGCTTTCAATGGCATTGTTACAGTAACTCTCCCTAGGATTACTCTTTTTTTTTTTTTTTTTTTTTTCCACATGTATCTCTTTCAACCTTACATCCTTTACTCAGTGTAGCTATTACAAAAGAGATATTATTTCCAGTTTCCATGAAGCAGTATGTATTTAGGAAAATAGTTTACTACTAAAAAATTATCTTTTCCAGGAAACACCTCATTAGTGTTTGATTCTATCATTGAAAGCAGTACATCACACTGCAGTCACCTGATGCTTCCCTCAAGCCTTCCTTTCTGCAGCGCTAACTTCAGATCTTCAGCACCACTCTCCATGCATCTTGTGCCAGAACTTGGTGACATTAAACTCATTCACTCTATCACTTCATACATGTCATCAGAACTGTAATAAAAGAACAGGCTATATGGCTTTTCATTTTGTATTCCACTATTGGTTAAAAAAAGAAAGAAAGAAAAGAAAAATGTTTCCAAGTATTATATAATACCAACAGAAATGTATTAAACTAAAAATCACAGAAGAGGTAAGTATATGATTTTAAATACACACTCCAGGTGGTTAGTGTTGAAAGGTTCACCTAATGGTGCTGGTCTTACTTTATCATGAATTAATACGTCATGGCACAATCTATTCTTACAGCCTAACTACAGAACTAGATATAAACACATTTTAAATAATTTTATTAACAATTCCTAAATTCTTTGTTTTATGAGTTGTAGAACAACAACAAAAAAGTTTTAAAAACACTGTTTGCCAGATTAAAACTGTAATCTCAGCACAGGATAACAGACACAAGTGGACCATACACTATGATTCAAGGATAGCTGGGTCAGCACAATGAGGCCCAGGACAGCCAGAGTGATATAACAGCCACTACCATTGCCACACTGTTTCGGCACATGACCAGTGTGAAGTCTAAGAACATTTAGCAGTTGCCACACAAGATAATTCTAGGCTGAAATTCTAAGAAAGCAACTGATCTAAAGAGCTATCGTGATAGAACTTGGATGCTCATTTAGAACAATTATCATCTTGCTATAAAAATAAAAGTTTAAAAATGGTTTGAGAATCAGATGTCTACTGACTTTTCAAGAAAACCCAAAACGTAAATGAAGAAATGAACCATGCTAACGTCTCAGTATTTATGTTCTCATTAGCAAAGTAATGATTACATTCTGTAATGAAGGCTGGTATCTCAATGCTGGTTTAATGATAAATCTGATGGCCAAGACTAGCTAGACAGAAAGGAAGAAGAGAAATCAGAAGTTTAAACTGTAATTTCTACTGACAGAAATCAACTATTTAAAACCACATTGCTAGAATACAAGGCAGTGAAGAAAACATGTACTTAGTACTTTCTGACAAGGATTAAAAAAAAATAATAATAAAACTATTACTTATGTGACAGGTTCCCACAAGGAAAAGGGAAAACAAAGTCCTTCCAGTGATGTGCAGTGAGTTACTAACTCTGTAAAAGAAGCCAGCAGCACTTCAGTGGAAATGCTATCAGTTAGCTCCGCCCCCTTCCAGAGGTAAAGTGCTCCAGTAGCTGGTGGGCACAGCTGTGCTTTTCCTGTGCTCCTCTCAAGCTGAGAAACTCTCATCATCCATGCAGGCATTTTGGTTGGTGACAAATACTAGATTATTGTGAAGTCTTGCAGATTACAAGTCTGTACACTACACAGACTTTCTAGGGCACTGGTTCTCTGGCTTCTGAGGCAATGCAGTTCCTGAGAGGGCCTAGTGGCAGTAGCATTATAGGCACCACTAGGACAAAGGGTTACTCTTGGGCCTTACCACAAACCTGTTTCACTGTGAGAGGAAAGGAGAAACCCGCTTCTGTGAGTTTTACAAAAGCCGGCAGGATTAACTCATTACAAACAATATCATAACCAGGCATAGTATTGACACCTGAACTACTGAGATATTACAAGCTACAAAAAGTTAGAAAGCACAAAGCAGTAAGCACAATTCAGATAGACAATAGAAATATGCATGAAACACTGCATGTATCTTCACTTGATCACATCTATTAGCAATTCTTCATGTGATCATACTAGCAATTCTATCCTATAGGAACACATCCAGACAAAATTTTTGGAATTTACAAAACTGAACCTCTATTTTTTCATGTACTTTTTAAGAGTAGCTGTTTTTAAAACTGAAATTTACCCACATGGATATGTGTAGTTCTTCTCATCTATGTGCAGAATTCTAGAATGATACACTTCACATTTTAATTATCTGACATTCATTGAAATGAATTATAATTGTATTTAGCTACTAAAAATGATGTTGCCAATTGGCAACGATGAATTCTTTTCTAAGGTCCATGGACTCCTTAGCCCGAATAAGCTGGCTAGGTTTCCATACCAGGCACAATTTCCCTCCTGATGTACTAGTAGACTTTACATCTAATTAGACAGCTGTTGGTTGCCTCCCACATGTGAGTGCCACTTATGCAAATCTTGTCATGCTAGTAAATTGTCACATTTCATAGATGCTGTTGTGTTGAATATTTTATAGGTTTCCTCCCTTAGCATCTTACACATGGTGTTTTCTCAAACCATGGAAGCTAGACAACAGGAGAGGCTTCTGGGTCAGATCCAAATCAAATCATCTAAGTCCCACATTCTAAGTGTATGGTGTCATCAGCAATAAAGGCCCACCCTCAGTCCCTGACAGACAACCAAAGGCTCCATCAATACTCTGCTTTGGAAGTTGCTTAGACAGCCCTGACCAACCATTCAAAGGGGTTCTTGTGCCTGGAACTTAAAACTGCAGTCTTCTCTACATGGGTAGAGGTGTATGAATGAAGCCAGGCTCTTGCTCAATAGTGATAACAACATGAATTACACAGCAGTTTGAAAATGTACAACTTCTCTTTACCTGGCATAAGTGATCCTGGCCAATACAGGTACAGAATTGCTTTTCATTTATTCCTGTTGCCTAGCTTTCCTCTTTCATTCCTATCTTCCGCTCTTTCCCTGCTCTCATTTACTGACTTACACTACTACACCACTCTTTTACTGTTTATACTTCAGGATTATTATGTTCCCATGTTCTGGGGCTTTCCTTTATGTTTATGTTTCATTTAAAATATCAAGGCTTTAAACTTTTAAAAGATTACTGACACTTTTCACAGCCCTATTTTCTGGGCTTCATTTAGGAAATTACTTTCTGAATGTTTTATATAGTCTCCCAACTTTTAAAAGTTGCATTTTATCTCTAGACTTTTAATCCATCTTAAAAAGTAATGGTTTTATTTCAATTTTCACTTCAGACAAGGTCACACTATGTAGTCCTGGCTGGCCTGAAGCTCACTGCATAGACCAAGCTGGCCAACAGCATGGGATAACCCCAGCCTCCAAAGTGCCAAGCCTGCAGCTGTGCACCACCGCACCTGGCTCTCTGTTTCATAGCCATGGTAGACCTGTCCTAACCCTGTGTCCCAGGCTGTTCTTCAATGACAGTCCTCAGCCTCCCAAGCACTGAGATTAGATGGGTTTATACAAACCTTGCTTCAAAATGGCTTTTGCATAGTCTTCTTCATAAGGATTTATTTCATTCCTTTTTCATAGACAGCTATTATTACAGACAACCTTCTCAAAGCCGCTTCTCTGTCACACAGTAAATTTGAAAGCTGCTTCTCTGTCACACAGTAAATTTTCTGTGAGTGGCCTCTATTCCATTTTCCGCCTTCACTGATTTATAGCAATTTCCATATAACAGTGTCATAATTACTTAGCAACCTACTCACTACTTGTCCTTCCTAAAGATTGTGAGGATTATTCCTAACTAAGTTCTAGGAGGCATGCAACAAGATGGGCTCAGGACAGTGCTGGGAGCCTCACCTCACCTGTAATGGACAGTTCCAGTTAGAGCTGTTTTTACTTTTAATGTTTGTCTGTTTCTTTTTTTTTTTTTTTCTTTTTTTTTTTTAAGATAAAGTTGGTAAACACTGTCTCAATTTATATCTCCCTATGATCTTAAGGACAGTAAGAACAGAGTTCAGAAGTAAATAATTTGGTCTAAAATCCAAAATAAGAAAGCAACAGCACTAACATTTAAACCTGGGACTGATTCCAAATTTCCTATTGTGGTGCCTATAAAATACATAAAGTCTAAACTTAGAACTAGCAAATAAATAGAAATACAAAAGCCAAGAATTTTTGAAAAACCAAAATAAAGATGGCTATGACTCAACATTTTAAAAACAAACCTAGTGGGTAGAGGAAGTGAGAAATATCTAACAAAGAGATTAACAGGCTAAGATAATTTTCATAGGATTTTTTTGTGTCACATAACAACACAAAATTTCTGTAGATTTCTAAATTACAAAAAAAAATAGTATCCTTAAAGGTATTAAAAATGATATGCATTTATATTAGCATGAGTAATTAAATAGAAATCATAAAAGTTTTAACCAAATGCAGTTATGTGAAAGACTCCTCACCTGCATCAAATACTGTGCACCTTCTCTCAAGTCATCGGCATGAACCGGAGCATAGAAAGCCTTCATTTTGTTTTTAATGAGCCATCGCTGATATTTGGCTTGATCAATGGACATCTCTTTCATAGCTTGTCTTCGAGGGCCCTTTAAAATAAAATATTACCAAAATTTTTATTTGAAACACAATCCCTCTAGAAAAGGTATCCTCTTACATTGATTGGTTTGAAAGAATGTGCTTAATGTCAAGGTGGGAGAAGGGGAGAAGTGAAATAACAGTCTTTCATTCTCTCCAAGAGAATCCTCTCTAATACTTAAAATTACACAAAAAGGCAGAGCACTGCTGGTGCCTGAGGAGGGAAAAAAGCTTGTAAAACAAAGTATTTCAATCCTAAATTAATGAGAGAAATTTGCAATTACTGCAAATGGAAAAAAGATTACACAACATAAAATAAAGCCTTCTGTTTCTCTACAGAAAGTTTCCTAGTTTGCTTTCTGTTTGGTCTAAGTGTCTGGATTATTAAATCACACTAACTTGAGTATATCAGTAAAATCAGTAAGCATATATTTCTGCTATAAGATGAAGAAATGAGCTTTGCTAGCTCAAAATTCCACTTTGATACTTTTATGTAACATTGCACAAATTTGCAAAACAAAATTTTGAAAGTATTTAAAAGCATTTATCTTAAAAATAAGTATGTCGGGGGATGTAGAGAGGGCTCAGTGCTTAAGAGCACTGGCTGTTCTTCCAGAGGACCCGGGGTTCATTCTCAGCACTGACCCATGTGGCAGTTCACAACTGTCTGTAGTAGTAGGGGATCCAGCATCTTTACACAGATATACATACAGGCAAAACATCAAGGCACATACAATAAAAATAAATGTTATGAAAATAATAAGTATATAGAGAAAAACATAATCTTTCCTAAGAATGGAATTCACTTTTCTCCTAGCATATTCTGCACAAGGCACTGACTTCAAGAGATCAGGCTAGAGACAAACTGGAATACCCCATATACCCTAAGTGGGACCAATGGTGACAACAAGCCCTCCACACATAAACCTGTGTGTGTGCACAAAGATAATTGTGGCCTTTGCTGTAACAACAGTACACAAACAACTGTACACAAAAACTGTCACAGGAGTTGCAATACAACGCACAACACACATTCTGGCATCTAAATAATGGACCAGAGTTTGAGGAAAAAAAAACAAATATGACACCCTAGTTTTTCTTTTCTTATCCACCAAGTCCTATCATCTATCTGTTACTCTTAAAAGACTTATTTTTAACTGGACTCAAATTCAGAAGTGGAAATTCTCAGTGAGGACAACCTACATCTCTTGGCAATCTGCTCCTGGCATTTTTTGTTGGCTTCCCTTCACCCTCTTGGCCAAATGTTTAGCATATTCTGCAGTCTCCTCGTTTTCTTATCATATTGTTTCTTCAAAAGCAATGCATTGGCATTTGTCTTACAGGATGCATGGAGTAACGTGATATTGATCTTGGCTGCTTTGGTCCTTGGCTTCCTACCTTCTTTAAGGGCTTACTGACAACACACTGGCAGACATCATCTTTTTTATAGAGAATGAAAAGTTTTCCAGTTCTGCTAGCTCTTTTGGATCCCAGCTGCTGAGGCACAGTAGTTATCATCTAGGAATATCTTTCTCTCTCCTTTTTACAGTAACCAAGTTGAGAAACCACAGACTGGCATCCATGGTGCATCTCCAACACACTTCTTCCCCTCTCCAAAATTCTCTTTGATCTATAACAGGAATGCCATCTACTCAATAGCAGACACACACTGCTGTGGATCAAGACACCTTACATCATGGGAAAACTCTGTCATTCCCACTGATATGGGCCACAAAATTCCAGAGCATAAGAGCTACCTCTGTGGCCATGTGCTCTTCACAGAAAGTACCAAGTTTGCTGTACACTTCAATGAGTTTCCAACAGCAAACAGCAGTGAAGGAGATTTTCAGCTTCACCTTAACATGGCTGGCCAAGGGATGACACACACACACACACACACACACACACACACACACACACACACACATATACACACACACACAAAAGAGCCAGTTTCTTATGCAAACAGGTGAGGCATCATTTCACAACTATTTTCAAGATCCAAAAAAAAAAAAAAATTTTTTTAAAGCATTACTTTTTAGGTGAAAACTTATTATTATTACTTTTTAGATAATTTTCTTACTCCTGGTTAAAATCACAACAGTTCAAAATATATAAATCTTTTTAAAAATGTTACTTTGTGACTGTTTAAAGGAACATGTTGAAGGAAAACATCTCAAAAAAAAAAATCCTACAAATTTTCTTAAATGATTTCCAATCCATAAAGTCTGTAACTTACAATCCCTGGTGGTGTGGTGGGTGGGGTGTCCTTCTGTATATATTATTAGGCCAATAGAGGCAGGAAGTTAGGCAGGACTAGGAGAGGGGAGGATTCCGGGAAATGGTAGGCAGAGAGAGATGGAGAAGAGACGTCATGTAGCCAGCAAAGAAGTAACAGGCCGGGCAGTAAGCCAAGACCATGTGGAAATACACAGATTTATAGAAACAGGTTAATAATTAAGACAGAGCTAGCCAATAAGAAGCCCTAGCCACAGGCCAACAGTTTCAACACTTAATATAGTGTCTCCATGTGTTGAGGCAACTTCAGGACCAGGCTGACAGGAAAGAACCTCCAGCAACAAGTCCCTTTGATGAGTGAAGAAGCAATGTCTCACTATAGAAAGCAAAAGTGACTCATACATACCATATGCACATGGCCACAGATCATCAAACCAACATTTTTCGTGAAGTCATGAACAAGATGAAGTAAAGCAGGGCGTGAATTTGGAGAACCCGTCATAACAAGGCACTGTGGCCTAATTTAAGACAAAAAAAAAAAAAAAAAAATCAATTAGAACAGTTTGAAATTTGTATGTTGTTTCTCTATGAACAAAGCTACAGAAGTAATTTAAGAAGATGCTGCAGTCTACATGGGGCTATAGAGATGGCTCAGCCGTTGTCATCAGTGCTTGTGGCTTTTCCAAAGGACCCAAGTTCAGTTCTCAGCAGCCATGTCAAGCAGGGCAAGACTGTTTCAAACGCCAGCTGGCTGTCGTGGGCACCCACAGACACATAAATAACACCAAATATTTAAAACACAAAACCTTGTAACAAATCTCATACCAGATGACCCTCTCAAACAACAGGCAATTCTACACAATTATTTTCTAGGAATGCTCCAGAAATTACCACCTTGTTTAAAAATGACATAACAATTTTTTATCTTCAAAGGTCATAGCTGTTCTATTAGTTATTTACTAAACCCTGCAAAACTTGCTGAGCACAACTAACACATAGTATAGACAAGTGAGTTCCATCTCACCTATCAACCCCAATCTAACCCAGCTCCCTGAAGACTGCTATGATGTAAATAAAATCAAATACAGCAGTTTGAACAACAAGTTCTACTAGACTAAAATCTTTTAATTTTAGTTAATGATGAGTGTATCTCTGTAAACATAAGACAACACAAATTTAAATGTTTTAAATTACCGATTTTCGGTTGGCTACAGTGATACATGACTTTAATCCCAGCACATGGGAGTGAAAGGGAGGCAGATCTCTAAGTTTGAGGTCAACATGAGCTACATATCGAATTCCAAGATAGCCAGAAGTATAGAGAGAAACCTTATTTTGAAAAATAAAAATTGATTTTCACTAGCTAGAGGAGGAAATCAATCTTGTTTATATAATATCCAGGTATACATTTTATCCACCAAAACAGATTAAATTAGTAACATCTATAATTCAACCAAAGCAAAGAGCCAACTGGATTCTGGAGAGATGCACTTTCTGTGTTTGCAGAGAACCAGGGCAGGGTTTCCAGCATCCACGTGACAACAGCCACCTCATTTTAGAGGATCTGACGCTCTCTTTGAATTCACAGACATACATGTGGACTAGGACACACATATGCAAAAAATAAAACTAAGTAAATCTTTAAACATTTCTTTAATTCTAACTTAAACACTTTTAGACTAGTCTCTAAAATAATAAAAATATTAACAAAGACTTTTAAAAATATTAACTTATAGAACATCCTCTCCATCTTCCTAGATTAAAGTATCTGTGAGCATCTTACAACCCACAAGGCTCCTTTTTAGACCATGCTACTTAAAAGCGAGTTGTTCCCCATATTTTCCTGGAAGACAGATCATGGGTGTAGTGATGGTTTTGATCACAAAGACAAAACACATCTTTTAGTGAACAGTAAGATGGCAGTACACAAGGAATAGTGGTGCCAAATGACCAAATCAGCCTCCCTGCTATGAACTATCCATGTCTGAACATCTACCAATGCCTTCTATGTTTAATTATTGCTTTAAAAAGGTTTCTTGTTAGGGTAAATTAGATTCTCTTCTAAACAATATAATTCTGTGAAAGTCCGAGAACCACCAAATCCATGACAAACACTTGAGAAGAACAAGCACTAAAATACCGAAAGCAATCTGCAAGCAGCAGAGTGAAGGGGCTGAGCATCAGGAAACACTGCACAAATGGGGTGAGTGCTATGAGGCTGCTGACCCTGTACCACAAGGGCAGCATCTGGGCCTCAGAGTCCACACACCTGCAAACAGCAGTGATGCTGTGTTCAAGACACCAGGATCAAGAACACGGCTCAGGCTACATAAGAAGCAAACAGGCAGAGCCAAGTCATTCCCATCACTATGGCTACTTGTTTACCAGGCCTCTGTGGTCTAGAAGACACTGAAAATAGCTAAGGGCAGAAGTCGGCAATCTAAAATAGAGGATTCAGAAGGTTGTTTATGGGAAAAACTCTGAAACCTCCACCTCCTTCCCTACCTGGCTACAGAACTCTGGTAACAAGGACATACAAACAGCTTAAAATATTCCTTTCTGAGAAATCTAATCAGATCAAAAAGAAAGCCTTTAAGATGACTTAAATTCCCTGAAGAATGGCAAAGCCGCATTAACCTACGTTAAGGACTTGACTGGCAATGCAGAACTTTCATGTCGAGGTGCAAAGACACTGCACTTTAGATGAAGGTAAATTCAAGAGTCCAGAGTAAAGAAAAAGGAAACAGTGAGAACTTCAAGTAACTTTAACTTTTGGCAACTTTGATGAAGGCTGGGATAAATACAAAAACTAAGTATGAAAAAAAGAATTACTAGTTTCAGTAAGACAAAAAAGCAACTTACACAGTGCTCGCCATCTAACATCATAAAAATGTAAGTATTAAATATGAATTAATCAAAGTAACACCATAAAATGTATTCAAGTGTATGAAGAGTACATCCATGCATTATAGCCAGAAAGAGGGAAAATAATGGCCAATCAAAAATGAGAATGTACAGCAAGACAGATATGTCTTTATGAAGCTAACACAAAACAATTAACAAAGCAGCCAAAGGCAGAAACTGCTGCCTATGGTATAAAGACACAGAGGATAAGGCAAGAATTGGCTTTCATGGCAAAATTTTATAAACTCTCCTCTTAGTTCTATGTTTATTTGATTTTTATAAAAAAATTAAAACACATGCCAATAATCTCAGGACTTGTGGGGCAGAGGCAGGAATACCTTAAATTACAGAGCAGTTAGGCTATATATATTAGTAAACCTCAAAGAATCAAATCAGGATAAAAAGAACTTCAAAAACAATTCATCCAATTATAATAAGCCCAAGCAAGTTTTTGCTTTTTGCTGGTTTAATATTAATTACAACTTTTGTTTGTATCTTCATTCATGTTACACAATTCACAAAAGAATATTTCTATTTTCTGTCATAGTTAATATCAACTACCCAAAATATGCTAACATCTAAGTTACTTGCAAAGCTGTGGTCTCTGGGAACTTCATTCTGGAGAAAGGAACAGTGGGTGGGCAGGTGCCCAAAAGAGCAACATAAGGAATGCCCGAAGCCAATGAAAGGAGATGACTTATGACAAAAGAAAGTCACCTCTTCACAGCTAAACAACTTCAATTAAAAAAATACTATTTTATGAAAATATTAAGTATAAATAGGTTAAAATTTCTTAGACTTTATATGCATAAATAATATTTCTGAATACAGATGAGCATCTCTCAGCAGTGCTGTAATAACTGGATCTAATCCATTACTAGCAATGTATTACAGAAGTTTCAGATATAACTAATAGACTGTTGATAAAGACATTTGCTGAGGGAAGTACAAGTACTCCTTAGCCAAAAGCACAGTCTTACTATTGCAAGTGGTTTCCAGTTAGTTGCTGAGAAGTGCGAGTAACTCAGTATAGTCCTAACAAAATTATATAAATAGTTGTATCAAGTGTATGCCAGGCATGGCTGTGCTTGCCACACTCAAGTGCCAGAGGCAGGCGGATCTCTGTGAGTTCAAGGATAGCTTGGTCTACACAAAGGGAGTCCCCAGCCAACCAGAGCTAAACAGTGAAACCCCGTCTCAAGCAAACAAACAAAAAACCACTATGGGTCAATTCCCATAACATAACCCACACAACAGTCCAGAACTGTTTGTGACTCCAGTTCCAGGGAATTTAATGCTCTTTCTGGCCTGTGCAGGCGACAAGCATGCAAGTGGGGCACAGGCATAGATGCAGGCAAAGCATCCATACACATACAAAACTTAAAAAAAAAAAAACACACTTATAAATAGGTGTACAACATGAATTACTACAAAATGAAAAATACTTTTCTTCAGATGACATTTCCAAAACTTTCATTGCTTTTTCTGAAGGACGGCAATTTTTTTTTTTTTTTTTGGTATAATTTGGTTTGAATAATTAACTTCCCAAGACCATCCAAGCAAGACAGAATATTTTGTACCATTCCACATAGAATGCTACTGAAGAATGAATGGTTTAAGGATTAACTGAGGATGCCTCCACGGTGCCTCATCTCCTACCTGAAGTTCTTCACATGGTCTTCCACCCCAGAAAGACGAATCGAATGCTGCAGAGCACTCAGGTAAGTCAGGGCTTGTGTAGAGGACCCCCAGTTCACATCTGAGGAAAACAGGGTAATGCAGAGTAATACCAATGGCAACCAATTCAAACCAATGAGACTAACAACAAACTAGGCAGAATTTTCATGTTTTTAAGTCAACTGCTAAAAAAAACTACTATTCTGTAACTTCACATAGTTCTAGTTTATAGAAGTACATTAAGACTATCATGTCTGTCGTTGCACTTGAAAAAAGGCATAACTTAATAAAGGCATGATGATGGTACTGCAGACATGCACAAAACTCAAAACAATCTCAACAATAAAACATTTAAAAATTATTCATTATGTAGCTGAAGACCTGAAAGAAAGGGGCACACTTTAAGTACTTCTATACAACAGTTCTAAATATGATAAGAGGATATGTATGTATGTACATATTTGGCTAGTACTTACTATAGTGCTGCAAATCTGGAACTTTCAAAGTATAATTTTAAAACATATAACAGAATGTTTATTACTTTTCTCAAAATATGGTTAGTCATTTAATTCATGGGTAAAAATGAAATTCTACAGGAATTAGAATTAAATGTACTTCAAAAACAACAAAAAAACTTACTAGGAAAGAAGGTATCATAAGTTTTACATGTGACACCTTTTGAAATTACAAAAGATGCTTGAGTAAGAAGTAACCAAAACTTGTCGACATTTTCTAGCTTGAAGTACTAAATAGAAAAGACTACTGACCTGGTTTTTTATATGTAACATAAATGTAGAGTCCAAGAACTATCACATACGTGAGCAAGGCAGCCCACCAGTTAATGACAAACATCACTATGCAACAAAGAATTGCTCCAATGAGGGATATCCACATGTTGTAATATTTGAATGCAGGACGCCACCCTAATAAGATAGACCAAAACAAAACAAAACAAACAAACAAAAAAAAAACTCAGATTTTTTTTTTCATCTGCTTTATACAGTGGTACATAATTATATATAAAATAGCTTTCATTATAGCCGCCACACTCAAACAACTACAAATATTAAGTATAAGCCTAATGTCTAACAGTAAAGTCAATACCTGTTATTGATCACAACTGGACAACTGGTTTTGATAATTCTTCATGACTGTGAAACCAATATTTTCCTATTACTGCATCTTCTCAGACACAAATTTTCAAAAATTTAAATCAATCCACGATAGTGGAAACTAAAGAGGCATCCTAAAAAGGAAAGGCTTCAGACTTATTCCTCAGTGGGGAAGCTGTACCCTCTGTCTTCACCATGATACACACCCATGGTCTAATGAATACATAAGCATTTCAAGTAACCTATCCATGTAACAAAACCTTGGTGTGAATTCAAGAAATTCATACCATTAGTATTTATGAATTACAAAGTACTCATAAAATGCTTAAAAAGTCCACACTTTAAACTTGACACTAATAGCCAAAAATATTTAATTACTTCAACAAAATTTTATTTTGAAAGTAAAACTGAAGCTAAAGCATGTGTGTTCATACTTCCATTTCCTTTTGTAAACCCCACATGTTATTTGGCCTGTTCTGAGAAATGTAAATCCTTTTGTACTTTCCATTCTTTTCCCGATTGTCAACCTGTAAAGCCCCATGGCATTTTTTCAGTTGACAAAGCCCCCTTATGTTAGGGTTCCACAGAATTCACTGCACTAAGACCATGCTGGGGGCTAGCACTTAGGCTCAGTGGTAAACGTGTGCTCATCATGCTTGAAGCACCAGCCTCAATTCTCAATTCTCAGCACCAAAAAGCAGAAATTTTGAGAAGTTATTACACAATGACAAAATTATGAGAACTGAAATCAGGTAAGCGAATAGCAAAGACATTTTAAAAATAGGAAATAATTCTTTAATATGAGAAACAGTATTTGTAATGTTTTTAAAAGAAACAGATTTATTGAGTATACTTCATTAGAAGGAGATCTTTGAGCAATGAATTTGACATAATTATAAAAGAAAACAAGTTTAATGAACTCACAAACACCAAATTTCAGAAAAGTAGAAATTTTGTTTACTATGAAAACAAAGACGTTAGTACATACAAAATTTTAAAATGTGAAATTACCTGGAGATTTTGCAAGCGATGCGTGGAATACTGAAAAATTGATTAATGCATACGATGCAAGGAAGAAATTAGAGATAATTGGAGCAATAACATTCAATTCAGCTGCAAAAGAAACAAGAAATAAATTTAATGTTGTTTTAATATTTCACATTTTAAAATGTTTCTAATTTTTAAATAGCATAATAAGTAGCCCCAAATCTACCACAGTCTGACACTTACCTATATCTTGCTATCACAATCAATGACATGATCAGATTTTCAGTCAACTAATTTGAGGGTCTACACAAAATCCTTCAGAAAGGCCAATGTTATCGCTAGCAGTGAAAGATTCATACTGTACATATGATCCGATAGAGGCAACACCTTCCTGGGGTACACTAGTATCCTTTTCCTACACTATCATCATATATACTTTAGGAAATGCCTATGATCTTAGTCCTTGGAAAATAGAGGCAGGACCATCAGGAGTTTGAGATTATCTTAAGCTGCAATTGTGAATAGGAGGCCAGCTTGGGCTACATGAGTCCTTCTATAATTTCACATAATAACAATAATTTTGATAAATAATATCCAACACTATTATTTGCAGTATTTTTACTTTTTGTTTGATTAGAAATTTAGTGCACAAAAATCAGGGCACATCTTGTTAATAATGTAATATTCATGATTATAGATAATGCTATACATAAACATACCAAAACCCACATGATATACCAAAGAACTAACCAATTAGGATGAATCCAAGTGCAATTAAGAATGTTAAGATGTAACCACGAAGAGGTTCATTATTTTTCCCATAACCTTTAGCAAACATCTGGAAAGCTGGATAGATATTGTCCTTACATAGTGCCTAATAAGAAAATATACACATTAAAATAAAATACATAAAAATTAAGATATACAAATCTGCTAACGATTAAAGTAGGTTAAAAATGGAGCCCAGGTCTCTCACTTCCAATGCTTTTTGTTTCCTGTCTCACAGAGCTTCATCTACAAACTATAAAGGATATGTAAATAGTTCAAATAGCAGAAGAGTAGTTGGTTTACAACACTGCTTAAGATTTAATTTGTCTTGCTCTACCCCACACTGAAACTCTACTTATGAAGAACCAGTGAAGCAGACATCCAAATAACAGTACAATAAAAAAGAAAACTGGAAGTTGATAAGTACAATACAGTGTACTTATGGCTTTATGAAAACTAAGTCCAAATCTGAAACATAAAAGCAGATTTAAAACCCTAATTATAAAGTTTAACCATTTTTCTTCAAATCTTAATAGATGCATGCTGCCTTAAAATCATATTCTGCACCACTACCATACTTTTTGGCTGCAAATAAAATATTAAAGAATAAGGCTAGAAAAAACAACATTTACCTGACTTAGTAATTAAAAGTGAGACCCTCATCAGTATTAGCTGCTAAATCATCATTGTAGAAAGCAATGTTGGTTATAGTTATCACTGCACCTACTACAAGTAACGTAATGTCAGCCATGTAAGACATTTACGTTGGCATCATGCTAACTGAAATCATTATTTACTACTTCTGATCAGTTTTAGACTGATCAGTTTTGACGAGAACCCTAGACTTTTATACTAAGAATGTCAAGAAGCAAAACCCACCCTTTTATCCCTAAAATATTTTCTTTTTTTTTTTTACCGTTTTTAATTATGTATATGACTGGAATCACAGGATTATGAACCACCCCAATATACATGCTGGAAACTGAATTTGGATCTTTTGCATTAGCCCATACAGCTGAGCCATCTCTCCAGAGCCACAACTCATCCTTTCTAAGAATCCAATTCCACATTAGAAAAGTGCATAAATGTCTGTGTGGATTTATATATCATTTATATTTCTACCAATTTTGATATATGTATATGTAAACATATAAAACACGCGAGGTTGATGAAGGTAATCTATTTGAATATAGCAACAATCCAAACTTTGAAACATCTTAAGCCCCCTATAACAATTACAATATGAAAACATTTACCTGAAATATTTTGGGAGCACTCACAAGAGAGGCTAGTGCTGATGAAAGTGTGGCTGAAAAGATACCTGCCGAGATTAAGGGTGCAAACCCTGACACCATGCTCATGACCTTAAATAAAGTGACAGAATTGGAAAATGAGTCATAAAAACAATTTGAAAAAGAGCAGAGTATTGAATTGTATAGATAAATCTAATAAAGAAATACTGGATTAATCTAAAAGTAATTTGATAAATAGCAATGAGAAGCAAATTACAAATTATTAAAATAGATTTGCCACTAAAAAATCCTTTTCTTTTATAAATTTTTAGATGAACGTATGGCAGTAAAAAAGAGGATAATGAACCATGAACAACTTGGGCCATATCATTCACAACCCTAGATTTTTAATGCATAAGGTTTAGTGTTGTACCTATTAGCAGGCAAGACATTTGGAAACTGTAGCTAAGTGCTGGTCCAGCTCGATGATTTGGCCATCCCGTCACAGTATCAGGTATCTAATTAGCAATTAACCTGCTCGTTGTCTCTGTTGTCTTGGTCATTTACAAAGTTTTATTTTTTTTTTAACCAGCTCTCAAAAATAATTATTATATTTGGTTGATACAGTTTTTCAATATTTTTAATATATGGTTTAATATTTTTCAATTTGTTTTTTTTCCTGCCATTCTCTGGAGATCCTACCCTATATCCTGCAATGTGCTGACCATACCTCTCTATTATGTAACCCACTCCTCTCCTCCTAGTTTCTAGAAAACGTATATCTAGCCAATGAGTCAGACTGAGGTTCAATCTCTAGTGAAAGTGTAATACATTAAGATGGTTTCTTTTTATGGGGTTGCAATAGTACTGTGGGTATGAAGTTTTCTAGCCAAAAGGTTATGATACAAATTCTATTTTGCTTCTAAATAACCTGGGATGAGAAGTTATAAACAAAACACAATTAACCACACACTGATAAATTGGTGAAGATAGTGTGTTATGTCCAAACAGTTACTACGAAGGCCCTAGTGCATGTGCACTCCTCCCCCACTTAGATATGAAAACCTCGTTCTCTGGTTGCATTGTTATTTGCACAAATCAGCATCATGCCCTGTGCTTAGTATTGGGAAATACTCCATGAGAAGCCAACTAGACTTCCAGCTTTCCAATTTAGTATTTACCCAAACGTTAACATTTCCTAAAATATAATGGTGAAACAGGAGTATTTGGACATAGTGACATTGAATGAAAATAGGGGTGACACCAGTGCAGTCCACAACATACAGAAGCAAAGATGAAAGACAAGATAAGATGGCTCTCCAAATGAATGGTAAGGAATGGTAGCACGTGTGCACACACTTGCATGATCACAGTGACCAAATCCAGGATAAGCTGAGGGTTGTGAGAGATCAGGTATGAGGAACTTTGACTGGCAACAGAAAAAGCTCACACTTTGTTCATCATGCAAAGCGTAAGTCAAAGGTTTCATAGGATATCAACATAAAGAAATGTAGTGATATAAAACATGTAGAGTTCAAATTTTAAAACCAGTAAGATGTCCCAAATATCTCTACTCTCTTAAGCAAGAAGTCATTTATGTATATGTACACACACACACACACACACACACACACACACACATATTAAATAATATCATTATATAAAGTGCAGCCTTTATGGGTTTTATAATAGACATCTGTTGTGGTTTGAATGAGAATGGTCCCCATACGCTCAAATATTTAAATGCTTAGTCCCCAGTTAATGAACTGCTTGGAAAAACTAGGAGACATGTCCTTGTTGGAAGAGGTTGTTGTTGGGCATGGGCTTTGAGGTTTCAAAAACTTATACCAAGCCCAATGTGTTGTGGAATAGAGTATTTGTTTAACTATGTCAAGATGTGTTACTATTTCACCTTGCTCGCCCAAGGCACCTGCTTGATCTAATAAAAAGCTGAATGGCCCTAAAGGCACCTGATTGGTCTAATAAAAAGCTGAATGGCCAATAGCTAGGCAGAGGAGGGATGGGTAGGGCTTGCAGGCAGAAAGAAAAGAGGAAGCCAGCCAGCCTGCCAGGGGCCAAACAGACAGACAGACACAGAGGAAGCAGGAAAGCAGGATGGACAGTACATAAATGAAATATATAAGCCTTGCATAGCACATAAGGTTAAAAGAAATGGATTAATTTAATTTTTAAAAAGCTAGCTAGAAACAAACCTAAGCTAAGGCTGTGCATTCATAATTAACAATAAGTCTCCGTGTCATGATCTGGGAACTAGCAGTCCAAGGAAGCCTGCAATGCCAGTGTCTCTTTCTCCCTCTCTGCCTGTGGTCTAAAGATCAGGAATTAAAACTCTCAGCAAGCTGTCCAGCAACTTGTCTGCCTGTATGCCTCTTGGTCCTCTGAAACCATAAGCTAAACCCTTTCCTGTGTAAGAATTGTCTTGATCACAGTGTCTCTTCACAGCAACACAACACTACGTCAGTATGTTACTTACATACTATTTGTTATAGTCTATCAACCACACTTTACTGTCTAAATAACCTATGATTTACACAGGATTCCCCCAATACTACCAGTTTGTGTTTCTTCCCACTGCATTAAAAGTTTTACTTATCGCTGGGTGTTGATGGCGCATGCCTTTAATCCCAGCACTCGGGAGGCAGAGGCAGGCGGATTTCTGTCTACAGAGCTAGTGATAATATAGTTTAGTGTAAGGGGCAGAAAGTAACAACTGTCTTCCCTTCCAATGTGTAGCTACAATCTGATAGGCCATATTTCATACTGGTCTAATCCCTAGATAAGTTATAGAATGTCTACACAAAAACAAAACAAAACAAAAACTCAATGCTCACCTGAAAGTTGTTCATTAGCCCATAGTAACAAGTATTGCTTTCACAATAGGAAAAGTCAAAGTTTAATTGGCAGGCTGCAGAAGTACAGTTTGTTAGTTCTGTTGTAATGGTATCATTAACATTCCCAGTTGCATCCCGAACAACACAAGAACCTGAGGCACAAATAATAATGTGAGTAACTCATGCATGCATTCCTCTTAAGAGCACACATCCATTCATAAAGAAATCGCAGTACTGTCTAGGTACACATTCATAATTGCATAGGCTGAGTATATACAAGTCACTAAAATTTAACTAATGAAACTGAAACTTCAATAAAAAAGGTGTTACATTTCCAGCATTACATAAACAATGGAAAACCTTGTATAAATATTTCAGTGATTATTTTTTTTCTTTCTTTCATCTCTCTCCCCCCACCCCCAAGCATGTCTCCATCTAAATGCACCTCTAAAAATTGACGGGATTGGAGAGAGAGAAAAGAACACTTAAGACTCCAATGGGCTTGAAAGCAGCAATGCTTTCACGTGCTCTCAGTCACTGCATAGTCTAGGCTGGGCACACTGACAATGAAAACCCTGAGCCCCACCAGGACAACGCACGTGTGCTGTACCTGATGGTTTGGGAATAAAGGTCCTGTCACTCTGGACTAGTTACACAAGCAGGGGCACAGAGTTCTTTCCCAGCCCACTCCTGAACACCAGTGTGGCCCCACTCTCATTGAGAACAGACAGAATAAAGTCAGTACAAAGTCTAGAAATACCAAAGGGTCAGACTAAAGCAGAAATGAATCAGTGGCAACAAAAGATCTTAAAACTAGATCATAACCAGTTACACAGTTAAATTAAAAACAAATCTTCTTATCTAGGCTATATATTATGTAATCATACTTAAAATAGCAGGGAAACACTTGGTTTTCTCAAATCAACTTTAGAATTATCCATTAAGAATAAATTAAATCCCAAAATCATTTTAAAAAGGCAATTTGACTCATCATGATACTGTAAGCATCTCTAACTTTTGTTCAGCCAAATTTCAAAACTACCCTGAGAAATAGCTTATAAAATTTAGAGAGAGAGTTCTGTCACTATTTCTGAACAATTTTGGAATGTTAAAGTCAGAAAGTGCTATTCTACTACTTATGCTATGAACATCACAAAATTTCTAAGACATATGAAGAAATGAAGGCTATTTACCTACAGACACTGCAATTCCTATGTAAACCACTGTAGTAATTAAAATGGCTAAGAGTGTTCCTTTGGGTATGGCTGACTGAGGGTCCTAGAAGACAAAACATTTTTTTAGTCTATAAAAATAAATGCAGGCACAGCATTTTAAAAACACCAGTAATCAATACAGTACTTTATAATACTTACTGCAAGATCACCTGAGATATTTGCTCCAGCTAGAATACCAGTTGCAGCAGGAAAAAAGATGGCGAATACAGAAAAGAAAGTTTCTTCCCCCCGGAAATCCGGTCCAAAGTTCTCAGCAAATATTTCAGCTACAGAGGACAAAATATTTCAGCAATTACTGGCTAGCAAATGAGAACAAAATAATTAAATCAAGAGTAATTAGTATATATGGTCTCCATACACTTGGTCATTCTTATTTAATACTAATTCAGTGTCCGTGCTCCTATTTTCTGGTGTGAAGAAATGGTTTGCTATCAAAATGGTGATGTAATCTAGGTGATGTCTGACCTTCTGGTACCTCTTACCATTAATTGTGTAAGAACCTCCACACTTAGTTGTTATCACTAACTCAAATGAAAATCACAATATAGATTAGTGACCCAATTTCCCCCACATCAGAGTAAAAAACACAAAAAGGGGATAGAGAAATAAAGAGAAACACACTGAACTGGAGCCAGCCTCTACCCTACTCTCCAATACACCTCCCAGAGGTAGAGCAATCACCACATCGAGGAAAGTCAATCTGACAGCTACCAAGGAAACCCTTTCAAAGGGAGAAGACCGTGACTAAGGAAGACAAAACAGTCTATGCTGTTCCATGTCATTGTGACTTGACAGAAACCCGCTGAAGGATTACTAATAAAACCATCTGGTTAAAGTCAAATAGGGGCAAGGCTATGCCCTGTCTCAGTATCACTTATTAACTGACAAGTGGCAACTCCCCAACAGAGGAGCTTAACATCAAAGTGGAGAATGCTGAGATCACTAGGATCCCCAATTCTGAGTGCTGAGGACACAATGCTTATCTGGCTAATATAAGCAACCCAGCTGGAAAGATAACCCCCCTACACACATACCCCAACACATACACACACTCACCCACCATCACAGAAGACCAAAAAGCCTAATGAGACTGAGGATTACATAATGAGTCAGCTTTGTTTTGTTTGAAAAAGAAAAGTGAACAACTTAATGCAACTGGTCCTGGATAAGGAAACCTGCAGTTGCTATTAGGATCCCCATGACGTCTTAAAAACATCTATTTATCTGTGTATCATGCCAAAGATAAATTTCCTGAGTTGCCCTTTTCCTTAGTAGATACGAGCTCAAGTATTTAGAGGTAAAAAGTCATGATTTTTGCAACTTCTATCTGCTTTCACAATCCACAGCACTTTTAAACTGTTATGTTTAAAAAGTCACATGCCAAGTAGCATTTTCACCAATAATGAGCAATACACATAATGGATTCAATAACTCTGATGATGTCACAGGCATCTTAGTTTGGGTAGGTACATTCTCAGATGTTTGTGCAACAATAAAATCACCCAAAGACACATTTCTCACATTCCCGTCACCAGGAAACACATAACTAGAAGTATAATGAGAGCCATGCAGGCACCTTCTTAGTAACACTGGCTTCTCTATACTCCACCAACCGTTCTTGCTATTACTGAAAAATAAAAGATAAAAATGAAAGCAAATTTACTCTAATTGTACAGCCTACATAAAGAGGACAAAAGCTAAATTATGAATTAGTGTTAATCACCAGACCAAACTTAATAACAACTAAAATATCTAAAATGTACTAAATTTAGTTAACACCAGAGTGCTCTAATTTGCATTATTAACACAATATCTATCCTTTGTACTTACATTTATAGCCAAAGAACCCCTTGGGCTTCTTGCTCTCCAGTGAGATAAACGTTCCTATGATGAAGTCAGCGATGGCCAGCAGAAGGATCACCAGGAGGACGATCTGAGCCTACGGTTCAAAGAGTGAAGTCACGGACTGCCTCCTGCACTCTGCTCCATTGCAGACAAGCTGCCTCACTTTGCCTTTCTGCCAAATGTCTTAAAGGATGCAAAGCATTTAGTAGGTACTCAATAAATGCTGGCACAAGAGTGACAGCTCTTAAAGAACTGTATTAATGGGAGGTGCAGGGTCATGAGCCTGAAGTTTCCACTTGTCAGGAAGCTGAGGCAGGACCACCAAGTCTGAGACTAGTCTGAGCTCTGACAAACAAAACTATCTGAGCATGTTCACTTATGGGTAGAACTGTACCACTCGTTTCTAAAATGAGTCCTAAAGATGGGTATATCCCCACCCAAACCACAGGCTTTTAATTCTATACAACTCTCTCCTACCTCTCTGCCAAGGGTACAGTCTTGACAGGCTGAATATGCTTGTGACCAAAATAAGTTTCAGATCAGGTCCAAACACAGTGGGCCTGCCCGCAACTGCTCTACATGCCAAGTGGGGGGACCTAGGAGCAGGGAGGGCAGGAAGCCCGAGAGAGTGTCAACTTTCCTCTAACTTCTGCTGCGCTGCTCAAAAAAAAAAAAAAAGGGGTAAATACTATGTGCAAACAAAACTTTTTAAAAGGCATTTTAAAACATGATTACTATGTGACAGGGGGCCACATGTGTGGATCTCATGGGTCTTTCTGTCCACCTTTCTGTGGCTTCCAGGAATCCAATTCAGGCCACAGAGCATCTCACTGCCTCAGCTGTCTTGCTAGTCCAGCAAGAATTTCTTATACATTAATTGTGGCCCAAGTAGGATGAAATGATAGTCTTTTCAATAAAGTCAATGTGTTACATATGTAAATAAATGAAGGAGTGGGATGTTACCGCCTGGTAGACATAAAGTCTACCATGCAAGGGGCCTTAGGCTCAATTCTTAAGCAATCAAAAAACAAACAGCATATAAATGAGGAAAGTACTGTTTAACTGGATTTAAAACGGGCTACCTTCAAATATATCATTTTAAATGCCAAATAACCTACATATCGTAAACATCTATAAAAATGGTCACCTTTCCACTAGATTCTAAAAGTCAGCTTAAGTTTCCCCAAAATATTGGGTTTATGGAGTAACTGCTTATAGGTGCTCTATAACAACTTACCTTTGCTTCCCACTCCATTCCAGCTACTGAGATACCCAGAAGAATCACTACTGTAATGGCTCCAATAATTCGGATATCATTGATGTCATCTATCATAAGTAGGGAATGAGCCTACAAAAGAGAAATACAATGAACAGCTCCTTCGATATAGGCATTCAATTAACACTTATTAAAGGAACAAGCAGAGGTTAAGTATGATGATGCATGCCCATGTTCCCAGCACGTGGAAGGCAGAGGCAGAAGGACTATAGAAATTTCAAGGCTGGCCTGATTTATACTTCCCAGCCAGCCACATTGTTAACACCCAGTCTCAAAATCAAGGAAAAAAACCCACTATTACTATTAGTTGTCCTTCAGCTATCTTATATGTCTAACTGAATTACAATTACTGGTATACAACTGATATTCACCCAATAAATCAAAAAGAGGAATTACTAACCAAGCAAATTATAATGACTAGTACTATTAGGTTTTTTAAAGTGATACAATGGAAATATATTCTGTTTGGTATGATTAGTGAACTCATGTTTTATTGATCTTTTATGATACAAAAGGGAAAAAGGACAAACCTTCATGCTATTGTCAAAACCACATAGTTCCTATCCAGAAGCAAAATTACTTGTAGGAGTAAATAACATTGGTAGCTTTTGTTAAGTTCACATGTAGGTTAAGGTGTGTGTGTGTGTGTGTGTGTGTGTGTGTGTGTGTGTGTGTGTACGCACGCGCATGTCTGTGTGTGTGTGTGTGTATGTGTGTGTATCCTGTGAGCAAAGATTTGGCAAGTGAACGCTAGGTCCAATTACCTTAAGCAGATCCACCACAGTTTCTGCAAATCCAACAACATACATAGCAACTGCCACTGCATTGGCAAAGGCAAAGATCAAGCCAATCGCACCACCAAATTCTGGCCCTAGACTTCTAGAGATTAAATAATATGCTCCTCCTAAGAAAAAGAATGAAAAAGTTAGGGTTTTAAGTGCTAACAATTCTTTTCATTACACCAAGGAATTCACAAAGCAGATTCATCCAAGTAGGTGAGTGTATTTTCAGAAAGAAATACCTTAAAAGACTGGTATGTGAGCTGCTTCTGTTTATAGGGAGTATTGTAGTGAAAACTGCACTAATGAAACAGGAATTTCAGAACTGCCCTTTGTAGCTTCTACAAATACTTCATTGATCTGAAAGTTACAACTTAAAGGAATTAACCTATCCCAAGAAAGAACTATGGAGTTTCCTGCATGATAATACTAGTCATCCATAGCTACATACTAGATTTAAGGACAAAAACTCCACCACCAATGATAGCCTGATCTTACTAAGACAGTGAGTGATCTTTGTCACAAGTACGAAAATGTGACATTTTCATCAATTTCAGGGTTTTGGCTTTACCGATACAAAATGAGGAAGGAGACTTTCAATTATGCCAGAAAGCATTTTTTTTTTTTTTAGTCATTTGAAATCAAGATGCATAATCTTCACCAAGTTTAAATTTTAGTATAAAACATGAATATGATTGCTCATAACTGGTCTCATTAGTCATACAAATGAGGACAGTAATAAATTCTTCAAAGTAATGTATGTTAAAGCCATGGCATTACTTCCAGCCCTTAGGTCTCAAAGTGACTACTTTGTCCTTAGAAAACAGGACCTTTCCTGACACTGTTACAAACCCAGCTTGTGCCACAAGGTGCTCAACAATTATCTGACTGACACAAGTACAAGTAAAATGCACTTCACCTAACCACAGAATATGCCAACTCATATTCAATTCAGCAGCGGTAAGCTCAAATAAATTCACACAGGGTTCATCTTATAAAGGTGCCTGTGCCACGGGGGCGCCTACTTTTTAAGGCTGTATTCAGTTGCAGATGGGAAGAGAATGGTCTGTGCAATGCAGGAATGCAGTTGAGTGATGGGACCAAGAAGCAGTGTTACCTAAGAGCAGAATCAACAGGACTCAAGCAAAGTCCGCCAAGTACAAGCTCTCAAAAACACAGATTCAATTTATAGAACAGGCAAAAGTTCTGGGCAGAGGAAGATAAAGTAACCTAAAAAGCATGTGTCTTTCAGGTAGGGCCTATGCAAGCTGGGCTCACCTCCTCTTACGAACCCATTGGTAGCTATTGCTGAAGTAGACAATCCTGTGATAGTTGTCACGACAGTGGCCATCGCTATTACGAGGACAGAGAGACCTTTAAAGAGGAAAAAGAAACTAAGAACCTCATACTCCTAAACTTGCCATTACCTAGAACTAGCAGGGTTAAGCACCGAATTGAACTATGGTGCTTTAAATGAGAATGGACCCCATATACTCACATTGAATGGCTGGTTTCTAGTTGGTGGACTGTTTAGGAAGGGTTAGAAGTGTGGGCATGCTGGAGGAGGGGTGTTACTGGGGGAGGGCTCTGAGGTTTCAGAAGCCCACACCAGGCCCAATCCTGCTCGTGGGTGAGAGGTAAAAGCTCTCAGCTACTGCAGCAGCTTCCTCATGCCAGCTGTACTGCTCACCACTGAGACAGTCACAGGCTCACTCTCTGACACTGTAAGCAGCCTCATCTAAATGCTTTCTTTTTTCTTCGAAGTATTAGAAACAATCTTACTTTACATATCAATCCCAGTTCCTTCTCCTTCCTATGCCCCCCACTGGCTCTCCCATCCCACCCCTCATCCATTCCCCAAGGAGGGTGAGGCCTTCCATGGACCCCCATGTCATCTGGGCCAGGGTATATGCCCTCCCCCAAGTGTCTAGGCTGAGAGAGAATCCCTTCTTGGGGGAAAGGTCTCCCAAAGTTCATTCTCACACGAGGGATTAATACTGGTTCCACTGACAAAGGCCCCATAGAATGCCTGGGCCTAACTGATACCCGTGTTCAGGGGACCTGGTTCAGTCCTATGCTGGTTCCCCAGCTGTAAGACTGAGGTCTGTGAGCTCCTACTTGCTCAGGTCAGCTGTTTCTGTGGGTTTCCCCAGCCTGGTCTTGACCCTTTTGCTCATCACTCCTCTCTCTCTACAACTGGATTCCAGGAGTTCAGCTCAGTGTTTAGCTGTGGGTGTCTGCTTCTGTTTCTATCGGCTACTGAATGAGGGCTCTAGGATGGCATATAAGGTAGTCATCAATTTCATTATAGAGGAAGGGCATTTAAAGTAGCCTCTCCACTACTGCTTAGATTTTGTTAGTCGTGGTCATCCTTGTGGATCTCTGGATCCCTAGTGCCAGATTTTTCTTTAAACCTATATTGGCTACCTCTATTATGGTATCTCTTTTCTTGCTCTCCTCTATTTTTCCTTGGACTCAGTCTTCCTGATCCCTCATGTTCTCCTCCCCCCCTCCTCTTCTTAAGTTGCTTTGGTCATGGTGTTTCTTCACAGAAATACATAAATAACTAAGACACAGGACAAAATTATCTAATTCTAGTATCATTTTTGAAAAATAAAGTCAAAATTATAAAAGCCAATTATGGTAGCGATCTATATAACAAAAGCAACACAGCTCAGTCAGCAATTGCAGAAAGGCATGTAGCTATTATAACACATAGATCAAGCGGTATAAAACGTCACTTACCTATTCCAGCTTGACCCACAATCCAGGACAATCTAATAAAGAGCATCACACCCCAAATGTTTAACATACAACGAACCTGGGAGGAAAAGAGTTCACATCACAGATAAATGTAATTAAAACATGACACATCAATAAAAATTAAGCAAGCCAAAAGATAAAATGTGCTTGAAACTACTGAAGTGTTTTGAAATCTAATTCCTTTTCCTTAAGTTTGTCAAAGTGGCTTTCTAAGAGCTTACCTTAGCTGCTGTAAGTGCCATGTAATTATGTTTATAAGTAAACGTGCTCCCAGTGGTGTCAGAAACATAACAGAAGATTATTTTTAAGACTGACTCTTTTTTGTTTGTTTTTGTTTTTGAAGACACTTTTTCTGTGTAGCCCTGGCTATTGTGGAACTCACTACAGAGAGTAGGCTGGCCTTTAACTCAGAGACCCACCTGCCTCTGCCTCCCAAGTGCTGGGACTAAAGGCCTGTGCCACCACACCTGGCTAAGACTTCCTTCAAGCCTTATAGTTACAATTTGTCTTTATCATAAAAGTTTTGCTTATGCATTCATAACATGTGTTATGAATGATTAAGGCGGAGTTAGGTATTGCATGTACACCAACACAAATGTCAAAGGATCACACCATTTTTGAAAAATTTAAAGTATTTATCATGTATATTAATTTTTTATTCTGTGTTCCTTTTTTGTTATAACTAATTCAGCATTTGGGTTGTGAGTTTCCAATTTTATCAAGATGATATATATAATAACAAACATTTCTCCCCTAATGAGCATATTATCACAAAAGAAAGAACACACAAGGCATTAACTGGATCTTCCATAGTACTCACAAACAAATAGTGAAAGCAGACACAGTAATTCTCCTGAGAACATCAGCTACATTTTCTATTCAACAGGACAGTAACCATCAAGTGGAATGTATGCATACATACTAATACGCCTTTGATCCAGCCAAACTTTACAACTCCTTTACTCTCGGCAGTGTATGTAACCACAGCATCCCTGGTTGGAGTACTTTCTTCTCCATTTGCAAAGCCATCCTCGAAAGGTTCCTGGTTATAGAAAGAAATATAAATGTAAATTAAGAATTATACAATTTTGAATTACTTGATAAAAAACAAACATAACTAAACATGGTTAACCACACTTAGGATGACCAAAACTTCCAAGAATGAAATGCGGTAATTTCGTGGTTTATTTCCTATACAGGTTCATGAATTGGGAGTTTGTCCCCAGTATAGTGGTACTAGAGATGTAACTAGTTCAAGGTCCCTTCATGGAAGCTATGCTGTAAACATATGACTCCTGATGTAATGTTCTCATTTGCACATGCTCCTTCTACTGGACTGCACTATAAGGTGACATAGTCAAGGGGAAGCCCTTACCAAAGCCTACAGGATGCTTTCTGGGCTTTCAGCATTCACAACTGCGAGCCTTAAAATAAGTCTTTCTTCCTACACAGCCTGACTCAAGTAATTCAATATAAAAATGACGACAGGTCCCTCAATATTTTTCCTCAGGGGAAAAAAAAAAGCAGTAAAGTAAAAGGAAGCCTAAAATTAAGTGTCACTATGACATGAGCCCATTTTAATGATCTGAATTTTTAAAATAGGCCTAGTGGTACAATCTATATTCCCAGCATCCAGAAAGCAGACTATTTGAATTCAAAATTTGGACAGGAGTATAGGCAACATGGCATGATCCAGTCTGAACTAATAATGAAAATAACAATAACGAATACTTTTATACTGTAGTGGTATCTGAAGTATGCAGTAACTGCTACCTGCCAGGATTAATTTTAACAAGTCAATAAATTCAGAGCTGCTTCTAGGCATATGAAGGGATGGGCCTGTAATCCCAACATTCAGGAGGCTAAGGCAGAAGGACTGTGAGTTCAAGGCCAACCTGTTCCAGTTTGAGGTAATCTTAGTAAGATCACTTCAAAGATGACAGAGAGACAGATAGAGATAGGTGGTAGGTAGGTAGGTAGGTAGGTAGAGTGAGTGAGTGAGTGAGTAGCACAAATTTATATCATCTAGCTATCACACCCTTTCCACATCTAAAGTACCAACATTAACAATTCAAAATTCCTTTAATTCCTTTGTTTGTAGTTCAAGACAGAAGGTTTCTCTGTGTAGCCCTGGATCTCCCAGAACTAGCTTTGTAGATCGGGCTGGTCTCAAACTCAGAGATCTATGTGCTTCTGTCTCCTTCCTGAGTGCTAAGATTAAAGGCATACACCACCACTTCCTGGCTTAAAAGTCTTCCACATCAACCAATACAAAAGATTCACAAGATTCCTAAGATTCCTTGAGAACCCCATCTCTATTCTGACTCTACATGCTCTTAGTCATCCAATTCTACAGACTTTTCCACAAACCACACATGCATTCTCGCTATTACTCTTTCTTTCTTTGGTAAAATTTCACGTCTATTTCTGTAGCTCTTAGTATTTTATTCTCTGCTTTCTGGCTCAGTTGTTTTCACTACCTGTTCAGTCCTTATTGGGATGCAAGGCAAGACATTTCCAAAGACTTAATGAATACATGAAGGGTAGATGGAGACGACTTGAAAGGTAGATGCTCTAAATCTAAAGATAGGACCTTCACACCATCACCATGGTTCTTAATCCATACTCTCAACACCAGGGAACAAACACAGCTGTATTTTGAGCACTGAATCTTTGTATGTACGAAGTCCAATTTTTAAAACTGATTTTAGTGCTTCAGTATCAATAAGTGAATTCTGAATATAATAGTTAAAAGAAATGAGTTATGGAAGATTATGTGTAACCACAGAGCCAAATCCACACACTCATTCAATGTTACCCTGCTCTACCCTCTTACTGTTCCTCTCTTTATGTAGAATTTTGAATAAACATGGCAACTAGCAATTATTAACCTTAACAGAAATGTGTAGAAATAATTTCTTCTTCAACATGACCACATGGCAGTGGATCACAATCCCAGTTGGGCTTTACTCCCATTGTTCAATGTTTCCCACACAGCAGGGGGTCAATGCTGATTCCTAACAATAAACAGAAAATCTTAATCCAGATTTCACCACTCCCTCAGCTGTTCAATTATTCAAATAAAGCTACAAGGAGAAACAAACCTGTCAATTTATTAATCTTTAAGCATAAAGTCTTTAGTTTCCACACTGCAACAGAAAGTCTATAATATACACAGAAAAGGCATCTCTTTCCATCTCTGTTATAAGACACTGAATATTTATGTCCCTAATCAGCTACTTTCCCCAAGGCTAAATAGCAATGTGGGTGTCTTTTGAACGATGCAGAAGTATGCAGGCATCCTAAAATTTTTGCTGTGGGTGCTTATCAGAATTTCACATCAAAGCTGAAGATCTAACAATTATGCTAGTTTCTGCCATAGTATGAGCACTGTGAATGACTGACTGTTCAAGAAACAAGTATTTTTTAGCTTATATGAAATGTTACTTCAGAAAACTAATCATGTGATCACAGGAAACCAAAAAAAAAAAAAATCTTCCTAGAAATTCATCCTCTAGCAAATCTCCTTTAAAAATTTTAGTATTAATCTCCAAAACACACTAAAGCATGGTGAAATGGTGCACACCTATGGCCTTGGACTTTGTGAGGCTGATATAGCAGGGCTGCTAAGAGTCTGTGGCATGAACACTCAGCTACAGGCCAACCAAGGCTAACTAGCAGACAGATCCAAAACGAACCACCCAACCAAACACCAAAAGTTAATCAAATAAGTGTGCTATTTGAGGCTGAATAAATGGACTTAAGTGTAATGAATCTGAGGTCGGAACTAAATTAATTTCCTGAAATAAAGAGAAAACAGAGTTTATTTTGGTGATGTTGGGTATCCAACTCAAGGCTCTACTATTGAGCTACAGCCTCAGCTTTAGGTTGTTTAATATATAAGCTTCCAAAGAATAAAGAAATTCTCAGGAATGACACTATATCCACCTTGAAAAAAATGTGTGTGTATATAAAAAAACACAAGTAAATAAAAGTTCAAATATGAACTTATGTAAGTTAGGCTGAGACAAAGGTACAAAAATAACAATTTTCAATATTATTATTTTTTCCACAATAGTAGTGGAAAGTAAAAACTATTGGCATATTAATGAGGTAAATAAAATTAATTTAGTATTATTCTGGGAAATAAAGCTCTAGAAAAAGCACTGTGGATCTGAGTTTTGGGTTGCAATGGATATAAAAGAGGGAGAGACAGGAAAGAATGGAAGACATACAAAAATTACATCTACTATAACTAGAAGGATTTCTCATAAAGAAACAGACCTACTAGTGAACCATATTAAACTAAAAAAGAATCTCAGCATACCTTTAATTCTAGTACTAGGGTTATAAGAATATCATTAATCTAAGTCCAACCTGGGCTATATAAAGCAAGATTCTGTTTAAAGGGAAATGGGGGAGCGTGGGGAGGTACAAATGAAATGCGTGGAATTCAGGGACCAGGAGAAAGAGTCTCTGATCAGGCAGCTGAGAAATACATGAATGGAACTTGGAGGGGGGCAGGGATAAATGTATGAATGTATGGAAACAAAGAGAAATATATAGAAAACATGCACAGGAGATTGTTTTTCTAAGGATAAAACCATACTTGAGAAAGGAAGAATTCTAGCTCCCATGGCTATTATTTCTTTGCAGGAAGTAGTAAAAGAAAGAATTTGTTTTTTTTTTTTTTTTTTTTTTTTGTAGAATGGGTGTTGTTTTGTTATTTGTTCTAGTAGATTCAAAGCTCCCCTGCAACCATGAACAAAAGTCAGAGGACAAACTGAGGTATCTAGATGCTGGTCCCTGACTTCCACTAGTTGGCTCACAAGCCTCCATCTCTCATGTAAACAAGGAGCAGGAATATCACAGGGATGTCACCATGCCTGGTTGTACGGGGACTCTGGTCCAGGCTGGCCTCAAACTCAACCACGCCTCTTCTGAACCCTGCCATGTGCTGGATTATAGACATGTGTAACCACACAGAAGTATTTTTGTCGTATGTTCCCTCCCTGCAGCAGGGAAGGCATTATGACTGAAGAGTAGAGCCTATTAGGTACAGTGTAAAATAGTAACTACATACTGTTTTAACTTGGGAAGAGGGTGTTTGGGTTGTCCTTTAAAGAACAGTGGGGCAAAGCTGTATAGTTTCTCTTTAGGGCTTGGGAAGCTACCACAACACTGTGGTAATTTAAAGCCATCCAAATATCAAGGTGACTTGCTTTATCAATTCCTGGCTATTCCTTAGAGAGTTTACCCAGCTGACCATATGTGAGTGAGGGTAGCAGCTTCCCTGGAGTGTGTGTACTGTGTGTACTGCAGCTAGTCAATTCTGCTTGGAAGCTCTGACTCAATGCAAACGAGGGAAGATCAAAAGCAGGGCTCCCTAGTACTCTCTACTCCTCTCGCATGTGATCACAGCTAAAACACACGTAGATCAAATCTTGACGAGTCTTGTGGACCAAGAACAAGCCTGCTTTTAGGAAGAGAGACATTTAAGAGGAACAAGTTTTGCTTTTAGCATCACCTATGAAAAATGAATCGTAAACTAATATATTATCATACATAGTGAAAAGGAAGATAATAGAAGGCACCCATTTAGCAAATATACAAGGATGGTTATTTATTAAAGATGGAAAATGCTAGTAAGGAAGTTGGATATACAAGGGTTTTAGTTTTTCATTAAGTCAAAGTTATATGTACTGGAACACATATAGTACATTCTCCTGACATGACAAGACACATTCAATATCCACTTACTCTAATAAGACAACGGAATTACTACACTAAAAGCCTTTCTCATACTGTATCCATGAAATAAGACTCTTTTAGATACAATTTTATTGATGCACTTTTTATACGATAAATCAAACCTTATAAATAGCAACCTAAACAGTCAGCAAAGAAACAAACAGAGACAAAAGTGAAGGACAGAATACTCAGAAAATGGGATGAATACAGAATAGTAGCTATAATGGAGGGAAAAAAAAAAAGAAATTATAGAAGTCAAAACCATGTCCTTATTCAGGTTATCCTGATCAAATTATTCTGGAGGTCACGCCATATAAATGCTAAACACTTCAGGCAACTGTAAATCACCAAAAAAAGACAATCTAACAGAGAAGAATACACATAAGTAAAACATAAAGATCCTTTTCAGAGTAAAGCTTTAAAGGTATCACAAACTCAAACATGCACAAAATAAAAACGAGATTGAAAAACCAAACTAGTGAACCGTGCTGCCTTCCCAGCTATATATATTCCCATTCTATAGTGGGAATCAGGTACTTCCCCATTAGGGTTGCAAGTGTTTAACAGTGCAGGTTTCTAGGCTGAGCAATAACCTAGCCCTTCAAAATCTGGAGAGTGGACCCTGGAAGACTCCAACCCAAAGCAACTCAGGTTTCCTGTGGTAAATACCAGATCCTTCTGTGCCTAAC
Source organism: Phodopus roborovskii (assembly GCF_943737965.1). Lineage (NCBI taxonomy): Eukaryota > Metazoa > Chordata > Mammalia > Rodentia > Cricetidae > Phodopus > Phodopus roborovskii. The sequence continues at coordinate 17,765,695 of NW_026126549.1, read as the reverse complement.
ACACAAAGACCCAAGTTAGTTTATTTTATTTTTAACCAGAAAGAAACAAGACACAATGACTATACACAGCTGCATCATACCACTTTCAGAGAAGGAACTACTGGCTGCCCAAATGTATTTCATACAGGAAAGGATATAAAATGCGTAACATGAAATAGGTGTGTGTTTAACTTAACTTTGAAAGTTTATTTGGCGGCTATTTTGATAGGTGGAAAAGGTCAGTCCAACTGGCCAATCATTCAGTATCTGGGTTCTTTCTAACAGTCACTCAAACTTGCCATCTCCTTTTAGCTAATATTCCTGGTCACATTCCCTTGTGCACTTTCCCATCACAAGACTGGCCCCTGGGTCCAAAGTGTCCATGCCTTTTCAAGAAGGCTGGGAAAATAAAAGTATCTACACTGAATTATTTGAATTTGTCATTAATTTTACATGATTAAAGACAAGCATTAGACTACTAATGGGAGGGAAATTTTCACACTTTTTGTCAGTCTTTAGTAATAAAGGAAAATTCAAACTTTGAGACCTTCTTTTGTCAAGTCTATAAAACCATGACTGAACTTTTTCAATGTCTTCAATGAGACAAGCAGAAATGAACATAAAATGACACACACATTGATAAAGCAAAGTCCTCATATTTTTCTAACCAAAGGCAGCTCTAAATTCTAATTTTTCTTTGAACTGTCTCCCCTGCCAATTCTTATGCTTCAAATTAGAAAATCATTTCAAGTTTCAATCAAATATTTAACTGATGCAACTGTACTTTAGCTGAGAAGTCAGGGTTTTGTTTGTTTGAGAAGTGGTCTCACTATGTAGAGCAGGCTGGCCTTGAACTCCAGGATTTGCATGTCTCTGTATCTGGAGTGAGGGATTAAAGGATATGCTACCACTGCCAACCTGCAAAGTTGGCTTTAGACAATTTTCTTCTAAGGGACTTTCAGCTTGAATGTCCCTCTGCCTAGGAAATCCTAAAGAAATCTAGCACCTTCTCAACCCAAATCCTAGATTAAGTTTAGATTAATGTTTTTGTAGTTCCTTCCTGACATACATCATATGCTGTACTCCTCTTTATGTACAGTATTCAGGTTTTATAATACACACACCCACCTCAACTCTTCCAGAAAGATGAAAAAGGAATGTCTGAAACAGACATTTTCTGTCTTTAACTAACATTAAGCTTTTATGGCAAATCTGTTCTCTACCTTGAAATAATACATTGGGGTGAAAATGTTAGCTACCAGGTCAGCTCTATTCAAATCCTAGCCCTGCTACTCATTACCTATAGAATTAATGCTACAAGTTTTGTTTCAACACCTGTAAGATGGGGTACCAATCACATATTGTTTAAAAAGACCAAATGAAAAAAAAAAAATGATGATTTTATACAACATAAAAGTTCTTGTACAAGCTTGGGCTGGCCTTGAACTCACAGCCTCTGAGTAATGGGTTATTACTGTTTTAAATAAATCCAAACTAACATACTAAAACTGTGAAAATTAATCAAAAAGCTATTTACATTCTAAAAATAATTTTTGGGTTACAATACTAATAAAAAAATCCTTAAAACATCAAACCATTTAACAGCAGCTGCTAAGTCTAAACCAAAATGTTATATTAAAACAGCTTATTTAGTATTTAAAATATAAAATATTGAGTATCTATGCATTTGTATGTACTATATAAAAGATTGCATGTTATGCAAATTTCAACACCAAAATGAGGGGCTTACTCTAATAATTGTTGTAAATTTTTTTTAACAAGTACTAGCTAATTATATCATCTCAAAGCTACCAATACTTCCTATCCGTGCTGTCGGTGATTGGTGTATTCAGTGTAATGTTCCCCACACAGACTACGCTTTTCAAAACAAAGTATTGTTTTACACAAATCCAATTTGCTTTGGTTAACAATGCTCTATTAATATCCAGTGTCATTAATGCAAGCTCAAAACTCAAGTGCCACAGATAAAAGTGGTCAGTGTGGCCATGTGACTTCACAATGAACCAAGTCAGAACTGCTGATCCAAGTCAAAGAATTCAGTACCAGAACTAGCTCTGCATGTTCTTTACCAAAACTTCAAGACTGGGTTACAAAAGAATGTTTCACAAATAATAACACAGGCATTCCTTCAAATCCCACACAAACTAAGAGCTTGAAACATTTTAGATAAAATTCCCAGGAAACATATACATCTGTTAACAAGAAGCAGTAGCCCTAGGTAACCTTTATTTCTAATTTAAGGGAAGAAAACCCCAAAATTAGGAAGAACCTGGAGAAACATAGCAAGCAGCATGAGAACCAAGTCAATACTGGAAAAGCAATCAATCTGCATGAAAACCCATGAGTGGAGGGAGGGAGGGAGGGAGGGAGGGAGGGAGGGAGAGAGGGAGGGGAGGGATGAGCAAGCACTGGATGTTTCATGGGATTCTCACAGGAACAGATGCTGTCGTCAGTCATCTTTCCCATTTTCTGTTCAGGAACGCAAACTCAGATATGGCATATCCTTTTTCTGAAGATGTATTAAGTGGAATGATCTAGATTTAATCAATGGTCAAGAACTGCCAACTGACAGACCAACTGTTTGTTCATGGAAAGAATCCAGGGACGGTGGGGAAAAGCACAGGCCAGAGGGGAAGCCTGCTCTACTGAAAGAAGGGGTTTACTGCTTTTTCACTGAGTTTTCTCAAACTGGCTGTGGCTACCTCAAACTCCTCTGTGGTAACAGAGAGGCCACGCCTGTTTGAAATAACAGATCAGAGCCCCAAATCAGCAAAGGACTAGGAAATTCATTTGAATTTCTAGAAAAAAAGGGGGGGGGTAGCAGTAAGGGCAGATCTCCATATCTGAGCTGGCCCCCAAATGAAAAATAGTAGGGTAGACTTCCAGGAGCCAAACAACAGCTGTTGGCAGAGGCAGGTACAGAGCAGAGATAGCAGATAGCAGCTATTGCATGAGGTCTGAGCCTAGCAAGGCAGAACACACCTGTGTAATCCTAGCCTGAGCGGCACAGTACATCCCAGGTCAGTGTACCATACATAGTGAACTCTGTCTCAACAAAGGAAAGGGAAATCAGTTCCAGAATATTAAAAATAAAAATCCAAGGTCACCACAATGTATTAGCTACATTTACCCCTCCTCAAATTAATAGATGTGCAAACAAATGAGAAAATGTTCCTCATGTAAGTGTTTGTGATAAGGACCAAACATTCTTCTTTACAGGACACAAGTACTTCAAAATAAATATAAAAGAAGTCAAAGGTAAATTTGATTACTAACAGCATTCAGAGAAATGAAACCTTCATTGGAAACCTCAGAAATTCTAGACTTTGGTACATTTGAAAGAAAAGCACAATATTTGAAATGATAAAATTCACTGAATAGACTTCAGGTCAGAGTGGAAATAGATAGAGAGAAATAGATAAAATAACAAAATAACTAATTTACAGATGCAAGAAACTCAAAAACCTATAAAAGGAAAGTACATATTGAAGGCTAAAGGTAATGAGAAAATCTTCAGTCCTAGAGATGTTACCCAACCTCTGTTGGTTGACTTCTTCCCACCAACAATGGAGGCCAAAGACATTGGAATTGTATACTCAAAGGGCTAACAGAGAACCTGCCCACCAAGGCCACATCTGCAAAACTATCAAGTGTGAAGGAAAGACATCTTAAATAAAAACAGTATGTGTTGGTAGCTTGCTTCTATTACAAGAAGTTCTCAAGGTAGAAAAGTAACATTAGATGAAAGAGTAATTTTTCAGTTTTTATAAAGCTGTATGTTAAAAACAGTACAGCAATGTATTTGGGGTTTACCAATTATATAATAAAGATAAAGGCACTAGAGAGAAGTATTCTCTCTTAAGATGTCTGTATTTTAGCTGAATAAATTCACTATACCAAGGAGAGCAAGCACACCTAGCCCCATGCATAGTACACATCTTAGAACTCACCTCTTGTTTCAAACCTGTATCTTCAACAGAGGGGCAAAGTCTTACTATGATGTAAACTGTACAAGTTACGTTCTAATTAATAGCTACAATTTTCTAGGACTTGCCCCACAGTAGAACACATTTACAGAATTCTATCAGTGATTCATCCAGCCCTACTCTTCCCAGTTCTTGCCTACCTCCACAAATAGTATTTCCATTCTAAAGAACCGTAACATTTCTCTTTCCATACACACTCCATCCTCCCTTTAAAAACACTTGTACCTGAACCTCTGTTCTACCAACCAGCTCACCTTTGTAAAAATCATGCTCCACTTCTGTTGTCTGGGCTCCCACCTATAGTATGTTGTCCACACGTCAGTCAGTCATAGTTTTAAGTCATAATCATGACTTAAATCTCATGAAATCTGAGCTCAAAGCCCTCCCAATGTCTCCCCTATGTTACTCAGAGTAAAACCCCAAGTCTTTACCACCAACTGAAAAGTTCAACACTCATCTCTAACAACTTCTGTCTGTCTGTCTTCTCCCTTCAGTGTCGACTTCCCTGATCTCTAAATCACACCAGTCACATTCCCACCTCAGTCTCAGGTGCCAACCATTTGAGTCTAAGTAGTCAGCCTGGCATTTGCATGGGGTGATTCCTTTTCTCTTGGCTAGTGTCTTTTATTAATTAAGATCTTCCCCCAACCACTCTAAAATGGCAACCAGGCGACAATTTCTCACCCTGCTTTTGCTTCTTCACTGTTATAAATCCTGGGATTGCAGGCATGGGTTTGTTGCACACCTAGCTGTTACCACTGCCTAAGCCAGACTTCACCCTACCCTATTTGTCTATTGTCTCCTACAACTAGGAATTCATGTGACTTTATTTTGCTCTCTGCATATCCCCACACTTAGAATAGTGCTGCTGTTGATGCTCAGTAAGAATTTGGTGGATAACTGAATGTACACCCATGTCACTCAGCAAGGAACTAATTCAACTGGTATTAAGGACTTCCTAAACATATGCAAAATCTGATGAAGTCACTGCAAGCAAAGATACTAAACCTAAGAACCAAGAAACTCAACTCAAATATCTCAGGTTCTAGCTTCACAGGATAGGCATGAGCATAAATATACATAGATACTGCATCATTCGTGACTAGTAATGTACCGATTTTTTCTTTTGCTTCATTTTAGAGTACCAAATTTATCTTTTTACACATATAGTCAGTTGCTTATCTACTTGGAAAATGAATACAGAAAATGAAAGCCAGACTACAGAAGCCAGTAACATGGATTTAGCAGGCTGGAGCAGCAGCAAAACTGAAATCTGACTTTGCCACATGGAAATATTAATCAGGATACCACTTTCACTCATATCTGGAAACTATTCAGATATCACCCAAGTTGTGACCTAGTCTTGTTCTCCCAGGGTGACTTTCAAGGAATCAAGCTATATCCTGAAATAATGATTAGCAGGGCGGAGAAGCAGCTCAGTGTTAGAGGCAATGCTGCAATTGTTCCTTGTTTCACTTAAAGCCCTTGTTAAGTGACAGGAACTGCCAGCCCTGGTACATCAGTGAACAGATCCATACTAAGTACCTAATCTCTGTATGAAAATTAATGAAACAAAAGCTCTGATTCTGGTGAAGGATTAATTAACAATTGCATCATCTCAAGTATCCTCCTTCTCATTCTCAGATGTCAACACCCTGAGGTGATGATGGCAAAGTCTCCCCTTCCAGCAGCTCAAGAATCTCACAGCAGGTCTGAGAGATAAACGGAAAAATATGATACAGCAGAGAAAGACTCTGAAAAGTATTCTAGTATCAGACAGAAAAGTATGGCATAGCTCTACAGTTTAAACTGCTAATAAACCATTTCAGTACCTATCAGATCTTTTTGTTTTGTTTTGTTTTTTGTTTTTCTAGACAGGGTTTCTTGTATTGCTTTGGAGACTATCCTGGAACTAGCTCTGTAGACCAAGCTGGACTCTGCCTCCTGAGTGCTGGGATTAAAAGCATGCAATGCCAGGCATTCTATCAGGCCATTTTATTACTAGTAAATGTGTAAAAAAAAAAAATTCTTAGGAATGAAAAAAAAAAAAAAAAAAGCTCAGTGGTTAAAATACTGTTGCCTCCTAACTTCCTTCTCCTTTTATTAAAGAGAAAGGCAAAAATAGGTCACATCCAATGACTTCATGACATTAGCAAAGCGATTCAGAACAACTGCAAAGGTGATGTTATTTTTAAAAGACAGGAAAAGGCCAGATAGGGTGAAGTCTAGCTTAGTCAGTAAAGTAACAGCTAGGTGTGCCAGCCCATGCCTGTAATCCCAGAGCAGGGGCTCAGTGGCCAGCTAGCCTATAGCCTAATCTATGAGCCTAGGTCAGTCGAGGTGAATGGCTTCTGATAAACAACACCTGAGGTTGACACATACTTGCAGACTTGAAGATGTTTCATCACAGTAGTAGAATGGCTCCACTGAAACACTTTCCTAGGGTTCTAACTGGTTACAAAATATAGATGGATGAGAGTGAGGGTGATGGTGCTTTGAGTCCAGTAGCAGCAGACTGTTTACCACCCCACATTGGATAATTACGCTCCCAATCACCCTGGTAAAGCTGTCCATCTCGGTTTTTTTTTTTTTTTTTTTTTTTTGTACTCCACTTTCTATTTCTTCCTACTGGAGAAATCAATAATTTGGGGGGGGGGGTTAAAAAATCAATTCCTAGCATCATTTTTTAGAGTTTCTACCCTTTTATGAGAGAGTTTCACTATTTAACTCAGTCTGGTCTGGAACCATCTGAATAGCCATGGCTGGCCTTTATCCAAAAGGTGCTCCTGCCTCTGCCTCCCAGGAATACAGGCATGTGCCATGCCTAGTTTTGTGTCTAACTTCTTTAAAACTCTTTTGTACCCTTCTAAGATACTGCTTGCCAGGCTATTAAAAGTCCCCAACACAACTTTAGATGATCTCCAGGCCCAATACTTGACTGTGCTTTCTATTTCTTTATCAACCCAATCTTTCACTCATAACTAAAGGTACTTCGCACACGCACACTTTCTGCCACACTCCATGACTCTTAGAAGGTATCCTTACAAACAATACAACTAGAATTCTACTCATCACTATAAATCCATTCCACTTTGAATCTTTTCCATTTCAGGGAGCAGAAGAACCCCACTATTCAATTTCTCAAGTCAAAACCTGGGAGTCAGTCTCTCTCACATCTAATCTGTTATGCACAAATCCTAAATCAGACCAACAGTTTAAGATTCTATTCCAGTCACACCTTAGAATACATTCTCTGGCCAGCAAAGATGTACATATAAAATAGGTCATGCACTCTGTCGCACAGAACCCTTCAACAGCTTCCCACTACATTTACAATAAAATATACTGGTCTTTTATGTGGACACAGCACTTTTCTCTGCACTACCTTTGTAAATAGTCTTTGTTCTGGAATGTCATTCCACCCATCAACTTATCCTTCAGGTCTCAGCCCCAGTTCTACATTTATTTCTTCCCAAAGCCCAGTTAAAATTGGGTTCAATTATATCCTGATTCCTTTCACTGCACTGTTATGTTAATAATAACTATCATTTGTTTTATGCCTATGCAAGCAGACATAGTACTTGACTTGCTACTCACTTATGGTCACAGTCACCCCTTACTCAGTCAACAGCTCTGAACTGGAAAGCCATCAGCTTTCTTCCTAAAATGGCTCACAACACAGCATGGATATTAATCCCCCAGCAGTTGTATTATTAGGGGACATACTGTTAAAATGTCAGTGACAAAAAGGCAGCACTAGTCTTTTTTCCCCTAATACTGTTTGTAGAGCATTACCTTTTACTTCCCCTGATCTTGCATAGTTCTTTGCACCTGTTATTCAGACTTGCCTTACACTTCACGGACAGTATAGTGCTCAGCCACCAGAGTACAGTACATGACAATCAAATACTAGAACATCAAAGAAGTTCTAGATATCAGTATTAACTAAGAGCTAAGAGCATTCAAATTTCTGTCAATCTATATGGATGAGGAACCACTGACTAGAGACCCAGAGATCACCTTCATGTTTCTGTACTACTTAGCATGGCAGGCATTTAACCCGTGTCTGCTGCAATAATCTTCGATATCTGCTTATTTGTTAGTTAACACCATCAAGAACTTCTGGTTTCGATACAGACTCCAGAGTAGAGGCCGAGGGTCCACCTCAATGGAATAGCACCTATCTAGCATGTGCTATGGAAGCAAAGGGAAACAAAAAATAAAAACAAAAAATTAATTATGTTGTTCACTGCACAAGTGGCCTCTGCATTGAGCATTTTATAAACTACATCCATCTAATGATGTAATTAAGAGAATCTAAGATTGAAATTTTTGGAATTTAGGCTTGTACTTTGAGGACAGGGTCAATGTAAGAGAAAAATAAGAACCCCATTAGCAATGATATTCCACCAACTTAGCATGGCTGTGACCCATTATTTCTGTTGCATTTTTTTCTTTAATCTTTACAATAATCCCGAAAACTGAGAAAGCTGAGGTTGAGGGATTAGGTGACTTTCTCAACTATCACATAACTGATATGTGTCTATTTTTTTAGATACTCTAAACCAAACAAAACACCAAAACCCAAGCCACAAGCCACACACAAAATAAACTTGGCCTTAGAGGGCTTGAAGCGGGCACTATTACTGCCAAAAGAGAAACAGCAAAAAACTTTCATAAGACACACAACACCTCTCAAAAGACAACACCTTTCAACTTAAATCCCACAACTCATAGGCATACTGCTAAATTTGGCTTTACTGAAATGTATTTGTATAAAAATTTTATGCTCAAAATGCTCCTATAAAATACCATTTACCAACTCCATTTCTGTTTGAGCCTAAAAAGAACAAAGAGGAAAAAAGGAAAATAAAAGTGAATAAGTGTTTCAAAAGGTGTTTGGCCCCTGATATGACAAAATACAACAAGAAAACAGAAGGCTAAATGATGTCAATCTGTTAAACAATCCATAAGCTTTTAAGGGTTGGGACCTGTGCACTTATTTCAAACTGTGACTGTTACTTTATCACATTGGGACAAGTGCAGTCACTAAGACATGAATGTATGAGATCAAACCACCACAGTTAAACCAAATCACAAACTTTTTCACATTGATCATCTCGACCTGTGTGTGGTACCAACTCTGAAGTCACAAAATTCCATTATAGACTTGCTGAAGCAGATGTCAAGTAATTCAACTCATAAAAAAGTTAAATATTAATCAGGTTCTCCAAAGCATCAATGTTATCTTCAAATAATTATCCGAATCCCAAGGAAATAAAAGCCTTATGAGTTCATAAAAAATAAAAAGTCAATAAGAGTTTACAAAGTAAAAGGATTTGCACAAAAAGACCCCAGACTATTTCTGTGGACATTCTTGAGGGGGAAAAAATAAAATCCTTGTGTCTCCTTTTTTTTCCCCCTTTAAAGACTCAACTGTGTCATTTTTAAAAATACGGCCTTTTTACATATTTTATGTGTATGAATATTCTGCCTGAGTGTGTGAATGTACACCACATGCATGCTTGGTACCTATCAAAATCAGAAGGTATAGAACCCTCCCTGGAAGTGGGTTACAGATGGTTGTGAACTCGCTTGTGGTACTGGAAACTGAACCCTCCTGGCTCTCTGCAAGAGCAACAAGTGGTTTTTAATTTCTGAGCCATCTCTTAACCACTGGCATGCACTGGTACAGTCCTCTTTCCCATAAGTTTACATTACAAACAAACAAAAAATCGATCATCCTATTTCCCCCAAATGTGAAATTTGTATAGTCTCCAGGTATGGTGTCAAATGCCTGTAATCCTAGCGCTGGGAAGCAGAAGCAAGTGGATGGCTGAGTTCAAGGCCAGCCTGATCTACATAACAAGCTCTTGGACAGCCGGGGCTACAGAGAGAGACCCTGTCTAAAAATAGTAAATAAAAGTAAAAAAGGAAAAAAAAAGATACAGAGAAAAAGTATTTCTATACTCCTCTGCAAATCCAGGATTGCAAAAAAAAAAAAAATGGGGCTTTAATAATTAATAGAGTACAAACACATGCTATTAAGATTTTCCTTCAAACGTCAACCTTTCCCCTCAGGATCCCTAATGGATATACATAAGCCATACAGTACAATCTAAAAAGAACCCAGATGGTAGTAGGCTCTCTCCACCCTGCCCCAAGAGAGCCTCTTCGAAACCTCCTCCACACTCCCTTTTCTGGGCTCTAAACACACGTGGAACTCAAGAGAGGCGACACACTGTCAGGATGATGGGAAAAAAAAAAAAAAAAAAAAGACAGGGCACACAAGATACATAACTGGATGGGAAAGGGTGCTAAGTGCTGCCTCCGCTGTATCGCATAACCAGCGTAACCCGCTGCAAACTTTTGAAGGATTAAGTTACATTCCGCTGCAATTCCACACTTGACAGTTGAATCCAGAGATGCCAGCGAGTCGTTCCTGGGGGTCTCGGGCTGCCACCTCACCAGGGACAGTGGGCGGCTGCATCCTGAAGCCAGCACGCACCAGGGCATGGGAAGGGAGGAGGGTCTGGGCGAGCTCACCTTTTCCAGCTCATCGTGGAGCTCTGCCAGGCTGGGCCGGAGCAGCTTCTCGCCCAGCTGCGCGGCCGTGTGCCGATAGTGGTCGATCCTGGGCACTGCGTCCATAGTGTTGTGGCCGAAAGTGCGCAGGTAGTAGGTGTTGGTGTGGGTGTCATAGTAGTACTGCTGATGGTGCCCGCTGCCGCCGCCCGAGTGCAGGCTGCTGCCTTCGCTCAGCACCGTGTCCCCGCCGTTCTGGAAGCTCACGTTGGGCCCGTCGCCTCCGACCCCCGCCGCATCCGACAGGCTGTCGTCCGCGGACGACGAGGCAGCCGGGTCCACGAAGTTCACGCGGAAGCGGCCCTTGGCTTCCTCGCTGCCCTTGGCAGCGCCGCTCTCACTGCTGGCTTTCCCGGCCGCCTGGGTCTCCTTGCCCGCCGCCCCTGCCCCTGCAGCCGCCGCCGCCGCCGCGGCCCGCCCGGCGTTCTCGGAAACCACGTCCACCTGGAAGCGGCTCTGGCTGGGGGTGGGCCCCAGAGGTCTGCCCAGCCCATCGCCCCCTGCTGCGGCTCCCTCTCCGCGCACCCCGCCGGCCTGGCTCCCGGCCGGAGCATCCTCTCGACCGGAGGAAGGCACGGCAGTGCCGGGCAGGTCCACCCGGGAGACAGCCGGCGGCGCGTCCCCATCCCGGGCGGGCCGCAGAGCACCAGGCGAGGGTGCCGCGGGCCGGGGCTCCATCTCCGCCCGACGCTCGGGGAAGCTGCGGAGCGAGCGGGGCGGGTGAACGCTGCCTAGAGCGCGGCTCGGCTCGGCTCCCGGGCCGGCGGTCCCCGCTACGCAGCCCGACGAGACAGTCACAGCGCCGCCGCCAGCCCGCGCGCGGCACGCTCGCCGCCAGCCGCCGAGTGCCCGCGAGTGCGGCCGGCCCGCGGTTTAAAGGCGCGGCGGGGCCGCGGCCGCGCTCGGTGCAGCACGCGGGAGGCGGGGCCGCTCAGCCCGCCCCTCGGCCCGCCCCAAGCTCTGCGCCGGCCAGCCTCGCGCGCCGCGCCGCGCCGCGCCGCGCCGAGCCCGGAGCGCGAGCAAGCGCCGGCCTCCGCAGCGCAGCGAGCAGGCGCGGCCGCACGCGCCTCCGCGCCGACCTGCGCACCGCCGCCCCTTCCGCCGCCGCCGCCCGCTCCACGTTGTTCTCAGCGTCCCCTCCCGCTTGCCCGCCCGCAGCCCGGGCCCTGGTGCCCCCCGTAGCCGCAGCCGCCGCGGATGCTCCCCCTGCAGCACCGGCTCCACCGACTCCTCTCGCGGCTTTTTTTTTTTTTTTTTAAGTTCTAAACTCGCAGTACTTGGGGCGAGGCGAAGCGAGGCGGCGAGATCTCGCGAGAAGCTCCAGGGCCTGTGGGCGGTTTCCCTTAGGGCGCGTGGTACCCAGGCCCGCGGCGCTCCGGCTGCGGGTGATGCTGGGGGCTTTCCTGTTGGGCCCGCGCGCGCTTCCGGAGGCGCTGGCCCAGGCGCGCTCCCGCCGGGGCCTGCGCGCACCCCGACCCTGGCGGGCGCCCAGCTGGAGAGCCCCGCGCCAGCGTTTTAGATTTGCATAACCAAAGAGTAATTCCAGCCGGGATGCGGTGGGTGTGTCCCGCACTTGGGTGACACCTTTAGTTTTAAAAAGCTGGTGCTTGAAGGTGACAGGGGAACCTCTTGCCCACTTAGCAAGACAATTTTTAACTTCTGTGTTAGGAAACGTAGCTGTCAGGATGCAGTGACTGCAACAGCCAATGCTACAATTAACGAGTTTTTCGTTTGGCTGCGTTAGTGAAGAATTCCTCGATTTTAACACAAGCTGCACAGACTCTGCAGGTTTGTTGTCTCTGAAAATGTAGAGGAGCACCTGTTTTCCAACTTAGTATCAATATCTTCCTTTAACTTAGAGCCCTACGAGAAACTGAGTCACCACAGTAGTTTTCTGGGGTCATATGTGTTTACATTTAAAGAACTTTAGGAATAAAGACCATCTCTTGCCGGATACTTTAAGCAAGACCAACGTCAAAGACCTCAGAACCTGGCTTTGCAAAAACCGAAAACTTGTGAAAAAAAAGCAGACAGTCAAAAACTTAAAAACCTCCAGCTGCGGTGATTAGCCCTTGACAATTTATCAGCTTGTTGTCATCATCTGTATTTTAAAGACAAATCAAAAAGGACAAATCAAAAAGAACAGATCCTGGCTCATACACTCAGAGCTTCTAAAACTCCTTAAACTTTACTAATATTAACAGAAAACCAGAAGCAGCCAGAAAAATCCAGTGTTCTTTCAAGCAGTGTAACTTTCTACTAGGGAATACTGCTGTCCTTGTACCAGCTTTGTACTGTACCTTTCAGCCTACAGCTAATTTATGGCTGTTAGAATTCAGCATTAATTTACTGAACAAATGCTGATACACCTGCTGTGAGCTTCCCCGTGTCCTTAGGATATAGTTAAACCCATCTCATGGGTGTCATGAGAATGAATAAGGTAAAGAGATAAGACATATAGCCTGTCTGTCAGAAGAAGCAAATGCTAAGGGAAAAGCGTAGAGGGATGGGATTGGGATGGTAAGTCTTCCTTAGTATGACATCATCGAGGTGACCTTTGAGTGGAGAAAGCATTTTATGCAAATATTTTGGAATGATCTGTTCTAAGCAGAGAAAGCAAAGGCCCACAGAGTAGGAGTAGGGTAGGCATGGGATTGCACATAGGGCAGTTTGATTAAAATGTCTTAAGAGGGGGAGAGAATCAAAGAGAGGGGGAGAGAATCAAAGGTAGCAGGATCAGAGTGTGAGAATGGGGGAAACGTGTCTGGCCTCTGGCTGTTGGATATGCTGTGACTTTTAGTCTGAGTGTAGTTCAGACTTCCATAGAAAAGAAAACATAGACTGGATGATGTAAGCAACAGAAAATTGTTTCATAGCTCTGGGGCTCTGGAATTCTGAGATTGGGGTCTCAGTGTGATCACAGACAGCTGCCTTCTCACCATGGCCTTACACGTGGAGAGTGTCCACTCTGCTGCTGCTCCCTATCCTCACAAAGACACAGTTGCATTGACCCCAATTTCATCCCTGGGGGCTCATTTAGCCTTTCCAATTCATTCATGTGGGTACATGGGGGCTAACTTCAACTACAAATGTTTGGGCTGCACAGTTCAGTCCATAGCAGCTGTCAAATCACTGAAGAGTTCCAGGATGGAAAAACATCTTCCATATAGAATTATGTCCAACTTAACTGATGTTTCAGGAAAGCTGTCTCATAATGTCATGATGGAGCTGAAAAAAAATCCATATCCCTATTGTAGTTTACTTTTTCCTGTTTGGCTACACACACAACACTATATTAAGCCTACAGTGTTCAGATCAATAATGTTGGGCAGTTTTGTTGCCTAAGAGAAATAGACTATGCCACATAACACGTGTATGGTGTAAACTATATACCTAGTAGGTTTGAGTATGTAAGTTCTACAGTGATCTGTCAAAATTGCCAAACACACTTGTGCCTGTAGGTAACCAACACAGAGGACCGATGTAATTGCTCTGTAGGCAAGGAAGTAAGTGACAGAAAGATCTGGATGTATTCAAGTGTCCTATAACAACCTCTAAATGGACAGTGTGACTTTGGCTGTGGTGGTTAGTAGTAGAAAGTGGGGTAAGTGTTTGGGTGGAGAGGCAATAGCATTTGCAGATTCAAGGGTGAAAATATTAGTAGCTATTAACGTTAGAAAAATGTATGTCTTGGATACTGGACTAAGCATGTTACATCATAGTCTTAATGGCACAATGCTACGAGGAATAAAAAGGCATTACCCTCATGGTGTATGTTAAAACTTAGTTCAGTAGGGAAATAAGTAATTCATAACTCAGTGACCAAAGGTAAAAGGCAAGAGGAAGAAGAGACCTAAAAGAGGAGAAGAAAAGTAGCTGAAGTCATTGGGAAGCAGCACCAAGAAGAGTTGAATATATTGAATTATGTAACAGGATTGGCCAGGGGAATGGGAGTGGGTAAGATTCCAGGAGAATTGATCCAAATATGCACAGGAAATGTAGAAACACGGGGAGAGGGGGGTCTCATTTAGTTAACTGTCACTCGTGTGGCTGTCAGATTTGCCAGGTGCCAGCTAAGAGACTGGACACAAAAAGATTCATTCATCTTCAGTGACAAAGAGGAGGACCCTTGCACTGTTTTGTTCATTTTTCCACCTTTTGCTAGTAGCCGATGTGTTATCAGCAAACTTAAGCAGTTTGCACCAAATGCACATAGATTTGGAGGCTAGATAGGTCTTAGGTGGTTATAGCAAACTTCTCACTTTACAAATGCTGTGTCCTGATTAGCTTTATGGTCAACTTGCTACAGCCTAGAGTCACCTGGAAAAAAGGAACCATGCTGGAAGAGTTGCCTGGATCAGGCTGGCATGTCCGTAGGGCATTGTCGTGATGCCCAATGGATAGAGGAAGGTTCAGCCCACTGTGAGTAGTGGTTGGCCCTATAAGAAAACTTAGCTGAGCGTGAGCCTAAGTAAAGTCAGCTAGCAAGCAGCATCTGTAGTGGTTCCTGCAGTACTTTCTTTGACTTAGGTCCCTTCCCTGGTGGGAGTAATGCTGTATGAAATAGCAAGCAGTTCTGCTCTCGTGTTCCTGCTCCAACGTCTCTCAATAGACTGTGACCAGGGAAGTCTCAATCAATTGAACCCCTTGTTCCCTAAGTCACTTTTATCACAGCTGAAGAAAGGAAGTTAGAACACTAAGGTACTCTAAATGGAGGCATACATTCTGGCTAGGCTCTATAATTCTGTATCTGTGGTGTGAGAATAAATAAAGTACAAAACCACATAGGACCTATCAATTGTTTTGTTTTTGAGACGGGGTTTCACTGTAGCCCAAGCTGGCCTGGAACTCACTCTGTAGGCCAAGTTGTCCTTAGAGTTACAGCAGTTCTGTGACTGCCTGCTAAGAGCTAGGGTTACAAGCCTGAGCTGCCGCCTGACTTCATGTGAAACCTTTAAAATGTGTGCACATGTGCATGCGCGCGCGCGCACACACACACACACACACACACACACTCAAGCCAATGAGTTGAGTTAGAAAAACTGACATTCTACCTGGTTGTGGTTTTATGTTTTCACTAGCTGGCATTAAGCACACACATGAAGTCAGCAGTATTTCCCTTGAGAAAGAAAGTGATTATCCTATCATGGAAAAAAGAAAACAGATGCCCTGGAGAAGCTTGTTCGTGCTGTACGTGTTTTGTTTTTTTACTTAAGTCCCATTCACATTCTTCTTTCATTAAAAATATTGTAAGTATTTCCAAATCATTATTCACCATGAATACAAACCTTATTATCCTTTTCACAGCACAATATTAAAATTCATGTTTATAAGTTATCTCTTTTAAAATATATAACTCAAAGCTATCTATCATCTATGTGTCCTCTCTCTCTCTCGTGTGTGTGTGTGTGTGTGTGTGTGTGTGTGTGTGTCTGTCTGTCTGTCTGTCTGTCTGTCTGTGTGATGGTACAACCTTGGCTGTACTATCTCAGGAGCTGTCTAACTTGTTTTTTGAGATAGTCTTCTAACTGGGCCCTTGGGGTAATTGATTAGACCAAGCTGGCTGGCCAGCTAGCTCCAGGGATTTGCCTGTCTCCACACCCCAACTGGGATAACAAATCACTCCATCATGCCTAGCCTTTTATATGGGCACTGGGGATCAAACTCAGGCCTTCATGCTTATGGGGTATTTACTCCACTTACTAATCTATCTTCCCAGCTAGGCCTGGTCACTCTCATCTTTAATCCGGCCACCCAGGAAGCAGAGGCAGACAGATCTCTGTGAGATCAAGGCCAGCCTGGTCTACAAAGAGAGTTGCAGGACAGTCAGAGTTGTTACACAGAAAAACCCTGTCTCAGGACAACAAAAATTAGTTGATATTCTATTCAGAGAAATTGCCATTAGGTAAATCTTTTTTTTTGTCTTTTTTTGTTTGTTTGTTTGTTTGTTTTTGTTTCATTTGAGACAGGGTTTCTCTGCGGTTTTGGATCCTGTCCTGGAACTAGCTCTGTAGATCAGGCAGGTCTTGAACTCACAGAGATCCAACTGCCTCTGCCTCCTGATTGCTGGAATTAAAGGTGTGAGCCACCACCACGGGTGAGGCAAACCTTTTAAGTGAAGTCTTTTGTCTGGAGGGAGGTTGGTGTAATGAGGCTTTCTCTGTCCCTCTAGCCAACTCCCAAACAGCAACACTTACTATTAAGTATGAAAACTTGGTCTTAGCTTAGGCTTGTCCCACTCACTCTTACAACTTAAATGAACCCATTTATATTAATCAATGTTCTGTCACTATCGTCCATCCTGCTTCTTCTGCATCTCCCCCCTTAAGCCCCTCACCCCAGCTTGTGGGCCTAGATTCTTCTTCCCACTTCCCTGAATGGAAGTCCAGTCTATTCTCCCTGCATAGGTATTGCCTGTTTAGCTTTTTATTAAACCAATCATAGTGACATATCTTTAAACAGTGTAATCAAATATCAAATAACATGTGTGTGTGTGTGGAAGGGGCGGGATCTTTTAACTTTTTCCTTTTGCTTCTCAGGGATATTTAAGCATTTTTAATTACAACACAACTGATGCTTCAATGTGTTTTTTGTTTGTTTTTTCTGGTAATGAAATTTTAAAAGCAGTTCTTAATTGTCATTGTTCAGCTACTTCGTGTGGAAACTCAAGCAGTGTCCACAGATGATTCTTTCTTATTTACTTTCAGACCATTCTGGAAATTTTTCTCTGCTCTCTTTAAGACTAATAGGTGCTTACTCTAAGGCCAAAGAATTATGAGTTCAAAGACAACCTGGCAAACACAGTGAGACCTTCACTTAAAACAAAACAGAACCTAATAGATCCTAATACACCATAGAGGCCCGATATATTATTACTGTATATTATAGAGCCTAATATACTGCAGAATTGCACTAGAGTTTCAAAAACAGAGTTATAATATATACACTTGTAATGTTAAAAAGCAGCTCTCAAGAGAAAGACACCATGTGACAGAGTTTGGGTAGAGGGATTATTTTTTTATTTCAGGAAGGTGAATGGGAGGAGGGGAGACTGGCCCCAGGGGACAGGAGAGGCAGGAGAGGAGACAGAGACAATGACAGAGACAAGAGATGAGAGAGAGGGACGGGAGGTGGGCAGGGCCCTTTTAAAAGGGAACGTAATGAATGTGCACAGGTGGTGCTCTTAGTGGCTGCAGCTGAGGGTGTATCCTGTCAGAACCCCAAGGACAGGCAATGCAGGGGATAATGACAAAGTACCTTTAATGAAGGTGTCTGAGGTGGTGTGTGCAAAGGAATTAGAAGCTGGAGAGAATTGCCACAAATACCAGGCCACCTTGAACTGTGCAGTCAGGCTCAGCTGGCTATAGCACAAGAACTTATCTGAAATAAAACAACAAAAATATCCACCTCAAGCTGTATGTGGAGTGTTGGCATTTGGGTATAAAACTAGTTCTTTAGGAGGCTGACCCTGAAGGACAGTTAAGTTTCAGGTAAACTGAGTGTAACAGTTTGAGTAAGAATGACTCTTACAGGCTCATACATAGATTTGAATGCTCAGTCACCAGGGAGTGGAACTCTCTGATAGGATTAGAAGGATTTGGGGGCGTGGCCTAATTGCAGGAAATGTGCTGTCATTGGGCTTTGAGGTTTAAAAGCCCAGCCGAGGCTGGCTGTGTCAACTCTCCCTCAGCAAGTGGACCAGGGTATATATAGCTCTCACTACGGTCGTAGCACCACGTACAGTGCCATGCTTCCTGCCTTGGTGATAACGGACCAAGCCGCTGACTATAAACAAGCCCAACTAAATGATTTATTTTATAAGAGTTGCCTTGGTCATAGTGTCTCTTCACAGCAATAAAAAGTAACTAAAACACTAAGATATATAAACTCAAACCCCCATTTTAAAAAAAAAAAATCTAGGAGCTGGAGAGTAGTTAAGAGCACTTCCAAAGGACTCAGGCTCAATTCCCAGCACCGATATGGCAGCTCACAGATGTCTATAACTCAAATTCTAGGTCTAGATCTGGCACTCTCATACAGACATACATTGAGACAAAACACCAATGCACTAAAAATAAATAAAATTTTAAAAATCCACCTTTGTTATAATCAGTTCTAAAATATGAAACTATAGAAATATATATATATATATACAACATTTCAGCTAAGACCCCAAGTAATTAGGCATTTATTATTTATCATTTTTTAATAATAAACATGATACAGGTTGACATTTTGTGCTTTGCAGTATTGGGAATTGAACCCAATGCATCATTCATGCATGGTAGGCAAGTACTCTGAACTCTTTCCTTAGCCCTCAATAAAGATACAAAATAGACATAGAGAAGAACAAAATGAAAGCAATACTTGCAATAATGTCACCTAAATGTAACACCTTTTGGTTTTGACATTTAAAAAAAAAAAAAAGTCTTGTATGTTTTTAAAATTTACCAATGAAGTGGTCACTTTGCCACATGTAAAACTGGATGTCTTACTAGCGAATCTTTCTATTAGCTTCATAAGACTGCATCATTTACATGTGCCACAATTCACTAAATCTGTTATGCTTGAACATTTATTTCCTTGGTAAATAATAGAAGAAAAGTTGTATTTGATGCCTTTGTGTGCACACCGTGCCTGGGTCATGCCTGGCTTCCACATCAGACTATAGGCAGACTGCACTTTGGGCTTTTATAATTTTCTCCCTGATTGATTTTTCCTAAGGATAAATTCCAGGAAATAAAATAGCAGGATGTGTGTATTTTAAAACTTGACATACATTGCAAACAGCTGATCATCAGGAGAGTTATTCTCTTGGCACTCTATCTGACTGCTGTTTTCTGTTACCCCCACAACTTCTGAAGATGATCCCCTCCTCAGCCTACAGCATCCTGATCAGCAAAAGTTAATTTAATTTTCAGATCTTAGACTTAGCAATCTAAGGATACACTTTTAAAGTTATCTGCCCTAATCCCATCCCCAAGTGGTGCTTACCTGTAATTCCAGCTACTCTGGTGAGGTGGGATCTTCATCATTCAAGGCCATTCATGACAATAGAGTGAGACTTTTTCTCAGGAACCAACCCTCTGCCAAAGAACAGCCTTTAGTCATCATTTATGTACCTTTCCTTTGAATTGCCTGCTGATGCCTGGAGCAGACATTTGCTGGGTCCTAAAAATCTGGCTTCTATCCTGTCTTCATGTGAACATACACATGCTTTTTTATTCTTGTTTATTTGTCTCCCCAACACACACACACACACACACACACACACACACACACACACACACACACACATTTATTTTGTAGGGTGAATGATTACCTCTGCTTACAGTTTTGGAAGAACAAAATTAGGACCTTGCCTGGTCCAGCCAATTTGTGAGCACATCGCCAATATGTGCCAACCTGACTCTTATGTTTTGAAGTCCTGGTGGTGTGATGCAAAATAAGAAAACAAGTCAATTTGCTGTCAGGGTTACTTCGTCCTAACTCAGCACCTCCTCAGTAGGGACCTGTTATGCTTGGGGTAGTCCAACTGGGTGACTGTCTGGCCAAGAGCCAATACAAAGGCCTTGGCTGCCTGGGACAAGTCTAAACAGATCCAGCAGAGAGTACTGGATGGGCATGGCTGAGGAGTTAGCACCCTCCTGATTTTAGACTGACCCTCTGCAAATCCTGCCTTGCTATTTTCTTTTGAGGTACATCACCCGAGACCCTGAAAGCTCTCTCCCCAGTCTGCTCCCAGGGACTGCCATGCGGTTCTGTTAACAGCATTCAGAGAACTGCACAGATGTCCCAGCAAGACCTTGTGAAGCTACTCCTCTTGTCTTCTTTGTATCCAGCTCTTTCTTTTTCGCTTTCCAAAGCAATATCCATTTAGCAATTTACCGTGTTTTAATTAAACACTGTTGGCTTGCAACCAGGAATCAGCATCTACACAGTATTTTTGATTTTTATAGATTATGGCTACAAAACTTAAACTAAATTGGTTTTTTAGGGTTTGTTACTTGCATTGTAGTTTTTTGCTATCACGCTGTTAACCTTCAGTTATTAACAAGCTCAGTAGGGTTTTGCTGTTTTTCTGGGATTTCTTGATAGGATGCTTGGAGAATTCTTTGTTGTCAAAAATCATATGAATAAAATGAGTCACAAGGTAATATATATTTCAACTCCCGGGATCTTCAGGTATAGGCTAGATACTTGGTAATGGTGGTAAAAAGGGAGAAGAATGAAAAGCTTACAATTTACACACACACACACACACACACACACACACACACACACACACACCACTATTCTATAAGGTAAAATGTTATAAAATGTTAGCTACATATTTTCAATTTATAGTTATAAATATATTTTCAGATTCATCTTCAACATAGTTATCATGATAGAATACATTAATATGATTAATTAGAGAACCTGGAAATTTGTGAGATAAATTTATCGTGAAATGTAATGTCCTTGAAAAAGATTGTCCTGTATCTAATTTAGGAATGAATATCAGAAATTCTGTCCTGACAGAGGAATTAGAAATTCTATCTTCTAATCTAAATATAACACTTCTTCTTGAGACTGGAGCATGCCTTTGCTATGGGGATTTGGACATAGTTCCATATTTAGCCTCTCTATGCTTTATTTTTGGATTATTAATGTGTAAACCTTGGGATTCTTCCTGCAAGCATATGTGTGATTCTGTACACCAGCATAAGATATTTCTTGGTATTATAGTCAACAAGCCTTTGATTATAAGATGTTTATTGGGTGGATTGTTTGTTGGCCTGTTTTTCATTTTACTTTTGTATTTTGGTGGGGTTTTGCTTTGCTACTATTGGAAAAACTGTTTAGTGCAGTTGGAAACTAAACCAAGGCTTGAATATCCTAAGTACATATTCTGCCACTGAACCATATTCCTTACTCTGTTTTATTTTGGATTTGTTTATGTGTTGCAAGATGGTTTCACTATGTAGAATGGTATAACCTTGAACTCTGGATGTCTTGCCTTTCCTCCTTGATGTGTAGATTACAGTATGTTCAGTCTCATTATAAGGGAAGGGCATTTATGGTAGCCTTTTCACTGCTGCTCAAATTGTTAGTTGAGGTCAGTCTTGTAGGTCTCTGGACATTTCTCTAGAGTCAGTTTTCTCTTTTATGGTATTTCTCTCTCTCTCTCTCTCTCTCTCTCTCTCTCTCTCTCTCTCTCTCTCAAATCCATATATGAGTGAGTACATACCATGTTCCTCTTTTTGTGACTGGGTTATCTCATTCAGAATGGTTTCTTCAAGTTCCATCCATTTGCCTGTGAATTTCAAGATCCCATTGTTTTTTTTCCGCAGAGTAGTAGTCCATTGTGTAAATGTGCCACATCTTCTTTATCCATTCAACAGTTGAGGGGCATCTAGGTTGCTTCCAGGTTCTTGTTATTACAAATAGTGCTGCTACAAACATAGTTGAACAGATGTCTTTGTTGCATGGATGTGAATCCTTTGGGTATATGCCTAAGAGGGGTATAGCTGGGTCCTGAGGTAAACTGATTCCCATTTTCCTGAGGAACCGCCATACTGATCTCCAAAATGGCTGTACAAGTTTGCACTCCCACCAGCAGTGGAGGACTGTTCCCCTTTCTCCACATCCTCTCCAGCATAGGTTGTCATTGGTGTTCCTAATTTTAGCCATTCTGGCAGGAGTAAGATGGTATCTCAAAGTTGTTTTGATTTGCATTTCCCTGATAGCTAAGGGTGTTGAGTACAAAGAAAGTAACTTTTTAAGTTAGTTTTTTTATGGCAAATATTTTTCTAATCTCAAAGTTAATAATTTTACATTTCATTTTGTAACTTTTTTATTTCTGTTAATATTTTTTTCTGTTATTCAGGTTACACATAACACTCAAATCATTGAGAAGCCAATGTTATGAGCCGTATGTATCATATAATAATGACATGAATTGAATTATAAATTAGTCCTCTATATTTCTCAAAGTTAGTGAGAACACTCCTAGAAAGAAACCCTGAACATGCATGAATGTTGTGAATTTTAGTTGTCAAAACAAAAACATGTTCAACATTTAAGCTACTTCTGCCACCTTCCTTCAAGCACCTGAAAAAGTTAATAGGTAGAAAAGCTTCATTACAAAAATCATTATCAAATATTATTTGGTCAAACATAAGAACATCCTGTCTCCAGCTTCCCTTCTAACCAACAGCCCTCATCTTACTAAAGACTCCATATCACAGGCCAGAAGTACTCACTTTACCCAAGGCTAACTATTAGCTTTCAGTAACAAAATTAAGCAGATTTATCTGGACCTATAATAAGGATTGTTTTTTGGGGCACAAGTCTGTCATCCCCAATCTTGAAAGGCAAAGCCTGGTGGATTGTAGCAAGTTTGGGACCAGCTTATTGAGACGTTGCCTTAAAACAAACAAATGCTTGTATCATTATTTTTACAGAATAATTGAAACATAATCTAAGCAAAACACTAAGGTGTCTAAGTGAGTTGGTATTTTAATACATAAACATAGTCTGTGTGACACAGTACATGTGCACCTAGCCCCCACGTAGTTCTCAGGAAAAATGTCTTCAAGTTTAACCCACAGAAACACACTGGAAAAATCTAAATAGTAACACTGAGGAGCATGGAGAACAGCCAACCATTCCAGTCTTTCTAAGTTTATGAATGTGTTATTGTTTCCTGCATGTTGTAAAGCTATTTACAAGTGCTCAGGTAAGATTAAGTAATGAAACATCAAACCATTACTGCAGCTTTGCTTTGGTGGCCTGGGAACTGCAAACTACAAACAAGGCTTGGTTGACTGTCTATCACCACTGGAGTGACCTGACTTCTCCAGCATTCAACTGGTAGCAGTATAAGGGCATTGGGATGGAATCCTTTCACATCAGAATAAGAGAATTCTGCTGACTGTCCTCTACCATATGTCTGAAGATGGTCTATGTTTACAACATGTATTGTTTTCAATAAAAAAAAACTCATTAAACTTTTAACTAAATGCAGTATATAGAGTTGAAAAACTATACAATTTTAAGAATTGCCTCAATTTTTACACCCACTCTTTCATTTATATTGCTTCGAGAAAACTGCTTAGCCTGTTTTGCTTCTAGAAATTAGATGGCAATTATAACACTTCTTAAGACAGTATATTAAGAATTCTGCTTACAGTGTTTAATCCTCCCTCTCCAGCATAGTTGTTTTTCGTGACTTCCTTCTGAAAATGGAGACTGAGCTGAACATAGCATCCATCATTATCTCATCCTTGATGGTAGGGGGTTGCCCTAGGACCAGCTGCTTCAAGATGCTGCCCCTTTGACTTCTCTGGCATAACTCTTAAATTGTAAACTGAAATAAACTCTCCTTTCAGGTATTTGTATCATGATAATAACAGCAACAGAAAAAGAAACTAAGATAGCTACATTTCTCCATCTCCTTGTATGTCTCCCAAACTGAATCACTGACTGGTAATTCAAACTATCTTTTCTTAATGTATAGCCCAAAGCCCCATAAGACTGACCTACTATCCTCCTGCTGGTAAAAAAAAAAAAAAAAAAAAAACAGTCATGTTTACTGCCCTAATGAAAGTTCTAGAATCTCTGAGCTCAGGATTCCTTCCCTACTGTGTAAGCAGGTGTCTGTCCTATGGGTCTCTCCATGTCACTCTTTGGGAATCATATGTAAGTAACTGCTACAGATGGCTGATATGGCTGTAAACTAGTCCCCATTTTCTGACCCTGGAGCCTTCTGTCTCCTGATAGACCCATGACACACTGCAGTAGTCTATTTTGTTAGCTTGCAAGTAAGATAAAATCTCAGAACCTTCATTGGTTGGGACTAGATGACAGGTAGCAGGCATACACATTTCTGCAGAGAGACATAGTACGTGATCTCTCATGTGAGCATCTTTGGTTTTTGTTGTTGAATCTCTTTGCAGGGGAAAACCCATTTTGATCTTGAAGGCCACACAAAAGCAGTTTGGGGGCAAGATTTGCCTCATGGGCTGTAGGTTACTGTCTTCCAGTGTAGAGCTACTGATCAGAGAGCTGTTCTGCTGTCCCAGGCATTTCCTGGAGCTCTGAGTCATGACAGCTTCTTTTCTCAAAAAAAAAAAAAAAAAAAAAAAAAAAAATTTCATTTAGTCTGACAATTTCAGACATGTTTACACTGATCATATCTATCCCAACTCCCTGTGCCCACTCTTCTCAGACATATCCCAGCATGTGTTCCTCATTCCCACCATTCCCACTTCCATATCCTCTCCTTTTTGGTTTCTTTTACAAAAATGATTTTCCCTATGACTCGGTATTTAATTTATTTATTTTTCTTATTTTACATATTAATCCCAGTTCCCTCTCCCTCCCTACCTCCCTCCACCCCTCTCTTCCACCCTCCCATTCCCCCACCACCACCGCCTTCCCCTCCTATCCCCTCCCCACTCCCCATGTAGAGTGATGTCTTCCAGGAGGGGCCATCTAAATCTGTCAAGTCATTTGGAGTACAGACTAGGATTTCTCTTCTGTCTCTAGGTTAAGGGAGTATCCCTCCATGGGGAATGTGCCCCTAAAGTCCTTTTATGCACCAGGAATACATCCTGGTTCTACTGTCTGAGGTCCCTTAGACTGCTCAGACCTTCTAGCTGAGACCCATGTTCAGGGGGTCTGAGTCAGTCCCATGCTGGATTCCCAGCTATCAGTCTGGGGGCCGTTAGCTCCTCCTTGTTCAGGTCAGCTGTCTCTATGTGTTTCTGCAGCATGGTCTTGTCCTCCTTCTCTGCATCTGGATTCTAGTTCTGCTCAGTGTTTAGTTGGGGGTGTCTGCTTCTGTTTCCATCAGCTACTAGATGTGGGCTCCATGATGGTGGGTAAGTTAGTTGTCAATCTCATTATCAGGGAAGGGCATTTATGGTAACCTTTCCATTGTTGCTCAAATTGTTAATTGGGGGTCAATCTTGTAGGTCTCTGGACATTTCTCTAGAGTCAGTTTTCTCTTCAAACCTATAATGGCTCCCTCTTTTATGGTCTCTCTCTCCCTCTCTCTCTTTCCTCTCTCTTTTCTCTAGTCTATTCCTCCTCTGACTCAATCTTCCTAGTCCCATGTACTTTCTTCTCCTCCCCTTCTCTTTCTCCTAGTTCCCTCTCCACTCACTGCCCCCCTCCCAATATGCTCAGGAGATCTTGTCCCTTTCCCTTTCTGTGAGAGACCTTATATGAATCTCTTAAAATCCTCCTTGTATCCTAGTTCCTCTGGTGGTGTGAATTATAGGCTGGTGATCCTTTGCTCTCTGTCTAAAAATCCATATATGAGTGAGTACATACCATATTCCTCTTTTGTGACTGGGTTGCCTCATTCAGGATGGTTTCTTCAAGTTCCATCCACTTGCCTGTAAATTTCAAGATTCCAATGTATTTTCCCACAGAGTAGTATTCCATTGTGTAAATGTGCCATATCTTCTTTATCCATTCTTCAGTTGAGGGCCATCTAGGTTCTTGCTATTACAAATAGTGCTGCTATGAACATAGTTGAACAGATGTCTTTGTTGCATGGATGTTGATCATGTGGGTATATGCCTAAGAGGGTGATTGCTGGGTCCTGTGATAGACCGATTCCCGTTTTCCTGAGGAACCACCATACTGATCTCCAAAATTCTAGCCAGATTTTCTTACTTAAATTATCATGTTTCTCTTTAACTACGTATTGTCTTTGTGCTTTTTACCTTTCTTTGTTCTATACATATTTCTTTTCTTCTTACTCCATGGCTGACTGGGTGGCTAGGTGGCTGGCCCTGGCCTCCTCTTCTCCTTCTCCTTTTCTCATTCCTCATTCTTTTTTAGATTTCTCTTCCTATTTATTTTCTCTACTTGGCCTATCCTTTCTCCTGCCTTGCTGTTGGCCATTCAGCTCTTTATTAGACCAATCATTTGTTTTAGGCAGGCAAAGTAACACAGCTTTACAGAGTTAAACAAATGCAACACAAAAGAATGCAACACATATTTACATCATTAAACAAAGATTCCACAGCACAAAGGAATGTAAAACATATTAAACTAATATTCCACAACACAAATGGGCAAGACACAGACCTCACATACAAATAGAATGCTAACAAAGCCCCTGTACAGCCAACCTGGTAAGCCAAAGTGTCAGTGTTCAGGCAGTGACTGTTAGCTTCAAACTCAGGACCAAAATAAGAAAGTGAAATATGAACTTCATGAAAGAAGTCCCACTTCTGGTTAGCCCACCCCTAGCTTCCCAAGCAAGCAATTTCCAACTGGAGTATACAGAAACTTTTCTTCTTTCATTATAGAGCCTCCTAACACAGAACCCTCCCCTACCTGCTTTTGAGTCTTTGCCAAGCTTAAGTAATGATGTCTGATTCCTTGTATTACAAGTCTGGGAGAAGTAGCCTCTTGTTATTCTCATCTGGGTGGTCTTTATTTCCATGATATCTGTCCAGGTTTGCTTTTTATTGCTGTGAGAAAACACCACAACCAAAAGGAGGAAAGGCTTTATTCATCTTTACAGCTTGTAGTCTATCATGAAGAGAAGTCAGGGCAGAACTCAAGCAGGACCCTGGAGGCAGGAACTGAAGCAGAAGCCATGGAGGAGTGCTGCTTATTGGGTTGCTCCCCGTGGCTTGCTCAGCCTGCTATTTTATTCAACTGAGGTCCACCTGTCTGTAGTGGCACTGCCCTTAGTAGGCTGAGCCCTCAACATCAATCTTTAATCAAGAAAATTCCTTGCAGGTGTGTCTACAGGCAAACTCAGTAGAGGCATTTTCTCAAGTGAGGCTCCCTCCTCCCAGATAATCTCTAGTTTGTTTCAAGTTGACAAAAAACTATCCCTCCAGCTCTTTCTTTCTTTCTTTCTTTCTTTCTTTCTTTCTTTCTCTCTCTCTCTCTCTCTTTTTTTTTAACTAAACATATTCAAATAGACATCCATCTTTACTATTTGGAACTATGTATATCATTTTGTAGGTTTTGTTTTTCATTTTCTTTTTCAGTATTGGAGATAGAACCCACTTATATTAGACAAGCACTCTACCACTATTCTGTACCTCCAGCCCTGTTTTGTGGACACTGAAAGACAAAGTAGTTCCTGGCTTCATATACACACTCACTTGCATACATCTGTGTTCTCACACAGCCTGACTTCTTCCACAGTCCACTCTCTGAAGCTCCTCTAGTTGCTTTACACACACACACCCCGACCTCAGGATTGAATTTTGAGCCTGTAGTTCACTGCCCACCCCCAGGACCTTCCTCTGTTAATCCTTCTCCTTGCCTCAGTTGATTCTGCATAGCCCTGGCTGGTTCCCTCCCTCAGAGCTGCCGCGAATAGATACACCCAGGCTGCTTCTCTGCTTCTCTGCAGAGTTGCCTGGAGGTACCAAGCAGGCCATGGCCTCAGTTTGGTCTTACTTAGTCTTGTCTGTCTTCAGCTAAACTTCCTCATCACTGGCTTGTGATAAACTGTGAATCTTGCTCCTGGTGAATTCTTTCATCCTGAGTCAGTTTTTCAGTTGTAGGTAAAGGATTTTTTTGTTTTTCTTCCCAGTGAGAACATGTCAACCTTAGAAACCGGTTCCTGAAGGAAATGAAACAAAGTTAAATGCTTCATTTATCTTTGCTTTTTTAAGCAAATAATTTGGGTGAACTTTGCAGTCACCCAAGTAAATAGTGTCCTTCCCAAGTGTGTGCCGAAGCATTCAGAATTGAGACACCTGATGTGAAGTACAAGAATTGCTTGGTTTTGTTTGTGTTCGTGTTTTTGTTTTGTGTGTGTGTGTGTTCCCCAGGGGAAGGAGCCATTGCACTAGGATTAAACCCAGAAACTCTTGCTTGCTAAGGAGGTATATACTCTATTGCTGAGTTATAACCCCAGCCCTGTAAGCATTGCCTTTAGAATCTGAAGTTTGGATTGGACATGGTGGTGTGCAAACTTTAATCCCAGCATTCAGGAGGCAGAGACAAGCAGATCTTTGTGAGTTCCAGGGCAGCCAGGACTAGAGAAACCCTGCATCAATCAATCAATCAATCAATCAATCAATCAATCAATCAATCAATCAATAAAATAATCAAAAGAGCAAAATGATCTGAAGTTTGAGGCTGGAGGTGGTGTGGGGCTCAGTAGAGGAGCCAATCACACTGATCCCTGGTTCATCATGAGAAACAAATACTGACATGCCTGACTTATCTGACATTTTGCATGAGTTCCTGCTGCTTCCAGACCCAGTATGAAAGATTTACAGAAGTAGTGTTGCATAGACTCCAGGGCAGCATAGTTTTACATTTGAATCCTCATATTGTTCAGTGATTTGGGAGACTTTCCTGAATTTGACTCTAACTTTTCTTATGTCTGTATTGGAGGTTAGATTACTTACCTCATAGGGTTTGTAAGGCAGGAAAAAGTTTTCCTCTACCCTCAGGTTTACTACTTAAGAGTTGTGATTTGATTAATTAATGTATTTGTTGTTCAGGTGGGAATTTACATTGCATATGATATAGAGGCCAGAGGTCAACATTAGATTTTTTTCCTATTGCTTTCTACATTATTTTTTGAATCAGGGTCTGTCATTAAGCATGTGGTTTATCTATTTGGCTGGCTTGGCATGTCAACGAGCTCCAAGGAGTCAAGGAGCCACTTCTTAGCACTGGAATTATAGAAGGCACCACTTTCCTGGGTAGCTAGGGCTCTGAATTTAGGTCTTCCTGCTTGTGCAGGCCTTATTCACACTTTATTGATGGTCATCTCCCTAGCCCCAAGGTTATAATTTAAATGGGCAAAGGATAAAATTAAAGTATTTGTTTGTTTGTTTGTTTTCCTGTACAGGAACACAGAGAAAAGTATGAGTCTCCAGATAGCAAAAAGTGGAGATTTACAATATACAACTTGATAAAAGAGGGAGGGAGAACAAGGAGAATAAATAAGTAGCCAAAGGAACAAAGGAGAGAGAAGATTTGGGATAGTGTTTGTTTTTACAGGTGTTAGTGGTCTTTCTTGCTTTCTGGCCAGTAAAATTCTCTCCAACAAGGTTTAAGTCAGCCTTACTTCCAGGAGTTTGTGCCTCTAGTCAGATAAGGGAAGGTCCCAAAAGAAATTGTTCTGTGTCTGTTGAATCTCAAGTGTTTGACATTTAATTTGTGTGTCAAGCTGAAGTTCAAAGAGAAAATGTGTAGGCTGCTGTGAAATAACCAAGGTCATCTAGCTGTGCTCTTAGCACAGCACCCCATAAATACTTGCTTTTATTTTTTTGATATTTGAATATTGGTCTTTCTTCATTGACACTAGTAGCAGATGGGAAATTATGGTGTATGTTTTGTTCTAACATTAACCAACATACTAGATCTCAGCCAGTATGCCTCCTACTGGATCAACATCTGGTTTGTTGTGGATTCATCACCATTTGCTCATATTCAGTTATATTCCCAGTCTAACTCATCCAACCCAATTAATTACAGACTTAGAATTCATTGTAACTGCCCTATATAATTTGAGCAACACAAGAAAATTAACATCCATTAAGATTTATTTTTACCTTTCCTAGTTTCTGTCTGGCTCCTTGTAAATGACATTCTGGGGTATGTCATTCAAGGCTTGGTTGTTTGTTTTTCACCAACATCCTCTTTGCTTCATTTGACTTCTTGACCATTAGAGGAGAAACGGTTCTATCTTTGCATTCGCAATTCCTTCAGCACCAGTCATTTGTAAATGCTTGGTATTCAGTGGGGCACTAGGGGTCAGTGGGAAAAACGCATCTTGTCTCCCTACATCAGTTTTGCTATTTGATGGTGTCAGGTCTTCTGCATGCCTCTGTAGAGGAAGAGAATGAGCAAAATCTTGATATGGTAAAGATGGGTTGGAATGCACAGCTGACTGCTTGCTTTAGCCCTTGCACAATTTGTGTGTTGAAACTTTAATTTTTAGCATTGGTGTTTAAAAGTTGGGCCATTTGGGAAGTCAATTCTTCATGGAGGGGTTAGTGAGCTCACAAGAAGACACCAGAAAGCTAGCTAGCCCTCTTTCTACCACGGAAAGATTTAAGAAGTGTCTGCAACTCAGAAGAGCCCTCTCACCATTTTGATACTCCAGACATGCATTTCCAACATCTACAGCTTTGAGAAGTAATTCTATATTCTTTATAAGCCATCTAATTTGTGGTACTTTGTGATTGAGGCTCAAACTGACTTACGTACTTTGGATATGAGGCTGCATTGCTTACAGCAGGTAGATACGTCTTTAAAATATATAGACAGCCTATACTGTCTTTTGTCTAATTTGACATTATAAGATTTGTTGTTCTTTGTTTGTGTCTTCAGATAGGCAGGGTTTCATTCTGTAGTCCATTCCTAGCCTTAAACTCATTGTGTATCCAATATAGGCCTTGAACTTGTGGCAATCCTTTTACATCATCCTTCTAAGTGCTGAGATTGGATGTTTGAGCCAACATACCCAGATTGATTTACTGTATTTGGGCAAACAATTACTTGAGACAAAAAAAAAAAAATCGTCTGAAATGTATGCATGTGTTAGAATGTAAGCAATGTAATTCTCCATATTGAAGTAGTAGACAAATATGCAAGAGGCCTGTGTGTGTGTGTGTGTGTGTGAATGTATTAAAATTATTTACTAATTGCTAAAATTACATGCTTTATGTTTCTCACAAAAATGTTTTTTTTATGTTTCATTTTGTTGAACTAGAGCTGGGTATTGAATTTATCTATGGCTTCATACATGCTAGGCAAGTACTTTATCATGCTACATCCTTAACATATAAAATTATTTTAAAAATACTTTAGCTGGTTATTTGATATAGAATTCTCATTCCATTTTGAATTCTGAGATTAATTTGCCCAAAGAAGAAAACATTTAATGTCATTCCCTGAAGAACAGTACATTCAAAATTAGTGTTACCACTGAGGAAGTGAATTCCAGAGTTGAGAACTTCTCACTGGTCCTTCAGTAGATGCAGCCAATATCCAGTTAGCTTGCTAAAGAGCTGGCAAAAATGCAAGAGAAAGAACTAGTTTGACAGCCCTGGGAAATACTTATCACAAGTGATCTCAGTTTCCAACAAAAGGTATGATTAGATTACTTTAAAACCCGTCACATCTTCATTTGATTACCTCTTTTCTTTTTAGAGAACTAGAATTCTGTCCACATACAGGAGAATAGAGATCGTCTTCAAATTCTGTATTTATAGACATGGAATTAGTTTCTGATTTATTCTCAGGTATTATAGTATAAGGTGTGTGTGTGTGTGTGTGTGTGTATGTATGTATGTATGTGTTAGATATACTTGCCTATGTGTGCATGTAAAAGCCAGAGATAGATGTCAAACATCTTTCTTTATTACACTCCACTGTATTTTATGAGGCAGGTCTCTCATTATACTTAATTTGGCTAGGCTGGCTGGGGAGAGCATTTCCAGGATCCTCCTGTCTGTATTCCCTCAGCTCTAGGGCCACCAATGAATGACCATACTTAGTTTTGACTTGGGCTCTGGGGCTCCAAACTTAGATCCTCATGCTTGGGTAGTAAATGCTTTACCCATTGAGCCACACTCCAAACTCTGAGAAATCTTCACTAAATTTTCTCTATGTCCCAGAAAGAAGTCAGACCTTAAGATATCATTAAAGAGTGACAATCCAAATTAAAACATCATTTATGATGAAAAGACAAGAGCCTAGGAATACAATCATAATTCCCTGGAGAATTCAGACAGGAAATATTGAGTTTTTTTTTAACTGCCAAAATAATTGAAGCATTAAGGAGTTATTAGATTGATTTGTCACAGTGGTTGTTGTGGAATAATCTTATTTGTATATTGTGAAGATATGTCATTCTGATTGATTTAATTAAAAAGCTAAGCAGGACTTCCAGGCAGACAGGGGGCTGGGCAAAGAAAGGCAGAGACAACACGGGGATGCAGAGCAAGCAGCATGAGAGTTACAAAGTAATGGTAGCCAAGCCACCTAAGAGAATGTAGACTAAAAGATACTGGCTAGCTTAAGTTATAAGAGCTAGTTAGAAACAAGCCTAAGCTACCAGCAAGCTTTTATAATTAATAACAAATCTCCATGTGGTTATTTAGGAGCTGGAGGGTGGGACAGAAAAATCTGCCTGCAGGGGTTAACTGTAGGATTCAAGTAAATATGACATCTAACTTCATATTTCATAATTTCAAGGTATATATTAAAAAAGTAGAGTGTGTCAAGTTTGGGGTTATATTACTTAAAATTTAGGAATCTTTGTTTTCAGAATTTGAAAAATCACTGAAACTAACATATCATCGGCATGCTCTTAAAGAATCTGCTGATTACTCTTAGTTTCAAGAGTATTTATTCCCTAGCACCTTATTTCCTCTCCTTAAATGAACAGTGTGAAAACTCTGTTTTCTTAACTTGAATAACTGGTCCTTTCAGTTTCTTTGGGACAAATCCACATATTTACAAGATGAGAAGTCAGGAAGAGGTGACTGAGGGTATCTAGTCTGGGCACATAGAGGCTTGATCTAGAAAGACTCAAGAGAATGAAGCACCGAGGCTCCAAGGCCAGGCAAATACTCTTTCTCTACTGGAAAGAATAAGAGCTGGGGCCAATGCAGACCAATGCTGGGACCCAAGACAAAGTTGAATCATGTTATAAGAGGTACCAGGTAGCACCCCAACCTGCTTCTCTGTCTTCCTTATTTCAACAAATGGTGCCTCCTTCCATTCCCTCTTTATTCATTAGACTGTGTTGCTGTGACAACTATCTGGAAATATATCAACTTAAAGCCGGGCAGTGGTGTAGCACATGCCTTTAATCCCAGCACTCTGGAGGCAGAGTCAGGTCAAATCTCTGTGAGTTTGAGGCCAGCCTGGTCTACAAAGATACATAGAGAAACTCTGTCTTGAACAAACAAATAAAAATATCAATTTAGAGGAAAGATTTGGTTTCCTTGAGGTTGCAGAGGAATTGATCTGTGGTTGCTCGGACCCACAAATTTGGGCAGAGCATCATGACTGTAGGGACATGTGGCAGTGAAGCATCCTCTCCTGAGGAAGCAGAGAGATGATAATGCCCAGGACACATACCTTAGTGACCTACTTCCTTTAATGTGGCCCTTTTATCTGTTATCTACTGTCAAAAATACTGTCGTATCACAAAGAGACCAGAGCCCTCAAAATACAGTCCGGTTCCCAAAACCTGTCACTCAGCCAAAGAGCCACCAAGACAGAATGCTTAGTGGGTATTTGTTGAATGAAAACACATTCTCTGACTGATTTTTCTCCTAATGCTTTTAACAACATTATAGACATTTATTTATGGTTAAAATAACTTCTCAACTCTTTTTCTGTAGGAGACGTTTTCCTGAGAAATTTATCTTAACATAAGAAGAACTCTGATGAAAGTGTAAGGGGTCTGACAAATTCCTCGAGTGTTATATTTTAACCAAAGGATAAAGAAAGTGAATTTATATTCTCTGTCTCGTTTTTAGACTATTCTAAAAATAAGTACTATTTGTATGTAGGATATAAGCATAGTTTGGGTGTTTTCATTTGATTTGTACATAATAGGAATATTTGAAGTCTTCCAACTCATGGATGGAACAGAGAATAGAATGCAAAAAAAAAGTATTCATGTAACCTGTAAATATAATTGAATGCAATGATGATCAACCTAAGTTACTGAAGAAGTTGAACCTTGATCTAAGAGTAAAGACTTTAAAACTGTCAGGCATTGGTGGTGCATGCCTTTAATCCCAGTACTCAGAGGCAGAGGCAGGTAGACCTCTGTGAGTTCAAGGCCAACCTGGTCTACAGAGTGAGTTACAGGACAGCAAGGGCTACACAGAGAAATTGCTCTAAACAGAACAGAACAGAACAAAACAAAAAAGTTTTAAACCATCAGTGTAATCCTTGGGTAAGAGGATTAATGTATAATTAATAGCATTGCTAACCTGGGAGATTATTCTATAATTTTAGAGAAAACCAGGGAGCCTGGGACTGACATAGGCCCTCTCTGTTTTATACATGTGACAGAAGAAATTGAATGTGATTGATGGACTGACCTATTCTAATATTTTTATCGTTTCTTTGTGATAGGGTTTCTCTGTATAGTCCTGGCTCTGTACTAACTCACTTTATAGATCAGGCTAGAGTAGAACTCACTGAGATCCACCTGTCTCTGCTTCCCAAGTGATGAGATTAAAGGCCTGTGCCACCATGACAGGTAAAACTTTTTTGATTTATTTACTATATTATTTTAATGTGTATGAGTGTCTGTATGCATGTGTGTATGAGCACTACACAACTGACTGGTGCCCTTAAAGGTCAGAAGAGGGAATCAAATTCCTGGGACTGGAGTTACATATGGCTGTTAGCCATTATATGAGTGCTGAAAATTGAACATAGGTCCTTTCCCAGAGCAACAAGCGCTCTTAACTGCTGGGTTAATTCTCCAGCCCCCCATAATAGTACTCTAAAAACAACATATAATCACAAGCCACTGAGGTAGAATCCCATTGTAGAAAGGAGACACAAAGTAGATATTTAAGAACAAAGTACAGGATGTGCCTTTAGATTAGAAGTCATTCAAATGTCAGCCCTGAACTGTACATGTCTGTGGTCCTAGCTACTTAAGAAGAGACCAAGGTATAACGTCAAGGTAGGATAATACCTGGAAGGAATAGATAGTTAGCTAACAGGGGGACAGAACTTATGAATTGGTATTGGCCTTGTTCATCTCTTAGATAAGTTTTGTGAGAGGCATTTCATAATATCCATTGTAAGATCCTGGTAAGACCAAGTATCAGTTACTTTAGTCAACTGTAGAAGGTACCTTTGACTTCATCCTCTTTCCAACCCTTAAGAATCTCAGTAATACTTTTTTGGATTTCTGCTCAAGAAACCACCAATATACAATCCTATGTTTCAATGCTTTTGAGAGATCCAATGTCAAACAAATGTAGGGAAAAACTAATACATAAATGTCTACATAAAAGTATATTTCAAAGAGAAAATGAAGAGTGTGGTAGTTTGAGTAAGAATGGCCCTCATAAGATCATATATATGAATGTTGAGTCATCAGGGAGTAACTCTGTTTGAAAGGATTAGAAGGATTAGGAAGACAAAAGAAAAAAAAAAAGGATTAGGATGTGTGGCCTTATTGGAGGATATGTGTCACAGGGGGATGGGTTGTGGGATTTCAAAAGCTTACACCATTCTCTCTCTCCCTCTCTCTCTTTTCCTGCTGCCTGTGGATCTCTCTGCTACTTCTTCAACACTGCTTGTGTACTGCCTGCTCCCTGCTATGATGATAATGAATTAAGCCTCTGAAGACATAAGCAAGCCCCTAAATAAATGCAGCTTTCTTTTATAAGACATGTCTTGGTCATGGTGTCTCTTCACAGGAACAGAACAGTGACTAAGACAAAGAAAGAAAATTAAAAGGCCAACTCTGAAAGGACTGATAAAATTCAGTAACTGAACAATGAAGAAAGACAGCTCCCACAGCTTGGGAGCAGAAGCCACAGCTTAATGGTAAATTTAACAGTTGTAGCTAAGGTAAAGTACTCAAGTAAAAGTTGAAATACTGTAAGTACATGAGTTCTCTAAAATACTTCAGAGTAGAATGGTGATACTCCAGTGTTGTGGGATAATCTTTTTGTACACTGTGAAGATGTGTCTCTGCATGAGGTGTTTTCTGATTGGTTTAAAAAAGAGCTGAATGTCCAATAGCTAGGCAGGAGAGAATAGGTGGGACTTCCAGGGAGAGAAAGGAACTGGGGAAGAATCTGAGGTGTGTATGGTTTTTGCCAGGCAGATGTGGAAGGAGTTAGACATATAGTATTGGGGACAGGTGATGAGCCACATGGCAGAATGTAGATTGATATAAACAGTTTTGTTTAGGTTATAAGCACTAATTGGGAACAAGCCTAAGCTAAGACCACATGTTCATAATTAAAAAGTCTCCATGTCATTATTTGGGAACCGGTGGTCCAAAGAAAGTTCAACTATACTCCAGGAATCAAGATGAAAAGAAAGGGAAGCTGCTGGGTGATCAGAAACATTGAAGGTATTGTGGAATGGACAGTGAGTGGAGGGGAGCACACCATTCACGCCATTCAGTTCCACACTGGGCCAGAGGCTAGACTAAAGAAGCTGCTGGTGGAGACAGTAGACAGGCAAGGCAGGGATTCAGCAATGTATATAACTGATGGTACAGATGAATGTGGGGGGAGACAATCACTCCTACTAAGTAACTTGTTTTCTAGGTGTGCATTGAAGGAGGGAAATTATAATTCATCTTTTTTTCCCAATAAACTTTATTAAAATTAATCACTGACTATATAGGAAATATGACATTTACCTTAGATTCTCACATTTATGTGTTTTTAATGCTTAAAAACTAATTTAAAAAGAAGATGAAAACTTTTATGCACTTTCTCTAAGATGTTGACCCACAGAATGGCATCATTGAAATAAAGGTATCTCTCTTCCAGAAAATATTGGAAGAATTCCACTTGAATAAATATTGCATAACTGAGTGCCTACTTTTACATACCCATATTTGTGGCAAGCTAATCCCAGTTTCCAAAAAAAGGTTTTGTACTGTTGAAAAGCATTTCTGAAATACTGCCAATCCCATCTTGTGATTGAAGTTGCTTGGTATAAAGTAGGTTAGAAGGAGTAAGTTGCCAAGCAGATAGCCAGAGAGAGAGAGAGAGAATTTCATTTGTATATTTTAAATATTTGAATGAGTCATAGTTTAGATAATCTGTATTTGCAACAAAATGTTTTCCTTGCACAGTCTGATTTTCTATCTTTCTGTTGAACTTTTTCAGTCTTTTTCAATTTCTGTTTGAAGCATAAATGACAGTCCATCAAAATATACTTATATTTTAGCACACATCTTCCCTTTAGGGTAGATTTATTATCGGTAGGGTTTACATTTTGGATTAAAATGTTACTGATATGAGTGAGATGTGGGATAGTGATTATTTTCCCACAGTGAATGAATGACATAAATAAACCACATGTTGTTTATTTAGTTACATGTAAGCCTCTTGTTTAGCCACACAATATAGTTGTGACAATCAAGTTGTAATTCATTTTCAGGGGATTTTTGTTTATTTGTTTTAAATTCTCATGAATATCATAGTTGAATTTTAATTGATAGTAAGCTATGGCTGAAGTCTCTCCTATTTAAATTTTACATATTTTAATTTTACTTATCTGCTTACTCAACTTCTGTACCAACAAATTATACCCATTAATTTTAATTTCTTGCTTTTGAATGTGAAAGAGATGCAATTTCTTTACTGATAAGGGAAACACTTTTTTTTAAAATAAATAAATAAATAAAAATTTTCCAATTCTGCCATTCAGAGAAAGTTAAAGTTGACAGCTTTTTGTTCAGACATTGTTATCAATTTTGTGTGTCAAGGTACAATGTAAAACTTACAAATGTGATCATAATTGGACATAAACTTCTGTAATTTTTCATTTACATATATTATGTGCATATAACTTTATTGAATATGTTCACACAACATGATTTATATTGTCATATATATTGAATGTCTACAACATTTCTAACTTTCCAGTGTAACTGTATTCTTAAATCTTTCCCAGTTTCCTTATCTCTTCAGGTATATAATTACATTATTTCTCTTTTGAATAGAACTCTTATTTTCCAGCTACAAAAACCTTACTGAGTTTAACAAGAAGAAATTCGAGAAGAAGAAAAAGAGGAGGAGGAGGAAAAAGAGGACGGGGAGGACTACAAGGGTGCAGGGAGGAAGAGGGGGCTGTTGGAAATGCAGGAGCATCTTCAGGAGCCTGCAAATGAAGACAGTTGAAAACACTCTTGACTCTTGTGTACATGCCTGTGTGTGCTTCTAACCTGCATTTCCCTTCTCACCCAACGGTCATCCCCTGTTCTTTCCCAAAGGAATGAAAATATGCCCACGTTCAGCACGCTAGTCTACGTGTCACTGTGAGCCAAGTCTGAGCAAAACTAACTCCATCCCTGTCCTTTCTCATTTCCCACCCATTCAGTATTCTAGATTTTCAGAACTGTTGGCTTCCCTTCGACATACAGATTGGCGCTCTATCAGCCATGTGAATGGTAGGGCGAGGCAGAACAGGAGGAGAGCATGTGGAAAGATACCGTGTAAACACCTTCGTGTTCTTGTCACTCACTCACCACATCCATTTTCATTTCTTTTAAAAAATATTTCCTTCTTGCCCTTTTAAAATTTTAATTGAAAAAAAAATCATACATTATATACCCTGATCATGATTTTCCTTTCCCAACTCCTCCCAAATATTCCCTACCCCCCCACCGCCCACCAACTCTGTACTCTTTCTCCCACTTAAAAACATGAAGCACACTAAAAGACCCCTCCCCCAAACACAAAAAACAGAAACCAAAACAAACAACAGACCCAAAGGACAAAAGAAAAGTGCGTAAAACAAGTAAAATGAGACAAAAAGTTTAGAAAAATGCTACCGAGTTCACTTTGCATAACATTCGTTTTCAATTGGGGATATATAAGTTGCAATAAAGTAACATTATTAAGCCAATAAAAGAAAAGTCTTGAGCTGGGCGGTTGTGGCACAAGCCTTTAATCCTAGTATGGGGGTGGGGCAGAGAGGCAGGCAACCTTTGATTTTAAGGTCAGCCTGGTCTAGGGTGATTCCAGGACAGCTAGGTGTTTGCAGAGAAACCCTGTCTGGAAAAAGCAAGCAAGCAAGCAAGCAAGCAAGCAAACAAACAAACAAGCAAGCAAACAACCAAAACCAACCAAATGATTCTTGAGGCTAGAGAGATGGTTGAGCAGTTAAGAGCATTGGCTACTTTTGCAGAGAACCCAGGTTTGGTTCTCAGCACCTACATGGAGGCTTACAACCACTCTTAACTGCAGTTCTAGGGGACCAACACCTTTTTCTGGCCTGTTATGATAAAATGCAAGGGAACCTTGGTGGATTCCATGGCAGGCAAGGATGACCTAGGCGGAGGGACAAACATGCCAGGCAGACAGAGCTTGAGTGAGAAGTTTTATTAGAAATGGGAGGGAGGGGGAAGGAGATAGAAAAGAGGTAAAAAGACACAGAGACAGAGAGAGGACAGAAGAGGAGACAGGAAAAAAAAAAAAAAAAAAAAAAACCTGTCTGCCCCAGGGGAATAGCAGGAGAGAGCAGAGAGAGAGCATAACTTGGGGGTGGGGGTCTTTCTTTTTAAGGGGTCCTTTGCACCAGCATGCAGACGACACAGTAATGGAACCCTGGGCTGACCAGGGCACTGCCTGAGTGCATTCTGCCAGGTGACAGGGGTAGACCAGCATAATGCCTGAATCCTTACATCAGGCACATACGTGGTACACTTACATATATTCAGGCAAAACATGTACACGTAAAATTAAAAAAAGTTAATCTTTTAAAAAAACAATTAACTTTTTATTGGATCATTGGGAATTTCACATTATACACCCAAATTCCACTCATTTCCCAGTCCTTCCATATCTGCCCCTCACCCTTGTAACTTCCCTCCAAAAAGAAAATTAAAGAATAAAAATTAGGAAAGAAAAGAAACCGATCTTGCCGACTCCTCTGGGCAAGGACAGGCTACTCTATCAAGGACAGCCTCCTGTGCGTGCCACATTTTGCTCCTCTGTCTTTACCACCTCTCCATCACATATTTCTTCGTTGTTGCTGTGGAACAATCTTTGTACACTGTAAGTATGTATTACTCTCATTGGTTAATAAAGAGCTGACTGGTCTGTAGCTGGGCCGGGATTAATTGGGGGATGGGGGAGAACCAGACTAGGAGGATGCTGGGGAGAAAGGGTGGAGTATGAAAATCAGGAGGAGATGCAGAGAGAAGGAGATGAACTTGCTGTGCTGAGAAAGGTACCAAAAGAAACGCGAGTTAATTTAAAATGTAAGAGTAAGCCAGATGGTGGTGGCACTCGCCTTTGATCCCAGAACTTGGGAGGCAGAAACAGGTGGATCTCTGTGAGTTGTAGGCCAGCCTGATCTACAGAGTGAGTTCCAGGACAGGCTCCAACCAAAGCTACAGAGAAACCCTGTCAAAACAAAACAAAACAAAACAAAACAGAAAAAAAAATTCTTTTTTCTTTGCTTAATACAATTGTTTCTAAGACTAAGAATTAGTTTTACCTGGTGATGGGCTGTAACTTCTTTCCATGTGTTTGAGGTATGCATCTTCGTAGGGATGCCACACTCCAAAAGTGTACTAGGAGAAAGAAGCAAGCTGGGAAGGCTCCCCAAGTCAAACTCCTTCCAGAAAGTGTTCACAATGTCTGCTGGTATATGTAGATATAACATTTTTCTTTTTGTTTATTTTTGACATTGTATTTGTTTGAGCCTTGGCTGTCATTGAACTCACTATGTAGGCCAGATATCTGCCTACTCTGCCTCCTGAGTGCTGGAATTAAAGAAATTCACCACCACACTCAGAGAGATTGTATTTTAACCATACCATTTCTTCCTTCCTTTGCATTCTTCTAAAGTTTAGAGGTTTTAAACCCTCCTATATAAACTTCTCTTCTCTCCAGATTTGTGGCTTTTTTCATCTATTACTACTGCATGCCTCTATACACACACACACACACACACACACACACACACACACACACACACACAAATATATGTATACATTCCTAAATATAAACTTTTGAGTCCATACAATGCTACTTGTGTGTATGTTTTCAGGGCTTTCACATTGGACAACCAGACTATTAGCAAAATCTTAACAAAATTAAGAAAATTCAGTGATGGGACAAAGATTTAAAATTTGCCAGCATTCCTGTTTCTTACACAACAAATTCTGCAGTTTTAAGAAGAAACCTTTCAGTATTCAAGAATAGGACTTTAATATTTCTAGAGAAAAATAGTACACCTACATTCCCTCAAACTTTCACTGCCTTACTAGAAATGTATTTCCAGGGCATTATAACTTTATTATTTTGTTACAAAAAGCCTAATACTATCTGTCTAAAATTGAAACTGTTTTTGTAAATCTAGATATTTGGAGACCCCAGACATACTTTAGTGAGAAATTCCAAATTAACAGCCTTTGGCTATTTTCTCCCAAAGCAAATGACAGACATAGGTGCTTTCTTTCTTCCTTTCTTCCTTTTCTTTTTGTTGTTTGTTTTTTTGTTTTTGTTTGTTTGTTTTGGTTTAGACTATTCTGAGAGCTTCGGAAACCTGGAGGACTGGTGATTATAGCAAACAGGACCCAACAAGCCATGTCAGGGCCTGCGGGCAACTTTACCTAGAAGCTGGAGTCACAACTCTATACTTTTATTCCTAAGTAGAGTGAAGCCAATTTTATCCTTAAGTACAGTGGAGCCAAGCACCAGTAATGACAACTAGACACTATCAGTCAGATGATCAGCACATAACCAGACACTGATAGTCCAGATAATCAGGTCATGAAGGCATAGAAATTATACTCAACTCATGGTATTTACAGGAAATGAGGGATGTTCATACATACTCCTCAAAAACAATCATAGAATCCAAAGCAAGAAGATGTGGATCTTGAGAGAAATGAAATCCATGACTTTTTCTCTTTTGGGATAAGTCATCAATCTGCTAATTAATGTGTTTATTTGAAACCCTAGAGATCAAACCCTGCATCTTGCTCATGTGAGGGAGGCAAGTGCGGCACCACTAAGCCTCACCCCTGGCTCTGGGATAAATTTTAGTTATGGAGAAAGGTATGTGATATATGTATACATGTGTATCATGGAACAACCAGAAAATACTCAGAGGCAAAGGTACAGAGGGTACCTGTAAGCACTGACTGCCAGCACTTGGAAATGTATGCTTTGGGATGTGTCCTTTTATACTTGTATGAATTTTTATAAATTATAATTGTGCTGATGGGGCTGCCAAGGATCTCGTGGGGCTCCAGGAAGGATTGTCATGTGTCATGACTCTAAAGAAAATAACCCCTTCAACTTCTCAGGTCTGCATTCCCAGTCTCTTGCCAGCAAACACCTTCTATAGTCATGAGAACAGGTGGCATCTTTAGGACAAGGAGAACTTAACTCAAACACAAAATGTTTCCCTCAAAGGTAATAAGGAGCCATTTAGCAAAAATCTCAGACTCACCCACATTGTAGCCTCTTCTGTGGTGAGCTTCTTTGTTCTAGAACACTCCAGTTGTGCAGCTTACCACCTTGATACCTTATATTCAGAAGGAATCAACTCAGGACTTTAAATCAGGAGTTCTCAACCAGTGGGTCAAGATCCCTTTAGGGATTAAATGATTCTTCCTCTGGGGTTTCATTTCGGATGCCCCACATATCAGAAATTTACATTATGATTGGTAATGATGTGTGGATGAAATAATTTTATGGTTATGGCGATCACCACAAGATGAGGAACTGTATTAAAAGGATGGCAGCACCAGGAAGGTGGAGAAAGCACTGTTTTCAATGGACTGGTCAGGGTTTTAGGACCATGAGAATAATCTCCAGTAAAAGTATGGCCATTAGTTGCAACACAAAAATGTAAACCAGTTCACTCATCAATGCTATAAGCTGCATGTTAAAAAAAAAATGGTTAAAACTATTAAGTGAGGATGCTCTCTCCCGGATTAGTTTCTCAAGCAAGAATAGTAACCCTGAGGATAAAACTGTTGCAAGTTTAAGTGCAACCTAAACAAAGACACACACACCATGTGTAGATACAAGATACCGTAGGACCTACCAGAGAGCCTAAACAATGATATTACATCATTGTTCTTCCGGGACATACAGCCATGAGCCACAGGACCTTGTGTAGAACCAGGCAACACTGTAGCCAAGTTCCATCCTCAGCCATCAGCCCATGCTTCTGACCTTAGAAATTATCTACATGGTTTCATTCCCAAATTATTTAGATATATTAAAGGCTTTTGAATTTTTCCATAGTGTTGATTGCAGTAAGATACTTGGTTTGCATCTGTAACTAGTGTTTCCCAGAAACTGAAATACAATTAAACAAAGGTTCTAAAAAAAAAAAAAAAAAGTGTTACAATCTTCCAGTTTTCTGAAGTTAAATCAATCTTTGAGTTTGATTTAACTGGGATGTTAAGAGTCAATTTGTCGTTTTTAGATTCCCCTTCCCTATTATAGGATACTATATGCCCACACCTCTAGGAGCATGCCTTCTGGTCACCAGCAGATACAAAGCAATATTAACTTACCTCTTCTTTAATCCAAGGTTTTATGGAGATAGCTCATCATCCTTACGCTTGGTTATGAGATCCTTAACCCTTCACTGTTACCTCCCTTGGATGAGTCACTTGCTCCCGTTCTTTGCTGTATTAGGTTTTAGATGGCCGGAACTCTGCAGTTGCCTTCTTCAGACTCCTTTGCCAGCAGCTTCTACTTAAGACTGCTGATAGATATTGTCAAGATATTGGAAGGCAGATGTTGCAGAGAAGGGATTTTCCCGAGGCTTCTGGTTTCTCACTGTCTCAGAGAGTATTTGTTGCTGTAACTGAGTTGTCACAGTTCAGTCCCTGGCTAGGTGGCACCTTATTGGTGGATCCAAAGCAGAACACAGTAGTGTCTTTACCAACACTGTGGCAGGTACAGGCTTGTAAAGCCCAGCCTGTGAGCATCATACATTTGCTTTTCATTGTCTACCAGCCTTCCTCCGGTTTTCTTCATGCTATCATTTTGTAACCAAATCCTTGAATGATTTTTCCCCGAAAAGAATACATTAGTTTTCTTAACTATATCCTTAATTCCCCACCCCCTTGCTAGTTATCCCTGAGGTGTCACATCACAAATCTGGATTCTCCTTAGGGGACCTGGTGTAAGGATACATTCTTTTTCCATTATTCTCAGATACTGTAAACTGTGGTCCACTAAGTCTCCTGTTTGCAAATTTCAGAAACCAAACTAAGGAAAATTGATGCATAATGAGACTGCACACATGGGTATTTTCAGCTGATTTAGGCTTTCAGAGATATTTCTTGGGATGTCTCAGGTAACTGTATCAGTTAGCTAACTGCTGCTTAACAGTCCACATATATAACCATAACAACATAGTATTTTACATGAGTCTATGGCTTGGTGGGGGA
The DNA here is from genome assembly GCF_943737965.1 of Phodopus roborovskii. Classification (NCBI taxonomy): domain Eukaryota; kingdom Metazoa; phylum Chordata; class Mammalia; order Rodentia; family Cricetidae; genus Phodopus; species Phodopus roborovskii. The sequence continues at coordinate 17,721,019 of NW_026126549.1, read as the reverse complement.
AGTTCTGCTTTTATCTAGACTTTCAGGGCAGTTTTGCTTTTATCTAGGCCGGGCTTAGATTACCTTGACATCAGCTGGGCTTCCAGTCACTTTGGTCTCCTGGTAGTTCAGCTAGGATTGGCTTGTTAGGATAGTCTTTCCTGGGAACACAGTTCTGTTCCTTAAGCTAAGCAAGATAAGTCAAACAGAAAAAGTGTGCATGTGTGTGCTAGAGTCTCTCCAAGTGTGTAGATGTGCTAGAGTCCCTCCAAGGCCTGTGTTGAAGGTTGGTTGCCAGATGGCTCGCTTTCTCTCTCTTTCTCTCTCTTTCTCTGTCTCCCCCCTCCAGGTACCATAAGATAAGCAGCTTTTTTTTCTGCTTAGCTCTTTTACCATCTCAGAATTCACCACAAGTCCCCAAAACAATAGGCTGATCACCAATGGACTGACAATGTCACCTCTCTTTGGTGGATTCCCTAAGGTATATTAGTACAGTGTTGGCAAGCTGACCAACACAATGTGTGATGCTTCTTGTGATTTAAACCTTGATGCAACTCCCTTCTTTTTGCCAAAAAATAAAAAAAGATCATATTCAATAATATTAGGCTTTGTTTTTCCTTTCATTTTTTTCTATTTTGTTTCATTTTTCTTTTCCTTTTAGTCCCAAAGTGACCTGAAACTCATTCCAATTCTATCTCAGTCTCCCAATTAGTGAGGCCTCAGCTGTGAACCACCATGCTAGTTAGACTGTACCATTTGCAGGGAAGAGCTACAAAGTCATATCCTAAAGACAGCAAAACAGAAGGAGGGGGTAAAAGCACAGAGCCCAGCTATGCAAGTCTCAGCTAGGGTTTCCATTGTTGTGAAGAGACACCATGACTATGACAACATTTTTTTTTAAATTTTTAATTTATTTTTTTATTTTCTGGAGACAGGGTTTCTCTGTGAAGCTTTGTAGAACAGGCTGGCCTCAAACTCACAGAGACCCACCTGCCTTTGCCTCCTGAGTGCTGACATTAAAGGCATGCACCACCACTGCCCGAGGATCATAGAAACTCTTATAAAATAAAACATTTAATTGGGGCTGGCTTACATTTCCAGAGATTTAGTCCCTTATCATGATGGTGGGGAGCGTGGAGGTGTGCAGGCAACAGAAGTGAATTGTGTCACTGGGCGTGGCTTGCACGTAGTTTGTGTGAGACCTCAAAGCCCACCTCCATAGTGACACACTTCATCTAGTAAGGCCATACTTCATAATCATACCACTCCCTATGGCCAAGCACTCAAACACAAGAGTCTGTGGGGGCCATGCCTTTTCAAACCACTACAGCATATGTTTACTCCCATAGCCCAAGACATCCCTCTGCTTTTTCTGGCAAGGTTTGCTGTATGCCTTTTTCACTGTACACCAACTCTCTCTAAACTTGGTCAATGTGATAGAAAAGGGCTGCTGCAGCTTCCACATTTATATGGATTCAAAGAGCCAGCCAGGCTAAAGCCAGAACCTTGACCTATTTACTTTATCTTGGACAGGGTCTAGTGGTTCAAGACTGGTGTCTATTTGTAGATGAAAAGGTTTTGTCGGGAAGAGAGGGTTCAATTGGCCTTCCCTCTGTCTGTATACAGATGGGAGAAGAAGGCAGGCATGAGAAAAGAAAGCAGCCATGCAAATGCCACTCTGCTAGAGGTACAAAATTTACATGTGATGCTAAATTATCTTCAGTGTGGGAGAAATTTCTTTCTGTAACCATGGATTAGGTCCTGAACTAAAGAGGAAGATGGGCTGGTATGGTCAGTGAGAGAACAGGTTCTAGAATAAGACTGCCTATGTTGGTATCATCAGCTACAACCTGTCTGTGTGACATGAAGCAATTCTTCATCCCCTTGGGATCCAGTCACCCTACTTTTAGGGGAAAATTCTATCTTGTAGATGGCAGTGGAGATTTACTTAACAGTGCATGTAATAGTGTTACTGCAGAGGGAATGAGTGATAATATCAACGAACACAGGTGTAAGCTGACAGGATTGCATGTACTGTAATCCAAGCATTTAGGAGGTAGAGACAGGAAGATTTTTCCAATTTTAAATCTAGCCTGGTCTAAGTGGAAAGTTTCAGGCCAGCCACAGCTACATAGAAAGATCATGTCTCCAAAGACTGAGACAATGCATACACACAACACATACACACACACACACACACACACACACACACACACACACACACGATTCAACAGTAGCATGTTCTGTGATTTCTTTCCATTAACCATCATTGTCAGATTCATTTGCTTGATGCTTCTAGAGACCAATAGTTTGAAATGAAACTTAGCACAGGAAATCTCCATTGGAAATCTCAGATACATTATAATACTATTAGTCATCTTTTCAAAACGCTCCTTCATGATTTTATGTATGTTCCTGAAATACATAAAGCATCTAGTTAAACTGTACAAATGTAGAGAAGACCAAATTGATAGGACCAAAGAAATGCTGTGGACTATCAAGATAGAGATCAGAATAGCTGCTTTAGATTACTGTAAGTCCTACCAGACTTCATTTCTGAAACATTTTTTCCCTTTAATTACTAAACAAAGCTTAGAAGACAAAACATGTTAGAAATTATATGACTAAGTATTCTGGCCCCCTGGCCAGGGAGAAACCCATGTAAATATTGAAAGATTGGCCGACGATATGGCTCAGAGGTAACGTGCGTGCCTAGCACGCACCTCGAGGCCCTGGGTTTGAATTCTAACACCTCAAAAAAGGCTCATGCATGCATGGGGGTGGGGGATATCCCTTTAAAGGTATGTAACTCATGCTTCATAATATACATATGGATAGGAATTTAGAGAATGCCAACTCAGGAATGAATTAGAATTATCAGGAATGAAATAAAATTATCTTTTATTATTTAAATTGTTACATAATATTAAAAACAGATGTGAAACTGTGAAGACACAGTTTAAAAGTACATGCAAGATGTTAGGCAAATATGTGAAAATAGCGTCTTGTGTATTTGAACCACACCTACATTCTTTGTGTATATCCACATAGGAAGCAGTTAGACTGAAGGCAGGCAATTCCCTTATAACCTTATCAAAAATAGAAGCCAATGGTCGTAATGACTCACTCATTTCCTTCTGCTCTCAGTCCTTATCTCGGGCTACAGATTGTGCTACAGTTGGTAAGTAATTGTACATCTTTTGTGAAGCACCTTGAAATGTTTTGGCATGATAATAAGCTGGCTGTGTTTTAGAATTCCTGAACAAAGCTGAGTTTGTGACAGGGCCCTCTTTCATGTAACACTTCATAGTATTGTGAGAATCTACTGAGTCACCCAAAAATAAAAAGTATTTGATGAATAAGCAGCTTTCCTAAAGTGAACCCTATTTGTGTTATCCTTCCTTCCCTTCTCACGTTCCGTCTTGTAAAGTCTGTGTCACCTCGTGCTGAGAGACTTGATGCTTTTCTCCTTTACTGTCCTGCTCAGTTTTTCATTGCACGTTGTATAATTGAGTAGCTGAAAACTATGAACTATGTTAGCTGGGGTGAGGATCCATCTGAGATTAGCCAAGACACAACTGATTTGATTACTAATACACACAGCTGCCCCAAATCAGGGCTGTGTTTCTTAGCATCCCCAGCAGCTGAGGATGGACCAACAGCTCAATTGTGGATAATCAGATCTGAGTGGCATTAAGTGATATTAACTCTGAATTTTTGTGTGAGGGGAATAAATCCCTGTTATCTCCGTGTCCCACCATCAACCTTGTCTCATCCAATAAAGGGATAATGGGATGGGTAATAAGGTTAATTCATCCTCTTTAGGTGCACTCAAAAATAAAGAGCCACGAGGCATTTGACCACACTTTCAATGTAGAATTTCAGTGGCTGTTTTGAGCTTTTGATAGCGTGGTTAATTTCAGTAGAAATATAAATTATTTAATTTAAGATGGAGTCTTATTGTGTAGCTGGCTGTACCACACACACACACACACACACACACACACACACACACACACACACATACAGAGGCATGCACTTGCCTGTGTGTGTGTGTGTGTGTGTGTGTGTGTAGCACTGTGTATATATAGTGCTGTTCCCAGTTATCAAAGTATTCTTAAGGGTGAAGAGCATGTATTGGTAAGTGATGCCTGAGGAGGTTTTCACATATAGACCTCATCTATGTGCTTTATCTCAATCTAAGAGGGAAAATGAAAACTGGATTAAAACCATGGCAAAGGAAATTTGTGCTTCAAAGAAATTTTTAAAGAGGAATGAAAAGATGTTAACATTGACAGAGAGAGAGAAAAAAAAATCTAATTAAAAACTGAATTTGAGTGCTGGGTGTGGAGGTGCACACCTTTAGTCCTAGCATTTGGAAGACAGAGGTGGGTAGATCTTTGTGAATTCTAGTCCAGCCTTGTCTACATTGTGAGTTCCAGGACAGCCTGGGCTACATAGTGACACCCTGTTTTGTAAAAGCAAAAACCAACCAAACAAACAAAAAATTAATTTGGATTATTTAATTAAAAAAATAAATATCTGACTTTTGTATTCTAGCTTCTCCAATTGTTTCTGGTATATTGAGTTTGGAGCCCCTAAATATTGCATCTATTTAAAATTATACAGCCATTTTTCAAAGAAAAATAGCACCTTTTATTATTTTTTATATTTCTCTATGAAACATTCTTTGAAAGAAATTGCATTCACATTCATACATAAGTGATTCTTAGGTAAACTAAATATTCAACAATTGCTTATATTTTTATCTTTGTCAAAACTGTCATAGCAAAGTAGATATATATTTAATCATATCAAAGCAGACAGTTCATGCTACACTTTTTAAACCATTTTATAGGTCATATGTAAGATAAAAATTCCTCATTTCAAAGTCTAAAATTTTTTAGAGTATCAGACTATATTGTTCATACGTGTAGTTTTTAAAATAAAATTTAAAGGGCTATCAACAACAAAACATGTTCATTCCATTGGTCACCATAATAAGGTCTGAAAACCACAGCAGCTATTATCTGGACGTGGAGTGCAAATGATTTTTTTAAATGGAATTTAAATTTTTTATTGAAAATATATTTTAAGAAAACATTCTGATTATTATTGTTTCTCCTCCTCCAAATCCTCCCAAATCCTCTCTACTTCCACACCCACCCAAATGCACACTTCTTCTTTTTCTCTCATTAGAAAACAGGCATACAAAATACATTCAAATAAGAAGTAAAATCCAACACTGAAACAAGACAAAACAAACAGAGAAAAAAGAGTCAAAGAAAAATCACAAGAAAGCATACAGAACAGAGACACCTTCATATCCATGGAAACCGCATAAAAATACAACACCGGAAGCCATAATATATATGCAAAAGGTCTGCAAGGAAAAATAAAATGCTCCGACAGCATTATGAGACAATGAACCCTATACACTACCACTGAGTTCACTGTGTTGGCCATCCCCACCTGGGCATGAAGTGTATCCTGTATACATCCAGGGAAACTTACTTGGAGAAAAGCAAGTTTTCATTTGTAAGTGGTTATCATTGGGAGCTAGTGTCTGGGTTAGGGATGTGTGCTGGTGTCTATGTCCTCTCTCAGCACCGATCTGGCTCAGACCCAGGCAGCCTTGTGCCTGCTACATCAGTGCTGACCTGTGTCCTCCATCCCCTCTGGCTCTTACTCACACTCTTCCCACCTGTTCTGCAGTATACTCTTAGCCCTGAAGGCAGGGTTTTGATGAAGGCGTCCCATCTCAGTCTCTTACCGTTTGCACATTGTCCCATTGTGGGTCTTTGTGTATATTCCCATCAGCTGCAGGAGGAAGCTTGGTTGTGACTGAGAAAGACACTGATATGATTCCCAGGCCAGAAAAAAAGGAACCCCATGGAAAGCGAAGCAGAGCAGCCACCATAATGCAAATCTTTGACTTGGTCATTTCCTCTCTGGGAAAATAAAACGTGACGTGGATGAACCTCTACAATAACAGCAAAACTAATCCCACATTTCCTGGTAGTTCTTGAGAAAGCATTTAGCATTCTGCTTGTATGTGCTATGTGATATATATGTATGTTCATGTGTGTTCATATGCATGTGGATGCCAGATGTTATGTTAAGCGCCATGTTCAATCATGCTCCACATGAGTTTTTGAGACACAGTCTCTCACTGGACCTGGAGCTCCTTGATCTAGCTAGACTATATGGGCTTCAGGCCCTCTGGAATCCTCCTGTCCCTGCCTCCCCCAAGCTAGGATTTGAGATAGATACTGCTGTGGTACCTTTCACATGGGTGCTGGGGATTTGAACTCAGGTCCTCATGTTTGCTCAGCAACTTTATAGCCAAGCCATTTCCTCAGCCCCTAGAGCAACATTTCTTTCAAATATAACTTATAGTCAACAAAGTTCCAGCACTGGCTATCTTAGTATAATCATATGAGGATGTTTCTGAATCTTTTCTCTGTTCTCTGAATATATTCTATTAACATTGAACAGAATAAAACTGAACAGTAGAATAAAATAGCATGTTACCACCTGAGCATTTCTTACAATGTTTCAGTGCTCAGTTCTTTTCCTAAAATATTTATTTTATGTTAATATGTATGGGTGCTTTACCTGCACCTGAGTGTCTGGTGCCTGTTGAGGCAAGAAGAGGGTATTGGATCCCCTCAAATTGTGTTTATAGATGGTTGTGAGTTGTTATGTGGATGCTGGGAATCAAACCCAGGTCCTCTGGAAGAACAGCCAGTGCTCTTAACCAGTGACCCATCTCTCCAGTCTGTGTTCAATTGTTTCTTTGTTTATTTATTTATTTATTTATTTGGTTTTTCGAGACAGGGTTTCTCTGTATTGCTTTGGAGCCTGTCCTGGAACTTGCTCTGTAGACTGGCCTTTAACTCACAGAGATCCGCTTGCCTCTGCCTCCTGAGTGCTGGAATTAAAGGCATGCACCACCAGTGTCCCACTGTGTTCAAGTATTTTTAAAGGTATGATTATTATTGGTTAAACATGACACAGGAGAAGGAAAGAAACCAGGCATTATGAGATCTGTATTCCATTCCTATCTTCCCCTCCCCCCAGGACCATAGAGTATACCTCCATAACACAAAACTGAAAAGTACGCAAATGTCCAGATAAGGATAATGTCTCTCAGTAAACTGGTCCTCTGCTGAAGGAATTTGTGGTCTGCAAAGTTGTCTTGCTTGTTTTGGTTGATTTCTATTTTCTATTTTCTTTTTTTATATTCCTGCAAATTACAACATGATAGCTGTAATGTAAACAAATCTTGAAGATGTTTAATTAGTTAGGTCTTAGTCAAGAACCTTGGGTTTTCAGAGCAAATTCAAGGCCTGGATGGCTTAGCAAGACCCGAGTGTAGCTCAGGTCAGTAGTGAAGCCCCGTGGGTTCTGTGGCTGTTTATAGTATTCAGAAGTAGAACATATGGGGCAATTTTAGTGGAAATTTGAAGTTAAATGACATTGATGTTAAAAGTTGGAACTCTCTTAGGAGAGCAGGCCCTGTGCCTTGTGTGTGGACACAGTAGAGCCAGCTCCATTGGGCAGAGGGATGGGTGAACCAGCCCCAAAGTTGTGAGCATGGGAGAGCTGTCCCTATTACCTACCCATCTGTCATGTGGCTGCATGGGTGGGAGAGAGATGCACCCCCACCAGCCCTTGTGCATTCATCAATGCCTGAGGCAGGTGGGGAGAGCTGGCCCTTATGTCAAAAGTGTGGGAGATTTAGTCCTGCCCCTATCAGCTGGAACACTCTGGAGAGTGGCCCTTACACCTGCCTGAATAACACAATACAGCTGGCCCTGAAGGTATTGGTGTCAGAGACCCAACCCTGAGGACATGAAAGCAGGGGAACTGGCTCTGCCCCCTCCTCATTGCTGCAAGGGGTGAACTCACCATGACAATGCACATGCACGAGAATCCACCCTGATAGTGAAGACCAGGAACTGAATCCCGCAACTACCCAGCCCCAGAACCAGGGTTATGTGTTGATCCACCCCGACATCCACTCCATCTGTGATCTGCTGTAGCGTGTGAAGGGACCGGTCCTTCAGACCCAAAGCTGCAGGATGTGCACAAACCAGGACAACAGCAGGATATCCAGGAGGAGTCCCTGTGAGGGCCGGGCATCGATAGTGCAGCAGAAACCAGAGACCTTGAACCAGACCAATGACTGCAATGAACACTTGCAAGTAAAGATGTATGGACAAAAGGGTCTACTGTGTGACCCGCTGTGTCACACTACAGCTTCCACAACGAGACCGAATTTTTCCTTCCCTTTCTTTTCTTTCTATTTTCTGTTAAATTTGATTTGACTTGATTTTGGTGGGCCGAGGGGGTTGCAAGGGCAGAGGGTGGATACAGGGATGGGGAAATGAATGCAATGGGCATGCATGATGCGAAAGACACAAAGAACAAATAAATAGGAGGAAAGAAGTTGTAACTGTGAATCATCTCCCTGAAATGGGTATTTGGGTTGAGTGTAATTATTTCATACTTGATGAGAATTTAAACATAGAACCAGTAATTATAACCCATAGTTACACATGGAATATGTTAAGTGATGAGTAAATCTATAAATCATTTGCTAAATTAATTTTTTTCTGTGTGCTTGTTTTGTAAACTCTCTCAATTCACCAATGCCTAAGCATTTGGAGGAAAATTTGACTTTGTAAGAATATATTCGCTTTACTCAGGCTATAAGATACCATAGAAATTAAACCAATACAAAAAGTCCTAGATCTCACTACAGAGCAAAATACAGATGTAGATATTTCCTGCCTTCCATTGTGAACCTTCTCATAGAACCCATTCCTCTTCTTCATCGTTTTATTCTGAGTCAGGATTTTGTTATGCAGCCCACACTGGCCTCAACCTCATAATCCTCATGTCACAGACTCCCAAATGCTGGAATGACAGGCTCTCATCATCATGCCTAGCTTTATTGCTCCCCTCATTCTTACTACTAAGTCTGTACAATTGCACCCCTCTCCCACCATCCCTGACTCCATCAAGATACTCCCCTGACCCTGTCTTTCTTATTCATGGTGCATCTCACCATGACCTTCTTCTACCAGCTGCCACACAGACACTGAGACATCTCAAGGGAACAGTCTGCCTCCCATTTCTCTTGGTTGGCTTTAGTTTGTGACTAATGCTCATGCTTTTGTCATATAGTTAATCTTAGCCTCATTTGTGCCAGTTTCAAATTCTTACACATTTCACCCAAATTATACCATCCCTTTATGTTGATTTCTACTTGACCTTCAAAACCTAAAGCAGTTGCCGCATGTGTAAGAAATACAGCTATTCAATGAGTTTGCCTCAGGACATTCATCATCACTGTCCTTAATTCTCAGCTGATTTATGTTGATTTTACAATTCTGCAGAGAAAAAAAAATGCCCCATTATTTAGTTGCTATGCATTTTCATCAGCTGCTAAATGAATACAGATAATGAAAGGAAGAGATGTAAGTTAAGGAAACCTGATTTATATGCATTCGGCAAGTGGTTCCAGCTGAATACCAACAGCTGTCTTCATTATTCTGATGAGAGGCATCAGAACATAGGCTCACAGTTGCTCTACACTGGCTAACCATTTTGGACATCAGGGATGGATAAACTCTAGATGAGAAAAGACTCATATGGCTAATAACTGAGGGCACTGGGAGCCGTGTTTAGCTTGAAGTTATAAATTGGATAATGATGGATACTCTAGAACAAACAAAATTTTCGTGATATTGAGAACTGTAACAAGAAGGCAGAGCTAGGTTAGCAGGAACCCCAGTGTGCTGGCAGGCCAGTGTTAATTAAGCATGCTTGAACTCTTTCTGATTATTAGGCTTTCTTTCCAGAGTTCCCAGATATGAGCTGTAGACTTCCTACTGCAATTGGAGGCATTCACAGAAACATTGTCAGGATTGAGTAAGAGCTTTTGGGAAAAAATATCAAACGTTTAGATTTTTTTTTTTTACATAGTACTGAACCTGTTTGTATAGAAGACAATTCAAAATGTTGAGAGATTAGTATTAACTATCCGGCTTGTGGGCTTGCTTGCATTATGTGATCATCCTGTCAGCACCTATATTACATTTAATTATAAGGACGACAGTTTTGTTTTAAAACCATAGTGCATCTGTATTTAGCTAGGGAATGCAAATTATTTTAATAAGCTGTTGCTGGATTCTTGTCATTATTTAGGAATAAAGTGCTAAATCTTCATTCTGTCTGGTGAGTGGGTTTTCTCCAGCCAAACCCAAGAAATCTTACAGAAAACAGACAAATTTCTCCCACCTTTGTAAATATGTCATTGGTAAGCCAAGCACTGAAATTCCTTTCTTCCACTGAATTATTCATAGCTCTGTCATCCAACTAGCAATTCTGTCTTCACTTTAGAAGAACAATTCATTTTTTATGCCACACAAGGGATTCATAATAAGGCATTCATGTAATAAATCTGTGATACTGTATTATTTTGTTTTTAAGAACCTCTGTAATACACGAATCCAACGATAAAACATTAATGTTTGCAACACCTATAGTAAGCTATGCTGGTGGTGTATCCCTGCATCCCTAGCACTTGGGAGGTGGAGGCAGGAGGATGTCCAGTTCCAGGCTAGCCTTGGCTACATAGTTAAGAAACAAGAAGCCCCAACCTAAATCCCTTTGCTTGACTGCCCACTTCCTGAAGCTTTAAATAAAGCCGTGGCAATTAGTCTTTGTCCTGCTCTGCCTCTTCAGATAATGGGTGTTACTTTATCTAGTCCTTCTAAAGCTCTTTAAACCCACTCTCCACATCACTGCTGTTCCAGCAGTAGACTACATCCCACTTTGAACTTTCTATGGTGTGGGCATTTTTTTTTTGTCATGTGCTCCTTGACAAGGGAAATCTGTATTCCTGATGTGGGGTTGCAGACACAGGAGGAAACCTGCGGGTTGCTGGCCATACAGTTCCAGGGGCAGTGAGAGGTCCTGTCTCAAAAGAAATAAGGTACAAAATGAGGAAGAGGAAGATATTCAGCATCAACTTTCAACCTTCACATGTTCATGCTTACATGTATATGCTCACCTACACATACATGTACACAGATGTATACACACTTATGCAACACATACAAAGACGTGTTCACAACCCAACAAAAGATGGGTTATGTTTGGATCCAGACCAAAGTATGAGAGGCAAACTAGTTTCAATCAGGACTATGAATTGAAAACTATGAAAAACCAAGAATATGAAAGATGTAGAGTCTTCTATGAGGCAGTAAAGAAGCCAATGTAATCAAATCAAAGCAAAAAGAACTTTGTTTTAATCAGGGTAAAGGTATAAGATGTTGACTGCCTCAGTTGGGTGATTTAAATTGGTTTGCAAGCTGCATAGACTTGAAAATAAAAAGAGGCAGAATTTAGTTGTTTTTTTTTTTTTTTTCTGGATTCGGTTGTTTATGGCTATAATTTTAGCACTTGGGAGGTGGAGACAGTTAGATTTACTCAAGTTGCTGAAGAGTGGGGCTACATAATGAGTTCCAGGCTAGCCTGGGCCACAGAGTGGGAACCTATTTCAGGAAACCAACAAAAAGTGGAAACTTTTATTAGCATGTACTACACATGAATTCTGAGAATTTCATAATGTATAAGAAGTACTCTTATCATATATGTGTGCATATACATACATGTATACACCCACACACACCACACACACACACACACATATACATATTCATTATCTTCACTTGTCTTTCCTTTCCCTCCTTAGACCCATCCCTTTTCTTGAGACAGGATCTGGTTATATAGCCCTAGTTCACTGTGAAATCAACATCCTTCTGCCTCAACCTCTTGAATACTCTGCTTGCAGGCATGCAACACATGCTCAGCTCCCCATACGTCCTCTGTCATAATTTATGGGGCAATAAAAGTGCAAATGACTTTTTCTTTTCATTTATTATTAGACAAATCCACTTTCCCCTCCATCTGATTTAGTTTAGATCCAGGTTGGATTGTCTTGGGCTTGGATTCATGATGACATCACTGAAATATGGGAAATCTTAGTCTTCAGTAATAAAATTCCTGACTTAAAATATGTCATTATGGCTGGCTTATCTGCTATTTTAAAAGCATCTTGATGCTTAAATATTCTAGCTGCCAAATGAGACAGGTGTCTGCAGAGTCCCAGAACAGTCGTATAAAAATAGTAGAATATGTCTGTGGTACCCATAGGCAGTCACCATAACAACTGGTGTGAATGGATAAGAAGACAGCTCTCTAATGTGTAGCAAAGCACAGAGCTTTCATTGTTTAAAGAAATTGGATTGATTCTGAGATTAGAGCCTAGAGTTCTATAATTGAAAAGTTATCTTTTCTCCCTTTCTCCTCCTCTTCTGTCCCAGACAAGGTCCAACTATGGCCAGCTAGAATTCGCATTCCTCCTGTCTGAGTGTTGAGGTCATAGTATGCACTACCATGTCCAGTTTACAAGGGGAGCTTTCCCCACATACCTTAAAAAGGGCAAGACAAAAGTATTGAATACTAAAGGATGTACATTTTGTGGTTTTTTTCCTATCAACTCAATGTAATTGTTATGATGAGATGAATTTATGTAACATCAATGCAGGTGATGGATGCTAAGAATTAAAAGGTGAGTATAAATGAACTGGTGAGGACAGGATGAGATTTACAAGGCTTGTGGGGAACTGATGGTAATTCAAACCCAAAAGGCGGGCAGTTATTTGGCATCACCATCATCTTAGATAATCACCACAGAAAACCAATAAAGTACTGCCCACCTAATTTTATGAGTAGAAAAGACGACTCTAAAGGCTCTTTGATACAATGCACTTATTAGCCGAACTTCTTTCAGAGGCTTGCTTTCCATCCCCTGCCAATCAAAGAATTGCAGGCTTTTAAAAAATACTCTTGAAGCAGGGCAGTGGTGGCACACAACTTTAATCCCAGAACTCAGGAGGTAAAGGAAAGCTGATCTCTGTGGCCATACTAGTCTACAGAGTGAATTCCAGGACAGCCAGGGCTACACAGTGAAACCCATCTTGGAAAAAAGAAATTACTCTTGAGATTTATAATCTGTTATATCACTTTCAGAGAAGTGTGTTTGTATTGCTGTTAAAGATATAGTAAATCCTAAAATGATATGTAAAGATCCAGAAATTATTTTGTTATGGTAAAAGGCCTCAAAATAACTAAATCAAAGGAGGAAATGGACCTCTTAGTGTATGACTTTTGTTTATGCTGCATTTGTTTAACTCTGTGCCTGTCTAAAATACCTGATGGGCTAATATAGAGTCAAATGGCCAATAGAGAGGCAGGAGCAGGGATATGTGGGGCTGGCAGGCAGACAGTATATAGAGAAAGAAAGAGAAAGATGAGAGAACAAGGAGAGAAGGATGCTGGGGACCAGCTACCCATCCACCCATCCACCCAGCCACCCATCCACCCATCCACCCATCCACCCATCCACCCAGCCACCCAGCCACCCAGCCACCCAGCCACCCAGCCACCCAGCCACCCAGCCACCCAGCCACCCAGCCACCCAGCCACCCAGCCACCCAACCATGGAGTGAGACTGAAAATAAGATATACAGAAGTAACAGAAAGGAAAAATCGCAGAGGCAAAAGGTAGTCAGAATAAGCTGGTTAGAAAGAAGCCTCCATGTGTGATTTATCTGTGAGATAGGTGGTGGGTGCCCCCACCCCCAAATGAGTCAAAAGCCAAAAGAGTAAAACATCACACTACACAAGGGTGTGAATGGGCAGGAGAATGGGACGTTTATAGACTGAAGGGAATATATGGTAGTTACTGTGAAATAAACAATTCAGTGGAAAAGGGGAGAATGGACCATGAGAGGATTGATAACTGCATCATTGGCATGGAGCAGATTGGAGGTAAGGATCGACAATGCAGGGACTTATTAATGACAATGCAGGTAGAGGAAATTTGTAAGCTGGAGATGAAACTGGCACAACCATGCTGACTCTACTATGAGCACTAGAAATATAAGTCAGATCAATAATTAATCAAGAAAAACCCCACATTGAGCTAGAAGGAACAGAAGGCTTTTGGGAAATATGTGATGCTTTTAAGCTTGGCCTTATCTGTTTCAAAAGCAAGGCGCTAGAGAACAAAACTCTGTTGACTGAGCTGTGTTCGGATAAGAAGGTGAGTTAGAATCTACCTCTGTGTGACGCAGTAAAGGAAAAGAGTTACTACACAGAGAATGAGATTCTATTCCTAAGGAAGAGGAGAGGAACCTCAGAAGCATATAAAGGGGATTGTAAGACAGCTGAAAAGTATGGAGAAAAAGAAAGGTGACTCAGGGAAAACAGACAAACTGAGACTAGAGTCCTACATTCTCCAGTGTTAGAAGCAACTAAGAGCAGTTGCTAAGTGGTGCTTAGCTGTACGGTAGAGCCCACTCCAAGCCTGTCAGGGGCAGTAGCCAGTGGTGTGCTGTCCCATCCTGTACAGACACTGTAGGGATCATAAGCCTGAAATGTTGAAACCAGAGAGGCTGAAAAGGCTGGCACAGAGGATATGTTAGAAGTCCACATGGGGCCTAAGGCTAGGCATCTTTGCATTCTTCCTGGAGAAGAACATATGAAGGACAGCACCCTTGCTCTTGTATGGGTGCCCAACAATACAGGGTAGTGAGAAGTATGCTCAACTTGGCAATCTACAGGTGGATGCACTTGTTCTCAGGCAAGAACTGTGGGGGCACTGACACAGACAGACAGACAGACAGATACCTTGGATATATGTGGGTGGACAATTAGCAAAGTACACTAGAAACTGGGTCTACAAAAATTATCAGGTACATAAGTAATGTGTACAAGTATATTTTACTTCATGGTGATCACTGGGACTTCTTTCAAACCATTGTTTCTGTTACTACAGTTGGGCTTTCTTCTAAAAGTAGCAGGGGGAATAAATCCAAGTGAAGAACTTATTGGGAAGACTCAAAATAAAAGTACCAAATAAATGGAGGGGGTGGAGCCTGGAGAAAAAATCAGAGGACATATCCATTCTCATAGAAGCAATGCACAAAACTCAATAAAGACCAAAATATGTGAAAACAAGCCATTAAGACATCACAGGGCCCCTGGCAGCAGGACCATGATACAAACCTGGTACATGAGCTCCTTGTTGGAGCCCATGCCCTATAAGGGGATGCCATGCTCAGACTTAATGCATGGGAGAGGGGCTTGGTCCCACCCCAACTTAATGTGACAGACTTTGTTGACTCCTTATGGGAGCCCTTACCTGTGAGGAGGAGTGGATGGAGTGGGTGGTAGGGGTGGGCTGGGGGGAAGGGCAGGGGCTTGGAGGAGGAGTGGGAGAGAGAACTGAGGATGGAATGTATAGTGAAACTTAAATGAATTATAAAACTTTAAAAAAGACACCCCTATATTCTTAATACCTTAAATAAGAGTTCTGGGTATGTGGAGTTGACCAGAGCCAAGAATCCAGGAAACAGAGAGTAACTAAGACAAAATTAAATGCACAGAGAATCTATTCAGTGAAATTATACCAGAAAACCTTCCAAATCTTAGAGAAAGAGGTGAGCTTTTGAACACACTCATATAAAACACCCAGATAGACCTGAGAAGAGACACTCATCACTACTGATCATAGGCAAGATGTCAAGATCTCATTTCCTTATTACTCAAATGAGAGTATTCTACACTTAGCTTTTCATTCAGTAATACAGTCCAGGCATTCTTTTATTAAATCACACATAAATAGGTCTCATTAATAGAATGGCTTGAAAGAATTTGCTGTAAATGGATGACCAGGTGGTAGTTATTTGCTTATTGCCAACAATTTTGCAATGGAAAATTACACTGTCATTTAACAAACATTAAATACTTACCAGATGCATAGAGTCTTCTTTTTTAGCATTGTTAGATAAAGTAGACACATCCCTTGCCATGAAGGAACACATGAGCATAGTTGACTGATAGTTCATTGCCTTCACAGGAGAACCCAACCCAGTCTCTTGTATAAACATTCTCCTTACGCAGAAATGTTTTCTCCCATCTCCCAATTGCCACTCTGCTTAAAAATACCTAGTCTTCCTGCTTATATAAGATGTACAGAATCCTCTTGGCTATCCCTCTGTATCTCTTTTAGCTATCTGTAGTGATATATTGTTTATTATCTAATAAATCCACTGAAGATTAGAATGCAAAGCCACACTAGACAACCATAGAAGCTGGACAGTGGTGACACAAACCTTTGATCCCAGGACTCAGGAGATAGAGGTAGATGGAGCTCTCTGAGTTCAAGGCCACCCAGGGCTACATGAGAGAGAGTGAATCAGTCTAAAAGAGAAACAGAGCTTATGCCTTTAATCCCAGTGCTAGAGAGGTATATAAGGAAGAAGCAAATGGTCTCGTGTGGCAGTTAGTTTCCAGCCATGCTGAGGAGAGTAGGGCAGGCTAGGATTCTGAGGCTTGGTGGAGAGCAGTGCAGTCTGGAAATGCAATCTGAGGTTTAGGGGTTTGTCCCTTCAGTCTGAGCATTGGTAGAGGTGAGACTCTCTAGTGGCTGGCTGCTTCACTTCTCTAATCTTCAGCATTTACCCCAATATCTGTCTCTGGGTATGTATTGTGTTACAGCTATCATGCACACCTTACCCTTCCAACATTTATTTATTTATCATTTATGTGTGTGTATACTGTGTGTGTGTGCATGCCATTGTGTACACGGAGATCAGGTGATAACTCATTGCAGTCAGTTCGCTCAGTTGACCATGAGGGTCTCAAAGACTTAAGTCACATCATCGGGCTTGGTGGCAGACACCTGTACCTGCTTACCATCTTGCCACCCCCTTTCATTTTTAATTGTACATAGTTTTTGAGCTAAAGTATAACATTTTGATAGTATATACAAAGTGCAATCATCAGTCCATGGTGATTGGCATATCCATCATAAAACTCAAAATTCTCTCTAATTTGAAGTGTCTAGTTAATTATTATCAGCTGCACTTTCCCTAGAGTGCTCTAAAACACTTGAAGTCATCCCTCCTATCCAACTGCACTCCTGTGCCCATTTACTGTTCTTTCCCCTTCTTCTCCCCTTTCCCAGGATCATGTACACACTTCTATTCTCCTTTATCTTTATTTTTAATGGGTTTGCATGCCAATGAAATGGTCATGAAGGGTATGTAAGCTCTACTATCCTTAGAGTTATTATCATTTATTATTATTATTATTATTATTATTATTATTATTGTTGTTGTTGTTGTTATTGAGACTCACCATGTAACCCCAGCAGGCCAGGAACTCACAACAGTCACTTGTTGCTATCTCCTGAGTGCCAGAATTATGGGAGTATGTCATCATGTTGAACCCACCTTAGAACTGTGTTTTCTTGTTTGTTCACATCTGTGTGTTGTATGCATGCATGCATGTTTGTATGTGTACATATTTGTTTTGGGGTGCACTTACCTATGTATGTGATGTAGAAGCGGGAGGTCAATGCTGGGTATCTCCCTCTCTCACTTTCTGCCTTAGTTTTTGAGACAAGGTCTCTTGCTGAACCTGGAGCTCGCTATACTGAGTGAGCCTCTTGGATGTGCCTATCTCTGCTTCCAGTGCCTATCTCTGTATAATTTTGGAGGATATTCAGATGCTCTGAAGCAAATAAATGGCTCTCTTAAGCAGCCCTTTGTCATATTTTCAAACAGCTTTATTTATTTATATACAATAAATTTTTTGTATTTTACATTCATGTCTAATGATTTTTAGTATATTTTACTGATTTAAACCACTGTTACCACCACCACCACCTAATTTTAGAACATTTCCCTCACCCTAAAAAGAAATCATAAGTCTGACAACAGTCAGTCTTTATTAGTAATCCTTGCCCATAGACAGCTATCCTACTTACTCTCTCTCCCTCTACATTTGAAGGGCTTCATTAAAAATATCTTGTACCTTTATCCACAATAAAAGAACATGCTAGCAACCAATTCTTAGGTATACAAACAGCCATAAAAAAAAAAAAGTTTACAAAATGTAAGTCTTGTTCTTTGCAACACCCTTTTACTGTTCCAGGACAAAATTTAATTTTATAACCAACTGAAGAATTGTCATCTCAGATTGAAACATTCTATCCTAGGTAAAACTCAAAAGAAACCAGATTCGAACCCTGAAGAGGGTGGCAGAAAGACATCCAGGGATCTGACTATTTTAAACCAAATGCCTGGTAGTAGCAGAGGCAGAATTAGAAATTAGTTCTCTTTTATCCTAGTACATAGCATTGTTTGCTTTAATTCTTATTTCTATAGACAAAAAACAAAACAAACAGACAAACAAAAACAAAAAATGAGCACAAAATGTGTTCATAAGTAGTCACCAAAAGTTAGCTAAGTGAGCAGGAGAAAAGCTATTTAATGTATTTATAGTTTGGGGCAGGAGATGAAGTTGAGTGTGCCCGGGAACAGTGGGGGTGGGGAGGGATTAAGGGCCCTGTGGTGAAGTTTACTGTAGAGCACAGAGAAGGGCACACCTGTTGCAAGGTGACCAACAGTATGCCCTGGAGTCCACAGCCCGATGCCTAATTGCCCTGTGCGTATTCAAGTTATTAGAGCTGAAGGCAAACAGCCTTTTCCACTGAGATGTCTCCCGTGGCTCTGTTGCGAAGGAGAGTCTGGCATGGGCAAAGATGTTTATAATCTTTGTAGTGACTATGTCCCAAGTGGGTTCCCCTTCATTTGCGGTCAGGGTGCCTTCAGATTATCATCTATCTGCTGAGCACGCACTAGAAGCATTATCAACCTTCTTTCTCGCCTTTTTTTGCCAGTTGAAGAATGAGCTCTCTGTATAGTGTTGACCACTTAACATGGTCATTGTGAACCAATCACCTGCCGCCCCGTAGTTTTGTTAACAACTGGAGAACAAGGAATAGTAAGTAGGTGACAGTGTCAAGAATTCAGGCCCCAAGCCGACAATCCTCCAAATAATTCAAAGTTATAGAGGGTTTTGCAGGAAGCGTTCAGCTGCACCCCCCCCCCCAGGCTGAAATCACATAGCAGTGGTACCTGGGAGAGCCTGGTGGGTGATGAGACCCAAGCCTTTAAGATGAAACAGAAGTGTTTTCCATTATGAACTGTCCCCTAGACACCCTCCCTTCTAAGCTTTACACGTGTCTGGTGCTGTGTCTTTCAAAAGTAAGCGAATGAAGAGCGTGGGGGGAATTTCCAGCTCAGGCACCTGTTTCTTTGGCAAGAAAATGTGCGACTCTCCACTTCACCATGGAAGGCAGTTGTGAGGAGGCATGATGGATGAGGATCACATTTCAGATTCCAGTCCTAGGAGGAACGCAAAGGGAGCTGAGGGCAACTTGGAAAATGTGCTCTGTTTATCTTCTTGTCAGAGCAAACACGTGGGCACTAAATGCAGTCTAGCTTGAGTTGGTGCGAGGGACTTGGGGAGCAGGGGGCAGGGAGACACAAGCACTTAAAAGCTCTTGTGGGAAACCAAGGGAATTAGAAAAGTAGAAAATACAGGGCTGCAACAAGGTGGAAGAAAACTGAAATGCGAGCCAGGAGAATACATGAGAGGAATGCGATAAGACCAGGCAAAAATCTCTTTCAAAGAGAGGTAAACACAGTAAATCCGCACCCAGAAGGGTGTAGAGGCTTTCTGGAAGAAGATGCAGTATGCACGCTCCCTAGAGTGAGGATTTTCTCAAGAGACATCAGTATCTGGCTTGTGAGGAAGGAGAGTGGAAGAATGTGATGTTGAGAAAAGAAAAGGAAACAGAAGTAGGGCAAAGAGGACTTTAAGTGCGGGGAGAAAATTAACCTCCTAAGTGAAAAAGCAAGCAAGCAAGCAAGCAAGCAAGCAAGCAAGCAAGCAAGCAAGCAAGCAAGCAAACGAAGGGAGCTAATATTCCCCCAATGTAGATTTGATGTAGCCCTTTGACCCAGTTAGCTCAACTGTCAAACTCAGCCTAGACCAGCACTTCTCAACCTGTGGGAATGACCCTTTCACAGGCTTCGCATATCTGATATCCTTCGCATCAGATATTTACAATACAATTCATAATAGCAGCAAAACTACAGCTATGAAGTAGCAACGGAAGTACTTCTACGGTTGCGGGTCACCACAACATGAGGCACTGTAACTAAAGGGTTCGAAGCGTTAGGAAGCTTGAGAGCCACTGGCCTAGAGACATCTGAAAAGAAAGACTCAGTTGAAAATTGCCTACATTAGACTGGCCGGTGGGCATGCCTGTGAGGAATTGGGTTGATGATTAATTGATGGGTCCTGCCCACTGTGGGTGGCACTATCCCTAGTTAGGTGGTCCCGGGCTATATACAAAAGCTTAGCTGAACATGGCCCTGTGAAGCTAGTTATCGAACAGTATCCCTTCCTGGTTTCTGCGATGTTTTCCTGGTTGTGAGAGCTCCTTTCACCAATCTGAGGTAATGCTTTGTGGAACAGCAAGCTGTCCCACCTTGAGGTTCCCTCAGTGGTGGTCTGTGGCCTCCAAGCGTTAAGCTAACACAAACCCTTTCTGCCTCTAAGTTGCTTTTGGCCAGTGCCTTTATGACAGCAGCAGAGAGGAAAACATTTTGTTTGTCTTTGTCTAGCATTACAGTTGGGTAGCTTATTTGTTAGGAAAGGAATGGGCTTGGAAGTTGGTTTGGGCAATTATTTTCTAGGGAAGAAAATCCGACAGATTTGAAGCATAGCAAAGTTGCCATTTACTTTTCCAAGTTAACATCTGTGGAGAGCATGCAGCTTAGTGAGAGCCTGCTTAGCATGCCAAGAGTCTGGGTTTGATTCCCAGCAAGGGAAAAAGAAATTAAATTTTAAAAAAGGATAATACCAATTAACTCTCTCATTTTGGAAGAGTGGTAAGCTTTTATATATAAAAATTTGAGGATAGGAAGTCTCCAAATTATTGTTGGAATGGATATAAAAAGGTCCATTTTTAGGCTAATTGTGGGGCATATCATATTAAAATGAGGAGAGGTGCTTTTACCTGGTATAATCTTCTGTGATCTGAACATGTTGGGTGTGGAGAGAAACGCTTGCCCAAAGTCACCATCTGTGGAAGAACTTGATCACAGGAAGGAAAGACTGTGGGAGTTCCTAAGGATTTCACAAGTGCAAAGTGGCAAGCAAACTAAAAGATAACATCTGAAACCCGTAAAAATACATCCATACTTTGCTAGGGACTAGAGCACAAACAGGGTAAACAGTATGACTCTGTCAGGAAGCACAAGTCCAGAGTCATCACCCAAATGTGTATAGCCCCTCAGAGAGAGATGTACAGTAGAGTAGGGGGAGAAGGGAGGAAGTATGTGCTACCTTCGTTACTTTTCTATTGCCCTAGCAAAACATCATGACCAAAGTGACACAGAATAAACCCTTTAATTTGGGACTCATTGCCCCAGAGAGTAGCAGAGTCTACCACTGTCATGTCAGGGAACGGGCAGCAGACAGGCAGGCACGGTGCTTGCAGCAGTAGTGGAGAGCTTACATGTTGAGACCACAACCCAGAGGCAGAGAGAGAGGTCGAGAGAGAAGGAAAGAGGAGAGAAGAGAGGAAGGGAAGGGGGGCGAGGGAGGGGTGGGAGGGCTGGGAGGGGAAGGGAAGGAGAGGGGAAGGGAAGGGAGGGGAGGGGAGGGGATGGGAGGGAAGGAGAAAGAGGAGAGAGGAAATTAACCTTTGAAACCCTAAAGCCTATGCTCAGTGACACACCTCCTCCAGAAAGCCACACCTCTAATCCTTCCTAAACAATGCTACAAAAAGGAACCATGAATTCACATATACAAGCCTATGGGGGTCATTCTCATTCACATGGGACAGATGTTTTATATCAGGAAGGGAACCTTTCTTTCTACAGGTGCCAGCACCCAACAGAGCGGGCAAGAGGATGAAGGAGAAGAAGGGCATTCATCATTTTGCATGTGGAGTCAAGGTCATCTGGTGAAATAGTCAAACTGAACAGTGCATTTCTGATGCAGAGTCTATCAAATGCCATTAACATATGCTGATGATGGAGTATTTCAGACGGCCCACCATTTTACTTAGATAATGCTAACCGAATACTTGTCTGGTTTCACAATTACATTCACCTAATGTGGTCAATTCTGAAATCAATAATACCATTGATCATAATGTTCATAATTTCATAGTTTTAGCCAATTTGAACATTTTTTTTTACTGGCTTACCATATGACTAACAGGGCATTGTAACTCCTCTAGAAGCTAATTTAGGCCTGATATTTAGTACCCCCCCCCACACACAATAGTATATAAATTACAGAAAAATCACCTATAGTACTTGTCTTAGTTAGAATTACTATTGCTGCAATGACAACATAACCAAAAACAAATCAGGGAGGAAAGGGTTAATTTGGCTAACAATTCTGCATTTTAGTCCATTATTGAAGGAAGTTAGGGTAGAAACTCAAGCAGGGCAAGAACCAGGATGTAGGAGCTGATGCAGAGGACATGGAAGAGTGCTGCTTACTGGCTTGCTCACAATGGCTTGCTCAGCCTGATTTCTTACAGAACCCAGAACTGTCAGTCTAGGGATATCACCACCCATCAATCACTAATTAAGTCCCATCTCCTGGAGACATTTTCTCACTTGAGGCTCCCTTCTTTCTGATGACTTTAGCTTAAGTCAAATTGACAGAAAATTACCAAGCACATTATTGATAGAGGAAATGTGCTTTAAAATTTGTCTTAATGTAGTGTTGTTACCCCCAACCCTGCCCCTGCCCTGGTTCCCTGCATGGTACTGGGGATGAAACCCAGGCCTTGGAAAGTGCTGGGCCACTGCAGTGTCAGATTACAAATAGAGGTAATCCTGGACATGTAATTGGCCAGCAAACTGACATTGGAGGCCCCGACGGTGGAGCTAAGTTGTTTGAATCTTATATTCAAGGTGTTGGAAGTTTCAGATGCTAGAGGAGATATGCTAAAGGATCATGGCTTGCAGAAGTACTAATCTAGTTGTCCTAGCATGAACAGAGTGGAAGGCTGAGGGGCTTAGATCACCCTAAAAGCAGAGAATCCTGATGGGAGAATGTTACAGTAGAGTAATAGTGAGATGAGGAAGCCTGGGCAGAACGGATTGAGAGTGGAAGAGCTGGAAAAGAGATTATGTGAAAGAATTGTTGGGTGGGAAAAGGAGGAAGAGGAGAAATTGGATTATGCTGCAATTGTGACCCCAGATGATCAGGCTAGTGAAAGCAAAGACAAAAAGTTGAATTATTGATACATGATCTTTTAATGAGGATAAAAATATCTAAGCATGGAAACCCAGGAAAGAATGTGAGGAACAGGAGAACAGGAAAGTCAGACGTGGGTGTAGACACATGAGTTCAGAGTTTATAGAGAGCAGAAGTTAAAGGAGCCTGAGATTCTATCGAATGCCCATGTTGGTAGAACTAGTGTGACAGTTGTTACTCTTGTGGCAAATGTGGCTTAGGGTAGACCTTTTCCAGGGTCTGGTCATAACAATAGTCTGGCTTGCTTTATCAGAACGATTCTTGGCTATTAAGACATTTGTGAAGTCACTGTGGGGAGGCAGCTGAAGAAACTAACTCAGGTAGAGCTTCTAGGACTGACCCCAAACTTCACTACAGGAAGCTGAGCTGTTTGAGCTGGCGCCCCTCCCTCCACCTGGGAGGATCTACTCCACCCTTTCCCACTGTATAGCTCTGCATCTGAATCTGATGCTGGCCTTGCCGGGAAATTTACACCAAACCCCGCCTTTCCCTCCTTGTGAGTCATTCTGAATGAAAATCCCAAACCCTGATTTGAAGTGGATCAGGAAATTTTTGTCCCCCCACCCCACCCCCTTAAAGCAGCCTCCCTGCTTCTGTGTTTGAGAAAGGAGTGGGCATGAGGCTTGAGTGAGCATCCCACAGTACCCAGTGCGGCGGCTCAGCTGGGTCACGTTGAGTATCTAGAAGCAAGCAGGGCTTTCAGTTGCTGTCACGGCCATGAGACTACAGTCCTGACTTTCTCTGGTACTTTTAGTGTGTTCTCAGTAGGGCTGCTGTTGAAGGACGGTAAAGAGCCAGAGAAGTTACAGAATCATTAATTTGTTATGTCTGCCTAGGTTAGGGTGTGGAGAAGCAATCATACTTCCTATCCGTCGTCGGTTCTTATTGTTCTGCTTCTATGGAACACTTATGTGTTAGAGGAAACATCTCATCCAGTTGGGGTGGCAGGGCTGTGCCACTACACCTGTCCTGGTGACTGCATTCCTAAAATATTTTTACTAATAGAAAACAAAGTGGGCTATATACTTTGTCCTAAATCCCCCGAGAATATTGTGTTACTCTAATAAATTTATTTTTTAACTCTAGATCTATTTAGTAGTCGCCCCCCCCTACTTCCTCTATGACTCATCTGCCAATTTTACCCTTTCCTTTTTCTGAACTGCAGCATGCAGTGAATCCCACACTCAGTGCACACTTTTGAATGTGAAGAATTGCCATGAGGGTCAGGCAGTGTGTATGTATGTATGTGTGTGAGTGTGCATGTCTGTATATAAGTGTATATACGCATGTGTGTGTATATATGTGTCTGTTTACAGGATGTATATATAGTGTATGTGCATGTGTCTGTACATAGTACATATGTGTATATGTATATATGCATGTGTATGTATATATGCATATGTGTATATATGCGTGTAGATATATATGTATATATGTGTCTGTAATAGTGTGTATATTATATAGTGTATATATGTGTACATATATAGATGCATGAGTGTATATATGTTTACACATATATGTATGTGTACATATGCGCGCGCGCGCGTGTGTGTGTGTGGTATGAGTCTTGAACTGGACTATCCCAGTACCTGCTTGAATTCCAGTTTCCCAGAATATACGTGTCCTCAGCTTGTGGGGATGAGCTCTTTTGCTGCTACAGGGGAGGTACCTCTGACTCTGGAGACTGGACAGATGAACTCTCTGCTTTTCTGCCCTTTGATGCTCATCCTTCAGTCACCTTCTTGCTGGTATTTCACAGTGTTCTGTTCCTGTCCCCATCCAGACAGAAGTGGCTGCACTTTTCTCTGTCTTCTCATGTTAAAGACTGTACTCTCTGTTGTAGGAATATCCCTGAGCTATTTATCTACATTTTTATATTTTCAAACTGACTTTCTTAAAGGCAGAGGCTATCATTTAGAAACCAATTTTTGCTTTTTTTCTATATATTTTCTTATCCAGTTCTAACAGTAAATACACTCAGAGGAGTTAAATATCAGTTCCACTGTAGTATAAAAACATGACAGAAATGGGCCTTGAAACTAGGTCATGTTTCGTATCTAAACCTAGCATGATATAAGTTATATGGGGAGGTCAAGCAATGCTCGTCAAATAAGTAATTAAATGTATAAGCTGTAGGCTATATATTATTAAGAAAAAAAAAACTCTCCAGCCATTAGCTATAGAGAGATCACTTCTATTACAGCTCTGACCATGGGACAAAGCCATCCAAGCCTTTAATACCCGCAAAAAGACCAACACCAAACCAAGCCTCCCAGAACAAACCAGTAACTACCCTACACGAGGTCATCCACCAAACCTAGCCTTCCCCAATTGTTGCTCACATTGTCATCCTTAATGATTAGATTCAAAATGTTAGCATGCAGTATCAGAACCATGCAGACATGGCCAAGAGAAAAAAGTTTCTTTTCAGTCTATGAAGCAAGCTCTGCTGTGCACGCTTCGGAGGGAAGACCTGCTAAAGTGTTAGGTGTGGCAGAGTTAAACAGAGCTCCTTGCTTCGATCTTGGTGAAGAAAGGCACTTTCCGGTTAGACTGGTTTTAGATCTGATGCTTTTTGTCTGTTAACAAGTGGCAGTCTGGTGTCTGCATGAGTTCCTGGCTTTCTTATGTTTGCCATCCACAGGGCTGGAGGTCGGGAGTGGCCAAATGCATTCAGGGTGCTCTGCCTGGAATGCTTGACTTGACTCCCCTGGGTCCATGAGCTCACCCTATTTCCATTTGTCACCACACACGTGCTGGACCCTGGTGGAAAATAGCCGTGTTTAGGTGGAAACAGCAGGGAGTGGGACAGCTGTGTTTCAAAGCATTTATTTCCGTTTCCCCGTATATGGCTCACAATAGGTTCGGTGAGTATGTGGGGCTGTATACTTTCTTTTATACTTTACTTTTCTATTACCGCGTTCGCTGTCACTATCCCTAATCATAAAAGCCGGATAGCATTTCCAGGGTTTGTCTTCTGGGACTATTAATTTTATCTTAATAAGTGTTATGTTTTTTTAAAAAAATATCTATTTCAGGTTCTTAAGAATTCTACTGAAATAACTGTGGACTGTTTTTACAATGGAGTTACCTGCCGTGAAATTTATTTTATCTTTCTTGGGGAGCACATGAGGTCTAGGGGAGAGATGTGATGGGTGAGGATTATGCAGGGGTTAGATGGAGAGATGAGGTTTTAGGCTCACACCCTGCTACAACTATATGACTATTTTAGAGAAGTCTTTCAAACACATAGGACCTGATGTTGAAGGCTAGCTAGTCTCTGGAAAAGTGGACGGCTAGCTAGATTATCTCTAAAATCTCATCAGAATATTAAAAAAAATCACTCTGAGGTGTTACCTGTCTAGCTCTATGTATACTTTTTCTGGGTCCCCAGAATTGGCGTAGAATTTGGAGGAGATGCAAAGTGTAAATAAAGCTATTTGTATGGAGGACTTTCTACCACTAACATATTCTCCATTGGTTTGTGGCTCTGTGGTTTGTGAATCAAATTCTTCAAAATTACCTATGATTCATAATACATTTAGAACTGCTGGAAAATAATTAGCATTCCTCCAGTGACCCCCCCCCCAAGACTGGCCACTGAGCTGTCTCTAGAATTATATGACTTTGTTGAAAAGAGTGCCTTTGTAATGAGGAAAAAAATAATCATAAATAAGGAGACATTTTTCTGGGGAGAAGTCATCTGAAATTTTATGTTCTGGATTCCACTATCCACTCATTCCCAGCCTCTGTTTTTGCCCTTGATTTTCCTCCTTTCCTTCAAGAAATGTGTTCATTTTGGGGCCATAACTAAAGGACAAGGGAACTGCTTCTGAATAATCTACAATTTGAGGGCTACCAACTTAAGCTATGCATGAAATTTAGAGGCAATTTGATTAAATGGCAAGAGTATCTTATTTTGATGTTATTTTCCTCTTCAGGGCTATTAAAAATACTCCATGGGAGACATGCTATTTCTGTCTTCAGGCATAATGTCCCCAAAGCATGGACCATAGTCAACATTTTTCAAAAGGGAAAACATCCCCAGTCATCTATTGTGCATATGTGGTAGCATTTTGATGGAAGTTTCAATAATCAACACTTCGTGCTTCCTGGGCACTTTCCAGTTTCTGTGTGTCAGTGACTGAAGATATTCTGTACCCACCAACTAGAGGGAAAGCTTCATTTGTCACAGAGGGAGATCCTAGTTTCTTCTCTCCCCAGAGAGTTCAGATGGTCTCAGTTTATGGAGAGTGGAGCAGAAAGGTACCTTCCTTGGCTTTATAGAGGCCACTTTTACCCAGGACCTTTTTATCTCAGGCTCTGCCAAGTCACAGTTGCCCTTTCAAGTTGAACAACACTCATGATTGATAAACACAATCTGCATGGAGATATAACCAGCAGCAATCTGAAGTTGCCTTTGGCGGTGGAATTTCAAATCAATGTCTGCAGATTAAAGTCTAACCCACAATGAGTAATTTCAGTCTTCAAAAACTTATTATGCTTTGAAATAGCCGGCTTGTGGACTAACTGTATTATAGTCACCCACATATTGTTTTTAAAGGTGGCCTTCAGAAGTTTAACTAATTGGAGTTCTTCAAGGCCAATGGGAAGGATATTTTCCCTGCTGATTCTGGGGTACCTAAGCCTTCCTAAATGTGGAGGGAGGGGTCTTTAAGAAAAGAATAGGAAACAGGTCTTTAGTGATGGATACTTAAAAAAGAAACTGTACACATAGGCACATTTAAAAGAGCTGACAATTATTAGACATTCAAATAAACTTTACATTCCCTGATATTTTTAGATTATGAACTATTTGAGAATACCTACCAATAAACTTTACATCTATTTTCACGACATGTTTGAATGAAATTTGGTTTTCTTTGTGATAATAGTTTAAAAAAAAACTTCTGTTATTTCCATAGTTCAATGTTGATCTTACAAAATAAAACATTTAGATCAAATTTAGGGAGCATCTATAATTTTATTCACATATGAGCATGCATACACACTCTTACAAACCTAGAAACTGTAGTAAGTCTTATTTCATGTAATTAATTGCCATTAAAAGAAAAAGCTATGTGGCTTATAACTGTACATGCCACATTGATGGGTTTGTTTCTGACACTTGCTTGTGGAATCTGAATTACCTCCTCAAAGTCTCACCCATTTGATGTTCGGAAGAATTTCCCATAGACTCCCATCTGACCATTTCTGCCTTCACACACATTTGTATTCCTCATGCACTGAGATGTCTTATATCACAGTACACCTGTGGCTGTGCCCAGGTGTGTCGGTACAGTGTACCTTACAGACTCTCCTGAAAAACCAGGCTGCCTGTCAAAAACTTATTTATACAGGGAAAAGACTGCAGATCAAGCAAATATATACCATTTAGGCCAAACTAAATAATACTCTATCCAATTTCTTCTTAATTGGAGCTTAACATATCCCAGTTAGGCAGTTGGGAGTGGGAAGAGATAGTGGTCTTAATTAGTGGTTGTTAACATTCTCCCACAGTATTCTGCACATTTTTAAGAAATATAATATTCTGAACACTTTGATATTCCAGGGTCCTGAAAGCTACTTGTGGATTCCTAACCTTAAGTAGATTAGGTTTACAGAGAACTCTGATGCATGACGCAGTGCATCATAGCTGGGGTTCCAGCATAGCTGTGAACACCTAGTTGCAGCCCTATAGCTAGGTGCTGATGGCAGTGTCTTGTGCCTGGTATGTGTTATACAAGCAGACCTTGGCCTTTCTCCTCTCTGTGTTTATTTTATTCCCAGCCTCTCAGTACTGGCCATCGGGCATGGTCCACAGTGCTTAGTGAAGCATGGGGACACCATTCTCACAGTGCAGATCCCACTCTGCCACTGACTTTTACAGAAGTCTTTACTGTTGGGAGATAGTTACAACATGCCCTGGGAGACTTCAGTGAGGGTGGGAGGTAATTACATGTAAATTAGTAAAATTTTATGAGCCCTGGCTTCCTCAGAAAGTGACATTAATAACTCATTGTAAGTGTTGTTGGTGGATTTGAGATAACATATACATGAAGTTGTGCTGTGCTTGAGATATAAAAGCCAGAGATGCTTGTGCGAAAGGCACATGAGATACGGTCACATTCTACCATGTTTTTCCTCGCTGCCAGCCTGTCCGCAGTTAGAGTTACAGAACTAGGTCCGGCCAATGATACATGAGTAGAAAGATGTGTTTCTGGGCCAAAATAGCTGATCACCAGAAAACTCCAAAATCTCTTCTTAAATTCTGCAACTGGCTTAGCTGCTATGCTCAAGGATGCCTGAGTCATCATCAAAGGAGAACAAGTCAGGAGAGTTTCAGAACCTTGTTGGGATTTGTGTGGACAGGAATAAGATTTGTATTGTGTGGCTGTCATTATGTTTACTAACTGCAGTTAGAACAGTCATCATTATTGTGGGGTTTCTTTTTGCTCTATTATTACTATGGAATGGGTCAGAATTGCTTGAGTATTTGAAGTGACACATGGAACTACAGTGTTGGCTCCTACCTTCCTTAATGAAGAGAGAAAAATATTTCCTTTACAAACAAAATGTTTAGTTTTTCCACAAACACAGATCTGGAAAAATGTTAAACAAAAAAGAGAGCATTACAGTTTTATGCTGGCTAGTTTTATGTTAGCTTTACACAAGCCCGAGGGAGCCTCAAGTGAGAAAAAGGCCTCTGTAAGATGGGGCTGTAGGCAAGCCTGGAGGGTGTTTTCATTATTACTGATTGATCAGGGAGGGCCTAGCCTAATGTGAATTGTGCCACCTCTGGGCTGGGGGTCCTGGGTTCTAAAAAAAAAGCAAGCTGAACAAGCCATGGAGAGCAAGCCAGTAAACAGCAAACCTCCATGGCCTCTGAATCAGCTCCTGCCTTTAGGTTTGTGCTCTGTTTAAGTTCCTGTCCTGACTTCCTTCAATGATGAACAGTGATATGAAAGCATAGGCCAAATAAACCCTTTCCTCCCAAACTTGCTTTTGGCCATGTTTTTTCATTGAATCAATAGTAACCCTAACTACAACAGAAATTGGTACTAGGATAGTAGGGTATTGGTGTGACCAACCCGACCATGATGATATGGGGAAGATTATGGAATGACTTTGAAACTTTGGGTGAGAAAAGCCATTGAGTATTCAAATCTTGGTGAGCTGTTCCTTGGGAGCACAGAAGAAGAGTCCTGAGAGAAACACAGATGATGGGGGCCTAGCTTGTAAAGTTTCAGTGAGAAGTTTGAAAGTCACATATTATCAGGGCTGTTGTATATTTGCTATTTTGAATTAGGATTCATTGGTTCTGGACAGCTGGGACTGAAGAGCCCTGATTTACAAGAGACTAGTACCATTGTAGTGAAACCTTTGCTTTATAAACCAGGACAACTGATGCTGGTCAGCTGGAGCTGAGAAATTAGCGGTGATTAAGAGGCCAGCATCACTGAGATGAAATCTCGTGGAAAGTGTTTCTCCAGAGTCAACACACAGAAACTGTATTCCTGAGATGGCGAAGGTTTTACCTTGTTCTGGCAGCTGAACTTGGTAGTGTAAGAGTCACCCAGGTGATATTGGTTTTGAATTCATGAAGGGGTCATGGAGAGCAACTGAGGCTTGGCTCTGTGAGAAACCAGAAGAAGCCATTGGTGACGGTGCAGCCGGAGGCCCAGGATCGAAGAGGTCATGCATAGAAGCTGAGGCTTGGCACCACGAGAAGAGCCCAGGGAGGCTATCGGTACAAAGTGCAGCCCAACTTCAGCAGAAGATCCCCGCATTTTGGAGAGTTCAATACTATGGGTTGACCACCAAGAACACCAGCAGCAGCCTACCCAAGCTTGGAAGACAGCTGTATGTGCTTCAGAGGGCAGAGCCACAGAAGTGACCTGAGCCCTTTGGAGGAGCCAAGTTGGAAGACTTTGAACTTTTAAAAAAGACTTTAGATTTTTAAAGAGATTGAATTTTAAAGTGTTTGAATTTGAAAATAAGAGTGGTAACTTTTTAAGTTTTTAAAATGTTTTATATTGTGAAGTTTATATTAATGTGTGATCTTAGGGATGAACTAGAAAAGAAAGTCTGTGGCTTAACAGTGATGTGTTTGTGTATCAAGCTGACAAGGGATCTGTTGTGCTGACTAGTTTTATGTCAACTGGACACAAACTGAAGTCATCAGAGAGAGGGGAGCCTAAATTGAGAAAATGCCTCTATAAATGCCTATAGGGATTTTCTTAATCAGTGACTGATGGGAGAACTGGGGAGAACCCAGCCTATTGTCGTTGGGGCCACCACTGGGCTAGTCCTAGGCTCTATAAGAAAGCAGACTGAGCAAGCCATGGGGAGCAAGCCAGTAAGCAGCACTCCTCCGTGGCCTCTGCATCGGCTCCTGCCTCCAGGTTCCTGCCCTGTTTGAGTTCCTGTCTAGACTTTCTTGATGATGAACTATGATGTGGAAGTGTAAGCTGAATAAATTCTTTCCTCCCCAAGTTGTTTTGTTTATGGTGTTTCATCACAGCAATAGCAGACTTAACTAAGACAAGTTTTTTTATGAGTTCCAGTTCTAAAACTCAGATGCTGAGATCTGTGTCTAACCTGGTAGTCTGAGTCTCATTGGGAAGAGATTTGATCATGCAGGGCGAGTTATGTGATAACAGTATGGGGAGGCTGGTGGAGGAAGATGGTTATGTGAGAACATCTTCCAAGGCTGTGTTCTGCCCTTGCCCCTGTCCTCTCTGCTTCCTGGCTACCTTGAGACAACTTCTGACCCATGCTCCTTCTACTATAGTATTCTGTGTTGCCTTAGGCTCAGAGCAATGTATGGAGCCAAACTTGGATGAAAACCTCTGAAAACATGAACCAAATGGAATATTTCTGACTTACATAGAGAACAAAGTATGCTGTTTCCTAACAACAGCACCAGCTGTTTTATTTTCTTGAGATTCTAAAAGTCAATGCATGCTTTCATGATAAAAAGATACCTCCTTGTACCAAATTTTAGAAACTATAGGTTTTTCTCTTCAGATTTCTTTAGTTGGATAACCCTCCAAGCCTAAAAATACAGACACTTATTGAGTGTTACAAATGATATTAGGGATAGATTTCATATTCATTGGTTCTTCTTCTGTGACTGGCTGGTGGGTTGTGATCAGATGTGGACATCCTCAAGTGTCAGCACAACATGAGAATGTGCATTGTTTGCTATGTAGGAAGTATTTCTTAAATTATATGGAAAACCTCTATGGAAGTAACTGGGAAAAAATCTATTAGTGAAATGTGGATCTTTGGGGGCATGGTATTTTTTTGTTTGTTTGCTTGCTTGCTTTTTTGTTTTTGAGACAAGAAGAACTTAACCAATATAGTCCAGGATGACCTGGAATTCTCTACATAGCCCAAGCTGGCTGTGAACTAACAGTAGTTCTCCTATCTCTGTCTTCCAGATGCTGGGATTGCTTCTGTTTTTACATGTTTAAATGTGGTTTCATTTGCCAACCTTTCTTTGGGAAGAGTGGTAGAAATGCTGTTGGTTGGATCTGTGTGTTGGATCCTGCATCCTGCACAATTGTTACTTACAGCTACCGGGGGAATATAATTCAAGAGACCAGTGCAAATTACAGCAAAAGGTCATTATCCAAAAATAAATAATAAATATCAATGTCAAGCTGGAAACCAGTGTGAGCCTTCAGAGAACATGGCTAAGATAGTTGGGAAGTGATAAGAAACCCCGCTGGTTTGGAAAGTAGATCCTGAAGGAAGAATGTTGAACCTTTTCCCTTGTGAATGCCGGCTATCCATGTGGGTTGGCAGCAGACAGGCAGCAGGCAGATGCAGAAGGGACTTAAGGGCATGGAATTAACTACAAGAAAGTGATAATGGGTTTGATCCAAAGGGGGAGAAAATATTAATGCTCATTAAATCTCATGATATATATATATATATATATATATATATATATATATATATATCATGGACAAAGGGTTTTACTATCAGCTCTATATTGCTCCAAAGTACACAGGACAGACAGAAAAGTGGAGATTATAGAAAAAGAAAAGAAAGAAAACAAATCTAAGAATAGGATCATTTTGTTGCAGAAGGTTGGATCCTGCCACAAGGAAAGCCTATCTTGAAATGTCTTCCTGCAAGTGCAAGATGGGACCATACATTCAGAAAGATATCTGGAAACAGACATCGTAAGTAAGTTGCAGATATGTTCCCAATAAGACACCGAGAGAGGAGAAGGGTGAGAGTCAGGATGCATGGTGACATCAGTGAAGGTCAGTGCTGTCACCTAAGCACAGTGATGTGCCTGTGGTCTTCCTGGGCAGTGTGGTCTGACCAACCACCTGTACAGCTTGTTACTGCTCTCTACCATTGTTTCCTGGTTGGGACGTTTTTCATGGTTTAGCTGGCACCAGTGTCACCTGGTCAGGATTGTTGTACCCTCCTAGAATTTTTGGTGTCCCAGTATGTGCATTTCTAGTGTGTGAGGAGCTGTTGCTGCTGACCTCTGAAGAAATATTGCTTTAGTTTACACAGAAAAGTCATTTTCTACAGTCACATACTAACAGGAGTGGTTCTGTTCTGTGTTCCTGGAGGAAATGCTCCCACCCCTGTGAATGCTAGATGCAGTGTCTAAAATTTTCTAAACATCTGTGAATCAATCACAGGATCTCAAAGCTGGGCACTACCTAATGTGGCTGTATTTTCTATTTTTATTCCTTTCTGTACATTTTGATTGGGTTTTAAATGACCTGTGTCCCCAAATCAGGACTTAGGATTTTGTGATGAAGATTCAATCTTTTTCCACAGCAAATTGTTCATCAATAGCACACTGGTCATTTCAGATTTCTTCTTCCCAAGTAAAAATGGTGGCCTGCAGAATACTTTATGCAAACACTGCAAAGGAAGATGATGTTATTATGGCCAGTTCTGCTTGTGGGCTTCTCCCTAGCCAGAAGGACCACTACTCATTGGTGGTGACTTTCTGTTCTAGTTTTTGATAATCACTTTCTGTCATGGGTGCTGTTTTTGGTTTCTGTGTATTTTTATGTTCTAAAGTTGTGGTAGTATACACAGAATATGGAGTTTGCCTTTGTAATTTCTCTAAATAGTACAATTAAATGGCATTACAATGTGCCCTCCCGTTCCAAAACAAATCCGCTACTCACAACAGAATCTCTTTACCCGTTTGTTGTGGAATAGAATATTTGTTTAACTATGTAAAGATGTGTTGCTGTTTCACCTTGCCTGCCTAAGGCACCTGATTGATCTAATAAAATGCTGAATTGCTAATAACTAGGCAAAGGAAGGATGGGTGGAGCTGGTGGGCAGAGAGAAAGGGGGAGCCAGCCAGCTGGGAGCCAACCTGCCAGATGTGGAAGAAAAAGGAAATCAGGGTGGGCAGTATTTAGATTAGGTAAAGGAGCCTCAGGGTAGCACATATATGAATAGAAATGGGTTAACTTAAGTTAAAGAAAACTACTTAGAAACAAGACTAAGCTAAGGCCATGCATTCATAATTAAAGGTAAGTCTTCTTGTCATGATTTGGGGTTTGGGGGGCTGGTGGTCCAAGAAAGCCTACACTCATTAAGAACAACTTCCTGCTTTCTCCATCCACTGATGACTTCTCTTCTCAACTTAATGTCCTATGGATTTGTTCTTTCTAGGCACATCACAAGAGTGGGATTATCAAGCAATTGTCTTTTTTGTATCAACACATTTTTTTTTTTTAAAGAAAGTATCTCAGTATGTGGTCCCTGAGCTGGCCTTGAACTTGTGATCCTCCTGCCTCAGTCTTCTAAGTACTGGTGCATAGCACTGATCCTGGCTGGATTTCTTCCTAGACCTGTTTAATCACACCTGTATTCTCTCTAGAGTCCCTTGCCAAAAGGAAAATCCATTTTATTTGTTTCCTCCACCTCCCCCTCCTCCTTCCCTTCTGTATCTAACTTTTTTGTCTTCTTCCTCCTCATCTACCTTGTAATCCTCCTCTTCCCCTCTTTCTGCTCCCCTCCCTCTTCCTCCACCCCTCCCCTTCTCCTCCTCCTCCTAGTTTCCCTTCTCCTCCCTTTCTCCTCTTTCTTAGACCCATTCTATTTTTGTTTGTCGTTTACCAGCTTCTAAATAGTCTTCTGCACTGACTCTTCATTCTGTGACTCATGCACAGAGTATCACCCTTCTCTGCTGTCATCTTGTTCCATAACCAGTCACAGCAAGTAGAGTTTCCCAAACATTTTAGGCATGTCAGAAATTCCCCAAGAGCTCTCTCCAGATCCTTCTGAAAGTCATCTTTGAAAGCTGAGCGATGGATTGCCAGATAGCTGGGCAGCAGTGGGAAGATTATCTTTAGAAGGGCATCCGGGGACCTTATCTGCTATGCAAACTGTGTCTTCAACACTGCCATTTCCATGGCTATTGTTTTTTTCTCAGTGGAAGAAGTAAATAATGCTGGAATCTTGAGGCTATTTAAAAACCAGGAATCTTTAAATTACCTTTAATTGTACTTTGTTTCCCAAGCCAGGGCCTCATCTGATAAGAGCAACAGAGTATAAATCTCTGCCAGAGGAGAAAAAAACTAAAGTTATCTTTTATAGATAGTGCTGGAACAGAGTGAGAGAGAGCATGGCTTTCGGTTATCTCTGAGCAAGCGCTGCTTATCGGGTTAGTAACATTGTGGTTAAGGTTATCTTCAAATAAAGGGGGCAGCACGGGCAACCACTAGAGCAAGAGAAATCCAATGACAACAGACTCCCTCCCCAACAAGAAGACACACTAACTCCCAAAGGGTTGTGTTCGACTACTTGCCCGGCATTCTGCAGGATGATATCAAGTATTTAGCTAAATTTGTTCATGACAGTCTAATTACAGACACTATTTATACACAGTTTGAAAAAGTGTGGAGGGCAAACACTTCATTTTTTTTTTTAGTTGCTCAATAGTAACCAGCAATTAGTGAATAATGCTTTTAAAATAGTATTCTGATATTTAGGGGAAAACCGACAGCTGTCTAATTGTACTTAAAGCCCATTTGCATGGTGAGAAATCATACCTAGTACTGTAAACCCAGCCAACTCCTCATGGATGGTGAGATCACAGATGATAGAGGAGAACCTACTACTGATACTTTCCTAAACCAGCTTAATTCCCAACTGCATTCTAAATATCCACCCTTAATATTTCCCTTCCCCATCTCCCCCATCTCCTCTCCCCATCAAAGAAGCTTCTTTCTGCAGCAGACACTGGTCAAAATGGAGAACAACTCCATGAGACCCTACCCCCAGCTGGTCCAACACAATCCAACCCCACCCAAGCCTCAGGGAACATGGCTGCAGAGAGAGCAAAAAGATTTTAAGACTCAAAGGACCAGGACATCAGCTGTGAGACAGTGTCTTCTATGAATGACAAAGATGCTGCACTCACAAAATCTCAAAACTGTGGCCACCCAAACAAGACCTGAGCTATGTCAATGCCAATCCATATGCAAATGAGAATGGGGAAACTCTCAAAGGGGCTCCCCCATCCTTATATGGAAAAACAACAGGTAATTAATGACTGCTAAGAAAGGGAAAATCAATCTTCTCCAGGGATAAGTCTCCAAGTGGTTATCCAATCGCAGATAGGCATCCCTGAAATCATGTACACACAAGTGACACTAAAGAGAGTCAGTGGGTGTCATTTAAGTGTGTATTTGTTTATATATGTAACAATAATAACTGAAGAGGCCATGGATTTGAGAGGGATTGGGGGAAGAATATGGAGGAGTTGGAGGTAGAAGAAGGAAGTGGGGCTGATCTAATTATATTTTAATTATTATTTTTTAAAGACAACACTAGACAT
Organism: Phodopus roborovskii; assembly: GCF_943737965.1. Taxonomy (NCBI): domain Eukaryota; kingdom Metazoa; phylum Chordata; class Mammalia; order Rodentia; family Cricetidae; genus Phodopus; species Phodopus roborovskii. Next base: position 17,683,911 of record NW_026126549.1, on the reverse strand, counting down.
ACTTAAACATGGTACTGTTTTCTTTCCTTCTGTATGAAACATTCCAGGTACTCAGAAAACAGAAGCTGAAAGATGTTTCTACTGGATTTACAGTTAAATGGGCTAAGTAAGCTTGGTTTTATTGCTAGGTTTAAAAATACTTAAGCAAAATTGAAAAAATAAATAATACTGCATATACTTGCCATAAGTAAGTAAATCATAAAATGTGTTTACAGATTTATCAATTTCACACGTTCATTTTTCATTAACCCTCTATATTATATTCTCTACCCACCACTGTACATTCAGAAAGCGAAGATCAAAGAATAAAGGGTGATTGTAAAGCTGGGCCTTTGGCCTCTTTGTTTTTCTTGAAGATCTGTTCCAATTAAGAACTAGAGCTGAATATGGTAGCTTGTGCCTGTCATACTAGCACCAGGGAGAAAAAAAAAATGACATTAGAACCAAATCTAGTATCATCTGCCTGTAATCTGTTGATTAGACAGCAGAGGCAGGAGAGGCAAAAGTTCATGGTGAACCTGAGCTGTGTGGTGAGATTTTTGTCTCAAAATCAGCAAAAAGCTGGGGAGAAGTTCAGCTGGACCATGGACCATGCTCTACAACTCCTGAAGAAGAACATTTTAGATTGGCACCTGTCTCACATACATACACTCACACAAATGTATGTAAACGAATACACACACACACACACACACACACACACACACACACCACACACACATATATATCAAAGCCAAATGCAAAACAAATCAAAAACCCTTGAAGTAGTCAACCTGTATTGTTGCTAAATTTCTTAAAGTGGGAGTTTTACATTTGAATTTACTTGTGTGCATTCATGTGGGGTTTACACGTGGCAGATCACATATGCAAAGGTTAGGAGGCAGCTTTCAGGGTCTGAATCTCTCCTTCTACCTTGTGAGTCCTAAGGATTGAACTCAAGTTGTCAGGTTTTGGTATCAAGAACCTTTACCTGCTAAGGCCATCTTGCTAGCCCCCAAATGGAAGTTTTTAGAACAATTAAAAAGGAAGATTAGGTTTCTTTCTTATTAATTAAATGCATTCATTTATTTTACCTCCTTCCCCAAATTCACTCCTCCTCCCATGGGTGTCAACAAATCATGGCATATCAAGTTGAGGCAGGACTAAGAAAGATTATATTTCTAATAATTTTTATCTAATACCTTGAGAATTACAGACATTTTTGACCAAATATAGTAAAACAAATATTTTAAAGGGAATTGATAAAGCATTATGGAGTGGTTTGAGTGAGAATTCTCCCCATAGGTGCAAATATTTCAGTATTTGGTCCCTATTTGGTGAAACTCTTTAAGAAGGATTAGGAGGTGTGGCCTTGTTGGAGGAAGGGTGTCAGAAGTTTCAAAAGACTCATATGATTCCCAGTGCGTTCTCTCTCTCTCTCTCTCTCTCTCTCTCTCTCTCTCTCTCTCTCTCTCTGCATTGTGGTTGTGGAAGCAGATGTAAGCTCTCAGCTGTTGCTTGGCTCAGCCATCATGAACTCTAGCCCTCTAAAACAATTAGCTGAATTGAATGCTTTCTTTTATGAGTTTCTTTGGTCACGCTGTCTTATCACGGCAGAAGAAGAGTGACTAAGTCACCGTGCTTCCCATTTGAAGCTTAGTAGAGGAAGCTCTTACAACGTGCTAGGAATTTAGCAGGAAAGAAAGTGAATGTACATATATGGTTAAAGCAAAGTAGAGAGGCTATGTGACAAGGGATGACACATAACATTCTGAAGGATTTAGTAGGGAAAGACACCAGGTACTGTGGGGGAAATAAGAAATAGCTTTGGGCCACACTATTTGGAATAGATCTCAGTTTACAGTGTTTAGTGTGAACCCAGATTACCTGTAAAAGCTGACTGTAGTGATGTAGGTTTGTCATCCCAGGACTTTAGAAGTTGAGGCAGCAGGGTTGCTGTACTTTTTAAAGAAGGTATTTATTGCTTTTTTTTTTAATGTCAATAAGTATTTTACCTATATGTATGTCTGTGCACTTGCATGTGTGACTAGTGCCAACAGAGACCCCCCCAAAAGAGGAGAGTGTTGGTTAACTGGAGCTATGGACAGTTGTGAGCTGCCTTTCACATGCTGAACTGTGGTTGTCCATAAGAGCAGCAAATGCTCTTAACCTAGGAGCCAACTCTCAGCACTGGGTGACTGTAATTTTAAAACCAGCCTGGGTAAATTGCAAGTTCAAGGCAAGCCTGGCCTATATAATGCAACCTTATATAGAAAGGAAGGAAGGGGGAAAGAAGGAAGAAAGAAAGGAAGGAAGGAAATAAAAGAAAAAGAAATGAAGGAGAGAAGAATGACATGGAAGACTCATTAAGATTGTTAACCCAATACTCTGTTCTTATCAGTTGGTCTAGGATAGGTCTTTACATCTGTATTTTAAGGGCTGGAGGGATAGCTCAGCTGTTAAAGGATAGACTTACACCCATAAATATAAATCTGTATTTTAAACAAATTCCCAGGTATGTCTCAAGCACAAACACACTCTCTCTGGCACATGTGTGTACTTCTGTGTGTGTGTACTATGCATGTGTCCCTCAGGGTATGTGCACATGTGTGCATGGAGGAAGGAGGTCAATGTTGGATGGCCTCTACCACTTTCCAACTCATGTTTGAGACAAGATCTCTCACTGGATCTGTAACACATTGATCTGTCTAGACTGGCTGGCCATGGGCTCTAATGGTGTCTACTTGCCTCCACCCCTCAGTGATGGGGTTACAGATGTGATACCTAGATGTTTACATTGGTTCTGGGGATCAGAACTTAGATCCCCATGTTTGCACAACAGTTACTTTACCCACTGAGTCATTTTCCTGGTCTCTCTTCTCTACCCACTGGTGGTTTTGATGCTGTCATTTCACAGGTGGAAAAACAACATTGTAGAGCCATTGGAAAGGAGCTTAGTGTTCATGGGAGAAAAGAAAAATAAACAAATGCGAGGGGTGACAGAATGATAAGCACTTTACATAACAGTAACTCACTTTTTTGAGTCACTTCAGCTTTGCTGGTGAGATTAAATCTCAAAGCTTTTAAAGAATCTGCTGAAAGTCACAGAGCTAGCAACTGTCAGAGGCGAGGTTGAAGCCTGTGGACTCTGGAAACTTTATGTTATCTGCCATGGTTTCCAGTAGGAGGCAGCACATCTTGTGTGACAAAAGCATTTTGTTAGGCAGTCCAGGGAGTTAAAGCCTTATTTTTGTGGAGGCCTTAGATACACTAAGGGAAGGAATTTTGTACTTAGTGTGTCAATAGAGATGTGTTGAAATCTTTGAGCATGGTTGTTCATTGAGTAATGTATTATTAAGGAGGGAAGAAGGGATAGAATAGAAGCCCAAGCAAAAGGAAACAAGAATAACAAAGACATTTCAGCTGGGGTGATTCTGTGGCTAAACAAAAATGATGCCTGCCAATCTTCCCACCAGCTGGGATTCCATGACTCAAAAGATTTGACTTACCAGACAAAGACTTAACTAAACAAAGGTAAATGTCAGAAACCATTATTTTTTCCATTATGACACAAATGTAGATCAGAGCTAACAGTTATTATCATCAAGGCTTCAAAAACTACAATGCTGTTTTGCCTGTGGTGAGAGCATAATCAACAGAGGGAGTGAACAGTTATTTGAAAATATCTTACTGTTTTCAGTAACAGATCTTTGTCACTGTGCCCACATCTATAGTCATTGGTATGATGAACATGTTCCATCTATTCTGGTCAGAGTCTGTGAGGTACTGTTGTATAGCTCTTGGCTTGCCTAAAATGACAGAGCCCTCATTTCCATCCCCCGGCACCACTGGGGGTATGTGTGGGCAAAACCCAGTGGAATGTTTTTGGTAACCTGAGACAATAAGTGCTGTACCATACTGATGCAAAGGAATTTCAGACAAGAGGGGAAAAAAATTCCATGACGTTTTTATGGGTAAATCTGTAATTTCTACTAGATGTTTACAAAAATAAACATATCTTTCTTTCCTGTCCTTACAGTTCTGAAAATACAAAGATTTGCCACAGTATAATGTATGTGTGGTCAAAGGCTGTCTAGGTTTGGGGCTAAGTATTTAGGAGGAAGGGATTGACAGGGAAGTGAAAAAAGATATTGCACAGAAGGGCTGGTACTGAAAGTGTAACGGAGCAGGGCAGGCGTGTTAGATCATCAGTCCTGACATGCTGGACCATCAGTCTCGATACCAATTAGCGCTTACAAAAGGTTGGCAAGTTGGCTCAGGAGGCTAAGTTGCTTGCCACCAAGCCTGAGGAACCACAGGAAGTTGTCATTTGACCATCACAGTCATGCATGCTTATAACCCCCACCCCAGACAAATAAATAAATTAACAAATACAAATACAAAAACAAACAAACAACAACAACAACAAAAAAAACTAGGAACAAACACCCCTAAAGCCAGGCCTGGTTGTGTACTCTTCTGATCTTGGCACTTAGGAGGATCAGGAATTCAAAGCCAACCTGCGTTCTACAGGCAGTTTGAAGACGTACTGAGCAACACAAGAAGACCTTATTTAAATAAGCAACCAAATAATTAACCAAAAAGCAAACAACAAACAAATAGAAACCTAAATAGAAGTAAGAGGCATGGAAAGCTCTTTTAGAGTATAGAAAAACTACATTGAGAGATCTCTCTCTAGTGAGAAATACCTTTACCAACCATTGTTTTCAGATAGTTTTTTTTTCTCATATTTTAAATATTGCAAGTGCATTCTTTGTTACTGATTGTACTTTCATGGTGTGGAATAGGGATGAGAACACACAGAAGATAACTACTTTTAGACCTACCGGTGGTGACCATTAAGCTCTGTAGTCATGAAAGAGTTAAGCATCAGGCATTGCCATTACCATTGCAAGGTGACCCAATTCTTTGTAAGGCAATAGGGTCTGATCCTGTATTGTGTGTCTTTCCCCTCCCCCTGAGATAGAGTTTCTCTGTTTAACAATTCTGGCTGTTCTGGAACTCCCATTATAGACTAGGTTGGTCTCAAACTTACAGAGGTCTGCCTGTCTCTCCCTCCCAGGTGCTGGGATTAAAGGCACACAACACACTTGGAAAGAGCAGGGTTTCTTTTCCACATTCATTCTTACACCATCAGAAGTCAGGGATCCAGAGAGGGATCATCTTTGCAGAAGAAGTGTTTGGAGAAGACAGGACAAAGGAGTCCCTCCCTGATTCCATATCTGTCCCATGGTAAAGGACAGATAACACAGAGGGACACAAGCACTACTCATGGTGTGCATTTGGGGATTAAATATTGAACAGTCTTCACTGAAGGTGCTGGCTGAACATGCTTTGGAAAGAAAGCATGAAGCCTTGCTAAAGGACATGTGCAAGGTAGGAAGGGACCTACAGAAGAAGAGAACATCAGCAACAGATAGCATGGATGCAGGATGATGTGATAGGAGGACTCTAGAGGACCACAGTGGCTATGTTATTCTTAGCCGATGTAACTGAATGAATCCCCACTTTTTAATGAGGAAAAATGACAAGGAGTGCTAAAATAGATAACTCCAAACTGTCACTTAACAGTGGCTATATGAATATATGCATATATTTGCTTAATTTAGCTAGAGACACTAATTTATTCTCCTGAGTGTGGGCTAAGTCATCAACAGTTTTACTTTTTTTTTTTTTTTTTTTAAATAGAACATAATCTCTACTCAGAGCCAGGTGGTTTCAAGGAACAAATAATTATAGCCAAGGTCTTTGTACCCTGAATGGAGAGACTAAGGAAGGCATCTCTGTGTAGAGGTGGCTCAAGCAGAAGGAACATTTGATGAGATGTACTATGACCCTGGACAGTGGCCATGGGAATGAGAATAGTCAAGGTTAACTGGGAGAATACAGTTGAGCACTGCAAGCTATTCTAAGCTAGAGTGAAAGGGTTTCCCCAAGAGGTGCCTGGCACAGTTGCTGAATGGCTTGCATGAGATAACATGTAGCATTCGGCAGTTGCTGGGCAATTATCTAAACCTTCTCAGGAACTCATCACCTTAACTCATCACCAGGCAATCAAGACAAAGTGAAAAATACAGGGAGATGCTTTTAACAGTAATTTGTAGGAAAGACGTTGGAAAGAAGAGCACATTGCTTGTTACCACTGGCTTTTGTGTTAATCACCTAATTGCAAACTGGATTTCCTTGATGGCTGGAAACCATGGAAATAATACTACACTTTTTCTGCACCTTATATCCTATTATTTGAATTTGTATAAGAACATGCCTGCACATAGAGGGTTATTTTTTTTTCTTTTTAAAGTTTTCAGAGGCATTAAGTTGGTCATTTTTGGGTCATTGTTTGTTTGGGGCCAGGGAAATCAGGCCAGTTAGTAGAGATGTTGCATCTTGTACCCATGGTTCATAGACAGGATCAAGTGGAAAAGAAAGAAATGAAGGAAGGAAGGATGGAAAGAAGAGAGACAGAAAGAGGGAAGAAGGAAGGAAGAAAGAGAAAACAAAAGAAAATTCAAGGGGATGTGGCATACTCACTTTGGAAGGCTGGAACAAGGTCAGAAATTCGAGGCCAGCATGGGCTATATAACTTTAACTTAGCTCAGAACTAAACAAAATTAAAAACCAAGCAAGCAAACAAAACCCAAGGAAGTATTATGAGCAAAGCAAGAAAAGCAAACTTTATTTACAGAAAAGTCTACACGGAACTCAGTGAGATGACGCTGCTGCCTTTGAATAAGTTTGTTCACTGTATTTCCCTACTGCTGCTACCTCTGTAAACTGTCAACCTTCTTTTGGATACTTTTGTGAGAAGGTCTTATTCTGTAGCCACTAGCCTGGAATCTGGAGACCCTCTTGCCTCCCAAGAGCTGAAATTATAGGGAGGAGTCTAGCACCTGGTTTAAGAGTCAAGCTTAGGGATATTCACTAAAGGTGACTGGGCCCAGAGGGATGACTCAGTGGTTAAGAGCACTTGCTATGCTGACAAAGAACTGGAGTTCCTAGAACCCATGCTGGGTGTCTCACAACTACCTGCAACTATGATTCTAGGGGATCTGACACCCTCTTTTGGCCTCCATTCGTGCACATGGTCTCACACACAAACTGAAAACAAAACAAATTTTTTTTTTTTTTTTTTTTTTTTTTAAATTGAGACAAGGCTGCTCTGAAACTCACTATGTAGACCAGGCTGACCTTGAAATCACAGAAATCCATCTGCCTCTGCCTCCCAAGTGCTGGGATTAAACAAACCACATCTGGTTTGTTTTATATGAAAAGAAAAGATGACTGCCATTGTCCACTAAGAAAAATGACCATGGTGATGGCAGGCACCTTTAATCCCAGCACTGGGGAAGCAGAGGCAGAAGGATTGCTGTAAGTTTGAGGCCAGCCCATTTACGTAGTAAGTTCATTCAGGACAGTCAGGATTACAGAGAGAGACTGTGTCTCAAACAAACAAACAAACAAACAAAGATTGACAAAAGGAAAGAAAGAAAATGCCCACTAGTCAAGAGTTGTCAGTAGAACTTGTTAGTACACAAATCTGACATGGCAGTCTACATGGCCATCCCTAGTCACTATGTTATTGTGTTCAAGATACACAGTTACATAATAAATAGACCTGAATGAACAGGGCTGACAAAACTAGTTTCAAGTAAGCTAGTGTATAATGGGGGAGTACACATGCATGTGTAGGACTAGGACTGTGTCCTCATCTTCTTTCTCCCTCCCTCCTATCTCCCTTCCTCTTCCCCACTCCCCCACCATGATCAATTGGCTATAGAAATTCATGCAATTTTTTATGTAAGGCACAAAAAAGAAATTGCTCCCTAATCCCGAACTAAATGATGTCGATGCTTTTCAAGTTTCCCTCATTCTGTTTTCTGGATTGTTATTTCTGAGGCTGCTTTACTGTCAGAGAAGGGATCTATTTAAAAAACAAACAAAAAGGAAAAACATATTTCTAGCCTTGCATCTCTGGATTAATCTTATCTGTCCAAACTGTCTAGAGAATCAGAACAAGTTAGTATTTCTATTCAGTCTTTAGCAGTTATTTTTCATTTGTTTGTTTGTTTGTTTATTTTATAAGGTGTCTCTGTGTAGCAGCCCTGGCTGTCCTGGAACTTGACTTGTAGGTCAGGCTGGCCTGGACTCAGAGAGATCTGCCTGCTTCTGCCTCATGAGTGCTGGGACTAAAGGCATGCACCACCTTAGCCCAGCCCTATCAGTTATTTTCCTGAGGGTTAATACAGTCAGTCTTTCTAGAGCCTGGTTTTGCAGCTTGCACAGCCTTTTCTTCACAACAGTATTATGCTCACTGCAGAGCCCCTAACGCCTCTAGCAATGTCCTAAAAACATAACGTGTGTCCACCTAGATTACCAAGTCCGCTGCAGCCTCACAGCTCACGTAAATCACCCCAATCATCTGACGAGCAAGGATATGCACCTGTGTCCCAGCTTTCTGGCAGAGCTTCGGAGCTGAGCAGGTCAGGCTGTTCACCCTATCCACTGTTTCCTTTCTCTCTGGGGGTGTTGAAATATTGCTCTTGTGACTGCAAGGGAATAAAAAAAAATCTGTAGAACAAACGGCTCCCATGTGTCCTGTTTTGGATCGGTGTTAATATGTGCCTCTGGGGCCAGTCCAGGATTCATCCGAAGCAGGTTCCCCTGTGTGGTTCAGGCAAGCTGAATATGTAGAAGTGCCTCATCTCTCACTGGGCCAACCAGGCTATACCAAAAGGAGTTTTCCCTCCCCACACAAGGAAGCGGTACTCCAGCAAGCTAGGCTCCAATTGCTTCTCTAGAACTGGCTGGGGGACAGGTAGGTAGATGATCTCATAGTTTTTTTCCACAGCTATCAAGTGAGAGTTATCGGTTGTTCTTAGAATCCAGATTTTCCAGATCCTGGCAATGGCCATGATTTGGGTTGAATGAACCTTTTAAGCATTTTGTTCCTTAGATCCTTGAAGCCACTGCGCAATACCAAGCTCCTATCCTTCATCTATTTTGCAAAGCCACATGGCAGATGATCCTTGAAAGGTCTTTTCCAGAAGTTGCTAAACTGGGCTGGTGTACACGGATTAGCAAACTTGATCACCGCATTCCAGTGAGGGAGTGGCTTTGTTAAGCCTCTGCGTTTGACTGTAGCCACATTATTCTTTACAATAGAGCCAATGGAGAAAAGAATGGTTCCTATTTAGAAGAATATTAAAGTTACTCATAAAAATTTACTCTGAACGGAATTGTAATTCACTTATCATATATTTTTCAAAAACTCTCATCATAAAGAAACTTTTCAAATTATAGTTACAGAAGCCATTTCTGCTAACATTGGCTGCTAAGAAAATTATAGTTTAATTATTTACATTCCAGTTGAGAGAGGAAATACTGTCTTCATGCAGGAAGTGAGAAAGATGGCGAATGAGTATTTCGGGAGGCTTTATTTTGCCTTTCTACACTTCCTTACCTCAGCAGCCTATTTCCTATTATTCTGCCCTTTGGCATGAGGTGGGATCCCTTTTCTATACTTAGGCTGATCCAGTTTCCCAGGAAATGATTTGAGAGTCATCCTACTTCAAAGAGAAATTACTTAGCTCTTGTATACCATGCTCTAAGAACTCTATCCAGAGTACTAGCAAAAGGGATTCACATTTGGAAGTGTCCCCTCAGAGGACCCTTTGTCTCCTGAGTACCACCCCACTCCTGCCGTTTTGACTTAAAATAAAGAGGCAACATCACTTGGTTGTTACAAACGCCTTTACGCAGACAGTTTATACCTATTTACTACCATTTAATAAGCACCTGTTGAATTCCTACATTGATCCAGGCTTAGTAGGTACACTGAAAAACAGAGGTATAACCTGGTTATTAAAAGCATGGATTTGGGGTGCTGATAGCAGGAATGAGGTTCCTATTTCTGGAAGACAAATTGTGCAGTGTTGAGCAGATGGCTAGACTTCTCTGTACCTCAGTTTATTCAGCTTTCAAGTGAGGAGGGATGAAATGCTGATTAAACAAGTTAACATCTTTCCTGCATTTAGAATAGTGCCTGGCATATGGTAATGCTATACATATTAGTTATTAATGGTTTTGAGAATATACCTAGTGATAGAGTCTTTCCCTGGTGTGTGTTAGGCCCTGAATTCTAGACTCATTACTTACATCAAGCATAGTTTCTATAGACAATTTCCATTTCAGATTCTAACTGTGAAATCTGCATAGCCTTTTACACAGCTATTTTTTTTTTAAATTAGGCTTTATCAAATTTTCATGAGAGCTTGAAGAATTGTGGTGCTCTACAGTTAGAGACTCTGTTATATAGTAGAAATTAGACTATGTGTGTAGCAGGCTTTTTCCTTTTTGGGTCACTAACCAGTTCCCAAATCATGACATAAAGACTTATTAGTTTTGAATGCTTGACCTAGCTTAGGCTCACTTCTTGTAGTTCTTTTAAATTAATTTGTTTCTCTTTATCTACCATTTGACAAGGGCTTTTTACTTTTCTTCCTTCTGTATATCTTACTTTCTGCTGTCACTATGTCTGGCTGGCTGCTGGCTGGCTGGTAGCTGCCTACCTTCTGACTTCTGGCGTGCTGCTCTTTTTCTTTATTCTCTTTTTTTCTCCTTCTCTCAAGCCTAGATTTCTCTTCCTGCTTATTCTCTCTGTCCAGCTATTGACCACTCAGCTCTTTATTAGACCAATCAGGTGCCTTAGGCAGGCAAGGTGAAACAAATACAACACATCCTTACATAGTTAAACACACATCCTTACATGGTTGAACAAATGCAGTATAAACACCTGGATGGTGTACAGAGAATGGGAAACTTTGGGACATTCAAACCTAAAAGGTCTTTATCAAATCTATTCTCTCAGGGCTTAAGCATCTATGTAGGGTCTATGAGATGTAAAGAAATTAAGAGCCATGGCAGATGGCATCAAGGAAACAGAATCATCCAGACACAAGACAACTGATGCACACATGAACTCACTGGGACCGTGACAGCATGGGCAACACCTGCACAAGTTCAAGCCAGACAAAATCTTAGCACTGAGAAGGGGAAGCAGACTCAAAGTCCATCCCTTACCCTGCCAGGGAAGGGAAAGTTCATTTTCTCCAGTGCAGCAACACTGGGTATGTGCTCCAGCACACAATAGACTATGGTGTGTGTGTGTGTGTGTGTGTGTGTGTGTGTGTGTGTGTGTACTTTTTGTTTTGTTTTGGTATGTTTAACTGGTTTTATTTATTTCTGTTAGTTTATTTGTTTTGATTTTTTATTTCTCTTTGAGAGAGAGAGAAAAAAGTGTATTTAGGTAGGGAGGAAGGTGGAAAGGTGCTGGCAGTAGTTGGAGGAGAGGAAAATATAATAAAATATACCATCAATTTTTAAAAACGTCAATAACAGCAACAACAGCAGAAAGCCTCCACTGTGACTTAACGTTAAGTGTGTCAGTGCCCTCGGACCTTTTAAACTCAGGCATGGAAACCTCAGGCTCATGTCCAGTTGCCCTGCCCTTTGTGCAGATCATCCGTCCATCCTCTCACCAAGGCCACAGGTTGCAGACTTGAGTCTCCTTTAGAAGAGAGTTCTGCTTTCACTGCCAGTTATAAGTAGTCTTGCCGAGAGCAAAATTAACTTCATACAAACAAGGCTTATTAGAATGGAAACAAACCTGTTGGCTCAATTATCTCAGATCAGCTTTCTCCACCCAACAGGGATGTGACCACAGTCCTAGAGCTTTCAAATGACAGGTCACAGTAGGTCTGGCTTAGACAGTGAAGGATGAAGCATTCTAATTGTGCCAGGCTGAGTTACATGTTAGCCTCTAGAGCTGTGGGTGGAAATTGTGTTTATATTGAGTAGAAGAAAGAGAGTGGGCAGGGAGGGCAAACCCATTTTCTGTCTAGCTTCCCCAACAAGAGGCTCATGTGACATGCATATGGTGCAAAATTCATATCTCACATTCATTAGTTTGTAAGTAAGATTGAATGCATGCTCCAATGAATAGACTATTTTGTGTTTTATAGCCTACATCATAGAGTCTGAGATTTTGTTCATATTTTGAGTATTCTCTGATATTTGGGGGCCATAAAGCAAAGGGAAGAGTTAGGATTACAAACTATTCCATTCTGTGGCAAGCTGTTTCCTGACACCTGTCAGTCTAAGATTTAATATCCCAACAGAAGTCCATACCTTGCACAGTATTTGTCATTGCTTGCAATTTTATAAGAGCTTCTGTTAGCCCAGGCATGGGGCCGGTGCATATTTTCTGCCTCACAGATGAGGAAACCAAGGCTCTAACTTGCACTGGGTTATATATTTCATCGGTAATAGAACAAAATTGTTTTGTTTCTGGTCTCGGGTATTGGTTATTCAGTGTGGAGACCACAGGGCATTGAATACATAGAGTGTGATAGGAATGGGGTTTAGTGTGTACTTCAACTCATATTTGTTGGGTCCCCAGTCCTTGCTCACATTACCAAGTGAATGCTTTTTGAGGTGGAAGATACAAAGACCAAGCAGCAAAGAGCCCTCCTGCCCAGGTTGTCTTGACCGCATCCTCCATGGCTGGCACTGTTTGTAACACTGACTGGGTAAGCTTTTCCTTGTTTTCTTTCCTCATTCAGATTGCCAGATCCTTGTGTTTGATTTTAAATTGGTCTGACAGCACGTCCTGTTTACTTGGATTAGCTCACAATTATTCTTTCTGTCTGCTGTTCTACAGCACAAGGGTTACTTTTTCATACCTGACCGGATGCTGAATATGTCCTTTATGTGTTTGAGTTTGTTTAGTTCTTGCAAATACATTTCGTAACTGTATTGAACAACTCAAGTCAGTTTGTAGGATTGGGGGTTAGGTCATGGCAAGAAGCTCTTTTGCCTGTTAACTAAACAATTCACTCTGTATTAGGTAGTTCTTAAAACTAGTGTATTGCTTAGATTTACTATAGATCAGTTAAAATGTTCTCAATGGCAATGGTTTCCCAAATCATAATCCAGTGCAGTGAATATGGACTGGAGAAAACAATTTTGCAGAGATCCTACTTTGTTTCCAAAGTGAGAAACCACTGATCCATGTCCTGAGAAATGAGAGCATAAACTGAATGCTGTGAAGGTATCAGTGAAACCAGTTTTTAAAATGACACCTCACTTCCAAACAGGCTGCAACAGAAGTTATTCAGAATTGGCCAATTCCTTTCAACTGTAATGAAAGATGAGATTAATTCTGTAGTTTTCCCTTTGAAATTCTAAGCTCTTTGCAAAGAAATGAATTTACGTTTCATAAAAGTGAAGGGCTGACTTAATGTATAAGCAGTGGAAAATTTCCATGTGCCATCTGTGGGACTGTTAAAAATCAATTAACAAAAAGGTTAATCTGTGGCTGCCTATGTGAGTGACTCAGTAAGCCACCTCACGTGTTACACAACTGTATGTGTAAACACCAGACTATCTAAGTGCTGGCCTCATTGGTAAAAGAAAAAGGAAGGATAATTCTACATTTAATCTTCTTTTAGATTTTCACTCATTGTGTTAACATCTCTTAGTGGTTTGTGGTTTGAGGTGCATTCCCCTTAAAATTTTGTAATCTCAAAGCATGTGCTGTGTTTGAGGTAGTACTTAGCCTCTTTCCATCTAGCTATATAATTTCATCTTACATATTTTTTTCATCAATTTTCTTACCATGGTTTGTTTTCATAACATCCACGAAATCTCAAATGTTTTTGGTTTTTATTGATTCTTTATATTCTATTCTTTCATTCTCCTGGCCTCTTTGGATGACTAGAGGTGAAAGTCTAAGGGGAGGCATGTACACTTGTGGGTATTGCTGGTCAGGCTTCCAGTGTCCATACTCACAACCTTCTGGGCATTTATTTTGACAATATCTCCATGTGTGGAGAAAAAGAACTGTGTTCAGATGTGGTTAAAACAATTCTGAATCTTGTAACCTACATCATTGTCCTGAAACTTTTATGGGTTAATTATAGTTTTCATAATAAGCCTAGACCTCTAGGTAGGGAAAGAAGCAAAATTGCTACCTCCCTACCCCCCCCCCCCATGTGCCTGAGACCAAGATTATAGTTACTTATCAGTAGAAGAGCCAAGGCATGCCTGTTTCTGGGTGACACCACTCATGTGCTCATTTACCACTCTGGGCTTCAATAAGAGCAAACATAGATACTCCAATCCTACTGAGTCAGTCAAAGTTTCTGTTTCTGTGAAGAGACACCATGACCATGGCAACTCCTATAAAGCAAAAGTTTAATTGGGTGGCATAGAGTTCAGAGGTTTAGTCCATTATTGTCATAGTGGGACATGGAGGCAGACACAGTGCTAGAGAAGGATCTGAGAGTTTTATGCCTTGATCTTCAGACAACAGGAAGTGGTCTGAGTGTCACACTGAGGGAAGATTGAGCAAAGGAGTCCTCAAAGCCCACCCCCACAGACATACTTCTTCTAACAAGGCCGCACCTACTCCAACAAAGCTACATTTAATAGTGCCACTCCCTTTGGGGGTCATTTTCTTTCAAAGCACCATTATCTACCCAACAATTGCTTATTGCACCTTAGGTTCCAGTTTCACTCTTAAAAAAAAAAAAAAAAAAAAACCAAAACTTTTTTGAGTCTCTTTTTATTTTATTTTGTTCTTCTTTGCCTCTATCAGGTCTCCAACATCAGTAATGCTCTTCATAGATTAAGGAGAATGGGAGAGTTAAATGCTTAGCTTTCACATTCATGTAAAGAGAGAAATAAGTGCCCTGGGATTTTGCCTGTGGTGGCTGCCCCATGATGCAACTGCTGTGTTTATCCACTGTGTCTGTCTATAACTGTGTTACATCTAGGGTTCTAGACTAACCTATGCCCTGCCTTGGCCAAAGATGAAACCCAGTACTCTCAATACTGAGCTCTCTTTGTCCTCTCCACTTCTTAGAACCTTTGCTCCTGTTTTTGTGCTGTGTCTGTCACGGCTTCAACCTGTCACTTATAGACTCAGGGGCATCTTGTTCTCTTCCCTTTGGGAGCCATGAGGTTGAATGCTCTTCATACTGAGTACATTACCCGTGTTTTATTTCAAGGGTTACCACCTTCAGCAGCTAAAAGGTGGTTTATCTTCTAAAATGATTTCAGAGTGGTCCCAAAATAACAATAGCTTTGTGTGTGTGTGTGTGTGTGTGTGTGTGTGTGTGTGTGTGTGAGAGAGAGAGAGAGAGAGAGAGAGAGCGCATCAGTGTGCACATATCTTTCTTGGTATAAAGATGATTTTGTAGCTGGGTGGTGGTAGCACACACCTTTAATCCTAGCACTTGGGTGGCAGAGACAGGTGGATCTCTGTGAGTTCAAGGCCAACCTGGTCTACTGAGTGAGTTCCAGGACAGGCTCCAAAGCTATAGAGAAACCTTGTCTCCAAAAACAAAACAAAGCAAAAAGATGATTTTATGGATCTCCTCTAGATGCCTATGCTATTTGTTCAATTTTTCTTCTGAAGCAGGACCAGTGATAACCAAAGTCATAAGCAAAGTGAAGTATCATCCTCAGGCACTGTAAACTTCTTTCACTAGAGACAGAAAAGGAAATGAAAATGTAATCTCTGCTTAAGTTTTCTGCTATACTTGACAACAATCTGCTAAGTTTTAGGCCTCAAGAGAAAGTGAAAGCCCATCTTCAAGCCCAGATGGGATATTACACTAATCACACGAAGTTTCCAAATGGAGTCTCCTTGATTTTCACAGTCAGAGTTGGTGAAGTGGGAACTGCATGTCTGAGCATAACCAGCTGAGGCAATTGCACAAGTGGACAGGCCCAGTTCCACTCCATTGCTCTGAATACAGTCATTCCTGCGTCTACCTTTGCTTTTGCCTGAGACAATGGCTGGTGCTCTGCATGTTAGAAGATGCTAGAATTGAAATTGATTGATGTCATAGAAATAGCTTTGTGAGTTCTTTTGTTATTGTTAAAATGCTGCTTTGTAAAAATAACACGTAGATTAGGTGGCTTGGGCTGAGGATCTGCCAATAGTTTATTCCCCTTAAAACTGAAGAATGTGATGAATGAAAAAATAAGTACAACCTTAGTTTAACATCCATCATTGGTTTTCATAGCTGCAGTCAATGTGAATCTTAACTTTCCAGATCTAAGAGACAAAAATGCTGTTATATTCGATATGGGGAGCAAGAGACTTACATGGTGCCTTAGGCTGGTTCATAATATTTGTGGGTAAATTCCTGTCTCCCTGGCACAACTAGATTCAACAGAGTATTAAAATACCTGGACTCATCATAATAACTTTTGGGAACATGACTAAGTGGCAGAGGCCATTCTGTTCACATTCCACAAAGGCTGATCTTTTTTAAAGTTCGCAGTGCAGAGGAGAGCTTTGGGCTCCTTCCAAGATGATTCAGTTCTTGCCTGGCTGGTCTATGAATTAGTTACTTGGAAAATAGTGTAAATAGCTATTGCAGTGCTGCTAGTAGGGGCAACTAACATGTACAGTGTTGAACATGGAGTAAAGCCTAGCCAAGTCAGCATTTGGGGCAGTTGGTGACACAGTGAAGACAGAGCTGATGAGAACATTATAGTATGTGTTTATATTAGCGTGTCATGCTAGTAGGTGCTGGGCATACATTTTAGTTCTGTCAGGAACCTAGAGAGAGTAGAAAAAGAGTAGCCTGAATTTGTTATGGGTCATGAAAAAATTTCAAAATGTCCCAAACTCTGTAATATATCATGTTTCATGTAGGATAGGCTTAGCTTTCTAGGCTCTTAGAATATATGGGCTTGTTGTCTTAAAAAAAAAAAAACAAAAGCAAAACAAAAACAAAGCAAAAAGATAAAAAACAAGACAGGAGGAGGAGAAGGGGGAGGAGGAAGAGGAGGAGGGAAAGGAAGGGGAGAAGGAGAGAGAGGAGGAGTTAAAGAGAGATGAGGGGGAGGAGGAAGTGGTTCTCTGAGGTATGGCTTCAGACAAAGTTTTCTAGTAGGAAGAGCAGGTGTTGGATGTCTTCCAGAATTCCCTCTCCTAGCATCATCTACTACCCTTTCAGCCCTGAGCAGGACTTTCTGAATCTCTTTTTCTCTAGTAGGAAGATCCCCTCCAGGCCTACCTACCCTGTGTATCTCTTCCAAGTTGGCAAATTGGCTTGGATTTGAGCTCCTTTAGTAACCTATGACAAGCTCTTTGTTTCTGGTAGTCTCATCTGTGTGGAAGTGAACATGTGGGGTGCTTAAGAGGGTTAAACAAAGGAAGCTATCCAACAACACACGGTGGCTGCTTCATGTTAACAGTGCAGTAAGTGCTACTGTGTTTTGTTTCTCTTCCTCCACATCTCTCCTCACTGGGACTTTATTTGGCTAGCACATATAGATTGCATCTACAAATGAGAAGTAGAAAGGGATTTAGAAGAAATTGTGAGTGGAATTTTTAAGGGAATGTTCTGCACAGCCTCAGATTCCCCTGGGGCATCCTGAGACCCATGACCTCCTCTGACTAAGGAAATTCTACTACTATCAAGTTTGAATAATGGAATTTTCTTAATAAGATTTTATTTTGAAAATGTAAAACTGATAGCCCTGATTTCTCCTACCACCACTTTAAAAAGAGAGTTTGAAAGGATGCTTTGGCCAGTTCTGATGAGGAAAATGAGAGCAGAGAGATTAGAGATTGAAGCCTTTGCCTGTGCCTTCTACTCACTAATTCCTGGACCATTGCCCTGCCTCAAGCATGTCCTTCTGACCTCTTTAAGGATACTTGGCCAGACACTGTGTGACTTTATTCAGTAAGAATTCACTAAGTTTAAGTACCCCCTTTCACAACTGTTCAGTACTGACGTCTCCCAGGAAGGCTAACATAAATCTTACTATGGTATTAGCATTTGCAAAGATTGTTTCATTATTCAATAGATTCAGATCTCAAAAAGCAAACAAATGAAAGAATATGTATTTAAAGATAATTACTCAAGTTGTACATAAACATGTGTTATTAAACATTCAAACAATACAGAAAGACCTGTAAAAAGTCAAAGCCAGAAGTATTTCTCCACCTATTTACTCTTACCCCAGTGAGGCCAACTCAATTCCTGCTTAACCTATTGAACCTATTAACTACTGAAACTTTGATACACAGACTTCCAGGTATTGCTTTATGCATCTCAAAACATTCATATATTGTTTTAGTTTCCTTATGTAAATAAAACCAAACTCCAATTACAGTTTGTAATAGGATTTTTTTTCTTCTAAGAAGTACACCTCATTTACTTTCTATTTCTCAGTGTGAATGTCACTAAAAGTGGGCAAATAGTTTCTTCCCCCCCTTTTTTTTTTTTTTTTTGCTGTTGAATATAGTTTTGGAATGCTTTCTCTTGCACAGATCTCTATGTAACACATTTGAAAGTGTATCACTTTCTAGGTATGGTTGTATACAACTACAGTACAAGCATCATGCCATACTAGTTCATGGGAAGCCAAGGCAGGAAGATCATGAATCCAAGGCTACTAAAAAATTGAAAAAAAGAAAAAGAAAGTGTGTGTGTGTTGCTTTGTTTTTGAGTGAATAGCTGAGTTATCACGATTTGCATCTGAAATGTTCACAAAGGCTCATGTGGAAAAGGCTTGCTTGCCAGTCATTTTTTTCATTAGGGAAATGATTGGCTCACAAGGACTGTGATCTAGTTGATAAATTCATATTTTGATGTCATATTGGGAAGTGGTAGAAGTGAGGAGGTGTCTTTGAAGGGTCTACTTTGTGCCTACTCTCTCTCTCTCTTTCTCTTTCTGTGACTCTGTCTATGCCTCTTTCTGTCTTTCTTTTTGCTGCCTGGTCATGAGAAGGTGACCAGCTTTGCTCCCCACCCCAACTGCCTGACATTATTTTCTGCCTTACTACAGCAGTGTAGCCCATCGATAGTAACTCCTGAAACTGACCCAGTTTATGGAGCATGCCTTCAATCCCAGACCTTTGGAGACAAAGTCAGTTGATCGCTGAGCTTGAACACAACCAGGTCTATAGAGCAAGAGCAGGACTACACAGAGAAACCCTGTGTTGAAAAACCAAAACGTTAAAAGAAAGAAAGAAGAAATCTTTCTAATCATGCTCTATGTTTATCTAAGGAATGCCGTTTCTATGATGAAAAATTAATTCACTTGTAAATTCTATAGTCAATTAAAACCTAGCACATATAGACAGACCGCCTTTCAACGCCTGTATAATTTATGTTCCTGAAGGTGCTCTTGCATTGTTATCAGTTTTACTGAATTAAAATTGTTTTAACATTTAATTTTACCAATTAGGGACTATAAAGCATGATTTGTTGTTTTGTAGGTCTTTGTTTATTGACAGGATTGACTGTTTTGTAAATGTTATTTCCATATGTGTTACATATGCTATATATGTATTCTATAAATGCTATATGTCTTAGTTAGAGTTACTATTGCTTTGATAAAACACCATGACCAAAACCAAGTTGGGGAAAGAAGTAGTTTATTTGGCTTACACATCCAAGTCACTATTCATCATTGGTAGAAGTCAGGGCAGGAATTCAAACAGGGAAGGAACTCAAACAGGACAGGAACCTGGAGGCAGGAGCTGATGCAGAGGACATGGAGGAGTGCTGCTTACTGGATTTCTCAGACTCAGAGAACCCAGGATCATTAGGATCAGGGGTGGCATCACCAATTAAGAAAATGCCCTACAGCCTTGCCCACAGCCCCATCTTATAAGGGCATTATCTCAATGAGGCAGCCTCCTCTCTGATGACTCTAGCTTGTGTCAAGTTGACATAAAACTAGCCAGCATAGTAACTTTATGTTAGTACATAGTTTTTATTGAATTAGCTTTGCTTACTGATTCATGACTTCTCTACTGCTTTGTTTTGTTTTTCTTGAATTAGAATTGAACCCAGGACCTTGTATATGCTACGAATGTACTCTACCACTGAGCTATACCACAGATCCTATATTTTCAAAATATTAATCACTCATATATAGTTCAAGAATAAATCTATTTTGGCACATATAAAGCCTGCCATCTGGTTATCTCACCATTAAACTATTCATCCAGACCCCTCTTCCTGTGTAACTTGT
Organism: Phodopus roborovskii; assembly: GCF_943737965.1. Taxonomy (NCBI): domain Eukaryota; kingdom Metazoa; phylum Chordata; class Mammalia; order Rodentia; family Cricetidae; genus Phodopus; species Phodopus roborovskii. The sequence goes on along the minus strand of NW_026126549.1, from coordinate 17,663,844 downwards.
GGCTATCATTTTAAAAATATACTTATTGTCATTTATAGGATTGGAGAGGATATAGAAATAAATATATGTTATTAATTGTGACTTAGTAATTATATTGACCTCTCAACCAAGTGTAAAAGAAATTATTATTATATTGAAAAATATAACCTGGGAAGGAATCATACATCTAATCAATTAACCATAGAAGTTACTTTGCTTAAATTACAAAAGCTTTTTGACACTTTAACATGTGGTTTTAGCTGGGTGTTGCTGGCACACCTTTAATCCCAGCACTCAGGAGGCAGAGTATATGGGGCATATGCTATATTATATGCCCCATATACTATATACTAATAACTATATTATAATATAGTTACATCATTTCTCCCTTCCTCTTTTCCCTCCAAACCCTTCCATATACCATATCTTGTTCTCTATCAAATTCATGGCCTCATTTCCCATTAATTGTTGTATGTGCATACATTTATATCTGCATCTATACATCTATAAGTAGATATACAAAGACATACACACATATATTTCTATATTACTATATATGACCTGCTCAGTCTATTTAATGTTATGCTTATGTATGTTTTTGGAGCTGGATAAACAATTTATGGGCTCTTCCCTGGGGAAGACAGTATTTCCCATTCTCAGCGTTCCTTGGTTGCTGTAGTTCTTTGAGTAGGGTTTCTCTGTCTACCTTAGCAAGTCTATTGTTGTTATCCTTGTTCAGTTCATGTAAGGCTGGCATGTTAATAAAACTTTATGGGTATAGCCACTTATGTTTCTAGAAGACACAATCTCATGACAAACATCCTGATCCTCTGACTTTTGAAATCTTTCTGCCCCTTTCACCCTCCACGATGTTCCCTGAGTCTTAGGTGTGGAAAGTTGTATTGCCAATGTATCCACTGGGATTGACTCCACAACTCTGTGCTTTGATTGGTTGTAGGATATTTTCTTAATTGTTAATTGATATAAGAAAGCCCAGTACACTGTGGGCAGAGCCAGTCCTAGGCAAGTAGGCCTAGGCTGGATAAGAAAGTCAGAGGAGGATGTCAGTATGATCATTTTCTCTTTTGTCTTTGCTTCTGTTCCTTTCTCCACATTCCTGTCTTGATTTCTTGTACTAGCTTCCATCAACACTAACTTGTAGGAAGAAACAAACCTTTTATATACAAGTTGCTTTAGGTCAATGTTTTATCATAGGAACAGAAAGCAAACTAAAACAATGATATTTGTGTAGAAAATACTATATGGAACAAGGCATTTTTTTTTTCAAAGCAAGCTACAGTAACATCTCTTATTGCATATGTTCTTTTGTGTGTATGTGTGTTTCTGGGGAATTGAACTCAGAGCCTTATTCATACATGAGAAGCTCTATCACCTTGCTACTCCCCCAAAAGATTCTTTCCATTGAATGTGGCTTCAGTGACTCACAGCAGTAGGGTGCAGCAGAGGCATACCAAGCAAGAGCTGAGCCTATTCCCAGGTGTCTTGTTTCCTGCAACACTTATCCTGTGGATGCCACCTTTTAGAATGCTTCTCAGAGTGGGAATTCCAGGCTGTGGGTCCCACAAAGTGCAGAAATGGACCACATGAAGGTGTTCTGGCTTATCATCCTATTTGAGCATTCTGTCCTTCCTGAAGGCACAAGACATTTGAATAAAGAAAACCACCAGAAGATTATAATCCAGGGGTTCTCAACCTGTGGGCCTGGAACCCTTTTGGGTTGTATACCAGATGTTCTGCATATCAGATATTTACATTATGATTCATAACAGTAGCAAAATTACAGTCATGAAGTAAAGTTACCATAACATGTAACTTGTACTGAAGTGTTGCAGCCTTAGGAGAGTGGAGAAACCACTGTTAATCCCAGTTGTTTTAGTTAACTGCAGCCATTCTTCATGGCTGAGGCCCCAGAGATGGGCTGCCACGGCTGTGTCCTGTTGGCTTTCCTGATGGTCTGTCTGAATCCATAAACATTGCTGGCTGTTTGTTCCCAATTAAAGTCATTTGTGCCCCAATAGTTCCACTCTGCTTCTCCCTCTAAAAAATCTAAGAAAATAAAGTGTATTATTGTAGGTCATATACTCATACTTTCTGAATTCCATGCCTAAATGTTATGCTTCAATCTGCTCTGTCTGTTAATTCTACCCCACCCACAGAAAGCCGAACATCCTCTTTAGCTGTCTGTCTTGTTCTCTCTCTCTCCCTCTTTTTTTCTTATTGTTTCCTCCCCGTTAGTTCTCCCCTTTCCTCTTACATGTGCTCAAAAGCCCTCTGTATTTCACAGTTGTTTTTGGATCCCAGAAAACCTGACAGTTACAACACTGATTTTAAACCAAGAAACTTAGATGTGTACTAATGAAAGCAAAGAAACACATAGTCAGTCCAAATGCTCCCCCAAAGCCCCTTGTGTGAGAGTCCTGTAGGCTTCCCTCGGCCCTGACCAAGCATCTTCTACCCCTTTTCAGAAGCCAGCCCACAGATTCGGAAAAACATCAGAAACTCCCGATTCTGTCTAGGACTTCTGAGGAAATGAGGAAGCTGTCATTGATTTATTCTGTTAGGTTAGGGAAGACTCCCATGAATGGAAATGCCAAATAATTACTAATTCATACCTGGGATATTGTATTGGTGGTTATGTTTTTGTGATCATTAATTTTGTCAATTGGACTATGAAACACATAAGAGAATTGGTTGTGGTGGTGCAGATTTGGATGTTGAGACAGGTGGGTGGGAAGCTCTAGGCCACCCTGGGTTGGTTCCATAGTGAATTTGAGGCTGTCTAGAACTACACAGCCAGGCTCTCTCTCAAATGATACAAGAAGATGCCAACACGGCTTCTGAAAGGATACCTCCGGGGGTAGACTAGAACGTGGGGGCTGCAATCTAAGGAGGGTTTTAATCCCTTGTTATATTCAATATTTGAACAGACTAGCGGGAGAAAGAGCAACCACTAAAGGAGGAGTTAGTTGGAAGACGTAGGTCACTGGAGGCATGCGTGTCCTTGGAGGGTATATCTTACCTTGACCCTTCTTACCTTGTCACTTCTCTCTGCTTCCTGCATCCCATGAGGCAAACAACTGACTCCATTTACATACTCCTGCCACCATGATGTTCATAACCAGACACTTATTTTCAATGCTTAGCAGACAATCAGGTGATTTGTTAGTTGTGGCTCATTTATTGCTATTCTTGTCTTCCTCCTTCACTTCGGGCTAAATCCTGTGCTCTGCTGATGCCGTCCATACTGATGTGGATGGCAGTCAGTCTGCAAAGTCCTGGGAGCTTCAGGAAGCCATCTGGCAGTCAAACTATTGCTCTGTGATGGCCTGTTAGCTCCTGAAGCCCAGGCTACATAATGAGCCTGGGCTTCTCAGAGAACCATCTCAGAGAAGGCAAATGCATTAAGTACATGGAGTATGCAGTGGTGGCCTTCACAGACAAGGGGCTCAAGAACTTAGGTTTTATTGTGCAGAGCTCACAGCATGTTAAAAGTTCAGAAAAAAAAGTTAATTCCCAAACAGGACACTCAGCCTGGGCTACGAGAAGCCCAAGACAACAGCTTCTTGTCCTGTAGGGTGAGACCCTGAGTAAGGAGCCTGCAAAACAAACAAACAAACAAACAAACAAACAAACTGACAGTGGCAAAAAGTTTTTGAACATGCAATGACCAAAAATTAATTTCAAATCAAACAAGTAATACTTTTATTGTTTCTGACAGTCCTTACCCATGTGGCAACTCCAGAGTTCACTTTAGCCTTGCTTCTGAACACAGAATATGCACATCATACCCTGGGCATACCAAGTGCAACACTGACTAAAACATCCCACAACATTCTATGCTCTGAATTGTTTTGTTTTTGTCCTACACTTTCAGACTTCTTTGCTCATGGAGAAACAATGGTTTAACTACTGAAACCATTTAATATTTTCCTATCATCATTCCTCAACTGCACTGAGTTATTAGACTTCTGGGTTGTACAGTTATAGGAAGTCTAGATTTCATTGTGTTAGAATGCATGATTTTTAAAACTGATGTTCGATGATCAAGACTAGCAACTTATGTCCATAAGTAAAATAGCAGCATGAATGTCATGAGGAAAACTGCCTGCTTTCTGACTGGATTTAAGGTCTGATTCACAGGAGGAGACTCAAGCCTGGTACTGTAAATCTAATCAGGATATTTGGGAAGGGCTTCCAGACCTCTATCCATAACTGAGGACTTACTGACAGTTAATGGGGATGAGAGAGTCTGGTTTTATTTAAAGGTATGGCCCCTAGTAGGTCAACCATGCCCACTCCCGTAAGTACATAAGTATCATAAATTGGACTCTGGTGTTTACCCTTCTCCTCTGGTAGTGTGCAGAGTGCCTTCCAGTACCATGGACACTGTCAGTAGGAGTTGAGGCTCTAGGCAGGCACCAGCACTATTTCTACGAGTTCAATGAAATGCATAATTGTTGTCTTAATAGGGCCTTACTTTCAGTTTGTGGAGAGCAATAAATAGCTTTACCAATAGACTGAGATGTTTGGGGTTTCCATGGGGCCCCTTTGGCCAACAACTCAATTATATGTAACTCATTCTTGGTACTGGTTTTCAGGTTTCACCTGGAAGCAAGAAATGTCTACTTGGGTCTTCATCTCCCCCCCCCCCCCATTATTTAGTGATTCCAGTCTATTGTAGAAGGTTTCTTCAAGTAGCCAGGAATGATATCTGTTCCTCCCTGTTTTTACTCCCTTAATCCCTCTTCCATTCTCTTTATTTAACTCTCCTGTTTCAGTCTCTCTCTGCTATGTGTTTCTTTCTAACTATATATGCTATTTCCTTTTTGTTGGAAGATTCATCTCTCCCTTATATTTCCTTACTCTATACCTAACGTCTGTAGTTATGTGAATAGTAGCACACCTAATGAAGACTTAAAAGCTAATGACCACTATAGCATGAATAATATTGGGGTTCAAGCTTCAAGCTGAAGATCAGAGAAGCAAAGATGGCTAGCTCTTAGCAAAGACTGAAATGGTGATCCTTGCACCTCAGACTGCAATCCTAGACTGCATGGCTGGAGACTAATTGTCTCATGAGACCCTTTGGTTCTTCCTTGTATACATCCCTAGTACTGCAATGAAAGGCACAAGAACCCAAGTGCTGAGATCGTGCTTATGTGAGTTGTTTCTCTTTAGGGCTGGCTCAATTTCACGTAGCTCAATGTGGCCTTGAACTAACAGAGATTCATCTGCTTGTCTCTTGAGTTCTGGGATTAAAGGAGTGTATTACCATTGTCTGGTTCTATGGCTTGTGACTATCTTTGCTTTCTGTACCCTCAGACAGGCTTTAATAAATCACAAATAATATATCAGCACAAGCCACCATACTTGTCTTTTTGAATCTGGGTTTTTCTAATTCCATCCCTTTACCACAAATTTTATAATTTTATTTTTAACAGCTAAATAATATCCCATTGTTTAAATGTATCATATTTTCCTTATCCATTCTGTTGGACACCTAGGCTCTATACAATTTCTGGCTACATTAAACAGAGAAGTAATGAACATGGTTGAACAAGAGTCTCTGTAGTAGGACAGAGCATCCTTTAGGTATATGTCCAAGAATGGTATAGCTGATTCTTGAGGTATAGCTAGTTCCAGCTTCCCGAGGAACTGTGACACTGATTTCCACAGTGGCTGTTTAAGTGTGCACTTCCACCAGCAGTGGATTAGTGAACCCCATTGACCCACATCCTTACCACTGTTTTATTGATCTTGGCCATCCTGACTGGTGTAAGAGAAAATCTCAAAGTAGTTTTCATTTGCATTTCCATGATGAGCAAGGATGCTAAACTTTTCAAGTGTATCTCAGCCATTTGTGTTTTATCTTTTGAGAACTGTTTAGATGTATATTCCATTTTAATTGAGTTATTTGGTTTTTTTGATACCTAGATTTTTGTTTCTGCTTTTTTCTTTTTTCTTTTTTTTAGTTCTTTATATATTTTGCACATTAACTCTCTATTGGATCTATACTCGATAAAATATCAATTTTTTTCATTCTGTGTTTGTCCAAATGCCTGTGTCCTTTGCCTAATGGGACCTTTTCAGTTTCATGATGTCTTATTATTTTTTTTAACAAAAAAATGCCTTTATTACATGAACTATGAATGATGGTTTCTTTGCCTTTCTGGGCTTTGATCTTCCTCAGATAGAACTCCAGCTCCTTGCCTTCCAGCACATAGACATCTGCTCTGCCAGTTGGCCTGGTCTTGAGGCAATACATGTCAGAAAGATTATAAGATCCAGAGGTTTGAGAGGACTGAAGTAAAACAGTGTCTTTTGGACATGACTGGATTCCCATACACATGAACTTGCAGCAGCTGCACAAGGCATGCACAAGATGAAGCTAGTCAATAGTCTAGCATGCAGAGGGAAGGGACTCATTGCATCCACCCCTAATTGAGGACCTACTGACAGATGATGGCTTCTAGAGGAGGAATAGTCAATTTTTTTATGCATGTGAAGCTGATAGATTAGTCACAGTCCAGTGGATGGTCCCACACCTAGGAGTATGGTCAGCACAAATTGGACTTCATGAATTATTAAAAGAAAGGGTGAGGGGGAGCTGGAGATTTGTGTGTTTTTTGTTTGTTTGTTTGCTTTGCCATCTACTTGTATAAATATTTTAGAAGTGAAATGTATGTATTCAGATGTGCATAATCTGTTCACTTAGGATTGATTCTACAGCATTTTGGAAGAACTAAAATAAAAATGGGGAAATAGTGGTTGAATCTGGGAGGTACTAGTGGAAGGAGTACTAGGTACATATAATCAACATATATGGAATTCTGAAATAATTAAAAGTAATTTATTAAGATACCTGTATTATTTGTTGTCAGTAAATGTTTACTTCATATGCTTGTTTTATAGATCTGTGTCATATAAAATTGCTTGGACAAACATGAGTCATGAGTGGTCATTTAAGGACCTCTGTTCTAGACTGGAAAGGGACACTTCCCTAACCTTACTGCCTTCTTGAGTCTGGTTCACATAACTGTTGAGCACCATTGACTCATTTCTGTAAAATGTGGAGATTTCAACAATGAATGATGACCTTGAGTGGAATGTTCTCTCCTTGAAATAAGAGACAGTACACCCAGACTTAGGAATGAGAGCTAAAGATAAAGCAAACATGAAGTCCAATTTTTCTTCTCTTTCTGTCTCCCACAGGGCTGCATTAAGAAAACACCTGAAGAGGAGTAAGGCTGTGTTTGGATCACATTTCCATGACAGCTTCTTTTTGCTTGTTTTCCCCTCATGTTCTTGTCTTTATCTCTTTTTTTTTTCTATTCCTGTTATTTTAATTCTTGTTCTGTTGAATTCTGTCCCTGTCTTTTCTCCCAAGTTTCTTTCATACACATTTCTATAAGACTTTCTGAGACTAACAGGGTCGATGACAGGTCCTCCCAGTCTTCTTCAAGCATTAAATGTAAGACATTTTTGACACCTAATTGCTATTTCCCTGACAACTTTTCTTAAAAACTGGAATGCTGAGACAAAAAAAATTGATATATATTATTTGGATATAGCAAAAAAAGATTTTTTGCATATCAGCACTGAAGATCTACATCTCAGGCAAGACAAGATAAATGTATCCTTTGTCAGAGCCAGAATACCTCTACAGAAAAGAGGTGTGTAATGAGCAGGTGGTAGATATCCTAGGGCTTGGTGGTAGAGCACATGTTAAGACTTTGTGTTTATTCCACAGAATCAACAAACAAACCAACAAACAAAGAAAAAAACAGACAAGCATGTTATAAAGGTCTCCCTGAACCCCTGAACCAACTTCAAGTCACTCATGTACCAAAATGGACAAATGTTTTGCTCTGAGGATAATTAATTTTGATAAATACACATAGCTATACCATCTGTACTTCCAAGCACATCTCTATCATGTCAGAAGTGTCCTTTCTCCTCTCCATCCATGTTGCTTCTTTCCCTAGTTCCAGCCCATTATATTCTCTCACTATGGTTCCCCTTTTCTTACACTTCATATAAATGGAACTAGAGGGTATGAAATTTTTGGTTTCTGAAAATATGTACACCAATAATTTATTCCTTTTGAATTCTGAGTAGCATCCATTTTATCGTTGGTATATTATCATTGATGTAATGTTTTCCTTTTTAATTGAAGGCCATGCTTTGCCATATATCACAGGTTGGTTTTAAACTTGTGAACCTCTGGCCATGGCCTCCTGAGAGCTGTGCCACCATGAGCAGCTGTTCAGTTATTAGTGAATATTCATGTTGTTTCTATCTACAGCTATTTTAATGAAGTTTCTATGTGTTACTATGGAATTCTTGCCTCTTCTCATCTCTTTTGGGTAAAGACCAAGAACAGCATTCCTGGATTATTAAAAATAGTGTCTTGGTTACTTTTCTGTCTCTTTGACATAACAACTGAACAACTTAAGGGAGAAGAGTTTATTTAGCTCCCTGTTCCTGGGAACGGTCTTGCATGGAGGGCAAGGCAACAGGAGGTTTCAGGAACTAATAGCATCGGCCGTGGATGGGAAGCAAAGGATGATGGATGCTTCCCTCAGCTTCACTTTCTCATTTTCATACAGTCCAGGGTCCAAGCTCAGAGAGCAGCGCCACCCACAGGAGGCAGATCATCTCATCTCAGTTAACCCAATACGACAATCCCTCACAGGCATGCCCAGATTCCAGATCCCATCAAATTGATAACTGAGATTAGCCATCAAAGGAGATGTTTCTGTTTAACTTCATAGGAAATATGTCAACTAACTCTCCAAAAACAGTTGTATCATTTTATATTCCCATCTGCAACAGATAATGATTCTAGTAGAGTCACATTCCTGCCTGTGTTTCAAAGCCAGGTGTGGACCTTTCTGGCTCTAAGTGCTTAGTGCCCCATTGCAGATTCAGTTTGCATCTCCTGATGACTGTTTTGAACACCTTTTATGTTGATATTGTTTATTTCTGTATTTTCTTTTGTGTTATTTCTAACTTTGCACTTAAAATGTATTTCATTTTATGCACACTTTGTAGCCCTTCTAAGAGTCTCTTGTGTGAGAGAAAAAGGGGATCTATTGAAGGGACAGAGGAACAGCAAAACCCATAACACACTCCTTTGGAGTTGCTCTCTTTCCTGGATTCAGTCATGGAAGTCATAGAGATAAGCAAGCTCTTGGTATCAGCTAGAGAAAGCTTCCCTTTATTTTGACCAGCCCTATTCAAAGTAGGCCAGTCAGTGTGTGCTGAATTCAGGGCTTCACAAAGGTTTGCTTCCATTCTCGCTGTAGGCTGCTCTCTATTCATGATCTTTGTTGTTGCTGGCCACCGAATAAAAGGAGTGGGATCTCCCGTTGGCTGGGCCAGGATGGGCAGGACTGTGAAGGGGAAACCTCTCAGTTTCAAAACTGGCTACTGTACCAGGCTGTGCAGTTGATGCCTCTTGCTTCCCTGGCTCCCAGCTTCTTCTTGATGAAGGTCCATAGAAAATGTTAGTGTCTCTGAGTTATCGAGAATGTGATCCACTTGTGTAATTTTGTGGGACTGAATCTTGGGGATTTAAATTCTGTCCTATATAGCAATCCAATACTCCTATGCCTAAGGTAGTAAATTGTTTGTGTTCTTTTCTTTTTGAAAAATGTGTGTGTGTGTGTGTGTGTGTGTGTGTGTGTGTGTGTGTGTAAATGGGACTGGAGAGGTGCCTTAGTGATTAAGAACCCCCACGTGGTGGCTCACAACCACATAAAACTCCCATTATGGGGGGGTCTAACTCCCTCTTTTGGCTTCCATGTGATGTACATAGATACTGGGAAACACCCACCCACATAACATAATAAAAAGAAAATAAATACATACCACATTTTAAAAACATAGCTAGTATATTATATTAACCTGTCATACACACAGTCATGTTGTTTCCACACATATTGGATCTGTCTCTGAGATCTCCAAGCTGTCCCGGATTCTGCAGATAATTTAATCTAGCTGTTTTACAAAAAGGGAAGTTAAATTAAGGTTTAGAGATAACTACCAATATGCTGGCCAACCAACTGTCCCAGAAGATATCCTAGGATGTAGTTTAGCATTGAAGATTGTAAAACTGAGGGGTTTGCTAGGCCCCATCCCCAGGAGTCTACGGGCAGGACAAACTGGAGGCAAGGTGTTTTAAAAGGAGGTGATGGTGGGTATGGCAGGAGTTAGGGGGAGGAGTGGGAGTGAATACGACAAAAAACATTGCATAAAATTCTCAAAGAATGATAGTGGAGAGGCTATCTTAAATGCCCTTCTCCGATAATGAGATTGATGACTGCCTTATATGCCATCCTACAGCCTTCATCCAGTAGCTGATGGGAGCAGAAGCAGATACCCACAGCTAAATACCGAGCCGAACTCCTAGAATCCAGTTGCAGAAAGGGAGGAGTGATGAGTATAGGGGTCAAGACCAGGCTGCGGAAACCCACAGAAACAGCTGACCTGAACAAGGGGGACTCATGGACTCCAATCTGATAGCTGGGAAACCAGCACAGGACTGACTCAGACCCCCTGAATGTGGGTGTTAGTTAGGAGGACTGGGCAGTCTACTGGGCCTCTGGTAGTGGATCAGTATTTATCCCTAGTATACAAATGGACCTTGGGAGTCCATTCCACATAGAGGGATAATCTCTCAGCCTAGACACATGGGGGAGGGCCTAGGTTCTGCTCCAAATGATATGACAGACTTTGAAGATCCCCCCATGGAAGGCCTCACTCTCCCTGGGGAGCATAAAGGGTATGGGATGAGGGTTGGGAGGGGACAGTAGAGGAGAGGAGGGTGAGGGAACTGGGATTGCTATATAAAACAAGATTGTTATAAATTTAAATAAAAATATTATAAAAAGAAAGCAAATAGGATTTTTTTTCAAATTAAAATTTTTAGCTTCAAAAATTCTCAAAGAATGAATATATATGTACCCATTTAGTAATATATCTATACATTAGTTAAATATATATAATTACTAAAAGTAGGAAATTCCATGTCAATGAGGACAAGTTGTTCACCCCCAACAAGAAGTTGATTAATTTAGGTTTCACAGCAGTTATTGATACACTGTGTGAAAAAAACTCATGTGGTCTCCTGGAACAATGCCTTTCTCATGCTGGCATAACACAGCTTTCTAGATGTTTGCTCCCAGTTCGTATTCAGGCCATTTTCACTCTACAAACTCAGCATTAGCAATACATTTTTAATGTAATTTAAATTTAATAAAGGTAGTCTATTTCTGTCTATTGGATGGGGGAAATCAATAAAGTACACCGAGGATAGCAAAGTGTTTGTTCTGGGAACTAGATCAGGGCCATAGTGATTGGCTCAGATTAAAGGTCAGGACAATGGACAAGAATTTATATTAATGAAAATCAGGGCTGGTGCTGTAGCACATTGAAAGTGTTTGCTTAGCATGTATCAGACATTGGGATTCTGTTTCTGGCACCAAAACAAGTTGCTATAAGAGCAAAGCGAACTGATACAAGCAGCTTTCCGGCCGCCTTTTACTTTACATGCACAACCCAGGTTACTTTGGATGACTGGTGATAACAGTAACATGCTTAACACCCAAGCTAGTAAAACTTGAACTCACACTCCGGCAGGCTGGCCTGATTAGTCTGAGTCATCTGAGATGAGAAGACTCAGTTTAGGAACTGCCTAGGTCAGGATGGTCTGTGGTGATGGCTGAGGGTGGTTTTGATGATTATCGATGTAGGAGGGTCTATATTTATGTACTTTTTAAAAAGTTAAGGAAGCATGCAACAGAGATCGAACAAGAGAGCAAATCAGCAGGCAATGTTACTCCATGGTTTTTACTTCAAGATGTTGCCTTGAGAGCCTGCCCTGATTTCTCACAATGGTGGATTTTGACCTGGGGTTATAAACAAATAACTACCCCACCCCCAAGTTGCTTTAGGTTGGAGTGTTAATCACAGCATCGAACAGCAAATAGGAATGCTGGTGTGCCCCCTTTCTTAATTATTGATGATTTGATGGTTCCACTTAGTTGCTGTTTAGAAAAACAGCACATGATGTTGGGAACAAACCTCATTTCATTCACGATTATTTAAATTTTGCCTGTAGCAGGGTCAGCCAGTGTACTGCATGCCTGCCACTCCTCCTTCACCTCTGCCCACGATGACAGTGCCGGTTTGTCTCTGTCTTCTTTCCTATTACATCTTGATGTGGCCCCATTACTTCAAGGCAATGCTGCTAAGTGATCTGCAGTGGTGCCAAGGCGGAAGTTTACTTTGGAACCAATAATTATTTGGGGGACCCAAATCCATGTATTCAATCTAGACTTCTTCCACAATGCCCATGTGAAGGTCCAAAATAGCTCGCGTGCTTGCAGATGATTGAGTGGTGCCTCAAACATCTCTGATCATGAATTCTCATCTAGAATGGCCGGCCGGCTCCTCCCCAGCAGCATACCTTCACTATCGAGGTGGCCATCAAAGCCTGTGCCTGGCGATTTCTAAAAATCTCCGGAATCGTCCCGTCCGCTCTCTGTCTCTGCTGTCACTGCTTTATTTGGGCTCTTGCAAAACCTGTTTGCTGGGATCTCCAGACCCTTTCTCCTGTTGCTCTCAAGCATCACTGCAAAGGTCGTTTTCTGAGCGGTATGTAGAACATGCCATTCTTCACACAGGTTCTGAACAGCCCCTCCCACCACATGGGTTTCAACATAGAATTTAAGCCTTATGATCCAGATCATCGAAGTTTATTGTTAATCTATGTCTGCCTTTCTACAGAAGGATTTTTATATTTGACGAGGCTTCTGAATGTCTTTCAAAAAGACCACATTAGTTTCTCACATTGTTCAAATGTTTCCTTGCAGTTCTGTGTCTTATCTTCTTTGGTGCCCAATTTCTTTGATTTCATCTTCATCTGTTAAACTTTTTAATGCCAGTACTTAGTTAACTTATTTTTAAACTTTGATATTCTCTTACAAGTGTTCTTAATTCTGGATTTCCTTGAACCATATTATCTGACCATGTTCTGGAGGTCTTATTCTACTTTCAACACATTCAGTTTTAATTTGATTCTATTTCAAATTTGCTTTTGATTTCATACAGGATGTATTATAGAGACAATATACAATATAACATAAATAGTGTAATTATTTAAGTAATATAAGTAGAATATAGATAATGTGATTATTTACATTATTATTATTTGAAATAACTTGCCAGTGACTGGAATAACATTTTGTTCTTTTTGTGTCACCAATGTGTTATGCATTAGTCAGAAAAATATAGTTGTCATAATTGCTGTACTATGAAACATGTTGAGAATGTATAATATAATAATATGTGGTCAGTTTTTATCTATTTGTGGAACTTAAGAACTTAAGCGCAGGTACTACTAAGTATACTACTCTTCCAACATGTTAAATGAAGCACATTAATTGGGGTTTATGTACTTTTAGAGAAAAATTTTAATGGCACATTTTTGAGTAAGGATGTATATTTGAAGTAACACACACAAACTACCAAGGATGGGTGCATGTTCTTATGTGGTAGTGAGATCTTACTTGGGCTTGTAAGTCTAGATCCCAACTGCCTGCTCCTCAGAGCTGTGATGATGCTGTGTCTTTGCTGTCTAGCAACAATTTTTGCAGCTAAGAAGTCAACGTTAATCTGATGGCATCCTAATGGAACATTTTTGGTCCCCCTCAAGTGGTTTTGGATAATTCTACATTTGGGTCCTGATGTTCATCAAGATGAAGCTAAGGGATGCCACCTTTGTTTTTAATGTGAGATTTTTTTCATCTGAAAATCTGATAAGTGCATTTGAATCTCTTATTGTGTTTATTATTTCTTCTATAACTTCCCCTCTCTTCTGCTTTTTTTGGAACTCTCACTAAGTTAATATTTATCCTCCAGGCTCTTCCTCATACTCTTGAAGTTTCCCCTCACATCTCCCATCTGTGTTCTTCTGGGCTTTATAGTAGGGAAACACCCTCTTCTCTTATTGACTCTTCAGCTCTGCACACTTTGTTGTTTTGTTCCAGAGCCATCAATAAACTGAACTTTTCACTGCAGAGATCTCTACTGGTGCATTCATTACTGAGCTTTCATCACAGACTCCTTTCAAAGCAATTTGAAGAAGCCTTCTACGCTGGAGGTTTTATTTTAATTGCTTTTATTGTTCTGCAACTTTATTTGCTATGAGTCTGTCTATTCTCATTTCTATTTATTAGGTTGAAAACTAAATTGTGGCTATTTTCCTCAGTGTCACATTTCTGCTTGTCTGTTCCTAGCTACAGATGTACATAGATCCTAGTCAAAATGAACATCCATGTTCCTGTAATGTTATTGTAGGTTCTCATTTCAGAATTCCCCACAGCATGTGTGGTAATGTGTAAGGAGCACGGAGCCAAGAATCCTGGTCCTCCTTAGTGTCCACGAGCTTCTCCCAGCATGCTCTGCTTTTTCCAGCCCCAGCTTCTCATTTTCCCATATACCAACTCCCACTTGGAGAGCTGTCCTCATGCCTTCAACCTGGACTTGGACCAGGAGTCTGTAGCTATAAGAACTAACTGCTCCCTTCATGACAACAGAGCCGTGGGCGTGCACTGATGTAAATGTTTTGATTGACAACCTCCAATTCATCACCTCACCCACCAGCTTCATCTTGCTCCTTCCCTCTGGTTCCCACTGCTTCCGCTGTTTGGATTGTTCTCGGGTCATTGAGAAAGCAAGGTCTGTTTGACCCTTCTGTTGCTTTGGTATCAATTGTGACTTCCTCAGTTCTCCTAGGTTTTACTTCCAAACTGTATCTGAACTCCTATATAACCTCCAGAGGCTGGACATGGGGCTGGTGATATCAGTTTCAAATTGACCACTTTGCTAAGATTTAGATTTTCTGATATTTCAAAGTTATCCCTTTCTTCCCCAGAACATAAATTCAGCTTGCCATTATGACCCAGAAATCCAGCCAATTGTGTAGGACTTAACAAGTTGCCAGTCTTTTTTCTTCTTCTTATGCTTTTGGTTGAAGAATGTAGAAAAATATCAAGTTACTTCTGAGATGTGCCAAACAGAGCTGTTTCTTGCCTCATGATTACTATGAGTCTAACTAATGCTCGTGCTAGATGCCCATGTTAGTTATCTTATTGTAGGACTGAGAACTTGGGGGCCACCTTTCTTTTCAACTCCTAGAAAACCCGGACCACAGGCTTCAAGTTTGAACACATTTCTTAAAACCCATACCGATTTAACTAGGGAAGCTGGGACCTTTAGACAAGGACTCCTGGCTCTCAGACTAGGTCCTGTAGAGTCACTCAAGCTTGTGCAACTTTCCTTTCTTCTTTTCCCCTTAACTCAGACCTACCCTCTGACTTTCACTTAAGCTCCTTGGTAGTTTCCTTTGTGGCTTAAAATATAATCTTTGTTTGGCACATGAGGAACATGCTTCAGGCAGATTATTTGCCAAGTTATACAAATTAAAAACTAGAGAAAAACTAGTTCTTATATCCTAAAATTCTCCCTATTTTTGTAGGCTCCCTTTTTTGGACGGCTCCATGATCTATTCCCTTTAACAAGTATTGTTCCACACTAAGCTTAGTGGCTCTTGCTTCCAGCGCTACCAAACTGACAGTGGGTCAGGCTTGACTGATCTCAGCTGGACTCATTTACGTCTGAGCTCAGCCTGAGGAGCCATTTACTCTGTTCATGTGTGTTGTGGTTGCCTATTGGCTGGAGCAAGGTCTGTCATTGCCCTATAGGTCAACCCAGACATACTCACGTGATGGCACTAGGCTTCTAATACAATACATGGAAGCTCCTAAGGCCTCTTTAACTCTGAGATTGTAATTGTTATTTCCTGTATATTTTGTAGGTCAAAATAAAGCCAGTCCAGATACAAAGGATGGAGGAAGAGTTTGCAAAGTCATATTGAAAGAGTGAAAGATACAAAGAAAGCCCTGGATATCACCATCTCAGCAATCTACCACACTTTTACCTTGTACCTCAGTGGCTGTGAGTTTTGGCTGCTCACAGCTTACTGATGTCTCTCTGGGTATGGACGATATCAAGTCTCTCCAAGATTCATACCTAGGAACTCTCACCGCATGCATAACTGTATCTGCATATAGTATCCTTAGGGGGTGATGGGGTTAAATAAAGTCATGCAAGGTACTTTTAAGAAAAGGGAGAGGGAGGTGTGGAGAAAGAGATGAGGAAGAGAAATTTAATTTACATTTTTTGTTCAGTTGGTGAAGGCACAATGCAAAGACATTCATTTATAAGCCAGGCAATGGGCCTTTATCGCCACCCTTGCTGACTTAGAACTCCATCTTCCAGAATGAGAAAATAATTTCTGTTGTATAAGCCACATGCTCTATGTACTCTTATGGAATCCCGAGATGACTAATATGCTTCCCATTTTGGGGAGTTACTGCTACAGCTCAAGGGGGACTGGCTGACCCTAGGGGTTGTGACTCTAGTTCATGTGCAGGGAAGGGGTGCAGCCTGTAGCAAATTCGTATGGATACAGGAGGACAAAGGCTGGTCCTCCTAACTCAAAAGCCAACAGCTAGAGGCTACTATTCAAGCTCAAGTCTCCCTCTAGATCCAGGCAATGGAGAAGATCACAGGCTCTGTTCTCTCCCAGGCTTCCTCCACTCTCCCCTTTGCAGGCATCCAGTCTCTGAGTCATCCCTTCCTTCTAGCATCCCTACCAAGGTGGTGTTTGTTACAGAGTTACATGTGCCACCAGTGCATATTTGTGAGCATAGTTGCGTGTTTTTAGCTGACTTATAGACTCTATAATTCTAAAATTGCGGCTTTATACTCTGGTAAAAATAGCAATGGTGGATATTTTCTAAGTGCTGGCTAAAAATCAAGTGTGCAGCACACATGTGATCTAATTTGATCGTAATTGTGATCGTTTGAGATGGCTACTGTTACCTGGGATTTTAACTTGAAGTGTTTTCCAAATCGTTCCCTATCTGGGATTTTGATCTATGATTCTTTGCTCTAGCAACAAAAGACTTCTGGGCCAGTATTAAAATAGCCTTCAACACATGGCATTCAGGAAACACCTGATAAGTGTCCCAGACAAGACAACGTAACCCTGCTTCAACTTGGAAGGTCAGGTCTCTCTGAGTTCAGTCCTGGGCAATCTTGATAGGGGAATGTAATGTTCAAGAAACCAGTCCTACTTGAGGCAGGCATCTCTCACTATGTGTTGCAATGTGCTTTGCTGAATGATATATTTTCAGCCCAGGCACACTCATCATATTAAAAATATATCAATTTTCTTGTGTTTTCATTCAGTAGGGCTCACTCATTCATCACCACTTGTTAAGTTATTTCTATGCCTGTGTGTGTTGTGAGCACCGCTGGATGGTGCGTAGTGGGTCAACAACTGTCCCACCCAGTGCATCCCTGGTTTCACCAGCAGGGGCAGGAAATAGGAAATCTTATGAAGGGAGGGAGGGTCCAGAAGCACCATCACTTCTTTGTTAGTTGTTTGAAAATGCTTTGTCTTTTTCAGTTTAGGTGGAAATGACCTCTGACTCCGAGGGAAAACCCAGGAAGACCAGTTAAAGCTGTGTTTGTTTGGCAGTGAGCCTGGAAGCAAGCTTGGAAAGGTAACAGAAGGGCCTGGAGGTCACACAGCTAGGAGGGAGTGCACTCTGGAGTTGTACATGGGTGCTTTGCTGTCTGCAGAGATAGCAGGAAATGAGGGCGAACCACCAGGGTGTGCTTTCCAGACAGTGGCTTATGGGCTGCAGTGTCTTCCATGGTGAAGGCAAATAAAACCCCAATAGGTGGCTTTCCATGTGTCTTGCAGGATCCCAGTTCCAATCTGACCTTCAACAAGTTTATACTCGGAGAGTCTAACTGGACGTATAAAACCAATTCGTTAGGTACTCAGAATCAGGAGAGTCTAACTGGACGTATAAAACCAATTCGTTAGGTACTCAGAATCAGGGGAGACACATGGAGAGGATGAGGCAGGGGAGGGGGTGTGAGAGACAGACAGAATAATGAATGGATGTGTTTCTGAGTTTGGCTGACTTGAAATCTGTGCTCAAATTATGGGAAACTGATAAGAGGTTTGAATATTGGGGCTTTTAGAAACACAGTTTTTGTTGTTGTTGTTTTGTTTTGATTTTTGGAAAGTCAATAATTAAGACATAATTATTTTATCAAAGAAACATAGCCAAATCTACCATAAGAGTGATCACCTTGTTTGTTGGTGGCTGGAAAATGGAGGCTGCCATGAACACTTATGAGGACAGAAGCTCACTGACATGGATCCCACAGTCAGCCCAGCTGTTTGCACAGATACAGTACAAGTTCCAAAGACTGTTTTTTTTTTTTTTTTTTTTTTTTTTTTTTTTAAATCAGACAAAACAAAAAACACCAAGTCAGATGTAGTGGCCTCAAATTTGCAATCCTACCATCTGGCAGGCTGAGGAAGAAGATTATTTGTAGTCTAAAGGCAGTCTGGGCTACACAGTATATCATGGGAGAGAGAGAGAGAGAGAGAGGAGGCAGAGGAGAGAAAGAGGGAAGGTGGGAGTGTGAGAGAAAAGGAGAGAGAGGGAGGGAAGGAGAGAGGGAGGAGGAAAGAAGGAAGAGAGAGAGAGAAGACTCTGGGGCCCCCAGATACACAGTCTAGTCTGGTTTTTTTTTTTTTTTTTTTTTTTTTTGCGGGGAGGGTTCTAGACAGGTTTTCTCTGTGTAGCTTTGGCGCTTGTCCTGGAACTCACTCTGTAGACCAGGCTGGCCTAGAACTCACAGAGATCCCCCTGCCTTTGCCTCCCAAGTGCTGGATGAAGGTGTGCACCATAAACACCCAGCTGCAACTCTATGTCTTAAGTCAATATAAGACTTCTACCTTGGCCGGAGCTGGTTTTCTCTGTTTCAAGTTTCAAGCAGGAGGCCAAGACACACAGATTGTCTCTGTCACTTACCAGCAGGGAGGTGTATTACAGAAAGAGATGGGAAGAGATAAAGCCTAAGAGAAGGGGATTGGACTAGATAAAAATGGAAGAACCGAGTCCTGGTGAGCCAGTCTTGGCAGTGTGCCCAGAGCAGCTTCAGGAGAGGGTCAGAGCCCAGTCAGAGCATTTCCTGCTTTGGTTTACAAAAAAAAAAAAAAAAAAAAAAAAAAAAATCCAACCACCCTCCAAAAGGTGGTCTAATCTTCCTTTGCAGCATTAGGTCATTAATTTGAAAATTCCAGGTAGTAATAAAAACAGCTGTCATTCTCTTAATGTGGAGCTGAATGGGCATCTCCCTGCTGAACCCACCACACACCTGGGTTATACTAATGTTACTTGTGTGTTGCCAAATTCCAGAGAACTTCAGTCTGGGCAAAAGCTTGAAGCCTGTTGTTGGCTTTCCTATTTACTTCTGTCTATTTCAGCTCAAAATCTTTGATGGAACATAAAGGATAATCAGCTTCTAGGTTAGGGAGCAGTGTGTGTGTGTGTGTGTGTGTGTGTGAGAGAGAGAGAGATGTGGTGTTTCTCTCTCTCTCTCTCTCTCTCTCTGTGTGTGTGTGTGTGTGTGTGTGTGTGTGTGTGTGTGTGTGTGTGTGTGCATGTATTCATTATTGCTGGAATTAGAAAAGTTCTGTCAGGCTTCATGTTTTCCTTGCTTTTTCGAGGTCATCGGTTCCCTTCCCCCACAGCATGTTAGCAGCTTCCATAGCCTTCCTCAGTCTAGTTGGACTTCCTTCAGACAGCAGACAAGCGCAAGTTTCAGTCTTATTTAGAGAACTCAAACCACCTTGGCCTGGGGGTGGGGACTTTGCCTTCAAGTTCTAGGCTTGTGACCGTGTAAAATTTTCCTGCTGCTTGCACAACCTGTAATAGAGCCACTCTGCTTTGAACTCCAGCAGGTGTACGGTTTTACAGCACAATATTTTCAGATAGAATTTGTCTTAATCTTCCAGTTAAGCCTCTTTATATGAACAGAGCTGCCAAGATGACAAATGCAATTCACTTACGAGTTGTTTGTCTAGTTAACAGTAAGTACGCAAATCAGTTTCCTGTTCACACAAAGGATTTTCTTGTGTTGGAACTCTTTGACCAAGGGTACCTTGGCTTGCATTTTTATAGGGAATTCACCACGTTAATTATCTATAGTACTCTGTGCACCAGGATGTGAGGTGACTTAGTAGGCAGCTGGCTAGAGCCAAACAACTATATGACCTGTGTTGCTGAAAAGGACCTTTGTGTTTATCCTAGCTGACATCACAAAGGAGCCACAAGGAATCAGATCCTGGGCTATGAGTGATATTAGGAAGTTGGGTGACAGCAGAGCTGAGGGGAAACGGAAAGATTTGCTGTGCAGATAAAAGTGAGATAAAGGGTTAGAAATGGCCCATGCCCTCAGTGATTCTGTTCGGAATTTACTCTTCTGCTTCTTTCTTCCTTGAATGTCTTTCCTTCTTTTTTCTTTTCTTTTTTTTTTTTTTCCTTAAGCTTGAAAACACTCGTGAGTATTTCATTTTATTTCTACTTATACATGATGTATTTTGACCATAGTCAGCCAGCTTCCCAACACAGCCCTCTCCTACCTTCAGGTCCTATCAATTTTGCTGTTGTTGGTAACACACTGAGTCCAGTCAGTACTGCTTGCTGCAATGATCCCTGCTCTTGTTGGCTTGATCGTGTGCAGGTAAACATGGCTGCAGTGAGATCCTGAGTGTGGTGGCCATTCCATGATCAGCAGGGAGCATTTCACAGCGCCCTTCTCCATCCCTCAGCTCTTGCCTTCTTTCTATTCTCTTTTCTATGCTGTTCTCTTTTGGTGGGGGAGGGGCTATGATATAAATGTCTCATTTAGTACTGTGTAGTAATCAGTCCTCTGATCAGTTATGAGTCTCTACATTAATTGTTGTCCGAGGCAGAAATCAGGTTCTCTGCCCAAGATTAAGAAGAGCATCAGTCTTGGGGCATAAACATAAATACTTAGAAAGTAGTTTGACAGTGTCCAGTTAGCAAATAACAAAACAAAAACAGACAAGCAAAAAAATCTCCAGTAGGTGCCCCTTCCCTTGCCCCAGCTGTGTGCTTTTGACTAGGTTCCCAGTTAGAAAGGGGTCAATTTCTAACATTGTCTTGACACTATGGCAGGGCATTTTACCTGGCAAATCGGTATTGTAGCATTCAGAGTTCAGTACTAGAACATCACTGTAAAACACAAACCTTTAAAACTATTGTTCTGTAGTGGTGGCCACTCTGGATATCAACACAGGTATCCTATCTATGGTCCCTGCACATGCTAGGCAAGCACTCTATTGGTGGACTACCCTCTCAGGCCTTGGTGAGTATTTTTAAGTGCACTGAACTATGGGCTTGGGAAACAGATTGGTGGTAGTGTTCTTGTCTGGAAAGCGCAGGTCCCTGGGTCAAAGCTCTATCGCCATCACAGAACAAAACAAATCTAGAAACCATAGACAATGGTATCATACCCAGAGCAGCCTGGTGGTTGTCAGTTTCCCTCATAACTTTCATTGTGCCTATTATTTGAAAGAGTGTTGTTTGTTTGGGTATCTGGGTGACAGCAGGGTCTCCTGGGGTATACATTACATTCTGTCAGACTCATTAGCATCATCAACTGCATGATAAGGATAGAAAGAAACAGATGCCTGTGGTTGGAAGGTGGTGGAGAGAAGATGAGGATGAGGGAATAAGAAGGAGGAGGAAAAATAGCAGAGGGAGAATGAGAAGGCAGAGTAGGGGGAGAGGGAGAGAGGGAGAGGAGGAAGAGGGAGAAGAGGGAGGAAGAGGATGATGATGAAGTTGAGTTCTTTATTTATTGAACTTAGTACTTTAGATAATTGTAGACACACACTCAGTTCTAAGAGATGCCATAGCCTTTCTACATTGCAGTTGTGATAGAGCCTATGTGCTCTTTACTAAGTTTTCTCTAGGGTTAACAGATTAGAAAAGTATAGTCTAATACTACAACCATGATGCAACTAGGGTGCAGAATGCTCCTGTCACAAGGAACTTGATGATGTTTATAGCCACACATAGGGTTATAGTATCTTCTGTAGGTCTTAAACTCCATAGTCACTAATCTGCCCTATTTCTGTAGTTCTGCTTTTCTGGGAAAAAAGTATTTCTTTCTTTTTCTTGAGACAGGATTTCATGTAGCCAAGACTGACTATGAAGACACTATGTAGCCAAGGTTGGTCTTGAACTCTTCACCCTCTTGCCTGCACCATCCAAGTTCTGGCATTACAGGCAATAGCTACCATGTGACACTGCTCAGCTTACAAGTTATTATTCCTCACTCACTTTTGAAAACCAGTGTTGCTGACAGAGAATTCTAGGTTGGCAGCTCCTTTTAATTCAATACTGTAAGAATTTCCCTTACTCATTTCTTTGAATTGTTTCTGATGAGAAGTACAACATAATTTGTGTCTTTCTTTCTCTATAGATAATAGTGTTTTATCTTTTGTCTTCACTCAAGAATTTTTTTGTACCTATTTCTTTTTAAATTGAATATAATATGAATAACTATGTGAGGGTTATTTTGCATTCATTTTGGTCTAATTCTTTGCAAACCTGTAACTTGGGTGCTCACCACTTCTAAAGATTTCTTGGTTATTTTTAATTTAAATATTTCCAAGTTACCTTCTATTCTAGTTAATATTCCTTTACACATCAGTTTGGGGTGATGTGATCTATCACAATCATTTTGCTATAATTTGATCAGAATAGTGCAGAGCCTGTGGGGCAGTTTGGGAGCATTAGTAACTTTGTCACATTGACTTTTCTGACTCACAAACACCGTATACCCCTCCCTTTCTTAACTATTCCCTTTTTTGTTTGTACTCTTGGGATTTCAGCATTAAGGTTGTGTACATGTTTTGTTAGATTTGCATCCAAAGAATGTTTCATTAAAAATATGATTGTAATGATACTACACCTTTTCTTCATGACAGATTCATCACTACTATATGTAATTCAGTTTTGTCTTGTTTTTATCTTAGATTCTGAGAACTTGCTGAATGTACTCGGAACTCCTAGGGAACTTTTTGGCAAACAGTCAGATAGGGAGAGTTTTGTTTCTGCCTCTCTAGTCTTTATGCTTCGCTTCCTCTGGTTGCCTCATTGTACTAACTGTGACTTCCAGCCCTTCACCGAAGAAGACTGTTGTAACTGGACAGCCCTCACTTTGTTCCCAGTTGCACTGAGAAAACACTTGCCATCATGGAGTGTGTTACAAGTAAGTCCCGTTTAAGTAACTTCTTGTTTCTTCTTTGGAAACTTCAGGTTTCAAGCAGAGGTTCTGTGAATGGCAGGCAAGGGCTCCGTTACAAAACTACAACCCCAACCTGAGAATACGTTCTTAAGTGAAAGTTAGATTTGACTCGATTAGTTTTTGACTGTGGAAGGATTTGGAGTTGGGCCACATTTATTTTCTCTGCATCACCTGATAAGGGTGTTTGGTTTTTCTTCTTTAGTTTGTTAGGATGATGTATTGCATTGATTGATTTTTTTTCCCAGGTGGGAAGGTATGGAAAGATCTCACTCTGAAGTTCAGAGTGGCCTTGAACTTGCTATAGAGCACAGCCTGGCCTCTAACTCCAGATCTTCTGTCGTAGCCTCCAAAGTGCTGAGATTACATGTATGTACCACCATGCCTGCTTAGTTATCTGTTTTAGATGCCGAGACAACGTTAGAGCTATGAAATTGATTTAAATAATTCTATTTTTTGTGGTAGTTAATTTTATATTAATCATGTCAACATGACTAGACCATAATGCTCAGATATTGGCCAAATATTATTTTGAATGTGTCTTTGAAAGTATTTTCTACATGAGAATAAGAAAGCAAGAAGAACTTAAGATCTCAGCGCAGTTCCATAAATAATTTGAATCAACAGTCTAAGTATCAACAGTCTAAGTTTTTTACCCTTTTTTAGTTATTCTCAAGCATTTGATGAAAATTTGTTAATACCATCAACTCAATTGGCTATGCTTGGGGAAGTTAAAAAAGAAGATTGTGTTATAGCTTGAGTCCCCAGAGATGGGCAGGAAGGTGTGCAGTCACAGCATGACCAGAGGTGATAATTATTCTTTAAGCTGCGGGGTTCAAAATGAGAATGGTGGGCTCAACAATTTGATGGGTTTGTGAAATAAAATATAAGGATGTCTCCCTGGGTTTCCAGAAACCTCTGGTGAAGCAGAGGTCAATGGAAGGATGGATTCTACAAAAATGTTTAGGTAAAGGTGTGGTGTTCTTTTGACTTGCATTTTGAATGGAGAGTGTTAATAGCATGGCTCACGTGGATTTCAATGAGAAAAAGTCAAACCTGTGCAGATTCCTTTTGTCTTTTACCGTTGGCCTTTAAAGTTTCTGAGTATTGATACCGAGCTTAGTCCTGCAACCAGCCATCCAGGGTCTTCAGCTGCCTGGCCTCATACCAGGATTCTTGGTACTGAATACCTTCTTTGTCGTATGATGATACTCAGTCCCCTGTCCTCCCAGGCATTATGTCCTACAAGATCTGCTGCTGGCCACATCCAAGCCACACCAGGGTATGGGATTTTAGCAGGGACTATGTCTAGGGCCTTAGAATCTACCCTGTATAGTATCCTGTGGAGCTGGCCCCTCTCTGCTCCGTCCACATCCTATAGCCATGACAAGATGCAGGAATGGCTAGAGGAAGTGCACCCCGTTCTCCTCATGTTCCTCTCAGAGGCATGTTCTCAATCCTCCTTCTACCCGGTGGACTTGAGCTTTGGAATAAGGACCGGGAGTGTGGTCTCTGGATTAGTTTCCCATTTCCCTGTACACACAGTCCTGAACATCGAAGGCCAAGGTAAGCTACTTCCTAATGAGGGAATAGAACGGACCACATGTGGAGAGGAGGATGTACCAATAACCTGGAAGGAAAGGATATATGTGTGTGTGTGTGTGTGTGTGTGTGTGTGTATAATAGTAAAATATGGCTAAGCTTATTTATTTATATTTATTTACTTATTATAACCGATATTCAGTGAGATTTGGGACCTTTGGTTAATGTGTATTTTTCTTATAATGTTTATTGAGAATAAATGTGCAAAGAAAGGTTTACATTATGAATATGAATATACCCATCCTGTAATAAGAAAGTAAATCTCGGGCCTGCTTCTGAACACACTGTCTGTCCATTTAACTGAGCCATTCATTTCATTGCTCTAGGCCAGGGGTCAGCAAGCATTTTCTGCCAAATAGCAAGTAACTTAGATTTGTTTCTTATCTAATCAAATGAGAATGGCTGTATTCCAATAACATGATTCATAGACAGTGAGTGTTGGATTTCATGTAACTTTGTGTCACAAACTCTGTTCTCTTTAGAATAAGATCATTTAAAACACACAGAACATTCAAAACCCTCAGGCCTTGCATAATCCAATAGCACTTGGATTTGGCCTATGGCTGAGGTTTGTCAGTTTTCCTGTCTGTATTGGGAAATACATTAACTCACACTCATCAGAACAAGTAGAGGCAAAGTGTATTCTTTTGCTTTCTGATATACTGGATGCATATGCTATATGTCTTGGTTCTGGCATTTTATAGTTATAAGTTTGGGATTTGTTTCTAATTAAAACCATTTTTGAAAGACTAAAACAAGACAATTCAATTTGAAATGTTCTCATTAATTATAAAGTACTATGAAATATCAATTACATTTTTTATAGTCAGTTTATTCCTCTCAATGCAGGCCCCTAGCAAGGTCATGACCTTCTGCTAGTGCCACTTGTTTTTTATTGTTTTCGTTATTTTTTTCAGCATCAACTGGGCATCGAAGCATCCCTTTTATAAAGCAATCCATTACAAGGCTGAGGTAGCATCAGCTTTTGGATTGGAGCTATAACTTGCTAACTCAGTCCACACAGGCCAAACAGCAAATGGTACACTGTTCTTTTCCTCACTTGGCTGCCATCATTGTTGGGATAACTTCATTCTACAGAGAAAACTGGCACCAGATACAAATCTGTAATCCAACAGTAGGGAGGCTAAGACAAGAGATCCATAAACTGGAGTCCAGCCTGAGTTACATAGCAACTCTCTCTCTTAAAAAAAAAAAAAAAAAAGTGTTATCAGAGCACGTTATGTGGTTTTCCATTCAAGATCAGAACTCAGAATTGCTGGGCTTGCTGGGCCCTCTTTCCTAAACAAATAAACAGCAACCAAACAACAACTAAATGGAGATGGTCAGACAACTCAGGCCCTCCCACCGAAGGTCAGGCTACTAAATGTGTATTGGGTGCCCAGCTATGGAAACACATTTCCTGGGAATCCAAAATCAAGCACAGCTTTTGTTTTGTTCTGTTTTGTTTTACCATAAAACCATAATTTCATTAGGTGTGGGAAACTGTGACTGGGCCTGTTTTCTGCTGTGAACTTTGTCCCAGCACATGCATCCTTTTATTTTAGAAAGATCATTTCCTACTTGAACTTGATTCTCCTCTATTAACGGGAATGCTCTCCTCTGTCTGAGAAACCTTAACAAAAGATTTTGTTGTAAGAATTATTTATTCTTTATAGTTTTAACTAGTTTTTCCTCCCTCCTTCCCTCCTTCTCCCATCCCTTATTTCCTCTCTCTCTCTCCCTCCTAAGATTTTGAACTCGAGAACTCACACATGCTAAACACACAATCTTATCATTGAGCTTTGTTCCAGTTCCTTTTTCAAATTCCAAGTTGGTATGATCAGACCTTGTGAATCTTAAACATTTGTTTTCCAAAAAAAAAAAAAAAAAAAGAAAGAAAATAACCAAAAAAACCAAAAAAAAAAAAAAAAAAAAAAAAAAACCATTGAAGGACCAGAGAGATGGTTTAAGAACACATACTGCTAGAGGACCCCAGCTCTGTTCCTAGCACCCACATCAGGCAGCTTACAGCCTCCTGTAATTCCAGGTCCAGGGGATCTGATACCTTCTTTTGGACTCTGAGACATCTTCACTTACACATACTTATAGCCACATGCAGACCTCACACATATACATATAATTCAAGATAAAAATAAGTCTTTCATTTTCTTAAAATTGCTTAGTGGGGGCACTGGAGAGTTGGCTCAGTGGTTAACTGTTCTTCCAGAGGACCCAAGTTTGATTCCCAGCACCTACATGGTGGTTCACATCTGTCTGTAACTCCAGTTCCAGGGGATCTGATGCCCTCTTCTGGCCTCTGTGGACAGTAGGCACACATGCGGTACACAGGCATACGTGTAGGCGAAACATCTATCTATACACATGGAATAAAATTAAAATAATAAAATTGCTGGGACCTGCACGGCTTTGAGATTTATCTTTCTGGTATGACAGGTAATGAAGAAAATGACAGATGCCAGGGTTGGGCCATGTGCTCTGATGAATCTGTACCAGCAGCCAGAATTGAATCTCTCAGCACACAGTTCACAGCTGAGGTAGGAGGCAGGCTGGCTCATCTCAATAGGGGTCTTTGTAAGGGGGCAGTCTCAGGCTGCAGTCAAGCTGAAGGATAAGTTTTGGTTGATGATTCCCATGTAGTGCTTTGACCAGGGACCGGGGTACAAGGCTTTACAGCCCTGAGCCTGACCTGGGGAAGGCCTTGCCATTCCCATGGACCCGAGGCACTGGGGTCCTTGGCATGGTTGTGCCTGTGTCAACAATATACATTCACTCAGGACTTCACATGCTCCCCCACATCAATAAAACAGAATATTTTAAAAACAGTTTCATCCTTACAGTCCTTATACTTGGTTGTTCCTTTTGTTCGTTTGTTTCTTCAAGACAGGGTTTCGCTGTCTTGAAGCCCTGGCTGTGCTGGAACTCGCTTTGTAGACCAGGCTGGCCTTGAACTCACAGAGATCCCCCTACCTCTGTCTCCCAAGAACTGGGATTAAAGGCGTGTGCCACCCACTGCTCAGCTTTCCTTATACTTGTTAATTGTCAAGAGAGTATTATTTTGACTTAGGCTCAGAGAATTTGACAGCATTTCTTTATTCATTTTGCTAAAGTAAAGTAAGGAAGAAAATAATTGGATTTGGGAAAAAGCACAGTGTAGCAGATAATTAAAATTTGGTTGAATTCATTCTTTCCCAGAAATGCAATCAGACAGACTGTTTTAAATTGTCTTTTCTTTGCAGTTATCAAAATGAATACTCATTTGTATTTTTGGGCCAATGACTTGATTTCTGTTCATTTTTAAAGTCTATTACTTCAAAGCAGTTTCACCTTGCTATGGATGTATTTGGGAGCATTTGGCTATAATAATGAAATGAAATGATTGTTAACTCTAATATTTACTTAAAATTACTATGTATATCTCCTTATCTAATTTAACTTTATGGGGGAAATAAAAGCTCATGATTAGTGAAAAGGTATAATTGATACTGCATTTTCCTATAAGTGTTTTTAGAGTATTAGAAAAATGGCTTCAATTATTCAGTAAGTGTTTTATTCCATGAATTGTGTCATGTTGATGGTTAATTTGTATGTGCATGTGTATATATAAAGTGTGTGTGATGTGTTTGTAATCCTCCGTGTGATTGTGGGCATGGGTGTGCCACAGCATGCATATGAGAGGTCGGAGGACCCTTGGGTATTGATCTCAAACATCTACCTTTTTTGTGGCAACATCTTCTTGTTGTTTGTTGTTGTTTTTTTTTCCCCACTGCTTTACAAACCAGAATAGCTAGCCCTTGAGACTCCAAGGATTCAGCTGGGAATGTGAATTTTTCTCTTAGAAACTGCTCAGAGGCCAATGTCTCCCCTGTTCCATAAGTCCTGGGTATTGAAAGAATTCTTGTTACCAAAATGTCACCAGCACAGATTAGCCTATTTATCTTTAGACCAGCCCTCTCCCACCTTCAGATTTGAAGGTGACACTGGCCAGAATCAAGACCAACTTCTTATAAAGATGGCTTTTCAGACTAACATGACCCTTGATGCTAAACTCCAAGGGTTGGCGGGTGTGCGGATATGTAGAGGTGCCGGGCTCAATTAATCATTAATTGCAGGACAGCACCTCCAGTTACTTTTCTCCTCTGCGCGGCTGCTTTCATGCTGAGGGCTAGTCTGAGCGTTAACCAGAAAGCTGATGTAGAAGTTAACATGGGCCCTTGTAGGATATGATAGGGTTTTCTTTCTATCTCATTCTCCCTTCCTTCCTTATCCTCCTCAGTATCAAATAAAGAGCAGGAACCTTGGTTAGCACATTAGTATATCAAAATGAGAAGATGATGGCTTGTCTTGAGGAATGTCCACTCTTCACAGAAGGTAGAGATGTAAAGCTTTCTCTTATAAACACACAGTGAGGAGATGCCAACCCTCAGTGCAATTGTTGTGTCAGGGCTGATGGACAGAACCTTAGGACCACAGCAGGCACAGATAGCTGGAGTTAAAGATCATGAACTCAAACCAAGGAGATCATGCTACATAGGGTGATGAGAAGGGACCAGACAGAAGGGACATCTGAAGGTGATTGTATAGGGCTGATGTAGACTCCTTAGGAAAGGGTAAAGAAGGGCCTTGAGCTGCTTTTTGGGGTCTATACTCATGACCAGTAAGTTTTGGATTGTTCTTATTTCTGAAATTAAACATCACAGAAATAGACACACAAACACAGGCACAGTCACACAGGCACAGTCACACACACACACACACACACACACACACACACACACACAGAGAGACAGAGACAGACACACAGACACCGACACACAGTCTGTGTCGGAAGGGTGAGAGGGGAGCATGACAGGATTCCTTATGGTCCATTACAGGTTGCCTCCCTTTGCCAACTCTGCCATTTTCTCTGCCATTATTTTACAAAGAGCACAGTCATGTGATCACCCTAACAGAAGTGTGTATTTTTCATCTTAAGTCTTTCTCCTAAGGGGGGAAAAAGTGTCGTGTCTTTTCTCAGATACTGTCCAGAACCTTTTCCCAAAGGACCACAGCTCTGATTAAATTTTTAAAATTGCTTCAGCATTATTTTGTTTCTACCCTTGCTAATGCTCGTGAAATTCATGCCATGAATAAACAAACTTGAGAGGACATGAAAGAACAGGCTTTGTGGCTATTTACTCAAGGGGCAACGATTTTGCTCCTCCAGGCTCTAACCTTTCCCAACTTGAAGTTGGCCCTCCAACACAGCTTTCATTTCCCAACAAAGGGATACTCCGCACCCTTCCTTCAAGGTGTGGCAAACTTCTAGTCAGAGAATAGTATTGAGCCCTTTTGTCAGCTGTATGGTTTTGGGTTGTTCCCTCACCTACTGTTAACCAGGAGTGTCAAAAGACACAGCATTCTACTGCTCTGTGGCCATATGACCACTGTTGAGTGGCAGACACTTTCAGTGTCTGCTTCTTAACGCTCCTCTTTCTATGGTTTCTTCTAGCACAAACTCTGTAGGTGATACTCAGACAGTAAACTTGAACTTGAGCAGTTATTTAGGCTTCTGACTTCACCTTGATGACAATAAACTTTAATTATTGCTATATGGGAAATCTACAACTTCTCATCAGAGGCCACAGGAACACTCCTATCATCACACTCAGCGGGGAGTTCTTGTAAATTTTCTGTAAGGTTTGCTTCCTCTTGGGACAGCTGGCCACTGTGCTTAGTGACCAGCTCCTCAATCTTCTGTTCCTTTTCTGCTAAAACTTCTTCGAGCTGATTGATCTTCTCAGTTTGCAGGGAAAGCTGGGTGGACAGCTCCATAATCAGGCTAATCTTTCTGTCACCTTCCTCCACAGGTGGGAGACCGTCACAGAGCACTTCCACTGAGTTGGATGCTAAAGCAAATAAAGAACAAACAAACAAAAAGAGAGAGGTCATTTTCATTGAGTTCCCAGAACTCAGAGCGGGAGGATGAAAGCTCTTCATTTCTCACGTTCTCAAGAGGCATCCCAGATGTTACGTCATCTGGTTAGACACACTGAGAACAGTCTAGATCCCATGAGGGCAAAGATTCAGGGGCTCATGAAAGAAGAACTTGCAAGTCTCTGGAGAGGAATCAGAATCAGACCTTGCCAACTCTTAATTTTATTATTTTTTATATGCATTTAACTTTCAATTAACTGTGGGAATGAGCCGACCTTGAAAGACAAACCACAATAACAGCCATGCCAGGCTTCATCTTTTCCTGAAGAATAGTTCATAAGAGGGATGATTGCAATAAAGGAAAATATGGTTGAAATTAGATGTTTACATGTCTGAAAAACAACAAATCTTGCCATTGCTCCTTCTGGGGAAGATGGTAATAGAGGAAGACTAACTTCCCAGTCCAAGCTTCAGGGTTACCAGGAGTATCAGTTTGAGCCCGGGCATGGAATTGCTTGCATGGGATCTATCAGAGGTTTACTTCTTTTATGTTGAAGACTGGTCAGCATTTTAAAATAAAATTGAGCATCCTCTGGGACATCAAAGTTTATCCAGTATCATGGTTCTTAGTGAATCACTGGGATAAGGATGAAAAATTGAAGGAGGGAAAAGAGAGTTCAGCAATGAGATGAAGGATGAATCACTGGCCCCAAGAGTCCTGGAAAATGAATCTCCCTAGCCATCCAAAAAATGTGGCTTCTGTAAAAAGTAAACTCCATCTCGTTAGACCTCAAATGTGCCCCTCTCTTTACTTCATTTCTCTGAGCTATGAAAAATGCAGACATAGATATAAGTAGTAAGAGATGTCAAGGGCTTGGACATCAGTTTAGGGGTAGTGGAGCCAATAACATCTCATTCCCCAGCTTCAGTGGTTGATATAATATAGCTGAAAGCCTATAGATCTTTTCATCCCCAGTGAAGACAAGTCCTGATATACTATTGTCAGTTACGGATAAACAGACTTTCTATACAAGCCAGGTGTTTTCTAGCAGTCAAGGGGATAATGTAGGAGCATTGCCATGAGTTCTAGGCCAGTTGGGCATGTAGAGTGAGACAGTTAACTACACACACACACACACACACACTTCACACACTACTGCTGTTAACCCATACCTGGTCTTCTCTCTCTCAACACACACACACACACATACACACACACACACACACACACACATACATATACACACACACATATGTATGTATGTATGTATGTATGTATATGTATGTGTGTGTGTGTGTGTTCAGGCAAAGAATCACCGGAATTCATTAGTGAGTAAAACTTAGTGGCTATTAGCTCTTTCCTGAAGGGTCTCTGCTGGAAGCTTGAGCACGCAAGGCACAATGCACAAAAGTGACAAGGTGACACCAAGCCATACTCTAGTCTTACAAGTAATAATAATTGGCAAATTACCAAACTTTTAGGGATGTCTGGGAAACTTGAGTTCTCATTATTTGAAACTCTAATATTAGTATT
Organism: Phodopus roborovskii; assembly: GCF_943737965.1. Classification (NCBI taxonomy): domain Eukaryota; kingdom Metazoa; phylum Chordata; class Mammalia; order Rodentia; family Cricetidae; genus Phodopus; species Phodopus roborovskii. Next base: position 17,631,494 of record NW_026126549.1, on the reverse strand, counting down.
GAAGGGAGAAATGAATTGTTCATCTCTCAAGTTAAAGAGCAACAAAAGGAGCTGGAGAGGCACTAAGTGGTCCCAAGCACATGCTACTCATCTGCACCTGTGTCTGGAGGCTAAAAACCTCCTGCAACTCCAGCTCCTAGGAGATCTGATACCTTCTTCTGGCCTCCATGGGCACTGGCACACAAATGACAGATTCACAGACAGACAAACAGGCACACACACACACACACACACACACACACACACACACACACAAATTAAAAGTAATGTATATTTTTTAAAGTATAGTGAAAAAGTATTATAGTTTAAAGAGTTATTTGGTTCATTGTCTCTGAGGAAGTCATATACCCCCAGCCCAGGAGAAGCTTCCCACACAGCAGGATCCTACCTTTTACATCTGGCCAGAGCTGTGCTGGTAGCAACAGTACTACACATGAACAATAAGCAACTGGATATGGCTATTCTGAGTCGAGATATGCTATCAGTATGAAATAGGCATTAATTTGGGAACACTTGGCTTGGAAAACTGTGAAGTATCTCATTCATTTTTGTTGATTATATTAAAGTAGTAATATTTGCATCAGGAAAATCCTTATATGGAAATTTATTTCATTCACATGTTCTAACTTTAAAAATGTAGCTACTAGGAAGTTCAAATCACGTGGCTTGAGTTTGTGTGTTCATAGTGCTTGGTAGGCATTTCCTGCAGGTGACATCCAGGTGGGCCGCACAACTTTCCCGATCTACTCAGCCCTCACAGGCATTGTTTGGGAGAGAGGCTCGGTCACTCTCAATGGATCATTTATCTGTGTCCTCTGAGGGTGGAAGCATGGAAACGCATGTCTGGAATGGGTTCTCATGGACTGAAGTAAGGTTCAACAGTAGTGGAAAAGAGAGAGAAGAAAATGTGCAGCTGGGAGGAGAAGCCAAGTGTGTCAGCCTGGGAGGAGAGGAGAAGTCAAGTGTGTCAGCCTGGGAGGAGAAGCCAAGTGTGTCAGCCTGGGAGGAGAAGCCAAGTGTGTCTGCCTGGGTGAAGAAGCCAAGTGTGTCAGCCTGGGAGGAGAAGCCAAGTGTGTCAGCCTGGGTGAAGAAGCCAAGTGTGTCAGCCTGGGAGGAGAAGCCAAATGTGTCAGCCTGGGAGGAGAAGCCAAGTGTGTCTGCCTGGGTGAAGAAGCCAAGTGTGTCAGCCTGGGAGGAGAAGCCAAGTGTGTCAGCCTGGGTGAAGAAGCCAAGTGTGTCAGCCTGGGTGGAGAAGGTGTCTCTGGAGCTCTTCCCTTGGATGTATTTTGCTGCTACTACTTTCCCCTTGGACCCTTCTGTCATTTTTTTCCTCACCACCTTGTCCTTAAACTGGCATTTGAAATGAAAACCCAGAGTGCAGTACCACACTTTTCTATCCCTCTTTCTCCTCTTTTTGCCCCCATCCCTTCTTTCTTCCTAAGATAAATGAAAGCAGATATAGTGAAAGATTTAGACAGTTGGAAGAGAACCAGAGTATGCAGAGTTATAGATGAATTCCCTGGTCATCTGCTCTGGTGATAAAGGGGCAAACTATTGCAATGGGGGGCCTTACATCCATGATGTTAAGTAGCACATCTGTATTCTTGCTCTGAAAGAGAACAGCAGAGAGGGAAGGTGGGAAGAGGAAGAGAGGTGGAGGGGCACAGTGGGCCTCAGATGCTTCAACAAAGTGTCACACATTGGGTGTCTCGGGTAATGGGCAGTGTTTCTCATAGTTCCAAAGGTGGGGAAATTCTGGAAAGTTCTGTAAACATTAGGAAACAGCACATATTTATAGGAAGTGGGTCTTTGAGGGCATACTGTGCAAGACTATATCTGGTCTGCAATTTCTTCTTTGCTCCCCACTTCTTGAGTGCTATAGCATGTGTGGCCTTTTCCTCCATATGCTCTTACTGCCATAGTGTTCTGCCCAAGAGCATGCCCAAGAGCATTATGCCTACCTACATAATGCTCTGAAATGCCAAGTCAATATAAATCCTTTCTTCTTTAAGTTGTTCTCCTCATGCATTTTTGTCACAACCTCGAGAAAAGTGGGCAATACATGGGTGGAAGGCCGGTGTGTTTAGCAAGGTTAAGAGGAAGTAGTACAGGAATGTTCTTGCATCTGTCCTGAGATGCTCACTTTTTTTGTGTCAGCCTGGAAGAACCAAAGGCTAACAGAACTGTGTGACCTTTGCCTTTGGGCCTTTCCAACTTTTCATTCATAGCCTCATTGTCATCATACACTTAGTAGCAATGTAGCCCACAAGAATTATATGAAAGTAACCAATAATAATTAAGTAGATTATAGCAGAGAATTACATTTAGAGGAATGTGTAGAGCCTAAGACTTGGGGAGGGTAATCTGATTTATTTATTTATTGTAGCCACTACAGGAATTCTGAAAAGCTCCACAATGAACCTCTGGTGTCCCTTAAACTTTACATATGTTACCCACTAAACTGTAACCAGTGGATAAAGGCAAGTTGTTGCTGTTACTGCAGCTACAAACTTACAGAAATAATGGACAGGTACAAAGCTGTCATGGACAGACCGGGGTGGACACAGGACAAGCCCACTGCTGTACAGTGCTACATTAGATCGGAAGACCTAGAATGTGGAAACTTGGAGTTTGTGAGTACTGGCATTCATATCATGTTGAATGGCAGCCCAGTGAATGGTGGGAAGGACCTTTTTGTTGCTTTTTTTTAACACCCTTTGCTAAAGCGGAGTGTTCCCTTTAAGTGCTATTTCTGCTGTCACCACTAAGTACTTACTGAGCTGTCTGGTTTGTGAATCAAACACCTCCAGCAATGTGGCACTTTGCTTTTATTTGGGACATGAGTATCTTCTATAGTCACAGCTCAATCATTTTTTTTTTCTGACAGTTAATGACCGGGCCCCTGCACACAGAACATGATATGATGTGATGTTGGCTCCTGTAGCCATGCTATGGGGCAGGGGATAGGCAGGGCTATGAAGCCCTAAAGGACAGTTAGGGTTAGCATGAGCAAACACCCCACTAGGTCCACACTATGGTTTATTTTTCTTTTTGTTTTCCAAGCGGATGTTGAAGCTGCCAAGTATTTACTCAATAAGAAAGACTCTTAGCGTCGAGGTGATTAAATACCTCATCCTAGAGCCACCCAGGATTACTGTGCAGCCTCCAAGACTGTGCCAGCATCCTTCTCTGAACACATGCCCATCACTCTGAGTCACTTGGGGCTGGTTTTGAAAGCTGTGTATGCTTGTCAACAACTGCCAGGGAGTCCAAGTCCACCCCTTGTCATTCTTGGGCTGACACACCCATAGGCATATACCCCTCCCACTTAAATAAAAAAATGAAGAAACAAAAGCCTTCCTAGTTTTCTATCTTTCTAAATAATCAATTGTGAGTGGAAATTCTCTGAAAGAAATGGTCTCCCCCTACCCCCTCCCACACCTCTGTCTGTATCCTTGTATTTGCCCGCCAACACACAGATTGCTATTGTCTTGAAGTTCACTCCATCCTACTGCTTCCGTGTTTTCATTTGCTCACAAAGACTAGTCTTTATGGTGCCAGACATATGACTTCAGAGGCTTTTCAATTTCCTTCTTCCAAGCTGTGCACGCTTAGAAAACTAAAGTCAGCACTTGTTAACTGACTTGTCAAAAATTAGAAACACTGTGCAAATAGATGTGATTATTAAATAGGTTTTGTTACTTTAAAAATCAAAATATAGTACAATATTTGTTATCAGTCTTTGATATATAGTAATGACGATTGTCTGTATAGTAACACTGTATTTTAGAATAAAAATATCAGACAAAGTTGCAGACTAAAGAGAATAGAGAGTTTAAAAATACCTGCCTGTTTTCCTAAGTGCCTTAAGGCAAGGGATACTTAGCTGAAAGCACAATGGGACCCTGTAGCCTGAGGATGTGTCTATTTCACCTCCTGAAGCATTAGGAGAGTCTGAGAGTGCGCAGAGATAGGATGCAGGAAAACCAGGGGTGAAAGACTGAGTTGGAGGTCATTGTTTTAGTGTGCAGTAGAGTCCCAGGTGGATGAGAGGCCCATGTGACCCAGGTGTTCACACCAAGACTGTAGGCTGTATAAGTTGAATACAAAGAAACTCACTTGGAATATGTCCCGAGGAGCATGAGAACTCTAGGATTAAGGCTGCAAGCCCAGATCAGTGTCTGAGAATGGCTTTTCCTCAGAAATAGCACCTTCTTTCTAGCTGACCTACCAGAGTGGGCGGGACAACGGCACAACACTGTAGGGATTAGCCTTCAGGAGACATCCATCTACTTCCTTTGCTTCACTTTCTAAGAACGCAATGGGATTCAGTTTTCAACAGAAGCATTTTGGAAGGGCACAGACATCCTGATCACAATGCTGCAAATGTCACCAGAGGAGACTATAGAACTCTCCAGACCCAGAGCAAGAGATCTAGTTGGTATGGACACTTTGAGGACCTGGTCAGGAGTTAGGGATCACGGAGGCTGGAAAGCACTCTTGACTGCTAGCTAGCTGCACACATATGGTGTTTAGATGCTATCTGTAAGATACCAGCAGCTAAGGGGACCAAGGGAACTGAAGACTCCCATCTTCCTTCTTACGGACTAAGGTGAGGAATGACTATCCACTAGGCTCATCATTTATGAAAATGCTAACACACAGTCTATAGAGCTGAAGCATCCCTTTAGCTTCCTATCTATCCATACTGTTTCTGCTATCAGGTCTGTTTTCAGTAGACAGCTTCCATTCAAATACAAACATGAGCTATGCCAAGAGGCCTTGGTACTCTTACCTAAAATTCTTCAATGATTTTGCACCTCAGAAAAATTAAATAACCCAAACGCTAATGAGACCCAAGTGATCTGGGTCCCCTTTCCTTCCCTGACACATCTCTATTGTTCATAATCTCCTCTCTAGTGTAAACACAACGCTAAACTTCCCACATCCCTACTACAACTTTTATTATTACTTGTAAGAGACATGACATATTCCTACCACAGGGCCTTTGCATTTGCTATTACCTCTGTCTGGACTATTGTACCCCTGATAAACACACACACACACACACACACACACACACACACACACACACACACACATATACCTTAATTCCTTAAAGTCTTTATTCTACAAAGTTGCCTTTATTTGGTGAGGCCTTCCCTAGGCATCTTTCTTATAATTTCAACTCCCATTACTGAATACTTCAAATCTGTTACCTCTTTGATAAAAATGACACACAGCACCTGACATTTTTACCATGTTGTAGTCTCTTGCTCCCTAGCATGGAAGCTGCACGGCGACAAACTTCTTTCTCCACCGTCTTGTCCCCTACTGTGTCTCCTGTGCTTGGAATATGGCAGGTCCTCATTACCAGGTCAAAAGTACACACGTAATGCCAAATCACCATAGGAAAGGACCAGCCCAAAGATTTCAATTGGTGTATCATTTGTATGATATCAGAGAGGGTAATGGCTGAATACAAGTGGTTTGAAGGAAGAAATGGGAAAAATGGGGCAGAGATGGCTTTTATTATGGAGTAATGATGATGTAGGAGATGATGTGGGAAAACTTGGAATAATAATTTGATGTTATGAAGGGTATACTAAACTTGCTTAGGAAACCAAGTTCCATAAAGTAGAATTCAGCAGAAGGGGCACTCAAAGATGCATTACGATACTAACCAGACTTGGTAGAGACTATAGGAAAAAAATAAATACTGGACATAACATAATCGAGTTTAGTTTGCTGAGAATATGTTTCTGATAGATTTGTTCACCTAAGATGCCAACAGTGAAGTCCTATTCCTGTAACAAAAGGAGACAGCCCTGGTCACAGCTTGCCCTAAGCCCTCCCTCCAACATCCCCCTCCTACAACAAACAAATGCTTCTACAGGACAGCAGTGGGACAGGGCCACCATTGTGTCTCTGTCTGCCATGAAAAGGGCTCTCTTATCAGGAAAAGCGCAATTCTATCTGCAGGCATGGTGACCCTGGCTAGTGCTGCTGGTAAAAACAGCCCCATCTGTCTAAGGTTTGCCTTGACAGAGTTTTTACATAAGTATAATTTGACTCAAGAATCATCTTGGCATTTCTGTCTCTGGGAAATGGGTTTAATTGCTCAAAGTGTAACTTGGAGTCATGACTCCAAGTTGGTGGGGATTTCTCTCCAGGACTGGTTCGTTTCCCCTTAGGTGCATCAGCCAAAAGGAGCCACATGATATTATTCAAGAATTTCCCTTTTGTTAATCTCTAAGTGGTGGAGTGATTTCTCACTGGGAAGTCATATTAATTCTTTTTGCTTATTTGTTTCATTGTTTTGAGACAGGGTCTTTCTATGTAGCCCTGGCTGACCCGGAACTGTCTATGTAGACTAGGATGGCCTTGAAATAAGAGAGATTCTCTGTATCCTGAGTGCTGGGACTGTACATTAATTCCACAGCAACAAAAATATACCATGTAACACTGAATGTAACATCTCTGAGTTTATTCTCTTGAAAAATGGGCATGTAATGGACAGGAGATCTCACCTGTTAGTCCTCCTTGAGAACTGTGGGTTAGATTCTGGAGGCTCTGAAAATGAGTTCCAAACCTGACACCTGGGATCTTATCAAACCAGGCTTCAACACCTGAAGCATGGTAGGTTGAGCTTCTGTCTCAATTCTAAAAGGTGGCTGGCAGGCATCCAGGTAAAGCCTCTTCTTGACAAGACTATTGGTCTCAACACTGGAAAAGGGAGGGATATCACATCTGTTCTGTTCTTTGCATCACTCCCTGGCTATGCCACAGGGCTCTGCCTATAAATGCTACCAGCTAACTAAATTTGTTCATGGTCCTCACAACCTCAGCCCTCCTTTAATTAGATTACAGCCCAGAAATACCTCAACAGTTCATACTTGGCTGAATCATCTTCAGGGCACCCAGAGAGAGTAGAGAGTGTTAAGGAGGTTGCTTTGTTTTGCTTTTGTTTCTGTTTTTGTATTTGAAGGGTTAATTTCCAAGTCTCTTTCCATGAGGAATGGATAGAAAAGACAGGCTTCCCAGGGCAGAGGAAGGGAAGATCATACCTGAGATAGATGGATAGATAAGATGTCCTGGATTCTCTCAGTGAGTCCCCTTCATCCCTAAAGCTTGCTGGAGTCAGGTGATATGCCCCAAGATTTAAAGGCATTGTCTCAGAAAGATAGAATGATACCTTGGTGTCAACTTGGGAAGGGTTGTTTTTGGGTGGGAAAGAGTATATCACAATTGTTGCTACAAGACTAACAAAGGTTGGTTGGTATGAAATTCTGACTATGGTGCCCTTAAATGGAAGTCTTTGACACATTTCATGATGGCTATTCAGAAACACCACTAACAGAAATAGTTCTTCATTTTGTAAATGAAATTCATGTCTAAAAGGAAATTTACATTGGAGAAGCAAAAAGCCACTGCACATAAATAAACTTTCCCATTTGGTACTCACCTTTCTTCTTAGAAAGGATCATTTCTGAGGAAGACAAGATTGGGAGAGGAAAGATGGGGGGGTGTGGTTTGAAGAGGAATGGCTCCAATGCCTCATGTGTTTGAATGTTTGGGGAGTGGCACTATTAGGAGGTGTGGCTTTGTTGGAGTAGGTGGGGGTAGGCTTTGAGGTCTCATATACTCCAGCTAGGCCTAGTGTGTCAGATCCTTCTACTGCCTTTGAATCAAGATGTAGAACCCTCAGCTCCTTCTCTAGCATATAGCCGTGCTTCTCCCCATGTTCATAATGGACTAAACCTCTGAAACTGTAAGCCAGCGTCCATTAAATGTTTTCCTTTATAAGAATTACTATAGTCATGGCGTTTCTCCATAGCAATGAAAACCCAACTAAGAAAGGGAAATATGACACTGGGCCCAGTCAGAAATCTTTGGGACAATTCTTCTTACAATAGCGTTCTCCTCTGGAATCTTGACCCCTCAACATTTGAGTGCCTGTTCTAACTCTCTTCTCTTCTAGAGCCTGAACTTTTGCTTAGCTCTGTATTTATCTAGACCTCTCTAAGAGTCTTGTGCTTCAAATGTGTCTCCATGTTCCCCCATGTGTCTCCATGTTGACTTTTATTTTCTTGTTAATATGCCTCTTGTCAGTGGAGCACATAGACTAAAATTACCAAAATTTCAGTGGGAGGGAGTGAGTTTAAAACCTTCCAGAGTTGGTCAATGATAAGAAGGTAGGGGGAAAAGTTCAAGTAGCTAGACATTGCCTGGTCAACAGAGGTCAATACATACTTATGGAAAGGGTATAGAACAACGTTGAGAAGATATAAACACTGTCAGCATAAGAGCTACTCCAGGAAAGAGTCAATCTAAGCAAAAGAAAAGGAACTTCAGCAATGTCTTATTTCTCCCACTGGTCAGGTTTCCCAGGGCACTCTTCAGAAAGGCTGACCAGTGGGTTGTTCAACGGCATGCTGGCCGGAAGTGAAAATGAACCCTGGTGGGAGGGTCAGGAAATTCAAGGCAGGGAGAGTGAGACCCCAGGACAAAAGAAAGAAGTACAAGTCTGTTTCTGTCCTTGTGGGAAAAAGGAACCAGCAGGGACTCAAAGTCAATTAAGATGAGTTTTCATCCTTTAGGTTCTGTGACCCTTAGGGATAGCCTTCACCTCCACACAGACAGTGGAACATGAAGATGGCCTGTTTAGTTTGTGTGTGTTTATTTTCAAATGAGTTATAGTTTCTAATGTCATGTAGTATTAAATAAAATAATATTCTGATAATGATGGCATTGACATAGTTATTCTTTGATAATAACAAAGAAAGTTAGTAGGGTTGTTTTATTTCCCCTTCTGAGAATGATATGATAAAGGACATCATTTTTATTTACTAAGATTTTATTTACATAGTAAGAGGGAAAAGCCATTTTTTACTTAGCCAACTTGACACTACTAACATCCCTGGTCATGTGATACAGTCATATGTGGTGTACAGGTTTGAGGAATATGCACCATTGTACACCACATCATGAAGTTCTTCTTTTTCTCATCTATTAACCCACATCTATTTCTCTGTGTCTCTGGATTAGCCCTGAGGTGATAGTGTTACCATGAACTTTACCAGCCCCCTAGATGTGGTGTACTGTTTAGAATCAACACATCTTGGCTGGATTTTTTTTTTTGTTTATTTGTTTGTTTTATTTAGGCATATGACATGACAAACTGTCAATAGAGTAATTGAAGGGTCACAGAGAATTTACTTGAATGGTTCAATTTTATTTATTTATTTATTTATTTATTTATTTATTTATTTATTAATGTTTTTGTCTTGAACACTAGATCCACTGTAACTTGTATCAGCCAAATGCCAAATGCCACTAATTGCTGGAATTTGTTACTGAGGTTTTATTTATATGGAACATTGAACAGAGGAAGATATGAAGGCTCCATCCATGATTCTTAGCATTGCAGAATACTTTGGAAATAGAGATATGGGGTTTGCAGAATAATATCCCTCTCAGAAATGTCCACAAAGATGTCAAAAATAATACTCCTAAAGAATACTCCCATACTAGAAAGTAGGTGACTTTATGTGACAAAGTCCCTTTGCAAAAATAACTGGGGATCTTGAGATGGAACAGTAATCCTTCATTACCTTGGGAGACTTTATGAGATCACTAGAGGAAGGGATGTGGTCAGCCAGAAGGAATTTTCTGAAGATGCTGCACATTGTGATTTGTCTGTAAAGTATCCCCACGGGCTCAGGTGCCTGGACACTTGGTCCCCAGCTGATGGTGTTGCTGTGAGACTTTATGAAATCCTTAAAGGTGAGGCCTGGCGGACAGACATGCTCGCTCAGTGCAAGTTTCAAGGTATACACTTGTGAGTTAGAAGGTATAGCTTGGTTCTTGTTCTGGTCTCAGTCACCTCCTCTCCTCACCTCTCCCCTCCTTTCCTATCTCCCCCCTTCTCCCCTCCCCTCCTCCTCCTTTGTCCTCTCTTTGCCCCCACATCATGATTTGTGAAAATGTAACAAGCTTTGGCACAGGCTCTGGTGACCCCCAGCTGAAACCCCTATCACCATGCCTTCCCGATCATGCAATTAACGCGAACAAAGACTGCTTTCCCTAAGTGGTACCTTGTCAGGTACCTTGATCACTGTGCTGAGAAAATACTGACACACTATGCTGCTGGCTCTGAAGATAAGAAAGGTACCCAGAGCCAAGACTGCCATTGCCCTATGGAAACTAGAAGGAGCCAAGAATCATGTTGCTCAGATTGCTAGAAGGGACAAAGCCCCACCACCTGCAGGCACCTTGACTGTGGGCCAGACACAGTTGTTTTGAGATTTTGACCTCCAGAACTATTAACTAATACAACTGGGCTGTTTTAAATTACTAAATTTGCATCATTTGTCACGGCTGCTATAGGAAATCAATAGAGGACAAACTAGTGCACCCTAAGTAGTAGGAATGGGGCCAGAGGCCAGCACACTGCTGCCCAGGCTCTTGCATTTTATCTGATGGGTGCAGAAGGTTTCCCTAAATCCTGAAAGTTGTGTCTTCAGTGGAATCTTAAGATATTGTCAGCCCCTTGCTTTTGTACATGTTAATGGTTCCACCCATTAACCTTTAGATTTCCTCCTGCTATCTTAAAAAGGACAGAGAACCCTTCATTATTTAGTCACTCCAGGGTGCTTCCAGACTGACTCCTTTCCTTCAATTGTCTGTGTCCTGACTGGATTCGCTAATACGTGTTAACCCAATGCAATGTAGATTTTTATTTTTGCTTGGGGGTTTTATTTATTTGAAACAGACTCTTTCTGTGTGACCAAGCTGGCTTCAAGCTCCCCAGTGCTGAGTCACCGGCATGCTAAACTTGGCCACATGAATTACCAGTGCCACTAAACTGCAAGCACTTGTGTCACCTATTAACAGTTCATTCTTTCATTGACTTCCATGGCTTGATAGTGTTTCTCTTTCGAACTTTCTGCTACTCCTTTGGTCATATTATATGGGCTTCTCAGAGCAATTACTGCACTGACAATCTTACATTTGTATATGTAACCTTCTTTCTGCAGGTAATTTCTTTTACTTCTGTGGACTTGGGGGGGAATCTATTTGGGACAAATGGTGTTCAAGTTTACAGATACCTCTGTTATGGACCTGAAGACTTATTTATGTGGAGATGCCACCATGAATCATTTTTTGCTTAAGTCAGAATCCTGGAATTATTTTAGGTTTCTCCCTTATTCCTACCCTCTTCCATCGGTGTGTGTGTGTGTGTGTGTGTGTGTGTGTGTGTGTGTGTGTGTGCGTGTGTGCTTGCATGCGTACCCACTTCGGAGATGGAATCCAGGGCTTTGCACATGCATTAAGCTACCTCCCTCCAGTACTCTTCCATTCATTTTATCATCATATACTCCTCTTGGTTCAAATTTCTAAATGTTTCTTAGTTTGTCTATCTTTTTGCCAGCTATGTAATAAAATGTGCTTCTTTAAGACAAAATCTTGAGTTCTAGCAGCCCCATCATACTGGGTTCAGCCATGTGTCTCAACCACCAAGAACCAAATACTGGTAAAAAGCAGAGAAAGGGAGCCACTCATTGTGGCTCCATTAAGCGAAGGCCAGGGATCACACATCTGCATTAGGGTAGGTAGTAAAGGGTTTAAATAGAGGGTAAGGGGTGAAACCTAAGGAAGCAATCCTGGTCAAGACATGCTTCCACCCAACACTGTCTCAGTTCTGGTTCAACAAGGTGGTTTCCCCAGGTCCACGGTACTGTCAATCTCTCATCTCTCATTGATCATTTTCAGGCTCTGGGGAGCCTCTTGCCCTCATGGGTAATCCTCCTCATCTGGGGCTGATTCTGATTGGCATCTCAACATGAGAACCTAAGGGAACTGCACTTTGGGGATTCCTATCTCTAACCCTTTGTCCGGAGTAAAGGGGACAGTTAGAACCAAGGCAGAGATGTCACTCTCCCATTCTCTTTTAGTTTCCCTGTGGGACAAACTGAGAAGTCAATTCTTTTTACAAAAAAAAAAAAAGTACCTTTTTAGCAAAAAATCAAATATCTGTTTCATGTGTCTTTATAATTCTCATTCAAACACTGTGTGTCTGAGGACTGGATCTCAAACTCTGTAGGTACCAAGCTATAGTTTCTGAATTCTGTTTTTCTGTTTTCACAGCTTCATGGAAATGTAATAGATACCTATATGGTACTAGCAAGCTGGTAGAGTTCACCTATCAAATGACACCAATGGACTTTGAGTGGTATGCTTGAACCCTTGGACATTTATTCTTGGAATATGTAGGGACCTATTCAGAGGAGACCAGGGGGGGGGGAAGTAACAAAGAAAGAAGGAGCCTAAGTGCTCAAGTGGATGAAGAGCAGTTGCAGAGTCTAGGCTGAAAGTAGGAGTATTGTTGCCAATGGAGAAGAGATGCTCAAATAAACCAATACTGTTTCTCAATCTTCCCTCTAATGTAAGCAGGTCTAATGTCTTCCTTCCTCCCTCGCTCCCTCCCTCCCTCTCTCTCTCTTCTTCCTTACTTCTTTCCTTCCTTCCTCTCTCCCTCCCTCCCTCCCTCCCTCCCTCAGCTTCTTCTCTCCCTCCTTCCTTTCTTCCCTTTCCCTCTCTCCCTCCCTCTTTCCCTCCCTCCTTACCTTCATTCCTTTCTCTTTTTCTTTATGATTTTTGAAACCATGCAGCTCCGGCTAGTCTGAAATCCCCCAATGTAGTCCATGCCTCTACTTCCTAAGTGCTAGGATTACAGATTTCTACTACCACACCAGCTTAACTTTATTTTCATTAGCACTTTCTTCCACTATGTTTTGTGCAACTTTACTGATAGTTCAATAAAATATTTTTTATAAAATGGACCCAGGGGTAAGGCGGGACCCAGAGATATCTCATAAAAACACCTTGTCCTATTATTATTATTGTTGTTATTATTATTATTATTTCTTGAACTTACTGAGTGATAAATGATCTTGAACTCCTGATCCTCCTGACTCTACCTCTCCAGTGGTGGGGTTATAGGCATGCACCATCACAAGCAGAAAAAGTTGGGTGGGAGACAGACCAGGAAACACTGGGGAAATTTGAGGGAAACGTAGCAGATGGATATGACCAAAGTACATTGTATAAACACAACAAACTTTCACAGTAAAGATATATAAAATAAGCAGAAACAAATGCCCTGCTCTGAGGGACATCTTATAGAACACAGTTGTTTCAATCCCCGTGCAGTGCTATTCCAATTTTATCAGTTTGTTTTTATTTATTGTTTTAGCTTTAAGATGGAATTACAAGAGGTAATTTAAAAGTGATAGAGAAATTCCCCCCTAAAGGAAGCCCAAACAAGCTTTTCTGTCTTTACATAAACTCCTCATGTTCAGTATAAACTGCAATTCTCATAGACATTTTTCTCATTAGTTATCCGATACATTATAAATTTTCAGAACATTATCATAGCTAATTATTTTTAGTTTGGGATTAAATGTTGCAGGATATTTGATCACACTGTGAACCCTACATTTGTGTTTGTATTAATTAAATAAAATCAACCTTGGGTCAGGTGGTGGAGCCAGCAACTAGTTGACAGGAAATCATCCTGGAGAGTCAGAGGGAGCCTGGAAGAGGGATAGACAGACAGGCAGGAAATAGTAAAGAGGGACTTTGAGTGTGGTACTCTCTTTGTGTTTGGCCGAGTGTCTTTCTGAGAGTCCCATGAAGAGGGAAGGTCTGCTAGTTGCTCCACAGGCTGTTTGAGCTAGCAGATTTTCATCCTAGCCTCTAACTCCCAAGTCTCATTGACAAATAGAATGATGGAGAATTAGTTAAAAACCACATTTGGTGGGAGCAGCAAGAGGTAGATCAGGCAGGATGTCCCATGGGGCTGCTGCCTGAGGGGCCCAGTAACTGCAACTGTGGAACCACAGTCAATGACAGAAACAGCAATAGATTCAGGTGCAGCTGCCGTGCCTAAGGAAAATCAACACTTAAAACCAAAGCACATTACAAAAGTACAAACAATATGTAGAGGATTGATAAAATACTTAGCAATACTTTTGTATTGGTATAGGGAATTTTATTGTATGTGTTAGAAATATATTGTGTGTTAAAGTCAGGAAAATAATATAATGCTTAAAGATATCAAATAATTTACATAAATGAATTCATTTGCTTGTGTTCCTTATATATTTTATTTTACTTATTATTTTTAATGTTTGTGTGTATGGTGTGTGTGTGTGTGTGTTTGTATACAAGTGAATGCATGCCACACTACATATGTGAAGACTGGAATTAGATGACAGCCTCTTGTGACTGTCATTGCCTTCCACCTTGAGACAAGGTCTCTTTGGATGCCACTACTTGTGCTAGTTGTGCTGAGACCCCGAGGGATCCCCCTGTCTCTGCCTTCCACAAAAGTGCCTGCACTACAACCGCACATTACTACATCTAGCTTTATGTGGGCTCTGAGCCTCCAAATTCTAAGTAAGTAGGGTTATATATTCTAAGTAAAAGAAGGGTTATAAAAGAGGACAGGAAGCTGGCAGGGATGAAGAGTAGAAGTGAATCTAACAGGAGTTAGGGGGTAGATATGATTATAATACATTATATCTATGTATTTGCTCCTGAATTCATAAGTTATTTTGTTTTTAAAAGCACAAAAGGAATAACACAATAGGTCACATGTATCATTCTTTCATGTTTTCATCTATTACTGAGTTATGATCCAGTAAATGCTAAGAATCTCAGGAATTGGCAGCAGGGTTACCATGAAGACTCATGGGCATTTGTTCTGGCTACTCTCCAAGATGGCCCTCCCAGTGTCTTTTGGTTTTAACCACCTGGAAAAACAAAGACTGAGAGCATACATCCATTTCAGCAGCTCAGCCTTTTATTTCGCATCTAAGATATAGAAATTGCTTAAATTTAATCTACATTGTGTAGCCATTGTTCTACATTTATTGGGGCCAACTAAATAACACCTTTAAATGGCAAAGTTTGCCAAGAATTGAAAGCATACATTTCTTTTTCAGATTCAAGTCGATCTTTAGTCAATTGAGTAAGCTGATTTTATACTTAGGATTAGTCTTAGAGAATCAATACTGTTTGTGGCTTTATTGGTCAGAGTGGTTCAGCCACATATGAGATGGCTCATCTGTCAACAATTTGAACAAAGGGAGATTATTATTACACATTGGTGAATCTGGAGAATTCTGGGGTTAGTTTGTTTTGTAGCTTTTCTTGTTCTGACCTAGTTGCAAAGTTACTACATTCTTCAAAGATCTTTACCTAAAAGTTGCAAGGGAAAAGAAAACTGTCTTGTTACCCATGTAAGATGTAGGAAAACTTCCATGATGCTGGCATGCTTGCAAGCCCCCCCCCATTTCAATATACTTGTAGAGAGATACAATAGATATACATTTTTAATTCTAGCATATGCCTAATGCAGTCTTGAAAAGAAATATTTCCCCATGATTGGTGTGGCTAATGAACATTCAAGTTCTGGGTTGCATGGGGGAAATTCCTAATGTATTATTTGCCTAGCTTTATGAGTAAAATTGGGATTCTGTTAATGAAGAAAAATAGCATCTTCTGTGTAGGTATATATGTCGCCACAGAACAAAACTGTCTTATATTAAAAACCAGTAGTAGTGTATCATTCAGAGCTATTCTTATTTTTTTAAAAAAAAATCCAAAGCTCATACCTAACTGGTTGAAGTAATGAAGAGAATGGACTGGTTCCAGAGACAGGGCCAGCTCCAGGCAATACTTGAAGTAGTGGTCTCAATAATGTAAGTGAAATTGTCTTCTTCAGGTCTCCCTGCTCCTGCTCATTCTTTACAATGCCAGATTCTTCTGAAACCCTGTACTATTTTGAGAACCAGATAGTTGCCACCATCTTCTAGGGATAGACCTCCTCCAGTCTAGTATCAAAGAGATTCTGTTCCTGCACTGATCACCGGAAATCAGGCAGCTTATCTTTCCTGTAAGCCACATACACGATGCCATATTTGGTTGTTTCATTAGTTTACGAGATTATCTTGGCATCAGTGAAGGACAGGGTAGTTCTTGTTGCAGTTTACAGTTCACTGTCAGGTGTTGAAATGATGCAATGTATACCAATAATGCCTGACAGAAGGGGAAGGAATTAGGTAGCAGCGGCGTGAGGAAATGAATGAGCATGCTCCCAATGATGATAAATCCTACGTTGTAGGCATTGCCCTGGTAACAGTTTCGACAAATTGAATAATTGTTTCTAGAAGGCGGCTTATATAAAGTAAGACCTGAGAATCAGAATTGTAAGAGATATGTAATGAAATCCAAAGCACTATAAAATTCTGGTGGAGTAATCAGAGATTTCAGGTATATCAAATTACGTTGAAAAAGATTAAGAAGCTATTCATGTTAGATGTTGATACTGGAGTAATTCGATTATTTTGAAGGCTAAAATTTTACACAAAATCTAGTTAGTTCAAGTTCAAATTTGGCTTTGATAGCTATCATTTGAAGATATTAAAAAACATCAAAATAAACAAGAAATGCTTAGTAATATGTATGTTTAGTGCTAGAAATGTCTGTGGGTAGAATGCTTATGTATATAGAGAGGATATATGATAACGTGGCACAAAAGTCAACAGGATAAATGGTTCTTGAAGGGGCAGTCTTTTTAGCTGGGCTTGGCTCCTCTGAGAGTTGTATTCTGTGGAAGTCATCCATCTTGCCAGTGTGGTATGGAACAGGTAGGGAACCAGAGAAGCAAAAACAAGAGCAGGGAGGATGTTGGAATGAACATTTATCAGGTAATTTAACAGAGGCTGCTCTGGGAGGGAGGGGCTCTCTCAAATCCCAGCACCATCCTAATGCAGAGCACAGTCTTCTGGAAAAATTCTCCTGGGTAACCCATGCATGCTCTATTGGAGAATTTTGAGCAACTACAGGCAGGGAAAGGAAAAGCCTGCCTTAAGTGTAGAAACTATAGTCCAAGACTTTGAGGTCCCATGTTCATTGGCACCTTGGATAGCTCAGTTCCCAGGAGGATGCTTCAGAGACTGCAGAGGTATGACAGGCATAAAAAATAGGAGTGAGGCTGGAGAGAAGACTTTACCTAGCCACAAACTGCTTAATGAATAAGTGTAGAAAATTGGTGTTGCAACTACACATTTGATCCAAGGTGAATTTAGAAATACGATCTATTTTACCAATAGTGTGGCTATAAGCACTTGCCCTCTTTCTACCGAGTCAAAGTTCTGAGTGAAGAATGTTTCACCTATAGGCATAAGAACCAGAGGGAACAACCTAGAACTGGCAAGTCAAAAGTTTGGAGTGGTAAAATCAGATGAGTAGCATCATTTTCCAATCACTGCTAGAACAATCCAGTGTGGATGTGTAACACCTTCTATGTGATGGCTTTATTATAGATAATCACACATTAAAGTTGTCATCTAAAGTGAAAAGAGACCAGTTCTAGTAATGATCTAAACCAAATGCAAAGCTGTGAATCCATCTTTGCTGATAGTGCCACACTTAGCCCTGAAGCTAGCCAACACAAACAAGCTGATTTCATACAAACTTGTCAAAGAATATATAAACCAAGAGAAAAGTGTAAATCAACTAAATTCTGCAAGTTGGCTTTCCAGGA
The DNA here is from genome assembly GCF_943737965.1 of Phodopus roborovskii. Classification (NCBI taxonomy): domain Eukaryota; kingdom Metazoa; phylum Chordata; class Mammalia; order Rodentia; family Cricetidae; genus Phodopus; species Phodopus roborovskii. The sequence goes on along the minus strand of NW_026126549.1, from coordinate 17,613,877 downwards.
GGAGAGACATTGATTTAAGTGGGAGTGGGGTGGGTGAGATAGGGTGGGAGTGATTAGAGATCTGAACCATTTGTTCATTTCATATAGCATGGATTCACACACAAGGTACTAAGTTTGGCCTTTTGGATAAAACAGTGATCCAAAAGTAATAAGCCTTTTTTCCCTTAAGGAAAATGTAAATAATCCTCTTCTTTCACATTATTCAAAACCTTACAATGTATCAATAATCTGCTAACCAGCACAGTGTGAAGATAATGAATTGTAGATGTTCACAAATGCAAAAAAAAAAAAAAAGGACACTTGTAAATGAAAGCTTCATAACTAACAATGCATCCTTTATTTCTTGATGTCAAGAAGAATGTGTCTAGACTTCTATTTTCACTTGTATAATGAAATTTTAATATTAATGTTGAGAAAATGAACCAACTTATGCATTAAACTTGGTCCTTTCCAACTGCTTGCTACCAGCTCAGGAGAGCTGTTTATACTTCCTGTTCACCTATTTTTGTACTGTAGCACAGTGTTTCATGATTTTCCTAAGAGACTTCAAAGTAAATTCAACTCAAATTTTTTAAATTATGCAAAATGGACATAACAATTCCCTAAATTTCTCTTTATATCTGTAGATTAGTGTATTTCTCAACTTTTTACAGTAAATTAAAATTAAAATTGGTCAATGTACAGACAATATGAGTAGGAAGTGTTCAGAAATCTGTATCACAAATCCAAGTTCAGATCATTGCCAGAGGTAGCGAGGGACAGAAAAACAGTAAGAGTTAAAGGGAATAGACACCTATAGAGAAACAGTATTTGCCAGACATAATAATGTCACTGCACACATGAACTCACAGTGGCTGGGACTGCATGTATAAGGACAAGTCAGCTAAAATCCCAGCATGAAGAGGGGAGGGACTCAGGAAGTCCCACCCTCATCTGAGGAACTATTAGTAAACAAGGCTGCGGGACAAGGGAGAGTTAGTTTTCTTTGCATGTGGCCACTGATAGGACACTGGCAGCATTAACTGAACTTACTGAGTTTAAAGAAAAGAGACCACATGAAGTTTGGAAGTGGAAGCAGAGGTAGGCTTAGTGGAGGAACTGGAGGGAAGGGAATAGCAGTTGAATAAAAAGAAAACATGTTATATGCAGGCATTGTAGACTATTATCTTAAGATGTGTCGAATTTGTTTATACTGTGGATTTGTTTAATGATGCAAAGTTGTGCTTCTTTATTTTATGTTGCATTTGTTTATCTCTGTGAGGCCATGTTAGTTTGCCTGTCTAAAACTCCTGATTGGTCGAATAAAAAGCTTAACAGTCAAGGGACAAAGAGAAAGGATAGATAGATGGGGCTGGCAGGCAGAGAGAAAAAAATAGAAAGAGAAAGAGAGGGAAAAAAGATAAAGGATCGAGAAAAGAAGGGACCAGTTACCTAGATACACAGTCAGACACAGAATAAGAAGGAAAGAAAAGATATACAGAAATAGAGAAAGGTAAAAGGCCAGAGGCAAAAGATAGATGGGATAACTTAAGTTAAGGAAAGCTGGCTAGAAATAAGCCAATGGGTATTTGTAAATAAGAATTAAGTCTCTGTGTGTATTTATTTGGGAGCTGGGTGGTGGGACCCCCAAAAGAGCAAAGAACAAAAACTAAGAGTAAGGATTAAAAAACAAACAAAAAACCAACTAACATGCATATATGGATATTAAATACAATATACTTTTAAAAAGACCTGGGCTCTTAAAAAGAGGCTGGGCATTGGTGGCTCATGTCGTTATAATCATAGCACTTGGGAGGCACAGCCAGGCTGGTCTCTGTGACTTTGAGGCCAGCTTGGTCTATAGAGTGAGTTTCAGGACAACCTCCAAAGTAATACAGAGAAACCCTGTCTTGGAAAACCAAAACCAAAACCAAACAAAAAGACCTAGAGCTTCCTATGGGACTAATTGGGAAGAGGTGATCCAGAGAAGAAGAATGAGAGAGTGAAAATATGACCACAATACATTCTACATGGGTACGTAATTATCAAAAATAATAAACTAATTAAAGGATAAAGAAGTACCATATGTATTGGTCAGAGGGTTTTTTCTTTTCTTTTCTTTTTTCTTTTTCTTTTTTTTGGTCAACTTGATACTTGATACAGCTAGGGTCTTCTGGGAAGAAGAAACCTCAATTGAGAAAATGCCTCCTTCAAACTGGGCAATAGGCAAGTCTGTGGAGGCATTTTCTTGATTGATGGTTAATGTGGGAGGGCCAAGACCACTGAGGAAGGTTTTGCCCCTGGGCTGATGGTCCTGAATTGTAGAAGAAAGCAGGTTGAGCAAGCCAGGGAAGCAAGACAGAGAACAGTGTTTCTCGTTGGTCTCTGCTTCAGTTCCTACATCTAGGTTCCTGCTCTGAGTTCTTGGTCTGGCTCCCTGTCGTGAACAACTGTAAGCTGTAAAGGGTAATACACTCCTTCCTCCCCAAGCTGTGTTTGGTCAGTGCTTTATCACAGTTACAGAAAATCAAAGTAGAACACAATGTGACCCAGTTATCCCATTCCTGGGTACCCACGAGAAGGACTCTGTATACTATTACAAGGACACTTACATATCCATGTTTATTGCTCTGTATTTAATTAAGGAATAAAAATATTTTGAGCTAATATCTGGCATATACTAATTGCTCAATAAATGTTAAATACTGTTACTGCCCATGTAGGCTTCTAAACTTATTCTCTAAATTTCCCCAAGTTTCTATAGATCAGCTCACATTCTGTTGATAGTACAATTGTGCAGTTCTCATTTGTACAAGGCCCCAAGCCCTAGTCCTCATTTGCAGATTCCCAGTTCTCAAAATTCTGGGAATCAAAGTTTTCCATAACTCATCTGGTAGCAAAGCCGGACCTGACCTGCTCTCCATTCATTTGGCAACAAAACCTGATCTGAACAGGGAGGCTATTTATAGTGCTTACACATCCCATCCAGTGTAAATATTGCTGTATTCTGTGATGGAATGTTGTTCCAGGCCCTACCTGGTTGCCTTTCCAATTTGAGCAACTCTGCATTCTGAGAAACACAGCCTCTCAGATTCAGACAAAGGGTTGTAGACCCATAGTGATTGGGTAGGCAGTATAGAAATGATTTCCATCTGTGGCTCTGTGAGTCAGGATTTATTAAACAAGCATGCATATCGCTCCATTTATAAACACACTGATCCAATCAGCTTTCTGGATCTGAGAATGTGAACCTTGTTTCCTCCATGACATTCACTATCAAGGTCAATCTCCCTCCTACTTGTTCTCTGTGCTGTAATTGCCAAGGACCACTTACTTTGGTTTTAGGAACCTTTTTTTTTAAGTTGGAATAATTCCCCTTACCCATTATTTTTATTTCTACCTCCATCTTTATGCATGTCTGTATAAATACATGGTTGAGTAGATGTCAAAGCACTCCTTGGGTATTCTGGCAGAGGTATTGTACCTCTGTTCCTCTCAGTCCCTTGTCTGGTGTCAGGGTGGTTTTCCCACCCAACTCCACCTGAGGTGGAGTGAAGAAATCAAGAAGCTCAGTGGTGACTGTGTTCTGTCCTCCATGTGTCCTATTGCAGGAGATCCACTGGCTGAAGACCTGGGTGTCTTCAGGCAGTTCATCTGGTTCTGTTTCAGGAAGGGACAGCAGATCACAATCTCAACAGCTTGTTCTTGTTAACTACTCCAGATCTCTGGAGATCTAGGAGAAAATTCTTCTAACTGCTCACCTTCTACTGTGTCTCTAGAAAGTCTGAAGTCTTTTCATGCATTTTAAACATCTCAGATAAGACAATAACCACATCAGAGTTAACTAAAGTAATGGCATCTGCCTTTGAAAATCTGATCTCACTTCTATTTCTAACCCAGACCACAAGTGTAGGTAGACATGAAGGTGAAGATCTCTTTGTAGGGTTCTCTGGGTAGTTTCTATCTTTGATGTGGTAAGAGAGAATGCCTTAGGATCTAGAACTACTAGACCCCAAAGGGCCAACAGGGAAGAGACAAATGTTTTTCATATTAATATGTTAATCAAAACAAGAGGGACAGTCAGATTACAGGGAGGTAGAGATGCCATTTTAAAGAAAATACAGCAAATGACATCCGTATTTGAGCCCTTCCCTCATGTGCATTGTGAATCCCAGAGTTTCTTGGGGCTTGAAGTTCCTTAAAATAGGCATCAGAATCCCTGCTTTTACACAATTAGCCCAGGCCACCAGCTAACAATTGCTGAAATGGATTTATTTTGTTAGACTTCCAAACTACTCATTTTTGTCCCCAAATCATGCTGTCTCTGGAAATTTCACATAGAAAACACAAAAGTCCTTTGCTGTTGAAATGTCAGCGAGCTATTACTACAGCAAGGGGAAAGCTTTTGCATTTTTTGATTTCCTTAGGAAGCCCCATTGAAAGCACTGGGGTTCCATGAAAGCTGGGCAGAAAATGGGGAAATGGGCCTAAGAGATGGCTGGGCAGTGGAGAGAACATGCTGCTTTTGCCCAGGGCCAGAGTTTGGTTCTCAGCCCACATACTGGATGGCTCACCACAGCCAGTAACTTCAACTCCAGGGGATGTGAATGACATCGTTTTAGCTACCAAGGGTACCTGCATGAACTTGGGTATAACACACACACACACACATACACTCACACACACACACACACACACACAATACTAAAAGGTAAAAGTGGAAAAATTATAGCAGAAATGTCTACGTGCTTTAGAGAAACCATGTGACAGTGAAGAAACATGCCTTCCAGGGCAGTGCTGGACACTGATATGAGACTCCATCCTAGATAGAAGACAGGAGGCCATGGGCCTGCACACACACTCAGGACACTGAGGTGGAAGGGTGGAATTTCAAGGCCTGCCTGCTCTGCAGAGGGAACAAGACAAACCTGGGCAATTCCATGAGACCACTGTCTCAAGAAAATGGTAGGGATATAGCTTGGTAGAGGAGTGCTTACTTAGTATGGGTGAGACCTTACACATACTTGTCTTCAACATAAAAACTACATGCATATATACGTACTTAAGTTATAAGAGACTGAATGGCTCCCTTGCTGGAAAGCCTGCTCATAGGAGTCACCCAGTATTCTAACATGTTTTGCTTTCTAGAAGATTTTAAGATCTCACTCCCAATGACATACTCTCTAGAACATCACACTTCTTTAGAAACACAAAGTACAACTTCTCTTCCCCTACAAACTTAAGAATATGTTGAATGGGGATTAGGAAAAATCTATTCAATTTAAGTTGCTTTTCCTGCTGTGGCAAAGGAGCCTAAAGATTCACACTTGGTTCACAGCTGTTGGTACCCCCCCCCCAATCTTGGTGGGGTAGTCAAGGCAGGAGGAGCTTGAAGCAACTGGTCACACCATGTCCACAGTCACAATTAGAGAGTGGTGAAGGGTTACATTCAGCTCAAAAAGGGTCTCCTTTTATATACCTGTCTGGATCCCAACACAGAGATGAATGGTGCAACCCATAAGTAAGCAAGTTTTCCACATTTCCATTAATCTAATCAAGTCAATCTACTGGGAGTGTGACCAAAGGCTCATCTCAGAGGTGATTGTAGATCTCATCAAACTGACAATTGAGATTAACCATCACACAACCATTGTTGCATCTTGTTAATGAGAACCCATGATCGATGTCTTTAAAGAAGGCCATTGGGATGACAGTCAGAAAACCTGTCTCCTTCCTTGATGTTAACTAACAAGAAGTGTCACTGAAGAGAGAATAAAGAGGATGAAGGCAAATGGACAAGTAAATGCTTCAGAAAATTATGTATGACACTGGAAATAAGAGAAAATTAAATTGTAGCATTTACACTTTTCTTCTTAATTTTGAATGCTGTTTTATCTATGGACCTAAAAGCAAATATTTTTCTATTTACATCTGTCTTTGCATATCTACACATTACAGAGGGTACCAACTTGCAGTGCTAGGGAAAGTAAGATTTTTTGTTGTTGTTGTTGTTTCTGTTTGATTGGTTAGAGAAAAGGGCGGGGGACAAGTCCATTTGGATTCTGGGTAAATAATCCCACCTTCAGAATCAGGAGGATATCCTAGAATTCACAGCATCCACTACTTTCCCCATTTCTCTTTAGCTATCAGGACACACTAGATTAGTTTTTTCTTTTGTGTGTACATATGTGTTCAATGTGTGAGTATGTGGAGGGGATGCTTGTTTGTGTATGTGTGTATGTGGGTATATGGGTGCACCCATACCATGGTACACATATAGAAATCAGAGGACAACTTTTGGGTGTTGGTCCTTGTATTTTCACCTTGTTTGAGACAGGCTCTCTTCAGTGCTGTGAAAACCAGGTTAGCTGGCTGGTTTCCTTCATCTCACTTTCCATCTCCTTGTTGGGGCAAGTGGGAAATCATTCACACTGTTCTACTGTATCGTGGTTCCGTGTGGGTTCTGGAGATCCAAACTCAGGTTGTTTGGGTTTTCGTGACAAGTACTTTTACCCACAGAGCCATCTCCCCAGACCCTGGATTACTGTTATTTTATTTTTGTTTTACCTATATCTTTGTTCTGCCCACTGACATATGAACTCTGTGACAATGTAACATACTTCACATTTTTAGGGGTTAAACTGTGTTTAGGGGTTACACTGACTATCCTAATGCTTATGCAAAGGTATAGTTGGACAATGTATGCCTCTGAAGTTGGTCTTTGTTGTGGGATCCAATGATTGGACTGATTGGATTGTAATTAAACACTTGGGGAACTATTTAAAAAGTGTTCTTTTGGGTTGTGTGCTATATATAACTTGAAGGTCACATTTTACATAGAAGTAAATATGTCAGTTGATTAAGTGACTCAGAGCAAGTTTGTTTATATCTAATGAAATTACACAATACACGAGACTACAGGAAACACATTCTGCCTATCTTCTTTTTCCAGCTAAATTAAGCTCTAAGAAGGAAATATGTTGCTCTCTCACAGCCTACCACTTTTAAACAATCTCAAAGGTCTATTCCCCATGGGCTATAGTTTGGCAGAACACTGCCGTCAGTTTGTGCATGGGGTCATGTGAAAGCCTGTGATCTGGACAGTTAGTGGTCCACTCTTCACTAATAGATACCACCTTTCTTATGACTACTGCATGGGAAAAGAAAGTCTTGTTCCTGCAATGGGAATGTTTGGGAGAATCACTCTCCACACAATCATTCAAACTCCAATAATCTTATCTTTTTCTGAGCAATGCTTACTTCAACACAGGGATTTTATTGTTCAATGGATTTCCTTATTACACACCCTTGACAAGCTCAGCTAGATGTTTCCGTGAATGCTGTACCATAACAGTCCCTTGCTAACAAAGGCAGCAAGCAGTGAGTGAAGGGTAAAGCACTGGTTTAATTGGGGGCTGCATTCTTGATAATTTACTTAGGAAACCAACATAAAGAACTGCCAATCATTCCAAGAATGAGTGAGGAGGCCAAAGGCTCCCACAGAGTCTAAATAGTGATTTAACAACAGAGAATTTTATAGTACCTCATCATAGTTCTTCCATATGACCCAGTTATACCACTCCTGGGTGTTTATCCAAGAGACTTCAAGTCAATACAGATGGTGGTATTTGCACATTAATGCTATTGTAATATTATTCACAATAGCTAAATTATAGAAGTAATCTAGATGTCCAACTATAGAGGGGTAGATAAGGAAAATGTGGTATATATACACAATGGATTTTTTCCCAGGTATGAAGAACAAATTTGGGTCAGCGAGATGGCTTAGCAGATGAAGTAATTTGCTTCCAAGGTATCTAGTTTCAAAGATCTAAATTCAATCCCCAGGACTCACAAATTAGGAGGAGAGAACTGACTGCCATAGCATATCCTCTGATCACTACATGTGTGTCCTGGCATATGCCACCCTCACCCCATGCATGCACACAAAATAAAATTGAAATATTTTGAGAAGAATAAAGTCTGTCACATGCAAGAAAATGGATGAAACTAGAGATAATGTTATGCCAAGTAAGTCAGCCACGGAAAGACAAATATCACATTTTTTTTTCTCATTTGTGGCTGGTAGATTTTCTGTAGATACATAAGGTCGGTTATGTATGTGCCATGGAAGTAGAAATGTCTAAGAAAACGAAGAGACTAAGAGGAGTGGAGAGGGTCTGAGAAAGGAGGGCAAGGGTCAGGTGAGACTGGGAGAATGCTTAGCATACAGTGTGTAGTTACACAAAAACTTATAAAATTAGATAATAAAATATTTACCCAATTTCCACCCAATTTCCAAAAAGTAGCCATAAATTATATGTCATCTTGCAGATGTGAAGACCAGATGTATCTAGTGTCTATCTTTAGAACTAAGATGCAGTGCCAACTGGTTCTAGGAGCCCAGAAAGATGGGCATTTCCTTCTCAGTATACTCTTATTTTTTCTGTATAAGGGAACACCTTCTGTTGGGTCTAATTTGTTTTTACATGGATCCTTATTGTGGTGGTTTGAGTAAAAATGGCCCCCATAGGCTTGCAGGGAGTAGCACTGTTAGGAAGTGTAGCCTTGTTGGAGTGGGTGTGGCTTTGTTGGAGCAGGTGTGTAACCAGGGAGTGGGCTTTGAAGTCTCAGAAGCTCAAGCCAGGCTAGAGTGCCACTGTCACTTCCTGCTGCCTGTGGATTCAGATATAGAACTCTTAGCTCTTTCTCCAGCATCCTGTCTGCCTGCATGCTGCCAGGCTCCCTGCTGTGATGGCAATGGACTAAACCTCTTAACTGTAAGTCAGCCCCTAATAAATATTTTCCTTTATATGAGTTGCCATGGTCGTGGTGTCTCCTCACAGCAATAGAAACCCCTAACTAGGACTCTTATTTGGGCAAACACGAGGGAAGTACACAAAGTGTCCACTTAAAATGAAAATATTTTCAGAAGTTCTGAAATTGATATTTGTATGGGTTCTTTTTCAAAAAAGAGGCAATAAAAATTTTTTAGAAATGAACCTGATTTCTGGTTTTTCCTTTAACAATAATATAATAAAATATATAAACACTCTTGTCAAACCTGAAATAAAAAACTGAAAAAACAAACAAACAAAAAACCCAAAATTGACACCCAGTCTGGAAAACTTCAGTAAGCCACTATCTTAGTGATACTTATGCAAAGTGTCACCCAAACTAATTCTCCATACTAGGAGTGCCTAGGATATGTGTTGTCAGAATATATGTATCCCTTGGGGACTTCATATAGTCACCAAGGACTACAAACCACATGACGGATTAGGTATTGCAAGCATGTTAAAAACAGATGTTTGTTTTCTTCCTATAAACAACCTCCCTTTGAAGTGCATGATCATGGGTATTCAGTATGTGGTATATAAAAGTTTTTAATTGTTTTTTTTTTTTTTTTTTCTAACTGATCCCGGTTGGTTGGTAGCTGGGGAAGAAATCAGGACACCTGTTCTGATAAGACATGACTAAGACAATTCAGTGGTTTATGCATCTACTTCCCTTACCCTTTCCCACAAATAAAGTCTTAAAGATGTTCATGTATCTCCCTGCTTTGGTGCGACAGAAAGATGTCCACTCTTTGTATGGCTCCTACTTTGGCATGTCTTGCTTTGTGTCCTTTGCTATTTGATTCTTGTTAGGCCATGGATGATATCACCTGCTTTTCCTGTGTTGTGCTGGAATTGGACACTGAAGACCTTAGTTTCTGACCCAGCTCAATTTATCCTGGTGTCAGTGTTGTTTCCTTGTCTCAACCTTAGGTCTCTTGGGATCCCAGTGATTTTGTTATTTACTCACTACCATGTTGAGACTCAAGAGAATTTCTGTCTCTCCTTGACAGTGCGTGTGAGAACAGAGGAACCAGAAAAACACTACCTTCTGGCCAGTGTCTTGTCTGTGGTATGTCATCTCCTTAAGCTGTGTAGCAAAACCATCAATCCATACCTAAATGACTGCTTGGCTACTTGCCCTTCACAAGACTTTCATCTCTGCCCTTGTGAATGTTCTTAGCAACAGGAGGGTAAGCACTTTTTGACGTAACATCTCATGACCTTATTCATCTATGGGGAGGATACAAGCCCTGTTTGCTAATCTTGGAATTTTGATGCACATTAACAAGACATACAATAGCAAATTTCATTTTCATAGGTCAAAACAGTCAAAAGTTAGAATTTTGAAAGTGATCTGTGAAAATAGGGTTCAAAATCTAAAAATTTACTTTTATGCTCCAAGAAATACCTCCTCTTCCAAACCATGGAAGTTAAGACATCTCAATTTGGATGCCTATGTGAAGAGCTATTTTTCTATGCTGAACAGTTTCTGCTCTCCTCTATCCTGAGAGTTTCTCATCCTCAAAGTTCAACTTAAGGGCAACAAGAGAGAACTAACAAAAGCAGGAAAGTGGCAATCTATTTCATTCCAGTATTTGGGAGGCTGAGACAGGTGTGTCCCAAGTGAGTGTGATCTACAAGATGAGTTCCAGGCCAGCCAGGGCAGCATAGTGAGACTCCATCTCAAAAGAATGGAAGGAAGGAAGGAAGGAATGGATGGAGGGAGGGAGAGGTGGAGGCAGGGAGAAAAGGAAGAAGAAAGGGGAAAGTTTAGAATAGAAAATAATAAAACCAGAATGATTTGTAACATCTTCTTTCATTTTTTGATTTTTTTATAATTTTTTATTTTATTGAAAATATATCTTTCTCATGTAACATATTCTGATTATGGTTTCTCTTCTCCCAACTCCTCAAAGATCTTCCTCACTTCTCCTCCTTATCTAAATCCATACCCTTTCTGTCTCTCCTTAAAAAACAACAAGCATCTAAAGGTTAATAGTATAATACAACACAAAAAAAACAAAAACAAATAAACAGGAAGAGGACAAAACAAACAAATGACAACGAGCCAATGAAAAAACACAAGAAACATATAGACACAAAGACAGACATTTGCACACACAAGAATCCCATAAAACAGAAGACCAGAAGCCATAATATGTATGAAAAGGACACACTTAGATAAAGAACCTCCAGAGCTGCTATTGAGTTTGTTTTGTGTTGGCCATCTACTGCTGGGCATGAAGCCTGCTCGTGAGTGGTTTGTATCTCCAGTGAGACTCTGCTGGAGAAAACTAATTTCTCACTTGGAAATAGTTGTCAATTGGAGATTGCTTAATCTCCCTTTATCCTTATAGTGGCATCTACAAAATGTGACTACAGGAGACCAGGTTATTTGTCTAATATGTTGGCATATTTCTAGCTGTTATTTTTGTTGTTGTTAATGATTTTGAGAAATTTCACAAACAAGAACAGACCAAAAGCTGCCCTTTCAATAAGAGAAATTTATATTAAGGAAAGCTGAACTAAGGAATTGATGAGTCTGAAACTTCTCTTACCATAGAGACTTTATCTGTGTAACAAGATAGGTTTTACTCACTACACATTGCCTCCTGGACTTTCCATCACTGTGTCTCCATTGCTCAGAATCTTCAAGCCCTCATTTCTTTTAGTGGCTCACAATGCTGTGTAAACCCCAACCATTTGATCCTTCTGTTCTCAATATTTTATATCACTCCTGTGAAGTTTTATGTGATGAAAGTGACTTTTTATTTAGCAACAAACCTCAAGTCAATGGAACATTTAGTCAACCAAAGAACCTAGAAGGCAGAAAAAAAGCTATTTTTCCTCCCTTTCACATTTCTGCAGAAATGAAGAATTGATTTTTTTCATTTGATCTAATTTGGTTACTCCAAAACCTCAGCTCTTTAAGCTCTTATGGGAGAAACTAGTTTGCCAATCAAAGGTTTGGCTTCTAGGTATGCCCAGTTCATGGTTCATAGACTATAAATCAAGCCCAACACAAAATCACAAACTTACTTAAAATGTTATGACATTATTTTGATGTGATTTTCTTTTTGTTGTAACTTGATTTTATAGTTCTCTAGTGTGAACTTTGTAGATGACATTGTTAGGTTTCAAACCTGAGACAAATGGCTGAGGTGACTATATAACATTCAAAGTAGACGCTGAGCATCAGGCTATCCCTGTGTCCCTCAGTCCTTGCCTGCTACAGGACTCCCCTGACTGGCATACCTAACCTCCTACCCTAAATTTCTCCAGCTCAGGGGCTGGTCTACCCTTTCCCCATCTGCCCTACTCTATGTAACCCAACCATTTTTGTTACACACTCTCTTTGTATCTTTGGGCCTCCTGAATATTGCATTTGGTTCCTCTCCCTTCTCTTCCTCCCCCTTCTTCTCCCACATGGTCAGGGTCATGTGTACTCTGGACTCTCCCTGCCTCTGACTATGCTCTCTCACATATCTACAATAAACTTCCTCCTCCATCATACCTAGGAGCAGTCATGTTCTTTTCCTTTTTTACTTCATTGAGACATCAAGTCATAATGCCTCGAGGTTGGACAGACCTTGTAGAGCATCAGCATCTTTTCAATAAACTTGCTCCAAAATAGACTTTTGTCCTGGGAAAGATGCATGGAATTGTCAGTGCCAGGACTGAACAAGCTATGAAGAGGTGATTGTCAGTGAGTGTATAGGACAAGGCTACAGGTGACATGGTTCTTGTTAACATAACTAGTTTACACTGGCTGTAGAGTTATCACACCATTCTTATTGGGTTGAGATAGGCAGAATCTTCTGGATTACTGAACCACATAGTTGGGCTATCAATTTGTATTCATTTAAATGACTACAAAATGATTAAGTTCTCATAGGTTTCTTTGACTGGAAGAGAGCCCAACACTGTTGGGATAATCTTTTTCTATACTGTGTGAAGATGTATTTGTTTAACTTTACCTACCTAAAAGCACCCTCTGATTGGTTAAATAAAGAACTGTATGGCCAATAGCTAGGCAGGAGAGGATAGGCTGGACTTCCAGGAAGAGATAGGAACTTTGGGAAAGAATCTGAAGCACACAAGATTTTCCAGGCAGACTCAGAGGAAGTTGGACAGTTGGTACTGAGGAGAGGTAATGAGCCCTCTGGCAGAATATAGATTAATATAAATGGGTTAGTTTAAGTTTTAGAAGCTAGTTGGGAACAAGACTAAGCTAAGGCCAAGCTTTCTGATTAACAAGAAGTCTCCATGTCATTATTTGAAAGCTGGCGGTCCAAAGAAAGACTGGTTACACAAAAACACAAAAACAACATTTTTTTCTTTTGCAAACTTATTTGGTAAATATTAAATCTAGTGTTAGTGTTGATTGCTACTTGTAGTTCTACCTGCTTGTGATAAACATCATGAAAATTTAAATCTATTTGAAGCAAAGTTGAAGTGTCACTTTTTGTTTTACTTGAAATCGTTCACTATGAAGCCATTTCAAAGTAAACACTTGAAATAAATGTCAGATGTCAATATCTATTTATACTACTCTTTCTTTAAAGAAAGAAACTAAATAAAAAATATTGTCCTATCCAAATTCAAGGTTAATAATGATGTTGAAGTAACCTAAAAACTTTCAATATGCAAAGGCATATTAGTCACACAAATTGAACTAGATGGGGGTGGGGGGGAAGAAAAGAAGATGAAGACCTTGGCAAATATATTAAATGTAAAATATTTTGAGATTAAAAAAAAGCAATTTTCTTAACAGAAATTATGACCTTTTACAACTTTGCACATCTGTATCGATGTTACAAATGACAGAAAAGAAATTTATTAATAAAATGGTCAAATTTACTTAGTCTTTGAGGATTTCATAATATGTATACAATTTTAAGCATATCTATCCCTTACTATAGCATTCTCCCCCTCCTGGCTAATAATGTCTCTCACCTAAGTTCATGTTCAGGAAACTGTGATGTGAAACCCTCTGCTACCAATTGTCTCACTAAGAGCCTTCCAGTTTGCTTGCATGTACAGGGAAGGCAGAGAACCAAAAATCTTCATGGAAGCCTTCATCCTCTCAGCCTGCCTCATAACCCATTCTACTTAAGCTCATAGTTCATTGGCCAGAGAAGATCACATGACACTGTCACTATACAGAAGGTGAGAAGGTGAGTTGTACATAGAAACAGAGGGGTGGAGGTTCAAGACATAGTTGGTCTCTGTGTATAGCCTTGGCTGTCCTGGAACTTGCTCTCGAACTCATAGAGATCTACCTGTCTCTGCCTCCCAAGTGCTGGAATTAAACATGTGTGCCACAACTACCCAGCTTCAGTAAGGATTTACAGTCACTGAGCATTCTACATGGCCTGGCATGACCATAGTCTAGGAATGCAGGTCATATTAGGACATAAGAAGCTTTCAAAATAGCTTTCTTTTCTTCTGTGTAGCAACATACTACAAACCATTGCTTAAAGAACACACATTCCTCATCTTACCAATGTGTCCAGAGGTCCACCACGAGTCTCAGGAGACTCCAAGCCCAGTGAGGCCAGGTGTCTGGGTAGCTAGAATTGTCTGGGAAGGGGAACCCCAACTGAGAAAATGCCACTCTCAGGTCAGCCTGTAGGCCAGTCAGTAAGGCATTTTCTTGATTAATGATTGATGTGGGAAATCCCAGCTCAGTGTGTGTTGTCACTCCTCAGCAGGTGGCTCTGAGTGGGTTAAGACAGCAGGATGAGCCAGTCTTGGAGAGGAAGCCAGTAAGCAGTGTTCCTCTAGGTTCAATGTCTGCTCCAGTCCCTGCCCTGATGTCCTTTCATGACACATTATAAGCAGCAAATGAAATAAATCCTTTCTTCCCAAAGTTGCTTGTCGTCATGGTGATTTTCACAGCAACAGAAACCAAACAAAGACACCATCTCTATACACTAGGAAGATAGGACAGGGTCTACAGCGTTTCTTTTACATTTTCCAGAGACTGTCTACCTTCCTTGGCAGCCAGCTCCCTTTCCTTATCTCCTGAGTCAGTAAGAATCCATCTCTCAGTACCCATTCACTCCCCTCTGACCACAACCTGGCAATATTCCCTGCTTTAAAAGCTCGTGTGTGCCTGCCTACTCAATAAAATCCAGTCCCACCTCCCATCTCAATGTCTGTAACTTGAACCTTATCTCCAAAATCTCTTTTTGCCATGTAAGATTCACAATCTTCAGGGTTTAGGATAAGAATGATGTGTCTATCAGTCTGCCTGCCTGCCTGCCTGTCTTTCTGTCTGTCTCTGTATGTGCATGTACACATGTGATTATTCTGACTGTAATAGTTACTTTTTTTTTGTCACGATTAGATTTACCCTCATTTAACTTTAATATTAGTATCTGCCAGAGGGCATTTTACTTCATCACACTTGAAAGTCATGTACATCACTGATCACTTGGCTACAGGAGTTTAACACGGGACACCTTGTCCAGTTTTCACTGCCATCTAAGATACATACACATACAAGTAGGAGTTATGTGATAACTGTGATGAGGATCCAGTTAAAAAAACAGCTTTGAGAGTAAATTGAAGAGCACTGAGTAAACTTCCTTCTTTCCTTCCTCCATTTCTTTCTTCTTTCTTTCTATCTCTTTTTAGTTTCTTTCTTTTTTTTTTTTTTTTTTTTTTTAAGCAAGCATGTTGTGAATGTCAGGGCCCAGATCCAAGTGGAAAACACAATTCTGTAGCTTCTGGATGTTATGTTTTCCCTAGATCACTTGGTTATTATTGTTAAAAGAAAAATTGACATTCCTCAACAATTATTCACTTACACATGCATTTTACCCACCCTATTTGGAGTTGCCATGGACAGAAATTCATTGAAATTAAAAAAATCTTATTCAAGTAGACAAACATAAAACATGGTGTTTGGATTATGAACGTATATATGTGTAAGTGTGATTCTATGGAGTCCTAGTACATAAAAGCCAACATATTATTACTAGGACAGTGTCATGGAAAATTTCTATCTTATTTAGAATTATGGTGAATTCTTGCTTGATGCTCCATGTTTGGTAAAGATTTTGTTTTGGTTTTTGAGATAGGGTCTCAAGCTGGCATGCAGCTCCTCAGTTTTATTCCCTGAGTCCCCTCATTGCTGGGACAACAATCAAGCGCCACACACAGTTGGCTTTTGAAAATGTTCCCCAAACTATGTTCTGATTATGCACTTAGGCATTCCCTCACCTCTCTGAGTGTGCACTCAGGTGTTCACTCACCTCTCTGAGTGTGCACTCAGGTGTTCACTCACCGGTCTGTGTGTGTGTACTTAGGCATTCACTCACCTCCTGATCTTTGCTTCCTAAGTTGGGACAAACATGGTCCTGAGAGATAAGCTGTCTAGTTTCCCTTCTTAATCTCCCTCATGGTTGTAGAGGAGGGAACATGAAGTTACTAGTGTTGATTTCCCTGCTCTAGCCATATGTGATGGCATGGAGACGCATTCTTACCCTTTGCTTTGCTGAGAGCTCTGTAGCATAATTAGAAGGACAGTGGCTTTCCTCATCTTCCTCAAGGCCCCAGCCATCTCTCATATTAGAGTACCTACATTTCTACCTTACAATTTATTCTAAACTGGGGTAATTAAGCTGAAGAATTTTTTTCTTTTAGGAACACGCCAGATTTTTGTTTTCAGAGTATTCCTTATTAAATTGCCCATAAGGGTCTGAACTAGGGGCTAAAGGGCACAATTCTCCGTGATCCAGCAGATAAGTGTGGTCAACTCTTCCACTTAGGCCCTGTACCAAGGAAGCTGCCACACAGCTCTGGCCATACTCCACCTGAAGACAGCCCTGTGTGACTAGTTCTTGGTTTTCAAAGAAATCCCCATGTCACAAGGAGCCTTGTGAATAGAAGAGACCCCTAAGAACCAGTAGAGAGATTTTATTCTGACCCTCTGATAGTCTTGCTTATAACTCACTACACCTGACATATTTCTATCTCAATAAAACAAGGGGTATCAATTCATTTTCCTTCTGTTAGGTCTAGTAAGTAAACTGGCTACTTCTGGAACTTGGAGTTTGTTCGACAAATAAAGGTTTAACCTCCAGCATTGCAAACAAACAAACAAACACAAAAGAAAATGCTAATTAAAAAAATCAAACAAGACCTTCAAGTAATGATACAAAATAGGCCGTAAGTATATTTCTAAGCAGGAAGTCCAGATAATTGAATCTATAGTTGGTTAGAAAGGGCTGAGTCAGACAGGACTGGTTTCAATAGCTTCGGAATGCTGAGGTTAGAGATGAACCATCAAAAATGTGAGGCAAGAGTCCAGATGAATGGCCAGGAGCATGGGGAGAGCTTCAAGGCTGAGGCCATGTGAAACTTCCTCTGGGCTTTCTCTGACACTGCTGCAGAAGTGACATTCTTCATTTATTTCATTCAGTCCTCGGGAGTTCATCATGCTCATTCTTATTTTTAATTGGGTTTGCTCCGTATGGCTACATGATTGACTCTGTGACTCTTCTTGGGCTTTCTTTGTGTATATGTTTAGAATTCTAAATCATTCAAATTTCAAAAAGACTTGAATAAAGTTTTACAAAGTTTGTATCACCTCACATGTTTTCCACAAGAACAAAATCCTTATTGAACAGTAATAGAAATGCAAATGAAAGATGAGAGATAGACTTATTAATAACTGGCTAAGCATTCCTTCCTTGGCTAATATCTACTCAAAATTATCTGGTGATTCATTAAGGATGGTTTTCTATGACGCTGCCTACACAGCAATGTCACCATTTAATAAAATAGCTCATTATTCTCAAGAATATTATAGTAAAACAACATGGGATAAGTTTTATTACCCAAGTGCTCTGCACATAGGGAATCTACCTTTTTGGTTACGATACATTGATACTCTATTATGTGGGATTTATGAAATGCTCTACTGTTTGATCAAATTTAAGTTTATGTCTAAAATTTGAGGGCTGGAGAGAAGGCTCAGCATTAAGGCCACTTGTTCTTAAGGAAGAGCTGGGTTCCATTCCCAGCACCCACAGGGTGGCTTACAACCATTCATAGGCATGTATGTGGTGCACATACACACATGTAGGCAAAACATTCAGACACATAGAAAGTATGAAAAAATTAACTGACAGATTTAAAAATTTAAAAACAGTTATATATGCTTCAGGGAACACAGCTTTCTTTTGAGCCCAGCTGGGTTTTTTTTTTCCTTCCATTCATGGTCTGATCCTTTTCAAAAGAGAGACTGTTTAATAAGCTGTGAACCATAGAGGGGTATCACTTCAACACAATGTCTCTGTAATAAAAACATTTTAAAAGACATTCCATCAGAAGAGAAAAGTCCCTATATCTCCCATCTTTATTACAAAGTTGCCCATTTCTATTCATGAAAACACAGCTGAGAAGATGACAATTTCCTTTAATTGCAGGTGCAGTTGTAAATGTCATAACATTTAATGTGCTTCCCTATATTGACGTTTCCTTCTAATCTACTCTTAAGAATCTGTTGGCCTGAGGAGAAATGGAATTTATTACAAAGGAAACACCAACAGGCTATACTCGGCTCCTGACCTTCAAAGCTGGGTTATGAAGCAAACCACATGTGATAGATGGTATTTTCCAAAGATGGCCACAGCGGCATGTCCAGCCCCACATGTTCTTCTGCAATGGGCTTGCCACACCCTATGAGGAGACAGAATCTATTCCCCTTCCCTAAACTCTGCACTGATCTCAATGACATTCTTGCAACTAATAGAATAAACATATTTCCATGTCACGTGTGCATCTGTGAATGGAAACTTGTGACCTATATCCCTAGGAAGAGCAGACACCTCCAAAAAAAGGGACACGTGGTAGAGAGAGTTTCCATACTTTTCTCAACAAAATTGTATAATTCTCTTCCAGTTTTAGAGCAATAAGGAAACTAAGGCACAGGGGAAAAATATTAAGCTCAATAGAGCTGACGTCCAGCTGTCAGTTTTTCTGTTTCTCCCCATTCTACATTCTTTCCCCTGAGAACCAAACACAATGAATGTTAAAATCTCCTGGGCAAACAATGATTCAGTCTGCACACAATGCACAACCTATGCATGCAGGTACTTTCTGAAACTAGTCAGTTTTCTCTGGGAACCTTAAGCCACTGCTTAAGTGCCAATGAAAATATTAACATGGGGGCATCCTTAGAAGGACCTGTTTTCCATGTAGAATTCAGAGCCTGGGTCTCCTTGATACGCCAGTTGCCATAGCAGAGAATGAGCTGCACATCCAAGGTATATGGACAGATATCTAAAGATGAACGCACAGGTTGTGATGAGAATGCAGTACAATTTTGTGAGTACTGATACTGTGATTTGGCTCCTACAAGGTCAAGAACAGGACTGGGTCCTTCTACCAATACTCAGGAAACCAGCAAGTGAGCAGACTGCAAGATACATGAGTCTGCACGCACAGCTTGTTCTCATTCACTTTTTTTCCTCATTCTCATGTGAAACTCGTGATAAGTTTATTTTATTTTATCTTTTGCATTTGGGGCTGGTGGGTGAAAGGCAATATTTACCTTAAGTTCAGGATTAAGCTGTCTGGCATATTGACATTGGAGTCTTATGATTAAGCCAGTCCCTTTGCTATCCCAGAAACTCTTCCAGCATTTTCTCTCCTTTATGTCAGTGGCCTGCACTGCTGGAAGTCTCAGTCAGGAGCCTCATGGCTGGAGCCCTATTTCCCTTTGGAAAGTATGAACCCATCCTGTTTTACTTGAATATCTTCATCTGTTTAGAGCAGTGGTTCTTAACCTGTGGCTCTCTTGATATAATATCATATATCCTGCTTATCAGGATTCATAAAATTAGCATAATTACAGTTATGAAGTAACAACAAAATAATTTTATGGTGGGGGGGCACTACAATATAAAGAACTGTATTAAAGGGCCACAGCATTAAGAAAGTTGAAAACACTGGTCTCTAGTGAGTTCTATTTGGTATTCTTTCTCCCCTCTGGATTCAAACTCTGTTCAGTGGTTGGGTGGGTGCTTTTGTTGTTTTATTGGGAGCAAATTCACTGTCTTCCTCTTCTTCACCCAATAAAAAGCAAAATAAAGACCTCACTCCCAAGTTTCACCCCACAGTTTAAAATTAGCTTCCTATAAAACTTAAAACTAAATTTCAAAGTGAGTCTGTATTTCATTTCTTCTTCTCCAACAGCTAGTTGATACCACCACTGCCTGGGGGCAGTCTCCACAGAACCCTTGATCACAGTGACACTGGTTAGACATGGCCTGTGTGCCTCAGATCCGCTGGGGTT
Source organism: Phodopus roborovskii (assembly GCF_943737965.1). Taxonomy (NCBI): domain Eukaryota; kingdom Metazoa; phylum Chordata; class Mammalia; order Rodentia; family Cricetidae; genus Phodopus; species Phodopus roborovskii. The sequence goes on along the minus strand of NW_026126549.1, from coordinate 17,593,747 downwards.
ATGAGGAAACCCGCAAGTCCTCTCTAAATTCAAAGTCACTGCATTTCTCCTAGAATCGTTCGGTCTTCAGTGACCTCCAGTTTTCCTGACCTCCTTAGTGAGGCTGCTTTAGGACAACGTAGGCTGTAGAGTGCAACACAGCATGCGAGGTCTCCTCGCCTCTGGGTCTGCCCCTTCCATGTCTCTGCATTCTTGGTGTGCTGTGTTCCTGCTAGCTCCTCCCTCCTCCCTCTACCTGCAAAACTGCATGGTCATTACTGTTCAGTGAGGCATGCTTTCAGGGATTTTGTTTCTGTTTTGTTTTGTTTTCCCCCTTTCTTTGGTCACTGTACCTGAAAATAAGATTTCTATTATTTGAGAACTGGATCACGTAACTAAACCAGCCTTCTCCTCTGGTAACTAATATTTGATGTTGTTAGGGTCTCTTCCAGGCCATTAGCATCTACTCCAGTATGTTTTTAAGCTATCTGTTTCCTAAGTTCTCACGTTAATAATGAGGCTGAATATAGCTCTTTCAAGCCATTACTGCTGGACTACCCCTGATGTCTAGCTTCTCATCTGATACTGGGAATAGGCTTACTAGATGAAATCTTGCCCAGTAATTACTCCTGAAGCAATTCATTTACATTCTAGTATTGCTAGAGCTATTTTTGAAATAACATATGTCAGAAGTTGAAAGCGTCTTAAATCCCTTTTACTCTTACTGATGATACCTTTTTCTTCAAAAGCAATTCTTACAGTAGATCATCCATTCTAATACAAAAGTTAAATAAAACTTTCAATGGAAATATAGCAATTTTAATGAAATTGAAAAGGTTTTACACCCCAATAAGTCTCTCCGACAATGTTCCAATTTAAATCAGACCAAATCAAACCAAACTACAAAAAGCCCACGTTTAATGGATACAACACTCCTGGATGGTCTTCCAGCCCTCCAGAGAGGAGATGGGAAAGAGAGGCTAGAAAACCATACCTCTATTTTTTGGGTGGTGGTGGGGGAGTTTAAATACCCTGTTCGGGAGTGGTTTTGAGCATCTCTGGAGGAGGGGGTCACCATTTGGGTGGAACTTCCACCATAACAGAAATTACATAATGCCATTGGTGCCTAAATTTCTTTTCCATTAAACAGTATTTTTAAAAATCTTGCAAAGCCTATTTTCATTTTGCATACTAACCCTAGTTACCTGCCTCTTCCCACCCACCTCCCCAGCCTCCTCTCTTCCCACCTCCCATCCACTCCTCAGAGTGGTTAAGGCCTTCTTTGGGGGAATCAACAAAGCTTGGCATTCCAAATTGAGTCAGGACCAAGCCCCTCCCCTCTGTATCAAGGCTCAACAAGGTATCCCATCATAGGGAATGGGCTCCAAAGAGCCAATTCATGCACCTGGGATAGGTCCTGGGTCCCATTGCCAGGGGACTCCACAAAAGATCAAGCCATATAACTGTCATCCACATTTAAGGGGCCTAGTTTGGTCCTAGGCAGGTTCCCCAGCTGTCAGTCCACAGTCTGTGAGCTCCCACTAGCTCAGGTCAGCTGCCTCTGTGGTTTTCCCCATCATGGTCTAGACCTCCCTTGTTCATATGATCCCTCCTCCCTTTCTTCAGCTGAACTTCAGGAGCTCAGGCCAGTGCTTGGCTGTGGGTCATTGCATATGCTTTCACCAATTACTGGAAGGGTTTACGATAACAATTATGGTAGTCACAAATCTGATAAAAGGAGAAGGCCCATTCAGGTACCCTCTCTACTATTGTTAAGAGTCATAGCTGGGGTCATCCTTGTGGATTCCTTAAAACCCATGAGTCTTAACACAGACATTCAAAACTGTCTTCCTGGAAATCCAACTCAGTGTCTTCCTGAAGGGTCTGTTACTTTATATTTATTTAGTTTCCTAATGTATTATTTTTGCAGTTTCAATATGGATTAATTATGGATAGATGTACATTTCTTTCTGGTAAATTCTTTTCTGTAGGAAATACTTTGCTGTAGTATTCACTTTTTAATTGAATGTAGAATTTTTTTTTTGTCCTTTAAATTTGCTTTAAGTAAAATAATCCAGATCCATTTTTTTTGGTCACAGGTGAGGAATCTCTAAACACATCCACTTTGCCTTTTGTTATAACAAAAGCTTCAAAGGAAAAGAGGAGGAAAGGCATAAAACTTTTCTGAACAAGTTTTAGGGAAGATATACAACAAATTTAACTGAAGATTCAAGTTACAGTTGGGTAATAGATTAAATTCAGAAAGAAATCGTTTTCAAGTCTGAGAAAACATCCAAGATACTGAGTCTGGAGCCAGCATCCTCATTCAGTCATTTCACCATGGCTCAGACCTTCGGATTACACCAGGAGTATAGTTCTTTGCATATAATCTTTATTTAATAAAGTGGAAGCAGAGAGCACAGAATGCAAGGCAAGCATTAGGGAGCCCAGAAAGGTTGCTTCTCTGAAGGGGGGAGGAGCAGAGTGACAGGGTTAGGATCTAGGACTTACCAACAGCAAGAAGAAAAGAGCAGTCATTTCTGTGGTGGGTAAGTGGGACGAATTCATCCTCATTAAAAATTAAAATTCTGAATCAGGGGATATAGCTGGTGGTAGAGTCCTGCCTTAGCTTACCGCCCACCCCATAGGGTCATATTGCAAAAATACACAGGAAACAAATGAATATGTACACAAACATTAAATAGTACAAAGACAACTGATTTTTGTTTATGTCAGTTAATCTCTGAGAGCTGAATAAAACCAATTTAAAGATAAAAAAGTAATCATACATGAGAATGTAATAGTACTGATTTCTCATATCAGCACTCAGGAAGACTGAGAATTCAAGGTCAACCTTGATCATATAATGAGTTCAAGGGCAGCCTTAGCTGCGTCTGGAGTAAGACTATCTCAAAACAAACAAACAAACAAAAACCCAAAACAATAAAAAAGTATATTAAAGTGGGTGGGCTGTAAGTAGGTCCAGAACAAAGTCCCTGTTTAGCATGCATGAGGCCTCATGTTTGAGACTCAGCATGGAGAAAAATACAAAGTAATCCATTTTTCTGATAGTTTCCTTCAAGAGTGTTTCTAGTGCTGGTGTCATGGTGCATAGCTGTGATCCTAGCACCTGGATGATGAAGGGAAGAGAACCACATATTCTGGGCCTGGAAGGCAGACCCTGCTTAAACATAAAAAAGAAGAGAAGGAGAAAAGAAAATGGATAACAGCTCTAACCCAAGATCAAACCACGTAACTACTGATGGGTAATATTTATCTCAGGTGGCACTATTTTCACCTGATTATTCATTTCTTTTAACTCTTACTTTAGGCTGTATTTATCTGCTAACTCCTTTCAGATCACCAACTAAGAAATGGTAAGTATTAAAGGCTTTCTGAAATGGAAAAAGGCACAGCTAGTTTCTAGAGTTAGCATCAGTCTTTTGATTTGACTTTAAAGTGTGGATTATATCAGACAGGCACTGTGCAAGTGTGGACATGGGTAGCCCTGGCCTCAGGGTCACTACATGGGATGGGGGAAGGGCAACTGAGCAGAACTTTTGCAGTGGGTGGCCAGTGTTCTGATCTAAACAAAGGTTGTCAGGCAAGACTCAAGTCCAAAGTTGCCAGACCTTCTGGCTTTCCAAGGGAAGATGGAAATGCTACTTGTATAAAAATCGCTTAATTGTTAAGTCTTTGAAACTACTGAAAAACATTTAACATACAACAAAGACCTATAGTACTATTGAGGGATACTACAAAATATGGCCGGCTTCATTTAAATCACAAACTAAGTTTGGCCTAGTGAAGATTCTTTTTCATTCTAAAATTGTGTATAATTTTTACCTTTCTCAGCCATCAGGAAGCAACCCAAATTATATATCCAGAAGATATTAATCAGAGGGCATCCTGGACTCTCTTAAGAAAGTGTGCAGTCGAGTGATTGAGAAAGCACCTGGCTGGGAAACCACAAATTGCTTATCCTTCCTTAATAAATCTTGATTAATGACTATTATGTCTATACACCTGAAGTATAATTAAATGCAGTTAAAATATAAAGTTGCAGAGTATTAGTTTAAGATATGTTACATTCATTAATTCCGTGGAATACTTGCTTAATGACACAAAGGAGTGTTGCATTCTTTTGTGTTATATTTGTTTAACTCTGTGAAGATGTGATACTTTGCCTGCCTAAAACACCTGATTGGTTTAATAAATAGCTGAACAGCCAATAACTAGGCAGAAGAAGAATAGGTGGGGCTGGCACGCAGAGAAAATAAGGAGAAATCTAGGCTTGAGAAGAGAGTAGTGAGAAGAATAGATAAGGAAGACACCTAGGGACAGCAACCCAGACATACAACCAGCCATGGAGTAAGAAAGACATAGAATTAAGAAAGATAAAAAGCCCAAAGGCACAATGCAGTTGAAGAGAAACAGGTTAAATTAGAAAAGCTGGACATTTGTAAGCAAGTTATTTGGGAGCTGGGTGGCTGATCCCCAAAGAGTAAAAAATGAAACCAAACAAAAACAAACAAAATAAAAAAAACAAACAAATAGAAAAAATCAACTACAATGTACAAGAAGTAAGATTGCTTGTTATTCATTAAAACCTATCCTTGGTGCTGGAGAATATACCTAGTGCTTCAAACATGCTAGGAAGTATGTATTACTGCACTCACTAAGTACATATTGTGACATGGTATGTGTTTTCATGTGACAGGCCAATACAATAGAGATACCTAACTAGGAAAAATTGTATATTTTTCTCATTTCTCCACGTGTTATAAAGACATAAGTAATCTTTACCTCTCTGCTGGAACTCATTTGATGTTTGAATATTAGGATTCTCATTCTGCTTTTGGGATTTTTTTTTTTTTTTGCCATTATGATTTGTAAAATCCAATCTGGAATACATGTATATAAAATTGGCAGCCACACATGTTTAAGTATAAAAGGTTCTCTTCAGAAAGATCCTTTAGCTCTGTTCATTTGTGTATTTCTTAGTTATTAGATTTCTGCTCCTACTGTGTTGCTATTCTGGAAAAATTAGAAAGTTCCACTTGGCATTTTATACAATACTGACTCACTTGATATTTCTAGATTATTAAAGGCCTAAGTATTTATAGAATAGTACAATGATCTCCCTCTCTCCCTATCCCCTTTCTGAGAAGAGTCCTACATGCAGAGGATTTTTTAAGATACAGGAGGGCACCTCTGTATCGGCTGTCTTTGTACCGATCCTAATCCCAGGATTTGGGCAACCAGACCTGGCATTTGTTGATTCTCTGTGTGCCAGATGATTATGTACAATGATATTAATCTACCAACCGTTCCCACAAAGTAGCTATTTTGAGCCTCACACTACAGGTAAGAAAACAGGCTTGGAGATTTTGTTAAGTGATTGAACATCACTCATTGTGTAATTCATGTTTTCCGCATTGCCTCCTGGAGCTTCCCAGGCAGTAGAGCAGAACCATGGTCTTCTAGTCCTCCATTGTCTCATCTGCAGATCTCAGGAGATCAAGAAGGTCTGCTTGACTTCTGGTGGCCCTGGCTGATTGTTTTATGACTTTCTCATACATAGTATGTGACTCATTCTTGGGCAAACCCTCTTTGGATGTTTTTAGATACTTCTACTCCTGGCTGGGATTTGGAAACAGGATGTTGACAGATATACTTAGTATTAATCTTGTCTCCTGAGGTATTTGGCTTCTTGCCAATTCCTTGTGACTTGAAACAATGGGCAACATTATTTTCTTAGTCCTTTTATTTGCACACAAATCTACTCTGCACTATTTCTCTTCCTGACCCCAAATCATGGTTTTATATTTAACCAAATTCTTGCCTATACTTTAAAATAGCCATTACTTGTACATCTCACCAACAATAATACAGATTTATGAACGTTAATTTAAATCTATGATTACTTAAGCTCTCCTTAAAACACAGTGTAAAACGTGGAAACATTAAAGAACAAAACACTGGTCCCACCATGAGGCAGATGCCAGCAGATCACACTGGCAGTCACCAAATGAATTATAAAACTATCCTGAGTGTCAATTTCAATTTTAATAACATCTTTAGTGACCAAGTACAATAATGACCCCCCCACACACTTTGAACAGGTTGGTTGAAACAGGCACAGCTAAGGATGACACTGAACATTTGGAGCTGACCCTTCTGGTTCTATGACCTCAATGCAAGGGTTATGAGTCTGTCCCTCCATTCTCTGGGTTTTTTTTTTTTTTCACTGCTGGGGATTGTTCCCAGGTTTTCTGCATGCTAAGTAGGCATTCTGTCAACCTAGCTACATATTATCCCATAAGCCTCATGCATGCTAAACAGGCATTCTACCAATGGAGCTACATCCCAGCACCCAATAAATGGTTTATTTATAACATTTTTTTCTCTACAAATATTGCTCATAATTGCCCCATCACCCTTCTCCTCCCAAATAAAATTTAAATTCTCTATATCCACCCCTTTCCTTACATATTTCTCAATGTAGTTAATTCTATTTCACCATTTAAGAATAAATTAGGGGATAGATTTTTCAAGAATTGTCTTCCATCTAATGCATAATGACAGTAACTGTTAGGTTTGAGATAACGAAAGAGAGATAACTTTCTTTACTCTTACCTCAAGTCATTAAGTCAATTTGTGGTCACATTTTTTTTTAACAGCCAACTGGTATAAAATGCAAAGCCTAATGTTCAAAATAAAATCTTTGATAAACTGATGACATTTTACTTACAATGTGTTTCTCTATTGGCTTATACTGACTATTAAGTCTGGGGTCTTGCACATGATAAGCCTGATGTTTCATTTTGCTTTCTGTTGCTGGGATAAACACCATGACCTAAAGCAAGTTGGGAAGGAAAGGGTTTAGTTTGTCTTACAACTCCCCATTGACAGACTATCAAAGTGAGTCAGGGCAGAATTGAAGGCAGGAATATGGAGGCAGTAGCTTAAGCAGAGGCCATGGAAAAATGCTGCTGTTTCTGGCCTTTGCTAGTGGCTTGCTCAGCCTGCTTTCTTTATAACCCAGGACCACTTGCCCAGGGGCAGTACTACCCATAGTGGACAGGACTTCCCACATCAATCATTAATGAAGAGAATGCCCCACAGACTTGCTTATAAGCCAATGTGATGGAGGAACTTTCTCAACTGAGTTTCCCTCTTCCCAGATGACCTGCATTGTGTCAAGTTAATGAAACCCAACCAGCACACCCATGCTATATCACTGAGCCATATTTCACCCCCAAATCTGCTACTCTTTTGATGAAGCATGTATTCAGCCATAGGTATCTTTACGATTTATTTATGACACTGATTAAAAATCATGCTAATGAAACATGAAATCCAGAAGCATGAATATTGGTGTGCCCTGCTTCTCAAGCCATATTTGGATTTTTGCTAGTGTGTTTTCATTATATATAGTTCTAGGCTTTATAAACACAACTTATTTCAAGTATATTATGCACTTTGACTACATTCACCAGCTCTTACTCTCTTCTTCTTATGCACCTTCCCTGTTAGTCTTTTTTTCCCTCTGTCTCACTTTACACATTTGTTAAAAAAAAAAATTCCATGTCCCATAAATAAGAGGAAATATGACTTTTTAAATGTCTGGCTTATTTTTCTTAGTATGATCATCCCTGGTTCATTCCATTTTCCATCAAATGGCCTGATTTCATTCTTCTTCATGGATGAATAAAATCCCATCACACACACACACACACACACACACACTATATTCTCCTGGTTTTGCCTCCCATTCTTCTAATGAGGGACACCTCGGTTGATTCTGTAACTTAGCCTTTGTCAGTAGTACTATCATAAACATGGTATGTTAGGATCACAGGTATGTTGAATTACAATCTCTTGGGTGAATTTTCAGATGTGCTGTAGCTGGTTCCTATGCTGTATTTGTTTAACTCTGTGAAGCTGTGTTACTTTGCCTGCCTAAAACACCTGATGTTCTAATAAAGGGCTGAACGGTCAATAGCAAGACAGGAGAGAGAAATAGGCAGGGCTGGTAGGCAGAGAGAATAAATAGGGGGAGAAATCTAGGTGAGAGAGAGAGAGAGAGAGAAGTGAGAAAAGGAGAAGGAGAGGGGGACACCAGGGGCCAGCCACCCAGCCACACAACCAACCATGGAGTAAGAAGGAAAAAAGATTAGAGAATAAAAAAAAAGCTAAAAAGCCCAGAGGCGAAAGGTAGTTAAAAAGAAATTGGATGATGTAAGTTAGAAAAGCTAGCTGGAAACAGGCCAAGCTAAGGCTGGGCATTCCTAAGTAAGAATAAGTCTCTGTGTATTTATTTGGGAGCTGGGTGGAGGGCCCCCAAAGAGAGAAAAAAGCAACTACAAGTGTGTTTTTGTTCATTTATTTTTGTTATTTGAATTTCTTGTATATTTTGGATATTAATCTTGACAGATGTTTATCTAGCAGAGATTTTCTTCCATTCTGTATTCTGGCTCTTACTAGTTTCCCTTGCTTTGTGAGTCTTTTAATGTCATGTAAGTGCCACTTAGTCAGCTCTTGGTATTATTTCTTGAGATACTTGGGATCCCTTCTCAGATGTGCTTAATCTCAGCCTATTCCTTGAAGTACTTTATATTGCCCCCTAACAGTTTTACTTATGGTATCATATTAAGGACTTTTATCCATTTTTAATGAATTTTTTCTTCTACAGGGTTAGAGATAGTGACAGAGCTTCATTCTTCTCTATGTAGAAAGGCAGTTTTCCAATGTCATTTAAGGAAAATGGCCAACTTCCATCCAATATATGTTTTGAAATCTTTATGGAAAGTTGGGAACTCGTGCTTGTGTAGAGTTACTTCTGATTCTGTTGTCTTCTACTTTCTTTATCTAGGCACCTGCTTCCCCGCCTCCCCCCCCCCCCCCCCCCCACCAAATCCCATGTAGCTTTTGTTCCTATGGCTTGGTTCACCTGAATTCAAGAGTGGTGTTATTCCCAGCGACGTTCGTTTGCTTTAGGATTGTTCTGGTTATTTGTGATCTTTTGTGTCTCCATGTCAATGTTAGAATTTCTTTTCCTGTTTTATTTGTTACTTTTTAATGAAGGATTTTAGAACATTGATTGGAATTGGGTTGGATCTGCAGATCACTTCTGGTAATGCAGCCAGTGTCTGCCACTCCCCAAGAAGAGACGTCCTGCCCATCTTAGGCCATTCTCAATTTCTTTCTTTGGGGTTTTAAAGCCTTCACTGTAGGCCTTCCACTTCTCTGATTACTTTTATTCTAAATATTTTATTATATTTTTGAAACTGTTGTGACTTGATTATCTCATCGATTTCTTTCTCAGTAGGATCATTATTAGTATATGGAAAAGCTATCAATTCTTGTATGTTGATTTTGTGACCCTGATACTTTACTGAAAGTGTTTATAAGTCCTAAACGTGTTCTGGTGGGGCTTTAGAACCTCTTTTGCATAAGATCATATATCTGCAAACAGGAATAATTTATCTTTTTCTATGAATGTTATACCTTTTTTATTTCTTTCTTTTGTCTTATTTCTCTACCTAAAATTTAAAGGAGAATATTGAGGAAGTGTTGACAGTTGATAGCTGCTAAAGGAGGGATTTTTTTTTTAAAGGAAATGTCTGGACTCTGGGGGATTGGCTAACCATGCTCCAGTGATTAACCCCATGCCCATGAGTATTTGAACAGCATATATTGGATATGGTGGGCTACAAACTCACAAAAAGGAGACCATGAAGTAGGGAGAAGTTATTTAAAACTCTTTAAAAAACCTACACTTCTTTCTAGACCAACATTTGTCTATATATTTAATAAATAATTCACTGCACGTGTCTAACTCCATCCCAGAAATCAGGGTTTTTTTTTTTTTCTTTTTCTTTTTGAGCTCCTGTATATTTGATTTGATGAGTTCTGCCTCCTCTCCCCCCCAAACATCTGCTCTTTAAGGCAAATTTACTCATATGATCAATCTTATTAATCTACCTTCAGTGTCTTATCAGGAAACATCAAATCCCTGAATAAAATCCAGAGACATTCCTGGGGAGCCAAAGAAGAGGACATCACTAATGTTCTCCACTTTGTCAACAAGAGGTTTAAAGGAGGGACAGCTGCATCGGTTTTGACAATTGTTTGCAGCCACTAAGTGTCTGAAACATCCATCTGCTGTTATTTAACGAAGGAGGGCCGGACACTGATGAGTAAATTTCCTGGAAGAAAGCACCTTCCTCCTCTGCCCTCTGCTGCAGTATTTAACAGTGTTCCCCTGCAGTGTGCACAGCGGGGGCCACAGTGGAGAAGGAAGCCTCTGCAAGGGAGCAGGGTCCCAGTCCCATTCCCATGTGCCTCGTCTGACATTTAGCTCATGCTTGCCCTTTCATCCAACCTCTCTGAATATAGAACCCAAGAGACTTAAGAAGAAAAAAAAAGGGGGGGGGGAGAAAAAGGAAATAAAGCATTCCTAAGGGATAGACAGAAGGAAGGAGCGCTGTTTCCTGATGATGGTGTACTTCCAAAATTAGTCTTACAAACAAAGGGCGGAGGGGACCTTGACATCACTGAATTCCCACAGCTGGTGTAGCTACAAACACTGGCCCCCAACCAAGAGCTTCAGAATGGATCTTCTTACCTTTTGTTCATTAGAAAAGAAAGGGATTTCCAGAATGTTCATAAAGGAAGAGCCTAAATAAACAGTAATGAAACTGATAAAGAGAAGACGAGGTGTTCTTCCCTGACAGGCAGTGAATGGCTCTCCTCCCTGCTTTTATGAGGTGTAACTAAAGCAGAACATAGGGGACCATGACAGGTGTACTTCTCTTCAGTCCTGGAAGTGCCCCCCTTTATCTGACTACATTCCCTGGCCCTTGCCCTCTGGCACCAGGCTTAGATATGGACTACAATAGCAGCCTGTTGCCTCAGCCACAGTAATTGATCCAAGGAACATTAATGCAGTCTAAGTGTTGTTCAGTTCCTTCCCTGAGATTTCTCTAGAGATTATCAAAAAGAAACTGGGCTCCCTAGCATTGGATGTAAAATAAGACTTTTTCGTTACCAGTACTGCAATCCAATGCTCACTACTTTTAGGAAAATTTAGGGGATTAATTTAGGTCAGCAGATAAGGTTGCCAGAACTGGAAGAAGCTTTGATAATGGCAACTAGCATGGGTGCCGCAGTTGAGACACAGGTATCAAAAACCATTAGGCAATATCCTCAGTGTCCAGGGGCCAACTCCCAGAGTAATTAGCTCTGCTGTTTTTCTGTCCCTCCATGTCAACTGAACTCAAGAATCAAGGTCCTAGGAAAAGCAAGTGTGACTGGCTAACCTACATATGACATCCTCTACACAAGGTAAGCAAGATGCCTGGCCTGCCAGTTCCACAAAACTACAGAGAATAGGAGAGGGGTCCCCAAAGGGAAACTGTACTCCATTACAGACTAGAGGGGAAGGCTGCTCTGCCCAGGCTGAAACAGCAGATGGTGAATACAGACTGTGAGCCTGGGCAGCCTTGGAACCTGTCCCTAGCCTATGCCTGCCATAGACAGGGCCAACACCCACAGAGGAACCAGCTGAGCAGTTCCCAGGTCCCATGGCTCAGCCTCCAAGCCAGCTTTGGCAGCTAAAAATTTGCTTCCCGCTCAAAGTGATTTTATTTCAGTTTCTGTCACTTGCAGTCAATAAAATCGCCATCTATGTGTGGTGGTTTATATGTTGGTGATTTTTAGGGCTGGAGGTCTCTGAAGTGTCATTTTGAAAAGGAACACTACCTTAATTTGTGCATAATGGATTAGGCTACAGCCTCCAGTTGTCGAAGCAAGGCTTGTTTCTTGGAATCTTGTGTAATAGATTGCTCAGCTTCTTAGGGACTCTTGGGGTGAGTGCCAAGTCTCCTAGTGACTTTGAAAATCAGTGAGAAGGCTTTGGCTTTAGTGTGCAATGGGTCTCTTTGGGGACAGAGGAGGCAACCCATCAGGCAGTGTCTAAGTGGCACCTATAAAACCTCTGAAAAACCTGTATTGGGAAGTATTTCCTTGACACCATCACACCTACTTTTTCCTAAATTCTCTGCTGTCCAGGGCTGGCTTTTATTACTCTAGCACAAATGACCCTATTTCAGAAGTGCTTCTGTTTGAGAAAATTCTGTGGTATTGCTTGAATTTTCTGCAATCATGTCGGGGACTGATGCCTTCTGAAAGAGAGAAATCATCTTTTGTTTCCACCAAAGTTATTTATTTATCAAGATAAAGACATCCTTTGGGATATGCAGGCTGTCCTCAATAGCCATTATAATGACCCCCTTGCCATCTAATGGCATGGTGTCATTAAAAAGCAGTGCTTTTTGAAAGATTCACAAATGGTTTACACAGTGAGCTTCCGGGGTTGGCCTAGTCACCTTCTGTACAACTCTAGGTTGACTGGTGAAACAGGATCCTGCATTCAGAAGGAAGGTGTCTGTAGGACTTCTAGGCAAGCTGTTGTTTTCTGGTCTGGAGAATAACAGCCTCTGAGAAAGCTGTGGATGAGAATAGAGTGGCATTGCTCAGCATCACTATACACTGGACAGTCATTCAAGGTGGAACTCAGCCCGGTGCTGACTTCTCTTTAAATGCTCTTAATTTGACCAAGTTAAGATTTAATTTATGTCCAGTGTTCTTTCTTTGGGACATACTTGTGGACTCTGTAGGTTGGTAGTTACTATACCTTAGTGGTGATTTTTAAATTGCTATTTGTTTGACTATAATTGAGGTTAAACCAACAGATTATATATAATTCAGTATAATCATTTCAGAGGGGTTTAAGGTATAAACTCTATGGGAGAATTGCCATAGCTAGCCTTGGGACATTTTCTTCATCTCTTAATCCCTAGTTCTGTAACTCCTAACTGCAACAGGAGCTTTGGTCTTTAAGATGCTTGAAAAGGACAGAGGAACATTGGAGAGGAAGTTTAGTGTGAGGCACTCGGGATAAAAGATTCACCTGAAAATATTTCCACTTAACTCTGGGGTGGTGGCAGTGCTACTTCTTTCCATTTTCTGAAGAATACAGAGAGAAAAGCAACAGTTTGACTTTCAGAAGTCATGGGGTAACTTGTCAAGTGTTTGAAATGGAAAATATTCCTTCTATTATAAGTTCTCATCCCCAAATGTGGCTGGCTCTAGGCAGACATTGAATCCTGGAAATGTCTGCACTGGAATAGACCAGTACCACCTAGGGAATATCCTTTTGTTTGTTTGTTTGATCTTTTTCTTTCTTTGTTTGCTTGGTTTTTGAGACAAGCTTTCTCTGTATAACAGTCCTGGATGTCTTGGAACTCTGTAGACCAAGCTGTTTTCAAACTCACAGAGATCCACCTGCCTCTGTCTCCTGAGTACTAGGATTAAAGGCATATGCCACCAATGCCAAGTGAGAATATCCTTTAAATGGGAGTAAAGTTAAAAGATGGCTTAAGGGGTGATACAACTCTCACTTGAGGCAAGTTATACATCATAAGAAAATTTAATTAAAATTTTCAAAGACAGCAAAATCTAAGGAATATATATCCTTCTAAGGAAGCAAGCATGAAATACATATTCTGGTTAAAGAGATTCTGATTAGACTTTATATGCTACCAAGTAACTCAATCAGCAACAGGACTGGGTGGGGAAAATATTTATAAAGTAACTTGGGTGAAAATGGGTAAGGTACACACCTGTGGGCATTTTGTGCTCACTGAATGAATGGCTTACCAATGGATGCAGTCCAGTTGGAACAGACTGTTGGAGGGGGATAGAAACAGTAGGAGGGGGCCTGGTTGAAAAAATAGGTCACTGGGAATGACTTTGAAGGCAGCCTTGGCCAGGCTATTCCCCTCTTTACTTTGCCTCCAGCCCTCCATCCAGTGAACAGACTTGAAACAAGATTCTGTCACCATGATGTTCTCACCACAACCCAGAAACCAAGGAGCCAAATGGGCTGAGCTTTCAGAAACCAAGAGCTAAACCAAAGCTTTCCCTACCTAAGTTGTCCTTCCAGTTATTTTCAGTGCATTAAGTCCCTTCCCCAACTGAGTAAGTCTATCTCACTAAAGTAAAGAGGGAGAAGAGTGGTCCATTCCTCCTTACTGTGATTTAAAAAGTAGGCTCCCTCAGATTGTGAAAACCCCAGCACACCAGGAATCCAGTAGCCCTGGCAGTCAACAAAGCACTTCTGGGGTGGACTCTGGAAATGGCAGAAGCAATCTGCTTTGGGTTGTGACTACATGCACGAAATAAAACCATCAAACACTAGGGCTGTGAGACTCCTGCTGTGCTAGGTTTCTTGTTTTTGTTTGGTTTTAACAAGAGTGTTTTTATTCTCAGCCGAACTCATGTATAAGAAGGAAAATAGTTTGGCATCTCACTGTTCCTAAATTTGAACATAAGTATGTTCTGGAACATTCTCTGATCAGAAGGTCTGAAAGGTGACTGATTGCTTAGAAAACAAAGCAAACAAAGGGGAAAAAATGGCATGTTTGGGTAGCAGAGATGTCTGTTTTATTTGGAAATATTCCATTAATCTGTTAGGCTTGTAACCATCGGGTTGTCTCTAACAGAGAAGTAGTGTCATGGTAATCCAGTGACATGACCTGCTACTTACAATCAACACTTTCCCTTCCCTCAGTGGGAATTGTTACCATAAGCAGGCCATTGTTGTGGGTGGTCACCCCATCACTGACAGACGCTGGCACATCTTTCCTCAAACTGTTTACTACATCTGTTATGGAGTCTAAACCATAGTTGTTTCTTGGACCATAAGAAATCTACTTTTCAAGTGTAAATATCCCTGGGATCAATGACTCATTAGGTATTTCATTATATTTTAACTTGACCATAGCAGACAGGGTATTGATATTGGGCTGTCTTTCTCCATTCCTGTAATGGGATACCCCTTCCTTTGTCCAGTTTTAAGCTTTCCAGTGGCAGCTGCCAGGCAGAGGACTCTTTCTTTCCCCCACTTTATTTCCCCTCTACCTTGTCTCCCAGTGGAGGGTGCATGATGTAAGCCTATTCATCCATCATCTCCCAGCCCAGGCCACACAGGGATATCCAGGGATGGGTACCTAACTCAAGCAAGATAGCCTCTTCTCAGATGTTTTTCTAACTACAATGGCTAGGGAAATGTTTGCTTTCTTTTTATTAGAGGTGATAAGTGCAGATTGTTGCTGCTTTTATCCTCTACACAGACATCTAACTTAAGACAGAGGAGTCTCAGTGCAGAAAGCAGCAGAGGTGGATGATGAAGAGTTGCCCCAAGGGTACCTAAGATTCCACTTCATTAGCTAATATTATCCTCTTTCTTGATTTGTTTCCAAGAATCACAAATCATCCTTTCTCCTTAAGCTCTTGAACCTGAGGCATCTGCCATTTTCTCTAAGAACCCCAAACAAACATTTTACAAAAAGACCCAAGAAAACTTGGGAAGACGTAGTAGTGTAAAAGTGTGTGTGTGTGTGAGAGAGAGAGAGAGAGAGAGAATTGGTCTTTCATATATAAGCCATTGTGCATTAGAAGTTCCTGGATATCTTTTCACACAATTCACAATTTTGAAGAGATTAAGAGGCATGGCAAGGTGACCAGGTGTCTGAAAATGCCAAGTAATATTAGTCTGGGACCACAATGAACTCGAAAAATCTTAGACTGTTGAGTTCAGGGTAAGGCTTCACAGTAGAGACTGTCTGTTGAGTTAGAATGTGAAAATATTGACTTAAGAAGGGGTGGAGAGGTGGCTCAGAGGTAAAGAACACTTACTGGTATTGCAGCAGATCTGGGTTTGATCAGGTTCAATTCCCGGCACCTACATGGCAGTTCACAACAGCCTAGAACTCTAGCACCAGGGGATCAGGCATCTGCAGGTGTGTAGCACATACATTCATACAGGCTCATACACATGTACATAAATACAATAAATAAATCTAAAAAAAGTTAAAAGAATTCGTGACCATCCAGTGATTCAGTTTCCTCACCAATAACACAAGCAACTTTTACAAGGGCTGCAAATTTTTTATTTATTTATTTTAATGTATTTTAATCAGTGTATTAGCTAAGGGAGTTACTTTTTTCTTTCCTCCCCTTAAATATCAATTTACATTTTGACCTATCAGAATACCCTAGTCATACTCACTTCAGAAGCATGCACACTAACTCTGGAACCTTCGAAGAAGCTTAGCATGGTCCCTGCCCAAGGACGATATGCAAATTCATGAAACATCCCACACCCTTAAAACACATTAAGGAGGGAAGAAATAGAGAAAAGCTCTTGTTATTAACCTTTGGTCATCGCAGGCACCTGTACATACACATGCCCACGCATCTATATAGCCATTACGGTTGGTCTGAATTACCCAGATTTCATTCCCAAGTCCCATTCCCTGTTGCTTCCTGCTTCATTCATCCACTGGCAAGGGAGAATTTATTTCTGCTTTCCTTGTGCCTGTCTTTGCCTGGCACTCCAAGCCCCCTCGAAAGCCTCAGACTTTAAAGTGCCCTGTCCTCCTCCTGCTCTGTGCTTCTGTCTCTGTCACCCAGCTCAGCAAGGGACATTTCTCAGGTGCCTCTCAGCCCAGCTCAACACATAGAGAGATGTTCCCCCCTCTGTCAGAAGGTCAAAGCAAATCCACCCTGAAGTTCCCAGACCTGTGCTGCCTCAACTCACGTGTTGTCTAACCGAGCTGGGCCAGGCCAGCAGCTAGGCCAGAATGCTGTCAGGTACAGCACCTGGCATTGTGTTTTCGCTGCCGATCAATCCACATGCATCACCCAGAATGAGAGCCCAATGTGCACCTGTCACGTGGTAATACTGACCTCTAGAGAAAGACCTTCCTTCACAGAGTGTCTTTATCTTCTCATTGAGTTCCAGGACAGTAATGGCCGCCTCTTGCTTAGCTATTGCCAAATCAGTTTGTAGCTTTTTCACTGTCTTTTTGTGCTTTAGTTTCTTAAAAGAAATAAGAATTTCCTGTCACTGGAGACTGTAGATGCATCAAAGGAAGCAAAGGGATTAGTGGTGTCTGGACAAGCATTGCTTCTGAAGCACTGTTTAGGGGAAATACTCCATTCATCTAAGCTCATTCTCTCCATCATCAGCTTTTTACTTTCTTGGGCAGGGGTGGGGGTGGGGTGGTGGGGGTTGGTTCATCTAGATCTAAAACCTGTGGTTTGGACACTTTGAATAGAGGCAATTAGAAAAAAAAAATCTATTTGTCTTTTAGCATTTACCAGCAAGATGCTAATGCCTCCAAGTGTCAGGTTTCTACCGCAACCTGTAAGCAGATTCATGAGAGACAACCAGAGCCTTGATTTCAGCAGTCCTGTCTCACCTGACATTTGAAGTTTCTCTGCATTCAAATGAACTCTGGAGTACATATTACTACCCAGAAGTACAGAAATGTAGGTGTTTGCAGATACTTATTTTGGTGTCTGTAAAGGGAACACGGTCAGGTCTAAACCTTCCTGGGAACTCTACCGGGGAGTATTTACATAACGGAAGGGTTCACACTGAGCCTTTATGGATTTCAAAGTGGATTTGATTCATCAGAACTGGACTGATCTGCAGAGTCGGAGCCAGTTTGTTAGAACAAGTGCTGCTTTCGCACATTCGTGTTGCTCTTGGGTAGCTGCCTTCCCACTGGAGAGCTTACCTTGCCAAATCTCTGTGGCTGATAATTAAGAAGCCCAGAGAATGAACAAAAAACAGTGCTTGTTGGACACAAATCCTGAGATAGGGAAATGAATGGTCAACTAGGAAAGAGCCTACTCATCTATGGCCTCTGAAGGGTGTGCGCTCAGGCTCCAGGGAGTCGGTCTCTTGGTGTAAAAAAGCCAGCGAAATCAGCTATTCAAACATAGAGCTAGAAGGACACACATTTCAGGTTCTAAAGATGGGCAACAAGACAAAGGATGAAGTTAAGTGGGAAAACAAAATCAGAAGCAGATTGTCAAGCCTGGCAAGGTTGCCCATGCCTGTAACCCCAGCAATCCCTGGGAAGTGAAGGGAGGAGTAGCAATATATATATATATCAGCTATATATCAGAGATCAAAGCTGGGGTGTGCTATAGAGGGTTATCACTTGTGAATTAAAAACAGAGATAGACTGTCTTTCAGACAAGACTGGATGATAAGAACATCATAAAATTTTAATTAATGATATCAAGATGGCTAAAAGCAAAAGAACAATTCAAAGGAATGGTAGCAAAGGAGCCTTTCTCCAGGGAATCAGAGAGCGTTTTCCCTTGGCACTCCATAGTCCAGGTACCCCGACTTCTCAGCAGCCTTCCTCATTTCATTATGACACATCCCCTGATTATCAGGAATTGCCTTGGGTTGTCTGGCTACAGAAATCAAAACCAGGAAACCCCTGTAGTTTCTCCCCTCCTTCTGAGTGTCTAGTCACTAAAACCATTGATGATTCACCTTGGGAAATAGATTACTTCCAGAAGAGACTGAGCTGAACAGGGAGTGTGTCAGGAGACATGCTCACAGTCAGTTGTTAAATTGTCAGGCAGACCCACATCTCCTCACAGGAGCTAGCTTGGGCCAGTTTGTTCTTAAAGACCTTGTCCAACCCAGACTGGCAACAACGGCATCTGGGAGGCCCCGGGATCCCGCTCCTTTTTCCTGTTGCTTTCTCAAGGGTATTCCACACTCGGATTTTCTCCATGCCTGTTACGACTTAGAACTTTGGAGACAGAAGAATATGGACATGAACAGTGAAGAAGTGGGGATAACGACGAGATGTACAACAAGAGGGGACAAGACTGGGAATGAACTAAAAGCAGAAGGAAGAACTAATACTGAAGTGTGCGGCAAAGCATCGAGCCTAGATGTACTGATGGGGCCAGTCACACCCACATGCACAGAACAGCTCACTGAGTGAGGAACTGGTAGACAAACAGACACGAGACACACTGAGGGGCAGCGTGAGAAACCTAGGGCCCTCCTGTTATGTATTTGTTCACTATGGCACAGCTCCAGTATCACTGTATGTTTGGGGTTTACAAAAATATTGAGGATGAATTAAGAATTTACTTTGCTTATGATTCTTTTTTTTTTTTTTTTTAACTTTTCTCTTTTGAGACAAGGTTTTACTGTATTTCCCAGGATGGCTTCAAACTTGAGATCTTACTTCCTTATAGATGTGTAAATACTGGTCATTCTTAATAGTCTGGATTCACTTTCTTAAACCATGTTGAAATTGTTTGAAGAGAAGTCTTTTTCTAGAAGCTTTTCTTAAAGTAAGCATTGATAATAGGAAAACAAAATAATAAGTAAAGGCAACCTGTGAGAGCTGGTGGACGGTAGCCATGAGCTGATGTGATAATTGTAATCTGAACCCAAGGTGTAGACATAGTGTATCTCAATACCCACTTTTAACCTTTCCCCCTTTCAGTTTGGTTTTTTATTTCTTAGTGTTTGAGAATTCAGATCCTTGCATACACTAAGAATGTATCCACCTCTAAGCTGTGCTCCCAACCCCTCAACTATTCCTTTAAGATATTTTACTTTAAAAAAACTGTATAACTTCAAGACTATATTGTTCTTCTCTTGAGGTAGTCGTGTGTTAACCTTTTCTTATTATTATAACATTTGTCAGCTTGCCTTATGACCTAATAGGGAAAGTGAGGCTGTTTTGTTTGGAGAAAACAGTATCCAAGGGCAGTCATGACAGTTGACTTCGGCTATCTAAGGGACTATTCAAGGGGAGAGGAAGTTGAGTCAAACCAAGCTGTTCTAGAGATACCATGAAGAACAATGGGGAGAAAACATGAGGAGGCAGGTTTTGGCAGGACATGAGAAAACACTCCCCAACAATCAGAGCTGCATCCATAATAAGATAGGATGGGTCCTGGCGAGGACCTGCCGCTCTGGGAATGATCAAGCAGAGACAGGAGGAACATCTCTGGGCAGGCCCTGCTAACTCTGGAAGCTGGGTCAAGAGGTAATTCACAGTTTGGCTCACCCCTCACGTTCTTTCCATCTCTGGCCCCTCCCACTCACAGAAAGGGCACAGTGAAGGTACAAAGGGCCCAACCTGGGGGCTTTTGGAATCATCAGGGACATTTTAAAGATGATTCTGGTTATTGGGGAGAAATTGGATAAGAAGGTCCATGCTTCTTTAACAGTCTGAAGATGATGCGACACAAAACATTCCTTTTGTCATTTAGCTGCAGGAAAAAGGTTAGGGGAAGTTAAATCTATGTTAAAATTTGAGCAAAAAACCCTAGATTGGTTGCATAAAGTTTCTATGGGAAAGTTTTGGTTATTTAAGTAGTCCTTAGAATAGTTTAACATCCTTGTTGTTTTGTTTTGTTTTATTTTTCTTTCTCTGTCTCCAGACAGAACTTCTGTGTGTTACTAATTCATAGCTTTCACGGATCCCTTTGGGCAGTTTGAAAAATTCAATATGCCAATGTGTCTGTATTAGTCAGGGACATCAAATGATTTCAACAATGATAATATTTTCCTTTGCTTTTCTTGGCATTCACTAGCCAGGCAACCCAAGTTTTGTACTTGAATCCAGTGGAGTCTATTATGGTTTCCCTGGTAACCAGGGACTCTCTTTAGTCATCACTGAAAGGACAGGAGGGTTTCTATTGCTTGGAGCTAAATTCCTATTACTTTGCTGTTTTCCTATTTCTCCCACAGGGTGGAAAGAGGGAGGAAATCATGTATTTGTGCAATGTTTTGAAAAGGAAATATTTATCTGTATCATATTGCTGAATGGCTTGTATTATAACATGTCAAGAAATAGCCAGGGAACTATTTATAGAGGAGTTTCAACACAGAGCTGTTAGCGATATTTTAAATTTCTGGGTATTTCCACATATTTTGAATCATGGCCTTATATTGTGCAGCTGGGCTTTATCACTTAATGGTCATGGGAATCTGGGCCAGCCACATGTCATGACAAGCTCCATCCCTACTGCTGTGATCAAATGGCATAGCATGGATATGTGCATCCTACTCTAAGATTGCAGTAATGTTTGTTTATTTTTATCATTTTTCCTTGAAACATATGTTAGCCCTTCACTAACAAATGAACATATCTTTATAAAAGATGTCTTTTTTACTCTTTATAAAAAGTGAATCTGTATTTATTTGAAACTAAGCCTTTCCTCTTTATATTTTTTGCATGGTTGCCTTGATTTCTTTCTTACTTCATACGGACAGACAATATTTAAATTAAATGCCCTGAAAATAGACACATTGAATGGCTTGGTCCTCTCTTCAGCCAGTGCTGGCCTGATGCCTGGGTGAAGTCAGTGGATGCCTGTGTGGAATGAGTTGAGGAGTGTTCTAAGGCTCCAGTTCTTATTCCTAGGACAACACACTTGTCTCTACAACAGCAAATATTTTTCCCACGTGTGAATTCTACCTGGCTCACCTCACCTCATTTCTTAGGTCACAAAGATGAGAACGGTGTCTACATATGACCACTAACAACATGCTCACTACCCAGGATGTAGGACAGAATTGAATGTATAGTTAAATGTCTTCTTTCAATCCTTTCCCAGCTAACAAAGCATTGAGAGTGTAGTAGCACTTGGCTTTAAAGTCAACTGCACATCTTCTCTTATGCCTTTATTCATCACAGCCCCAGGAGACCATTTTAAAGTGTATGGATAGCAACTACGTGCCCTGTGTATGTTCCTTCCAGGCCATGCAGGCCATGTTTAGAGATTGTTTCATGCTGCATTGCCTTCCAACCCTTAACTTATGTTCCCACTGCACACTGGTGAAACCTAACTGCCATTCAACTGTGTCTCTCCAGGTAGATGAGATAACTGAGCTATTGGAGTAGTAAAATGGACTTCAAGCAAGGTCTTTCCTGGTTTGTTTCCACAGCAATGGGAGGCCTTGTTAGACAACAGCACCATTAGTATTTTTGTAATTTAACTAAATGTAACTTAACAGACTTGGACATAAAATGGAGGCATTTGTGAGATGGTTGGTATGGTAACTCCCTACAGAACCTAGAAGTTAAATGATATATTTGATAAACCCAGCCAAAAATAACTTGGGCAAGGTGTTAATTTCCCTGTTGTTAATTTTGCTCTCATCAAGGGATTATCATCACATTTATTTATTTATTTATTTATTTATTTATTTAATTGTTAGTGGGCAATCACCATCACATTTCTGAGTCAAATGGCATGACAGAGGGGATTAATCAAATTAAATATTCCCACAAAGCTCTCTGAAAGAAAAACACAAATGAAAACTGAAGATTAGTCTTGTTCCATTTGGTCAGGTATCAAGAAAGAGTTGATACCCAAAGTCTTAGGGTTCCACATGGCCATCACTGTTTACCTATACTTGTGTGACCTCTGGCCAAGAGAGCCACGTTCAAAAATCAGAACCAACATTTTTTTTCTAGTTCTTTACCGTAACCCTCTCTCCCATTTCATTATTCTTACTCATCTCATTTGATGGGAGAAAATCTATACAGCACATTTTAATTACTCCCAAACTTACTAAGTTTGGGATTTCCAGTGACAAAGAAATCTTAGTAATTCAGCAAACAACTGAACTGTGTAGAGGGGATGTGCTACCCTATAATAAGAACCAACTATTTATGAGAAAAACAACTATTAGAGATATAAGAGAGGATTTCCAGTTGCTACCTTAGCTTTTGGAATACCAATGTAAGTGTCCATTTAATAGAAATTACAGGTGAATACAAACCAAAGTGGTTTTATACACTTCAGAGAGAATTTCCATAGCAAGGGAGTATTTTCTAACAAAGGAATTGTATTAAATCTTTTCACTAAAGACAATAAGCTGCCGTTCCCTTCCTGTGGCATACAGCCCATTCCCGGGAATTTTCAAGAGAGAAATGAACACTTATTGACCCTCTGCAGTATGCCAGACATAGATCTGGGAATTTCATATTCATTGGCTCATTTCATATTTATAGCCATTTGGTGAAATTAGACTATTGTTATCCTCAATTTAGACCTGAGTACTGAGTCACAGAAAGGTTAAAGTAGGTTGCTCCAAGTGGGAAGATTTAGATGCTTGTGTACTGTTTATACCCTCCTGTCTATCACAGGGGCAAACTGGATTCAGGCCTCTGAGCTGTGCCTAGCATGGAACATTACATATTCTAACGGAATTCTGTGGAATTCTGACTCTATGAACTTGACCTGAGGGTAAAATCTGGGAAGTCATATGGGGCCTTCAAATTCTAGAATAACATAGGCTTGGGCTTCTCAGAGCCAGGGATCCTGACTCTTCATCTCTTGTCTCTCTGCCTAAGCCAATATTATGTTGCTTTCTAGCCAGAAGAGCAGAAGAGCAATAGGATAGGAATATGATCAGAAATCAGAGTTGTACCTAAGATCCCTCAAGTCCAAGACTCCATTACCAGAAATAGTAGGACTTCAGGCAATCACCCTTCTCTTAAAACATTTTTATATAGTTAGACAGTGCACACATACATGCATGTACTGCACACATGTGCACACACACATACAAAGAGTTTACTCATGATAGAAAGAAGAGTCTAAGAAACTGACTTCTTGGTAAATTGAAAGAAATGAACCCTGGGATGGGCATGTAGTTTGTGATAGACTTTTCACCTATTATGCTCGAGGTCCTGGATTCTGAGCCCAGCACTGCACATTCTCCATCATAAGAAACAAACAGGGTCTATCTCCACCAGCAAAGTCACTCTTACAGTGCTAGGCTAGATGCTATATTATACTGTTGAAGATGTTCTGAGGTCAATGGGGAAGGTTTGCCTACTCTTTCATCCTGTGATACATCCTAGGTTGTGTTTGTTTGTTTTGTTTGTTGTTATTGTTTTTACCTAGAAAAGATCAATCAAACTGACAGGATTTTTGAGAAGGAACATACTGAATTATAACTCTGATTTTGGCTGAGTCCAGCAAGAAGAAAGCAAAGGGTTCTTAAGGGAAATCTGGGCAGTACCGTAAATGCCAAGGCTACTTGGTCTCAGTGTTGCAAACCACACCCTATAAACAGAGAGAAGTGCATTGTCACACCTAACAGAGCCTGGTAGGAAACTGTTTCCCAGTCCAATTCTCCCTGGGGACAGAGAGAGAGAGAGAGAGAGAGAGAGAGAGAGAGAGAGAGAGAGAGAGCGCCCAGAGAACCCAAGATGTTCATGAAGCAATTTCATTTTCTCAGCCCCACCTTCACAGGTGCCGGGATCATTAGCAAACAGCCCCAAGTGACGTGGGTGGAAAAGCACAGAATGCAGAGAGGAGAGGTTATTCACATGGTGAAAATGAATTCCCTTATCTGCCCATGAGAGAGATGCTAAGTTTCTCTAACACGATTACAAAACAACGAAGCGCTTTGCTGTGCAATTACTTTATAGTTGGGCAGGTTTTTACTTTATCTTTTTTCTGGACTAAGCACTCCGTTTGAACTTGAGGAAAGGCTTCTTTCTAGAAGGAAATCATTGCTGTTGATCACCTGTGACTCCTCTTGACTCTTAAAGCAAATGGGGTATGTTCAAGGGCTAGAAAATCAAGATCCTCAGTGATTTCTAAGGCTTCCTCCTGTAATTCATACAGCTTATTTAAGTTAATATTCCCAGTCAATGGCTCTTTATTTTTTCCAGGCCCCACTTGGCCCCCAAAGTGGTAAGCAACAGGAGGCATCTGAACATTGAGTACCCTAAAACAATTCTACAGTGATCAAGAAATTCAAGTAGAAAATGGGAATGCAATCTTATCTTAGGATGGTGCCAGCGCAGCACAAAACACCTGCAGAGACTGCACAAGAGAAATAGGAGAGAGTAGCTAAGTGGGGCATTTTCTGTGCTATGTATTGTTTCCTCGTGCAATGCAATGTTTCAAAACAATCACCACTTTACAACAGAAATCCTTAGTTTTGAAATGAAACCTATATGCTCTCCTGTAAAAAAGTTTTTATGTTAAAAGTGTATAGGGGGAGTGGTTTAAAAATTGCTGAGAGGGGTATGAGTTGATAATATAACTGTATTATTATTTTGAATTTTGAGTATTTTTAAACTAGAATTTCTGAGATCCTAATCAATTGTTGGCAATGCATCAACCTGGTGCATGATTTTATAGTAACAGCTGCAAGTCAACTACTTAATAGCTACAATTAAGTAAGTAATTTGTCAATCCTTTTAATTTTTCAATTGCATTCATTTGATGTGTCTAGAACAAAAATAGTTTTATAGGGGTCAAGAGTCTCAGTTAAGATTTCCCCTTATGAACTAAAGACTCATCAGATTCTTTGCAACTGCTCTTTGAAAGTAGAGTGGTCTAAACTTAGAGACGATCACAGGCAGCATAATTCAAGTCTGGAAAATCTGAGAGGACTGAAACCTGGGCAGTGTGATGCACATCTAGGGTCCCATCTTCTCAAAAGACTCAGGAGAAGGAATGAAATGAATTCAGAGTTCAAAGCCAGCCTGGGAAATGCAGAAAGATCCTAGCTCTTAAAAATAAATAAATAAATGTTATAAAAGCTAAAAAACGTAGAGACAATGGAAGAAATCACCCCTGCTCGCCATTCATCACATTTATGGAGACTTGTTATTTCTTCTCTGTAGAAACAGCTCAATGCTTGAGGAAAAGGTCTCAACATCCAGCAACTGCAAACCTAAATAGTTTTATTTCTTTATTCCTTATCCTCATCATCCCAGCTATTTTAAAAAATAATCTTTCCATACTGTTTAGAGAAACTCTCTGGTTCACATCATGAAACCAAATTTCTTGGCACTGAGGTTAAAATATTGGGATTTATGCAGAGCTGTTTTAAAATCATGCCTGAAACAAGTTACTTTCAGAACCCGCTGTGTCTGTGAATTGATTCACACACCATGACCTGATAAAAATCTGTGAATTGAGTGTGAGGAGTGGAGGGGAGGGAAGGTGTGGTGATGATGTAAACTTCGCTTTGGAGGTATTAGCAAGTTTCAGATTGCATATTTTAACAAGTCTAAACAAACACCCTTGCTAGAAAACAACTCACCAGAAAGAAATTATTCCTTGACTTTGTGGGTCTCAAGGGCTGGGCTTACTCCTTACTCTACTCTCTACCAAGTGCCTTTGCTAATTCCATTATAAATCTAACAGAGTATAATTGCACATGAATCTGACTTCCCTGGTAAAGATACATAACTAACTATAGGAATCATGATTAGTGGGTGTCTATATTTGTTCTCATGAACACACCCTCCTCTCAGATGGGCCAGGTTAACGGTAGGGAGGGGAACCTGTGGACTTGGCTGACTACCACTTGCCACATCTTTCACTTGGGTCACAATTTCCCAGAGTTGGAGATAGTAAGATTTAGGGATAATTGTGCCAGTTGTTTGTCAATAAAAGGTTGAAGATTTCACAACAGACTCATGATAAATTGCCTGTTTTCTTCTTGGCCCAGAAAAGCCCATGCGTGCTGATCAATTTTGATGAACTTGGCTTTTAACTTGGCACAACTGTAAGCACCTAGGAAGAGGGAACCTCAACAGAAGAACTTGCTTCCAACAGATTGGCCTATGGGCAAGCCTGTGAACATGTTCATGATTAATGATTGATGTGGGAGAACTCTGCCCACTGTGGGCAGTACAACCCCTAGGCAGGTGACCCTGGGTTGTATGAGAAAGCTGGTTGAGCAAGGTATGAGGAGCAAACCAGTAAATAGTGTTCTTTCATGGTCTTTGCTTCAATTTCTGCTCCAGGTTTCTTTCTGCCTTTGATTTCCTGAAAGAGGGTGGACTGTAGACTTAAAATCGAAACATATTCTTGCTACTCCAGGTTGCTTTTTGGTCATGGTGTTTGAAACAGCAACAGAAAGCAAGCTAATACCATGGGAACTAGAGTCACTGAGTTTTGATTTGAACTTTGACTTCTGAAGCATCTTTGAAACAGTGAAAGCAACTCTAGACTAATGGGCTATCACCCAGAAATGAAAATATTTGGTGCCCAGGAATACATCCCTGAGGTACCCAAGACTGAATCTAAAAGTCCAAGGTGAGAGTAAGGCTGACACAGGGCTGGCCAATCAAGCATCTATGAAGCCAAAATTCAGGATATGCTCAAGAAATGCTTTTTGTTGTGTAAAAGAATGAATAGATGAGCTAGATGTCTCTTTATTTTGTTCAAATGTCACATGTTGAAGCTGACATTGATTTTTGTTTTCTCTTACTCAATCCCATACTGTCGTATGTAAACTGAAGTCAATTTTCTGAGTCACCAGTGTTCTTCACTTTCCAATAGAAAGCACATGTTCATAATATTAATCACTTTGAATCTCATAGAGCAGTAATGTCAAGTACAGAGATGTTGCCAGGATACCAATATCCAGATCTCTTTCAGCTTGCAAAAGCCTAGAACTCCTTAACTCTTCTTCCCTCTCCTTTGGGTAGCCATGATTTCTCTTTCTGTTTCTGTAAATTTGACTATTTTGGGAACCTCATGTAAATAAGGCCATCATTTAGCACATTATCTTCAAGGCTTATCCACACTGAAACATGGGTTAGAATTCCCTTCATGTTTAAAGAATAAAATTCTATGGATGAATGTCACATGTTTTCTTATCCTTTCTCTTGTCTTTTTTTTTCTTCTTGTTTGTTTGTTTGTTTTTTTGAGACAGGGTTTCTCTATGGCTTTGGAGCCTTTCCTGGAACTAGCTCTTGGAGACTAGCCTGCCTCTGCCTTCAGAGTGCTGGGATTAAAGGTGAGTGCCACCACCGCCCAGCCCATATGTTTTCTTTCAATATTTGTGAGTGTGTGTGTGCGTGCGCATGTGCACGCATGCACGCAGGCATGCGTGCTTGGAGTTGTGCTTCCACATGCATGGAAGTAAGAGGATAATTTTGTGCAGTTGGTTCTTTCCTTCCACCTTTATGTGGCTCTTGGGAATCAAACTCATGTTATCAGGCTTACACCAAAACCTTTGTATGTTGAACCATCTGGCCTTAGGCCACATTTTGTTTATCCATTTATTCATATAAGCATATGGATTGATCTTACTTCTTGTGTTGTAAAGAGGATATTTCTTTATATGTTTTTAAATCTTTTTGTTATTGTGTAGTCACAGTGTTTCTTCCTTCCCTTTCTTCCCTCCACACATCCCATGTATCCCTCTTTGCTTTCTTTTAAATTACTGGCCTATTTTTTCATTAATTGTTATTACATGCCTATATGTACATATATATTTATATATGCATGTATTTATGTATATGTATATACATATATATTCCTAAATATAACCTGTACAGTCTGCAGAAAGTTATATGTTTTCAGAGCTGACCACGTAGTATTGGTTTGTGTGTGCCCTTCCCTGAAGAAGACTATTTCCTTCATTGGATGGATGAATATTTTAAATGTTTTCTCCTGTTCTGTCACTTGACTATTCACTGGGTTGACTATTTTATTTGCTGTGAAGATATTTCTTAGTTTGACTTAATCCTCTTTTCAATAATTATTTGGACAATGGCATAATGACTAAGGCTAGGTACTGTATAAAGAACAAAAAAGGTGTATTTAGCTCCATTTTGAAAGGTTGAGGATATGGTGCTGATATCAATCAGCCCAGTTCTGGTGAAAATTTCATGGTGGATAGTGTCACAAAGGTCACAAAGGTGGGAATTTGTGTTAGAAGGAGCAATCGTGTCACTAGACAGGACACCAAAGAGGAGTGTACAGGCTTTTTGCTTTACCACAACCTTCTCACAAGAATTTGTTTAGTGTCCTAAAAGAACCATGCCAATCTTTTTGAGGAATGTGCTGCCACTAAATTAAGGGACCACAGAAGATCCCCCATCTCCTAACATTGCCACATGAAGGACCATGTCTCACCTGCTCAGAGTCTGTGATTTGGGACAAATGCTCTTTGTCTGGTTTTGCTTTATTTTGGGGGGGGGTCTCATCTCAATTATATCTCTTATCAGTGGTTTGAATTGTTTCTCTTACATTTTATCTAGTAGTTTAGTGGTGATTGTTGTCAATCATAGATTTACAAATAAGCTTTACACTGCAAGTCAGACCTGGAGACTCCCCCAGTTTTAAGAATGAATGCCTGTAGGCTGCCATTGTGCTTGATATTTGTTTTACTTGGAAGCATAAAACCTCAGGGGGATGCCGAGGTCAACATGCAGCCATAATCCAATGCACTGGGTTAGAAAATAGGTGAAATGTTCCAACCATACAGAGGTTGTTAGAAAGATATAGGAGTTTGCTGAAAGGCAAAATATTCAATAGTAATTATCCTTTCGTCTCAGTATTCAAAATAGAAATGACAAGATTTTTCCTCTTCTACTCTCAGCACAAATACTGGGGAGGTCTTAAAAAAAAAAAAAAAAAGAAGAAGAAGAAACAACAACAAAAACAAAAGAAAACATTAGCTCAAGTTTCTCTCCAAGTCAGCTTCAATCGAAGCTGGGATTTTAGTCTGCATTGCAGGCTTCCGAGTCAGTCCTGTGGAAGCAGACTAGAGGAGAATCCATGGGGGAAGATCCAGAGCCTGGCCACAAAAGCTGCACAAGTTCCTCTGTGGACAGCACACCCAAAGGCACTCAAGCGACCAGGAGTGTGTCTCAGAAAGTAGGGACAATCCAGTAATTTGCATATGGGGACATTCCCATGGGCACTGGGCTCAGGTAATGTGGGTGGCCAATTTAGACAAAAAAAAAAAAAAAAAAAAAAAAAAAAAAAAAAAGGGGGGGGGGATTCTGGTTTTAGAAATCATAAATTCAGGGGTAAAATTTAGAGTATAGATGAAGACAGTCATGAATGGCAACCTGCACCAAGGCACTTGGAAATTCAGCACCTCTCCCCTCCCTTTGAGCAAAGCACCACTGTCTTCAGATTCTCAGTTCCCACCCATGACTCCTTCCCATGTCACACTAGCTAAAGAAAATCCCTACATGTTTTCACACTTGTTGCCTTGTTCAGAGTCATGTTAGCAACTTCTATAAGATTCAAAGAGACCCACTAGGAGAATTCTAAGTCCTCTTAACTCTGACAACCACAAAGAGATCTCAGATAAGTGTCTCCCAGTTTTCAATGCCAAATGGACATTCTGAAACCAACTTGGGGTTTATAAATGGATGAGCAAACTCATGCAGATTAAACCCTTTGTGCTTCCAATTCAAAGTGAGGTTGAAAGCAGTTGTCAAAGAATCTGCTAAGAAACTCCTTTTAAAAGCTTTAAGATGATGATTGATTTTCCTTACTTCAGAAGTAACCCAAGAGCTGGGTGGGAAGTCTCAGGCTGGGCTTATAATCCTAACATTTGGGAGGCAGAGGCAGGAGGAACAGAAGTTCAAGATCATCTCAGCTACATAGGAAGTTTAAGGTCAGACTATGCTATCTAAGTATTCTGTCTCAAAAATACAGTACAGAGAAAGGGAGAGAGGAGAGAAAGAATCCAAACAAAAACATATTTTTTAACCAAGAAATTATTAGATTATTAGTAATAAAAAGTCTGAAAGTACTTTGCATGTACAAATGTTTGTATATATATTTGTATATGGAGATGTATAATGTATGTGTATGTGTGTGTGTGTGTGTGTGTGTTTGCGTGCGCAGGCACACAGGCATGCATGCGCACATGCAATCAAGTGCTTGTGCATGTATATTATGAACTGAATCTAAAGCCACAGGCCCTCTAGGTGAGTCCTCTACCACTGGGCTACAAGTATAGCTCACATGTAATTTCATTTTAAACATGTATACAGGGACACATCACAGTGCTTGCCAGGCTTTCATGAGGCCCTGGCATCAATTTTCAGAACTTGAAAAAAAAAACATTTGGAAAAAATATATAGCCCAGGTTTGAAATAGAATGAAGTAAAAAATTTTGAATGAGTCAAAACCATGAAAATGGGAAAAATATATATGTATTTTATACACACACATATGTAAAACTGTAGGAATGATAATCAGACTTAATAAGCTGGCTTGTGATTGGGGAATATGTAGAGGGGACCATGCAAAGCTACAGAGACATGAGGAAAAATATGTAAGGTATATAAGAACACTCTAAAATTGGAGCAGTACAGGAATATCTAAATGCAGTTGCAAATTTTGTATTTGACTTTTTCCTTTCTGTCTAGCTGCAGGAGGATCATTGTGGATGCACATAGTGAATGAGCCTATCATGTGCCTCTGTAGCCTTTGCAGGTTGAAACTAGGAGTGTGCAGATGCTTTGTGCAGAGATAGAGGAAGCATGTGTTTGTTAGTCAAAGATAGACTTGGCACATGGGATGCAGCCACACTCCTTTGATAGTGTCTAGAACCCAGTTATGAAAACAGACTCAAAACAATACATTCACATGCCGCCAACAACTGCAACAATAGTCATGAAACAGTGACATTTATCCAAATAGATTTTCATAAAAGAAGTGACTTCACTAAGGATATTGGAAAAGTCTTTCATTGTTTAAGGGTATATGAAAGAAAAGATGCTAATAGGTCTAAATAGTACAAAAATGGATTAAACAGAATATGTAAAGTCTTGTGATGGAAAGACAAAGGAGGAGCAAAAGTGTCTAGAACAAGCACAGGGGACCTACAGTCTAAAGAGTGGGAGACTATGGAGATAGATTGGAGCCCCATAGGTGATGATGAAAGTAAGAGAGGACTGAAATAATCCATGCAAGCAATCAATATGATAGTACTTATAATTTAGTAATTACAGCAATAAGCAATCATCCAGCATATACTATATTCTAGGCATTATTCTGGGTGTTTGTCATGTATCATTTCACTCACATACTGAACAACCCATGGGAAATATACTATTGATATTCTCATACATACAAGCAAATAGATTTGTAGCTGTCATAAGGGGGGTTAACAGGGTGTGCAAACTTTGCTGGACTATAGTGTCCAGTTGTTTTTTCAAATGCTAGGTTAGATGGTGAGCTATGCTGTGGATGTGATTCACATTTACAATCAGTTGACTTTAAGTAAAGAAGATTCAAATGTGGATGGACCCCAAGCAATCATGTGAGGCCCTCAGGAGAGAAGATTCAGTTTCTTGAAGAAAAAGCAACCCTGTCTCCAGACACCACTATAGAAATCCTGTCTGAGTTTTCAGCTCACTACTTTTAAACTGAAGACTTAGAGCTCAAAATCTACAGCATCAACTCTTCCTGAAACTTCCAGTCTGCCAGCCACAATGACAGATTGCATGTTCCAAATGCCTCAGCATTCACTGAGTAAGCCAATTAATTCCTTGATATAAGTATCTCCCCCCCTCCTTTCCTCCTTCTCTCCCTCTCTCCCCCTCCCCCTTTCATTGAGTTTACACAAACTCTGCAAGTCTCAGTGAACAGATTCAAGTAAGCCAAGACAGAATGGAATGAGGCAAATAGCAAAAGGAAATGAATTCAGTAACTTAGGTGTATTATAATGGGACCAGAGGAAATTGAAAAAGGAGAATGGATTGTAGAAATTGAAGTCAGTCTCAGTAAGATTTGTTAATGGTTTAAATGAGGGAGGCAGAGGGGTAGGAGGTATGAATGATGAGTCCTAGTCCTCAGCCTGTGTAAATGGGATAACTACAACATTGCTCAGTCAGTTGAGAAGCCTGTAAGATAATGGTGTTTATATGTGTGGTAGGATAGCATTAATATTATAAGATATAACTGTGAGATGAAGAATGTTAAGCTGACTTAAGATATGAGATTTCTATAAGAACATAATAGGAATCTAACTTAATGAATATTATATTCAGTTAAGGAGGTCTGGGCTGGACAATATAATTTAGGAAGTCATCTACAAAGAATGGTATTAGGACATCTTATTGGTGAGTTCGCCAATGGTGATGTAGAGTCAAAAGTAAAAAGGGCAGAGGACTGAGCATTGAAGAACTCAATGTTGGTGATGGAAAAGGAGGGTGACGCCACTAAGAATGAATGGACAGAGGATGAAGGAAGTGGAAGGGTATCTAGAGGATGTTAGGATGAACCTGAAGGAAGAGACTGCTTCTACAAGTCTAGACATGAGACATTGAGAGCTCAAAGGCAGTGTAGTCTAAAGTATTCATAGACTTCAGTGTAGGAGATGCTCTTGTATCTCTAGGGAGCAGGGTGGGATAATAGAAAAAGTGAGCGAGGCTTCTTTTGGTTGGAAAGTTTTCATGTACTTAGTGGAGTACTACTCAGTGGTAAAAAACAATGACATTTTGAAATTTGAAGGCAAATAGATGGAACTAGAAGAAACCACCCTGAGTGAGATAACACAGACACAGAAGACAAACATGGTATGTATTCACTCATAAGTGAATATTAGACATAAAGCAAAGGATAACCAGGTTACAATTCACAACCCCAGAGAAGCTAGGAAACAAGGAGGACCCTAAGAGAGACATAAATGGACCCCCCTTCCAGATAGGGAAATGGACAAGATCTTCTGAGTAAATTGGGGGCATAGAGGGGGGGAAGGGGAGGAGAGAGGAGATAGAGAAAGGGAGAAGGAGAGGAGGAAAGAAAACATGAGGGATCAGGAAGGTTGAGGTGCAAGAAGGACAGAGATACCTTGATAGAGGGAGCCCTTATAGGCTTAATGAGAAGCCTGGCACTAGGGAAATTCCCAGGAATCCACATGGATGACCCAACTAAAAATCTAAGCAATAGTGGAGAGAGTACCTTACATGCCCTTCCCTTAAAATGGGATTCATGACTACCTTGAATGCCATCATAGAGCCTTCATCCAGTAGCTGATGGAAGCAGAACAGATTCACTGCTAAGCACTGAGCCAAACTCCTGGGGTCCATAAATAGAGGGGGTGAATCATGAGCAAAGGGGTTAAGACCATATTGGGAAAACCCACAGGAACAGCTGACCTGAGCAATTGGGAGTTCACGGACCCCAGACTGATAGCTGTAGAACCTGCATAATACCAAACCAGGCCCCCTGAATGTGGAGGTCAGTTGGGGGTAGTCTATGAGTCTATGAGGCCTTTGGCAGTAGAACCAGTATTTAGCCTTAGTACATGAACTGGCTTTTTGAAGTTCATTACCTATGTTGGTCAGTCCTACCCCAATGATGTGACAGTTTTATGGTTCCCCATGGGAGGCCTCACCCTCTCTGAGGAGTGGATGGGAGGTGGGATGGGGAGATGGTAGGGGGAGTGGAAAGATGAAAGGGAGAGGGAACTGGAATTGGTATGTCAAATAATATTATTTTAAAAATAAAAAGGAAAGGAAAGTGAGTGAGACATAGACATGTAAGCAGAGGCTCTCTGGAAGATGCATATCTTCTGGAAATGTTGTCTCTGAGTGCCAACTGTGAAGCTGAGGGAGAAGCCTGGGAGGGGGAATTCTCAGTTACTGTACTTTTAACATTTTGTTTACTTTATATTTGGGAAAATATTGCCAAATAAAATTCTTAAACTTCTAAAAAAGTGACTTAGTAAATGGAGACCACTGTGCAACTTGTTGAGTGCTTGAATGAGAAAAGAGCTTAAAAAAGAGAGAATATGACCATTGTTAATGTTGTGTACATGAAAATAACAATTTTAAGGGACAGAGAGAGTTGCATTCCAGAGGGTATTTGGGGCATGGATAGCCCATGGAATTAGGTAGCAACAGAGTTGCTGGATTTTCCACTGGTTGCAAATTGGGAGACTATTCTAGTGGAAGGTAAACACCAGGTCTGGGGCAAAGACTAAGATGTTTGTGAAGTATAAGCACATGCACGTGCATGCGTGCTTGTGCTCACACACACACACACACACACACACACACACACACACACACACACGGTATCTTGCTGTGATTAAGCAATGAATATGAAGAGAAAACTGACGATGGTAAACAAACAGGTAAGAACCAAGAGTGAGAGCCCCCCCCCAGCCATCTTTGTTAACTACAAAGTGTTGGTCTCTCCTGCAATGGTAGAGCCTCGCTAAGAAGAGTAAAGTTTAATACTGAGCATCAAAGACTAAAGGCTTGGATGAGGTTCACTAGGGATGGTTACTTAGGATAATAAACTATGGAATGATGACAATTGGTCAAATGCCATTGGATTGTGTGGCTCTTCAGACTGCCATGTCTCCTGAGAGCGTGCATGTATGACTAGGTTTTCCTTATTATACCTCATCTTTTCCTTTTTTGTGAGAAGACCCTGTAGAAATCTCTCTTCCACGAGGACAAACAAGTGCCCCTCTCAGGAACTGACTCTACATGCTTATTGGCCTATCATGATTAAAAAGAAAGGAATAGTTATACATACTCTTGGCTCTCAAAAAATTGCAGAGGTTAAGTAAACCAAATGCAAAAGCAAGTGCTATCTGAAAAAGGATGATAGGTGCTGGGTGAATCAGACTGCCTCTAACAAGCAAAGGGGAAAGTCAAGGATCAGGCGGTTACCCTTGCTGTCTGGGGTTGGTTGCTTATACTAAACATTTTTGCACACAAAATAACGATTCCCAACTTCAATACATAGAGAAGGAAACACAAAACTAGTGTTCAGATGTAATTTCAACTGTTAAGTTTTGAATGGTTATAAAACTGGTTTAATTTTTTATAACCATAAATATTTACAACCCTCCACATATCACAGCCATCTAGAACCTATTCCTGGAACACAAAGTTCTCTGGCACACCAGTTGGTAAACCTTGACGTGGAGAAATAGCTGCATGGATATGTGGGCTCCGGGCAAACCATTTCATTTAACCCAAGCTTTGCAGTCTTGCTCAAATATTGACAAGAAGGATCAAGTTGAAAGGATGCAATTGAAATATACAAGAAAGAAATGAATAGTTGGTAATCCAAGATTCCTGAGATAGAGAGAGAGAGAGGGCTGTACTCAAAGCTGGGTGAACATCATCTCAGAAGACTTTGGCACACCTGTCTGTGTGGTGACAGAAGTACAAATAGTCCCATCTAATAATATTTCTTAGGAACATTTCCTACTTTCTGTTAAGTGTTCATAATTGTAAATCAGAGAAAAAATACCATAAAAACAATTTATTTCTGAAAAATTCAGAGAATGGGATTGTAGCACAGGACCAAATAAAAGGAGATGAGCAGCAGCTAGACAACTAACCAGCTCCTCCAGCAGCCTCAGACACCCCAGCGTGTGAAGCAGTCACCTAGGCAACAGGTGATAAGTGGTTCCTAGGGCTATCATGGCCTCTGCTGCTTTGCAAGGTGCAGTTTGCTGCTTCCCTAAAGAACTTCTCTGTGCTGCTCTCCGCATTTCCAATTTCCAACTCACAGCCTCCCCCTTGGCTGTAAAGGAAGCTTGAAAATGATAAGTTAATTGGCTCACAGAGTAGACTCTACTTCCACTGGAGGTCTGCATAATGGAGACTTTCCTTTCTCAGGTAAATAGTTTAGAATCTTGGGTAGTAAAAAATGTCCAAGACTTCTTTGGTACCCCACGGAGCACCTGTGTGAGAGTTAGTCAGGGTGACCCATCAAGGCAGGTACATTAGCCACAGGAGTGTGTTTGAGAGAATTATTTTTCATATTTTGTGGTGCTGAGGATGGAATATTGCTGTATTGCCAGGTAAATGCTCCAACAGCAGAAATGCATCCCCACTGAGGTCCCCTGCCCCAAGTATTTATCTGAGGGAATCCTTTCATTGTCCAAAGTCCTGAGTTAAGCAAGTGTTTGGATGTAGCCATGTTTTAACCCTTCCTTCCTCCCCTGCCAGGAGCCCTAGTCCAATTCTATGCAATGTCCCTGATGACCTCACCTTCAAGATAAGGGGATTAGATGCCATCATAAAACCACTTGTGAAGAAATGACAGATCCAGGCGGCTTCACTGATCCCAAACTCTATAATCTAAGAGTTTTATTTTATTTTATAGCTAATCCTAAAGCCATAAACTATTGCCTTGTAGCCAATTGGCAGATGTTATCAGCTGAACCGTTTTATATTTCTTTTGCTGTTATTCTTTAGATAGGGATCCAAGTAGATAGCAGGAAGCATTAGTGAGCTGAAAGGTAGTCTAGTGGTCTAGTTTCCACTCAAGATGTAGAGGTCTTCTTTGGGAGTTCTCAGGGACAAGAGATTTTCCTTCAATGAAATGTTCCCTAGCTAGAAAATCATGACTTGAGTCACTCTGGGAATCAGGAGGGGCCTTGAGGAAAAGCCTCAATGAGAAGCTGATAATTTGTAGCCTCTCTGATCACATGATCTATCTCGACACTTATTCATATGTCTAACCCCTCAGACATATACAAATTACACAGATGGCAACACTTTGGCTTTTACATGTTGTAGAAGCATAAGTGTCAGTTAACAAATCTCACAACGGTATTTATGTCCCTATGGGAGCAATACCAACTCTATCTGCATCCTGGAATGTCAGAGGCCAACTTACATGAATTCTTGAGTAGAAATGAGCCATGTTCATCAGTTCTCTTAAGGCATCCCTAGACCAGAGTGTTCAAGAGCAGTCAGCATTCAGCTCCTGGAAGTTGTGGGTAGTAACTGGAATAGTAGGACTGTGGACATAAAACTTTAGGTAGGATTCTAAGAGCAGAATAAGGCAATCTACATAAGCTAACTTGAACTGAACTCAATACAGAATGTAGATGAGAATTTTTAGTGTTTACATAGACATTTGTATTGTATTTGGGGTTTTTAATTGTTCATTTGGTCTTTGCCTGTTCTTTTATGTTTTCATATGTGACTTCCCGTATAGAGGCCAGGGTTGGCCTCAGGTGTTATTCCTTAGTGCTGGGAATTACAAGCCTGTATCACCTTACCCAGCATTTTTACCTGGTTTCTGGGGCTCAAACTCAAGTCCTTGTGTTTACAAAGCAAGCATGGTATCGACTAAGCCATCCCCACAGCACTGAGACTTGATTTTTATGATATATGCCTTTTCTGACAGAACTAGAGTTACTCAAATTTACATGACTAATGGTTCCATTTCTTTCCAGAATGAATTACATGTCTCTGGAGAGTTGGCCATAGCTAACATTAATAAACTAAGTCATTTTTGTATACATTTTATACATATTAACTCACGAGATCTTCATAACAAATAATTGTGATAGAAACTCTTATTAGCATCCTTCTTTTGTAGTTGAAGAAACCAGGCCTGGAAGACTGGCTTTGAGATTTACAGAGGCCACACCCATTCAGTGGCATAAAAAAGACCAAAAGCCAGCTCTGGGCTGAGCTCTTAAGTGCTGGGCCAGCCTGGAGTCTTGAAGGAAGACTTGCCAGGAAGAAAGGACATGGGCTAGACAAAATGAAGTCAGGAATTGGATAACCAAGGGAGGGAAGTAAATGTGCCTCAAAACATGGAAAATTCAGACATGGAAAAAGACTCAGGAAGTTGCAGCCTTTATTCTCAAGTTCAGCAATGGCTAAACTTTGCTATTACATCACTTCTGCAATAGTTATTAAGCCTCAGAATAATAGAATGAGAATATATGACCATGTTAAAATTCATAACAGGACCAATTCCAGGAGGACACAGAAATGCTTCCTAGACTCCCACCATGCAACGAACCAGGTTCATGCTTAGGGACATCAAAGATAAGAGAACAGTAGTCATACTGTATCTTAGCCATTGGTGCATGGAAAGAGAAAGTCAGCCTGAACTGTAAGAGAGTAGCTAAAATTGTTCTTTGATAGAGAAATGATTAAAGGAAAACTAATTTTAGAACATACATATAATATCTAAGAAAAGCAGGGTGAAACATCAAATAATCTAATGAGTTGGGCTACCCTGTCTCTTCTTGTTATTGTCTACAATTTGACCATTTGATGATACTTTTATTGACATTAAACTTGGGTATTAATGAGCCTCAGCAGAGGAGTTACAGAATGTCTAGGGAAGAGACTTCTGGGGAACAATTGCTCTGGATAGAGGACTGCACAGGGCACTGGTCCAAAGATCTGTTTGGAGAGGAAGTGCACTGTTTGAATTAAGTGCAGGCATGTTATTATTGGAGACAGTTTGAGGATGAGGAACATTTACTTCCCAAACTACCCTTGTTGCTGCCCTGATTCCACACAGCAGAGAGGCATCTTTAGTTTCCTGACCACAACTTCCAAACTGTTTCAAAGATGGATAGTACAGCCTAAGGACAACATACAGTAGCCACATTTTTGGAGCAGCCATCTCAGTGTTTTTGGTTGTGCATAATTTGCTAATGTCAATTTTGAATGCAATACACAAACGACATTGTGCAGAACTAAACAACCTATGGTCCATCATAACCAAAGTGGACAAATTTACTCACTAATGCACCTATCAATGCCTGTTAGAACCCAATTCTTGTCTGAATATTGGCTTCTAATGAGAGTAATAGATGAGGGTTGGAGATATGGCTTAGTGGTTAAGAGCATTGGCTACTCTTCCAGAGGATCTAGGTTCACTTGGTGGCTCACAATCCAAGTTTCAGGAGATTCAGTGCCATCAGAGCACTGTACTCACACAATGCATAGATATATGCAAGAAAAATAACTATACACTAAAAATAATTCAAAAACCTTTTAAAGCTAGAATAGCTAAGACATTAGAAACAATAGCCTCATGAAAGTTATAATTTCATTACCACTAATTTGCAGCTGTGTCTTAAAGCCTAGTGTATATTAGTTAAAATTTCCTTCATAATCAAGATAGTAGATTACTTCTCCTGAGCAGTTATTTAAGAGCGCCTATATCATTGCCTATCCTATCTTACAATAAAACTTCTACACATCATGAAATTTCATAATTATATATTATGGTGTCGTCTTTAAGGTTTCTATTGCTGTGAAGAGACACCATGACCACATCAACTCTTATAAAGGTAAACATTTAATTGGGGTGGCTTATAGTTTAGAGGTTTAGTCCACTATTGTCATGGAGACATGGTGGCACACAGAGAGACATGGTGCTAGAAAAGAAGCTGGGAGTTCTATATCTTGATCAACAGGAAACAGAAAAGAGTCTGTGTCTACATTGAGAGTAGTTTGAGCATAGGAGACCTCAAGCCCGCCCCCACAGTGACACACTTCCTCCAACAAAGCCATACCTACTCCAACAAAGCCACACCTCCTAATAGTGCCACTCCCTATGAGTTTATGGGGACCAATTACATTCAAACAACCACATTCCAACTTCTTGCCTCCATAAGCTTGTAACAATATCATAATACAAACTGCATTTTGTCCAACTTCAAAAGCCCCCATAGTCAATTACAGTTTCAACAATGTTTAAAAGTACAATATTCAACATCTCTTCTGATATTCATAAAATATCTTAACTATAATCCCTATAAAGTCAAACTCACAAATCAGACCACATTCTTCCAACATATAACGGCACAGGATATACATTACCATTCCAAAACATAGGAAAGGGAGCATAGTGAGGAAATAGTGGGCTATCTCAAGATCGAAAACCAGCTGGGCAAACTCCAAACTCTGCATCTCCATGCCTGATGTCAAAACGCTCTTCACATCTCCAACCCCTCTTAGTTTTGTTGACTGAAATGCACATATTTCTCTTGGGCTGGTTCCACTCCCTGTTAGCAGCTTTCCTCAGCAGGTATCTGGCATCTCCAACATCTTGGGATTTCCAAAGCAATCCAGGTTTAACCTTCACAACTTCATACAGTGGCCTCTCTGGCACTCCATTTAAGGAAACCCCTGAAATGCCTAGCCTCAGAGGGTTTCCTTAGCCACAGAGAAAGGTTCCATAACCCCTTTTGATGGGAGATGTCATTCTGTATATGTTTCTCATACTGGTTAATGAAAAAAGCACTGTTGGCCAATAGGAAAGGAAGATAGGAGGGACTAGAAGAGGAGGAGTCAAGATGGAGAGTCTGGAGAGAGCTGGACGCCAGCCGGCTCTCCGAGAGTAAGAAGAGACCACGTGGAAATACATAGATTAGCAGAAATGGGTTAATACTTAAGACAGAGCTAGCCGATAAGAAACAAGTAACTGGCCAACAGCATAATATCAAATACAGAATCTCTGTGTGTTATTTGGGGCTGGCGTGGTGACGGGACAAGACCGGCGGCGGGAGGAAAAGCCTTACTCCTTACACCCTTTCTTCTATCCTTGACTCTAAGCAGAACCACATGTCTGAAGTTTTCAAGTTCTGTTGCTTGCTGGAGCTGGAAAATGACATAGCCCCTTGTTTAATTACATCTTCACCAGCTTCCTATTTTCCATGGTTTTCTTCACTGCCTAAGCTTGGCTGTCTTGAAATTGAATCTGTAGACAAGGTTGGCCTCAAACTCAGAGATCCACCCGGATCTGCCTGTGGAGTACTGAGATTACAGAAATGCACCACCACACCCAGCTAGCTCTCAGTTTCCAGGAGAAACTAGCATGTGGGATAAAATGGCTTTATTTGAAGATATACTCATCAGAAACCTCAGTTGTTAAATGTAGACTCTCTGAACTTTGATTTCCTTATTACATGTGGAAGACATACAGCTGCATTCAAATACTTCCTCTCCAAGTCTACCTAGTATGGCTCACCTGTCCTGTTACCACTTTTGTCTATTGCCCTCACATTGCCCCTTACCCTAACCCACTTTGCTTTACTCTTGACCATTACCCAGCTTTCACAGGCCCACATCAGAGCTCTGCAAAAGGCTGATCTCATGATGCCACACTTGAATGACCTTGGGTGGCCTAGGTACTAATCTCAGCTGAGTCTCCCTGGTGGCTCTGCGGTCTTTCTGAGATTCTCTTGCAGCATGCTTTCAATCCCCACAGTGCCTACTCATGGAACTCTCGCTTCACTTCACAAATCTCCTTGCCGCCTTACAACCCCCTTCCATGAGAGACACACTCAACTGAACAACTCAAACAGAAGCTCCCTCAAAGCCATATGACGCTTTCTGTAAAGCAACTTGCTTTGTTGTCTTTCTCTCTCATCCCCTGTTTTAGCAGCTGCTCCCAATGGACAAGGTCCAGAAAGTTGCATTGTCCACCTCTGCTGCAGGTCCCATCCCCTCCCACACATGTCCAGGATCTTTTTACTATTTCTGCTCACACACACATGTCTAGGGTCTTTCTCCTGTTTCTGCTCATCCCACACATGTCCTGGTCCTAGGTGGTTCTCTCTCCTATTTCTCCTCACTCATGTCGTTGACTGCCCTTTTTAGGTTCATCTTAATAAACATGAAAATGCCCAAGATTTTCCTTCCTTAAAAACAAACCATTAAACTCTCATCCTCAGCTTCCTGGGCCACCAGCCTCTGCTTCTGTAGACGCTCCTCTCTAGTTCCCCGCCTCTCCAGGGCAGTTCCCGTCTCCACAGCTCACCTGAAAGTGTTGGGCAGATGGAAATACCTTTGGATGATAAAATAAAATTAAATATACAAGGCTATTTTCATATTTTTGTTATCTATAAGATTCCAAATGACTAGGAGTTTTCCATATGGCATGTGATGATGATATGACTTCTGGAGGACAACTTGTAATGAATAATTTTGGATGATGTTAAAAAAAAAGCAAAGAATAGAAATTTTTAATAGATGAGGTTTTGGCTGAAAAATGGCCCAGTGATTAGAAACCAGTTAGAGATAAGTGTTGATTTCTGATTGGGAAGAGCTGTAGAAAAGATGTCTTCTCCAGCAAGGGCACTGATTACTCAGATACACCTTCAGTATTCTCACTCTCTTCCCCTCCCCTTCCCCCTCTCAATAAATAAGATAAGGCTAAATTTTGGGGGTAAATAGGAAGGCTTTGCTGCATCCCTCTAAATGATAACTCAGTGCTACTTATTGTGGCTGTATCCAGACAGCATCTTTCCTGTGGTCACGTGTTCTTGAACATCAAGCTTCCTGAGGAAGTCATACTGGGTTTAATAAGGAGCCCCACACACTTCCCATTTTGTTCTCAAAAGAAAATCTCGCCTTTTTTTTTTTTTTTTTTTTTTTTTTTTTGCTTTGCTTGGACAATGGCATTGACTTGCTTTATGCCAAATGTGGCCTTTTCAAGTCAGTCCAACTCCTTTTTATTATCTCAGCATATTTATTCTTTCACACATGATCCTTCTTAAGCTTGGAGGGTAGCGGTGCACTGTTGCTGTCTTCAAAGAACCACAAAGGGTGGCACCCTTTGGTTTTAAAAATAATAATAATAAAGGCACAACAAATAACAAAAGCCAATGTCTTGTGAAATGGTGGCACAATGCCCTAGGTGGCCACAAACATAACTTCCTCCTCCTGTCTTACCAGAGTCACTTGGTATTTTAGAGGCACCTGCTGACAGTGTCAGCTGCCAGAATACTGCTGGCACCACATGGCACAAAGTAACAAAAGAGCAAACACAGGGTTCTGTTGGCAGGGCCACCAGGCAGGCTGCCACCATGAATGCACAAAGAGCAGCCACACCATCTACAGACTGCTGTGTCCCCCAAAAGATCGTGCTCAACCGCGCAGCCCTTCCTCCTCAAGCCCTGCCCTATCTCTGTGAGAGGGAAATCCAGTCTAGCAGCAGACACGATCTGGGTGGTTCAACATGACCTGGGAGAGTACAGACACCCTTAGAAGGTGGGCATGAGCATTCCAAAGAAATGCAGTTGAAATTGAACTAGATGCTTAGCCCAGGAACTAGGACTCTTTTCTAGACAAGATGCCAGTTGATTACTTGTTTGGTTTTGGTATTTTCTTTTATAGTCTCTGTCATATTTGTACCCAACAATTACCATCTTCCCCATGACAACATAATCTCAAATTGATATGGCCAAAATAAAAAGCTACTCTGTTTTGAAATGAGACTTTGAAACACACAGGGTTCAAATGACTAAACTGGTGATTTTTGAGCAATTTCACAGTTAGAAATATAACCACTGCCTCATCCTGGAGCTGTCAAAGCACAAACACAGACCACCAATGGCTTACCAGAGTTCTCCTTACTCAGGGTTCCATGGAGAAGGGTAAAGAGAAGGATGCAGCAAGACAGTCATGAAGACAAGCATGTATGTATCCTAGGCCCTCAAGAGGCTAAGGCTGCAAGATCTCAAGTTCAAGGCCAGTCTTATCTCAAAAAACAAAATACTATATTCTTAAAAAGATATGTTTATTTC
The DNA here is from genome assembly GCF_943737965.1 of Phodopus roborovskii. NCBI lineage: Eukaryota > Metazoa > Chordata > Mammalia > Rodentia > Cricetidae > Phodopus > Phodopus roborovskii. Next base: position 17,549,784 of record NW_026126549.1, on the reverse strand, counting down.
ATGTTTTTCAGGAGTAGAAATAACTCCATTAAAATTTAAATTCATAAAATAAACACATGTAATGTCCAATAACCCATTAACATGTTACTTTTTTCTTATTCTTTTTGATTCTTCTCTCATACAATACAGCCTGACTGCAGTTTCCTCTCCCTCCACTCCTCTAAGTACCCATCCCCACCTCTTCTGTCCCTCAGATCCACTCCTCCTTCAATTTCCCCCTCCATTTTCCTTCAGAGAAGAGCAGTCTTCCAGGGATATCAACCATGGCATAACAAGTTACAATAAGACTAGCCACAAACCCTCATATCAGGGTTAGGTGAGGCAACCCAGTAGAAAGAAAAGGGTCTCAAGGACATGCAAAAGAGTAAGAGACACTGCCACTGTTAGGAATGCCACAAAAACATGAAGCTAACAATGATGACATGTTTGCAGAGGGCTTAGTGCAGCCCCATGCAGGGTCTGGGGTTGGGACTTCAGTCTCTGTGAGCCCCCATTGGGTCCTGCTTAGTGGATTCTGTGAACCTCGTTCTCCTGGTGCCCTCGACCCCTCTGGCTCCTACAATTCTTACCCATCTTCTTCCACAGAGTTCTCTGATCTCTGAAGGGGAGGTCCAGATAGGGATCTCCAATTTGGACTCTCTCTTTTCCACCTAATGCATAATAAACTTGTTTCTAATGTGCTAAAAATGCATACATTACAATAAGCATGAGTCATGTTTGTACACTATTTTTAACCTCTTATAACACAGAGAGTGCTTGCAAAGCTGTTGGCATTAGAAAAGAGGAAATGTGAAAGAAGGGCTGGAGAAGTGACTGAGTAGCAAAGAGTGCTTACTGCTTTCCCAACAGACCCAAATTCAGTTCCCACACTCACATTGGGTAGCTCACCACAGCTCCGGCTCCAGGGGATCCAATGTCCCCCTTAGGCTCCCATAGGCACAGTGCACAGATGTGGCAAGCACACAGACACATGTGAATAAAAAAAAAATTTTAAAAACTTGAAAAGGAGGGGAGAAGGAGAGTCCTTAAGTAGGATCAGGTGACATGCTTCACTGCTGGTTAAAGCATCACACTAACCCCGGCTAAGTGGAAATGATAGTAAAGCTAACAGTGGTTCAAAGTCCCTGGGGAAAAAAACACGTCAGCAAAAGATGAAAGACAGTTTCTTGGCTAAAACACAGCCCAAGAAATTAAAGTAATGAAGCAGAGAGTGCACACGGTCACAGATGCCACAAGGCTCAGATCCTCATATTTGCGGGTAGGGAGGGATAGCATGTCCAGGAAGAACTGATGTCAACAGGTCTCAAACATTAAGAGTCATCGATGGCTGCCTCTGTCTCTTGTCTGGAGAATAAGGGGCTAGCCAGGTTGCACTTAAGATATATCCCAAGTTTTAAGACACATCTAGATTGGGAGGTCTTGTCATTTTCAAATCTGTTGTCACATTCCTTGATCAGCTAGCTTGAAGTTGTCTAATATTCACTACATTTAAATTTATAAATGACTTGCCAATATCTAAAAACATTTTTAAAAAAGCTATGAAACACCCCCCTTAACATACAATGAGTTACATTGTATATTTTATGGTGGGAGAGACTTGGTACAAAAAAAAAATCATCTTGTCTTAAAAAAATTACTAGGAATTTCAAGTTGGGTGACGTTGAATATTGCACCAAATGTGGGCCCTTCTGAGTGTGAGCCTTATGCCCCTACACAGGTCATGTGCTCAAGAAACAAACCTCTTTGGAAAAGAAGAAAGTGGCAATGTGCCCCACACACTCAGACAAAATTCAGTGGAAGCTTGGTAGTAACTGTTATGTCACTGCAGCCGCCTTCACTCACTTCACTGAGGCCAAGTGTCAATCAACATTTGTCACTGTGTTTGCTCGGTTGATTTTTTTTTCCACCACAGCTTCATTGAGCTCCTCTCCACAATCTTCTGTAGAAATCAGAGCTATGCCCCCTGGGGCACAGGTCAACACAGTGCAGACTATGACATGCTTTCCCATCGTTGACTGGGACACAGACCAGGCTCCCAGGATTTGTTACTAATTCCTTATTTCAAGATGGTGCAGCTAAGGGTGGAAACAGGTTAAACAGGCAGCTTAGATGACCCACAAGGTTTTCTCCATCTCTCCTTCAATGGGAATGTAAGGAATGCTGCAAGACTAAGACCTGGTAGAAGCCCTTCTTCACTCTAGAATTTGAATCTATTGTGTGAAAGTGTGATAAGTTCTGTTCCAAAATCCAAGCCCAACCAATCCAACAAAAACACCACTCAGAAATAAACACCAAACCAAACCAAAGTGTAGGCAGATGCTCTTCCTTAAAACCTTTAAGAATAGACATGTTACTTTGTTAGGAATGATGTGCTGAACCTTTGCTATATGACCTGCAGTAGCATTAACAATTGGGTGATCAAGCTCAAAATCTTTCTATCTATAACCTCTTTCTTCTCTTCCTTTCCAAGGCTTGACATTAGCCAACATTGGCCTTGAACTCATAGCAATATCCCTGCCTCAGCCTCCCAAATATTGGGATTCCAGGGGTGCACTGCTGCACCTGATGTTTCTGCATGTTGTTGGGCATCAAAACTCGTGATAAGTTTGACATTTATTTCCTCCCCTGATGTGACTAACACTCTACACTACAAAGCTGCTTTTCGTGCTATGAGTACATACAAATGGAAGGCTTAGTTTTTGCCAACAGTTCCCTTTCCCCTTTGTTTGACCTGATGTGGTTCCTGGCACCAGAGAATATTTCATTTTCCTGGGCAGTCTCCGGCCAGGTCTTATTTCTATACAAACCCTGAGAAGGTTCAACACTCAACGTTCTGGTTGACTCACTCTGCCAAATGTCTCCCACTTGGTCAACATACTTTACTCAGTTCCTAGCTATAGCTTTCGCCAGGGCTTTCAACTTAAGAACACACATGGTAAATATTTGGTAGGTTCTATACACCTCAGTAAATAAAAACATAAAACACTTAGCCCTTAAAGTGAATAATATAATGACACCCACTGCTTTTTAGTGCCTTGAAGCTTTTGCCATTAAACTTTCACTACTGGGAAGCTGTCACTCAATCACAAAAGATCAAAAACAAAGTGCTTCAGGAAAGTCATCAACTCTGTGAAACCTCACAATAGTTCAGGGAATGTGAAATGGTTCAACAAAAAGAATTTTAGCATATCTTTGTTCATGCATGTATGTTTAATCTGTTCTGTGGTTATCTATGCAGAGACCTTTGGCATCCACCTTTATTTGTTGGTCGGTTGGAACATGTATAGAGTCCGCAGACCTGTTTCTTCTTTGTGCATCTTGCCTTGGGCTGCAGAGCTCTGTGTGTTGTATTTACTCGGTAGGCATTCAGGACAAATGGACAAATAGAGTGACTGCAATACTTGAGCCACTCAACTCCAAACTCCCTTCCTCTTCCACTTGTTCTCTCGCAACCCGAACACTTGAGCCATTAAGCAAGTTATGAGGGTGCTACGTGTAAGAGCCCTATGCATCACTGCTGCTCAAGACTTTGCTCCTGATGGTTTTTAAATGCAGGTGGCAGTCTTGCCTTCCAGTCTTCATGTGGAGAGTCACTCTCCCCTAGTGTTCAAATACCTTCCCTGGTATTCCTCTCAAATCACCCCCCCACACACACACAGAGATTTACCCCTGCTCTATTATAGCCTTAAGTCTTTAGTAATGGCTCATAATTGTGAGGTATTTGCTGTTGTGAATACTTGTAAGGATGAAGATTTTAAAGTTTAATTCTCAGAAACTCCTATGAACTAGGTACAACTATCACTATACTACATTCTTTTCCTGACACATTTTTTTTAATCTCTGAAATAAGAATGGAGCTTCAGAATGGAGTATGGGAAACATCAAAACAAACAAAACAAAACAAAAGCCCCACTATCTGTATAGTCACTGAAATAATGGCGACTATGTCTTACAGCCACTGGATTTGATGAGATATGGTGACCTCATCCAACAAACAAAGATAAAAAGAGATGTCAACCTAAGATGAGAAAGCCAACAGATTTCACAGCCCATCTGAACACTACCTGTAATGTGGTACAATGGTCCTCAACATTTCTTCCTTCTGTAATTTCCTTTCCATGTTTAAGTGTGTTAATGTAAAGCAAATGATCATTTTCTTTTGTGACTTGAAAGCTTGTGAATATTTACTGTAAATATCTAGAAAACAGATTTGAGGAAACACAAACATCCAACTCATCTTAAATCTTACTGAGCTATCACTGCCACGAAGGCCTTGCTGTTTGCTTCCCAACTTTCCCCCTTATGATAGCGAAGCACTTAAGTCTCTCAGTTTAAAATATTTATTTCCCTTTCTCATCTTCTTTCTCAACAACATACACTGAACTTCTTACCCAAGTGTATGAGGACTCAGTGTATAAAGACCCAGAGGAACATTCCCTTTCTGGAGTCTCTTGCATGTTCTGATATGTCAGTGACATTGGGAGCACATGGAAATGGGATCTTATCTCCCCTCTTCATTTACTACTCCTGATTCCTTCCCTGTGGTATTACAGATTTGGAGAGAACAGGATTTCAATGCCCATATACTTCCTGTTGTGTAAGCCATACTATATTTTAACACTCAGACTGTATCCAAGTTGTCACTCAGCACATGTGATGGGATTCCAAGAACAACTAACCTTCATTTTAGGCTGTCAGGTCCAGCTCATCAGTAGAATTAAGAATGTCTCCCACACAGAAGGACGACTGCTATCAGATTGGGAACATTCACCTGATAGAACCACAGCTTCCTGTGGCACTGCCCCTGGGCACTTCTCAGCTTCTAAGTTTGCCAGCAAAGGTCCTGACTGTCATATGCTTGAAGTTGAGTTCCCTTTGCATTTTAGAGTTCTGCTCACACCTTTAGGTGGGTGCGACTTTCTTAGCAATGAGTTGCAGAGTGGGGACACAGAGACCATAGTGACAGAAGGCCAGGACTTTGATGGTTTTTAAAATATAAACCTTTTCCGGCTTTTGAGTTTTCAGTTTTTCTGGCTCTTGAGTTTCTTACTCTCCTTTTCCTTTTCCTTCTTTGCAGTAACCGCCACAGCAGAGTTCAGTCATACAGTACTGCACTGTGGACTGAAGAAAAGCAAGTTTTGGAGAGCCCATGAGAAGGCTGTTCACATTCCCGACAGCTCATCTACTAATCCCCAGAAAGTTATGTGTACATAGTTCACCTTCCCAAAATAACCGTTCTTGATGGTGGCTTTTATTTCCTGGGTACATTCATGTTTACTGTTGTGATTAAAATGACTTGAGAATTAATGACTGAAGATGAGAGGATATTTTCTCAGAGCCACCAATTAAAACTTTTTGATAGCATTGTTCAGTTTCAGATGAAATAAATCTGGAACTCTCTAGCCATAACTTAGCCTTCTCTAAGTCAAACAGTAGCACTCCATTGTCTGCCTTGTCCTTGTCTCAACCTACTTACTGAAGGTTGAGCGTACATGTGACAGACACTACTATCCTAGGTGCCTTATGTGAGATGATGCCTTGGCTTCTCCAGAGGCCACAGAGAAAGAGAGAAAGGGGTAGTTATCAAGGGGAAGATGCAGCTGCTTACTTACATTGTATTTGAGATGAGCACCCAGTGGGCAGCACAGAGTTGTAGGACTAATACTAAAGATGCCACATTTCAGAAACTTTGGTATGGTCCATGGCCCAATTCTTAGTTTTTCTCTCTATGAAACCTTGAACACCTTCTGTTTGAGTAATAGACACTGTTTTCCAGGAGACTGTCAGGCATCTTTGAAGTACAGCTCTTGTATGTAAGCATCTGTATTCCAAAAAAAGTAGGAGATCCCTCCGCTGTTACCATAACCTGAAGCCTCCTGACGAGGGCCATGAGACACCAGCATTAAAGGAAGAAAACAGACTGTGAATGTGGGTTAGGAATTTGCCTCTGGAAAAAGGGTGAAAGTAAGATGCTGGGAGAGTTCTCAAAGGAGGAAATCTTAGAAAGAGCAACTTGGAAGATTTGGGGTTGATTGCAGAACCATCTGGGATATTTCCTAATGAGGAAGACAGATCAATTTTCTACCTAACATTTCAATTTCATTAAATTCATCATCTACTTGAGAATCCTTCTGCATTTCTTGTGGAGTAAGACATGTTACTTATGTGAATATATACCATAGGGCTGAAGAGAAAAACAAATAGCCAACTTTTTGTCATGTTTATATAATATTTTAGGCATGGATGCTATTTTATTTCTTCTCTCAAGTTAATATGCTTTCGGAGATAGTAAACTCTAGCTGAAGAGACAGCCAAATATTTTAAATATATAATGTTAGCTTTCTCAAATCAAGGTTCATAAAAAAATCTGATTTTTTTTTCTGTTTAAAAAATGTCCCTTTAAGTTAATGGCTTGCTTAGCAATACATTTGCCATGTCTTTCTGCTGTGTAGTTGTCTTCTCTTCCCTCCTCAGGTGACAACATTCTCACAGGATCAGGAGCTCACATCTGTTTTGTCTGTACTGGAGAGCAAGCAATTAGCCACTGACCCTTAGGAATACCATCCGAGTCTGCCTGGGAGGACACTTGTTTACACACAACACTTACTCATCAAAAATTTCTCCTGGCAAGGATTTTGGATTGTTGCAATTTCAGATGCTTGCCTGAAAAAATACTACGGTTGACTTGTGAAAGTGTAGACACCGCATGCTTTATCAAGTTTGTACAGGCACCACAATAAGTGAGGCTGAAGTCTTGCTTCTTATCACAGGGGAGGGAAACTTCATTTTCCTCTACTTAGGAGCTGACTGCCATCTGCCTCATACATGTGCATGGGATTCCTCAGGGACCAGGTTCCCTCAGGGATGGCACAACCTGAGCTTCTATTGTTTCTTAGCGAAAGAACAAAAGGAGGGGGGCATTTCCTGTGTTTTCTAAGGAAGTTAAAAGATGAGGGGAAGTGAACGTGAGTTTCTAGGGCTTTGAACTGCGGGAATGTAGGCACAGTCATCTCACTGTATCTCTGAGCTCTGTCCCAAAGAATGTGGCTAACCTTGGAGCAAAACTATCTGGGAAACCCTATACCTGTGCTAAACATGTATGGACATTTGATCTCTTTGTCCCATCCCCCAAACAGTACAGACAATAACCACACAGCATGTACCACCGTGTTCAGTATAGCATAGAGAAGTTTTAAAGTACAGGAAACCTGTGTGCAGGTTACATGTGCAATACTACACCGTTTCATATAAAGGGCTTTAATCAGCCCTGGCTTTGGTTACTTTCCAAAGGTCTAGGAGAAGTCTGCTCTCCAAAACACAGCTGTGTGGAGGGAGCGCTAATGGAAGATAAAGTGTAGCTGGCAAAGTTAGTTATGTTGATTCATCTCCTGCTGGCTCTAGCTTGACTCAGGTGATCTCCAGTGACTAACCTGTTTTCTTCCAAAGAGGAAGGAAGGGCACCTTTCAATATTTATGCCCTGCTTTTAGTAAAATAGGGGAGAGAATGGGATGCTTTTTCTTTTATTGTCCATTATTTCTAAATTCTCTTCAACAAAATAGTCCTTATGTGAAAGGACATGATGGAATATTTTTATTATGATGATTTCTGCTTTTCTTTAAATACAAATATTTATTTTTTATTTGGAGGATGCATGTTAGTGCATGTGTGGGTATGAGCACATGAGTGTTCATAGAAGGCAGAGGAAGGTATTGGAACCCCTGGAGTTACAGGTCATTGTGAGTCACCCACAGGCGTGCTAGGAATTCACCTGAGGTCATCTGTAAGAGCAGAAAGAGCTCCTGGCTGCTGAACCATCTTTCCAATCCTCCATGATATCCATCCTCTTAAATCAGCCTCTGGTTAACTTTCTTTTAACCATAGATGCATTATCAACACTGAATAATTGTTGGCATGAGAAAGAATAGAATTTTTCAAGTTTCTTCTCCCTGCTGGAAACCAAGACATGTCCTGAGAGACAGACTTCCAGTTCACTACTTTCAGTTGCTGTTTGTTTGTCCTCTTGTTTGGAAACAGGGATTCATCATGTAACCCAGGCTGGCCCAAAATTTGTGATACTCTTGCTTTAGCCTTCAGAATTCTGGGACTACAAGAGCATGCCCATACTTGGATCAAGCATCATTATTTGTATATAGTTCACTTTACCCTACTGTTGTTCACTTCCGAGGTCTGGTCTTGTGTAACTGAAAAATTAGCTTTTGACTCCAGAGGCACAAACAATAGATCATCCACAGAAACGTGGGTTTGTAGCACTGGAACTCTTTGAAGGACCAGAGATGTCATGTTTTACTTTAGTAAAGGGAAAATGTAATTAAAGCCTTCTGTGTAGAGAATCACACAGTTTGAAACAGTTGGTATGTGTATGGGCATATGATCTGTGCAGAGTAAAGGCCTCTGCCTTCATAGTGTGAAGGGAAGCAGGAACGAATGTCTGGAACAAGTTCAAGGCAGTATGCATTTACTTGGCTCTGAATGTGTGCTCATTAGAGAGTGAACTAGAAGCAAATTAACCTGGAAAGTGAACACATAAAAGTATTCTAATAAAATAATATTTATTTTAATACAGTAATTTAAATAATAGAATAGAGGTATGGGTTACCTACTAGGGCAGAATTAATCAGCTGATAGCATGCTATTAGGTCACTGGTGAACCATAACAAGAGACTGCTGATGGAAGAAAGGTTCATGACAGTGTTCACACGTAAGATCAGAAAATGGGAAGGGAAAAGAATAAAATCATCTCTGAAGAAGGCCAAGCATTTAATATGCTTGCAACCAGTATTTACCTGCACAAATTCCATAACCCTATAGAAAATTCTATTCCTGAGCTTACTTGAGAACAGATGGTAAGCTTAGTTTTCTGTACAGTTCCGACAATTAGGAGATTTGAACTCTCTAACAGCCCTCAGAACTTAGCTAATGCCTGATGAAAAACGACATGATTCAAAGATGCCTAGGCTGTAGTGGATTTTATTTCATTCAGCCTTGTTGGGTTTTGCTAGATATGAACAGGACATAAACATATAATCTGGGGTTTGATGGTTTGATTCAAAGTCCATATTGATTACAGTAATATACATAAATGGGTTGTGCATATATACTCACACATGCATATTATACATAAGCATGCATGTATAGCATAAACATTCAGTATCAAATTTGAAATCTACTTTGCTCCATTCTTTTTCAGTGTGTACTGACTGCACAAAGTAGCAGTTCTCATTGTAATATATTTATAAATGCATAAAATCTACTTTGAATTTACTTGCCCATAATTTGCTTCAAATTTCTTTTGTGATATTTTCATTTTTGTTTTCAAAAAAGATTCTGTCATTCTACATTTTTCTCATTGGTTCTTTGACATGTCCCTTTACTACAGCGCATTTCATGACTTTGCTAATCAATATGGTTTTATGAAAGTTCACATCAGTGTCTTGAGTACTGACTCTATCTTCAGGCATAGTTCTCCTGGTGAAGGAGTTTCCACAGTAGCCCCACCACACCACACCCCCATTACCTGCAGTTCCATTTTCCTGATTCAATTACCCACAGTTACCAGAGCTCAGCTTCTGTCCAAAGAACCAAGTGAAAAATTTCCCAAAGGAAGGCCCTTGAGTTTCAAATTGTGTAACATTTTGGGTAGCAGGATGAACCCACACCCTATCCTGTTCTATCCTGTGGGGGGGAGGGAACCACCCCTCTATCTACTGTGTCCATGCTAAGCAGGTACACAACCACAATGACTTAGCAGCTGTCACAGTGGTCAGGGCTGCTGTCACAGTGCCAGGCATATTCAAGTATCCTTTATTTTACTGAGTAATAGCCCCAAAGCCTAAGTGTAGTGGTGCTGGAAAATCTATTGTAGTATATCATGATATTTGTCTATTTCATTATTACCTACTGATACAGAACTGTCAGTCTGCTGACTTTGTTTCTCTTATTTGCCATGGCTTGGTTCCATGGATTTCCATGTGAATTTTATAATAACCTTAACAATCTCTTCTAAGAAGCCAGCTGAGACTTTGCTATCATATGCACTGAATGTATTGTTAAATTTGGATTGTATCAGTGTCTTAACAGAATCAACAAATTTGATGCAGGAGGGTAAGATAACTTTCGATTTGTTTAGGTCCTGGACCCCTTACAATATAGATTTTTATTTAGGCTGGGGTTAATATTCTAAATTTGTATCAGATATTCCAAGCAACAATAATCTGAAAGGTTGAGGCCATTCCTTACCAGGGTTTGGAGGCAGGAAGACCAGGAGGTCAATGCCAGTCTAGGCAACATAGGAAGAGCCTACTTCAAAAACAGTTACAAAATTTCAAAGAGTTATACATGTACAGGCAATAAGAAGAGCTGAATGTTCAAGTGAATCAAGAACTAATTGCATTCCACCAGACAGCTCATTTGCATTTCTGTGGGCCTATATTTACATTCCATTCGCTTCCTACAATGTACAATTATAAAGCAGCTCAAAGTCAATGAGATAGCCTACTCAAAAGGACACCCAGGAAACTTTTTAAAAAATCTTTCACAAGTTTTTGTGAAACATAAAAGACCTCTTCTTAATTCCCACGGGAAACCAAACCAGCACGAAGAGCACAAATGCACTGTGTGGCCGAAATGAACATTTCTACTTGGGAAAATCAATATATATGTTTTCCCTCTCTCTCTCTCTCTCTGAATTCTATTTTTCCTATTATTACTTGGGAAGTTATGGACTTATTTCCTGTATTTTTGTTAGCTTTTATATTTTAACAGGTTCATCTGAACAAAGTCTGAAACAAATCAGCATCTTTACATACTAAATCACATGTCCCTGAAACATTGTAATTCTTGGCTCAAATCTGTTCTTAGTTTCCATTCATGCCCAGACTGTCTAAAAGGCTAAATTAATTAGGGCTTAATCTGGAACCAATTTTTTGCCTCAATAGACTTTAAACCTACAGGGAAGCTGAAGCAAAGTCTTGATGAACACCCGGGGACCCTTTACTTCCATTCCTCAACAGTTGACATCTTGTGGCCTGTGCTTTCCTTCTCCCAGGTTCACACCACATCTTACGACCCATGAGTCTTAAGCCCACTGGCATGCCCCTATGAAATAATGACCTTCTTTAAAAGGGTACCGTGCCATCATCAAATCTGAGAAATTATGACTAGGACACGAACATTGTCTGCTCTCCAGGCCCTCACCTAATCTCTTCAATGGTACTTAAGACTTTCGATTTAAATCCATCAGCTGGATTTTAATCTCACATTGTTTCAGTTTTCTTTGGGGTGTGTTTATGTGTGTGTGAGTGTATGTGTTTCCATGTGCAGGTATGTGCATGCTCACGTGTATGACTTGCATGTGGAAGCTAGAAAACAAACTGGGATGTTACTCACCCCACCCCCTTTTTCAGACAAAGCCTCTCACTGGCCTGGAAACCACCACTTCACTATGCTGGCTCTCTAGTGCTAGGAATCCACCTGTCCACACCTTTCCTAGCACAGAGATCATAAGACTTTATCATCACACTTAGGTCCTTGGACTTGTAAGGCAAGTGCTTTACCTAGTGAGCTACCTCCCAGCTCCAGCTTTTTGCATCTGGACTCGGCCTTTTATTTTCTTTCATAAACTCCACCCTTCTTTTCTGTAGTCCATTGCAGTAGCGCTGGACTTAGGTAAGTTTTGTTAATTTCTTAGGTTTGGTATATACTACATTATACATCACATAGACTTAGCATCCCTAAGCAGAGCATGCCTAGGATTTTAATTTCTTGTAGCTGATTACAACTCAATACTCTAATCTGGGTAGATAAATATGTCCTTCCAGTTATCACAGGCATTTTTCCTTTCTGTTCCATTGTGCAGCAATCTCTCTGAGCTCCATATTTACATGACACTCCATTCCAAGTTCTCTGTCTTCACATCCCACAGGCTAGTTTTGTTTCCCCATGTACTACTCCAAGCTTCCACTACTGATCAATGATGTACTCTTGATTTCCCATCAGCATTCTTCTCTTGAGTGAGTCTTCTTGCCTGCAATAGAAGAATTACCTTTTCCTTGTTTTAATCTATATTATGTATTTAAGATTCTCCCCCCCCAGGAAAAGAGAATAATATATCATCTAATATCTCCATGTCTTTGCAGTAGCTTGAGAGAATTCCTGTGTGCTAGATGTCTCTCAAACTTCTGGAAGTTCAGAGTCACTGTTGCATGCTACTTTGCTTTGTAGTAGGCTAGGTAGATAGAATCCATGTCTGTGTAAGTGACAATGACCATTTTGACTACTCATATATGTCTTATAGTGAAGAGAAATTGCTAGAAAAGCTAGAGTTGCAATGTGACAAGTGCTAACCACGAGGAAGAATGCCAAAGGTAGTTTCAACCAGTGTTCTGTGATCCTGAAATTTTACTCTTAGGAATGACTTCTAAATGTTTAGTTTTCATTTTTTAAAGAGAATGGTATCATAATTAATAGCTAGCCCCTCAGTAGATTTTCACTGCCACCATCCAATTATTTTCTAGTAAGTAGTTGCTAGGAAAAAAGTACAATGCAAACATTTAATTTTGAGGAGAAGAAAGTCATATGAGAAGACTCAGATATAAAAATGTTTAAGATGCAACACAATTTACTAACTCAGTGACTTCAGGAACAATAAATACACAGAGTATTTTTAATATTCCAAAGCATGATTTGTTCTCACAGCAATTATAATTCGAGTTTAAGATTCATTTGCTATTACATTGCTTTAGTACTGGAAGATACTCTGCATGTAACCAGAGGAGAAAACTAATCAGTATCTCCCAGCTACAAACCTTATGACCTAGAACAATGATCTGCATGCAAGATACACTTGTACAATAGTAGCACAGATGTTATGAGAGTAACCCACCCCTGCTTTCGTTTTTTTAAATTTAAGGCCGTCTCTGTGATATGGAATCCATACTTGATACTGCTAAAGTGATTAAGAACTTGACACTAAAGAAGTCATGTTTCTAGGAGGAAACCTACTGTTAAAGAAACATAGTGATGAAATGACCCATATTGACATATTGTTGTAATCATAGACCAGAGAATATTCAACCCTTATCGGAAAAGATTTTCCATGCAGTAGATGTGAATTAATGCACAGACTGACGACTGGACAATATGCAGAGAGTAAAAGACTTGGAGCACTTTGTCCTAAATAGGATGCCTCCATCAAATATCTCCCTTCGAGGTTCGGGAATCTACAGAGAAGCCTGGGGCAGAAAGATTGCAAAGGCCAGAGATGTGGATGACGCTAAGAAAAGAGTTTCTTCCAGATGCAACAGGACTGATGCACATATGAACTCATAGAGATTGTGACAGCATTCACAAGATCCTCACAGCTCAAACCAGACAAAAATCCCAGCACTGAGAAAGGAAAGCAGACAAAGCCCCATTCCTAACCAAGAAGCTGTTTGCAGTTGATACTTGCTGAGAAAAGGACAATCCGTTTTCTTCAGTGGAGTATTGCGTGCATGTTAACCACATTCTGGGGCAGGAGCAGTTGGCCAACACAAAATGGATTCTATATTTTGTTTTGGGGATTTGTGGGCAATTACTTTGTTTTAGAGAGAAATGGGGAAGAGAGATGGAGAGAGTGGAGCTGGGTGAGTAGGGAGGTAGAGAGGAAGGGAGAATCTTGGAAGAGTTAGGGTAGAGTAAAACATGGTCAAAATATATTGTATGAAAAACTTCTAAATTTTTTTCTAGTACACAAGTGGCATTGGAATACCTTTTGAGTATGAGTCTTGTTTTGGTCCCCAGGGGCCATGCCTATATAGGAGGTATCATTTCCAGGCAATAGAGACTGTTTTGAGTCCCATACATAGATTTGGATTGAAGGGTGGATAAGAAATATGGGTTCAGCTGGGCATTGGTGGTGCACACCTTTAATCCCAGCATTTGGGAGGTAGAGGCAGGCAGATCTTGGTGAGTAGACCAGCCAGGTCTACAGAGATAGTTCCAGGAAAGGGTTCCAAAGCAATACAGGGAAACCCAGTCTCAAATATATATATATATATATATATATATATATATATATATATATATTCTTATTTTATTTTGATTGCATTTCATAATACAGAAAATTTTAAGGACATGCTACCAAGGAAAGAATTATTTCAATTTTTATCATAAATCTATTTAAGCTTGACCCTTGTTTTACGTCTTTGTTGTCACCACTGGACAGGTGTGGGGCCCCCAGTTGGAGGAAGGACACAACCCATACCATTGAGTCCACAAAAGTCAACTAAGAAACTGAAGCACAGGTTCCGCAACCTCTGAAACCTAAAAACCCCAGAGCCTCATAAAATACGGAAGCCATTATGGTAAATACAATGTGAAAAAGTATATTTGACAGTTCATATACAAAAAGACAATTTGTGGTGTGATCTCCACCCAGTTCCTCCTATAGCTATGATTTTTCTTTGTTACCAGCAACGTGGATAAAAGTAGATGAACAAACGCAATGGAAATTACAGTGCTGTCAAATGCTGGAGAGAATAAGGTGGCAAAATGTGCTCCCTGTTTCTAGCTCCCGAGAGGGGTTCATAATGTTGGCTACCAGAAAACAATGCTGAAAAAAAAAACCTGTCAAAGACTATCCAAATTCTCTTTTTGAGCACTTTTAACTTTCAAATGGTGTTTTACTTTTCAGCTTCACATCTGCACGTTCAATTTACTCCCAGCCTCAGTTATTTTAAACAAACATGTGTAGTGAGATATTCACTTTGTCTGCACCTATGGTACAGACCACGCCCATTGGGGGGTGGAGACGGGGGCGGATGTTACCTGGGGGAACTAAGTGTGAGGCGGGGGCTCTGAGAGCTCTCTTGTTTGCAGCACAGGGATAGGAGGACACCCGGAGGCATCCTTGGGACCAGGAACCTGCTGGTGTTCATCTGTCTATGTTGTAAGTTATTTCTCCCTGAATAAACATCTATTCTGCCTATTTGTTTCTCGTGATCCTTATTAAATCTCAGTACACATGGGTCAAACCAAGGCCATGTGCTGGAAGGCACATCCATCTTGCTTCCAATCCACTGGCCCTTGTGAGTGCAACCACCTTCCATTCCTGTCCCAAGATCTTGCAGCACCCTAGGTTCTCCCACCCTCCCTCCCTCTGTCTAATTTCTACCCTCCCACCTCCCCAAGGTCACTGTAGAGAAAGCTAGTCTTACCCTTCCCATTGCTCCTGTGGACAGCCTTAGTGCCTCCTCCCTGGGCCAGTCTCCATGGTTCCCAGTCTAAACTTTCTAAAATATAAATCTGGTGTCATCTAAAGCCGTTTGCAGCATCAGCTGTTGCTGTGGTGGCTTCCTGTCTAGATCTTACTTGTGCAGTCTTTGTGTCTCTGCCTCCTTCTGAGGAGCCCAACCTGGCATCCCAGCCCTTAGTGTTCTCTCTCACCTGTACTGTAAGCACACTTCCTGTTTTACCAAATCGGTGATTTCCTCTGGGAAGCCTCCTCACACCCTCTTTTCCTTGATTAGGAGATATTCCCAAGTGTTATCACAAATATGTGAGTTAACACTATCTTAGTCCTTTGCAATCCACACTGTCAGTGGATGCTAATTTGACTGGGTTCTCTGCTGGTCTGAGATAGCAAAGCAGAGATAATATTCACACTGGTTTCCATTGATAAGTTCATAGAGCCCATCATAGATGATTCTAGCTATTCTTAAATAAATGGGTAAGAAATAGAAGACAAAGATTATACTATTTCCGATGGATTTCTTCCTTTGCCTTTTCATTTGAATGGTTTTCCTGCATCATAGATGTCTTAAGTATAATTGAAAAATGTAGACGTTCCCTTAGGCAAACATATTTTATTCTTCATACAGTCCTCAAGGGCAGTTCCCTGGCAGGGAAGGAAAATAAAGTGGTACTGATTCCAAATGGATCAAGGCTTTGACTCTGTTTATCATTTCTGTCACTTACTAAAAGACGTAATTACTGATGTGACACAGTGCCCCAGTGAGTGTAAAACACCTTTTCTCAGAGGCCTCTAATCCCTCCAGAGAAGTGAAGCTTTTTCTCAGATTAAATATATAGGAAATGGATGATTCTTTAATTTTTTCTACTTTTTTTTTGTTTTTGATTCTTTAACTTTCTTGAGAAATAAATGTAGATACAGAATAATGAACCAAGCCTGAAAACCCTTAGGTAAATAAATAGATGGGAAATGGCCATCCTGGGTCAAGGTCTTCTCATGGGAGGTTCCATGGTTACACTTCTTTTTCCTGATCAGGCGCTGCTGGGGCTGCTTCAAGGAGTGGGGAATGACCACCTGACAGGAAGGTCACACTGTAGGCAAGTGTCCCTTTATTGTTTTGACATTCATATGTTAGTTTGTTGTTTCAAGACAACCATCACACAGCTGTGTCCAGGGAGATAGTTAATGACAGGCCACAGCACACACAGTTCTGCAGACCACACCTAATTCTTTTATACTGGTTAAATATTTAAGAACACTAAGGTTCCGTATTTAGTATTTAAAGACACTGTACACCTTAAACCATGCCAACCTAAGCCAAAATGTCCTTAAAATGTCAGGGATCTCTTAGGCTTTAGACTAATCATCCACCTCTAGGATGACACAATACACTAACTTCCAAGCTGAACCAAACTGAATCAGCCCTTCCTCAATCAAAGCTGTGTTTTTCAAGAGCTCAGTGGTTGATCCTGTAGTGTCCAAGAGCAGTAGGTGTTGAGAGAAAGCCCTGGAAGGTCCCCTTCGAAGATTCATAGATCAAATAGGTATTTGGTGTTGGCAAAGCAACCTCTATTCCTTTCTCTCTTCCTGGAAGGAAGGAAAGAAGGGAGGGAAGGAGGGAAAGAGGGAGGGAAGGAAGACAGGTAGGACAAGTGGGCTTTTGGGGGAATGGTTCTGTGCTTTGGGATTTTCACTGCTTTGTAGAATTTCCTGCTTTGGAGATCCTGGCAGCCCTACATAAATCTCCTCCTACCACTGGCCTGGATTCTGTAATGAAGATGGTAGACAGACACAAGACTCATTCAACATCCGTAATTTTAACTCATGTGTTCCATATTTGCTCTCTGTCCCTCTCTTTAACCCCCTTTCTCTTGTGGCCCACTTTTGTGATACAAAAGAGAGAAGAGGAAGTTTCTAATCCATCTGTCTGATTCGTTTCTTCATTTCAACTGGAAAATAACTTACATACACAAAAATACTAAAATCCGTAGCTTGAGCTTACACACATACTATGCTATTAATCATGTGAGCTGTCAATGCTGACCTAGCTCCACAGACTCAGAACAATTCCTCACTGAAATTTCCTGCCACTGGCCATTTGGTGAGTTGACTGTGGTGTTTTGTATGTCTTCTTAGCAATAGTGACAATAATTCTATGTAAGCCTTAATGTGCCCATCTTTAATAACTAGCTATTTGAAAGATATAAAGATGCAACAAGTGCATCATCAACAAAATACCTAAGAAAACTTCCATTTTCTTTGACACACTGTAGTTCACTCTGGGCTTGAACTTGTCATCCCCATGCTTGAGAACACTGAGTGCTGAGATTATAGAAATGCCATCATGCCAGAACTGTCAAAAAAAATCTTTAATGACCCCCAACAAATAACCAAATAATACTCAATAAATAAAATTGAAAATGATAACACTAACCCAGCATTTATTCATGATAATGATTTTTATTTAGAAAATCAGTGACAACCATTGTAAACCATACTCAGCTGCTAAGGCTGACAGAGCTCTGAGAAAAGGCTAACCTCTCGTTCTCCTCCTTGGAGGTTTCCAGTGCTGGCAAGCCTGCATTAGACTGGCCCCATGCAGACTGTCACTTTCCTTAAATTTTAGCAAGGGGCTAAATCGTTTGTGAACTGTACAACCAACCATTCATGGTACTGCATTTGCATCTTAACTTGTTAGAAGTCTCTAGTCCTCCTTAAAAGTGGATAGAAACAGGGGGGAGGGCCTAGACTGTACTCCAAATGACTTGACAGATTTTGATTATCCCTCCTGGAAGATATCACCCTCCATGTGCAGTGGGGGGGGGGAGAGGGATGGGAGAAGGAGTGGGGGGAATGGGGGAGAGGAAGAGAGAACTGGGATCGAGATGTAAAATAAGAAAAAAAAGTGGATGGACATGGAAACACCCATCACTGGTTAGAAGTGGAAGTTACACCATGTCCTGTTGCAGTAGCTAGAGTCCATCAGAAAGCTCTACAGAAGCCTGGGTTTGGAAATGTCCCCCAGGAAAGGCAAGTGTCACAGTTGGAGGCTAGCTGCAGCCCCTTTAGAAATAACAGACACTCCTGATGGAATGCAGCTAGTTATTTTTCAAGTTCCAAGATGCTGATGTGCTTCCCCTCCCTGACCAAAAAGTCCCTCGGCCTCCTGATGACTCTGACAGTCTCCATTTATATTGGGAGATTACAGTATATTTTTCTGCCCAGAGATGCAACTATTTTATTTCAGTGACTGTACTCTTGATGTTTCTGGCGAAAATGGAGGCGGTGTGAATTATTAGCTTCTAGACTGTATTGTTGAACTATTTATTACTCTCATGCTGCTTTGGCTGACTTGTTTACATATTAACTACAAATTAGGAATGGATTTTAGTAGCTACAAGTGTAAGTAACTGTTATTATCAATGCCTTTTCAGGTTACTATTCTTAATCAATCTTATACAAGTGTGCTCAAATACTTGGTAAAGGTACCTTGAATTTGAGCTTTCTGAGCGTGTCAGAAGCTGGCCAATGAAAGAGCTTGTTGGCCCTGTTGTATTTCCATCAAGATATCCAGATGATCTTAAAGGTCAGGTCTTGAATTTGAACAACTCCTGGGCTTGTCCTCTGCTATATTAAAAACTTTTAATAAAAACTGTCATTGTTTCTCTGGAAACAAAGATTTGACAGCAACATCACCTCATTAATCTAACACAGGTGGTGAAAACAGGCTACCCTAAAGAGCCCCATGACTACTTCCTCCTGAACATTCCCTTTCCCTGCTGGTGACCCTGACTTAAGGACAGCACTTTCACATGGGTCAGGAGAGTGGGTGGAGGTGCAAAATGGAACCATTGCATTCTCAAGAACCCACAGGGCTCCCATCTGCCACAAACTGCGATGGACTGCTAACACAGGCTGATTTCATCTCAAGGCAATGTTTACATTAAATGATATATCCGGAATCTGCACACTCTCTTTTTGTACTTTTGTGAAATCCCATGCTGGGGGAAAAATGTTCTCAGAAATAGCTCCATTCAGTAAAAGAACTGGAGCATTTTGGAAACAATCAAAACCTGTTTGATTTATATGAAACCCCAGTGAGGGGGTTTTAAGAATGGGAGTTTGCAGTCAAAATTTTCCACATTATTTCAGAGCTTCTGCTTCCTTGCTGAACGTTGCTTGTTGCTTTTATAAATACTATTTCCTCCAGCTGGCACACTTCAACAGGATCCATTCAAACTGATTACATGGGACATTAAGCAATTCCGGTACCTTTCTCTATCAAAACCAAAGGTTATGTTATTCCCTCTATCATTTCCCTTGTGCTTCTATTGGCCAGGGAAGAAGTTGGCGGTGCTGTGGAGGCTGCTTCAAGGAAAAGCACAAGTGCTAGGCTTTTTTGTTAGATGACACACAGCACTCAACCTTGGTCATATCCTTGAACACAGGTTGTTTTAGGTAGAACTACCATTTCCCAAAGGATGAGGAGAGAGTAGGGTTGTCTCTGGTGGTCTTCACCTACTCCCATTTCTTTTGTGGATGAGATTTAGTGGATGAACCTTGCTGCAACCTGGTTGGCCAGTGATACAGGGTGGCATGCCGATCTGGTATGTTGGAGATAGCCACAATTTCTATCAGAAGAAAAAAAGAACTTGGCCAATTGACAACTAAAGGTCAAATCAACAATGACTCTTTTGTGCCTGGACACAGTTGGGACAGTAAACCTTTCACTGGTTTTGACAGAACCTCTGAAACATGACTATGTGGAGGCACTGGGGAAAATCCCATGACCTCTTTTAGAACACATAACGACCCTCAAGGTGACTACAGAGGTTCCAGAAGGCATGGAGCCTTGGGAACCACTCTTTTTAATGTGAGCATTCCTATAGTATCTTCTTTAGAAGTAAGGCAGAGATTGCTATGAGGCTTGAAAAGAGAAATACACTGGCTAGCATGGGGGAATATTGGTCTCACACAGTTAAAAACAACCGTGCAGTCAAGGAAGAGCAGTTTGCTGATGAATTAATCATTGGAAACTGAGTTGGTACAATCAGTGAAGTGAGGAATGGAATATACAATATTAAAGTGTGATTAGTAATCGTGTGGCTTACAGGAGATCTCTGGATCATTCTCAGGGCAAATATGGAATGTAGCCATCAAAAGCAAAGGGATTTATTCTCTCTAAAGACAGGGCAGATAGCAGAGGGGGGAGGCATGGTTACAGAGCCGTGGGCAGTGTCAACATCAGCTGTACCCACAAATGTAAAAACATAGACTTGACCCATACACAGTGTGGAGACAAACCTGTATAGTCAGATAGATTATTGTTACCACACTGTTGTCAGTAAGTTCTCTGAGCTGGAAAGCCAACTATCTCCCATGAGGGATACTTTTAGGGAAAGGCCAGGTTGGCCTGTATGGCTCTCTCCTGTGATGAGAGTCTGAGCACTGTTTTCTTCTCTGGTGGTGAATCTGGAACTTCGATATGTTAGGGGTACCTCTGGAGGTCCCTGGAGGAACTGTTGGTTCCTGCTTCCCCTGGAAATTTTGCCTCAAACAGTGGGACTATGGGAAGGCATCCGATCTGAAGTGTGGATGTGATATGCTCCTGAAGACAGTTATTCACTGTGCCTCAGAGGCCTGATGTGTTGGGCACAGCTTCTGGTGCCACAATAACACCTTATGCCCAAGAGACACTTGTACTTCAGGACACTTAAGCTGCCTGTCTGTCCTCAGAAACCAGGTAGCTGCTAGGGGTTATCGTTCAGAGATATACCAGAGTTCCCTGCAGTTCTCTGATCAAACCAGCTCCCCATAACTCTCTATAAGAGATCCTACAGTCCAATCCCAGAATAGCTAGCCCCTTTCCTATTTTGTTCTTTGCAGCATTTTCACTACAATATTTTATATATTTGTTTATTGTCTTCCTTGTTTTTCTGCCCACACTGTAAGTTCCACATGGGCAAAGAATTCGTCTGTTTTGTTTACCATTATATCCCAGCATATGTTTCCCATAAATACCAGATAAATTGAATATCTGAGAAACAAATGAATAAGGCAGTAAACACACACTCTGTCTTAACCTTGTGGTTGTGGATCAAGATGTGAGTTCTCAGCTGTTCCTTTGCTCTGCTGTCCTGGACTCTAACCCTCTGAAATCATAAGCCAAATTAAGTTATTTCTTTTTTAAATTGCTGTGGTCATGGTGTTTTATCCCAGCCAAGAAGAATAACTAAGACCAAAAGCTATGTAAAGTGACTCAGTAGGTAGTGGTGTTTGCAGTACAAGCCTGACAGTTCAGTCCTGAGAACATACATTAAAGGTTGAAGTAGACAATTGATTTCACAAAGATGTTCTCTGACTTCTACACATATACCTTGGTATAAGCACTCACAGCACATAACATGTACACACATACATATGATAATAAATATTAAAGATAAATGAAAAATAAATACCATTGTGTGTTCTATAGATCTTCTGCTGACTTTGATATCTCTTAGGGAAAGAAAGTTCTGGAAGGTCTCTACTTACTAAACCACCCCCAAACAAAGCAAGCTGGGTATGTAGCATACATCTGTACTGTGCTTAGAAGCTAGAACCAGGAGGACTCCCACAGGTAGAGACCCATCCCCCAATATCTAGTGAGACATCATGTCTAAAAACAACAATAACAATTATGATTTCTGCTTCAGTTCATTCTTGAGTTCCCACACTGACTTCCCTATGATAGATTGTGACCTGGAAGTATAATCCAAATAAAACTCTTTCTCCCAGGTTGATTTTGGTCAGAGCATTTTATCACAGCCACAGATACGGAAATATTGCTTTTCCTACACAGACATGATAAAGCTTAACTGATAACTTAGGTATGGTAAGATTAACAACAGTGTGAGAAAAAAATGGTTATGACAATACATAATAATAAAAAACATGTGAATGTTGTCCCTTTCTCAAAAATTAAATAAATTTTCATGCTTCTTGTGACAATGTGATAGGATATAGGACCTATCTAATCAGAGGAAGTAAAAAGGGGTATGTGACATAGCATGAGACTTCTACATAGATTTACCAGACACCAGCAATATGGTACTGTCACACTGTGATAAATAAGATGGCAACTAAAGTGACTAATGAGAAAAGTGGCATAGATAGTCTGAATATTCAGAGCAATTGTGAATTTATCACACTATTCACACAGCATGGGGTTTAGAGCTTATGAATGTTTATTTCTGGAATTTTTCATTTAATAACTTCAGGCCATGATTGATACTTGGTATTTTCTGAAACCTTGGAAGAGAACTGCAAATAAAGGGTAAATCAATATATTTAAAACACTTTAACAATATAGACATTGAAAAAGGAACCACCAGAAGGCTTAGCTCCCAAACTAACTTTTACTAGGGCGTTACATGTTTGCCGATACATACGCATCTTTAACTTCAGATCCTTTAACTCATATGGTTGTAGTTCCCACCTGGATTCAACATAAAGAACATGTATTATTGCATGACTGACTCTACCATGTCAGATAAAGGCAATCTCCCCTCAACTCAAACAGTGCCATGGAAATGACTCAGACTGTTTGCTCTGCGTGGAAACCACCTGCATCACGTGGTCATCTGATTGTAAAGATAGGAATAGTACAGGGCAGAAGCCTAACTCAGGACCTGCTGACAATGAGGTGGCAGCTACCCAACTGTCAAAATTCTTCCGGATCTGAGAGTTAGATGTCTGCTTTTTCCTAAGGACCCTTGGGGTTCATTCATTTCCTAACTTTCACCTAGATTGCGTAGCCCTGTTCTCAGCAGCTACAAAGTTCAGGGACAATAAAGGATTTTTACCTGTGATTGGACACCTGTAGAAAAGTGTGTCAGAACTTGATATAAGAAGATGCACTTTTAAAATACATTATAAAATTGTGGCTCCAGGACTCATTTCAAGATCTAAAATCCTTACAGAGAAAGCCAGCATGACTAGATGTTCTTCTACAGTGAACCCATAATGCAGAAGATGGGGTTATTGCCTCAATTCAAAACAAACAAACAAACAAGCAAACAAGACGTCATGGCCATGGCCAGAATCCAAGACTGTCATATCACTTGTCACTTCATGTGGTTTTCAAGGAAACTTAATTACAGTCAACTATAAAATACATGACCCAGGTTGGGTTTCACCTCACAGCCCCTTCCTCTAGCTAAGGTTGAAGTGTTTCACCTCTCCTTGTCTCACAGGCTACCTCCTCTACCTGGGCCACCTCCATTCACACCCCATTCTCCCCTAATTTAATGCTCAGTTCATGTCCCCATGTTTATGGTGGCTTGTGTCCACTTCCAGACAGAGTCCCCAGTCTGCTGTGGTTCTCAACAGTCTAGTGACCATCTGATAGTGAAGTTTCAAACTTTATTAACATGGTGAAATAATCTAAGCAAGAATGTAAATTCCAGATAACATACTTGCATCCCAGACCAGTAAAACTGGGGTCTCTGGAGCAGAACCCAAGAGTCAGGATTGGCAGTTGTCAGGTATCCTCCTGTTCCCATGTTCCACAGCACACCCTGTCACACTAGAGTTACTGGTATGAGCCACCATACCCAGCTTTTTCATAATTCTGGGATCTGAAGTCTGGACCTTATGATTGCACAGCAAGTATTTTACTGACCAAACCAACTTCTGACCAAGCAAACCCCCTCAAGGTGGTGTTTTCTAATGTTCATCTGTTTCATCTATGTGAGGGCAAGAACAGATTAATTTTTCCTTAAGAGATGGCCTCACCATGTTGCTCAGGCTAGTCCCAAGCAAACTCTTGGCCACAAGTGGTCCTGCTGATCAAGCAGTTTAGTGTCAAGGAAGTATTTTCCAGCGAGTCAGCCTTGGCAACTCCTGTGCTTAGGAATTCCCTACCTCTTGAAACTGTACCTTCTAAAGACAGGGCCTGACATCCCCTTGTTCCTCGGGGCACATCTGCTGTCCCAGTCAGCCCCTGTGCCAGGATTGAGATCAGAGAGCTGCCATGAGCATTGTGCTCACAGGGGAAACCCCTGGTTCAGAAGTGGGGATCTGGTGAAGGCTTTCAGGGCCTGAGTCAGAACTGGGCAGTAGTGGGAGACTCTGGTAGGAAACCTCTGTTGTGATTCGACTCTTGTTCCCAGCTTGTTTCTAGCACTGGTCTAATGCTTCCTGGAGAGTCTGGGAGTTGCCTGTGACCTCCACTAACACCGACTCTGCTTACATAGACAGAATATATTTCTGTAAGTGGGACCCTGACCAACCTCAGAAGCCTTTCAATGCTCATTGTTAAATCTAAGAGTGCTTTAAATGTGCATGTGGCTTCGGTGCCCTGTCACATGTTTTGGTGCCCCATCTGGCCACTGTCTCCTTTGTAGTAAATTTTACTTTCCATATGATTGGCACTTTACCTCCACAATTTTGATCATAAAAAGTGAAAAGTTGCTTTCACTAATGCAACTTGGACCCTTTGTGATATTTAACACTACTTCCCCATATTGTGATGGATTCCTTTCTTTCCTATAATGTGTTACTTTTATGTATATTTGTGTGTACCTGTGTGAGTTCAGATACAACATGTGTGTGCAGATGTCCACAGATTCTCCTGGAACTGGAACTAGGACTACAGATTGCTGGGAGACACTTGATGTGAGTGCTGGGAACAGAACCTGGGTCTTCTGCAAGAATTGTAAGTTCTGACTGTTGAGCACTGCTTTCTAATGTGCTCTGCCCTGAACACCAACTCTGAATGATGATTTCTTTGTCAGTTCCAGCAGATTGTAAGTTGGTTGTCTTTCTTGAGCTTCTAACCAGTCCATGCTTTCCCCCAAACACACTGGCAAACAACATAGCAACTTTACCCCTAAATTAAGCCATCTATGCATCGAGATGGATGGAACAGTCTTGGCGATTAAAATATGTCTGCCATTTTTACACTTTATATAGAGAGGTACTCTTTGGTGTATGTGTGTATTTGTTGTAGGTGTGTCATTTGCTTGTGAAACTGTAGGTAAGCATGCCTATGTGTGTACATGCATAGGCCAGAGCAAGACACTGGATGCCTTCTCTCACTCTCTGCCTCATTTCCTAAAAAAAAAAAAAAAAAAAAAAAAAAAAAAAAACCAAAAAAAAAAAAGGTGTCTCACTAACAAAAAGCTTTTCATCTAGGTGGGCTGGTAGGGCTGGTCAGTGAGGGCTTGAGTTTTGTCTGTCTCTGCCCCCTTGGCCCCACCTACCATGCTGGAGTTATAAGCACATGCAGCCATGCTCAGCTTTTTGTGCAGGTCCTGGGACTTTGAACTCGGATCCTCATACTCTCAGAGCAAGCAGTCTTACTCACTGAGCTGCCTCCTCAGCCTTAATGCACTGAGCATTTAAAAGAAACAGTGAGATACAGATATGTTCAACCAGCAACTTATACAAATCCTTTTTTCCCCATACTTTCTTATTTAAAGAATATCCTTGGATTCAGGTGATCAATGTGGATGTTTCTATAAGGAAACAGGCTTTGTGGTGCCAGGGTAATTTGGTGCAGAAAACCCATGAGTTTATAGTTATTGTATTAAACCTCATTATCTTCTACCTGCCCCACTCCATCATCAAGTAGCCACTGTACAGACCTAGCATCAAGAGACCAGCCTGTCAGTTTCCACAATTACTTTATTTTAAGCAGAGTCTATAGGGAGAGATGCTCCATTATTTCACCCCTTTTTGCCTTAAATTTAATACATGCTGGTCCACAGAAAACAGCATTGGTGTCATTTTATTCTTTCTATTAAATACTAAAAGCTGACTTGTTCTGTTGTTCCAGTGCACATGTATGCAAACCACATACATGGCTGGGTGCACACATCAGGTATGCATACCACACACATGGCTGTGCTCATGGCTTCACATTGAGAAATGGAGCCTAGAGTCTCATTGCTATGCACCCTGTAAGGCTAAACTTGGTTACTGCTTACAGGGAGAGCCCCTGCTGTTACATGGATCCCCAAGGGAAGCAGAGAATCACATTTTTAAGGTCAGACATTTCCCACAACACATAGTCTTGAAAAGGAAACCAAGAAATCTTATGAAGAAAATAATTACTGTTCTTAAAGAAAATTCTGCAAGCAATCATTAGTCATTGACAATGTCTGCAACAACAGAGGTGCATGAGCCGGAAATGGGAGCTGAGGGGGAGCTGAGAAGGTCACAGTTTCAGTGACACAAATTCCCAAAGGTGTCAGATTGAGGCTGGCAGGTAAGGGACCAACTCGTGGCTGTTGTGAAGTCTGTTGTAACCTAAAATCTATGTCTGAAAGGCAAACTCCACTCCTGAGGCATCACAGTTCTGTAGAAATGTTAGGACTCTCCTCCAAAATATCAGCAAGTCTCCATTCAACAAACTGAACAATAGCAGGATGTAAAGATTACTCGTTCATAATATTCATTCTGCCCATTCAGGCTGAAATTCCTCTCAATCTGAGAATTCCAACCAATCAACCAACCAACCAACCAACCAACCAACCAACCAACCAACATAAGGTGAATTCACAACAAGAACTTTAAAGGAACACTGCAGACCTTATTACTGCTGTGGAGCTCTTAATTACTCTAGCTACCTCCTGAGCCCTGTCTCAGGGGATAGGTGTGTTCCACACCTGGAAGAGTGCTGAGGGGGAACCTCCCCATGGGCTTCAACTGGACATAACTTGTTTTCAAAGCCTACTGTAAACATCTAGCTGTGTTCTCATTAGCAGATCCACAAAGCCAAAGAATACTCCTATTCTCATCTCAGCCTGATCCCTCTGCTAAACTTCTGGCCTGACTGTTCGCATTGTTCCTGCACCCACTTCCATCTTCATGTGCTCTGCATTCTCCCCTACGCCTGCAGCCCGCCCAGCCCAGCAGCTTTTGATCAGTCTGGCCTCTTCAAGAGGACAGACAATAACAACTCACAACCAAAGCTCCCAGCACCCACTACGCCTGAAGCAGGAGAGGGACTGTCTTGTTAGGATCAGCAGAAATGGCTAAAGCACGAACAATTAATAATCATTTCTTTTGGGTTCACATTCTTTTTGCCTTTTCCTGGAATTCTATGACTTGCTTGTGTCCTTTTCAAGAGAAGTTCAAATCCCCCTTGGCTCCTCCTGCACTGTTGCCATACTTAGTGAAGAGTAGAAAAGGCATAGAGATTCTATGGGAGTTCTCCTTTGATCTGAAGATGACTCATGTCTAAACTACTTGTCAATTCTTTGACCTGGTTATTCTCATTTGAGAAATCACATTGGTTCAGACATGTCAGTCTAACATAATTTACTTACATGGCTGCTAATTTTTGTTACAGATTCCAAGCTTACAGCAAATCCTTTATTTAGAAAGGTCCAGGAGAACCCTCCCAATCCCCTCCCCTTCCCTCCAGTCCTGCAGTGAGCTTTACATCAGGCTTAATGGCACATAAAACCCAGAGAAGAGATTGGGCAAAAGATAGACATATTTATATCAGGAACACTAAAACTAACAAACATCTGCACATAAGCAGTTGCTTAAATTAACATTTAAAATTAGAAGCACCAGGCAGAATGAGGGTTTGACATCTTCTATGGTTTCTGGGTATTAAAATTGACTTTTAAAAGCAAATTAATTCCCAGCCATTCTGAGGTCTCTTGGTTGTAGATTGTAGGTGCTTCCACTCTGGAATTGCTGACAGAGAATTTGAGAATGGAGACTAAAACAGTGACAATTTGAGTCCTTTAGATACTGAAATTAGTAAAGAGTAAGAACAAAAGCACCGCTTGGAACAGCAGTGCCATCCAGCCTCCCTGACCCTGTACTGGCATCTGCATTTATCACGCTCAGATGTCTCCAGACAGGAATACCTCACAGCAGAGGCTAAAGAACCCTTGGCAAAGTCAGCTGCAATCATTTAGCATGAAGCTTGGGGAATATACGTCATGAACATTCCCAGTTGGGACAGTTGTTTATTGGGGTCAAGTAAGAATTGGAGAGAAACAGGTTGGATGACATTCTCCAGGGGGCTGAGGAAGCAATGGCTGTAAAGGCAAAGCAGGGAGGACTTCAGAGTGTTGAGAACTGCCCTGAGCTGCAAAGATGATCTATCCCAGTCACAAATCACCTCAGTGGTAGTTTTCCATTCCCCATGGCGTTGGCAACTGCCTAACACAATCAGTGCATTCTCACTCAAGTGAAGGTGAGCAGCAGCGCCCAGCTAATTCCTCAGTGCGGCTCTGGCAGGCAGGGAGCTGCCTCCTACACCATCCCCTCATGCGCACAAAGAATGAGTAATTGCTTGAGCTCAACACAGGGACATGATTTATTTTGAAAACAGTAGAGTAATTAAGAGCTAAACTCCATGTAATAGGATCTGATACTGAAAAATAAGTGTTTACAAAGTGTTAGGTAATGTCAAAGCACATATTGTGAGTGATGAAGAGGGCTGGGCATCACAGCAGAAGCAATACCGATAGCGACAAGTGTTGGCTATGTCCCAAGCAGGTGCTGCTGTGATCCCTTCACTCCTCTTGTCTCATTTAATCCCACTAGAGTAGGTTGCAGTGTGCAGATGTTCGCAATGCTGAGCGGTCACAAAGACTCCATTAAAGCTTACCGCTGAACAAACTGGGGAATATTTACTGGTTGTTTTCATGGTTGTTGTCATCGGCTGGTTGGTGGTTGCTTCTGTTGTTTTTGTTCTCAGTAATCTTTATGTAATATTTATTCCTGTTTTGCATACACTGATCCAGGCTTCTTTAAAGTCTAACTTAATTTAACAATCAGTGCACATCTAAGTGATATATACTCAATACCCCCACTTTGCAACACCCCTGAAAGTAGGTGCCTATCCAAAGACACACTGCTGGACTTTAGACTCTAGCAGTTTATTTTAAATGCTCAGAGGGGAAATGTTCTATAAAGTGTGATTGATGGTGTAACATTAAAAAAAAAAAAAGGTGAAAAAAAAAAAAAAAGATAGCTCAGAAGGAAAGCATTTGCTGTGCCAGCTTGATGGTCTGAGTTCAAGCCCAGAACCCACATAAAGGTGGAAGAAAGAAACAATCTCAAAATGTTGTTCTCTGGCCTTTGTATAAATGTAGGCTACAGCATGTGTACACCACACGAACAGCATGCACGTGCACACACAGTGATAATG
Organism: Phodopus roborovskii; assembly: GCF_943737965.1. Taxonomy (NCBI): domain Eukaryota; kingdom Metazoa; phylum Chordata; class Mammalia; order Rodentia; family Cricetidae; genus Phodopus; species Phodopus roborovskii. The sequence goes on along the minus strand of NW_026126549.1, from coordinate 17,520,372 downwards.
AATAAGTTCAGAAAGTACTTAGTTAACTTGAGTGGACTGAGACTGTGTAAAGGATGTGGGCAAGCATGAGGGAAAGTTTCAGGAGAGACCGGAGCACATTAGACTCTCCTCTCTTGTCTCCAGACATTGCCTATGACTGTTAGGCATTATGGCTCTTAGTGATAAGCACTATTGGTAGTGAGCACTTACTGGTAGTAACGACTTCTCTTATGGAATTTGCTTTGTCCTAGGTCAAAGGATGATAGACCCCTCATGGAGATAAGTGATGGCTAAAGACACTGTGACTACTCAGCTACCTAAGCTTGTTAGACTAATTACTAAGTATGACATTCTGAGAAATCTGTGAAGCTTCAAGTAAGTACAAGCCTGAAAACATCGAAGAAAGGAATTTCATGTTTGCTGATGGACTTTTGACTGTCTGCAAGCCTTTGGTTGAGATGTCTGAAGAAGCTGTTCTTTGAGATGGAAAAGGGCATAGACAACTTAACAGGTTCAAGCACAACAGAGAATTAGGTACCAGAAGCTCTTAAAATATACATGTTCACTGTACACAGGACTTTTAGGTATAAGACCAAATTAGAACGTGTGTCTAGAAAGATTGCAGGGTAAAGACCAGAGGGCACTCCCAAACCTGATAAAATTTAGCACTCAACAACAAAAGTCCCAAAGTCATGCCTTTGGATAGGGCATGAAACACAGGCCATGGTGTAAGGAGTACGGTTTTTCAGCCCACCGCCTGGTCTTGTCCCACCTCCGCACCAGCCCCAATTAACACATCAAGACTCGTATTAGATACAATTCTGTTGGCCAGGTACTTGTTTCTTATCGGCTATCTTATCGGCTATTAACCCATTTCTATGTATTTCCACATGGTCTTACCAGCGAGAGGCGGGTGGCAGTTCTGTTCTCCAGACTCTCCATCTTGGCTCCTCCTTACTACTTCCTCTTTCCTCCTTGTCCCCTAGTCCCACCTATCTAGCTTTCCTATTGGCCAACAGTACTTTATTCATTAACCAGTATGAGAAACATATACAGAATGACATCTCCCATCACCATGGCAGACACAACTGATTCAAAGTTAGTGGCTTCAGCTCTGGGATAGTAAAATCCCTTTGGAAGAGAGGGATGCAAAGGAGCTGAGTGCAGTAGTGAACACCCGTCATCCCAGCACTAAGGAGGTAGGGGCAAGAGGATCCCTGGAGCTTGCTGGCCAGCCAAGTCTAGCTGTCTCAGTGACCCTCAGATTCAGCTGGAAATGCTGTCTCAAAAAGCAGATTAGAGAGTAATCAACTTGATATCAACTGCTTGACTTTCACAGTCACGTGCACTCCTGTACACACACACACACACACACACACACACACACACACACACACACACACACAAATGCAGAAAAGGCATTTGTTATTCTTGTTCCTTGGATATCGAAACCTAAGGTATTTGGAGGTATTTGGAGGTATTGTATATGTTTTCATGCAGAGCTCCTGGTTGTATGGTATTTTTTTTGCATAAATACCAATCTTAATTCTTGTTTTACTAAAAATAATGATTTTAATGTTCCTTATCCTGGAACCAAAGATGTGAAGAACTATAAATCCCAGTTCAGAGAATGATTTAAATACTGACAGGACAGTTGCTCATTGACATATATAACATCACCTTCTTCCTGGTCCACTGCCAGAGCATCTTTCCCAAAATTCCTTGCAGTCAGTGTGCCTTATGAGTTCTCACTGTGGGCTGTAAGCAGGGGTGAGCAGTGCTGCTTCCAAGACTGTCTAAGCAGACATTAGGCCTGACTGTGTATAGCAGAGAAGACCCTGAAGTGACCCTGGAGCCTGCAAGTTGAAGGAGTCTACCACTTCAATCTACCACTGAGTAAACATGTATGACAGAGTAATCTGAATGAACAAGAAAAGCAACCTCCATCTGTATTTAGCTGCTGAAATTGTGGGGGTCTGTTGGTTATGACAGCGACCATTATCCCAGCTAAAAAATTGGTGCCCTGAAATGACCATGCTAAAATACAGTGACTGACTTCTGTCAGATGCAAGCACCACATACCCTTGCTCTTTGCAAAGAATATCTTGCAAACAATAGAGCAGATGTACCTGCCTGGATTTAAAGTCTTGAGACATGGTTGCTATCTAGTCCACCTATATGCAGGCTTTGCGTACCACACACACAGTTCTGTTTTCTTTGAATTAGTTGCCAACACTTATAAATGAGGAGACTTCACACAGAGAGCTGGATTTTCATCTTCTGAAAAATTGGATGACTTGACTGCCTGGATTTATTCTCTTTTTGTATAAGTCAGGCACCTTCTTGATGAGCTTGACTTTTTCTGGCTGCCTTCCATCTTGTACATTATTTGCTTGGGTTTTGACTACAGGAAAGCTTGCCTGCTGGATTATCACAAATGGCTGTGGATTAAAATCAAACACAAAGTAGCTACACTATAATTACAATGAAGAAAGACTTTTATTCACATATTGTGAGCTGGCCTTCAGCTGTTAGAAATTTCAGAAGCAGCCATCCAATGTCCATTACTATTAATATGTGTGCGGGTCTGATATTGTGCGTGGGTTCTTTCTGTTTTGCCAATAGGCCTCTCACTGCTGTCTATAGGGTAGCCCATATAAATCTCATTTCAAAACTACCTTACTATAAAATAAATGATAATATCTTCTCCTACCCAATACAGTAAGAATTGCTTGGAGAACCATCTCTTTGTCTTGACTTTGGCTATGAGCAATATCTGATCAGTATTTGTTACATCTATATACTATGTGATAAGTTACAACTTACCCACATATTCTACTTTTCTATGATGTGGCCATTTAACTTGATATATTATTTCAATTATTATTATTTATGGACTTATAAAGAACAGCTATTTCACAGGTTGCTTTTATGAGCCACCTCAAATCTTTTGAGAAATTAGAGTATAAATGACTAAATATAGTCAATCATTGCAGTTAATATTTAATAACTATAAAATTATATCAAGACAGCAGTTGATACTGAACACTCATAAAGTGCCAGGCTATGCCAGATTTAAATACAAATATTTGTTTCTTCCCTTTTGAAAATGAGACAGAACAATACATATTTTACTCTTTCCTGCATGATTTATTATAAAGCAGAAATACTTGTTTATTTATTATTTCTGTTTTTAAGCTTGCATTAAATGTAACATATGACTAGAGCTATGCTCTAGGCCATGGAGAACTCAGGTAGTGGTGTAGAGTAAAGGCTAAAGGAGAGACTCAGACAGAAACAGCTCCTTCATGTAGAGTTAGGAGGGGCAGAAAAGTGATGAGAGAAGAGTGGAGGAAAGACTTATTGTAAACCCAGGGGTAATCTTTGATGAATTCCAAATCCTCCAGCCACTGGGTGTCACCCAGTAAGGGGAGTATCAGGGATGATGGTGTGTGCAGTGACAGTTCAAGTGTCCTTTCTTTCCAAGCCTTCAGAGGTGTTTGGCAACAACACTCACCAGCTGGAAAAGCTCTACTAGTACCCAATTTCCAAATTCTCCATATCAAGTATAATGAAGGCAAGCCAGGGACTAACCATAGAATGGTCAAAATGTGTGGCTAAGTTATGATGCAGTAGAGACAATCCAGCCAAGGAAAGCCAAGCAAGGAATGATTATAATACAGACAGCACATGCAGCACTATTTACAAGATTTATCCTAGGTGCAAACTGTCAGTATTATGTGGGTCTGCCCATAAATAGCTGCTGAGGAATTTTCCATTAGGAAATCTTTAAATGGCCTAAAAATGCTCTATTAGAAAGCAATTTTATCATCCCTCATTGGCTCCAAGTAAGACACTCTAGAGACATCTGCCCAACTCTCTCAGACTGATTAATTCCACCATAGGCTCTAGAGAATATGTAAAGTGTAGATATCATAGGCAGTAATTTATTGTGCATCTTTTGTCTAAGAGCAGCAGAAGTTCTGAACTGGAATGATTCCAATCTTAGTAATCGGTACCCCAGATTCAGAACAGCTACAGGGGAGTCTTTGTGAGCAGGGATCCTAGCATTTTTGGTTCTCATTTTCCTTATCTGATGAAGGAGAATTACCTCCCAGGATTGTTGTAAAAAAAGACATGACATAATGTGGGTAGCAGCACTAGGAAACCATACTGTTAGTGACTCTGAAGTATTCATTACTGTCACATGGCAGCAGAATCAGTCATGACAAGCTTCAGGAATGTAGTGATAATTCAGGAGCAGGCAGAGAAGTGTGGGATGCAGGGAGGGGAAGGAAGATCAGGCCTCTTCTGGTTTATTTCCCGAACAAATATGTGCCTTATAATGAGCTGGGTTGCAATCCTGGAATCGTGCAATCCTCAGGCCTGGAGATGATCCCCATTGGTAGGTGCTGCATAGCTCATAGACAATGCTGGTCAGATAGAGAAATCTAGCTGACTATAGAAGAGATCAAGGTTAGCAACATCAGAACTACCTGAGGGACTTTCCAAACCTTCCATTGCTGGATTTCCACCCGTAAAGTTTTTGAATCTGGTTATGGAATACGAACCTCAAAATATGCTTTTCAAACAACTCCCAGTGTGACACTTGGAAAATCACTGAGCTAATGTCAGCAAGAGAGTTCTCTGCTTTGGCTGATTTAATCTGACTCTGACCAAATCAAACACAATGAGACTGTGCTTGAGGGGATTGGGACAGATCCTGAAAGCAATAGGGCCCAGTTCAGAAAAAAAAAGTTTTAAGAACAGTTCTAGTCCAGGAGGAGCACCTAGTTTGACATGGTTCCTGGTTACCACCATCATCAGAATACATCCACTGCCATCCTTCTCCTGCTTCACCCGAATCAACATGCAGACTCCTTGCAGCCTAGCAGGTAGGCTCACCTCAAGCAAGAAGCTAACAGAATACCTTGGATAACAGGCCTCCCAAGACTGCACAAAGTGAGAAAGATTCAACTCTAATGGGAATCTGAGTGTTACTGGGGAAAGTATGTTCATGGATGTTTAAGAGCAAATAAAAACTAAACAAACCCCAAGAAAGTGGTTCACATTGGGGAAAGATCAGTCCGCAGATGGGCTAGACTTTTAGGGCAGGAAGAAACTACACATGAACTAAGCTGGAACTTTCATGGAGCTTTAATTCAGTAAGTTAACATTTTTTAGAGAAAGAAGTTAAACCAAACTCCTAGGGGACAACTTTCAGGAGTACCAAGGGTGAGCCTGCCCATGTGCCAAGTCCCCTAAATAACCTCAGCTGCTGACTCAGTTAGCATCCTATGAAACCAGCTTATGAGATTCCGGTTTCAATACACAATTGCCTATCTTACAGACAGAAGAAGGCTAGATGGGTCATTTGAAGGATTTCTTCATTGGAATAGTTTTGACTGCTAGGCTTATTCTGAAGTAGTCTAGACATACATGATGCTAGAAAAGAATAGACACACTTGAATGCCTACCACCTGATTACCCAGATTTCCATGCTGAAATAACTCCATTGAAGATTAATAGAACTTCGAGTCCTGGGTAGGTCTTATGGATAACTAAGTGACAACAGACAAGATGGGCACTTGGATGAGGGCATAGTGGGGTTGAAGACATAGGGCTATTGTACAGATTAAGGTCATTAATGATGGCTTAGGCAGACAGGCAAAAACACTATACATCCAACCACTAAAGCTCAAGAAGAAATGTATCCAACCATTTGGAAGGCATTTGTTTTTAAGATATCTAGTCTTAATTCAAGTCATTATAACTTAAACAATTATCTGCAAGTGACTATAAACAGTCACTTCAAATATTTGTTTTAGCTTGTGTAGGTCTCTAAGCAGTTAAGTAACCATGGGATAAAGAGTGGAAAAAAATTGGCCAGGGTAGCTTATTCTGTGGGTGGCCCAGTCTGGGTTCTCACATGAGCACTGGGAAAAAAATAATCTTAAAAAATTTTTAAAATATAAGCTGCTGCTAGGAACAGTAAAGTTAGTGGTATGAGATTTTAATCTTCAAAATATTAGCAAGTGGTAACATGGAAATGTTAAGCCTTGCATTGTTTTCTATTTCATAGCTGTCAGTTTGACTATATAAAAATACAATTCATCTATTGAGTTCTTTATGACTGACTTGAATAAGTCCAGACAATAAGTTGTTGTTGTTCATATTAAGATCACTCACTAAGTATAATTATTCACCTGTAGTAGGAATTTATCATAACTCTTTGTTTGCTTTTTGTTTTTAACTTGCACTTCCATTGTAAGAAATTATTATTTCTCCTTTGTATTTTGTGGTGGTTTGAATGGCAAATGTCCCCCATAGTCCTGGGCATTTGAAAACTTGGTCTCTAGATAGTGGCATTGTTTGGGTGTGTTAAGAAGATATGGCCTTGCTGGAGGAAAATGTCACTGGGAGTGGGTTTGGAGAGTTTAAAGAACCTTCCAGTTTTAATTTGCTTTCCCAGTTTTGTGCTTGCAGTTGACAATGTGAACCCTCAGCCTCTGATCCTGCCACCATGCTTGCTCTAGTTGCCATGCCTCCCTCTGCCATCATGGACTCGTATCCCTCTGGATCCATAAGTTCAAATAAACTCTTCTACAAGTGTCCATGTTCGTGGCATTTTATCACAAAAGAAAAGTGACTAATACGTGCTTTATTCAGACAGTACCAGCCTCAGGTTGAACTGATACCTTATATAACTGGCATCTTTAAGAAATATAAAGATGTTTGCTCGGAAGCATAGAGTATGGGTCTGTAAATGTCAGAGTAAATTTCACTTTAGTTTGGCTGTATCATTTCCTGCTTTATTGATTTTAAAATTAGAATATAAAATAATGGATTTTATTGGACATTTTCATATGCATGCCTGTGTGCTGGCCCTGTCCCCCTGCAGTACCCTCCTTTCCCTCTGTCTCTGGGATTTTCCACCCTCCTTGAAGGAGTCTGCCTTGGTTCCACTTCACACGTATGTGTACACATGTAGCTAAATCTACAATCCCTGAACAGGAGAAAGCGTATGACAGTTTGTCTGTCTTCCCATCATTACTCCTCTTGTCTTCCTCTCTCCTGCTCAAGCCATTTCATTAAAATCTGCACAAGACACTGAAGAGACACTGATGGAGATGTGCCCTGCTTTCCAAGAACCCAGGTTTGGAGAAAAGGCTGACCACAAGAGTTTATTCCATCGTGGGGTTACATACAGTACTATGAAGGAGTGAAGAGACGAACACAGAACTAGGAAAACATCAATAAAAGTTAGATGGCTTCTGGGTTAAACTCTTAAAAAATAGCTATCTTGCTCAAGAATGAGAAAAATATGGTAAATTGAATAGAAAAGACGTAGGAAAGGGGTTCACACAAGGCTACACATGGTCTGAGTGGTGCCTTCCCTGTGCTACAGATTTTGTTGTTCAAGCCTCCATCACTAAGTAACATTCTCCAACATCAGCTGGTACTGTAAACACAAGGAAAAATGGACGTTTCATTTTATTAGTAGAATCAGTCAGAAACTGAGAAGAGTAAAGGAATGGAGATGAAAGAGGGCCAGGTGCTGTGTTTGAAAGTACCATCCAAGATGGCCTTCTGGAAACTGGAAAGCCATTTTTCCAGTTTTCTTAGTTAGAGTTACTATTGCTGACCAAAAGCAGCTTGGGGAAGAAAGGGTTTATTTGGCTCCACATCCATGTTCATCGTCCAAAGAACTCAGGACAATAACTCAAACAGGGCAGGAACCTGGAGGCAGGAGCTGATGCAGAGACCATGGAGTAATGCTGCTTACTGGCTAGCTCAGCCTGCCTTCTTACATAACTCAGGACCACCAGCCCAGGGGTGGCCTACCTGCAATAGACCAGGCCCTCCCTATGGACCACTGATTCAGAAAAATACCCTACGGGCTTGCCGATCGATAGGCAGATCTTGTGAAGGTATTTTCTCAATTAAGATTCCCTCTTCTCAGATGATTTTAGCTTGTGTCAAGTTGATATAATTTACACAAATGAGCATTTAAGGAAGTTACAGTTACAGAAATCCAGTCTTTGATGGGACTCGCAAATACCTAAAAAGGCTAAAGTCAACAACACCGAGAAACTCTTATCTCTCCCTATTATTTACTTTTTAATCTATAGAGTTCTCAGAAATCTCAAGATCTTTCCATTTTTCGCCCAGAAAAGCCTTCACTATATTTACAAAGTTCTGTTAATGCAATCTTAGTTCCTTAAGCCCTCTCTCTTCTTCACTGATCACATCCTCGCGCCAGAGTCTTTCTTTTACTTGGTTTTGTTTTCTATGCACAGTTTAAATCTGTCACTCTTTCCTTCCTTTCCCTTCCTTTTCCTTTCCTTTCCTCTACCTCCTCACCCCCGTTGTACTAGGCCTTAAACCTCATGCTTCAAGCATGCCAATCAAACACTCTTGAGCTATGCACACAGCCCTCACTTAAAATATTTACACATAGATTTTATTCTTTTTCTTCTCAGCCAACTAAACCCCATGCAACTAAAACAAATGGGCTTTTGTGTGTGTGTGTGTGTGTGTGTGTGTGTGTGTGTGTGTGTGTGGGTGGGTGTGTGTGTGACTGGAGAGGGACAGCAGAAGGCTCTAAATTTCATATGTTAATTATTTGGGACCATTTACAATAAGTAAACTACACAATGGACAGGAAAGGGTAGAGATGAAGTAGCATAGTGAAGTAGGAGGTGCAGAAGTCCAGAATCCCACAGCAGCTCGCTACATAAGGATGGAGGAGGAGATGATTACAGTTTTAAGACTGACTTTTAGTTGGTCTCTAGAATAATCTCAGAGTATATGTTGGCCACCATGGCTGGGGAAGGTAACAAAAGGGCAAATTCAAGATACAGACGAAGAAGATGACAAGTCTGACTTTGTAGTGAGATATTCACCCCACCTGAACCTGTTGCACTGACCATGCCCATTTGGAGTAGGGACAGGTGTGAACATGACCTGGGAGAACTAGATCTGGGGTCAGGGACCCCAGAGACCCTCTCTTGCTTCCTGATCAGAGACAGAGGGCATCTGGAGGCATCCTTGGGATGGGAACCCGCTGACTGTCATCTGTCTCTGTTGTAAGTGATTTTTCCCTAAATAAACATCCATCAGCCTATATGTTTTCCCAGATCCTTATTTATCCATGATATCTGGTGTCAGGGGGACAGGTGCAGACGGGGTAAATATCTCACTACAATTCCCTTTTAGTCTAAAGAAATTATTTAGGGTTGACACAAAACTATATACAAAGACAGTAACTATATCAAATTTGCTCTAAGAAAAGGAAAATAAAAAACATACAAACTTAAGACATACATGACTTGCTGATCCTGAGATAGTGGCATGATGCTAGGACATAATTAGGAAACATCTGTGTGCTTTAAAATGGTACTTATGGATGAACACGTTGGAAGCCTGACTATACAAGGATGCTTTCTAAAGAAAATAATCCACTTTGCTTTGTTTCCAGCCCCCATGTACCCCCCCCCCAACACTTTCTTTCTATCTTTTTTGAATAGGTAGTAGCATCCTACTGAAGGTTCTCACCAGGCATAATGTTTTAAGAAACGAAACTTAAAAATACTTAGGGATTATAATTACAGGATGATTAAGACAGGAAGAACCTGAAGGGTGGAAGTGGCTGTTGATTGGCATAGAAGTGTGAGTTGAAGGGCTGCACAGGGATAAATCACTTCCAGAGCACAGAAAGAGAAAAGGATGTTGGAAGTAGTGCTCTAGATGACCTGTGACACCTCAGGGAGCATGCAGAGAAAGTCACTCGGAAAGACACTCAGCTGTGATGGCAAAATCATGAATTTCTAAGTATGAAAAGTAATCTGACACTTCTAAGATTCAATCTTTTAACCTGAGAAATAATGCCCAACTTAACAGGTTATATTAGAATTTGAAATTGATATGATAGGAAGATGGGAAGACACATGGCCAACTCCATAAACTTTCCTGATGAACTAAAGGAAAGCCTTGATGAATATGAACTGGCATATTGAAATCCAAGTGTTGGATAATTCCTATAGAAAAATCTAGAAACACTGTACAAAAGAGCAGCTCAGGTTCAGATTCAGACGAGCCTGAGACAATAGTAGCATTGTGGGAGCAGACACTCTCTAGAGTTAGGAGACAGAAGTAACTATCACAGGGATTTCCCCAAGGCACCAGTGACTCAGAGCTTTGAAGATCAGACTGTCTAGAGGAGATGCTGGAAGATGGTATCAGAAGCTGGAAAGTGCATCTGCTTTTCCTCCTTGCTAACAGATACAGGGAACAGAATAAGTACAGAGCTTTCATCCCTCTGTAGTAATTATCTGGCATCCTTGGGGCTAGCCAGTGGAGAATCATGTGCAATAGACTGCTGAGCTAGTTTTGCATACTTCTGCTAGAACAGGCCTCACAGCCACAGACACATGCACACATCACTTTCAATACTGCTCAAATGAGTATTCAAAGTCAGAAAAAGACTGGGTTTAGGGATTAAAAGCTCTGACACATAAGGTTTTAGGGTTTTTTGTTTGTTTGTTGTTTGTTTTTATCTTCAGCACAAAAGATAGGACAATTACAAAGATTTTCTGTTTGCATTCTGAGCTGGTCTGAGGAAGTTGGTGCTATTGAGAGTGGTCACTTGATATGGCTGGCCAGTATTCTTTATCAAGGTTAGCCTGTGCAGCCCAGATGGAGATGGAGATGATCAGAAAGATGACAATCAGCTTTTGAGACGTGCTTAAGGTTTATCAGGGACATTCATATTCTCAGAAGTAGCTAGGTGACTGATTTATGGACACAAATACATAAGAGTATCCTGTCTGTTTGGTGCTCATTAGTTCTCTGTACAGACACAGGCTAACATGCAAACGAGTTTGTCCCCAAGAATTCATGAGATCTTCATCAAAGATGTTCTGGGAGCAAATGGGCATTCACACACTCTGATTTAGGGTCACTTTCCCAAATACCACAGGACTGGGGAAAATGAGTTCACAATCAATATGCTGCTCAAGACTGGCTCAAAATTTGGAAGCATTGATAATTAGTGACTTCTATAATCATCTTAGGCCTAAGCACCCAGAAAACAGCACCTCTGGGCAGCTTGCCTTTTGACACTTTCCAGGGGCTATTTGTATGAACTAAAGTTTCAGGATTTCTGCCTGAGACCTATGTTCCATATGTCAATAACCACTGGTCTCCATTTAGTCTCTCCACTGGTTTTCCTGGCATCCTTTTCTACATGTAGGGATCTTCAGATGTGCCATCAACATGGACTGTTTTACCTTCTGAGAGAGAGAGATCACCTTTTTTCATTTTTAGCATCTGCAAGAAAATGAACTTTACTTATGGAGAAGTTGTAAAAATATCGGTTTTTAACTTTATGGTTTGTTTCACAGTGAACAAACCTCATTTATGACTTCTGACAAATTTCTGTTCATTTTCAGGTTTGCAGTGACATAAATAATGAGAATAAGAAGGAGGAAAACACTTACATGGGCTGTAAGTTTCTCTTGGGAGGCTTTTACCTCAGCTTGCAGCTTCTCGATGCACTGGAAAGAAGGGGATAGAGAGCAATGCCTAACTCTTCATAGTACAAGTGTCCCACAGGTAAATGTGTGTGCCTGTTTCCAATCTACTGACTGGCAGCATTAGGATGTTAGCTAGATATTGAAATCTGTACCAGAGCGGTCATTTCTCTGTTTATGAGAAAGCCTGAGGGCAAAGTACAAAACTGCTAGGGGAAAAATGATAGCTTGAGGTGATGAGGTTAATGCTAGTGTGTGTGTGTGTGTGTGTGTGTGTGTGTGTGTGTGTGTGTGTATGGGTGTGTGTGTGTTTCTCTGTTGCCAACATATGCACATTTACAAAAATAACATATCCATAGGCATACAAAACTCTTTGAATTGAACAAAAGTCAAGTTTATAAAATGATACATGTATCGTTATATAATGATACATTACTTCATAAATTAAAAATATGCGTGCTGTATAGTTTTGTGTCAACTTGACACAAGCTAGAGTTATTTGAAAGGAGAGACCCTCAATTGAGAAAATGTCTCCATAACAACTGTCAAACATTTTCTTAAGTTGTGATTGATTGAGGAAGGCCCAGTCCTATTGTTTGTAGTGTCATCCCTGGGCTGGTAATTATGGGTTCTATAAACAGGTTGAGCAAGCCATGGAAGCAAGCTGGTAAGCAGCTCCCCCTCCATGGCCCCCGTGTTACTCCTGCCTGCAGGATCCTGCCCTGTTTGGGTTCCTGTCCTGACTTCCCTCAGTGATGAATAGCAATGCTGAAGTGTAAGCCAAATAAACCCTTTCCTCCCAAACTTGCTTTTGGTTATGGTGGTGTTTTGTGATCCTTACTAAGACAAATGTTACATTCTAAGATCCATTGTTTAACTATCAGGTCCAACGTTGAAAACTAAGAAATAAGTATACAGTTGATGCCATGTACAAAATAATTGGACTATGAAGCTAATATTTCCCCAAAGGATACATTATCAAAAGAAAAGAAAAGCTTAAATGTAAGTGAAAAATTTTAATCTGTGAATGTTCATCAGGAAAACAATTACCCTTACCAAATGTTGTATTCAACTCTATTAACTCAAATATTAATTTAAATTATTATTATTGTTTTAGAATGCTAAGGATTGGCCCTTGTACAATCTAAACAAATAGCTACATTTACCAGAGATTTCAGGTTGAAGACTGAAAGTGGTTCAGCACTTCCAATAAGCTAGTCCCATGTCCCTATCCCGATAAACCAATTTAGAGACATATTGGTAAAGGCAAGAGAAAGGAGATATTTACTTAGTATGGCCACATTGGGAAGAGGAACAAATATAGAAGTCTAGTGACCATGAAGACCAATTTTTGGAGCACTAATATGAAATTAGAAGGCAAGGACTTTACATAGTAAAGCACTGTGCGTCAAGATGTGACCCGAACAGCACTAGTCCATCAATTCCTCAGCTGAATCTGTCCTGCATGGTGGTCCTCTACTACATTAAGTAGCTAATTTTAGAATACAGCTTCAATCTTGTGAACAATTGCCCTTGTCCGGGTGTGGGGTGCCTTTTCCTCCCAGGGTTTGGTCTTCTAGAATCCTAGGTAATTGTAGGTTTAGACAATGATTTCTCTCTATGCTTTCAGCCAGAAACAGACACAGAATGAAGGCAGGTGTCCAATTTCCCCTATGCTTTTAGTTATCTGTGCTATGAAGATGAGTCAACACTTTCAGTAAAGTCAGCTTCTAAGTGCCTGCTTCATTACCACTGAACAGGCCCATCCCATTAAATGTGAACTTTCAACCCAGCAATGGCTTACAGACTTGTCATATATGGAAAATAGCCTTAAAACATGACCTTTCTTCCACATACCTTGTCTTTCTCTAGAACCATGTTTTCATAGGACGGTCCACTGGTCCTCTTCTGGCCCACAGACTCCAGCCTTTCTTCCAGCAGGGAAATTTTCTTAAGCAGTTGTGATTTTGCTTCTTCAGAGGCTAAAAGCTAAAGATACATTTTTGTAAAGACATGGAATTCAAGAGCATTTTTTTTTTTAAAAAAAAAAAAAAGGTCAATTTAGGAACGCATTGTCTTCTACTAAAGTCTATTCAATCTTTTGGGAAAGAGCTTTCTCGACATCCTCTCCACATGACAAATGATGAGAGAAAGAAGGAAATATTGTTGAATTCCTTATTTTAAACATGGATAAGAGAGGTTGGAACACAGTCGCAATGCAGGGGACATTTTTGCTTGTCAGAGTCTCAGCACTCACCTCCATTGTGCTGTGAGGTTCAGGGGCACAGCTGCCTCTGAAACACATGGTCACGTGTAGTTCTTGAAACTTAAATCTTGGGGTCTACAGCTCTCTCTTCAACACTTAACCAGAAGAGCAGCAGTGTTGGAGGCAGAGGGGAGGGTTTGATGTTAAATATTTCAAGTTAAACTCTGGTTCAATCAAGACCTATGCAAAATCACAATCAAAATACACCTTTGTGATGGTTCTGCTGTTTGGATCTCTCTTAAAGGAGAAGGTGTGGTAGCCCTAGTCCCTGGGTGAGCTCCCTGACTGTCTCTTCCTTTCTCTCCAAAGCATAGATTTCCTCTGAGTATCTCTTTAACATCATCCCGGATGTTGCTGCAAAATATACTTATTTTGTGTAGAAAATCAGTGCTTTTAAATAGTTTACCATATAAAGAGGGCAATTAGAAAGCAAATGCTAACTGGTTCCCCCAGTCTACCTACACAATCATTTAACAAGTCTGTTAGATGGCACTTGACACAGTCACTGAGTTATGTCCTGGGAGTCCCCAAGGTGTACACTTAGGACCAGAGAAAATACACATTCCAAGAACTTTTGGTGATATCGTTCAATATGAAGAGTTTGGGGAGGCCCAGTGTGCTTTTATGACCACTAACACAGTCGAGTCTTGAGCACTTGGTGGCAAGGGAATGTGGTCTGGCTTTTCTGAATCCACTTCTATCTTTCTAGAGTAGAACAACTCATCATGTGGACTCTGAGTTAAAGCCTTTAGGGAAAAATCTCAGCTATGCTAAGTGATTTGGGCAACTTGCTCAGCCTTTCTGGCCTTCATTTCCTTTTACACTGGCAGTAGAGGAAGAAAAGAACATTACTTAATACACAGGGTTTGAAAATCATGTGTGTCCATAAAAGAGCAACACTCAGAAGGATATCTGCAGCATATTAAGTACTGAACTGTGAATTGTTCCTCTCATTGTTCTTCTGACTCCTCTAATCACAGTATGCATTCGAGTTTTAAGAGTATTTTCATTAATCCTTGAGATTTCTAACACCTGATTTTGATCATATTTATTTCTTCCCCATCTCCTCTAAGATCTGTCCCTGAGTCTATACTCACCAATTTTGTGTTCTCATTCATTATTTTTTAAAATACCCATCAAGCCCAATTAGTGTTGCCTAGACACTCTTGGGTATGTGGCCTTCCAATGGACCACATATGCTAGACATATGATGGGCCACACCCTTAAGGACAACTAACTCTCCCTCCGCAGAAGCTAGGTCTTTAGCTAGGAGTGGGATTTCATGACCCACCCTCACCATGCTGGCATTTCATCTAGCTTGAACTTTGGCATGCTTTGTTCATGCTGTCTCAACTGTTGTGAGTTCACATGTGTAACTGCCTTATCATATCTTGGAAAACACAACTTCCTAGTAGTCCTCACTGCCACTGGCCCTTGTGTTCTTTATGTCCCTTCTTCTACAGTGATCTCTGAGACATGGGAGGAAGAAAGGGAGTTTTATCTCTCCTCCCTCTCACCAAAATGTATTTGGTTTGTCCATTATTAAAGAAAATCTTTATTCATGGAATTGGTTTCTTTCAGTTGGGTGCACTTTGTTTCCATATCCTTTGTGATTTGCAAAATATCTTAGCATTACTTGATTGCTTTTCTTATAAACCTATTTTCCTTCACTCAAAAAATTTTTTTACCAATTTGTTGCAGAAACAGGTTTAGTATTTGCTATATGTAAGAAAAATAAGATTAAAAAATGAAAACATCATTCTTATCTTTAAAAATCCTTCACATTTTAACTACAAAGGTAGATAATTTAAAAATAACTATCACCCAGCCTGGTGGTGGTGGCACTCTCCTTTAATCTCAGCACTTGGGAGGCAGAGTCTACCAGATCTCTGTGAGTTTGAGGCCAGCCTGCTCTACAAGAGCTAGCTCCAGGACAACTAGGGCTACACAGAGAAACCCTGTCTCAAAAAAAAAAATGCAAAAAAAAAAAAAACTATCATCAAAGGTGGATCACATTTATTATATAGCAGACATTCTGCAAAACTTTTTATTTTTAAGTTTTTCCAGATTCTTGGTTTAAATTCTTGAGAAGTTTATGTTGGTGTTATTCTCATTTTACAGACAGTAAACTGAGTTGTAACCAGGTTGAAATTTGATTTGGAGTATTCTCTTATCTACCAGTGATGACTTATTTTAACCATCCTACAAATGTCAGGCAAACCAGGTACATGATAAGTCAAAGATACACTACACCCAATGTACCATGTTGATAATCAAGAAAGGCATTTATCTATTTTAAAGTCATATTGAAGTTATATTAAAATTAGAGGATGACAGATAGGAGAGACTCCAGGAATTGATCTTGATATAAATAACAACTTAGTTGACAGTATTAATCACTGAAGTATTTTAGAGTCTGGAAGAACACTTTTTGGCTCTAGAAAAGTCCTTGATGAGGAAAAATATTGATTTCCAAAGAAATTTCTATCATCAGTGGCTAACTACAGAAATAATAAAAGGCACTTCAGTGACCACATACGACAAGAAATATAGGCTCTACAAAAGTGCTGCAAAGAAAAACAACTAACTAAATGGATGAACAACTTCTTCAATGAGTGATATCACCAATTCTTTAGGGGCAAAAGACAAGATCTGGTATCTACAATCTCTTCATTACAATAGTTAGCATGTCCAATCTCAATAAAAACTACAGACCTTCAAAATTCAATAAGACTTTGGGGTGGGGGACTCATTTCTTAAAAGAAATTGTTGGAAATCATTACATGGAATTCTAGAGAATGAATTCTAGACTTTCTGAACAACAGCAACAAAAAACCTTGATCTTAAATGTGTTCAGAAGTAAGAACAAACCAACCAACCAAACAAACAAGACCATGGACAGAACATCAGTAAAAGAAATTGGGGAGAATGATGTATAAGTATACAGGAAATAGCAAAAGGATTATAAAAGGGGACCACACAGAAATTCAAAAGTTGTTTTAGTGAAAATCTACTACTAAGGCATGGTACAAGCTAGAAGATGGAAGAGTCAGAAAGCCAGAACAGAGTTCTCTTTATCAACTCAGATGGGCATAACATCTACCACAGTCTACATGTTTAAAACAATGAATACTATAAATGAGACTATACATGAATCCCAAGAGGGTCACTCCTGTCTCTTCTGTTTCCTACAAGGAAATCATGTCACTCTAGCTATTTAGCTTCGTGATTATCTCTAGACCTAATTATTCCCCAAAGGATTAAGACTTCCACATCAGGAGATGTCCAGTCTTTAAAATACCACATTGAGCCCTTCTGAAATTCTTGCTATTTTTACATGCAAACACATCTGATATCAACAGCCCCCAAACTCTTAGCTTGTACAACCTTTAAAGTCTAAAGTCAAAGTTTCATCAAAGTATTATTCTAAATCATTTATTAGCAAGACAGGTCATCTGGAGGAAATGTTCTTTTCCAGGTGGGAAACCAAACAATTCATATGCTTCCAAACGTTAGTGATTGATCAAATATGCATAAGATAAACATTCATATTCCACAAAGAAAGCATAGGGAAGGTAAGATGAATTCTATGAGCCTGTAAGGCTTGAGAAGCATCCTCAGAAGTGTTGTGGTTCTGTTGGGCAGTGCTTGATATTTTGCAGCCCTGCACAATGTGTGTCATATCCCCAGGACTCTGCTGAGTGGAAGTTTAATCTCTAGAGCTCTGTTACATAGGGACCAGACTTCCAGAATTCTACCATATGAGTCTTGTTCCTTGGATTTTGCCATGCTGAATTGCACCTCCATAGTTTCGGGTGAACCCACACCATGGCTTGTTTGACTCACTGAGACTAGGCTATACATGTATAGCTGAATCACCTTCTGTAGATCTAAGAACCCAGAGACCCTTCGTTCATTTCATCCAATCCCATCTTCATCTCTTGTAGCTGACATTCTTGGTTTTCCTGTTGAGGGTATTGAGTAGGTCTGCAGCTCACACTCATAATATCTCCTTAAAAGACAGTTCCATGGTAATAGCCTTGGCATTCTCTGCAATGAAAGTAAGCTGAGAACTTTCTGTTCTTTGTTTAACCATTATTTTTTCAACTTGCTTATCTTGTTATCTGCTCCATCAACACTTAGAACTCTTCAGCCAAATATCTAGTTTCATCACTGACATGTTTTACATTTTTCACAACAGGCTTTGAACACAATTAGTCAGGACCATCTTTCCTTCACTATAAATACCATGTTCATCTTTTCCTCCTATGGCCTTGTTAGAATCCTTGTTAATATTTATATGATTTATCTTCTCTGAGAAGATGACAGCTTTTTCTCTAACTCTCTGCTTTTTTTCCCAGTTTTCATCAGATTACCTTTGGTAGTCATTTCATGGTAATAGCTATGTCCCCTGAGTACTGGGGATCTAACTGAGCATAGTATACACTAGGCAAGTACTCAGTCCCTGACCTATGCCCTCCCGATATCTATTCATTAAACATTTCCCTAAAGAGTTCCAAGCCTTTACCCATCACCAAGCTCCAAATATTTTCTGTGTTTTAGGTACCTGTTAAGACAGCATCCCATTTTTTCTTTAAGCATTTTTAGGAGCTGGAGAGATAACTCAAAGATTAAAAGCACTGGCTGCATTTACAGATGACCCGGGTTCAATTCTAAGTACTCAGATGGCAACTCACAACTGTCCATACTCCAGGGGATCTCACACATTCTTTTTTACTCCATGGACACATCTATGTAGTGCACAGGTACATAAAGATAATATATCCATATACATAGAGTAAAAATAAATAAACATTGTAATTTTTCCATTTATTTTATGCCTGGATCTGAGTGTGGATATGTGTTTTAGTTAGGGTTTGTATATGTGAAGAGACACCATGACCATAGCAACACTTACTAAGGAAAGCATTTGATGGGATGGCTTGCTTACAGTTCAGAGGTTTATTCCATTACCATCATAGTGAGACATGGCAGAATACAAGCAAACATGGTGCCAGAGAAGTAGCTGAGAGTCCTGCATCTTACAGGCAACAGGAAGAGGCCTGATACACTGGTGTGGCTTGAGCATGTATGAGTCCTCCAAGCTAGCCTCCACAGTGACACACTCACCCCAACAAAGCCATGCCTACTCCAGCAAAGCCACAGTTCCTAATAGTTCCATTCCCTTTGGGAGACGTTTTCAAATCACAGCAGTATGCATGTGGAACTAGTAGAATTCTCTTCTCTTCCTCCACCATGTGAGTTCTGGGGTATGAACTTAGAGTAATCAGGCTTGATGGCACTTTTACATATCAAGCTGTTGTTTAATTCATATGAAGTACGAAGGAACTCAGATATTCAAAATTATCTTATAGAAGAAGAACATCATAGGACTCACATCTCCCAATTTCAGAGCTTACAGAAATCTGCAATAATCAACTTAGTATTTGACTGAAACAAGGCAGACATGTAAACAGATGGGATAGAGTTAAGCCCAAAGATCTAAGAGAGTTTTGTCCAATATGTCAAGGAGATTTGCTAGGAAGATCCACTTAAAAAATAGTTAGGACTATTGAACCTTAAAAGGCCTAGTGGAACTTCCTAAGCCTGGCTAGAGTTTGGCGCTCTGTCATTGGCCTATCACTTCCACATAGGAGTGACTTAGCAAAACTGCCTCTGCCTAGCTACTGCTAATGTGGCGAATCATAATTGGCCCCAATACCTCACCCCATCCTAAGGTTCATGCCTCAGGCCCCAACGCTATATAAATACCTGCTTGTTACAATAAAATGAGCTCCTCTTTGACAAGGCTCCCAACTCAATATGGTTCTCTCTGATGACTTGGGTATGTGTATGGAGGGGGGCATGGGTTGCCTACACTCTCCATCCTGCTCAGCTTCAGGAAGATATGGGCTGAACTGGCCCTTCCATAACTCTACCTGCCCACAAGACAACTAGATAATCTCATGCAAAAACTTGGTGTTGAATCCCTACCACAATCTATACAGAAATCAACTCAAAGTGAATCAACTACTAAATAAGCCATGCTATACAATTATTTGATGATAATGTACTGATAAATGCTCAAGATCTCAGACTTGGCATTGGACTTTAACACTAAATGCATGTCTTAAGGTTTCTGTTGCTATGATAACACACCATGACCAAAAGCAAGTCAGGGAAGAAATGGTTTGTTTGGTTTTCATGTTCCAATCAAGGCAGGAACTCAAGGCAGGACCCTAGAGGCGGGAGCTGATAAAGAGACTATGGAGAAAAGCAGCTTTGATTTGTTCCCATGACTTGCTAAGCCTGCTTTCTTATAGAACTCAGGACCATCAGTCCAGGGAAACATTGCCCAAAGTGAGCTAGGTCCTTTCACATCCATCATTAATCAACAAATTCCTTACAGGTTTACCTACAGACCAGTCTGAGGAAGAAGTAAGTTCTTTAATTGAGATTCCCTCTTCTCACAAGATTCTTACCTGTGTAAAGTTGACTAAAAAGAACCAGTGCTATTAACCATTTCTCAGAATAACTTTAAATCTCTCCACATCTCTAAATAAAATATCAAGTTCTCTGTCTCTGTCTAGGTCTCTCTCTGTCTGTCTGTCTGTCTGTCTCTCTCTCTCTTTGTGTGTGTGTGTGTGTGTGTGTGTGTGTGTGTGTGTGTGTGTGTCTTTAGAATTGGTGGAAACACAAAGCCATATCAAGATAATCACAAAACTAAGACAGTTCATGGCTACTACACCAACACAGCAGAAACCAGAAGATATCTAAAAGGATGCTGTGCACAGGAGGATGCATGTCACAAGAGGACTAGGTGGACAAAGGACAGCAGGGAGCATTTATTCTGCCTCTCAATAAATGTTCCTCACTCACCCTTATAAACAATGGAAGGACAGGTAGGACTCCTTCAAGTCCAACAAACTCCCAGTAATAAGAAAGAAATAAGGAACAAGCAATAATCTAACAAGGAAATAAAGCAAGAAACTTATAGTGATCAACAAACATATCTCAATAATAAATGTAAGTGTCCTAGAGTCACCAGGAAAGAGAAACAGATTGGCAACTGGATTTAAAACAACAACAAAAAACAAACAAACAAACAAACAAACAAAAATATCAAAGAACTAAACGCACCTATCTGTTTTCCAAGAAACAGATCTCACTGATAATGGAAACTCACTGACTGAGAGTCAGTGGATAGAAAGGATAGAAAGCAATCTTCAAGTGACTAGAAACTGAAAAACAGTTTGCATAGTTTGCATATCAATGCATATGCACCAAACTTCACATGCCCCCTTTCATAAATAAACACTTATGGACATAAAATGTCAGAGTGGTCTTGGTATCCAATGACAGATGATTTCAATATGCTGCTCTCATTTCCAAATCAGTCATCAAAACTAAAGACCAACAAAGAAACCTAGAGTTACATTGCACCTGCAGACACAGAGACAACTTTCCGTCCAGCACAGATGGAACAGGCATTCTCAGCATCATCTCAATATGTGTCTATTGTGGACCATATTCTGTCCACAAACCACATCTTACCAGATACAAAGAATCAAAATAATCCTTTGTTTCTAATAGCCTTTTCCCTGTTTATTCTTTGAACCAAAACCCAACTAGCATCAGGCAGAACACATGTGTAAAGGAGCTTGGCTATGCCCAACTCCAGTACATGAGCCATGTGTGAAAAAAGCTGCCGTGTTTGCATAACTCTCAGGTATAAGAGACTGTTTTAGGAATAACTGAATGATACAGTAGAGACACTCGAAGCTTGAAGAGAAGAGTTCCAGGATGTTTTTTCCTGCATGTGATGTTTGACAGTGTTCCAGGTATTCTACAGGGTGCCAGAGCTGGCATACAGAAGGGGGCAAGGCAGAGGTGCTTGGTGAAAAGCATCCATAGTGAATTGATAGAAAAGGTACTCTTCTTACCCCAAAGGCCATCCTTTCACATGGTTTTAATTTTCTAATCTCTTCCCATTACAAAGTTTCTGTTCCTATTGCTTTTGCTCTGAAATCACCAGATCCACTCTATATCTTCTGTTACCCTCTCTAGAAGATTACGCCCAGCATGTGGAATTACCATAGTAATTCTCATTGAACTCCCCTTCAATTATTATTCTATTTCCTTGCTTTTTGCCAACTTCTTAAAACAAATGTCTACTTATATTTTTCTTACAATCACATTCCCTTTTTTGAGAGACACAAAGTGGATTCATACCACTACAGAGTCAGAGGTAGACTACAAACTCAACAGGAGCCAACACATCCTCTTTCTTCCCGATTCTACATCTCAGTGCTGGGCCCTGCTGGCCTTATTGTTTCCCAGTGGAAACAAGCTTTCCTTGCACAGCAGGGATGCTACCCATCAACTCAATAGTGAGATGTTTCATTTTCCAGGGAAAATGAAGAAAGGACTCTCTCTTGCATGGCAAATCATAATTTCTCTCCTGGATCAAACTTTATGGTCAAGAAGATGTGCTGTCATCATTAACTATTCCTAAATCAGTTGCTCTAAGGTTTTTTTCTTCTAGCCATGAACACCATGATTCACAGTCATGGGTTATGAGACCAGAATCAGAAAGTGGCAGTTCAAAGAAACAGGCCAATCATAGTCCACCACATAGATACACAGCACAGTTATACCTTTATGCCCACATACATGCACACACACTGTCTTACTTTTTCTACTCCTGTGATGAGATGCCATGACTAAGGCAACTAATAGAAGAGAGTTTATACAGTTCTAAAGTGTGAGTCTATGAGTATTATGCCATGACAGTTTGCAAGGCATGTTGCTGAAACAGTAACTGAGAGCTTACAGCCTGCTCCACAGATAAGAGGCAGGACAGAGAGAGATAGACATACTGAGAATGATGTAGTGACATACCTCTTTCTACAAGGCCACACCTCCCAATCATTTCTAAACAGTCCCATTAGCTAGGGATCAAGTATTCAAACATAGGAGTCCATGAAACCATTCTTCTTCAAACTACCACCCAGACACACGTATAGTCATACAACAAGCATGCATATATATATATATATATATATATACATATACATATACATATACATATACATATACATATACATATACATATACATATATGTGCATATGTGTATGCACAAATGTGCCCACTCACATTTGCATTCACATAGATAGGCATTGCACAAGATGTTGCCACATAATATAATGCATATATTCTGTATTAATATACAAAATATACCCACCCCTTCCCCAAAGGAGGCACAACAAAATCATACCAACTTCATCAAGCTTCACATTCAAATCTCCAAGCTACTTTCAACCCCCATGGAATCACAGTCACATGAAAATCCTGATGATAGGGCATTTCAGAACCAAATGCAAAATGTATCCTTCCTAACGTGCCCAATATAAAGAAGATAGGGCAACATGGGCAAGGAAAGGGAATCTGTGGTTGTCCCCGGCCATTGCTAGTGTCACATTTTACCTGTCATATGTGGAAAGGCTGCACATGCACTATCCTGGCAGTGCAGTGAGTGGAGGGGGAAAAGCTTCATGGCTCTGCCCTAACTGACCACTGGAAATCCTCCTCCTCTTCCTCATTGGTGTATCCAAGAACTAGAAGGTTCCTTAAGCAAAAGGCTGCCTCATTTCCAGGCTCATCCACACCACTGATTTGTGGCTTTAACTTAGTGGGCTCATTTCACCAGAAGTAGAGGCACTGCTGGACCCCAAACCTTGCATCAGATTTCCAGAGACTTCTCAGTCTGCTGTCATTGGTTCCCTGGCACTCCTTCCACTCTCCTGCCCTTCCCCTCCCTCTCTTCCCCTCCCCCCTCCCGAGTCTTCCTTGCTGACACACATACATATCACTATGGAAAAGTTTTCCAATCCTTGGAAAGGGAGTAGCTAACAGCCTTAATTATACTTGTCTTTCGGGCTGGTTTCTGCCCTCCTCTGCTCTGCTGGCACTTACTGTATCGAGGTTCTGTCATTCTCACCTCAGCAAAGGCAGTGCACCCTTTCTGGTCACTGTATTCAACTTCACTGTAAAATAGTACATATCTGAGGACTCCATGCCTCTTTAAACACTCTCCTCTTCCTGCCTTCAGGACTTTTTCTGGATTTCTCCTATTGCTTTGGCTCGACTCTTTCTGGTCTTCCCATCTTCTGCTTGTAGAAATCTAAGGCATTATAGAAGTCTTGCACCCTGCTCTATGCTTTGTGCATAGGCATATAGTGACCTCTAAGTGACCCCGTTGACAGTTATGGTTTAAACACTAGTCATGTTAACAACTCTCAATATTTTTTGTATACAGCCACTCCTTTTTCACTCATACAAATACACACATATTGAGAAATTTACTTAATATGTTTGTTGCTCATATACTACACATTAGAATTACTGAGCTCAAAGTGAATCTACTGTAATCAGTGTCTTTCTCTCTCTGAGTAAATAGAGTTGAAGCCACAGAGCAAATTACAAGTGGACATTCATCCAGCCATCAAGTGCAATTGTTAAAACCACTCTATTAAGTAATGTGGAATTACAGGTTCATTTATCTCTTCTTGTCTGCATTCCTAGACCTTCTGCTCTACAACCTACACACAGGTTTGCAACAAGTAATTGTAAAAGCTAGATTTTCACAAACTTGCTCAAAACTAAACACTAACCAGGCCTTGCAGAGCTCAGTATGAAGGAAAATGCTTTGAAAACAAAAGTCTTGGCAAGTGCTAAGTGCTTTTCAACCTGGCCTGGACTATTGATACAGATTATGAGTCTCTGAAGCAATAAATAAGAGCCGCAAATACCTTACTAAGTCTTATCCGGCCTGTGCATGGGAGTAGCTGATGCCTGAAGATCCATTTTGACTGATTTGATCTAATTTAAAACTTACATTTAAAGAAATAAAAAATTCCCCATCTTACCCCAGCCTTAGACCATTGCAAACAATGCAGATGGTTAGATTTATTAATGTTTGCCTTTAACAGGCCATTTCCATGCACTTCTGTGTTCATGAACATTTAAAATAGTATGTCAGGACACAGTTCAGAGCTACAGTTACTTCCCTGTTAGCCTGCCAGGACTGCCACAAAGAGGGTCACACGAAGGGTCACACGAACATCAAAGGATCTGTTGCCTCCTGTTTGTATAGGATGAGGGTTGCTCCCAGGTATCAGTTGATTGATTCCTCCTTGGGCTATAAGAAAAAATTGATTCTGTGCCTCCTCCCTTCCTGCTGGTGGTTTGTTAACAGTTTCTGTGGTTCTTTAGATGATAGAATCATCCCTCCAATGTCTGCCTTCATCTTTGCATTGTTTCTCCCAGCATGGATGTCCGACCCTGTAGTCCAACTCTTAGGCAGCACAGCAAACCCTAGCCTGGGCTTGTTATCCTGATCCTGAAGAGACTGCCTTTGCCTCTCTACAAGCCTCTGCCCCTTCAGGCTTCTGTGAAACTCCTTAAGCTCTACTGTAGCCTCTTTAACCCCCTTGTAACTATTTTGTAAGATAGATAGATAGATGATATAGAGAGATAGATAAAATTAGTTTGTGCGATATAATATGTGACCTGAGAGTTAATACTGGCAATTAAGATAGGAAGAAATAACCTGTGTTTGTTGTGGCCAGGGATATCGAGGAAAGTGGGAGTACTTGGCATATTACTGCCAACAAAGCCTCCATACCTTGTGAACTTGTTTTTCAATAGATTCTGACATTGTGGAAAGACACAATCATATGTTTCTTATGTATGCATGCATGCATGTATGTATGTATGTATGTATGTATGTATCTCCCTTGGGATATTGACCACCTCCAGTGCTTCTCATTCATATGGCAGCTATACAAATTTTCAAGGAGTCCCACCCTGGTCATGACTCAGAAACCTCTTGTCCCCAAGTCTAGACACCACAAACAAACCGATTGTAGATTCACTGCAGGGCTGAGAGCCCATTGCTAGGACACAGAGGTTTCCCTAAGCTGGACAAAGCAATTTCATGGAGCATGAAGCAGCAGGCATTCTCTGCTGACAGGGCTCATGGGCTTGGCTCCCTGCTCGCCAAATTGGGAAAAAATGTACTCTGCTATCTTTGATGCTGCCCCTCCCCTCCAGTAGTCTTTGCTCTAAAGTCCCTGTTAGTAAACTTGGGGTATTTAAATAAAAGTTATATAATTTCAGAAAAATCCCCTGAGGGAAAGAAATGCAGAGGCCCTCTTTGAATGAAGAAGGTTCTAAAGCAGGGAGCAACTGTTTCCACTGGGACAGACTTAAAATTCAACTCATTGTTTCCTCAGAGTGTGTGAGAACCCTAAAGAAAAGAGACAATCAGGACTGACTAATAAAAGATGGGGAATGAGGTGAGGAAACTGTGCACGTGGTCTTAGGATGGCACAGCCGTTTTGTTACCATGAGAAGCCAGGTGTGGTACTTGCTTATCAGGAGACAACTGTAGGGAAAGGACAGTCGGTGGGGACCTGCTTCTTTGTTACTGGATACCAGACATAAACACAGACACAAATAGCAAAGGCACTGAAGCAATGGGAAGACATCTTAAATGGGATGGCACAGGACACATATACTACAGAGCAAACGGAGGTTCCAGGAAACTGAAATAAAACTCCAGACCTGTTCAATGTTTCTGCCTTAGCATGACCAGGCAAGGGTTTCCCATTGTTTACTCGTCTCATGTATTGTGTGTACTCTCATGAGTTTTCATCATTAGCACCTGTGTGCTACACTCTGCTATCAGTCATCTTCGCCAAACTCCTTTGACTCTTAAGGTGTTCACCAAATTAAAGTTAAACTCCAAGGAGGTGGTTATCCTTTAACAGCCTCTCACACCACCATTGAAGCAAGACTCTGATGGGAGATGTCATTCTGTAAATATGTTTCTCTTATTGGTTAATGAATAAAGCACTGTTGGTTTATTTTAATAGCAAAGTAAGATAGGCTGGACTAGGAGACAAGGAGGATTCTGGGAGATGTAGTGGAAAGTCAAGATGTAGGGACCTGAGAGAAGAAGTCCCAACCGTCTCTCTGGTAACATAAGACCCACGTGGAAACACTTAGATTAATAAAAATGGGTTAATATCTAAGACAGAGCTAGCCAATAAGAAACGCTAGTAACAGGCCAACAGCTTTATATCAAATACAGCATCTTTGTGTTATTTGGGGCTGGCAGGGCTGGTGGGGTTGTGGGACCAGGCTGGCAGGAAGTTCTTAACAAACTGTTGCCTGCAATGTGGGTACTAAGAACTTCCACTTAAAACTTGATAAAAGCTTAAAAAGGGATTTTAGAAACAGAGAAACAGATACAAACAAGTCTTCTTGGTAGCAGCATTTTTCTTGGTTGAGCTCTGTTTTGCTAGAGATTTGCCCAGCATAAGGGATTAAAAAAAAAAAAATGAACGGCTCTTTTCTTTAAGAGGCTCTGCTGGTGTGTATGAGAGCTGGCGGTAGCAGTAATGACATCTCCAAACCCACAGCATGCTGCTTGATGGTAGCATAGATCAAGGCAGTGAGCGCAGCTCTCAGTGCTGGCAGAAGTGTACCCCTGCCATCTTGGAAAGACAGTGGATAAAACAACCACCACTTTAATTTTAGCAATGTTGTTTAGCAGATAAAAGACTCGTGGGCCAGAAAAAGATAAAGATTTACAGCAAAGACAGATTCAGATAAAGACAAACCTCTAAAGGTTTACAGTGTGTTTAAAATATATGTAGGCTTGGGAGAGAAAAGGAAACAGGATAAAGTGGTTTAAGAAAAATAGAAAGAAAGAGAGTAGCTGAGTGTGGTACACACATTTAATTCCAGCACTCAGGAGGCAGAGGCAAGCAGATCTCTGTGATTTCAAAGTGAACCTGGTATACAGAGTTAATTTCAGGACAGGCAAAAGTTACACAGAGAAACCTTGTCTCAAAAAATGAAAAAATAGAGGTAGAAGAAATAGAGTAATAAAAAGCCATGTGAAGATGGAAAGCACACCGAGAGTCTGGATACTGTATGCTATTGTGCTGTCTTTGTATTGTTTGACTACTGAGGAAACAGCAACAACTGCTAAAAGAAATGCTGCTGTTTAAGTTTAAGACTAGGACAGGTTACTAGGGAAAAGAATTTCTAGTTTCGTTTCCACAGAAAATGAAAAACTGTGAATTTCTTCTAGACTAACATGGTTTGATCAAGCAAGACCTGTTGAAACAATGTCCCAGGTAATCCAAAATTCAAATCAGCTGGGACAAGGAAGCCTTGCAGACCACTACAGCCAGGATTTCTGCTTCTTCTTAGGATCTTCAAACAGCACCCCCTACCAGCAGGAAGCAAATATTGTTTATAAATGTTTGTTTTCACTTAAATGGGGTTGGTTATAAATGGTTAATGATTACAACTAAACTCTTTTTTAAAGGTAAAAAGGGGATTATGGTATAGAGATGAATACTTTGTTTTGGAATGGATTGTGATACAAATTTAAGGTCAGTTTTATGATAAGTATATTTCTCCTCTTGTTTAGGTATTGTGTTTATATAGCTCATTTAAAATGTAACATATAATTTAGTACCGATTATAGATAGTTACCTATAATAGTCAAAACTTATAGTTAAGTTAATTAGGTTTTCTAGATATACAGAGTTATATTTCAAATGGATAGGCATTTTTCAAACCTTTCAAAGACCTACAGAATATGGCATTTAAAATGGTTTAGGGTTTTTCTTAACAGTGAGACATAACTGCTCCTGGCAACACCACCTGAGTCACAAAGGAAGATGGACATGCTTTCAATATGGCAAGACTAGCCATTTGGGCAAGATACTGATCTTGTCTGGACTGTTTGACTTTATGCTCTATAAACTAGACATGCAAGACTCACAGAAAAGTGACTGGTGAAACAAGATGGACATTGCTAGGGTTTCTGCTTCACAGAAAGTTCTGCCAGATAGTCTGCAGGACACAGATAAAAGTGACTGACAAACTGCCAATACATGTGGACAGTTTAAAGTTTTCTGCTTTGCTGAGGAGTCTGCCAGACACACTAAGGCCTATAGGCTGAAGATGGAACATTACAAAAGAACTTCAGGTGACTGGCCAGGTAGCAAGGTGTGTCTGTTATTTCTAGAGTTTATATATTATCCTTCTGTGGTCTTTGGTGGAGTTGAAGACAGATAGTTATGGTTATAGTTTTCCTTAGTTAGGATTAAAGATAAGTTACATATAGGACTTTAGACTCACAAAGATAGGATAGATGATGGAATATTTTCTTTAAATCTTGCTAAATGTTAATGAACTAAATATTGTTAACTGTAGTTCTTACTTGATAACTGTTTTGTTATATATTTTACTATGTTAAAGTTAAAACCCTTCTTTTTATTTTATTTTAGACAGAAAAGAGGAGATGATGGGTGATTTCATTCTGTAAATATGCTTCTCTTATTGGTTAATGAATAAAGCCCTGTTGGCCAATAGGAAAGCAAGATAGGCTGGACTAGGAGACAAGGAGGATTCTGGGAGTTATAGTGAAGAGTCAAGATGTAGGAACTTGAGAGAAAAAATGTGGACCCTCTCTTTGGTAACATAAGACCACGTGGAAACATTTATATTAATAGAAATGGGTTAGCATTTAAGACAGAGCTAGCCAATAAGAAACACCAATAACAGACCAATATCTTTATATCTAATATAGTGTCTCTGTGTGTTATTTGGGGCTGACATGGCTGTGGGATCAGGCTGGTGGGAAAACTGCTTGTAACAAGCCTCAGGCAGCTACAGAATTCTGAAGGAGGCACAATTCATGTCTGAATTGAACATGCCTCCCACCAGTTTCAACAGTGCAGTCTCAACTAAGGGAATATCTGAGTGGGTCAAGGTTGTGAAAATATGCTTAAGAAGCGGAAGGCAGGCAATGAGCGCAGAGAAATCTCTTGAGGGGAAGGAAAAAACAGCCTATGCAAAACTTAGAGGCATAAACACTAGTAGGAAGGAGATCAGTTTGGGAAAGCACAGTCTCCCAATGTGAGTGATTCTTTTAGGATGTGTGGTCTATGCCCAATGAATAGGAACATTTTCATCTGATTGATTGTCCTCCTAACAGAGGGGATCTTTCTTATCCTGTTATATAGTAACCAGGAGCCCATGTTGATCAGCAATGGAGGGAATCAATCCCTTCTCCAAGAGTCCTGATTAGCATTATTTGGTATAGCAATAAAATCTACTTGAATCTAATTTGTGTTTTATATAAAGTGATTTCAATCATCGGTCATGCTCTCAAACAAGACATGTTCTTAAATCATATGCTACAGCATCACAAAACTAGCAGCTTCTAAATGCTTTATCTTGAGGATCTTTCTCGTCTTGTCTTGTAAACAAAGACCAGTATCTGGGGCTAGTAAGACCATGGGTATCACTGTCCCTTTACTATTACTGTCCCTTTACTAGACAAGCATATTTCCTAACCACATTCTAAAACTTATCCTTATACCCAAAGGTGAATGTAGTAGTTCTCACCTCTCACCAAAGAAGTTGCTTTTTGCAACAGACAGAAAACAACAACTGGTCAAAATGCAGAGACAACTGATCAGAAGTACTTAAGGCTCAGAGAGCATCACAGAAGATGCCAAAAATGATTTTAAGAGCCCGAGGACAAGGAAGTCTGTCATAAGATTGATTCTCCTAGAAGTGACAGAGAAGCAAAACCAATGACACCTAAGTGATATGGCAGCCTGAACAAGACCTGAACAATGGCACCACCAATAGGTACTTAACCTGAAGATGGAAATCTCACAAGACCTCACCCTCTAGACAAAGAACTACAGGCAAGTAAGGACAGATAAAAAAGAATTAGTCTTCTACAAGGATGAAGTCATGATTGGTTACCTAACACTTAGTGGAGCAGAGCAGACAAGAGACCTCAAGTCTACTGGAGGACTTCTACCAGCAAAATGGCATATAACTATATAGGACTGTTTGGACGATTGCATGAGGTATTACATGAAGCTCCTTAGAAGATTGCTAGCTCACAGGTTCAATAACTATCCCTGGAAAAAATAAATAATTGAATGAAATCACAGATCTAAATGTTATGGTTTGACCCTGACCAATTTGTATTCTGGGAGCTCAGACCCCAGAGTGGGTGCTGAGGAGAGAATGTTATGGGGTGGGGCCTGGTGGCATGGAGTTGAGGTATGGGGACTACATCCTTTTGGGAGAGGTGTAAAACTGCCTCACACACGTGCTTGGGTCCTGTAGGAGTGGAGAATTCCTGCCAGAATGCTGTTGTAAGCAACCCAGGCATTTGTTCTGAGTCCCTCCTGTTTGTGCATCACTCACTATCTCCCCTAAGTTCTTCCCATTGTGATAGGATCCACCATGTGTCTCTTGCCAGTGCTAAAAGATGTTGATACCATGTTTCTGATCCTCAGATTCTAGGAATCAACTAAACCTCTTTCCTTGTATAGAGCACTCACCCCTAGGTATTTTGTTAGAGCAGAAAAAGACATTAATTTCCTATTATACTTGCAAACACTTAGAAAAGAGTGTTTGCTTTCACAGAAGCAACAAAGAAAATACAGGTGAAACCCATACCAAATGATGCCTGATCTTATCAACAAAGCCAGGGCTCTGTGGGGACAAGGCCTTTTGCTTTCCCTTGTATAGGAAAATCGCATTAATTAGCACCCAGTCAGCTATTTAAAACTGACCTCAGTTTGATCTTGACATTTACAAGCCAAAGGAAGTCATCAGTTATGTAACAGGCGAGCAGTCCACTCAGCCAGCCTGCAACAACAGAAGCCAGCCTGTCCTTGTGTCTGATTCCATTCAAAACAAAAATCTCTTCAGGGACTTGAATGTTTGCCCGCGCATTGTCCAATTTATACCCAACAACCCCGTCAGAGTGAAGAGTGAAGATTAACATCCAACTAGAAAGAGAGGGTTTGGGGCTATAATTAAAGAGGAACTCTGCCTCTAAAATCAATCAGGACTTTGATTAGTCCAGACTCCATATAACAAGACTTCCTACTGACAAAGAAACCCATTCCAGACCATACTAAATGCATGTGCTTCCCTGATATTAATATTAAAAGTAGACTTCAAACTAGATCAGAAAACAGAAACTCATTCATAAAACCTGCTGCTTTCATACTGCATGTGGAGCAAGGTTTCTGAGCATTTCCAGAATGAATACTCGTACCATGCTGGCATGGCTTACTTCAAATAAGCTTGCATCCGGGGATCCACTGTTGCATCTGAACAGTAAAGATGAACTTGGACTATTTTGTTTGAGAGCAGTCCAACACACATCAAAATATATTTAACCATCCATACACATCTCACTGTCTAAAACTTCACTAGAGATCAACCTTCATTCTATCCCTGAAAGAAAATATAAATTCAACACTGAGGCGTTGTCTTACGACAAGAAAAATAATGGGAAGATACTTAGAGCCTTTGACGTGAAATGCTCAACTACTTTTTGGTTGGTAGAGTCAAACATGGCATGCTAATCTTTTGAGTTTCTGTTTCTTTCTTGTCCAAGCTAAATAACAACACAAATACAAATGCCTGCAGAATCGAGGCTCAATATGAGCCAAGTTGATAAAACTCCCAAGAGAAAGTAAACTGCAGAATCCTCTCTATTTTACTCCTGTGATCCATTTCCTTCTACTCACCAGCTGACACTTGAGCTGATTCCTTGTTTATTACACACTCCTGCCAAAGGAGTCCTAAAAGAGATGTTCCATCGGCTTTGCTTTGGAAACCTCACATTGAAGACAAAACATGAGGCTCGATAATAACTCAAGACATTAACATGGCCCTAACACTCATTGTTTACTTTCTGACACAACAATCACACACACACACACACACACACACACTCCCACACAGATACACAAACACACACACACACACACAGATACACACATATACAGGGACACAAATACACAGATTGACCCCCCACACACACATACACACAAAAAGACAGACAGACAGACAGACACACACACACACAGACCCACGGAGAGAGAGGGAGATAGACAGAGACACAGAGGCAGACAGACACACAGATACACAGAGAGAGACAGATAGATACACATACAGAGACAGACAGACATACACACATAGACCCACACACAGAGAGATGGACAGACATACACACAGAAACACATACACATAGAGACAGACATATAGAGACAGACAGACACACAGACAGAAAGTCGGACACTTAGACAATCACAGACACACAGTGTAAAGGGACTGCAATCTCCATTTTCTCAAGGGCAAGAGTCCACTGGTTGATCTCAGTATGTAGGCTTCCCAGGCGGAATTAGAACCCAGCACCCTCCCCACAGGTTTTCTTTAGTGTGGCCTAGCAAATCACTAGGACCACCGGAAGCTCTGTGTTTTCGGTGCCTGTGACCTCCTCCTACATGGACATCTCAAAAGCAACAAACAGAAAACCTAAAACAAGTAAACATACAATACTAGCTAACTAAATTATTCATGATTTAACTCTCACAACTTCCAAAGCTGTTAGAGCCCGTACTAGGAACTTGCAGGAAAGAAAAAAGGAAAAAAAATAAAAATAAAAAAGGTCAGGGGCAATTCACAGGGAGAAGGAATATAGGGGCAGCAGGAGAGACACTGGAGTTTTGTTTGTTTTCTTCTTTACCATTTTGCCTCTTCTTAGGGTACTTTCAATATTCTTATTCACTCTTAGAAAACACACACCAATTTTCTTTCTTTGAAATAAAGATTGAGAGAATCTGTCTAATGCTTTGTACCTCTCCGTTGTCACACAGCTCTAACAAGTTGGGTATTCTAGAGTTCAGTTCATGTCACTCTCTACTAGCTTGAGATATAGCTCTCTATTTTGCTTACATTTCCTCTGAACACTGGTGTACAGAGTTCCTAGGACAATATTTTTTTCTGGTTATATTCCCTATATCTTTCTTATGCTTAAAAGATATCCAGTGGCTAATTTATCTTTGCAGTGCAGTTATTACGTCAGGTATATGCACCAGAACAGCAAACAGAAAACTTCACTTGTCTTACTCTGTAGCATATCCCAAATGGGTCTCTTCTCAAGAGCATAAATACCTTCCCAGCACAATTTGATAAATAGGACTTCCAGAAAGCAATGGCTGCTGAATGTCACACAGGTAGAGCTCAAGGGACAGCATTTAGAGTTCAGGGGTTACCTAAGACATCTAGGACAGCTAAGGTTTCTGTCAAGGGTAACAGGATGAGTCAGTGGTAAAAGGGTTCAATCATCAACAGGAGGTGCTGGGAACACTCCATCTCTACACAGAAGAGCATGGTGTTCTCTGGGATAAAGCTCTGTGTGCTCCAGTGTGGTCAATGGGTTGGCTACAGAGGCAGAGATTGATCTTACTAAATACCATTTTACCTTAAAAAAGAATCCCAGTGCTTGTGGTGGGGACAATGATTACTTGTATTCCTCGTCTCTAATGCAAATATAAGGGTCAATGATATGTGAGAATTAACTAAGTCTCCAGACAAAGCATTCCTGCCTTGTTTGCCTCTTCTGTCATTGCTGCCTGATGTCATTGCTGCCTGACATGTGGATGGGCGGTGCAGCTGCAGGACCTCTTGGTCCTTGAGGACTGATACCACATTCGTGAATGTAAAAGCAACAAAGCTTAGGCCTCCAGGTGTCTACCACCATGCTCACTTCCTGTGAGGAAAAGTCAATACCTCCCTTTTTTGGGTTGCCTCTTTAGCACACTCAAACTGAATTCTAAATGACATTGTCACTCCACGCAGTTGTGGAATTCAAGGTAACAGTGAAGAATATCCTTCTGAGTTCTGGGATAGCAACTATGTTGAAACTAGATGAGGTCTTGATAGAAATGTAAATTACTAAGCCTTACACCATACCTAGTAAATCAGAAATCCTGTAGGAAGGGCCTGCCAATCTGGCCAGTAAGCCCTCAAGCTTGGAAACCCCAGCTGAAGAATCAAGAGAAATTCTTATTCAACGCTATAGGGTAGATAAAAATCTTCTCTGCCATTGGACTTCCATACTCTTAAGAACTGTGAGGGTTTATTTTCAGCAACAGGACCTTAAGTTCTAAAGGGGATCCAGTAGTGTTGGCAAGAGCCTGTGATGGTTTTGGGGTTTTTTGTTTGTTTTGGCGGTGGTACTTCTGGTGCCCCTTTAGCCAACAATTCAGCAGAACTGATGCACACATGAATTCACAGAGACTTTGGCTGCACACATGAGACCTGCACAGGTTTAAGCCAGATGAGGGCCTAGCACTGTGGATGGGGGGAATAGACACAGGATCCTACCACTAACCAAGAAACTATTTGTGATCAATACCATCTAGGAAAGGGAAAGTGGTTTTCTCCAATGGAAAAGTAAGTCTTCTTCAATGGAACAACACTGGGTAGATTAATTACACTACTGGGCAGACTCCACACCCAGGAGAAGTTTTCCAAGAGAACACTAACTCCGTGGTTCTTTGTGTGTGTGTGGGGGGGTAGAGGTTGCCTTCATTTTTTTGTCTTATTGATTTGTATTTGCTTTGATTTCAGTTTTTTATTTTTGTTTTGTTTTTGAGAGAAAGTGAGAAGGAGATAAGTTGGGTGATCACTGACTTCTATCCTTGAGACCCACATTGCTGAAGCAGAGAAATAACATCCGCAAGTTGTTTCTGACCAACACACACTCATGCACACACACATACAGAGACATACATGCACATATAAATATACACACCTACATATATGCACACATACACACATATACACAAAGCAATACACACATAAATATATACATACATACACATATTTAAACACATGAACATACATATACACACACATACATGTACATACATAATAAGTGAATAAAATAAATATGATTATTAAAAAGGAAACAAAAGATGCTGCGTTTACTCACTGCATAGCATTTACAGTGTAATTGCCCAGGGTTTGAGAAATTCTTGGATGCACCTGTGAGCTTAGGTTGCCTCCCACCACTTTCTGTTTCATCCTCATTATTGCCTCTTTCAACCTCTAAGATAAGAGGTATTCATGCAGGGAGACTCTGGGAGAAAAAGGAAACTACTTTTCTTTGTATGTAACATGACTGTGGGATAAACTACGAGGTGGCAGCTAGGAATATAATTTGGGGCCTTATGAAATGTCCGTGTCATCAGTTAAAGGGAATATGATGTCCACCTGGAACAAAAGGTCTTAAAGCCCATACTGCTTTCTCCCAAATGAAAAACGAAAGCACAGCTCTCTTTTTCTCCAGTCTCTGTCATTCTCCATTTCTTGTACCGAAAAGCCTTGCTTTATGGAAGCCATAGGAGGCCCCTTGCTGTGCCTTGACTATGGCTCATCTCTACCAGACAGAAACAATAGCTGGAAAAAGTTGAGCTATCAGCTTGGTTTCCTCTGAGCTAACCCTTGGCTTGGTATCATGACATTTCTTCCAAGGCCAGTAAGTTCGGCACGCTTACCTATTCTACTAACTCTAACTCCCAATTTTCAAGTTACAGTACCCAATAGACATCCAAAACTAATTCTGCCACCAATTGCCTACCAGATTCGGCTAACTACATACAGCTCTTTATCTTTTCAAAGATAAGGTTAGAGCAGGAAGCCAAAAGCCCCAGGGTTCACCCCTTTGAGAGCCATGTTTATATTTGGTTGATCTGCTTCAACAGCAGTGGTAGAGGCAGCCAAATGTAATAAAATGCTCAACTTAATTAAAAATGCAATATTGCAAATCCCTGCAATGTGTTTTACACATAATTCTTTCCTATCCTCCCACTCTTGCCAGCTTCTAGCTAAAGTCACTTCACCACACAAGTCTAAAATGTCAAGAACTATGAATGTCACAACAGTAAAACAATGTTGCCTCACCTCTCACCTGGAGTCATGAGAGAACCCACTTCCCCTCTCTACCTGTCCTCCGATTCTCTTTTCTGTGAGCTATGGAGAACCAGGCTTGTACACCTTTCTTCCCCAAGCAGCTCACCAGCTGCCTACTGTGTCAGAACAAAGAATGTGGATGAAATCCTGTCCATTTTAATTTCCACTTAATTTCCTAAATGCTGAAAAACTACAGCTAATTATTTGGTGTTACATCAAGGGAATCTTCCAGTTAAGAACTCAAGTGGTCTGTGTCAGATAAAAATACTTAATAAAAAAATTTCATAAGTTGTCACTTATATTAATAAAAAAAAGTCAAAGTTGAGTGTGTTGAGACACACTTTTAATCCCAGCATTCCAGATACTGAGACAGGAGAATTGCCCTGAACTTGAGGCCAACCTTGGATAAAGAATGAGTTTGAGGTCACTTGGACCATATAACAACAACTTGTCTCAGAGAGTAGAGGGAGGGAATTGGTCATAAAAGCATTTGATTGTAAAATAAACACACACCATAGTGCAGGGAATTTTCCTTTAGTTACTCATTCAAAACTTCTCTGAAATTCTGGTTTCCTTTGGGAGGAGTTAGAAATAGTCTTTTTGTGTCCACCACTATTTTCTATGTCATTTATGATTTTGCTATTGTTTGAGGTTTATTTTAGGGAAACCACAGTTGACAAGACAGGTCTGTGGTGAATACTCTCCCAAAAGAGTACCACAGTTTCAGTGGTTGACAAAAGTCCTATAAAACTCACAGCACTGATCACATTTAGTCACTACACAATAAGCGGCCCCAAATAATACGTTGGCTTTGTAAATTTAAAAGAAAATAAAGGCTGCTGTTTGGTTCCATCAAATGCCAAGTATAGTTCTTCTCATGACACGCATGCTCCTTTTCCCACAAGTCCCTAAAAACATTCCTGTACGATTCAGATGTATAAGTACTGGTGTTAATCTAAAACATCTCATGAAATATCGTCCCCCCAGGTCTTTCCAAGTCTCCAACCCATGAGAAATTAATACAGATTTCTAGCATTCAGAGTCTCCTGTCCTTTTCTTTACACTCACTGCCCTTAAAGGTGTGCATTAGTGGCCTTGTGTCCCACGAGGAGATCCAGCTCTGGGAAGATTTGCACTCTAAGTTCATGTCAACAACCACTGCATTGTATTTTTTTGCCCCCAAGATGTGGCATTATTAGGAAATAGTGCCAACCCTAGACCGAGAATTTCTGATAGCCACGTTCACTATGCCTAAAAATCAAGGGAAAATCTGCCATGCAATGTCCAATCATTGTAGGACAAGTATCATGCATGACCTGCTTTTGCTTAATTCTAGAAAACCCAAGAGAGAAGCCATTATCTGAAGACCATTTTTCACACTAAACTTTCCTGAAACCATTCAAGAAAAATCTGTGTGGTTCTGCTTGGTTTTCATTTACCTCTGTGTTTATCTATTTATAATACAGGTACACATTGCTTATTCAGGGAAACCACCTACTTAAGAAAGGTGCTCAACTCCTAGAGGGCCTTGTAGTGAATGAACACCAAATAAATACAAATATAAAAAATAAAAAAAAAAAAAAAAGACTAAAGAGGCTGAAAAAGCTCTCTGCAGATTAGAGGAGGTGTTGTTAGGCTGAAAACCAAGGAGATGTGTGTGCGTGTGTGTGCATGCCTGTGTGCATGTGTGTGTGTGTGTGTGTGTGTGTGTGTGTGTGTGTGTGTGTGTGTGTGTGTGGTGCTCCTTGTGTTGGGTCAGTGGGACAGAAGCTGAAGCATTTAACTTGCTCCCCTACAGCCCAGGCAGCAGATATCTCCATCCCCGTGACAGGTCTTACCTGTTCCAATAGAACTTTAGCCTTTTCTTCTGCTTCCTTCAGGCAAATCTCCAAGTGCTCCAGCTGTTCCAAAGTAAACGCAGCCGTCTGTCCACTCATTGGTGAGTTTTCCTTCAAAACAAGAATCAAGGTTTTTGTTTTTTTTTGTTTGTTTGTTTGTTTGTTTTTGTTTTTGGTGAGAACTCTTTGAACAACTTTCTGAACTAAGGGCAAGTTTCCTTCATAGACTCGTACCATCCTTCTTTTGCTACTACTAACAAAATAGCAGATTGCTATAAGAAACAACTCTGTCTAAGGGGAAGGCAAAAAATAAGGAACAAGGAACAAGCGCCAAAAGAGAGAACAAACCTGCCTGTGTTAGAATTTGGTTCTTTTGCAACTTTTGTTCTTCAAGAGGTTAGAATACAAGTTTCCCATCCAGAGTGGAAGTGTCACCTACATGCTATGTGTTGAACACCCATCTTTCATGAAGGTCATTTGAACTCAGAGATGTGTGTGCCCTTTGGTTTTTACCTGTTTGTTCCAAGTGACAGGAAAAAGGACAACAATGGTTTAGAATGAGCTCAGTCTTCCCACAGCTAGCTAATAAGACCCAAAGCCACATCAACCTCTCAAAATTGCTCTAAAGTTACTCTCTATGAGCTATGGGATGAGTAGAGAGTTGGTTTAGAATTCCTTATAGATTGGACACTGAACCATAAGAATGTCCTAACCATTCTTTGGCTAATGTGGGAACCACTATTCACAGGTCAATTTGAAAACTTACAACAGAAAGACTCTGATTCGAGCAAGTGTTCTGACCTCCCTGAGGATGTGTCATTTTCTTGCTAGTACTCTGGCTGGACAGCAGATTCTAATCAACCTTACAAAGAGTAAATTGTGGTCCTATACACTCTAAAGATAGCTGCTTTGTTTTTTCCCTCTGGTTTATGACACCATCAGTTTAACACATATGCATTTCCTTGTAATACCATAGTGCCATCTGGTGGTAAATGGAACCAGCCATTTAAAATAAAACCTTCATTTTGTTTGCATGCAGAATCTTGGGGCTGGGCCACTGGCCTAGTAAAATCAAAGGACCACTATAGAATAAAGGAAAAAAAAATGTTACTAGGACACAACAAATTTGGCTTCTAGACCAAAGTCTGTCATTCATGGCTCCCTCCAACATTTGTCTGCAGGGAATGAGCATCTTAGGCTAGAACAGTGATGGGGCAGGTCATGTGAACCAATAGTCCATCCTATGCTAGGGTGAATTAGTTATTTCAAGAGTGCATTCATGACTGGTCAAAATACAGAGAACTGACTGTATGGTGTCCAGCCCCAATGGATACTTTACACAAGACAATCCCCACACCTCAGTCTCAGTAACCAAAATGGAAGAGACATAGGAAGATTATAAGACCCAGAGGACTGAGATGGTGTTTTCTATAAATGGCAGGGAAACCATATCAAAATCACAAAAATATGGTTGCCTAAATAAAACCTAAAAATACAGAAAACACCAATTGACATGCCAGAGTGGATGAGGGATTCTTAAAAGGTTCTCTTCACACAAGACCTACACGCAATTAATGACTGTTGTGTGAGAGAGAATGGGTCTTCTTCAGGAACAAGACCCCCTGAAAGGTTCACCAATCTCAAGAGATCAGCCCTAAACACATATGAGCAACACTATGTCTTCTACAGTTGGAAATATTTATAAATGTATGTACACATATATGTAACAATGATAATTTAATGAGTTCAAATGTCTTCAAAAAGCAGCCTCAAAACCAAGTTCTTAGGTATTTATACTTAGAGATAAATACACACTGTAGAGCATTTTAGGCAGAATGGGAAAATCATCAAGAGGTTTGAAGATTCCATAAAACTGTATGAAGCCCTGCTCTAGAATGCTGTCTCTAGGAAGAACTCCCTTGTCTGAAGTTTGATCTCAGGAGAAAAGTTTTACAATCTGTGTCAAGATCAGCTAATCCATTTCTTAGTCCTTTCTCTCCAAGCACCCCAAACTTCTCCAACAAAGAAAACAACCACAAGTAGGAGAGAAGGTCCACAAAGTCAAAGCTATTGACGGCTGTTGAAGACTAGAGAACAAAGGGCTTTTGTACAGACAATTTTAGGAACTTGTCATATATTCCAGAATGTGCCACAGCCTCAACAAACCTTCAAACACAGTCTGTCTCCTGCACCCAGGCCCGAGCTGACCTTCTACACTTTCCTAAGCATCCCAAGTACTTCCCCCTCTCTGTCTGACAAGAAAAATCTTATACAAAGTCAAGCTCTCATCAATAAGAAGCAACTCCATTAAACATATAAAAAATAAAACTTAAAGTTAGGAAAAAGGAAAACATGAAGTTATGAGGTTTGACTGGAGGGTCACCCTGAGTTTCAGAAGCCCTAAGAGGGTAAAACACAGTCAGTCATTGTCCATTTTATAGGATAGCGAGACATAAAAGTAGAGATGGGACCTAAGTCATGAGTTTAAGCCCTTGTAGACACAACAAATCTGTGCTACTCATAAAATGGAACATTCTGAATGGCTAAAGAGTTGACAGGTGAATTATGCTAATTATCAATTTGTTCCATGAAAACAAATCTTTGACAAGAATGCAGTAAAAGGGAACACTTACACACAGCTGTTAGGAAGGTGAATTAGCCCAGACACTGTGAGAGTCAGAAGAGAGGGTCCTCAAGAAAACAAAACTAGAATTATCACACCATCCACCTATACCACTCTTGGGTATATACCCCAAAAGTCCAAGTCATATCTGAAATTACTAACTAAAACTCCTAGTCCTGGAGCTTTTTTGACTCAGTGGAAATAGTAGGTACGTATGAGGAAACAACACTTGGAATATTAACCATGCCTCACAGTTCTGGAAAAGAGAGTAGGGCATGCAAACACAGAATAGGGAAAAGTCCTCAGGAATACACATAGTGCCAACTGTTGAGAGTAAGTTTCCTGGGCACCAATCATATGGAATCAATGATAAGATGTAGTATATTCTGATGGGAATAATGCAATGTAAAATAAGGGATGGATAGATCCATCTTTACCACACATACATAGGAGTTTATTTGGTGGGAGAAGTATGGTATACTGAGGTGGGAAAAGAGTGCTTTTGCCTTTTGCAGAGAGATTGAGACATGGGACCCTTATGTAGAAAAAGGGGACTATATAAAAACATATATAGCAGACATGAAATAATTGTCTGGGTTTGAATATTGTTGTCCTTAAACATTGTGCTCATGTCTATTGCTTTTAGACTTTGTAACCTCAAGTAACTGCCAGCTGACATAAGTACTGTAAGACA
This sequence comes from Phodopus roborovskii, assembly GCF_943737965.1. Classification (NCBI taxonomy): domain Eukaryota; kingdom Metazoa; phylum Chordata; class Mammalia; order Rodentia; family Cricetidae; genus Phodopus; species Phodopus roborovskii. The sequence continues at coordinate 17,478,544 of NW_026126549.1, read as the reverse complement.
TGACATGTTGGCTCGATATTTAGTTAATCTTACAAAACTGCTGAACTCTATGTCCAGAATAAGGTTGTCCATGGGGTGGGAAGGGTATTTGGAGAAGCATAAAGGAAAAAATGGGGCTTTCATCAGATTATTCCTTAAACTGTGATGCATTTCTTAAAGTCAAAAATAGAAGCCAATAACAAAGCTGTTCATGCAACTCTGGTAAGAAAAGACTCTAAGTATAAATAAAGATGGTCTGAGCTATTCACAACATTTGAATGCAATCCACTTGGTGGTCAGAAGTTTTCCTTGTGCCAATGCCCCTTACCTGGTCCAGGACCTGAACCTGAGCTGAGGCTTTACCCTGGCAAGTCACATGAGTCATTCTCAAAGTGTGGCACATTTTCTCTCACATGTGGAGACGAAGGGGGAACTTGAAAGTAAAGGGGACATTAGGAGTGTAAAAGGGGAAAGGGAAGGTTGGAGGGAGAATAAGAAAGGGTAATAGAGGGGAACAATGTGGTCAAAGTATATTATAAATAAGCATGAAAAAAGGAGATGGCAGCATGACATCCCAATGCAAAAATGCAAGTGATAATGTGTAAGTAAGACTGTGATTTCTCAATGGATAAATTCCAATAACTCAATAATTCCTACTTTTAATTTTAGGTCTTAAATGTTTCTATATAAATGTCAAATCAATGTAAACACATGTAGTTACGATGATCAAACTAAAATACTAGTAAATAATTTTCATCATCAAACATATTCTTTGATTACAGTAAAGTGGCAAACTATTATACAGACGAACATGTATTTGTATTGATAGTTTACTAGTGGAACAAACATACAAAGCATAAGCATAGACTTGTTTTTGGTTGTAGAAGTTTCTCACTTGAGTTTACATTTCTCTCTCTCTTGTTGATTTCTCTAATCTATCCCAGTACTTTCCATCCTCTCACTGGATGTTTCTGGCTTTATTTCTGTGTCCTCGGATGACTTAACTCATCTGTGTCAGCCATTGAATTTCTTCAAACCTTGAGAGCTGGTTCAAGGTCGATAGATGCAACTTGATGTTCTACCCTTAGCCTGGCTCGTGTATGCAGAGGACACACAGGACTTTGCTGAGCCCTTAACTGAAGCCAAATAAATAACTGTTGATTGATCAGAGGCTCAGCAGCTCAAAGAAGATGGTTGTATCAGAGCAAGCTGTCCTTCATGCTGAGTGTTGACAATGGGTTCTTTTAACAATACTTTCCACGTGTCCCACATGGACACTAATAGAGTCTACAGCCCCAGGAAGTTCTGCTTGCCTGGACCAGGGGTGGGATGGGGTAGCAGAGGACAAGGTTACTTGCCATGGGGTTAGGTAATGATAGGACAAAGCTTTAATCAAAGTAGATAAGCACTTCAACAGATGAAACATTCAATAAATGTTAATAATTTCATTAAACCATTTAAAAATAATGGTTTGGTATTAAAGCCTTCTAGCTGATTATAAAATCCATTAAAAGAAAATTCTCACTTGGCATAATTTGGTGATCAAAAAACGGTGGTGGGAAATTCTGTCAGATATGGAATTAAGCTAGCTAGTGCAGCCAATACATGCATGTACATTCATTTACAGGAAAGACTACTGAAAAGAAAGTGGTCATGCATTCTATGTGTATAGGAGAGAATTTTGATACAGGTTGGTTTTAGAGACAGTGTCTCTAAGATCTGAGACTTCTAACATGTTGGGTGCCCAGCAGGGCTCCTGCTCAGAGGGACAGCCACTTCCTCCTACATTAGAATTTCTTCCAGTGATGTTCATAGTGGTTGTGCTTCCTGTCTGTTATCCCATCTCTTCATTGATGCTATCTGTTCTTCTTCTCTCTGCTTGGTAGACACCTATGGGCTTCTATTTCCTCACCTATATGCCATCTGCTCAGAGTCCCTACAGATTTGGGTCCATCCCTGGGGACTTCTCCTTCCCACCTTGCCCCCATTCCTGTGCCCTGTATGACAGACACATTTATATCATTCTTTCACTTTCATTTTTCATGATCAGAATTCACTCACATGGGCATTTCATCACCATCTCCAGTGAAACAGTGTTCATTTAAGTTGGGGTTGCCTTGTAGCTACCCAATAGGATATTTTAAAGTTCAAACCGGGAACAAAACACAACTGAGGCTGCATGGAGCATCTATCAACATGAGTGCTTAGAGCTAGAAGGGCACTGTCTTGGGAGCATCTTTCTCCTCATCTGAGAGGTCATGTCCTTTCTATGACTTGATTGTGTCTTTTAATCAAGAATATATGGCTATTCCAAATGAGTGAATGGGGGGAAATGAAGCAAAGGAACTTTTTATAGGAGTGGCCATTGCTGAAATCATCAAGACATCGATAGAGGGTTGGGAGGCAAGTTCTAGATATGCATACATCCTTAACTTTTGAGCTGTAAAAGGGTAGTTGGGGAGGAAGTGGTGAGCACAACAGATGGATCAAGATAGAAAGCTGGAGGTAAGGGATACCTGCTCTGCCCCTGAGTCGAGACAGTGGCACAGATAGCTTAACCTCGCATCCTTTTCTCTGTTTTTCTGACCCGGAAAGGAGCCAAATGACTAGAGAGCCTGAAGGATAGAAAAGAGCTTTCCTGGAAGAAGAGTAGGAACCCAGAGGGGGGGACAGTGGTGGAAAGAGCCAGATAAAGGAGAAATCTCAGCTCAGAAGTACTGAATTCCACTCCTGCATCTCTGAAGCCAGCCTGGGGTCTGGGCTTGTGATAGCAGCCTGGGCTGTCAACAAAAGGACAGGAGCAAAGCAAAGACTTTGCCCAGGGAGCCCTAGCTCCTCCCTGTGGAGGAGGTTCCTTTACTCAGAGATTAGATTATATTTTTTCTCTCTTCTCTCTCTCTCCTGCCCCATTCTGTGAACAGCATCTTTCATCTTTAACAAAATTACGGTATGCTATATAGGAACTGCTGAGTGTTGGTATGCTTTCTGCGGTGGTGTGTGTGTGTGTGTGTGTGTGTGTGTGCAGTAGTGAAATTTTGCAACCCTGTGAGAACTCACCCTAATTATTTTGAGATAAACACTCTCTGTTTTTTGAAACATACATGTGGTACCCCACCCATTCATCTGATGAGTGTAGATTATGAAATGAATGCTTTGGTAGGTAGCATTCCCAGAATTATGGCTCCTCAGGCTCCTGGACCAGTTGCAAGTAGATCTCTACCATCCAGCAAGCAGTCTGTCTTATATCGAATTCTGGGTATTTGGTTTCTCAAAAACCAAACCAAAGCCATTTCTAAGGGTTAGCCTTTCCTTATGTGTCATATTGTTTTCTGGTCCACAGCATTACCAACAGATGAGAGTGATGTAACAACAGAATTGTGGGCTCATGTTTAAAAAGAGGATTGTTGTCATAGAAGTTTATTCCATTTGGGAGTTTGATAAGTAACTTTTAAAAAATGGCAGTCTTGGAAATTGCTGTGACAAAACATTATCACCAACAAGCAAGTTGGGGAGGAAGAGTTTATTTGGCTTACATTTCTGTATTGCTGTTTGTCACTGAAGTAAGTCAGGACAGGAACTCAAACAGGGCAGAATCCCAGAAGCATGAGCTGATGTAGAGGACATGGAGGGGTGCTGCTTACTAGATTACTTCTAATAGCTTGCTCAGCCTGCTTTCTTATAGAACCCAGGACCATCAGCCAAGGCACTGTCTATCATGGAACTGAGCCCTCTGCTATTGACCACTAATTGAGAAAATGCCTTACATCTGTATCTCATGGAAGCATTTCCTCAGCTGAGGCTCCTTCCTCTTTGATGACTCTAGTTTGTGTCAAGCTGACACACAAAACCAGCCAGTACAACAGTCTACACCAAGTTCCTGACATGCTCATTTTTATTTCAATTCTGTTAAAAACCCAATTCAGTTGAAAGATACTGACTGAGCGGTTGGAATTTGACAGGAGTTATGCTAAACATGGGAAATTACCAAGTCAGGCATGGTTTGGTTGATGTTCACACCAGAGTTGTTACTTTGGGAGTTCTGTCGATACAAAAATTCTGGACTTTGGTTGTACATAAAAATAAGAAACAAAAGTTAGTAGTTATTTTAACACTATTATATTGATTTACAATATATTATTCTGTATTTGGGCCATTTTTTCTCTTCTTTGACAAAGAGTTGGCTTCCCCAGGAAAGAGTAAACCAATTGGTTATACAATACCAAATTGCCCACCTTGAAAACATACATACAGGTAACATCTTATGGACTGAGTAGGGGTTATATTTAGGAACATACATGTATATACAAACACATATCTACATGCAATAACAACTAATGAAAGGAAAGACCATAAATTTGCAGGTGATCAGAGAGGGTAATGTGGGAGATTTTGGAAGGAAGAGAAGGGAGAAATATAATTATGATCTCAAAAGTTTTTAAAAAGTAAACTTTTAGAGTTCTAAGAATTTTTAAAAAGTAAGATGCCACCCTAGCCTGCCCAAGGATGTCCCAGTTTGATTTCAAATAACATTGACCTCGAACAAAAGCAGGAGAGATCATGAAAAGTTCACACCTTCCATGCTTTCCCTTACTTCACACAGGGCCTGGTTGCAAGGACACCTGGACTCACACTGTGTTATGTCAAGGTCTCTTCTGTGGTCTAACACAGAGCCCTGATGTTTTGATTTATGAACTTCACAAATTTCTCTAAGTATTGATGAGTCTCAAAACCCGCACACTTGAATCACATGTTTGTACAGTCTTACAAATAACTTCAGGATGAGTTCCACCCATGATGCCAGAACTAATATAAGCTCTTTGTTTAGAAGGAATATTATATATCATGTGCTTTGAATTTTTATATAAATTAAAACACAGCTCCAGACAAACATATCAATATGATCTTGACAATATAATTATACATTATACAGGTGAGTAGATAAATAATCTTTTCTTCTGCAGGAAATGACCCAAACTCAAAAGAAGAAAGTAATTTTCCCCTTCTGTTCAATAAACAGAACACCTTCCAAACCAAGCTTGGTCTTCAAACTAAAACTTCCCCATCATCCATGTCAACCATCTTGTTAACTGAAGACTTTTCTAGTAAGAATATGTTTTCTTCACAATGAGAAAGGGAAAGAAAATAAAGTAAGGCATTCTTGCTACAAAAAACTACTTTTATATTTTTTAACATCTAAGGGACGCAGAGACAAATTGGGCTGTTAAATGAGTGTGGATTTTTAACTTTCAAGAAGGGGTTTCTCTATATAGCCCTGGCTGTCTTGAACTTCACTTTGTAGAGGCTGGCCTCAAACTCACAGAGATCTGCCTGCCTCTGCCTAGTGAGTGCTGGGATTATAGGTGTGCACAATCATGCCCTGATATAGAGTTTCAGTTTCATATAGTGAGAAATTTCTTGAAATTTGTAACCCTGATGAACTAGTCAATTCAAAACAGATCTAACTGGTAAGACCTGTATGTATTTTAGCATAATTGAAGAAGATGAAAACAGTCCTATAGCACCAGCCCATAAAACATACACTGCGAGAAGTCTGTTTTAAAATAAACGCAACTCTCCTATACCCACTTCAAAAGACTTGTGATAATCAAATAGAAAAAAAAGAGAAGTTATAGCACAATAGAAACTATAAAAAAAAGTAAAAGAAAAAGGTGAATATTTTTTTTTCTGGAGGAAAAGGGGAGTTTTAATTTCTCTAATTAAAATTATACAAACCACATCATTTGCTTTGAATGGTTAAAATATTTGGGGGACATAATCTTTTTCACACATCACACAGAGGCTTATATTTTGACTATTTGGGCATATTAACCAGCAGTTCATTCCTCTACTAAATATAACCATTGAGGAAATTAGATATGCCCACAGGAAGAACAAGCATCAGGTCACTGTGTTGGTGAGATGATACCACTATGTTCCCAAGATGACTGTAATTTTCCAGTTAGTTTTGTTATGTAAATTATCACTATATTCTGTATACTGACAGTGTTCAGAGTGGTGACAAATGGTTTTTCTGTCAGATGCTCAGATTATAAATATATAAGCATTTTAAAAAATGTTCAGAAAAGTGAACTGCTCTGGTAAGAACATCCATACTCCACTGATGCTGTTCCCCAAACCTAGCAAGGAAATCCTTAGTTGAACTTGGTGAATAATGAGAAAGTTCTTCCTCTGAGCCTGGCATCTGCACAGAGTCTCTTTCTCTCTCTCTCTCCTTTTAAAAACCAAGATCAGAAGGAGAAATGGGTTATGCACCCTTCTGTATCAGATAAAAGCTCAGCAACAATTTCCATAGTGCATTCCAGGCTGATAAGGCAGAGGACAGGCGCAAAATCTCTCTCTCTCTCTCTCTCTCTCTCTCTCTCTCTGTTTGCTGTAAATTTCCACTTCCTTTAAAGTCTCCCAGTCAGCTACTTCTAAGAGGAGGCAGGCAGAATGCTAACAGGCAGTACAGCTCACACAACTGTAGCTTCTCAATGAGGCTGTTTCCTCGCTTGAGAGATGAGTCTATGGCACCCATGCCTTTAGCTCAGTGTGGCCATCGGTCATGCTGCCAGGCTACCTTTTGTCTCTCCATGTATTTGGAGATTTCTCATCTCACTAATTCTATGTCTCTAACGGAGAAGTTAAGAACTCTCAACTCCCCTTTGCAGCAAGGTGTAGTGGGATAACTCAGAATCCACATTGTCAGACACATCATCTTCAGGCTTCAGTGAGGATGGGAATGGTGAGAAAAGATGGCAAGTACACTAGGATCTGACCAAGCAGGCAGGACCATACAGCATCCAGAGCTGCAGGGGCATCAGTGTTGGGGGTTTAGTCTATACTCAGGCAAAGTGACAAGCAATGCTGGGTCTCTGCCCAATGGCAGCAGTCACAGACTTGTCATGAGCCTGCAGAGTAATGGACACAATCTCCAGGCTGGACTCTCTGACTTTCTCAAGGAACCTTTGGAACACCAGATTACCTTCAATAACCCATCTCCTCTTCATTATACAAGAAAGATATTGATATCCTGTTGATAGCAACATTAAATGTTACTAATGGGAGGGTTGCTTATGTGTGTGACTTTAAGTGAGTAGTTGATTGTTTTGAACTCCCTTTTCCTCATCAAAGAGAAGAGAGAAAATAACTCCAGGCAGAGACTTCCACAGTAGAAAGCAAGATGGTAACCATTAAGAAAGAAAGAGCAGAAGCTTGTGTTTCTATGGTATAACTTCTGGGAGCTCACAGCTCCAGGAGAGGCTGGGGGATGCTTATAAGGACTACAAGATGTGCAAAAAGTGGTGATCTTGGCACCATGGACCTGTGTGATCTGACCCTTTCTGGACAGGAAAGGCAAAGCACAATGTAAGAGTAAATATTCAGAACTGCAGCCTGACAGCCTGCCTGTTCTCCCCGTCAACTGATAGAGCCTCCTCCTCCTCCTTTTTTTTTTTTCTTGACCTATCCTCTAGGCCTTCTAAGGTGAGGATGGGGTGGTAGAGAAGACTCAGTGAACAGTGGACCAGGGCCAAAGGAACCAGCTTCTCAGGAAATTATGCAAAGACAAGTTGGGGGAAGCTGTCATGTGAGATGGAGGTGCATACACAGTGAGAGGGAGGAATATTATATTTAAAGAAGCTCTGACATCCCCCATTGCTACTTAATTAATGTGATCTCAGCTTTCATGGGTCAGAGAGTTCAATGGACCCAATTAAAACTTTGTTCCTTTTTGGAACAGTTCCATTTGTAAAACTTGATACTTCGTGACTTGGCAATATCACAGAGAAGAAAGCTTCATTATATTTGTTTAGAAAATAATTCTTTTTCTGTATTGCAGGTTTTTTATTTTGTATTAGGCTCCTTGGTGCCTTTTATAAATACAAGACAATGATGGAATATTGGTGACCTTTCTTTTCCTGTGTTGGAAACATTTTTCCATTTGATGACCCTGTCAGTTATTTTCTATCACTGCTAATTATTTCCAGCCATATCTTTAAAAAAATACCAAGAGGAATTTCTGTTCAGTGTTCTGGAACACACATAGGTAGGCAGATGCAGGTTGGACAGACCTGAATAGGGCTATGTCATAAGGGTGCCCATGCCTGTGGTGGCTATAGTGGCTGAGGAACTGGCTACAATCTGCTAAAGCTGCAGTGATGTCAAAAGTTGATTCTTAGAAGCACTTAAAAGAGGAAACCTGGGGTGGCTGTAAGGGTCTTGATGTCATGTCTGTAGTTGTGAATTTATTATAAAAGACATCACACACTAATATCAGGAACAATAAAAGTCACACTGAGCAGGCCGGGTCAGTTTGCTGAGAACAAAACCAAGGTCAATTTAGATTCCTCCTCATGTGCTAACATAATTATGTGTGTATTTTACCACAACAGTGAAGAGCTCTACCAGATTCCCACTGTCCTGCCTGTGGCTGAAATTGTACTTGAACTGCCAATGGCTCGGAATTGCCTACATTGTTATATAAGATAAATTGTAAAAACTGTCCCTTTTTCAGCATTTCATACTTGTAGCTCAGTTAGTCATTTTTCATGTACGGCAAGTTTCCTGTATGAAGTTGAATTATGATGTGAATTTCAGAGCAGATTATCTTCCTCATACCATCAACAAATGGCAGGCATTTCACAAGATGGAAAAATAAACGATTATGACAAATTGTCTGGGTTTTGCTTTATCCTTTGGATGTTACTTTTAAAATTCTAAGTGATACAGCAAATAGTGAAATGTAAGCATAAGTGAACATAGTCTACAAGGAAAGACAAGGGTAAATATTTTTATGTTTTTAGTGCTTTTTAAAGAATTAGTTTGGTGCTAGAGAAATACTTGCTGCTTTTGCATAAAACTGTAGTCAGTTCCTAGCACCCACATGGTGGCTCACAACCATCTGTAACTCCAGCTCAGAGGATCTGACAACCTCTTCTGACCTCTGCAGGCACAGACACAGACATGGAACACATACATACATGCTTGGAAACCACTCATACACATAAAGCAAAGTACATCTGAAAGTTTTTTTTTTTTAAAGAATCAGTGCCAATCTTACACCCACTAAATTGCATTACTAGAGTTTATAAATAATTACATGAAAAACATGTTCATAATGTAGCAAAAACATGGGTTTTTTTATTAGGCAAGGAATAAGAATTGAAATTTCTTATGTGTTTTTGATGAACTGTGGTATTATTTAAGTGTTTAAGTACATCTTCTGTATTGTTTATTGCTACAATTTAAGAATTTTATTTAAAAGCAATTTTGGAAGATTACCAGGTACAATTTTTGGAAAAGTGGCCGTTTGAACTGTAGCCAGATGCTCAACAAGTAAATGATAGGGCTTTTTAAAATATACCAAGAAGAAAACCAAACATAAATGATAGAGAAGTCTAGACGGGCAATTCATAGACATGCGTTTAAAACCGTCTTCAGTTCCTCTCTGCTGCCATCAGTGTGTACCATCCCCAGACAGGCCTTATGGAGGAGGCGCCATTCTATTAGTCTGTTTCTGGTTTTGTTGAACACAGTGCAGTGAAAAAGAAATCCAGAACTTCCCCATAAGTTGTGCACAAAAAAAGAAAAGTGACCTGGAGGAAACATCTCCAAGGTTTTAGACAAACCAGAAGATGGATGTGGAAGTGGATGTCACTTGACACCAGCCACCACTTCCCAGAAGATGTCCCTAACCACATTTCTTGAAACTGCTCAGTTTGATCTGAGACTTATTGTAAATATAAAATACACTCTGGGTTCTGGTAACTTAGTTCACATGTAAGAATATGGTGGATCTTGTTAATATTGTTTATATCGACTATGTGTTGAAATGACAGGGCTTTGGCTTTATTAGGTTAAATAAAATGGAATATGTATTTAAATTAAACTTTTATGACTTGAAGTTGGTTATTAGGAAATGTAAACCAGAAGAGTTTGAATTTCATGAACAACTTACAGTCTGTTTCTGCTGTCTGATGGTGTGCTTAGAAACTAAAGCTATGTGTTTAGAAACTAATGTTGAGACTGGAGTGAGCCATATATGTGGACTAGATGTCCATCGAGTCTCTGGATGAGTTGTCTAGATGTCCTGAATTTATGAATCCAAAACAGCAAAGAAGGACACTCTCCCACAGAGCAAATGATGCCACATGCTGTTTGGGGACAAGAATGTAGAGCTTTCTGTTTTGCCAAGAGTTGTATAACAGAGTCCCCCATCTTTGATTATGTGTATATGCCAAAATTTTCACTTGACACAGAGATGTTCTAAGTTTAAATTTAATTTTATTGAAGTATCTATTTTTCCCTAGACATAGATTCTTATGGGAATGACTGAAGCAAGACTTGAAGAAAAAGTACAAAAGTTGATGCATTTAAGGAAAAGAGTGGCCATGGTGTCACAACACTCTGGACAAGGACTTGGGTGGTTTGACAGTCACCTGCATGTACCACACAGTTTACTTTCTTCATTTGCTTTGAATCACAAACCAGTTCTGCTACTTGGACCTTTTACCTCTCAGAAGGGCATGTCACACTTTAACAAGGAAAATTACTGTGGGTAACTTTCTCCAGTCCTTTTGACTGGAAAGGACAATTAGAACACACACATGGAAACCAACCCATTCATCACAGAAGAGGAGATCCGGTGGGGTTCAGGTTATGGTCTATGGGGACTTATTGTAAGACTGTTATAAGTAGGTCTGGCCCCTACAGGAATAAGTCTGTTACAGAGTCATGGCATTTAAGGTAAGAAAAACCAACCAAGCAACAAACAACAAGCAGGACTCAGTTCCATCAATTTTCTAATCCCAAGAATGTTTTCAGATCATGCTTAACAATATCTTACAGTTTAATTTCCCTTTGTATGAAGTTATGACTCAATCAAGAGAAGTTTTCTTTTCTTTCTTTCTTTTTTCCCTAACTGAAGAGTACAAGGGATCCAGGTATTTAATAACATACACAGGAGAATAATTCATGTTTTTACCATGAGTGTTTAGTTTAAAAGGCCTAGAACAAAATCCCAGAGGATGAAAATGAACTAACTAACCATAGCCTGGTGAAAGCTAAGAATGGGACCATAGACACTCAGAAAGTGGACTTGGTACCATGGGTGTGGAAGATGTGAAAAGAAAGCACACTCTTGGTATCATTTCTCTGTGGAATCCCTGGAGCTGGAAGAACAGGGAGCCACCTGACGAGGGTGCTGGGAACCCAACCATACCTCTGCAAGGGCAGCAATTGCACTTCATTATTAGTCAAGCCATCTCTCTAGGCCCGTGTATAAAAACTTCATATTTAAGGATATTATACTGCCATAAGTAACACAAATAATTTTTCTATCACTTATGTTGAATATTTCTAACTGCTCCTTAGATGGATTGAAAGAGTGGAAAGTGATGAGGTTCTTGAAAAAACTAATTTATTTTGTCATTGTTTTGTGTGTTCATTCATGCACATCTTTGAGGAGCAGTCAGCTGTTAAAGCCACCAACTAGGCAACCTTGGAGAACCCTTTCTTTTCTTTAGACCTCATCAAGTAGAGAAAACATAGCACATTAATCATAATTATTAAACATACTTTAAAATAACCAATTTTCTCTGGTAGCTGATCTAACATAAACATCAGCAATAGGACTTGGCTGTTACTGCGAGCAGCTAGTTTCAATTTAACTAAATTATTAAGATAAATTATGCTGATGTGCTCCTGTCTTCCTGCAGAGGCTAACATCAACCCTATCTATGCCTTCCATTGAAATCTGTTATCCTTAAACTGTTTGCCTAAGGGACGATGACCTGTCTTGAGAAAAATCTTTAAACTTTCAATTTTCTTCAGCAGCTGAGTATGTTCTCAAAATCAGGTTGACTGATTCTATGGTCCCCTAAAGACACTCCCCCTTGTGGTGATATCTTGCTTGTACAAATAAAGCCTGTCTGAACATCAGAAAATGGAACCTACCACTAGCTAACCATAGAGGTCTGGAGGTCAGTACAGACAGACAGGAAGTGAGATGACTGGGCAGAAATCCTCTCACCACCCAGCTATCTCATTTCCTGTTTGTCTGTACAGACCTGTAGACCTCTATGGCTAGCTAGTGGCACGCTCCATTCTCTGATCTTCAGACAGGCTTTAACTGTACAAGCAAGATGTCACCACACCCGTTATTCAGCCTGCTTCAGGAGATGAGCAAGTTATACATGGAATTGTATCTTCTCTAGAATGTTAACATACAGGAACCCTGAGTCTCTAAGAAGCAAACAGTTAACTTCTCTCCTACTTCTATCCATACATCTGTCTCAACATTGCCATGCTCACAGAAAATAACATATTAGCATTTCACAACACTAGTGTCCTTTCCCCCAAATAATACCAGTTATTTGGAACTTTTTGTCATTCAAAGGAACCAAATGATGAAAAAAAAAAAAAAAAATCCTGGGCACCTTTGCAGACAATCCACTGTTTCCGTTTATAAAGGTCCTTTGCTCCACTGAACCCTCCTGGGGGAATTCTGAAAAACATTGCATGTGTAAACAGTCTGTTCCAGAGACATGTGTTTTCTAAATTTCTTTGCTTGTTGACATTTTTTTTTAAACGAAAGAACATATTCATGTGAAGACAGGTCCTTTTGTTCATTATACATTTCTTCTATCATAGAAATTACAAATGAAATAGGTCCACTCCAAAGGGCCATTTCCTTTGAATTTCTTTGTCCACTTTCATTTTAACTAAGTCTTTTTCACAGCCCTGATCCCCAAGTTAAACAGAACTTATTACTAAAATGAGACGAGAATGAGAAAGCCGATGCTTTCCCATTTTCTTTATTTCTTCTTCCTCTCTTCCTCCCTCCCTTCCTGCCTGCCTTCCTTCCTTCTTTTCTTTTGTGACTTTGTTAACTTAGAGTCAAGACCAACTGAGATGGAAAGAAAGATCAGGCCACTGAGGTCTGATAGCAGGAAGCTACGAAGGAAGGCAATGGAGTCCCAGCTCATCTCAAAGGACAGCTTGGCAAGTTGGCCATCTCTCCTGAATGGTCCAATCCACAACCCAGAGGTCCTGCATCAAGTCATCATGGGAAACCTGTCTCTGAACTTGAATTGAATGCTTACAACTGAAGGGAATTCAAGAAGAGAAACTTGGCTATCAGTCAAATGAACTCAAAATGGATCTTAGGCTTATTACAAAACCCAAAACTATAAAACTCTTAGACAAAATCTTGGGAACAAATATCTGTGTCCTTGAGCAAAGATCTCTTAGATGAGATACCAGAAGCATGAGCCATGAAAGTAGCTGTTATTAAATTAGATTTCACCAAATTAAAAACTTTTGTTCTTCTAAAAACACTGCTAATTGAGCAAAGAGAACAAAGACAGAGTAAGAACGGTCAGAATGACAAAACACAAAAAATTACTCATATTCCAAATATATTTTCAAAAGAACCCTCAATACCAAATAACAGAAAAAAAAACAAAAATAAGCAATATAACATACAAGAAAGCAAAATATTTAAGTATCAGACAGAAGGATGACATGTAAAATGATTGACATCATTTGTTACTTAAGTAAATGCAAATTAAAAACCACAATTAGTATAATTTGCGATGTCTGAAAAACAAAAATCAAAAGGGTTAGCTTTACCAGAGAACAGTGTACAGGGACTGAAATTTCTCATGCCTCCGGTAAAGGTGCAAAAATGCCAAAAACAATTGAGTAGTTAAACAAAAAAGTCAGAGCTGCATCATATGACTCAACTATTCCACTCCTAGGTATTTACCCAAGGGGGGGGAATCATTTCCATACAAAGATTGGAACACTTGCCATGTGATTCAACCATTCCAGTCCTAGGAGTTTACCCAAAAGAAATGAAACCATATGTGCATACAAATACCCAACCATGAGCATCCCTAGCTTCATATGTAAAAACCCAAACCTAGGAGTAACCCAAACATCAGTCAACAGGCAAAAAGATAAACACAGATATACCTTCTACACAAAGGAATCAGAGTCCACAGTGAGGATGAACAGCTGTCATTCTGAAATATGAGTGGACCACAAAATAACATTTTTTTTCCTGAGTCAAATAGTCCCACGGAAAAGGGATCTACTGTGTGGCTCCATGTCTATGAAGCTCAGGGAAACTCTAGAGGGGGGAGGCGGTTTCCACTAGTCTCAGAGTTTTCAGGTTGATGGATAGCTCTATTATACTGAGAATATGACCTGACATGGCTAACTGTACACCAAAACTTGTGTATTTTAAATTTGTCCATTATGACCCTAGAAGGGAAACTGGAAGGGAGAAAGGCAGAAGGCAGGCAGAACAAACGTTCTGAGTTATCACTTTTTCCTTGTTAAAGTGGTAAACTTTGAAATCTAACCCATTTTCTAGAATCCTCACAAATCCTTCTATTTAAATATACATCCAATTCTGGTCTATGTGGCTCTTATTTGAAAAACGAAAGGGCCTTGAAATCCCTTGAAATGTTCCTTTAAAGCACAGTGTCCTGCCGACATCGTGATTCGTTAATGATTTGAACTTCTGCTCATCAAAGGGAGGGATCTTCTAAAAGCCATTGTAGAATGTTAAAATTTAGAGGAAGTAGAAATCAAGCCACTTCTGCTCTCAGACAAGATGCCACAGGAAGAGTGGAGCCAATGACTTGACATGACTTACAGTGTCTCTCTCTATCTTCACTTAATGTGCCTTCCTTTAGCTAACCTTGGGTCATCTTGTAAACCCATCTGTAGAAATTAAAAACACCAAAGAACTTTTGTATCTTTGACACCAAACTAACAATTCTTTAATGAAGCTGTTACTAAATTACAACTGGGACTTGAATAGTTTTGTGATAATCTTAGTGTACCCAAACCTCTAGTCATACTCTGGCTTTTGGGTGTTCCTCTCCTTGAAACTTGGGGCATTGGTAATCCCCATTGCCAGGATTCTCACAACTAATTTGGGGAGAACAATCCTGGTCTTTTTTATGTCAACCTTCTGTACAATAGAATTTTTATTTCTTAAATAGCTTCAAATGAGATGATCTATAGACACTAGTGTTTTCTGTGGGGTGATAAAATGGAACAAAGGCATTTGGCTTCTCTTTTTTTCTCCATACATCTTGATTCTCCAACTGACTCAAAGGAATGGTTTGAGATAAATGGGGACCTCCTGGCATCCTAAAAGTGAATCTCTCTCTCTCATCAGATTGTGCTATAATGTCCCTATCACATGTGAACACATTCTACTTCATCACTCACATCTGAAAGCTTCTTGAGCCTCCTGAATCACCATGAAGAAAACCATCAATATAGTGGTATTGGTTTTGGACCCTACTCATGTGCTGCTATGATGATATGGGGGGCATACTCCACTCAATGCCTTGTATCTCAGCCCATATTTTTTTATTTCAAATGACACTGATAGAGGGCCATTTGGGTGCCTGAAATTTGGTTATCTATCCGTGGAGACTAATAAACAAAGTCCAACTTTCTAATAATTCACAGCTTATCAAAGGATGTGGAACTTAAAATATTTAAGAGGGATATTTCACTAAAGGAGAAGAGCCCCATCTCCATGGCAGTGTGACCGACAGGAAGAAGGTGTGCCAATATGCCTGCACAGCCAAGAGGATTTCACACAACTGAAAACGATTACATCCTTCATATCACCCCATGTCCTGCCCAAGCTAAAACCAATGATTTAAAAGATGCATCTAAATGTCACCCATGTTTTTGTGCCTCATGCTACATAAGTGTTCTGAAGCATTTTGTACTAAAATTTCCATGACTTAATAGAACTGATTGTGCGGTAGAGGGGGCAGCAGTAGCTATGGATATGCCATGGGCTCTGTGGTCTCTGAGCCTGACTTCCTCCAGCTAAATGTGTAATCTTCTAGAGATGTAAAAATACAGGAAGGAAGCTGATCTGGCTCCTCCAAACCCCAGACATCCCAATTACGTCAACTGTAAATTGGAAAGGGACAGATTCTGAACTCTGGGAAGTTAATTGGGAGCCCCAGGCAGAATTCTAACAGGGTCATTGTCCTCATCAGTGTGGATGCCACCAAGGAGATACTGATGGATGTACACATTTAGAGGAAAGGGCAGTGTTCACAGACATTGGGTCCATTAAGTGTCCCATTTCTCAGACTCAGGGGTTGCCATCAAATAGAAAGGTAATAGGGAAGACATTTTTAGGCCATAGATTCATAAATAGCTTCATTAAATAAAATCAAAATTAATTATTATATTTCTTCTACCTAAATTAAAAAAAGCAATGTAGGTAGACTACATTTTTAATTAAAACAATTTAATAAGTTGAATTGGGTTTCCACTTAACATTTTTTTCTAACAACATCCTTCCTTCTGAAAATGGCTTATAGATTTGAGAGCTATGCTTAGTTTGTCTAGGACTAGAACTACACTAGAGAATAGAGGTGTGTTAATTCTTTTTTTTAAAGATATATTTAATTTTTTTTATTTCATGTGTGTGAGTGCATAGTCTATATGTATGTGTGTGCACCATGTACATTCCCGGTGCCCATGGAGGCCAGAAGAGGGCATCAGATTCTTTGGAACTAGAGTTACAGATGGTTGAGAGCCACCATATGGATGCTAGGAACTGGACCAGGGTTCAGTTATCATCAATGCGATAGGTGAAAAGTGAGACTCACAGATATGAAAGAAATTGGTTACAGCCGCACAGCTTAGAGGTAAAAACTGAACCTGGATCTGTTTGAATCCTGGTTTTATGAACTTTTACACTACACCACCCTGTATAACAAAAGCAGAGCTCAGACAGTTTGAGAAATACCTCTGAGTAGAGTCTAGAGAGTTGTGAAACTGAACCAAGAGAGACTGAGGAGAAAGTTTACACTTGGATAAAGATAGTCACCCCAAGCCTCACCAAGCTTCCACTCTCGATCACCACCTAGAATTATCCAAAGGCCAGACAGTATTGCAATGGAGTTGGGGAAGAAAGAGCCAGTGTTCCCAGTGTATGACAGAACTGTGGAATACCACTGAAACCAGAATCAGTTATTTCAATAGCCTTCAAAGAGGCCCAAACTGGATAAATCTGGAATAGACTGTGCTTTAAACCCAAGGTTAACTAAACCAAATAATCCACTCTGCTAGATTTATGTCATGTCTCAACTCAGGACTTCCTTATGTATAAACAAATGTTTGAAATAGCCCAGGACATCTAAGCTATTGTAGGGCCACAATGACAATGTGACATCTATGATGTGTTAAAATGGGAAAGGCCATTCCACATCACCTTTATCTGCCATCTCTTCACCCATCTTCTTCCCCTAAAACACCCCCATTCCCTTCCTTTCAGAATTCTACTTGGGAAAGAACATTCCACTGTTTGTTTAAGAATACTTACTTGTAGGGTATGAAAGCTCAATTTTATTAAAAAAAAAACCCTCAATATTCAATTAAATTACATTTTAAAACAGAAAATAAAGCGGTTTATTTCTTACCAGTGTTCGGTTTTGTGATCGTATATCCGACTGGTAACTTCCAAACATCGACCTACACGCCGACCTGGATGACATGGCAAAAGGGATTAAGAGTTCAGATGTCTAAAATTTTATTTTAGATAGCTGTACACATACACACACATGGAGAGAGAGAGAGAGAGAGAGAGAGAGAGAGAGAGAGAGAGAGAGAGAGAGAGAGAGAGAGATCACACTGAAAAGATCTTTACACTGTAACATGTAAAATAAAAAGTTAGAGTATTTTCCCCAAATGTTCTGGCCATTTCAGAAGGAAGTAAAAGTAACAGAACGTAAACTTTACTAGGAACATAAAACAGCCCTTCAAGGCTCCCTTGAGAATAAGCAGACCGAACAGTGAGTGGTACGGTATGTTCTGAAAACCTGCAAAATCTCCTATTTCAGCTAGAAAAGGAAAAGGGAAGAAGGCACATCCTCTCTGTGCACAAGCAGGCAGGGCAGTCGCCCCTCCCTTCCCCTCCACTCTTCCTTTCTCTCATCCCTCTCTCCCTCTCATGGCGGCTTACAAATGTGCTATTTACTTCAGCTTGAGCCTTCTTGGCTTTTTAGTTTTTGCTGCATTCCTCTAACCCCCCTTCCAGGCAAGAACTATTTTTTTCATTGCCTCCAATTGCTCTTTTTCTTTTGCTAAAGCCACTCCTGTCAGGCTTTCCCTAGCACTGGTCCATGGTAAGGCGGCTTGTCACCAGGGATCCCCTCGTTGCTATCTGCACTGGTCCCGTGACAATTCACCTTAATAGCTTTTTGCATGATTCATCATCTCTTCTTAGAAACATTTTCTTCATCTGGCTCCCAAGGCAACCTTCATCCGTAGGAATATACATGGGGAGTCCATGTGGCTTATTATACTTTACTTCCCATCTCTGTCCAAATACCACCTTCTCCATGAATCTACCCATGGGCATCCAATTTACAGTCAAAGCTCTCATCTCACTGCGCTTGATTTTTCCCTGCTGTTGTCACTACTTCCTGACATTCTACATGGTTTGTTTGTTTGTTTGTTTGTTTATTTGATGTGTGTTGCATAACAACTGGCCAGGTACATTCCTTAAATACATAGGATACCTTTTCCTCTTCTTTTTGTTACTCTGCAACTTCTCTATGTATTCAAGTATCGGGGATCAAATTTAGGGACCTTGCACATGCTAATCAATTGATGAGCCACCTGAGTTGCCTTCCAGCCCCACTACTTAGCATCTTGAAGAAGGAAAGGCTGGCTAATATTGGTGGAAAGAACCAATGGGTGGTTGGGTGCTCTAATAAGCTTCACCAAGTTTGCACATTCAATTGCACAGTTGTCACCTGAGGAACCGCCCTTTAAAGCCCCAACCTACTCCATTTCTACCCCAAAGAGTAAATACACATTTTTTCACTTCACATTTATGTGAATCTTTACTGCTTACTTTCCTAACTTTTCAAAGATATTAGCACCACTTAAAAAGGTTCACAATGCAATCAGTGACTAAAGGCTAAAATTAATGGAAGAAGACACATGCTTTCTAAGAAAAAAGAGTAGCCTCTTCTTTATGGTTGTTAGGAAAATCAACACATAGCATTGAATGAACTTCATGACCTAGGAATTCCACTTTTCATCTCTCTTTATCTTTGGTGTAGCTCACACAGCTGTTGTACTCATGAAATATATTATAGAGTGATTCCAGAGTCTATGCTTCAGTAATTTCTTCTTAATAAAATATTTGAGTTCCCTTATCTTGCTGAAGGTTTATACCATGCTCAACACTACATTTTCCAGCAGCCTCTTGGATCCATTGTATTTCACAATCTGTTTTCAGATATCTCTTATAGCCCTTACTGATTTTTAAGGGTGTATATACTTGTGTACCTGTGGGGTTTTTTAAAATAATTTCTCAGTAGCATTATAGGGAACAAGTACTATGCTATATTTACTCAATAACATGTTCTTTTGGAACCAGAGCATACTCAATGGGTTTTACTCAGATGAGCCACAAATGCACAACAAAACCCACCCAATTTTAATAAAGCATGAAACAAAACTACTGACTTCAAAACAAGAGAACTATGGCCATCTGACATTTAAACATTTAAAGATCATGAGTCATGGCCTCAGCGTAACCATAGTAACTCAGCATACACACTGGAGATGTGTATAGTAACTAAACAAAAGCTTTAGAAAGTCTACTAGCCTTGAGATAAAACAAAGTGGAATTAACAAGTCTATTTCTGTGCCTTTTCTCCTAACAATGTTTTCTTGCTTTAGGATTCATCGTGGGAAAACTGAAAAGCTCCATTAAACATCTGTGGCATGGAGTATAGTGATATTATGAGAGGATGGGAGTATTTATTTTCCCTCAATGTGGTACCAGAGCATAAACATTTCTTTCCATTTAATAAAATGTGTCTGATTGCTAGGCTTTTCATCTACACTTTTTACTTTGGAGTAGTAATTAGTGACTGTGGAATACATGATTTCAGCACAATTAGTTTGGCTGGACTTCAGGAGCTCCCTGTTCTCACAAGAGAGGAGGTGTCCTGGGAAAACACTTTTCTGGTCCTTGGATTTGGACCATCTGGGGTCTCATACTCCTTTTTTTAGAGAAGTTAGAATTAAATTTCCATTTGGCTTGTAAAAATGGTGGAGAGGGTCTGTCTCAAGGGAATGGGGAGAGGGAAAAGGAGAAGGGCAGGTAAATCAGGAGACCAGTTTGTACCATATCTGAAGAGAAATTGATAAATTTCTTCCCTGTCTTTGCCCCAGAAGTCCTGATTGGTACCTGCACCCCACAGTTGGCTCTGTGTATGAGAACAAGAGCCCACTGGACACTTGACAATGAGAACACTGTTCTGCTTTGCCCTGGGCATCACTGTTGCTTCACACTGGGTTATTCATGTCACAGCTGATAATCACAGGACATTTTTGCCTCCATTTGGAACACTTTGTTCACCTTTTTAATTGTCTTCATATGGAAATATCTGTCAGGTGATTTTGGAGAAATTAAGAGAAAATGAATGCTTGCTAGGTTTCATTGTTTCAAAGTGAAAAACAAAATGAGGTTGTACATCTTTTGAGGTTCGTAGATTACACATGGAAATATTTTTTTTTTTTACATAAAAGCTTAAGATCTTAATAAGTTCTCCCTATTAGTCACGAACCTTGGGTTCATGCAAAAAGCAAAGCTCACACAGTCACTAAGAGGAAGACACAGTTTAAAGTCCAATGAGGGAGAAACCAGGGCTATAGGGGCACACCCCTCACAGGAAACTGCCCTCCAGGAGACAGCTTCCTCTACAAACAGGGCACAATTATCTCCAGATTTGGAAGGCAAGCCTAACCAAAAGCTATCTCCATATTTGAAAGGGAAATGAGTGTGGAGCCCACATGGAAATTTTCCAGTGATTGACTGCAGATCGATGATAGAGGCCATCTCTGTGTCCATTCCTGTGGTCAAGGTTGGCTGCTAATTTCTACTTGGAAAAGAAGTGGAGAAGGAACGCCCCTGCTTATCTGCGAGCATCCTGGCTGGAGAGCAGGGGGGGGGGGAGGGGCCTAGTGCTGCTGTTTCCCTGTGGTTCTGAAAAGAGGGCTGGCTGCTTCCGTGTTCTCACTCACTACTAAGACACTTGGTGTGGGTGAGCGTATAATTCTGAGAAATGCACATGAAAAATGTTTTTACTCATTTACAAGAGCACTTGTTGAAACTTGCGCTATGTCAGGCCTTGTCTTGTGATTTGGGAAGATAGAACCGTCCCTAGAAAAAAGTCTCTTTGATGTTTTCCCCCAGACTTTAAAGAAAGGTTATCTTTGAAGTCTGGAGTGAAGGTTACTTTATCTGGAAATTTCCATGGATTCTTTTTTTTTTTTTTTTTTTTTTTTTTTTTTGTGGACAGAAGGCACTGGTCACTCACCTGCATCTCACTGGGGTTTCAAAGTCTGGGATTACAACTTTCTTGCTGTGGCACCCTCCCATCTCAGGCCAGGACCATTGGTCCTCTGTCCATGAACAGACACCAACTAATCTCATTCCTTAGAGTTTTGGAATCCCAGGCACTGCTCTGCTGCCCATTGTTGCTAAGCAACCACAATGACTGTGGTAAGGACCGTTAACTGCCTGAAGCTAAAGAATGAGTTACAGAGCCACAGGCTTTCCTCAAAACACCCCACAAACCAGATCCAGGCATGAGGACAGATGGAGGACAGTCACAGAGCCATCGTTTCTGGAAACCTACTCAAAGCATAAGAGGAGCACTGGGTTAACACTCAAAGTAGAGGACATTTAAAATCCAGCTCCAGTGCCAAGGACACAGTTGTCACTCTGCGGTCTGACAGAGGCACACACTCAGAAACAGATTGGTTTAAGCCGTGCTAGTCTGCTGCCCCTGTGCCTTCACACAGGGAAGTCCCATCTGGCTGAGGAACACATTCAAGTTCCTTCCACAACACAGGCTGGAGCAGGTAATTCATTTCGGTATGTCTGGTTCCTGTCACAACATGCCTGCAGTCCCTGCTTCTCAGAAGTCACTTCCTCCCGTCCAGTTGCTGCACCTTTCCACATTCTGTTTTGATAGGTTACACATAAGGGACCTGAGTTTTTGATCCATGTGTTCTGCATGTGAACTACCCTCAGAGCTCATATGAAAATATACTAGGTTATCATGAAAACTATTTGCTAACCCTATGAATAAAGATAAAAATGAATTGAACACTTGTTGGGCCAGGTAAAGAAGCTAACATTGGCTGGGTGTGTGTCAAGGATATACAACTGGTCCATAGCATTTGGGGGATCAGAAATACATCACCCTCCTCAATGCATTGACTTTCTCATTTTCAAAAGTACCACTTGAACTGCTTTGGTATCCTCCAGCTCTAACATCTGGCTGTTCCCTTACCCTTTCTCATCGAAGCCCTCAGAGTAGTTTGTTTGTCCATGCAGTTTAGAGCTATGGGCAGGTGCCTACATGTAAGACTGTCCATAACATTTTATGAAAGAAAGGTTAACTCGGAAATGTCTAGTGAGAGATGCTGTGAGCACTGATTACTTATAATGCTTATTAATTTCATTGTATAACTCACTGATCAAAAAGAAAGGCACAAAGATATGGCTGGTACAAAACATATTTTTAAAACTCCTTGACAAGAAACCTGAGTTTTACATTCCCATCCCTAAAAAGAACGCTGTATAGGAAGGTCTTGGCGAGATGGCTAGGAAGTGTTCAAGTTCTCTGAAAATATTTATTCTCAGAATTCTAGAAACACCAGGCTAATAAAATCAAATATAGTACCTTTGATAATTAAGTTGAAATTGTGCAAATAATTCTATTTTTAAAGTTGGAACTACATTTTAAGGAACTCCACAATTTCTCTAAGTCTAAAGGAAAAAATATTTCATAACCATCATCTATTGTTAACATTAATACTGTTTGAAGCTAAAAATGATGTAAGCTCAGGACAGCTGCTATAGACTGCTATCTATAATTAAAATCTTACCTTGTAGCCTATCTAATACATATCATTTTTTGTGTTTTTAAAATATTTATTTTATGTTGGGGGAGAAGAATGGTGAGGAGGTCAGAGAAAACTTGCAAGACTCGTTTCTCTCCTTCTACCATCATGAGCCCAGAGGATCCAACTCAGGATATCAGAGTTGGTAGCAAGCGCCTTTACCCACTGAAACATCTTGCTGGTCCTCAAGTATGTATCTTTTTCTGACAATCAGAAATCACATAGTACATATATGTGCTTGTGGAGTACATATACTTCATATACTTTGCTGTTAATTAGAGTTAAATGGCTTGGTTTTTTAGGGCCAGAAAAGACAGGAGGAAAGAAAAACAGCAATGAGAAACAAGAACAAGAATAAATTATAGTGATATGATGTTGACACTCTATTTTATAATAGGAATATGATAGTAGCAGACTTTGGAGTCTGCTACGTCCATTCGTCTTTAGTTTGTTTACTTGTCATTTACCAAACAGTTACAGATAGCAGTGTGTTGCTATACATTGAGGCAGTGTGAACAAAATCAATCCTGCCCCAGTTCTCATAGAGCTGAGGACTTGGGCAACTAGCAACAAATGGCTTATTATAAAATGCATACATAAAATGAGTAAGTATGAGAGCAAACTGAAGTCACTCGAGAGGTATCTCCTATGGAGGGACAATCCTGAAGAGTGGTCCCACTTCTAGAGAAGTTATCTGTGCTCTCGGTGTGAAGTACATGGCAAGACTAGACTTGAGGCTCCATTCAGGTCAGTGGATTTGTGTTTAGGGAGAATAAGGGAAGAGAGAAAGACGATAGAGAAGCCAGAATGACAGCCTGTAAACAGGCCCAGATCAGTGCCAGCACAATGGAGACATCGCCCACTGACTAAAAGGCTTGCTGTCTGTCCCTGTGAGAGCTGGCTCTCTTGTCATCATTGTCTGGCCCTCTGCCCCATGAAACTGATTGCTTGACACAGTGGGTCTAATTACCTCCAGGCTCCCATCTGTTTTCATGGAGAGGAATGTTTATCTGTGTGAGCAGAGACTTTACCCATTTGGTCCTAAACTCTTTGCCTGGGAAAAGCAGCAATAAACATGAAAGCTTTTATTACCAAGCAAAGATGTAAACTTGCCCTTTCTGAGTTGTGTACAGCAGAAAAGGCATGCTCATTCTCCCTCCCTGAAGCGAGTGAGCATTGGCTGCCAGGGGCCCCTAGCAATAATATCTTCCTTATGCTCTATGATTTAGCTTCACAGGACCCTGGTCCCCATCACCTAAGCTAAGGGGAAACAGGTGAAGACTGACACACACACACACACACACACACACACACACACACACACACACACAAACACACACCAGGGCCTTGCTGTGCATCACAGAATCCAAGCACAGAATCTGAAGCCTCAAAACACTTAAGGTTCTAGATTTACAGTGGTTTGTTTTCTTTTTCCTTGAAAGCCCAGAGGTCCTGGGTGGGGCTGGTACAGACCTATGGATCTGTGCTAGTGTTTTAGTGATTCATGCAAGACAAAGTTGCTGCCCTCTTGAAGTCCTTACTTTACTTGCTACAGGCAAGTGCATACAGAGAGTCATTCTAGAGAGGGACAAGCACTAGAAAGAATATAAAACAATGTACTGAGAAAATGACCAGGAGATGACAAGAGCTTGAGCATGTAGGATGGGAGGTGAACAGTCATGGAACACTTGCAGGGAAGACCATCCAGTGAGTTCCAGCATCTGAAGCCCTCTTGACCTCGCATCTTCTTGTGCATCTTTAACCAAATAAAAAAAAAAAGAAAAGAAAAGAAAAAAAAAGAAAGAAAAAGAAATTTAAAATACTCTGTAGAAGAAGAGTTCATCTTGAACATTTCCCTTGTTCCACAGAGTAGTCCACTAACACGTCCTTTGTCAGGTCCATCACCAGCCCTAATCTTGCTCCCTAAACAGCCTTCCAACCCAAGAGACTGGACTGATCTTGGGTCTGTGCACTCACTCCCAACCCTCATGAGCTTTCTGCTGGGTTTAGGTTTAAGAGAAGTAGGAGACACAGAGTACCTTGTCACCATACCAACTCTTGCTTGTCGGGGTCTTTTGGTTACTCTACTCTTTAATGAAACCAAAAGCTTATCTCAGAATGGAAGACTAGAGGCTGTGTGTTATGTAACTAAACAAGTCAAAAAGTGGTGAGATGGGAAAAACAAGGCAATATATAGGAAAGAATGCACCTCCATGAAGAGCTAGCCAGTGACAAAGAGGGGGAAAGGACTTGTGATTCTGATGCCATTTTGACCCTAATGGGCTGCTCTGTCTAGACTGGTGCCCAACCTTGCAAGATTGTAAAATAAATTGCCTTGCTTTTGATATTCGGAGTCTATAGAACTTATTATTAGGAAGTGGGAGTCCCTATTTGTTGCAGGAGGTTCTTTGCCTGGCAGGTCCTGCCACATTTGATCCCCAAATAAGCACACAAAGACATATTAATTATAAAGCTGTTGGCCAATGACTAGGGCATCTTATTGGCTAGCTCTGTCTTAATTATTAACCCATTTCTATTAATCTAAGTATTTCCACGTGGTCTTATTGGAAAATGTCTGGGTTGTACATGATGACTCCATCTGCCTACGTTTCCCAGAATTCTCCTCATCTCCTATCCAGCCTATACTTTCTACTTGGACTATCAGCCAATCAGTGCTTTATTCGTTAACCAAAAAGAGAAACATCTGTACAGAAGGACAACCCCCATAGAAGGACACCCCACTATCACTTATTCTCCCATTACACTAGTCTCTGGCCTATACACGCGTGCACGCACGCACGCACACACACACACACACACACACACACACACACACACACACACACACACACAAAGAAAGAAAACAAAAAGACATTACCCTAAACAAAACCTTCTTGTGCCTGAAAGGTACTTGGATGTAGTGTGAATTCTGGTCTTAATAGTAAAACCCAAAGACAGGTGCAGAGGTAAACCTAAAGGATCAGGGACACAGAGCACAGCCACTAGTTCTTTCCTCCACTAAATTCTCAGACCAAAGGCATCCTGTCCCTGTGAATCCTTGGGCTGAATGCTGTCCTTACAAAACCTCAGACTGTATGCAATACACCCTGTCTCCTTCCACCTCTCTCTTCCTGGCCATATCACTCATGTCTTCACCTTCCTAGTGTCATTAAAGGCATGTCATCCCAAGTACTTGGATCAAAGATATGAGTTCTGTTTCTCTTTTAGACTGATTCACTCTCATGTAGCCCAAGTAGCCTTGAATTCACAGACATCTATCTGCCTTTATCTCCCAAGTGCCTGAATTAAAGGAGTGAGCCACCACTGCTCATCCTCTATGGCTAACTAGTGGTTTATGTGTATGGCTAACTGGTGGTTTTGTGGAGGGGGTAGTGCTAACTAGTGACTTAGCTCTGCATTCTGATCTTCAGGCAAGCTTTATTTGTTAGATTATAAAATATCACTACACACAACCAGATGGACAAAGATGCTGTAATGGACTTTGTACCACAAAAGACACTGTAATCCAGAAGTAACAGAACAGACAATTCATGATAATTAACTCACAGGGGAATTATCTTATTCACATAGCTAGAAGTTAAATTAAATGCTCAGGTTTTCTCAGCTATGATATTGTTATCAAGCGGCATTATTCCATGTTGCTGTTCTGAAAAGAACGTCTTATTCTTTTTTATTATTATTTTTTTATTATATTATATTATATTTTATATAACAAAGTCCAATTAAATGAAAACAAACATTTATACACAATATTTGGGAATTTGGGTGTCGTTCTTTCCAAACTACTTCCTGCTGGTAAGGGGCGCTGTCTTGGGGGATTTGAAGAAGATTCAGATATCCTAGCTGTAGTCTATAGGGCTGTTTTGTCCAGCTGTTTGGAATGTAGGATCAGCTTGTACTCTGTTTCAGGCGGTCTGGCGTGATCAAACCACATTAGTCTGGAAGGAATCCACATCTTTTCATTTTCTGTGGAAACAAAAATAGAAATCCTTTTCCCCAGTAACTTGTCCTTCAACTTAAATTTTGGAATCAAAGCATTTTTTTATTTAATTTATTATTTTACATGTCCATCCCAGTTCCCTCTCCCTCCCTCCCTCCCTCCCTCCCCCAATCCCTCTCTCCCTCCTTCCCTCCCTTTTACCCTTTCTGCCCTCTCACATGCACTCTAACCACCCTCCCCTCCCATCCCCCCACCCCAATTCCACATGTAGGGGAATGCCATCCAGTTGGGGTCATGTAGATCTGACAGGTCATATGAAGTAGGGACTAGGGCTTCTCTCCTGTCTCTAGGTTAAGGCAGTTATCCCTCCATGGGGGATATGTTCGCAAAGTCCTTTTGTGCACCAGGGATACATCCTGGCTCCACTGTCTGAGGTCTCTTAGACTGCTCAGTCCTTCTGGCTGAGACCCATATTCAGGGGGGCCTGAGTCAGTCCCATGCTGGCTTCCCAGCTATCAGTCTCCTGGAGAGAACAATGTCTTATTCTACAGGCTTCTGTTCCTTGGGGACTAGCAGCTAGCTATTATCTGTAGCTAGGACTACAAGTAGTTTTGTTCATAGCCCAAGACTGAGAAGTGACAACCTATATTGTGTTCTAATTTGGCATTCTAAAATAGCTATAACCTCACTACTGGGGCAATGTTCATTGACTTTAACCTGTATATATGCCCACCCCCAACCAATAATTGTATAGGTAGGGTAAAGATTCACAGAACCCAACTTTGGAAGTATGATCAATTTCACTCAAGTTCTGTGGCTAACATGCAGCTGGGAAGGTTGAAATATATTGAGGAAAATCCAACCACCATCCAGCAAAGGATTCCATTTTCACAGAATCTGTATATAATTTATATAGTTTTACCAGCTGCTTATAATCATAAAAGTAATCATGCTTATAATACAGTAGATTTTTGCCACATATATATTCTTTATGTTATACCAATACTTTAAAAAATAAAAACCCAACAAAATAAATTCAAATGACTGCTAAGAGTCATATACTTTCCAAAGTCACTGGTTTTAAAGGTCTTTCTATTTGGGCTAATGATAAACACAACTAGATGTGCTAGTGTATTATAATTGGCACTTACTTCTTTTAGTTCACAGCATGTTATTAAATGATAGGGGGAAATTTACTATAATCATTTCTACAGAATCTTTCTAAAGATAAATTTTGCAACCCTTCTTTTATATCCACTCCGATAGTCAGTGCCTTTCTTCAAGAGTTCAGTACTGAAGGCACTTTCCTATCAGAACGTGCATTTAGGGTCTGTTATGAGCACTGTTACAAGATTCTAATATCCCCCAATGGTGCGCAGGGCAGCTTGTGATTGCCTGTGTAGCAACAGACAGCAGTGAATCCAAAACTGTCTCTACTGGCTTGCTGGTTTGTGAGATCTAAATGAAGCAAGTGTCTTTGGTTATAAACTAGGGTGCTCCTGCCAAATGTAAGAACTATATCTACAGCAAGGGGTTGCTGCAGCTGACAAAGTGGTGATGCTCAGAAATGATGTAATTTAGTACCTGGCATCATAAATCAAATAGCACACTGTGTTAATAAAGAGCAAAACAGTCAGAAGAGGTCAGTTTTGGATGAATGGTGTAAAAGCAGGGCTCAAATGCATTTGCCAGATTCAAGATAAATGATAAACAGGTATTTATTAGGGAAGCATTTACACAGATGAAGTAAATAACCACCTTGGTCTTCCTGCTCCAGAAGATGCAGTTCCCTCTCTTGCAATACTATCAGCTGTCCCTCTTCTTCCTTATAAGGGGTCACATCTGCACATACTGAAGCCACGCCCATAGGATGTGCCCACCAACACAAGTTCACTGGCAAAGCAAGATACCATTACAAGAGACTATTGGAATAACTTGGTTTTAAACAACCGCATTGTGTTGGTAGTTTTAACTTGGGGGAAGAAATGAGTTAGTGCCCACAATCTAACCCAAAGGGAGGAACTTAGATCGCAGAGAGGTTTAATGTGTGGCAGACTAGGAAGAAGAAAAAAAAGTATTTTAAAAATAGATTAATGCAAAGAGATGGTTTTTGTTGGAGTCCTTGGTGTTCGTGATCTTTAAATACACAATGCCAGGACTCCTTCTAAAGACTAGTGTCTATGTAATGGAAGTACAATGGGTATCACTGTGAATGGTGCTGTGTGTAGTTTTCCCTTGAAAAGCATTCCGCATTTTCTTGGCAGTGGTGACACACTCCTTTAATCCCAGCACTTGAGAGGCATAGGCAGGTTGATCTCTGTGAGTTTGAGACCAGCCTGGTCTATAGAGTGAGTTCCAGGACAGCCAGGGCTACACAGTGAAACCCTATCTCAAAACAACAAAATTAAAAAGAGAGAGAGAGAGAGCGAGAGGGAGAGAGAGAGAAGGAGGGAGGCAGGGAGGCAGGGAGGGAAGGAGGGGGGCAGGGAAGGGAGGGAGGAAAGTGTCCAGTCTTCCAGGAACCATCTTTCACTGTGTGCTGCTCAAAACAGACGATAAGCAAATGCTTAGCAGTAAAATACTTCCCTAGCAATAAGAAAAATATTGACAATAATAAAGACAGCTTCTCATTCTCTATGTATCAGTATCAGCTGTCCCTTTAATCAAGAGAAAGTTCAATAAAAGGCTGTTCCAAGAACAAACACCTCCTCATGTCAGAATGCTCTCAAAATAAGCCATCTCATTTGGCTTCTTGCTGTGAGTATATTGAATTTCCTCAATGATCCCGCTGTCATTTTGCACATGGCAGATGCATCCGCCTGGCAACCAGACAGCCACTGCAGGCTGTTTCTCACTTCCACTGTAAGAACTCTCCCGTTTTTGACTCCTGCTTCACTCAATGACATTAAAACCAACCCCAAACATCAATCTCACATGAAGTAATCATGAACAATGGATTCCTACAATCCCACCACTTGAAAGAGGGGGATGGAACAAGCAGTTTCAATCAGTAGAACGTTGGCGACACACATCAAAATCACAAATGAAATGGTGGTGATGTAGGTTTCCCCAGGGTCACCAGCTTTCCTTTGAAGCAGTTACTTCCCCAGACAATTTCTCAAAGTTTTCTAACAGCTAAACTTCATTGCCTTCAGACTTTTCATGTCTTTTGAAACTGATCTTTAAATACACATGTAAAAGGAGGTATGATTTATTTTTATTAGTACAAACACCAAATTTTGCCAGCAAGGAAACCTTTAGAGTCTATTACCTGTTTGTTATTCTAAAATACACACCATTACACTGCATTTACTTGAAGACTTGGTACCACATACAGGGATGAGACTAAACATCCATGGTAAACTTACTATCCTATTGGCTCACTTAAGATGCAAATGTCTATTTACTTCCAGTAGACTTTGATGGGAAATTAACTACTTTGTAAACACATCCAATAGATGCTCAATGAAAAGTTGTAATCTGAAAGAGTTATGTTCTAAGGGAAAAATTATGTTTGTTGGTTCTTTGGTGCAGAAAAAGTATAAATTAGTTAATCACATGGTCTTATTAGATGTTATTGTCTAGTACCAGTGCTCCTGGGACATCAGTGACAGTTTATTCACTTGATATACAACTGTTAAAGACACCAGAGTCCATACATTTAGGCTAAAAATAATTGTAATGGAAAACTTTGTGGCATCTGAATGTATTTCTGGTCATATTAAATATCAAATCATATATAGGGTCCATCATTAAAATTCACGACATATAAATCCAAATATATGTTGAAGGTAAAATAAGAATTGGATTGCTTTTCAAAATTAAAATTTTATTCATTTCATTAATTAAAACATTTCAAGATTGATTTACTCTTTTAGAAATGAAATTTGAAATATGTGAAGGTTTGTATATTTGGACAGAAGATAGATAAATACATTTCATGAGACTGTTAAAAATAATACATGCTTCAAAGCATTGAAACAATATTTCACAGAAGAATTCTCATTTCTCTGGAATAATGCCCATCACTCACCATCTAGTAAGATTTGATTGAGTTCCAAAGACTGCTTAATTTGTCAGGAAATGTTTGACTTTCAAAGGAATGAATTAGAAAAGAGACACCATAAAGGTAAAAATACACAGATGTGATGTGCCTGAGGATGCATGGATTGGAGCCTGAGGGACACCAGGAGGGGTCTGGCTGCATCCATTTCATCTGCAACTTACAAGCTCATAGACAGAGCAGTGACACAGAGCTACAATTTTCTGAGTGCCAGGCAGTGCCAGCCTCGGTGCACAGTTGATATTGCTTTGTCTAACTCAGAACTCTGGGGACAACTGTTTTTTGATCACTACCTCCTCCAAACGAATCAGATAAATAAGCCATTTTCACATGCTCTTACAACTAGGAAGCCGTTGTAATCTAATGGTTAGATACATGTCTTTTGGAAACTAAAACTGGTACTTTTTGCTACTGTGCTATACATGTTTCCTGTATCTCATCATCACTCAAAGTAGTATTTGACTATTGCAAGTTACAGTACTCAGATTAATTCACTGAATCAATGGCCAGAATCTGTCCTTCTAGAAAGTGCCTTCCATTGTATGGCACTTCTTCATGTCTTTCCAGACAGGGAACAGCAGCAGCCACTCCAGTCCTTGTGGTTCATTGTCTGTCAGAAGGGATGTGGAAGTGGTAGCTACTTAATCTGAATGTAAGGTTAAAAAATAGGTTTCTCCATCTTACTCCTGCCAGATGGCTAAAATTAGAAGCACCAATGACGACTCATGCTGGAGAGGATGTGGAGAAAGGGGGGAACACTCCTCCACTGCTGGTGGGAGTGCAAACTTCTACAGCCATTTTGGAGATCAGTATGGTGGTTCCTCAGGAAAAAAGGAATCAGTTTACCACAGGACCCAGCAATCCCCCTCTTAGGCATATACCCAAATGATGCACATCCATGCAACAAAGACATCTGTTCAACTATGTTCATAGCAGCACTATTTGTAATAGCAAGAACCTGGAAGCAACCTAGATGTCCCATCAACTGAAGAATGGATAAAGAAGTTGTGGCACATATACACAATAGAATACTACTCTGCGGAAAAAAAAAAAATGGAATCTTGAGAGTCCCAGGCATGTGGATGGAACTTGAAGAAACCATCCTGAATGAGGTAACCCAGTCAGAAAAAGAGGAACATGGTATGTACTCACTCATATATGGATTTTAGACATACAGCAAAGGATCCCCAGCTTATAATTTATACCTCCAGAGAAACTAGAACACAAGGAGGATTCTAAGAGATTCATACAAGGTCCCTCACAGAAGGGGAAAGAAACAAGATCATCTGAGCATATTGGGAGTGATGGGGGCAGTGAATGGAGAGGGAGCTAGGAACAAGAGAAGGGGAGGAGAGGAAAGTACGTGGGACTAGGAAGATTGAGTCAAGGGAGGAATAGACGAGAGGAGAGAGAGAGAGAGAGAGACCATATAAAGGAAGCCACTATAGGTTTGAAGAGAAAAACTGACTCTAGAGAAATGTCCAGAGACCTACAAGACTCACCCCAACTAACAATTTGAGCAACAGTGGAAAGGCTACCATAAATGCCTTTCCCTGATAATGAGATTGATGACTAACTTATGTGCCATTATTGAGCCCTCATCTAGTAACTGATGGAAACAGAAGCAGACACCCACAACTAAACACTGAGCTGAATTGGATGCAGAGAGGGAGGACAATACCAGGCTACAGAAACACATAGAGACAGCTGACCTGAACAAGGAGGAGATAATGGGCTCCCAGACTGATAGCTGGGAATCCAGCAGGGGACCGACTCAGACCCCCTCTGAACATGGGTCTCAGTTAGAAGGCCTGGGCAGTTTAAGGGACCTCGGACAATAGAATCAGGATGTATCCCTGGTGCACAAAAGGACTTTGGGATACTCTCCTAACCTAGAGGCAGGAGGGAGGGCCTAGGCCTTACTCCAAATGACTTGACAGATTTAGGTGACCCCTCCTGGAGGGCATCACCCTACATGTGGAGTGGGGGTGGGGTGGGAGGGAAGGGTGGGAGTGGGGGTAAGGGAGGGTGGGATAGAGGAAAAGAGGGAAGGGGGAAGGGAGGGGAGGGGAGAGGGAGGGAGGGAGAGTGAACTGGGATCGATATGTAAAATAAAAAGAAAAGAAAGGAAAAATAAAGAAAAAAAATAGGTTTCTCTTTATATTATATTAAACTGTCACTTACGTAGCAAGACTGGCCAGGCACATTTTGTTGTGGAGATACATACATACATACATACATACATACATACATACATACATACATAGAGTTTTTATTATATGTACATATAATATATATATATATATATCATTTTAGTTAAATTCTTTCAATTTTTATAATTAAACTCATCTCAACAACAAAAAGAAAACAAAAAAACTTTATGCCAATTAAGTGTCACTTTCCATGGTCACTATAGACATCTAAACATACCTTGAATGTGCCCTAAAGAAATGAGATAAAGAGACATCTCCTAGTGGTACTTAGCAGTCACAGAACTACATTCCTGTCAGAGCATCTGTGTTTGGACAACTATGTCTTGTAGCCTCTCTCAAAATGTAATGCAATTTACACACACATACAGCAATAAAACCACAAGTATAACAATGTGTGGTAAGGCATATTTTATACTTTCTATCTCAGTGAACTTCAAACAGCCTCATGAGAAAAGGAAAATGAGGTTGAAACAGACGTTACTGCCGCCCACACAGGTGGCAAGCAGCTCTGGTGAATGAAGTCCAAGGGTTCAGATTATCCTGTATCCATGGAGCAGCACAGTATACCTGGCCATTCTGAAAGCCCCAAAAGAGAAGGCTGAGGTGAAACTAATAAGCTGTCCCTTCTTAAGCTTTACCTACCCCTCAGGGACATCCCAGAGGGTGGTCTGACCTGACGTTGAATTATTTTCTTACTATCGCCACTCTGTATGTGGTGTGCAGCTTCTCTGAGGACAGCTGGTATCTTCCTGGGATGCTGGAGACAGTGTTCCTCTTTGTAGTCACAGAAGGGGATTAGTCTGGAGTAGACTGAACCCCACAGAAGACATCTCATGCTTGCTTTTGTTTGAATTGTCTGAGCTGGGAATTTCTTGACCTTTAGTGCCGACTTTGAGATTTCTCCTAATGAAAACGTGACTGTGAAAGTTTGTAACAGTAATGTAATTGTGTTTTAAATTTCTTAAAGTTTCTCATTGACATGTATTAAATGCTCGTATTGATGGTGTTCAATGTGACACTGCAACACACACAGTATGGACTGATCAAATTCAGCCTGATTTTACCTAAACACATCCCTTCCCAGACTCTGTTAGTCACTGTTTAAATCTAGGTCTGCTTCAATCTGTATGACTTGGTCCTGGAAACCTGACTCAGGAGACCAGAGGATGAAGAAATGACAGACACAAGGACTGAAAGGCTGGGATTGGGCAGGTTGTGCTTATTTGATGGAGGCACCAACTATGCAATTCAGACACTTGGTGCATTTTATATATTGCTATCAAGGAGGCTGGTTTCCTGTGTAGCAAGGAGGAGGTGGGTGTAGCTACTCTCTCAGTAGTGGGTCTCTGAAGAGGAGTTGTCTCAAGCTGCAGGCATTCTGGAGGAGGAAGTCGTGGTTGTTAGCTTGTGCATGCACAGGTCAATTGTTTGTAAACTCCAACACTTGCACTATAAGAAGGCTTTGACATCTCTCTGAATCCATGGTACAGGAGGGTTTACCCTAACATGGGTCTGAAGTACTGGGGTATTTGACATAGCCATGCCCATGCCAACAACATACATTCCCTCAGTACTTCATCCACTCCACCACAGGTAGATTCTTTTTTTAAAATTTCTACACATGAGAAGAAAACATAAATTACTTGTCTTTTCATATCTGGTTTATTACATTGAATATAATGCTTAGCATTTCCATCCATCTTGCTACAACTGACAGGATTCCATTCTTCATTATGGCTAAATAATATTCCATAATAATTAATTTTCTCCTGAGGTGATACTTAATCCAGGAGGGGCAAGAGTCAAAAAACTAATACACTGAAGGATTATGGGAAGGGGAGAAAGGGTTCTTTTTCATTCCCCAATTATTTATTTATTTATATATTTATGTATTGGTTTTTAAAGACAGTGTTTCTCTGTGTGGCCCTGGCTGTCCTGGAATTCACTTTGTAGACCAGGCTGGCCCCGAATTTACAGCAATCTGCCTGCCTCTGTCTTCTGAATCCTAGGATTAAAGGTATTTGCCACCCACCACTGCCTGGCGCAAATTATAATTTTTAGATCCTTGACCATATCAAAGCAGAGAGTCAAACCACATATGTACTGGTTTTCTTATATTAGTAATACAACATAAATCTTTATTTGAACAGAATGTTTTGAAACAAATGTTTTCATTCTAGAGTGGATAGCACCTTGCTAAGCAGGATGAGAAAGAAAATAATGCCTATAAGCCTATAAATTCCATCTTCAAAGAGACTTTAAAATCCAGAGATATAAAGATGCATAATACTATATAAAAATAAATGCAAGTAAAACAACATATATTTCACGTATTTGGAAAACATAAATTATTCATACATTGTATAAACATAAATGATTATACATTGTTGATGGGTAAATACATGCTTTATAATCACAGGGTTAGACATTTCTGAATGCAACCTGGCAATACTAAAAATTGCTACCCTTTGGCACCCGTAATAGTGCTAGATATTTATTTTAAGAAATACTTAGGACAGAATTCAAAGGCTGATATAGCAGGATGCTGGCCAACATAATGTGTGTCTTGCTAGAGTGACTGGGAATTTTTTAGTACTGGTTCCCCAGGAAAGACTGCCTGAGTGAAATACTCTGTAAACAAGACAATGAAACGCACCATGTAGTTCCTCAAATGATAATTCCTATTTATATTTATTGCCATGAAAAAATGCCTCTGATATATTTTCAAATCAGGCAAACTACAGAACCATGTATATAAAGCTGCATGTCACTGGCTGAGTTTGCAGAAGATTATTGCACAGACATCTTTCAAAATATGATCACTTCCAATTTATAGGATCATGGATTCTTTTGTTTTCTTGTGAGGGCTTCATAAAAACAAACAAACAAACAAAAAACAAAAAACCCAAATCCTTGGTCATTGTCATAGTTTTCTGCCAACGTGATACAAATCTAGATGTACCAAGGAAGAGGGAACCTCAACTGAGTACCTGTCTACATCAGACTGGCCTGTGGGCATGACTGTGGAGTGTTTTCTTGGTTGCTTATTGATGTGAGAGGGCTCATCCACTGTGGGTGGCACCATTCCTTACATAGGTGGGCTTGTGTTATATAAGGGAAGTAGCTTGACAATCCAGAGGAAACAAACCAGTAAGCAGTGTTTCTCCACTGTTTCTTCTTCAAGCGCCTACCTTGACTTCATGCCTTGACTTCCCTGAATGATGGACTATAACTCGTAAGCCAAATAAACTCTTTCTTCCAAGTTATGTTTTCTCTGAGTGCTTATCACAGCAACACAAGCTAACTAGAACAGGCAGATTCAAATCCTATACTGATAGAATAATTTTCAAAACAATTCCCTCCTTTCACAGACACTGTTTTAAGCTAGTCATAATCTAATAATTACAACAGCATACCACTGTAAGATCTCTTTGCTAAATGTATTAACTGCTTCTACTGATAAATGGCTATATTCCAAGCCATCTTGGCAAATTATGCCCTACAATTGTGCTTCTGGGTTCTATGGATACAGAGATATCATTAATCAAAAGGGAACTGGAAATTAACTGTCGGTTTCCTACCCTAATCTGCTTTATTCTAGAGGAATGACTCAGAGAGACTTGCCCTGGGATTCTGATTACTTGAATGAGAAATAAGTCTTTGGCTGATGTACATAATCAATTGCTCGCAATTTATTGCCCATGCCTTCTCTTTTGAACATCCACAGTGTGACAGGTGTTGGCCTCTGCAATAGAGATGCAGCATAAGCCAGAAGCTCTCCACCACTCCTGTAGCACAGTAGAGGTAAGTCAGGGCTAGTCACTCTTGACAGAGTCTGAGATCATAGCCCCAAATGCCTCCACTTCCAGGTCAGGGATGGAAGACCCAGACTGTCACACTTTTGTCACCTGCATTACTTAACAGTGGACTCCAAAGCACTTCTTCTCCTGCCTGTCTACAGTTCTGCGATGGCCTCGCGACCTTCGCCAGGTGTTACTTCCATGATCATGTTGTACAACGAAGAGGAGGTGCAAATGTAGTTAAGATTATTATTAAGTCTGTCTTTACAATAAGGGGATTTGGGCAGGGAATATCACTCATTGGTAGAATGTCTGCCTAACAAGAGGCCTGAGGTCAATCTCCAGTAATGAAAAGATACAGGTGTTTTGAGGATGGTCTTATCACATGAACTTTAAAAGCAGAGATTTCTGTAGAAGCTAACAGAAGAGAGAGATGTAAAACATGAAGATTCGACGTGAAGGAAGTTATCTGTGGTGTAATGGAGGCACCATGGGTAAGCATCTCTCTGGCCAAGAGCTGTCCCAATGACAGCCAGAAAGGGTAGAACAGCTTTGCATAACATTGAACTGAACTCCACTTACAACAGGAGTGAGCTTGAGGAGGACTCTGGCTACAGTGAGCTGGCATCCAGCCTTCCTCAAAGAACTCATCCACATCATCTCCAGTCTGCAGTCTAGATACTGCAAGATGATAGATACACTGTGAATATTTCACCTACCATTGTTTCAGTCATCTCTTACACACCAACAAAAATTAATGCACATTCTTTTTTTATTTGTATATCACCCCCCAAGGACTACCATCACACTACATTCCAATTGGGGCAGAGCTGTTTGGCCCTTATTCAGACGGGGACACCCAAGTCCATGTTTTAGCCATATTAGCACTGTTAATATTTTTTTTTAAAAAGATATCATTTATGTATGTGGGCATTTGTGGTGTGTGTGTGTGTGTGTGTGTGTGTGTTTGTGTGTGTGTGTGTGTGAGCGTGCCTGTGTACATGTGTGTGTATGTATGGGTGGAGAAGCCTTCACACACATAGAAGTCAGAAGACAGCCTCAGATCCCTCCAAATTCGAGTCAGAGGCATTTGCTGGACTTCGGGCTTGTTAAATGGGTGCCTGCAAGGTTGTGCTGCAACCACTCGTAACTGCTGAGTCATCTCTCCAGCCCCATTTCTTGTTTAGAAAAATTTTGGGAACATAATACAAAGAACATTTTTCTCCTGAATCACTTTCATGTACATATTATGATACAACCACCATTAGCCTCAAATACTTGAGAGGGATCATTTTAAATCAGAGCATCATCTAACATGCATATATTATAGCCATCATATGAAGGAAGTTCACATCAATTCATTTCTCAGACACCACTCAAGTTTTATGAAACATACCCAAGCAATATTATTTGCAGCCAAAGACACAGGCAGAGCCTTGTCTTCAGTTACCACATCTACTTAGGCTCTGGCCTAGAGTAAGGTTTTCACTTTTCCATTGACTTTTGTGATCTTAAACTTTTATGCCCACAGGTAAGTTACTATGAACATGTGCTTCAGTTATGGTCCTGAGTTCTCATTATGGCACAGGTGCACTTTGGAAGGCTAGTTAAGGAAGTGTCTTCCTGTTCTCATTGACTCTCTAATACAGTACAGGGATCTATGAACAACTATACCCTTTGTCTTTTTAATTAACAGCTATTTTGTAGGGAGGTATTTTAAAACTACATGAATGTCTAATCTGCCACCAAACTCTAAATGTATTCATGTATAATAATTAAATATAATAATTAAATAATTATACACTAATGGTTTCTTATTTTATTATTTTATGAGCTGTCATCACCTCCTTTCATACTCAAGTTGTCAGAAATTTGGCTAGAAGACTCCTTCGAGCTGGATTATCTTCATTCTTGACATATCTCACATCTCTTCTGGAGAATTCGGCCTTTTCTGCACTGTTGTACTTGAAGCAGAGATCTGGACACTGGTTTATTTCCTCAGAGCTCTCACAGGGTGTTGCCCTTAACCCACACTGACCTTGTTTTCTAAAGTCTCCAAACACTGTGCTGTGTGGAGCCTTGTGACTCCTGTGTATAGCTTCCCTTCCACCCAGCATGCCCTTCCCTCCTCCTCACATAGTAAACGCTTTCTACTTTTTTAATTTTTTTTATTTAATTTATTATTTTACATGTTGATCCCAGTTCCCTGTCCCTCCCTCCCTCCCTTTTACCCTCTCTACCATCTCACATGCACTCTGACCACCCTCCCCTCCCATCCCCCACCCCAATTCCACATGTAGGGCAATGCCATCCAGTTGGGGTCATGTAGATCTGACAGGTCATGTGAAGTAGGGACTAGGGCTTCTCTCCTGTCTCTAGATTAAGGCAGTTATCCCTCCATGGGGGATGTGTTCGCAAGGTCCTTTTGTGCACCAGGGATACATCCTGGTTCCACTGTCTGAGGTCCCTCAGACTGCTCAGTCCTTCTGGCTGAGACCCATATTCAGGGGGGCCTGAGTCAGTCCCATGCTGGCTTCCCAGCTATCAGTCTGGGGGCCCATTAGCTCCTCCTTGTTCACATCTCTATGTGTTTCCACAACCCGGTCATGTCCTCTGAGTCTGCATCTGGATTCTAGTTCGACTCAGTGTTTAGGTTTGGGTGTTTTCTTCTGTTTCCAACAGGTATTAGATGAGGGCTCCATGGATAAGTTAGTTGTTGATCTCACTCTCCAGGAAGGTCATTTATGGTAGCCTTTTCATGGATGCTCAAATTGTTAGTTGGCGGCAGTCTTGTAGGTTCCTAGACCTCTCTTTAGGTTCAGTTTTCTCTTCAAACCAATAATGGCTCCCTCTTTTATGTTCTCTCTCTCTCTCTCTCTCTCTCTCTCTCTCTCTCTCTCTCTCTCTCTCTCTCTCTCTTCTGTCTTCTATTCCTACCCTGACTCAATCTTCCTAGTTGCACGTGCTTTCCTCTCTTCCCCCTCTCTTTCTCCTACTCCTCTCTCCATTCACTGCCCCCCCCCCTTATCGTAGACTTCAACTTTCATCAAGAAAGCTACTCTCGGGGCCTAGACTAGCTTTGCACTGATCCTCCAGTGCTGAGCATCTTGGGAGTGTGTCTTCCTCTTCACTAGCCCTGTAAACATGTCTGCTCGGAGTCAACCCTTGCTCTCTAGTGCCTCACACAGTCCTAGAACACAGTTTGCAATTCATTTGTGGGAAGACTGAGAAAGTGAACGAGCTGAGGAGTGAACAACTAACACTGGAACTGGAAACTAGGGTTTTCTGAACTCTTGTAGAATAGATACCTGAAAGCTGTAAAAGTGATGGGCTCACTTATAACTTATTTGCTGTATGAGTGAGTATCAGTAAGATTTGATCCTGACAAACTCTGAATTTTCACTTAAAAAAAGGAGAAAGAAATCTCAAACTGTCCCAGAACTCAGTATGTAGCTCAGGCTGAACTGAACTTGAAATCCTCCTGCCTCCATCTCCTAAGGGTAGAGATTAGGTGTATACACCTCTAGGCTCTTCTTCCTCCCAAACCCCTTTGATTTGAGTCAGGGTGTTACTATACAGCTGGCCTGGAGTTTGCTATGTAGACTAGGCTTATCTAGAACTCAGAGAGATCCACCTGCCTCTGCCTCCTGAGTGCCACCACACCCAGCCCCTCTGTGTTATTTTTGAAGTTAGTTGTACTTGAAATGTATTCAGAAAAAACAAACAAACAAACAAAAAACCCAGTAAAACCAGAAAATAAGGTGCCTTCTGCAAAGGTCACAGACTTTGCCACCCTTGATTTAATCACTTGGGTTTATTCTCCATTAGATTTGTTCCCGAGTAACTTTGGTAATTTGTTAAGAAAACAAAACACTGCAGAAGAATATTTCATTTGATTGCATAACGCTAAATCTTCACCACCTCCTGGGTCCTTAATTAAATCTTGTTGTTACACAGCGCTTTGCCCTTGAATGTGCGTTTCTCTAAAAGTTTCGGGAAGGGAATTTATGACAGAGGAAGGAGAAAGGAGATTGTAAGGCTGTGGACATCTACAAGTTGCACCAGAGTCTCTACAAACTAGACATAGTAACTGTCTTCTTTGATGCTTTCCCAGATCTCCTATGGTGTTAAGCTAGACTTACACTCAACAAAGACCCACTTACAGTGTTGGCATCTCCTTGTTTGTTACTATGGCACCTGTGCCTGGGAGTGTTGTAGGTCCTATCTGGATAAATAGCTATAGGAATGGCCCCCATGAGAGGGAGAATTAATTTCTTCTAGGAATGAGTTCCTCCTGCACAGGATGTCCAATTTCAAGTGGTCAGCCTGGACACCTATCCATTGTTAAACAGACTTTGGAGGAGTGTGTGTGTGTGTGTGTGTGTGTGTGTGTGTGTGTGTGTGTGTGTGTGTAGCAATAATAATGACGAGACCATGAGTTGAGAGGATGAGCAGGAAGACTTGGAGGGGGAAAGGAGATAATTAACGACTCTTGGAGGAGTCTGATGAGGGAGGAAGGGGTGGAAGTGATATAGGCACATTGCTCATGTACAAAGTTCTCAAAAGAATTTAAAGAAAAATAATCTCCTTTGGAAACCAGAAGCATGGCTCAGTCAGTAAAGTAGCTGTAGTACAAGCATGGGAACTTGAGTTTGTATATTCAGCATGTATATGGAAATAAAAGCATTGAATGTGCTGCCATAATCCCAGTGCTACAGATAAGCAGATCCCCAAGCTCATTAGACAGCCCCAGCCTAGTCAAACCAATGAGCTTCAGGTTCAATAAGACACCTTGTCCCCCAAAATAGGATGCAGATCTCTAGCCTCCACAGGTAAAGATGCACACTGCTGTCTTCAGTCTTCTCTGAATTGAAACATCTGTATCTTTTTATATTCTAGCAACTCAGTAAAACTACTCAGGAGATGAAGGCTTGTGAGACTTTAGAGTCTAATGTCTGGAAAGGGGACACATGCAAGACTCTCTAGGGCCCCTCCAAAGATGTGTAGGCACATTAAACAACTTCTGGGAGAAGAGACTCACCATCCATGTTTCTGAGAAGAGATTCAAAGGTCTGTCGAGCTGCCTTCAAGTTGTGCAGAGAGCTCCAGTTGTCACCCAGCTGTGGTGGATTTTTTTTTTTTGTTTTGTTTTTGGGGTTTTTGTTGTTGTTTGTTTATTTATTTATTTATTTATTTGTGACACAGCTGCTTTGGAGTTATCCTTACTCCTGTAAGTAGCCCCTCACCCATATTGGAGTTACCTATTAATAATTCCAATTAAACTCATTGTTTCATCAAGTTGAACTCCAGTGCAATCTTTCCTTCGATCTGCATGTGTTCCTTTCTTGGGTAAGTAGACTTGTCAAAGTGTTGTTTCACCCCAGGAAAGGCCCCTAACCCAACACGAGCACAGGTACACGCTCGTAAACAAGGACTCAGCTCACGCATGCATCACACTTGCCTTGTCCTTGAAACTGCAGTTGAATGATTCTTAGAATTCCTAGCCACATGGAAACACTCATAGTTTGATATTTTAATACTCCCCAAGAAACAGCCTAATAAGTGGTTATCAGTTCAAGAAGATCCTCTCTTTTCCAGCCCCCTTCCAGCAACGAATTTTCTCTGACGTGAGTTATATTGAAAGTGGCTTAGCATTCAGGTCTGACTCCTTTAATGTGATTTTTAAATGAGGATTTGTTATTTTATCACATCTCAAAAATAATTGAAATGGATGCATTTTCTGGCTGTAATTAATGAAGTAGGACATTTTATCTGCCGCAGGAAAAAGATAATGTGGGCTTTACTAAACAAACTAAGCTATCCAAGGCCTGGCAGAGAAGTCAAAGGACCAAAGGCAATGAATCAAAGAAAGCATTAAATAAATATCCCCTTCAATGAAAAATTGTTTGAACATGCAGTGTTCAGCTTTGAAATGAGGAATTGCTGAGACACAAGGGGTCCTTGATTTCTGGGGGGGGGGGAAGGTGTATT
The DNA here is from genome assembly GCF_943737965.1 of Phodopus roborovskii. Taxonomy (NCBI): domain Eukaryota; kingdom Metazoa; phylum Chordata; class Mammalia; order Rodentia; family Cricetidae; genus Phodopus; species Phodopus roborovskii. Next base: position 17,435,545 of record NW_026126549.1, on the reverse strand, counting down.
TTAATTGTTGGGTCACTTTCAGATTGCGGGTTTATGGCTGCTCATTTTACATTCTGTCTCCAGCAAGAGAAGAAGGAGGTGACTGTTTCTGCACATCATATCACCATGTCTTCAACAACATCTTGGAAGGGAACTGCCCAAGGCTAACTCTTGCCTTCAGGACTGTAATTCATTTGTGAAAATGAACATCAGCTATCAAGTCACTCTTCATATGGACTAACTTTATCCCAGCTCAACAGAGCACTGCTCTGGAGCAACCATTTACAGAGTAGAGCATGCTGGCAAGCTCAGGGGTGCTGGCCAGACTTCAGTCTGGTCAAATGACAGCAGAGAACATTGGGTGTGGCTTTGACAATTTAGCCAAGGAAGGGTTACTATCTGGTATGTGTGTCTGTGAAGAAACAGAGATTCTCTTTAATACCTTACTGAAAGATGCTGAAAACAATAGACTATCCTACAAGCAGCATTCCAGGGAGGACTCTCACATTTCTACTTGCCTAGAAGAGCAGCCTGATGGGGCAGCGCTGCTGTGAAAAGCACCCATGTTCCTGGAGTAAATATTTATTTTCCTCCACTTGTCAACAGCTCAGTGGTTTCCCTGGCCTTCCACTTGTGGTCAGACGATAGCCAGAAAGGATCACTTCGCTTGGAGGCTGCTGTGTTTAGCTGTCTTCTAAGTGCTGATACTAAGATGCAACCCTCTATTCAGGCTCCATGAGTCATACTTTGTTCAGCATTGCCCTCTTCATGCAGAGCTGGTGTGGGGCAGTCACCTCTCAAGGTGCCAGTCACCCTGCTCGCTCTTTCCATATAAATCACAAGTACTTCCTCAGCCCCAAATGAAAAGGCAAAGAGAAATTTAAAATGCAAGTACATTTTCCAGATGTTCAGAAAATCCAATTCCCTTTAAATTTTTCAAATGTATTTATTTATGAAAAAAGTTTATAAAAATAGAGTCATGCTGGGCAGTGGTGGTGCCTTTAATTCCAGCCCTCAGGAGGCAGAGGCAGGTGGATCTCTGTGAGTGTGAGAACAGCCTGGTTTACAGAGTGAATTCCAGGATAGCCAAGCAATACAGAGAAGCCCTGTCTTGAAAAACAAACACAACAAAATAACAACAAAAAATGGAGTCATTTTAGGGGGCTTCTGAGTTGCCCAAAAGTACTCTTATTTGATTTGAGGTATCTGTTTACAAGGCATTCAAGTCCTAAATAGAAATAGAAACTCAAAATGTTTTAACGTTTTTGGTTCTTTTTATTTGTTTGTTTTGTGTGCATGTATGTGCAACTTGTGAAAGTCAATTCTCTCCATCTACCGTGTGGGATCCAGGAATTGAATTCATGCTGTCAGCCTTGGTGGCAAACACATTTACTCACCGAGTCATCCAGACAGCCCTAAATGCATGAGATTTTATGATGGAGGTCACTGGAATCTCAATACTAGTACATAATAATTTATTGAATAAATGAATAATGGGTAGAAAGAAAAGAAACCAACACGATAAGAAAATCAGAAGATTCTACATCAGCAGATGAGGGTAATTTAATTTTGTTTTATTCAGTGGAAAGTTTAGAGGATTTATCTTCATCTACTAACATAATTCTGGTAAATAATTGTTTTTTAGTTGGTAGTTACACTAAATTACCCTGTTCCTCTAATCGCTGTGTTCATGTTGTACTCTTGATTTCCTTGTTGTTGTTGTTGTTAGTGATGTGGTGGTGGTGATGGTGGTGATGGTGATGGTAGTGATGGTGGTGTGTGCGCAGGCACATATGTGTGTGTGCATACATGTGTGACTGTGTGTGTGTGCATGTGTGTGTGCAGATACCTGTGAACACATAGAAGATGAAGCAATCAGGTGCTTTCCTCATACCTATGACCAGAATTTCATTACAAATGATATCATAAAAATTTATAAATCAACTTCACTTGTTCTTTGTCTCTCAGTATCCCTTCATGCCTCAAAACTGTTGTGAATCTTAGAAAATAATTTACATCTGTGCTTGAATTTCTATATTTTCATACCGATGTAGAATACTTATTAGTCAGTATTTGATATATGATATATATTAAGCACTATGCAGATTCTTTACAGAATATAAAATAAATTATGTTATGGCCACTACATTCCAGTAACATTTTTCTTATAGGAAAAAAATATAACCAGCAATTGTGAGACAATTAATAAGTCAAAACAGAAAGAATTGGGTCCTGGTTATTTAGAAACAGAAGACACTTAGGAAAGGATGTCATGAAGAGACTAACTTACATTCCAGAAGGAATCCAGAAGGATGGAAGGAGAGGGCATGCATGTAGCTTAGTGAGAGAGTAGAGAGCAAAGTACAGGCAGCATGAGTCACTGGTCCTTCAACAATGGGTGATGCTTGATCAGAATGTATCTGACCCCAGAATCCTTTGTAAAAGGGCACCCCCAGGCCCTTGAGTGGACAGATGGTTGTTAGCAGTACATTAGACATAAAAGATGTTCACTTGTCAGGGGACTGATCTGAGGTATCAGTTTGCCCTTTCTGCTTCCCATGCTCACTTTATAGTGCATCTTGAGATGAAGGACTCAACTCCTCATCAGTGCATCTTAGAAGGATTGCTGTTCAACCATAGAACCATTTTCTCCCAATGGGTATGGAGATGAATGATGCAAAATTCTTGGCATCTAATTTCAAGACCACTGATTCATGGAGAATGTATGAACAAAGATATTTGAAAGAAGCAGTCTAGTGAAGTATACCCTGTCTACTCTTGTCCCTTATCCCTCCCAACATTGGTCCCACACCTGAAGGTACAAAAGGGTGCCCTGAAAGTTAGCATACCTGAAACTGAATTCCAAAAGGGAAGGACAGAAGGCATGAAGAAGAAGGCTAAAAGAAGCCTAGAGATTGGACAACGGATGATGTAGAGTGACAGCCAGAGGCTGTGATGATATGACATGCTTATAAATGAATAAGCACAGAATGGAGGCTGATGCTGATAGAGGCAGACTCTGTATGGTTTTTCATTTGTCCTGGTTAAGCAACACAAAGAACATGTGTTTAAAAGTTAAATGAAATCACCTAAAGTTCAAAGAATGTCAGGATGAAATGGTATCAAAACCTGAAAGTGAATTGTTCCACTCCCAGCAGAACTGTATCCTTACCCCTTACCCCATTCCTCCAACAGACTTACACCCACCCCTGGGAGAAGGAAAGAGGGACAAGCCAATGAGGAAACTTTCTGCCCACACAGCTGGATTAGGAACAAGCACTCTCTGAGAAATAATTCTGCTTTAACTATTTACAACTAATAAAATATGGTATGTATGAACAAAAGACTCAAAGTCATAAATGTATTTTTATTATAGAAAATAGTCCTACATGTCCCATATCCTTGACATGAAATCCTAACACATTTATACATTTGTCTTCTGGAGGCCATGACTCAGAGTGGTCTGGCCTAGAATACCAGCAGTATTGATGTTGACAGATGTCACCCTAACCAAGTGAGCTTCAATTCTTCAGCTATAAAATAAACATGCTAAGTTTACTAACACCCATTTGGGGGAGAATCAAATTAATATTTCCAGATGCAGCCAAAGCTCTCCAGTGTCTAAATGGAACTCTGAAATATCTAAAGGCCAACAAACAACCAGTTGCCCATTCATCCAAGGAATGTTGACAAATTGCCACAATTGTTCTTCCAACTTTAAAAAAAACTGCTTTATTATAGTATTTTTGTGGAACAAGTTTATCTAAATTACCATTCTGCCTGGAGATAGTCCAACATGATAGTCACAGTGTTCTTGATGTAAACAAAGCTAGCATGACATGACTTTACATATGTCTTCATTTACACTACATGAAAAACTCTAACCCTGTAAGGTAGGTTTTACTATACTGAAGCTGAAGATTGGCAGTAGTCATCTTTCTGAATCTCACATTATGGACAAGGGGCAGTCACCAGCTGATGACCAGGGATGTCCTCGGACTGTTTGCTATAATGTGCCCTCAGAGTGATGGGGTTGAGACAACTGACCCTTTAAAAAGTGGAGCCTACAGTAATGTCATGTGTCATGAAGGCATTACTCCAGGACAGGATTAGTGTTAGTCTCATAGGATGAATAAATTCCCTCAAAAGTGAGCAAGGGCACCCATGAACTCTGTTCCTTCTGCACATGGCTATTTTCCATTTTCATTTTCCATGTGATTCAGCAAAGAGAGTTTTCACTAGAGGTCAAGAGGATGGGGCTGACACATCCTGGCCCCTCCCTCTTCAAAACTGTGAGCTAAATTAACTTCCCTGTAAAGCAGTGAGCTGGGTATTTTGTTACAACAGGGAATGAACTAATAGAGCATGTTGTATCTGCTATCCTGGATTTTTCTTTTCATTTTTCAACTGTTTGTCTCAGGGATGAATCTATTCTATGCACCATGCCCTCCTGACTAGCTAAGTTCATTGTCAAACTGGATGAAACACATTGCTCTAAATCTGTTGTATTTCCAGTTTTCAATCTGCATTGTTGAGAAGTATTTGGATGCTTGCAGACTTAATAAGATAGAAGACAAATGTATTCTTGGATATCAATCAAAACTCCAATCATACTCCAATTTACACATTCCCTTGACAATTTATTTTTTCTTATTTTACATATCAATCCCAGTTCCCTCTCCCTCCCATCCCTCCCTGAACATAACCCCCCCCCCACTGTTCCATATACCCATGCCTTCCCCAGGGAGGGTGAGGTCTTCTAGGAGGGATCATCAAAATCTGTCAAGTCATTTGGGGTAGGGCCTAGGCCCTCCCTCCTACCTTTAGGCTAAGGGAGTATCCCTCCATGGGGAATGTGCTCCTGAAGTCATTCATGCACCAGGGATACATCTTGATTCCACTGTCAGAGGTTCCAAGCCTCCTAACTGAGACCCACATTCAGGTGTTCTGAGTTGGTCCTATGCTGGTTTACCAGCTATCAGTCTGGAGTCCATGAGCTCCCCCTTGATCAGGTCAGCTGTCTCTGTGAATTTCTGAAGCCTGGTCTTGACCCCTTTGCTCATCACTTCTCCCTCTCTGCAACTGGATTCCAGGAGTTCAGCTCAGTGTTTACCTGTGGGTGTCTGCTTCTATTTCCCTTTCTTGTCTCCAAACCACATTTTGCAAGAGTCTTTGCTCTCTCTACCCTGCCTTAAACCTAGATTTATAACCTCTGTTACCAGATGTATGCACACTTTAAAGTTTTATCTCATTTCATGGAATACCAAGGTGTTGGTACTCTGCTAACATATTAACATTCCAGGGTTCAAGGTCACAGGGATAACTTTTAGCCATGTTATTACAGAATTTGGGGATATGCAATGCTGCTTATTTACCAGCTTCTTACTTGCAAATAACAAAAACAAGTTTTCTACAAGTGACTAATTTCCCCCAAATTTCTGGGCATATTTTATTCTGTGGGTTATAGGTCATTACTATTATGTTTTTAAATTTTCTTTTGCAAGCTGCTCACTATTTGGCCATAAAACGTCTGTGCCCTCTTAACATGTCTCCATTGGCTTTTCAATGTGGCCTTGTGGGGGGGGGGGCTTGAGGAGGCTCCTCTTATGTTTTCCCCAGCCATGGTTCCTTTTACTGGAGAACTGCATCAAAAAAAGTAGCCCAGGTGCCACATGCGTTCATGTCATTAAAGTGTCATTGCTTCTGTGCCATCTCAGGAAATGGAGCAAACACATGAGCACAAGCATTCAAATATCTATACACAAACATAACTGTCTGCATGTACTTGCTGTACACATCACACACGCATTGCTGATCCTAAGTTAATACCACAGCATCATTCATTATCTCACCTACTCTCATCACTTTAATTCTTTTCCCTATCAAAGAAGACACCGACTCACACTATTCAAAGCGTGTTCGCTCATTTGCTCAAGCCTATGGCTTACATGGCGGGGGGAGGGGGGTATAGCTTCAGAATTTTGAGTGCACATTCCATTGGAAAGGTGTTCACCTAGCTACAATATGATTGTGCAAAGTGCTTTTTTGCCTCCAGGCTAGAGCATATAGTAAAAGGTACTGTAGTTCAAAGTTACTTAGGTTGGTACTTACTTCTAACCCATTCACTTATAACACATTTATATTACTTTGTTATTGGCATTCCCTTTTGAGTCCAACCCAACCCACAGACATATCCTGTTTGATATTAAGTATTCAATACGGGGTTGTAGAAAGTATTGCCATGGTTCTGATTTTTCTCTCTCATTCTAACTTTGGAGTATTTATTTAGGTGCTTCTCTCTTTATTCAGTTATTGGAAATGAGTTCCTCTGACACTGCTCACACCCCATTAGTGCCCGAGACTAAGTCAGAATTCCTTGTAGAGGGGTTGAGTCTTGCTTCAGCATCAGTTACATCAACGGTCCTGACCCAAGGCTTGGGCAACACTGGAGAAGAGATTGTAGGAAGACTGTGAGAGACAGAGGATGAGGAGGAAGGTTGTGGAGTGCTCACGTCCAGAGCAGTTCACGAACTTACTGCAGCTACACTTCCTGCATAAAGACTTGCACAGAATCAAGCCCACAAATCAGTCAACCTTCCAACAAAAATCAATGAATGGATTATAAAAAAAAAACCAAAAAGAGAGGACCTGACACAGGGGCATGTTGAGGTGTCTGAGGTGAGGAGAAAGGGAGATGGGCTACTTGTAATCATTGCTTAGGAGGTTGGACAGGTGACTCGGGGATGGAGTGCTCGATGTTCTTCCAAAGGACCATAATTCAATTCCAGCGCCCATTCCAGTTCCAGGAAACCCTGCACCCTCTTCTGGCCTCTGTGGGCACCCGCACACATGTGGCATGTACTCACACAGACACACATAAATAAAAATAAAATAAAAACACATCTTCAGAATTACATACTTTACATATGAGAAATTGTCAAAGAATACACAAAAGATATTCTATTCAAAAAGGAAGGAAGGAAGGAAAGAAGGAAGGAAGGAAGGAAGGAAGGAAGGAAGGAAGGAAGGAAGGAAAGGTAGCAATCTGCAAGCCAGAAAGAAAGGCCTCACCAATGACATCTTTATCTTGGACCTCTGGCCTCCAGAATTATAAGAAGATAAATTTCATTCTGTTTTGTAAACTCCTTAGCCTATGGTATTTTATTATAGCAGCCAGATCCAGCCAACTGAAGCCAAAGGACAGAGCCAATAGTCTTGGGAAAACATCAAAAAGCCTCCAAAATAATGAAGAAATAGTCAATGTTTACAAACAGATTTCAGAAGTAGTATGGATTAAATGCTTTTAAACTCCCTCACCTTTCAGATCCTCACTCTGAAAAGAAACAGGCAGAGTGCTTCTCCTCTCTCCCCTCCACTATTTTAAGTTGACATATGAGAAGACATGAACCTGGATCCTTAGTTACCAGGGTCCAAATCTTGAGAGACACTGCACATACAGACCTGAGTTTTAGGGCCTACACACAGCTGACTCAGATGCTGGAGTTCTGATCTTGGAGCTAATACAATGATGAACTTTAGCAGGCAATGGATCCACTTCGGATGTTGGAGGGAAGTGGATTACCAGGGCTCCAAGCTCATATTTCGGTGGGCAGCCAATGATTCCCTGATTTTGAGAGCCTTAAATTTGTATAACCCTCTCCTTGGATGGCTGTGTTTATTGCCATGCTGCTGATAAATTGCACATGGACAAATCTTACATTTACCTGAAATTAAATGACAAGAAGAGCATGGCTTCTATCTCGAGCTTTTGTCCCTCAGTGATTCTAAGGTAACCTCTTCCATTTTGTGGAATCACATATTGGAAAAAAACATGTGGCAGTAACTGATGTCTCTGATTAATAGCCTCTGAGGATCAGAGCCCTGCCAACCACTACATAAATGGATTTGGAGGCAGACATTCAATTGTACAAGTCTTGAGATGATCTGAACCCCAGCCAACAACTTCATTGCAGCCTTATGAAAAATCTTGATCCAGAAAAATCCACCTGATTTCACCTGGATTTTTGACTCATGACTTTGGGATAATGAATGTTTAGTGTGTGTGGGTACTGAGCTTTGGTTTAATTTCTTGTGCTCCAGAAAATAACTCAGGCATTTGTCCTCACTGTATCTCCTCTTTAAATATCTCCAATGTGTCCTAAATATACATTTTAACTAATATTTATTTTTTCATATTTTAGTCAACTTACCTCTTACTTTAATTAAAAGTAAATATATATATATATATATATATGATTTGTGTAATTCTTGTTAATATAATCTATATTAATTATTTGTATATCATATACATCAAAGAGAAAACTTAGCTTATTATAGTGTTTTGGTTATACACAAAAGTAGAGTGGAAGATGCAAATGCCCCCTGTAACCATCACTCAACTTTAATATTCATGGTGAATACTGACATAAAATCACTTGGTAAATATGCTTCATCGCTTCATATCTACCTCTCTCTGTCCTTCCCAGGTGTGTGTGTGTGTGTGTGTGTGTGTGTGTGTGTGTGTGTGTGTGTGTTACTCACCATTGGTGCATCGACACCAAGTGACTTTTAATAGCAAGCTGTCCAACAGTGAAGGTTAGATGACATCAAATGCACTGTGTATTTTATGTAACTCTCCTTCAAGTCCCCAAGTCCTTCAGAAAACTCTGTTAGGGAGTGAAGAGTTTGAACAGCATAAAACACGGTGAAATAGTGCAGAAAAAAATGGCCTGACAAATAGGAAGTGAGAGCTAAGAAGAACCTGAGAATCCAATAGAGCAAGAATGAGAAGCCAGTATTCATCAAAATGGAAGTGACATCCTCCCCACCAACCTCCATCCCCAGCAGGAATCAATGTAGCCATTGGTAGAAATGCCAGGCTTCCAACAATATGTGAGAAGAGGGGTCAACAAACGTTTTTGCTTTAATATACAAGGAAAGGTGACTTTGGAAATCAAAAGTATGTATTTGGGACTCGAAAGTATATATTTGTAAAGGAAAGGACACTCCAAGAGGCTGTTTGTTCATATACATGATCCATAGACATATATGATATAGGTCCCATGTCATATTCTGGGTCCAAATGTGACAATGTGAAGTGATGGGGCTTTTAAGAGTGAAGAATCTTCTGGCAATAAGGCTTGTGCCATCAAATGGGACTGACAGAGTGGTCTTGTGATCTCGTCTTCCCTCCCCCACACTTTTACTACTGGATGTCATGGACCTCACCCAAGTGTTACTGATAAAACATGAGGAACTTTGACGGGTTCCATAGCAGGCGAGGGTGACCGAGGCGGAGGGACAAACATGTCAGGCAGGCAGAGCTTAAGTGAGAAGCTTTCTTAGAAATGGGAGGGAGGTGTAAGGAAATAGAAAAGAAGTAAAGAGACACAGAGACAGAGAGGGGACAGAGAGACGGAAGAAATCCTGTCTGCCCCAGGGACACAGCAGGAAAGAGAGTGGGAAAGAGAGCGAAGCAGGAACAGAGAGCAGGAAGAGAGCTAAAAAAAAAAAGAGAGCATAAGTGGGCAGGGCCTGTCTTTTAAAGGTCCTTTGTACCTGTGTGCAGACTACAAAACCATGGACCCCTGGGCTGGCCAGGGTACTGCCTGAGTGCATCATGCCAGGTGACAGGGGCAGGCAGAGCTGGTTGTAAGGACTGAACAGAGACCTTTATGTATATGGCATGTAGACTCAAGTATTTCATTATAGTATCAGAAAGCAGATTAATCCACACTTGGTGTGCTAGAATCAAGGACAGTGCAACTACTAATGCCTATTAATAATATCTATAAGATTGTGATGATGTTTATAGAGGAACAGAGGAGATTATAAACTTTAGATCTGGCTTTATTGTATTAGTGAACCCTCAGATATGATGGTACATATTTTATAAATTGTCAGAGTATAGCTATGGTTATTTACCCACAAATTGCTTATGGAAGAATATTAACAATATAATAATGGACAGAGAACATTGTATTCAGTTGGCATAGGAAGGAGAGTGTTGGTCTCAGCTTGTGGATTACAGAAGTTTCCAGCTAAGTGAGAGTTGTCATAAAGTAATACAACTTCTGCAAGTTACAAAGCCCCATAATAAATACATCCAACTTACATTGACTCAAATTATTTTTAAATCCCAGGGACTATGGTTCTTGTATTTATACAACCTAAGCTGCAGAGAACAATGCTATTTTATATACCAGTTCTGTATCATGGTTTAAGAAACTTGTTTCTTTTTTCCCATAACAGCACTCGTGATTCAGAACTACACCTTCTGCTTACAAAACTGGGAATTTTCATTTCCATCACTAGCTCACTACACTGAAAGAATACTCTATTTTTTTCTTAGATTTTATTGCCAAATGCAGAGGGACAATATTACAGAGCAATTTCCTCTCTGCTTCCCACAGCAATGACAAACCAAAAGTATGGAAAGGCAAGAGTAAGATAGTATCTGTCAAAAAACAGCCAACTTTACAATTTATAGAATTCCTTTTTCTAATAATAGTGATATGGCTCCCTGAAATAAGTATTAACCTACTCTTGGTTTCCAGAATCAAGGCATTTCGGTGGGTTTTGTCCTAAGTCAGCCAATACCTTGCTCCCTTCATAAATTAGTAATTGCCAATTTAAAAGTTATGAATCTTCAATTCCCATTAACTCCCAGCTTCCAATCATTTTTGAATCTATCAGAAACAACTTTATAGCGGTGTATGATAAACACTATTTGGAAGTAAATCAGTATCTATAGGTATACAGTCACAACCATGCATGCATAAGTGTAGGTTATAGAAATATGTGTGCATGTATAAAGGGGAGGGAAGGTCAGAGAAAGAGATCAGGAAGAGCTGAAGAGAAAGAATGAAAAGTCACACATCTCTCTGAGCTTTGGGCCATCCTCATCTTGGACATGTTAACTAGAAAATCTTCATGTTCCCACTTCTTATCTATTTTCTTCCTAACGTTTAAGATCCTTTCTTCTCATATCTACTAGCCCTTGGCATTCTCCTTTTCCTCTGGTGCCCTTCTGGAGTGTAATTTAATGGACCACATGACTTAGCATTTAACTACACATTTTTGTCACTCTCTTAATGTTCCACCTGTCAGTTTTTTCTCTCCAAACTAAATGATACAAGGGCAAGAACTCTCAATTATCCTTACACATTATCATGCCTTCCTTCGCTATTTCTCTCATGGATTCTAAATTAAAGGACAATGGGAGATTGAAATTACACAGTGTGGTGGTCTAAAGGAGAATGACCACCCTCCCCCCCAAAGCTAATGTATTTGAATACTTGGTTCCTAGTTGTTGGAACTGTTTGGGAGGCCAGAGTTAAGAAATGTGGCCTTGTTGGAGGAAGTCAGTCACTGAAAGTGAGTGATGAGGTTTCAAAAAATTCATGCCATGCCCCCCTATTGTTATACCAAAATAGGAGCTCTCAGCTGTTCTAGACAACATGCCTGCTGCTGGCGTCCATGCTGCCTCACCAGGATGCACACTTATCTCTCTGAAACTATAAGCCCAATTAAGCACTTTCTTATCTAAGGTGCCTTAGTCATGGTGTTTCATCACAACAATAGAAAGGCAATTAAGACAAGGCATTTTCATTTAATTTGTCACTTTAAGTAACACATTCCAACTAAGTCCTAAAATTGTAGCCTAAAATTCTTAGAATGTTTCTGTGCCTTCCAGACACCCATGCTGTCTTATGAAATACACCACAGTTTAATGGTTTGATGCCACACTGTTTCTGAATGCCAGATCCCTAGTTCTCCAGTCATGTGATCTTGAACAGGTATCCTCTGCCTAGATTTATGATGGGGAATATTCTTCTGTATATGTGTTTCTCTTATTGGTTGATGAATAAAACTGATTGGCCGGTAGCCAGGCAGGAAGTATAGGTTGGGCCAGCAGATGAGAAAAATTCTGGGGAGAGGACACACACACACACACACACAGAGAGAGAGAGAGAGAGAGAGAGAGAGAGCAGCCAGACAGAGGCCATGTAGCTGCCAAAGGAGTAACAGGTCTGGGCATTCTCCAGTAAGATAAGACCAGATATAAATACATAGATTAATATTTATGGGTTAATAATTAGGAGAGAGATAACCAATAAGAAAGCTGAGCTATTGGCCAAACAGTTTGTAATTAATATGCCTCTGTGTATTTATCTGTGACTGTGGGATAGGCAGAACCGAAACTTTGTCTACAGATTTATTATCTACCAAACAAGAGCAATTGTGACATTTCACTCACAGATTTCTGTGATAATTAAATGGATTAGATTTGTGAACAGTATGTCCAATGTCGGTACATAGAAGTCAGGCTACAAATTATGACTATTTTGATATGGCTAGAAAGCATAGCTTAGATGACCAAGGTAGCATCTCCCACATAAAGCTGGCTAGCATTGGTTTAAAGAGATTAAAGTCCTTTTAAGGTCAGCTTCTAGAAGTTGTGTAATCTGTCTGAGATAACTGGGGAATTAAGGGGCACAGAGCAAAGGTGGTTAAGGTTAGACTATGCCAAAAGCCTAATATTTAATATACTTTCTAAATCCTAGACTTTTTTCAGATACTGATATAAACTATAAAAGTTTATATCAGATTTAAAAAGGTCAAGTTGATTATATGAGCATTCACCCTGAAATCTAAGTCAGTGTTCTGGAGTTAATCTAATAACCTAAAATAGTGTGTTGTTAAGATGGATGAATAGTAAGCCTATATTTGTACACAGTGTGTAATTTTGTATATTAGTAAAGCCATAAATTTATTGATATATAAAGGGTAAAATATCTGCTTTATATTTGAAATTTGGTACAAAAGAACAAAAATAAAAACTAGACCAATATGTGGTAGTAATAATATTCTTTCTGAAGACAGTGCAACATTGTCCTGTGATTGCTCTCTGAAGTTTGGCATCAGGGTGATCAGACCAAACCAGTTTGCTTTGCCGAAATGGAGTAATCATGAAGAGTGGAGTATAACCAACACAATAGGATTTTTAAACTCTAAATACATAAGTAGAATTTCCACTTTCTAATAACAGATTTTCAGGGACAAGTTTTTGTGGAGGAATGACTTTGTTCATCTATTAAGAGACTTAAGAATCATGCAGGCCTATTTTGAAGTTGAATTCTACCACTAGGTGAAGTCCTCTAGCTTCCACTCAAACAATCTTCTCCAGAGAAAGAATAGAAAAGCTCATAATTTCCAGGCTTTCAATTAGAAGAACCCTGAAATGGGGTTCCAGGAGAGAGACCCAGTTAATACAAAGGTCACAATATCTGATATTGCCCATATTCCTTATTCATCTGTTGATGTCTTGATAGCCTCATTAGGAGCCAGGGTATTTAGAGTCAGTTACAAATATGCCTCATATCTGTACCATAATTTAATATACTATGTTAATATAACCCCTGAAGTATATTTTATAAAGGTTATTTAGCATGTATCTGATATACAAAAGCAAGCATGTATTAACTTCATTTGTTATTAATGCTGTGTATTAGCTTCACCTGTTTTAGTCTTATAATTACAAAATGAAGACTCAAAATTAGGAAGCCATTTCTGTAAAGCTTATTTAGTTAATGGCAAAATGAAACAAACTTGAGCCATCATCTTTTCATTTCTGCTTTTTGTTATTAACTGAACAAGATAATGGGATTTATTACGACATTTTATTCATATATTGTATGCATTTCAAGCATGTGCATCCCCCCATTACCTTTTTTTGCCCATTATCTCTTCCTGTTGGAATTCTTCTTCAAATTAGTTCCCATCTGTTTTCATGTTTTGATTTTCATTTTTAAATATAGATTCTTTATTTAAGATGAAACATGAACAGTTGTACTTCTGAGTCTGCTTTATTTTGCTGAGCATCATAATCTCCAGTTCCATACATTATCCCACAGTCAGTCAACATAATTTCATTCTTCATGGCTGAATAATACTCTGAGTCTTATTAATCTCTACATATGTATACATACTCTCTCTGTCATCTACACACACACACACACACACACACACACACACGCACACACGCACACACAAACGCCAATCCTACTGTATTCACTCATGTGAACCACCCATTCATTTCCATACTTTTCTTCTTGTGCTTCTGTTTCCCTTCTTTCTTGTTTCTTCTGAATCCTGGGTTGGTAGCAGCTCAATGGTCTCCCACTTAATGCTGCAAGGCCTGGTTCTTTTCTACTCCCTGGTTGTGAAACTCTGTTTTTCACTCTGGGTTTGCAGTATTCTGTGCACCTTTCTCTGCCCTATTCACTTGAACTCCTTAAATGCTACCACTGAAACTTTACTGCCAGAAGCCAGCTCCCAAGACTATGGCCCATTCTTGGTTCTGTACTCCCTGCTATATATTGCACAATGGATATTATACTGGCATCTTTAAGTTAGATGGATGGAATTATTTGCTTATTATTTGAAAGTTTTTAGGAAGTTTTAAATAAAAAAAAGAACTTGTATGAGGAGATTAAGATGTAGCTAAATAGCAAAGTACTTGCCTGGCATGTGCCAGGCCCTGGATTTGATCTTTAGTACTGAAAAAATGGAAGTTTCAAAACAAGCCATTGTCCAGTCAAAAATAAAATAAATTTCTTCTCTCTGCTTATGAAAAACAGTTTTTTTTCTTTTACATATTACCCATAATGCATTAAGGATAGCAGGAAAAAATGAAAGCAAGACAAAGTTCTGTTGGGTGGGAAAGTTTTTTCCTGTTTCTAAGTGTGTGCATATATGTGCATATGTGTGGGTGTATGCACATATGCTGGTGTGTGTGCTTGTGTGCATGTACGCATGTACGTGCGTGTGTGCATGTGTAGTGAAGGCATTGCATCCAGGGGCCCCGGTGAGATGATTTTTCACCTGATCCAGTCTGGCTCAGAGAAAGTTGTTCTTCACAATGAATCCACAAACCAAAAGAAGGTATCTTCTTCTCTGCATTTTCAACTCATTAAAAAATAAAAAAAAAATAGAATAAGAGCAACAACTGGTATTTGGGGACATAGTTGGTCCTAATGCTGCAGAAGGGCCTTGGCTTTCCCACTAAGATGCCAAATTCATACAGTTCATTGAGACTTATTTTTTCTTTTCTTTTGGTTATTTGTGTTTCTTTTTTATTGGTGACATTAAATCACTTCATATCACTTCATATCATTGACAATAGTTCATGTTTCTTCCTATTCATAACTTTTACCCAGTTTTCTATAAAGATGTTCATTGCTTTTTGTTTTGTGAAAGGTGTTTTCTTTTTAATTTTAATTTTTTATTTATAAAACAATCTTATTTTACATAGCAATCTCATTTCCCTCTCTCTCTCTCATCCTCCTGCTCCCCCACTTGCTCCCCACCCCAGCTCCTATCCACTCCTCAGAGAGGGTGAGACCTTGTTTTCCTGATTGAAGAATATATGTCATCAGAGGTTCCTAGTGAAACTTATTGGAGCAACTAGAAATGCAAAAGGAAGAGGAACAACTCCTTGTACACACCCAGCTATTCAGAAACATTTCCTGAACCTTAGACAATGGGTAGTTCTTCCAACTCAATTTGAATAATATGTTTTTATTAGACCTTGCTATGCTTGTTAATGTAGCTCATAGAGTAATTTACTGAACTTGGTATGCAACACCAAATCTTGTTATTTCTTGTGCATTCTTCACCCCTTCCCCTTGGTTCCTGCTCACACTGACACCATTACTTCTCTTTCCATGCCTTCGCTCAAGTGTGACATGAGCTTTCTGTCCTGGCTAGTCCCGTGGCCCTTGAGTCCCAAATAAACACACAGATGCTATATTAGTTATAAATCTGTTGGCCAATGACTAGAGCTTCTTATTGGCTAGCTCTGTCTTAATTATTAATCCATTTCTATCAATCTATGCATTGCCACGAGGCTGTGGCTTACCCAGTAATACCTCAGCATGGTGTTACTCCTCTGGCAGAGTCTTGACTCTGTTCAATGGGCTCACTCTGTCTATCTTTCCCAGAATTCTCCCTGTCTCCTAGACCTGCCTATCTTCATGCCTCATTGGCTAACCAGTGTTTTATTCACTAACCAATAAGAGAAACATATACACAGACAGAAAATCCCCACCACTCAGGACAGTGCCATTGCATTGAAATACTAGTAGTCACAGGGGTGCAGAGCAAAGATGAAACTTGGTCACCATTTGCCCTGACACCTCCTTATATAAGTGAGACCCTGAGATTGGGAGCTTATGTGGTGAATTTCTGAAAATGAATAGAATGAAGATCTATCACTCTCTACTAAATTGGTTGGTTTTCTTTCCCTCCTTATTTACATATTGAAAATCCTTCTCAGTTATCAAGATCTAACACAAATAGTACCTGCTCTGTGATTCCCAAACAGCAACAATGGAAGCTTGCCAGTGCTCAGTCAGTAACCTGTCCAGCAGGCTAAAGGTAACAAAGCTCTAACAGCATGGTCCAAGAAATGTCCTTCCAAATAGGAAGCCCTCTGTAAGCCTCAGTGTAAGATACCAGACCACACTAAATAAAAGATGGAGTGATCTTTGGAGAGCAGATGAAGTCCTGAGTAAATGCATTATTATTAACATGAACATGGCCATGCCAAATACTTCAATGCCTCAAATCCATGGGAATGGCAAGACCTTCCCTGCCCAGGCTCAGAGGAATGGTAAAGGATCCCCTAATACTGGCATTTAGGTAAAAACCCTGTATGTACAGAAAGTATCAACCTTAGCTTCCTTTCTCCTTCAAGATGACTGCTCTGTCAGCCAGCTCCTTACAGAGACCTCCTATGGGGATTAACTTCCATCAGCTGCTGAGTTTCCTGGCTGCTGATGTGTCTCCATCAGAGCCCTCTACCCACCCTAGCCCAGCTTTTCTGTGTGTGTTCCTTCATTCTCTGTTGCCCCAGTTAGGAAGGTGGTAGTAGCAATCTGAACAATTCATCATTAAATCCACAATATGAGAAGACGGCTGCCTAAAAGCACTAAAACCCATCTTCCACATTGCAATGCATTCTGACATTGAACAAAATGCCTCTGTGTAGATTTCTAGTGTTGCTTTTTTTTTTTAAATCCATTTCATCTCTTCTTTTAAAGTCTTTACTTTAAGAGCATGGACTTGCTGAATCACTGTGGAGACCAGTGAATGGGGGCTTAAATGATTGAGTTTGGGACCCCTTGTATCCCTGTAAAATACGAGCACACATACAGTAGAGTTCAGAAAGGCTTCTGGCTATGTAGAACTAGTGACTTAAACTGAAAAGGAGTTGGCCAGTCTTTGTTAGTGAGTGTTTGAATGTAGAACAATCCATCAGTCCAATTCTTCTGTTTGGGTATGCTTATTAAGTAAATGTTTATTATACTGAATTCCATTTCAAATTGAAGGGGGAGAAAAGAGAAGAGTGTGTCTCTAGAAAAGCAAGAATTTCACATATCTCTCATATATGGGATTATGTTAAAAGGAACAAAAAATCTTTCCATTTTAAATATATATAGGATTAAAAAGTGAAATTTAATCTGAAAGAAAAAAAAACTAATTCAAAGAGAATTCCTCTACAGAGGACCACTGGTAATTTTTAAAATGAGAAAGGGTAGGTAAAAAGAAAGAACAGGGCAGTTAAAGTGATCTTCAGATATGAATCTGCTCATCACATCAGTATCTGCTCATCACATGTGAGAGCATGAGGCCCTGAGCTCAGATCACAGCACCACACAAAAGGTAGGCATGAGCAAACACACTGGTAACTCCAGCACTATGGTTGGTAACTCCAAGGGGATGCCCAGGGCTTGCTAACTGCCAGTTTAGCTGTATATACAGTGACAGAGAGATATGACAAAGTGTCCTCCTCTGTCTTTCACACACACACCCCACACCCATACACACACACACACACACACACACACACACACACACACACACATGCACTTCTCTGCCACACACTCACACATCTGCCTACCTCCCAAATTTTTTAATTTAAATGGAAAAAAAAGGATGAAAAAGAGATCAATAAGCCTCCCTTTTTTTTTTTTTTTTTTTTTTTTTTTTTTTTAGTACAAAGACTCACAACCTGAATGTTTAGCATAGCCAGTATTTTGTGCCCTTAGGGATGAGTAGATATTTAGACATCTTACGAAAGCCAGTTCATTTACTCTGTGAGAAATGTAACTACTAAATCTTTGACATGTTACCCCAGCTTGGAAATAGAAGGGGATTAAAGTTGGTTACAAATCATTCCTCTCCTCTCCAAGAGCATTGGTTCAGGCAGTGTAGATGGTCCCTGATCAGTGACTCTGAATCTCTAGATGCCTCAGCCCTGGCTCCTCTGAGGGGGAAGACAGGGTCAGAATTACCAGGACTACTTTCCTCTGGTCATACCATTTCTATATTTTTCTAAGTTATGGTTTTTAATTTGACCTAAATGCGTGGATTTTCTTTAAATTCATCTTCAAAACATTGCATGAAGTGAAACTTTGGGTAGTTTGAGCCCTGCTCAAAATGTTAACACATTTCAATCACACCATACTTACTATAAAACTAGCTGAACAAAAACTGTTGTTCCTAGACGGTCAATTTGAAGCCTAAGGCAAACGTGAAGGCATCTCAGGCAAATTTTTATCAGGATGTTCATTTCTTCAAAAGTTAGTAGCAGTAAATAGCTGGCATTTGAGCTTCTTTTGCCTCCAACTTAAATGCAAACTCTCGGAGAGGAAGAAGTATGTTTACAAGCTTGTTAAACTTTATAAGGCCCATTAGGTGCCTGGTATCCATTATGCATGCTGATAAATGAATGAGTGAGTGAGTGAGTGAGTGAGTGAGTGAGTGAGTGAGTGGATGAAGTGGAAGAGAAAAAAAAATGTGCCCTCACTATATGGAAATGTGTCTGTTAAATGGTCTACAAAGCTGGAGAATGACCCAGTAATGTAGAATCTGGGGGTGGGGAGGAAGCATGAGATTGCCAGGGCTGAAGGGAAAAGCCCCGCTGGGAAGGTGTCATCCTTTGGATCTGAAATGTCCTGTGAAGCTATTGAGAGTAGGTAGGACCTTTAAAAGGCAGGACCTAAACAGAAGAAATTAGATATCACAATGCACACTCTCTCTGTGTCTTTGCTACAGGTCTGGTTTGTCACCTGTACCCACTGTACCCACTTCACTGTATTATTACTGCCCCAGGCCCAGAGGAACGCAGCCAAGCCACCATTGACTAAAAACTCCCAATCATAAGCCAGAATTTATCTTTTCTCTTTATAAATTCATTTCCTTGGTTATTTTATCACAGCAATGGAAAACTAACACCAAAGAGTAGCTGTCCATAAGGCTACAGCATTAAAAACTCAACTCAAATTATTTCTTATGGGATGCTGCCATTGTAGGCATCTCCTCAGAGGCGCTCCCTGCATGGAAACCGCACCCCTAAGAGCTGTTGGCCAATAACTTGACACCGGGGAAATCTGTCCAGTGTTCCAAGCACAGCTATCTGATTCCAAAGAGTCAACGGGATTTATTGCCAGAGATTCCTTTGCAAACGTTAGAGGACATATCATTCTCATAGCCTGCCCTCCTCGGTGAGAGGTTTAAGTAAACACGTAGTCCAGTCCTGGGCTCACTGGCTCAGAATTGTTTGAGACTCCAGTTACGAATCAGTCACAAGAGTCGTGTAATCTCCACGAAAGCTCTGGCTTGCAACTCTTTGAGGAGGGTAATCTCAAGATGAATATTTTCCCTATTTAAAACAGATTTCCTCTAAAAATAGCAGCAACCGCCTCTACTTATCCCAGAGTCGAGGCCATAAAGGGCAGGGATTAGACTACTAAAGCACAGTCACCATACGGCCTGTGGGGTTGCCATGGGAGGTGTGGACTACCGGGGTAGTATTTGTTCCTTGGACAGTATTTCTCCGTTTAGCAATAAAAGGTGTGATTAGTTTGACTCTTGGAGCAACAAACAGGAGTTTTCTACTTTCAAGTATTCATACTCTGGCATTTAATACGTACAAAGGGCTTAAAGCACTTCAAAGGTCACTGACTCATGAGCTGAAAAGTCCTGTTTATTACCAACGTTTTGTGTGGGAAACGCTGGGATTTAATTGACATTGTCAAGGTCATCAGCAAATCAGCGAGGAGCCTCAGATTGAATGCTTTCTGCTTCCAAGTGTTTTAAAAGCTGGCTCATGTAAAGAAAAAAAAAGTGTGATGAAAGATAGCTTTGGGCATGAAAAAGAGAAGTCTTGTCTTTCAATGCCCAGAGGTTTGTTCAAGCGAGCTCCAAAGATGAAGATTTTGTTTTAGGCAGAGAGCTTAAAGTATAATCTTCACTTTTTCCTAGTTACATTCTAAATTTGAAGAATTACAATGGAACAATCACAAAAGCACAGTTTTGTCACATTTACTTGTGTGAATCTAATTTGTTAAAGGGAACATCATGATTTGACAGCATACCTAAGTAGCAGTGTTTCTGTGAGGATATGTATTAAGAGGCACCTTCTGCATCATAGTGATTACTGAGACAGCATTTACTGAAAGCTTGTTACCTGTTAGGCTGGTCATAGTTAATCCTTATAAACCATTGTAGCAGAAGATGTTACCGGTATAAGGTCTGGTTTATTTATTCTGTGTAAGTATATATGTATGTGGTATATGTATGTGCTGTATACATAGAAGTCTGTGTAGTACACATTCTTATACACGTATGAAAATGCCTAGAGATGATACTAGGTGCCCTACTCTCTCATAATCTGTCTTATTCCTTTGAGGCAGACTCTCATTAAACCTGGTAACTTGTCTGGCAGCCTGCAAGCCCCATCGATCTTCTGCCCTGACCCCAGAGGCTGGAGTTGTGGATAACCTTGCTCAGACACCCCTTGCCTGAGGGGGGGAGGATGAGAAAACTCAGTACCAATAGCTTAGGGACTAGTAGTCAGTGAGTAGCAAAGCATGCTGCAGACTCATTTAATAAGGAAGTAGACCTGCCTTTATACCCCCTCCCAAGGTCCTCTTGGTTCAGGACCTTGGTCAGGTGTCTCTTTGTCAGCAGTCCTTGGGGTAGAGGCAGACTTGGCTCAGGGAAGAAGTACCTGCCTTGCATGCTCATGCAGGACAGGCCTGGGCACCTGGGGCTTCGGTAGGCTGGCCATAGTTCCTCCTAAATGGGGTTACAGATGAATATGAGGCTAAGCCTAGCTTATATGAATGTGGAGATTATAACTCAGGGTCTCCCATTTGAGAAACAAAGGCTCTTAACCACTGAGGTATCTGTATAGCCCACACTGTGCCCATGTCAAGAATGAAGAAATGAGATATTAAAAATGTTAATGGATTTCCCAAGGTAACAAAAATAGTGAGGATTAGAAGCTAAATGCCAACAAGCTGAGCGCTTGTACAAGACAAGATACATCAGAACAGCATGCTACTCAACAACACAGCCTTTGTCAAAGGCTGCTTTTCAGTCTCCAAAAACTGCTTTCTTGGGGAGTTTATTGAGCATAACAATGATGACAACACCCTTCAACAGAATGTTGATTCAATTCCATGTTAGTTTGCATTTCTTGGGTTTTCCTTATTTCCATTGGCCGGATCTCTGGGGCTGTTCTATAAGCTTGGAAAGCATTGTCAGCAAAGCCAATTCAAATCCTCACCCTACTTCACACAGTATTTGATGAGGGCACAGGTGTAATTCCTCAAGCCTCCTTCACTCCAATTTCTGTAAATGGTCCCCAAGGTCCTCACTATGAACTCTTCATCAGAAAGTAAAAGGACTTTGGAAATTAGCCCAAACTTCTCAATTTACAACTTATGAAAGTGAGCCTGAGAGGATTGAGGATTTTTTTTTCCTCCAGATTGAACTCAGGGCCTTGCTGAAACACACATCCCAGTCCATAAATGAATTTAAGGCGCCTGCCACCTAATTCCACATGGAATGTTAAGCAACCTAGTGAACTCAGGTTACAGGAGTCCTATACATATCCTCAGTGCCTGCCTGAGCTAGCTCAAGCGGATTCACATGTGACTGATTCACCAGCATTTCCCCATGTTTAAGCAGAGTTACTGTGAGACGTGGGCAGGGGTTGGGGGGAGATAGTGTGGTCAGATAGTTGTCACCCATGCTGTTTCCCACTGTTCAGTTTGAATCCATAACATTTTATCTAAGGTCTGAAAGGGGCATGCATTGTTAGTTTGAATGTAATTGACCCCATAATCTCATAATGGCACTATCAGGAGGTGCGCCTTTGTTGGAGTGGGTATGACCTTGTTGGAGGAAGTGTGTCACTGTGGTGGCAAGCTTTGAGGTTTCCTGTGCTCAGGAACCACCCAGTGTCTCAGTTAACTTCCTGTTGTGTGAAACATGTAGAACCCTCAGCTCCAGCGCCATGTCTGCCTGCATGTGCCATGTTTTCTGTCATGATGATAATGGACTGAACCTCTGAAAATGTAAGTAAGCCTCTCTGATTAATTGTCTTCTTTGTAAGAGTTGTAGTTATAGTATCTCTTCATGGCAATTCAAACCCTAAGACAGTACATAAATGTCACTTATATGGTTTTCTTGTCCTCTTATGCTGGCTCCAAGCTCTAGGTAAGTCTTCATGCTCCTTGGGGTTCCCCTTATGAGAACCTTCTTGGAATTTTCCACAGGGGGACTCTCTCTCTCTCTCTCTCTCTCTCTCTCTCTCTCTATCTCTCTCTCTCCCTCCCTTCTTTCAGGATTTAATCATTAATGTGAATAAGTATATAGATGGCTTGCTGAGCTAAACCTAGAGAAGATGCACAGATAAAGGCATAATGAATGAATATACCAGCCAGCACAAATCAAGTTATGTTGTGGTTCAGACAATGGAGCAAGAGATATGTAATTAAATTTAGGGAGGGGGATTTTCAGTTCTTGGACTGGGTTACACAACTCTGCACAGGGATAGTGTGGATCTATTGGATAGGGTTAGGTGTTGAGCATGGTGATGGTATAATCTTGTATGTTGGAGGCATAAATGTCTACTTCAAAGAGGGAGAAAATGATTAAGGGCTTGTGGTATTCTATCTTTGCCAGTAAATATTGGACTGCCCCAAGGATCCTTTTATCTTAGGCAACTGTACAAGTATTTTCTGAAAGAAAAGATATGGTAGATGGGGGCAGGGTGTTATAAGGATGGGTGAGCATAATCTGAGTGTGTTATACTACACATGCATATGAACTTGTCAAGGAACAAATTCATTTTTAAGGAGATTTTTACTTTGTTGAGAAAGAGATCCAGTTCAGCTTATCAGTAAAAATAACCCAAAGACTTTGAATTCAACAAGACCCAAACAGAAGTGCAATAGAGATTTACACCAGTTTAATAGTCACTTTTGGAGAAGTTGTCTTTTCCTATACTATCTTGACTGTGTGGTTTTGTTTTCTTTTGTTTGAGGCTTGTTATAATAGCCAGATGACATCATCCTCATGAACTATCACCTCTCCAATCAGAAAAAGTAGCCTGTTTTGATTCAACTAGTTCTAACTCACTATGTATGGACTTTTCCTTTATTGATACCAGAGTCAGCATGAATCTGATGAGTGTCCAAAGTTTGATAAGAACAAGAAATGTCTTCAAAATATCCCATAATATGAAGCATTGTTGAAGAAACTAGATGTATTTGTTCTGATGAACCAGAACCAGAACTTTCAGTAATTGCAGACTCCTCAGTCATCCTGACATAGTTTCATAGATGTGGACATGCTGTAACTCCTGGGTCAGACACAAAGGACATGCAATAACAGCATCTTCCTGCCCCTTGCTTCATTGCCACAGGACAACTCCATGACGGTTGGCACTATGCATGCACATAGAGTGGGTTGCTGGGTCACAGAGGAATCTTGAGTTTTGGGAATACCAGTCTTTCATAATGGGCTGCAGTACCCCTGCTCAAACATTTTTCTTGGAGGAGCAAATACCATCTCAAAGCAAACCTCTTCACACAGAAGAGCATCTTGCCCTTTGCCAGCAAACACTAGAAATTCAGGCCTGCAGAGAGTAGGCTCTCAGTAGTGACTGCATCCTGAGAGCAGTCACATGGAAGCATCATGGGAATCTCCATCATCCACTGATGAAAAAAGTACAGGAAGAGACTTTCCAGCTAATAACGGCGTACTTTATACAAGAGGAAGGAAGAAAAGCAATGGATGCCTTATGGAGTTAGGTGAGGTCCAGAAGAACCCAGCCTTTCCTTTGTCACTGGTTGTTAAGGGGTAAAATGCATGTAATAGACAAATTTAATAGTTTTGTAGGCTTCTTCCTGCACTCAAATTAGCTCAAAAGAGAAGGGAGCAAGTCCAGGAGCATCCCATATTGAAGAAAGACCCCACCTATAGAAGCTTAA
This sequence comes from Phodopus roborovskii, assembly GCF_943737965.1. Lineage (NCBI taxonomy): Eukaryota > Metazoa > Chordata > Mammalia > Rodentia > Cricetidae > Phodopus > Phodopus roborovskii. The sequence continues at coordinate 17,411,213 of NW_026126549.1, read as the reverse complement.
GGCTCCAGCCTGCCTCCTACATGTAATGAAGATTTTTCCTCTGCTTGCATACCTATGATAAATTCTAATTTATAAATTAGGGTCATTAAAGGGTCAACAAAGATAGAATAATTATGACATATAGCTTTTTTAAAAAAAAAGATGTGAATGTTATCTCTCTGTTTACTTCAGGAATTTTCCATGTAATACTTTCAGACTGCAGTTGATCACTTGCCATTCAACTGCTGAAAGCAAACTTCAGCTGCGGCAAAGAAAAAAGGCAGAACAGAGAAGGATAAAGTCTGCTTTCAAACTCCAGCTACTTCTTGGATGGAAGTGTTCTGAAGCTCTGGCCCGGTCCCCGGAGTGCCCAAGCTTCCCTTTGATGACCCAAGGACAGGACAGTAGCCACAGTCCCTGTGAGCACTGATAGAGTCTTCCTTGTCTGTGATGCTTCCACTAAGAAAAACAGCTCAGAAGTCTGGATCAAAGAAACCTTGAAGTCTTATCCTAGATTGATTAGCCTGTATTTTAAGAAAGAATCTTTGCTAAAGGATCTCTTGAAATCTAACCAGAAAGGATGCTGACACCTAAGCTTAGGATATTTAAAAATAATATATCAGCTAAGGGACTTCTTTTTCCAAAACAAATATTTCCATGCTATGAAAAGAAAATAAGACATTCGGTCAACCAGCAAATGGATATTCTTATGCATAGACTTATTAGCTGTTCCTTTTGTCTTCATGGCTAAGGGATGTAATGCTAGGCAGTGGAGAATGACAGAACCAGATCTATAAGCAAAAATGAAGGAAGAGAAATGGAAGACAAGGTCGTCTTTTACATGCTATTCCTGTGGCCCTGCCATATGACCTGCTCCTCTGCCTCTTCACGCGTAAAGTGGGACACCCAGCATAGGAAACAGCCATATTTCTTCATGGTTCTTGGAGTTCCCAATAACCCATGAAAATTTGCTTTCTTCAAAACAGGAATAAGTTGCGTTTCTGGGGCTGGTGATAGGGCTCAGGAGTGAAAGGGAAATTTCTATTGAAGCAGGCTTTAAATGAAAGTCCTTTTTCTCTAAACAATATATATATATATATATGTATGTATATATGTGTGTATGTATATATATGTGTGTGTGTATGTATATATGTGTGTATGTATATATATGTGTGTGCATGTATGTATATGTGTGTATACATATGTTTATATATACATATATACACATATATATATGCATGCCATCTGTCTGGATATTGTTAAATCCTATGGGATAGAGGATCTTAGAGAATTTTGTGACACTTTGGGATATGGCATGAATATTCATGTGTAGCAGGAAACTGGAATGAATTTCTGCCCTACGATAAATCCAGCTGGGCACTCTAATACTAAACACACACACACACACATGCGCGCACGCGCGCGCACGTATGTGCAAATAAATAAATAGTAGCTTTGGAAAGGACCCCAGCCTGGCTGAATCCTGGTTCTTCCAGCCAAAGCAACTGTAGGATAGGAAGGGCTCATTTCTGCAGAATGGACATTTACCTGGAAGTTTCATCTCTCCTTTTTCAGGAGAAACAAGATGTACAGACAAAGCTTAGAGTATTATTTTTCAGGCAAATAATCCCTCAGGCACACGCCAGTTTGAACCTGGATTGTGTGCCCAGTGCTTTAGGCACCGTTTCTGGAAACTTCATTATAAATCAATAAATGAGACACCCACCTCAGATGCTTCACAGTGCTTCAGGGCTTATAATCTTTCCATAAAATAATCGGGTTTCCAAATGTTTTACACATCAATTCTGAAAATTGACATCCGGAGACTACCGGGTTCATGTTTTAATTATTTATGGGGAATTTTTTTTCAGCATAGCAAGTGCATCAATATACTTAAAATCTGAAATCTTTCTAGTGAGTGTTACACCTGCAGCGAGGACAATGAAAAGGAAAGCTGAATAGCTTTATGTATTTCTACATATATAAATATCTGCAGGATCTAGCTTCTGCCTCTAAAATTATGTTTCTTCCCTCCACTTTAACCCTTGAAAATAAAATTCCCCATACTGGCATGCTTATGAACCCAACAGCAGGAGTTGAGTTCATCTCCTTCATACCCTAAATTAAAATTGGTTTATGCCTATTTATATTTTTAGAGCATTCGTGGAAGAAAAAATGTTGATCTAAAACTTGGGGTGTCTTGAAAAACATAGACCATGAACTCGTGATTTAGAGCTCAGATTACAAACGGTGTTGCTATGCTTCTTTCTGAATCAAGAAGCAAATCTGGAGTGACCTCGGGAAACATTTTTTTCCCATCCTGAGATGCAGATCTACGATAAAGGTCAGCTCATGATAAATATCTGGTTGGATAGGCATTGCTGCCCTGTAACTTCTGTAAGCAGGAAGGTGGGACGGGCAGGGCTTGGCTGACATTTCGAGGATGTGCCTCTTACCCCAAGGAGCTAAGGGTAATGGTGAGTGAGCACGTCTCGGGGAGAGCCATTTACTCTGAGGAGCCCAAAGCTTTTTAATCACTTGTGGTACTCTTGCTTTGGACAGGGGATGGGGATGGGGATTTAGTGAGTACAATAGAATAAGAAGTTGTAATCTAATGAAAAAAAAATAGAGTGGTTAAGAAAGAGAAAAAAGCTAAAAGAGCAGGTTTGTGCAGGCTCAGAGGCATCAGACAGGGTGGGTGGATATATCTGACTATTTCCCTTATAGAAATAGAAGTTGGGGTTGTCCCAAGGAAGGGGGCAGAAACCAGAATTATCACAAGGTTCTTCGTATTGTTTTCCTTATCATGAATCTACACGACCAGTGGGTTCCCAGCTCTACCTTTGTCTTTGATGAGGATAGCTACCTCTCTACTGTCTCCTCCAGCCAGGCCCTCGTAGCCTAAACTTCCTCACTCATACCGTCGTCTCCATATTTTGCAGCCTGCTCTCCTCCTCTTCTTTGAATACATCCATGATACCTCTGTCCTCACAGGTTGAGTTGTAGGTTCTGTCAAAAAGTTTGTACCAACAGCACAGATGTGAACTACCACACTAGAGCAACTGTCTCTTGGAACGCTGTCTTCACTGTCTGTTTCAGCTCACACCCATCACTACCCATGCTTTATCTCCTGGGTCATTGTTCAGATCATTAGCTCAAATCTACAAAATCAAGCCCTAGTAGAGAAGACTGCAGTGTATCCAGAGGAGGAACTGAGGAGGTAGGAGAATCTCAGATAGGATTTTTAGAGTTACTCTTTATTTGTTTGTTATTTAATATAGGGTATCATGTAGTCTAGGCTGACTTCAGACTTACTGTGTACCCCAAACTGTTATTATTCTTATAGTGTCCTATATTGTTTGACATATTCTTACCATGGTCATATGGAACATTTATAATACAACAGGGATATATATATATATATATATATATATATATATATATATATATATATATATATATATATTAAGCTCCCCCAGATGATTCTGAGGTCTCATAGACTTTTCCCACTTAACTACTCTCCAAGCTTATAGCATTCCCATGCATGCCCATTGATAGTATTCCTCCCCCTCTCTTGAACTCCCTGCTTTTGCCCCTTCCCTTCTCCTACATCCCTCTTTAGAATAGGTTGCATCATGCCAGATAATCTGTAGCCACCCTTCATGAAAGAGGGGTGAATGATATAACTATTCCTGCTCCCTCTTCTCTTTTGGGAAGATGTTGCCCATTCAGTAGCACATGCCACCATCAGCATATTTGGCTCAACAAAATGAGAGGCTATATTGCTGCACTTTGAAAATTTTTATTTGACAACCATATACAGATATAAACACATACTCCTCTTATAACCATTGTCTTCTCACTAAGCGGCCAACTTCCTTCAAAAACAAAATCTTGAAGCTGCACTTGTAACCCATTCATTCCTTCAGAAATGTAAAGCCAACAAATTCAGATTATACATGAGTGCATCTACGTGTGTTAGACATAGGGACACAGAGATTAGATAAGGACTGGGCATTTCAAAACTCTGTAAACTTGGGTTTACTGTTACTTGAAAATGATAGCATTCTCATCCTGAGTTGCCAAGTAAATAGCTATCTTTCCTAAGCCTGCCACTGCTTCTTAGAGCCCATTGCTTTGGGAGAAAATAAGTGCCTGATTGTGGTTGTCTCTACATCAGCTGTGTCACTCTGCCCAGAACTTAAATGTGCACGGAATAAAACAGAGGCACCATTTAAGTGAGGTGGTCTATTCTTGGCTTGGTCCTCTGACTCACATCACATTTTCTCTGTTGTTGTCTGTTCTCTGTTCTGATCAGAGATCACTTCAGTTGATAAAGAAGTATAGTGTTGGTGTTCTTGGTTTCATAATCATATCTTCAACAATATTCATTCACTGAGTAAACACAAATGTCTGTACCTTCCTACTCAGGCTTTGGTAATATAAAGTTTCCCCTATCCACAAATAAGACAGCTTTTAACACAATAGCATGTTTATGAAATAATAGATCGTTGTCCTAGGGCCAGATATGGTTAAAATTTGACTTGTTGAGAACATTAACAAAAAGGAAGCTCTGCTCAGACACAAAGCTCTCTGCACCCTCAGGAGGACAGCCTACTCTGTCCCCTGCTAAGCCAGGGCATGATCAAACTGTCCTTTCTCTAGGCCTTCAAGCCCATCAGCCCAGGTTGAAGTTGGCATGCTCCGGTATGGGTCTAGGAGAATCCGGAAGCACCTGACGATGAGAATGCCCAGAAAGATAAACAACAAAATCACGAAGACAAATGTTGTTTTCTGTTCCAGAGACATGCTAGAATCTGATAAGTTCCCAGAGGGCACCAAGGGTGAAGGAATTGGCTGTCCTCCATCCATCATCCAGGGAATCCAGAGCACAGGGTTTCCTGGGTCCCCTCTCTTCCATCCTCAGTTTGCAGAGACCATGGTGACTGCTCCCTGGAGAGGCTGTGTTATCTTCAGGGAGAAAGAAAGGAAAGAGGAAGTAACTATCAAAATGGAACCTCCTTTACTTGAGTCACCGCCATACTTCTCAGATAGAATATATAAGCCAACTTTCCTTTATACAAGAGAGCTTAATTCTATATAATTATAGAAAATAATACATCTCCTTTGCACAAAATTATCAGATTGTCCTTACAATGGCCACCTGGGGCCAGGAGGGCTGAGCATAGAAAGCTTATACAACAAAGAATATAAGTATGCAAGATAGCATTGGCTTCAACTTGTGACTTTAATTTGATGCACAGCTTCTCTATCCAGGATTCTTTCAGTTTCATCCAGTAAGTTACTCTCACACCATCATGATAATCAATAATCAATGGTTGAGCAACATCTCTGTGCCAGCACCGTGATACACTTGACATCCACGATTCATAAAAGCAGGGACCCCCCACAACTCCAGTGTGAGATATCTGAGACCAGAAAGACTTGAGGGAAAGACACAGAGAGTCTTGAGGGAAGCATGGGCTTGGAGTTTAGATTCTGGTTTCCTCTTTGCTGTTAAATGAATGTGGGACCTCAGAGAGACCAGTGAGTTGTGAAAATGCATTCAGAATGGCCTGCTTAACTCTCAGTACTGTGATAAAGATGAGGAGCATCTGTGAAACCCATCTGAAAAGCATACAAAGGAGAAAAAAGGACTAGATGTTGCTTCTCTTCAGACAGGACTAAGGGAGAGACTCTGCTTTCTGCTGCCTGAGCTGAGGGAAAAGGGTACTGTAGACTCCTAAACCATCAATGAAAGTGTTTTATCTTTATTCTTTGAAAAGCAAAGACAGGGTCAATATTTGACCCTGGGGACAGTCTAGAAAACTGAGCAAGGGGAAATGAATTTCATCAACTACAGCTAAAACAGCAGCTTCCTCAATGGTGACTTCCTGCCACTTAATGCCATTCCATCGAGAAAGATAGAGAAACAGAGAGACAGAGACAGAGAGACACACAGAGAGAGCTATTGCATTTCACTGTTTAAAAATTGAGGCATTTAGCTATTGCTATTTGCTTTTAAATTCAAATAACAGAATACAGAAAGGTCATTAAAACCTTCAGGTACTATGCTAAATCAACTTACATTTTATAAAGCAAAGCATACATACTAGACAAGACTATATTGAAAGTGATATGACATACTGCTTATGATTTTTTTCTATAACATAAAATATGTAACAATATAGCTGGCCATAGAAATTAGCATGACTCCATAAAAATTATCTTCAATAAAAGTAAGTAACCAAATAAAAAGAGAAATTAGGATCTAAATCATCAACATAATACTTCTTCAGTTTACTTCCAATCATACCCTTGGTACCTCCTTAGTCACTGGAATAACGAATGCATGTGATTTGACATATCAACAAATATAAAGCAAAATCCCCATTTAAAAATAGGCTTACAAAGGGGATAACCTCTGTAACACCTGAGTCTGGGAGAAAGAAGTTACCAGTTTGGGAGTAATGGACCCTTTTGTAGCTCTATCCCTTTAATTTTCTTTGTCTTGAATGTTGGAATATTTGGGAATCTCATTCATGATTCATGCTTCTTCTGAAGAAAGGTTGAGATAAAAAGTAACTGTATTTTAAAAAGAAATGAGCCCTTTGGAAACTCAGGGGATATTGATGGATTGGATTTGTCTTAAATCGCTTGTTTTTAAAGCATCCTCCCAGCCTCTGGTGTTAATTCTCCCTGGGTCTGGAGAAAAGAGAGCAGGACAGTAGCTAGAGCTTCAGATGCAGTTTCCTAATCATAATGACTAGGGCCATCTCTAGCCACTAAAAAATATCCACATTTGACCTAATCACTCTAAACATAAAATTATCTAGGGGCAGGCATTTGAGAGAGCCATCTGATGGTGAGGGAGCATATGTCTCAACTGTCTCTGGCATATTCTGTCTCACCTTCTCCTGTCCTATGGGCTTCACTCCCTGTGGCCCCTGCTGTCCTTGCTATTTGCTAGAATCCCAGTCTGTGCCCAGTGTTCCTCTGACCCAATGAAGTAATGGTCTTTTCCTTTGTTCTCAACAGAGCAAAGGGTGCATGTGTTTATTGAATTTCTTTTTATGAAAACAATGCACAACCCAAAAGATAAATCCAGAATAAGAGAATATAACTAATTATATAAATTTACAAATAAGGATGTCTAGGATCTGTGACCTTAAATCAAATCAGAGAGAACCAGAGAAAGAACCCATAGGCCCAGGAGATGAAGCCCAGGCTATGGCTGACCAGAGCTGCAAAGCAATCTTCAGGGCCCATTCCTTTTCCCACTGCTGGAGTCTTAGCAACAGGGAGCCATATTGACACCCAAGATCCATTTTCTTTTGACTGTCTCCAAATGGGGAAAATAGCAATCATTTCCTCCAGGTCAGTGTTTCATACTTCTCAGGCTCTACCCACAACTTGAGATCACGAACAGACACATTGCTTATTCAGTGTCTGCAGTGAGGAGCAGCCCACGGGAACCCATAGGATCTAGCCTCATTCCTCCTCAGACTGCCTGCCCCTCATCTCCCTCAGTCCTCCTCATAAAAGACTCTGATGCTTCACTTCTTCTCAGCTGACTATTACAGTGGCTTATGAGTTTTAACTTGTGCTTTTACTACCCTTTGCAGGTTACAAGGCAAAATGCTATTAAAGAGGAAGTTCACTGGCAGATCACCTAGAACTTCACCATTCTCCCAGGAATAAGAAAGGGGGTGAAAAGGAAGGAAGAAAGGGAGTGAGAGAGGGATGGGAAAATGAGGGAGGAAGGGAGAGACCGGTGGGTGGGTGGATGGATGGATGGATGGATGGATGGATGGATGGATGGATGGATGGATGGATGAACGGAGGAAGGAACAGTCAAGAGGCAAAAAATTCAGTTAATTCTTGCTTAAAGCCAACACCTGCTTTGAGAATGCTCCATATAGATGGACAATGATGATGAGAACAGGCAGATCGATGTCAATTTGATAAGAAAATGCAAATGAAAGAATTTTGAAAACCTTATAGCACATTGTGAATTGTAAATCTCTCCTCTTCCAGAATACCACACTGAGCAAATTCTTACTAAAATAACATGTTTTGGTCAAATAGCCAAATATTCTTACTAGGTTAATATTTAAGCAAGGAAAATAGCACATTAACCCTCTGAGCGGTAGTTTCCCTATGAGGACTGTCCCCACTAGGAAGAGGAAGAGATGCAAGCCATAGGATGAAGGAGTGAGAAATGCAGAGGATGGGACAAAGATGCCAGGGAACAACGTGCACAGGCAAGGGCAGGGGGAGCAGCCACGGGTGCGGTAGCAGATGGATAAATGGTGAATAGAAGGAGATGTCTACAGAGGGATCAGGGGACAGAGAGAACCAGAAACAAATGCCAACTACTTCACAAATTCACTTGGAATCAATTGAAATCTCTCTATGAGGATGCTTAATTTGAAGCCTGCAATCAGCTAATTAGTAATTTACAGATTTTAAAATGTTCAGCAGCATGTTTAAAGTGAAGGAAACATGGAACAAAAGACAGAGAGTGAAGAAATAAACTTCTTCAAATTAACTACCACAACTCACAAATACTCACACACCTACATTTTCAAAAGCCCATCTTAAAGTAAAATGTCTCTGATTCAGTAACAAGTATTCTTACAAAATTTCCAGTATTATTTTTAGCTAAATAATAAAATCTTTCTTTTAAGAACAGAAATACTGAAGTCTTTTTTTTTTTTTCTTTAAATGAACAGAGACATAAGAGGCAGCAAATCATTCCAGAAGATTTTGGCACGGCCATCTCAAGTCTTACTAATAGCACATGGTAGTTATTTTCAGTATAAAGAAGGACTGTGGTTACTCACAGCAGTGTCTGGCCCTGGTGGGCTCTCCCCATCATTTGGAGCATCTGTGTTGTCTCTCTGCCAGGTCCGATTGTGTGTGCTCAAGAAATAAAGTCTAGTTTTAATACTGAAGCAACACGACCTCAGCTCAAAGATGCCATGGGAAATTATATAACACACCCCTTTTCTTAATCAATCTCCAAGGAACCTCTGAAACTGACCAAGTAGGAAGTATGCTAACTTATTCTGGCAGAGCCCAATGGAATCAGGCTCATTTTCACTGTTGGTCATGCTCTCTCATCTTAGTAATCACAAAGTGTCCTTCTTTTTGTTTATCTGCCCTTCTTATACGCTGCATCCTGTCCATCCTGGATCTAACCACTTCTCCCAGAGACCTGGGTACCCTAGTGTTCATGAGCCATTGACTCTGGGTGGATGTGATCTTTTGCTGTTTCCTGGACCACAGAGCAGTAAATGTTACAGCAATGGGCTCTTCTATGATATCTACTTATCTTCCTGCTTAAAAATGGAACAAACATCAAATCACATATGAGTTCTATCAAAATGACCAGCACGCTTGTCAAACTACGTCTCAGATGCTAGAGTCTAGGGGCACCTGGGGATAATGTTCTGATTTTGCGTGCTCACCTAGAACTCCCCCAACACCTCCTGGTTCTGTTCCGTGCACACTCCTATTCCTCTTTGCAACAGGGTAATCTCTCTGTTCTCAGGGTCTTCATCAGCTAAGCCCTAACAGCTCTACTTTACCAAAAATGGCACTCCCTGCTTTGCCTCCAGACATTTCCCAGCACAAGTCCCCACAGTGTATGCTCCTTCCTTAGTAGGCAACAAGCACCTGAGGAATTCCTTGCCTGCCCTCATCTGGGATCATTGCCTGTTTGATTATAGATTGGATCAAGTTCCTGGCACCTTTATAGTCCAGGAAGTCAAAATGCAAGGTTCCTGAGTCAATGAAAGGATAAAAACAGATGTCATTCACCTGAGCTGAGTTATGAGATCATTGTGTTAAAAACAGATCTTGTTTCAAAGAATTACAGACAGTTCAAGTCACCATGACACGTTAATAGTTGTAGATCTCCCGCTTTGAAAACTGGTTGTTACTTGGCTCTTTGGTTTTTCTTGGCTACAGTGCTGATGGGTGGGATCAAAAATACAATAAAACAATCAGCCAGGCATAGGCAACCACCTTTCTACTAAAAAGGAGGTCATTCTTACATAATCTGCCTCTTGAAGAATTTCAGACTGTTACAATATATTGAAACCTAATGTCTTACATGGAGACTATTAATGTCAACAGGCACCCTTCTAAGGTTGGAAGCCCTTGGACATTTTATCTAATTTGCATCTCATTATGCAATTTCACAAAAAGGAAAAATACTTTTTTATGAGTAAAGTGTATCTCAGAGCCATGGCACGTTTTTTATTGTTAAAGTGGCAGAGGCACGTTAGCCAAGTGCATTTGTTACCTTGCTCTGCAGAAATGCATCCAGACCCTTGATTCTAGAGCCTTACACCTAGGGCTCAAATGCTTTCCCCGCTGGAAGGCACTGTGGTTGTGGGTGCCACAGCTGTAGTCTGTTCTCAGCAATTCCTGGCACATTCTGCATGTTCAATAAATAAGCAGTAGGGAAATGGTGTTTTCTCTCTTTACCTTTGTGTGTGTGGTGTGTGTGTGTGTGCAAAGTGAGATTTCTTTCTAGTTTCTGTTATGTAAATATAGCACAAAAAGGCATGGAGAGTGATGGACAAACTGTCCAGTTAAAGCATCTCCCCTCCCCACAGACGATGTGCTAGAATGAGTTGAAAGCCTCATCTCTCTGCTGTCTCCCAGTTAAGCAATGCTGTCTGTGTTCTGGGTTCTCCTAAACCACATAATTGCCGTGCTTAGTTTTTAAAACTTCTAGGCCAGAAATCTAATTTCATGAGTTGACCTGTTTTTAAAACTAGGTGTAGTAAACATAACCCATCCATTGAACAAGAGCAATCATGGGCTTGTCCGGTATGCACGGACAGGACACTCTGTTCCGTGAAAAGCTCTCTGTACTTCATTTCTGTTTACCTGGCAGAGTTGGGAGACAGCTGTTTAGACAAACAGGAAGGGAGCTGGCTAGATACGCAGGGCTGGATTTGTTTGCGGTGTCTGGCAGAGGCAAACTTAACCTAAAGTGTTGCAGTATTCTGCTGAAGGCTCAGCACTAACTACTGAAAGAGTGTCGTGACTTGCAAGAACTGAGTGAACTCAATCTCTACTTTTTATGCTAAAGTTTCAGCCACATTCTCACTCTCAGAGCTGATGTTTCTCCCCCACCCCTCTCTCTGACATATTCACCTACTCCAGGTATATGAACCTCCCAGGCGAGTCTACTGCCCATAACCTCCTACAGCTGTGAGCAAGCCGGGTACATGGGCCTCCTCCTTAACTCAGTAAGACCAAACAACTAACAGCTTCTCAAGTGATGGGATCTGTAACTATTAGAGTGCCCTGTGATCCAGTCACTGTTGTGTGAATCTTTTAGAAACCCTGCATATTACCCCAGGGGATAGTATACACGCCTTTGTGTATACACACACCGATGAAAAATGTTTCATACAAACTCAAGTAATACATGGGCCAGGTGATCATTCAAGAACCCCACGTAAACATGGCCTGGGACTTGTGGGAGCTCCATATGAAATCCTCCCAGTCCACCTTTACCTTCAGTGACAGAAACACATGGCAACATTTTTTTTCCTAAATATAGCCCTCCTGTTCCAATACAATCCCCACCAGCTTGAAAACTCACAGGACAGCTGAGGGTGAATATTAGTTTATACTCAAGGATACTAGAAAGCTCACAAGCAATATTAAAAAAAAAAATAAAATGCAAAACCGCTCAGCTCCAAATGTCAACAGGCAGTGTCTGCAGAGTGCATTTCCACACTGCTGTACTGGAAGGGTTCTTCTCCTCTCCTCCCTGCAGAGTCAATGTGCAGACACGACTGTTTGGATTTGAGAATGGACCCTGTCCCTGCTGCTGTCACCTCTGGGTCATCAGAGGACATGGCTCTTAAGCCAGAGCCCCTGACTCCTCTGTAGCTCTTTCTCAACATCATCTTCCTCCTAACACCTGCTGAGAGCGTTAAAGAGACTGTGAGGCAAAGCTGCTGCCCAGCCAAGAACATCAGAGATCGACCATGCCGTACCCAGACCATAACTGGGCAATCCAAAGGCACCGTTAGCAGAGTGGGTGCTGTACACTTCAAGTAATGAGCCCTCCTGCTCTTCTTGGTTTTCTGTCTCCTTCTTCGTGTGCTTTGTAGTAGAAAAGAAGTATTAAGAGACACCTAAAAGGCTGCCTGGGGGCAGTCAGCCCTGGGTATATCACTGAGTTGAGAGCTCTCATAAACAAATCAAAATATTCTTGCTACCTTTCAGAAGGTTGAGCTTTTCAAATGGTGGGGGAAATGTAATGAGCAAACCATTTTCAAGAATAATATACTACAGCTAAGAAAAGGTGAATCCTATTTTCCTACTTTTTTATGCAGTCTCAGAACCATGATAAACTTACGCATGCTTTTATAAGAGAGTCACTGTTACATTTAACCTCCTGGGCTAACTTTCTTTAGCCATTGATTAATTGGATTTTAATAGTCCAATTTAAATTCAGAACTTAAACCCAAAAGGTATCTGTGATTGTTGCTCATGCATAAATTACAAAGTTACAGAAAAAAAATTATCTAATTAGCTCAAAGACACAGTTCTGATCAAATACCTGGATCTGGCTGGGCAGATGCTTGATCCATCTCCTGGTGAAACAGTTACAGGTAGTTAAAAGCCTGTCTCCTTTCCATTCTACCCAGCTGGCCGGGCTGAGTTCAAGCAGTAGACAGAGGTAGCTGCTAGCAGCTGAGGGCACACCCCAGCTCAAAAGCTGTTGTCTCCGGCTTAGAAACTTCCCGTTAAAGCCCCGGAGTTAAAGGGGCATCTTCCTCCTGGGTGAGGCATCGTTAGCAACCACTACAGCTGCGTCTTTGAGGCAAGCCATGGCTTCGGTTCTGCTTCAGCAACTCTTCAGAGGCTTCTGCTTCAGTGAGTAAAGGCAGTATCCTCCTGGCAGTGAGTCTGAAAATCATCCTCAAGAAAAACATTAACATTCAAAAGAAGCAAGAGCAGAGAGCATCACTGGGCATTCCCCCCGCACCCTTTCAAAATCAAGCCATAAATCTACCTATGCCTGCCTCCTCTATTGATTGTTGACACTGCTCCTCTTAGGGGATGCCAATTAGCACCTTGCAGGCAACCAGCCCTCCTATTGATTATGGTTTATGACCTTCAGGCCAACTCGAGTAAATGGAAAGACTTTTAGGCAAGGGCATCACATAGCATTTGAGACACTAAGACCCCTTTCCCTGAAGAAAATAAAATGACTTACAGAAAACAGCTTTTGTGGGAGAAAGAGAAAAGAAAGGCTTAAAAAGCAGCAAATCATATTTTTATCATCTCCATAAATTTGCTAGTCTGGAGGTGGCCAGGTATCAGATCTCTTTGGCCAACAAGGACAACTGTGACTTTGACAGCCCCACCTCTACCCCCAAACAGGCCACCTGAAGCCACTTGGTGAATAAAACAGTTCCATGGAGAGAGTTATAGCCAACTTAGACTCTGCTGCATGGCACAAGCCTCAAGTTATTTCCCTTCATATTTTAGGGTGAAATTCTTATTTTTAAGGGGAAAAACAAAACAAAGAACCCCAAATCACTTCTCTGGAAATAGTTCAGTGTAACTCTTAAGGAGGAACATCCCTTGCTTTTGTTTGGTTTGGTAGGCTTTTCTGGGTAACTCACCACTTTCTGTGTTGAAGTGGAGGTACAGTCAGCAACACCTTGTCCGGCCACCAAGTGACGATGGCTGCAGGATAGCAAAGCCAAGTCTGTGCCTGTCTGTTTTGCCGCCTCATCCCTGGGGAGGCAACGCCATTACTAAGCAGTCCCGGTGGCTGAGATGGAGCTACTGCCAAGGAAGACAGCCTTATCTATGAGCATCAGGCAATGACCTGAGGATGCCCAAGACCCCAAGGCTCTCAGAATCCCAGGCTGCACTTTAAGGCCCAACACCAGAATCGTGTGTGAGCCGAGTGTCACCTCAAGAAAGCATAAAATCTTTCTCCTGATTGTAAGCCCATTTCCTTTCTTTTCACCTCTCTCTCTCTCTCTCTCTCTCTCTCTCTCTCTCTCCTTCTCTTCTCCCGTCCCTTCTCCCCTCATTATAAAACAATAGGATAAAATCTAACAGAGAGCTACAATTCCATACTGGCAGTTTCTGTGCTTCTGCCTACTGACACTGGGTGATGAGGGTATGTCCTGTCTTGGCAGTGCCAGCAGTATGATGCTAGGAACATTCTGACCCACCTTCATGCAACAAGTACTTATCATTCCATGTGGTCAAGAGTAATGGATCAGAAACAGCCTGCTTTGCTGTGGCTTGCCCTGCTCAAGAGACCTTGTCTTCAGATACTGTTACAGCCTACAGACAGAGAAATAGAATCTGAAAGGACCCAGGCCTGTGCTTTAGCAACTCCACAGGTTGAAACCACCTACATTTGTTAGAGAGATGAGCCTTGTCCTGTGTTTATAACACCCCTGGGTTCCCCCGACCCCAGGACAACCTCTGTGTAAGCTAACTCCTTCACCCCTTATTTGGTCTAAGTGGGTTGAAATATTTCTTTTCCCTCTGTTATTGCTACAAAAGTCAGGCACTAGTCAAAGAACACAAGCTCAAGTTCTGGGCTTCTACTTAGAGTCAAGTTTCACTGTTTCTTTGGGAAGACAAACACAATTTAAACGACAGAATTAGCTCTTCCTTTCTCCATGCAGCTATGTTATATGAATCATCACAGATGCTGAAACAGTAAGAACTTACCCAGTGCCTCTTAAATAGTTGACAGCAGGCCCTAAGCTCTTCTCTGGATATGTTCCAGACACTATGTTCCCTAGTATAGTTTTCAAGTAGGGACATCAGAGAGCTGTACAAACATATGGGATTGCAGTGTGATAGTCTGATTTCCTGATACACAAAATATTGTATCTGTTATACTTCCATTTAACCACCTGCCTTAGATCTGAATCCAGTCCCTTAATAACCATGAAGATCATGGGCTCCTGTTAATTAGAAATCTGCTTTAAGGACATCGCCCAGATCCTGATTTTAAGCATCATCCTGGAGGATCTTCAATCCCAGTTCTCTTCTCTCTGCCCTATGCAGCATTTTTCCATAAAGATCTAGACAACAGATATGAGAAAAGAGGCTTCATGAGCCATCATGTGCACTCACTCATACCCTGGTTATTATTGTGTTTCCTCCTGACTTTGTTTACATTTTTAAAGCATTGAGTAAACTGTTGCTTTTTCTTCAAAACATAATCATTGTTCTTATTAATTTATGCATTAAAAAATGTTTGCACAGCCGAGTGTGATGGTGCATGTGAGTAACCACTGGTCCCCAGATGCTGAGGCAATACAGGTTCTAGGTTCCTGCTGAAGCTTACTAAAGTGTACACTACTCTGGGAGGGAGGCTAACTAATCAGAGGAAGCCAATGTCTAGCTGTGCTCCCTGAGTTTCCAGGCTGACAATACCACTTCCACTAAATTCCATTTTCTAACCTCACCCTTCAGTGCTGATCCCACAGACATCGGCATTCTGTCCTCACTTCTCTGCCAATCACAATTTCACAGGATCACATTTGCCTCAAGCAAATGAACTCTGTTAGTGTTCATTTTCTTTGCTCATAGCTGCTCTGGACATGCCCGACCACTCATTTAAAGACACGGGCTAAAGCACCTGGCAATATCCAATGCCTGGGCCCCTGGGGTTTTCTCCTTTGGTAATCCCTCTATCCTTAGCCTCTCTTTTGCCTTCTGGTACTGAAGCCAACCGTGCCTCAAGCAACTACCAGTAAATAAGGTGAGCAGATGGAAAAGCAAGAAGATTGGGACATAGGCTCATCACTCCACTTCTTTTAACCCACACAAGAGCAACAGGCCAGTTTATGAATGCTATTATTCATTTCTCTGTCTCCTTGGTTAAAAATAGCAAAATAAATAAGTATACTGCATGGTATAAATAATTTTATTTTTTTATGAAGCTAGTTTAGTGTAGTTTCTAATACTTGTTTGATTTGCTCAAGTTGAAGTGTGAGCGTAAGCAGTCATTCATCTGTCTTCACAACTCTGTAAGCGTTCAAAGGCGAGCACTCCATTCTTATAAATTAGGGTCCATTTGTGAGCGCTAGTGAAAGCAGTCAGCTCACATTGGCAGCCTCGTGGTCTGATGTTTTCTTGAATGTGGTTTTTACTGGGCACACCACACCTGTATTACACTGTGTGTTCAGTTGACAACTGGTGTATCCACTGCTGAGTAGGAATCTAGACGAAGATGAGGACCAAACGGCACTGTAACTCAGTGGAAATGGACCTGATAGAAATAAAACCCTGACTGCTCAGAGACATTACATTTGCTCTTCCTTTCCCTATATAAATCAAACTAAGGACACATACGGAATGGTGCAGCAATATGCTAATGGGAAAGTTGCTCTGCTACTCCATGGAACAACCACAAAGTATGCAACAACAGCTAGAGCTATTTGCAGATGACATCCAAAACATTTTAGGTGTTAGGGCTACCACTATGGACTAGCCAACGTTCAAATGTCTTATGGTAAATGGCTTCGAAGTATTTAATGACTTCAAAATGTCATAGAAATTGCCAGTTGAGGTTTTCTCCTAACTCCCCATCTGTATTCCCACGCCACCGTTTTGGAGCTGTGCTTTCCTGATGCCTGGCAACTGTATTGTGGAACGGAAGTGCTACTGCTGGAACAGTGAGCACCCTGAAAGGCCTGGGGCATTCAGACAACTGAGAAAGTGAAATACCATGACCCCAGGAGTAACTGACTGAGTAGTTTGCCTTTAATGCCTGACAAAAATCTAGAAGTGAAAGTCATTTCACTGAACAAATCAATTTGAAAATACTAGGGGGGGGGGATATCAGCTAGAGCACTTAAAAAGAAATGCTTGTTAAAAAGAAATTGTGAAAAACCAATCTCTGCTTCTGATCCTCCAACTTGTGGAAACGGTGAGAGAGGAAGTAGAGGAAGGTGGGGTAAATAGAAGCCACTAGACTGATAGCTGGGAAGCCAGCATGGGACTGACTCAGGCCCCCCGAATATGGGTCTCAGCCAGAAGGACTGAGTAGTCTAAGAGACCTCAGACAGTGGAGCCAGGATGTATCCCTAGTGCACAAAAGGACTTTGCGAACATACCCCCCTTGGAGGGATAACTGCCTTAATCTAGAGACAGGAGAGAAGCCCTAGTCCCTACTTCACAGGACCTGTCAGATCTACATGACCCCAACTGGATGGCATTCCCCTACATGTGGAATTGGGGTGGGGGGATGGGAGGGGAGGGTTGTTAGAGTGCATGTGAGAGGGCAGAGAGGGTAAAAGGGAAGGAAGGAGGGAGAGAGGGATGGGGAAAGGGAGGGAGGGAGGGAGGGAGAGGGAACTGGGATCGACATGTAAAATAATAAATTAAATTAAAAAAATGCTTTGACTCCAAAATTTAAGTTGAAGGACAAGTTACTGGGGAAAAGGATTTCTATTTTTGTTTCCACAGAAAATAAAAGATGTGGATTCCTTCCAGACTAATGTGGTTTGATTATGCCAGACCGCCTGAAACATAGTACAAGGTGATCCTACATTCAAAACAGCTGGGCAAAACAGCCCTACAGACTGTAGCCAGGATATCTGAATCTTCTTTGAATCTCCCATGACAGCGCCCCTTACCAGCAGGAAGTAGTTTGGAAAGAACAACGCCCAAATTCCCAAATATTGTGTATAAATGTTTGTTTTCATTTAATTGGACTTTGTTATATAAAATTAAATAAAATAATAATAAAAAAAAGAAAAAAGAAAAAGCATGAAGGGCAGTCCCTGGATGGGAATTTTCCCTGTAGGCTGGAGCCTACAGTGGATGTGCTTAGGGACTCCCTGAAAAATGCCGAATGTACACGTGTCTCGATATTATAGCAAGAATAATGAATTTCAGTTAAGGAACACACCTTCATGCAGTACCTTTCCCCTTCAGGCTGTTTTACAGATTTGGGCAGGAGGCTCACAAGTGTAATTTTGTCAGTAAATAATATCAATTATGTATTTATAGATAGGATATATAAATATTATAAGTAATATTTAGATGATATAAGTACAAACATTATTACTTATAGTATTTTATATATATACATATATATAACATATATTAAATTACCTCATAAAGTTTTTAGACATGAATGTTTGGTAAAGTCTATGTCTAGGTCACTTAATTCAACAAGGCCAAGAATCTGTGGTTTGAGTGAGTCCCCTGCATGATTGTTGATGGAGGACATATCAAGGAAATACTTTGAATAATGAGGTCCCTGGATTTTTCCATTCTTGAATATCTGGTCATAGTAGAGGTTTTAACTCTCTGGGAAACAGCCTTAGGCTTAAAGTTTGGGATATCACAGACTTGGAAACACTGATTAAATCCATGAAGCTGTAATTAGGAAGAATCTAGGTCCTACACTATGGCCTTCCTCCTGGAATATCATTCAAAACACAAACCATGTTCCTCCCTTCCTCTCCTTACCGTTTATTACACAGGTTCTGTCAGACACAATAGCCCAAGCTCAGAAAGACAAGTGTTGCATATTTTCCCTCATATGCAAAATGTAGATTTAAATGTCTACACGTGTGAGCAAATAGGTAGAGGCCTGATGGAGGAGAGACTAAGAAGACACAATAATGGAGAAGGCCGCCAGTCCCATTTTTTGTCACTTGTGTGAAGAGTCTGGATGCAGCTCTCTGTGTGTGTAAGTCTATCTGTGTGAGACACAAATGCACAAGCGGGAGAACGGTTGGGTGCTGAATAATGACAGGGACATGAGCAGGGAAAGAAGAAATTAAATATAAACAAATATAGTGATTTATACATATACAATTTAAGTTTTCAATTGAAAAAGGCAATAGCGAGTCTCTGATGTATCTATCTGCCTATGTGAATCCAATCCCTTGCATCTTGAGAAACCAAAACAAAAGCAAAATCTTCCTTTATTTTGTCAACCCAGAACTACAATGTTCCCTAAGCCATCTGTTGGATCAAAATAATGAATTGCCTTTCTCTCCTCAAGGATTATCTATTCAAAACGTACCTGGCTGAGGAAACAAAACATGAACAAGAAGAATGAAGCATAGTTTTTCAGCTTCAATAAACAACTATTCTTTCTATATCTTTCTGATATATAAACAACAGTCTAATAGTTATCAGAATAACAAAGAACATAGAACTCTGTTCTTCTCAGACTTTGAGCTCTCACAACTTTTAGATGATCTATTCAGCCAAAGTTGTGGGTGGGCTACATTTGTTCTGACCTCCAGTTTGGATATAAAAATGAATGAGAATAAAAGACTTGAGTCTACTATTAATTTATTTTTTCACTTCACTGGTAACGGCTTTAGGAGACATAGTGAACATATCTGCAGACTCCATTCTCTGTTATAAATTCTCCTAAATGAGCCCTGTAATTGGATTTTTTCCCAAATTTCCCCTCTTGCAACAACACCATCATACTTTGCCTGTCATAGAAAAAAAAAAAAGTCTAAGGAGGCACAACAGTTAATTACTAACGTCTAACCAGAAATCTTTATCTGTATCAAACAAGATAAGCTACACAATTCTGTGATGATTTTTAAATAGTCAATTTTCGTGGCAAAAAAAAAAAAATAGCCAAAGTTTATTTCTTGTTTTGTGTTCCTTGAAGGCCACTGGGATATTCTGCTCCTGTGTCATTCCCATCCTCATTCTCAGTCATATCCAGACTAAGAAGAGGCTAGACACGCTTCCAGATACAGATACAGATAGAAATGGGAAGACTTCTCAAGCAGTGCAGTACCCAACAGAGCAAGGTGTGAGACCTTGCCTGAATGTTACAAAAAAAAAATGGTCATTGTTCCCTAGAAAGAAGGGACATGGAATGCTGCTGACTAGTCAAACAGTCTACCACTGCATTCGACAAGAGTGTCACTTACTACAGAGTGCTCCTACCTAAACAATGTCTGTTAAAGTATTTCTTCAGTATAACCCCCATCTTGGCATCCTTGAGCTTCATGTCCTTCATCCTGTCCTTCATCTCTCCCCTCTATTGGCTGGATCTCCTGCATCAGGCTCCCAGCCTCCCGTCTGCTTTTCATTTCATCTTGGTTGTTGATCCTTTGATTAACTTCATTTCTTTAGACCCAGTCTAGTAGCTCTTCTTTTGGAGTATATCTCCCTACCTTTGTAGCTCAACAGAAAGAAGCTGAGAGTTAGTCTATTGACCTTCTGACATTGCCCCCAGAACTCTAGGCTTCTCTCTCTGGTAGAAAGCACAATAACACATTTCTAGATGCACTCCCAGAGCTTGGATCCAACCATAATAACTAAGCTATCCTATCCAATATCTCACAGAAGACATACCACACTAAAATTCATAGTATTATTATTCTGACTTTATAATCATGGAGACAAACTTTGGAAAGGTCAAGTTATTTGCTCAGGGACACAATGATCACACTCAAAACATTTCTGTGCACTGCCTCACTGTTCTGCAGTGTTTGAGATAATAAGCATAACAGGATGTAAAGAAAATGACTGATAAGGACCTCTGCAAGAGAAGAATGTGACTTTAATACTACAAGAGACTGCATCAGGTGTGGAGTTTGAGGACTGATCCCCTGGTCTGCCAGACCATCTTGCTACAGTAGATGGTCAAAGTGTAGAGTCTGAGAGCTGAGAAGTGAGTGGGTGGCTGGAAGGGAGCAGGTTCTGCACAGTGAGCCAACCAACCACTCCTCAAGTGTGAGACCTTAGAGAAAAGAAGAGTCATGCCCACCTCCCCCCAGATTTTGACCTGCTTGCAAGAACTGGAGAATAACTCGTGTCTTAATTGGATTATTTCCATTTGTTTTTGTCTGTTCTTTCTTGCCATTTCATTTTTATTGTTTTTCTGGCTTGTTAGTCTGATAAGACAGTGACTCTAAACTCTTTTTCTGGTGTGACCTTAATCAACTTCCCTAGACACATGTAAAAGTCAGATATTAAAAGAGTAACATTTCTAGTAAGATGTGAGTGTTAATTTAGACTCCTGGGGGATGCAAGAGACATAAACATTGTTTAGGTTTCTCCTTTCTCGCTGTCCTCTGAGAACAGTTGCTGAAGCTTTCCTTGGGGCAGAGAGGACAAATATATCTACACCAAAGAAAATAAAAGTAAATAAATAAGTGAAAAGTAAAATGAACAAACCCCTGCACAGACATTAGAATAGGATTGGCCTCCTCTTAGTGCTAGAAGGACTTCTGCATCCTAAGGTTATTGCCTTTCTTGAAGTGGCCACCATTTGCCGAAATCACTAACACAATGGACAGACATCTGTCCTTGGTCCCTCACTACCCACCTCTTACAATATGACAGTTGAAGTTTCTCTTGACTAAAGTGCTACCCAAGCAATATCTTACTTAACTGAACCTAATATTGGGCCAGTGGTTGCTTGGGAAATAAGTTGTCTAACTTTTAAGTCCACAAAAATCAATGCACCTTGATAGGAGAGAATTCTATCAATATTTTCCATGTTCATATTTTCCATTATAAAATCACTTCTCTCAACTGTACTCTAATTAGTGTGGAACCCAGAGAGCTTTATACTCCCTCTCTATGATGTTGAACTGTAGGGGGCATTGATAAACAAGGCAATCAGTGTTTTGCTACTTGAAAAATAAGAGTTCCTTTACTTCAGGGATGTTTTGGAGTCTCCAGTTATGGAAGGCATATTGGCTAAAAATCTAAAGGAAATATTCAGTTTTGTACATAACTCATCTGGAGCAGCGACTTACTAGCAAGGTTGATAGTATCACGTGTTTCTAGGACTTTGGGGATATACTCTATGGGAAGCAGTGATGGGGGGATCCTAGAGATCTGACTTCTCCCACTGGTGGTGAGACAACTCCATCCTAAGAAATTTGGCTCTGGGGACCCTCTTTCCCCACCTGTTAATACAAAGAAGGAAGCCCCGAATAAATCCAAAATTCTGTAATTTCACACCTAGAATATGACCACAAGAAAATACCACCCTTCTCTACCCATGCTTGAATAAGTTTTCCAAAATGCTCACCACATCCATCAAGACAATGAGATAGAATGCACACCCTCTGACAACTCCACCTTGTCAGGCTAGAATGTTCCAGGAGTACTACTTCCTAAGGAAATTAGAAGACTGTTCTTTTGCACTCACTTGGAAATGTTTCAGAAAATATTTTTCAGTACTGTCTGTTTCTCTCCCAGGGGAAAGGAGATGGCACTGACTACATCATTATTTCCTCAACTTCACCCTCAGAGGCTGTCAGCTATGGCCAATGGAGGTGAGAAGACTCCTCAATCTGGTAAGCACAGGAAGCATCCTTTCTTTGTCGGAACTTTTGTTTAACCCTAGTGAATATGCTTCCCACTCAGACTGAAGGAAGAGGCAGGACTGTGGATGAAACATGATAGGAAGTTCCTTACACAGTCCATTCTTTCATCTTTCAAACTAAAAACCATCAACTGCCCAGAAATACTTTCAACCATCCATGGGTAATTGTGTGGCTATCCTAACATACTTGAGTATCTTCGTACTGATGAATGACAGAAAAGGCAAACACCATTCTACATATTTTCACAAACACACACGCAAATAAAACCCTAATTCAGATCCCATTGTGATCTGCGTATCTAGTTTGAGCCAAACACAGTGGCTGGTAATAGGACTGGTTCTTTCCCTTTTTTGAAAATAAATTTGATGGGTCTCCAGGCATACATGAAGATTTAAATAAGGAATGATTTCAGGAGTAATTATAAACCACCCAACTTTCCTGAGGGCTTCCAATGGAAAGTTCTTCATCGTGTTTTGTTGCATAAAGTTTTGCCATTGGGGTTTCACCAGACAACATCTAATTAAAGGCCTGGATAGTTATCATTTGGATTTTGTTAATATTCAATGATAATGTAATTTATAAAGTTTGCCAATTGTCAGCAACTGTCATTGGTGATGGCTAGTTCACAGACCCCACTCAGCCACTGTAGTCCATTCCTCAACCAGCTTGGCCCTGTCCCAAAATGACCCTCCATAGAATACAAAATCAGCAAAAACTTAATATAAATAATTCATACAAGAAAACTTACTTTAAAATGAAGTGACTGGGTTATAAACACATAAAAGGATGAGACTTAATGGAAGGTCAGGAGTCCATAACTACCATCAACATAAGCTGTAAAGCAACCTAGAAAACTTAATTCCCTCCCTCCTCTTCCTAGCATCTCTGTGTCTGTATTCTTGCATATATGAAATGAGACAAAGGACCACAATGGTGCTTACTGATGCCCTAGGGCTGTCGTAAGGACTTAGTTAAATTCCTACAGAGGTCTTAAACCCGTTCCCTTTATATCAAACCATACGCTACTTTAAAACCATGCATATTACTTTTATTTTTTATTCTTGTGGCATCAATAAACATAGCATAACTTCCCATGACTAAGAGAATTATACTTTTTGAATTCTGCATAAATCCAACAAAAATTCTAGAGAAAATATAATTTTAATATTTGTATTGATATATAACTATTATACAGTGTTGAGTTTCTTACACACAAATTTATCAACTACCTACCATTCCCTCCCTTTGGTTTTCTACCCTTTTGCCCCCTGCCACCAGTCTCCTCCCTCTCTGTCTCCCTTCTGTTTTGGGGTGATATACTCATACATGATTATATGTAATATAGATTCATATAAGAAACATGCATATATACACACACAAATGCTTATGAATCTATAAAGAAATTTCATTTCTATAAATGAAAGAAAGTATGTGGCATTTATTTTTTTCTGTGTCTGACTCAGTCTATATACTGTGATGATCTCCGGCTGGTTGCTCTCCCAGCAAGTGGCGTACTTTCATCCTATGAGAGTGAATACTCCTGTATGTGTATTTCATCCTTTGAGAGTAGATGCCCTGCTATCTGCATATCCCATGGCTTCTATGTCTGTTAGCCTGCTGATGAACACCCAGTCTGGTCTCACGACTTGACTGTTGTGAATAGTGATAACATAAGCACATCCCACATCCTCACCAGAATTCATTGTTGTTTGTTGAGAAAATGAAATTCTGAAGACTACCGCCTCTGCTGGAATTAGGATTGGAGCCATAAACAATGGCCTGTTTTGGATCATGCTCGTATGTGTTATCACCACTTTCACAGAATTCCTATTTATGCTCCAAACCCCTTAAGACATTTGACATACAATTTGAATTATTCTCAGAAATATTAGATACCATTTTCATAATTTTATAACTATCAAAACTGAGCCAAAGTTTGGTTATAAAAAGTTCCTGAGGCCATTGGCACACACCTTTAATCTTGCATTCCTGAGGCAGAGGCACGTGGATCTCTTGTGAATTTGAGGCAAGCCTGGTTTACATGGTGAGTTCCAGGCCAGCCATGGCTACACAGAAAGACTCTGACTCAAAACACAAAAACAAAAAAGTAGAGAGTGATTAATGGAAGACTGAGAGGCTAACCCCAGAGACTACTTGTTTACTCTCTGTGTTACTACTTTGCGTACACAGAAAATTCCACATTTAAATTTTTGAGCTGGCAGCTGCCATTTTCCAATGATGCACAAGTGATTATTTAATTTTTGCCATGTCTAACTCAGAAAACCACCCAAGTTTAGATTATTCACAGGGGGCATGGTTTTGCTCAATAAATAATTTTCATATACCATTTGCTCAATAAATAAGCATCCACATACCCTGTGTTCTAGTTCCCTAACTATATTTTAACCTCTTATGCCAGTCCAAAGATCCACAACTGATCATGGCAAGTACAAAGTTTTTGTAAGTGCTTGGATGTGTGCCGTACCACCCTGCTGGATGATAAACATCACAGGATTCAGGTGAAATGAGATTTTCTTTCACTCTGATCTGACACTTGTTTTTTTTTTTTGTTTGTTTGTTTGTTTGTTTTATTTTGTTTTGTTTTGGTTTTTTTCTGTTTCAGCATGTCCCTGCCCCACACATTTGAACAAGTCTTCCCTGAGTTAGCTGGCAAGGTTTTGTTTACTTTCTTCTCAGATCCATCTGCCCTTATCTTACCTTCAAAAGTTACCTCTCACTTTTTACATAGACATGAGAATCTCCAGGCAATTTTAAATCAAAGTCAGGCACACAATGAGATGAACATGTTAGGTGTCCTTGTGTGGGTGATGTGGGTCACATTAGGGTTTCAAGGCACTTCCTTGCTGGGACACAATGCAACAAGTTTAATGTATTAAAACAAGTCCACCTAAATCAAAACATTGTAGGTAGAGTTTTTCATCAGGACCACCAGCCAGCTCCCAAATAAACACACAGAGGTTTGATATTAATTATAATTGCTAAACTACAATGGCTAAGATTTATTACTAACTAGCTCTTACAAGTTGAATTAACCCATATTTCTTATTTCTTTATTAGCCAATGAGAGCTAATACCAGTGTTAGCATACTTTCATTCAATAAACTTGAGTTTCAGCAAATCTCTGTGAGCCTTTGTGTGTTCAGATACAAAACTAAGGTAGCTGTGCTATCCTTCTCCCCACACATGCTAAGTGTGTGTGTGTGTGTGTGTGTGTGTGTGTTTATAATCTTCTATTTCTTTTTCTGTTCCAGGAAGCACTTTCACACTTCTGCATTCCTCCTAAAAGGCATACAGTACTGTGAGGAAAGAATGAAGAGTCAGAGTGCCTCCACAGAAAAAAATGACTCTTCTCTGCATTTTTGCATTTCTCCTCATTTCAAGAGCCTGAATATTTGTGAACATTACAAAAAAAGTAGATCATGGAACATTCTCATCTGAAATCAGATAATCCTACTAAATGATCAGGGCCCTATCAATAAAAATAACACAATAGGAGTAATAGCAATGATCAACAGTCTCCTCAGTCTCAGAGATGAGCAGCTTGGACCCCCTGGGTGAAGCAGCTTAGACCCTGGCAGAGCCAGCTTGGACCCTGGTTGAGCCAGCCTGGAGCCTAGGGGAGGCTTATACTCTAAATAGCTGAGGTGGCACCCGGGAAGATTGAGCATTTGGAAGCTTGCCATAATGTTCTTTCATAGGTGCAAGCCCTAGGCCCAGGCTCTTCCATCTCAGAGACTTCCCAAGTTCCCCCATACTTAAAGAACCAGCTCCCTAGTCAATTTGCAGAGTGTTTATAATTGTTGAAACTTGGAAAAGGGCTTTATACATAAAGCAATGTTTTCCTCTTCAATGGATTCTGTTTTCTCCTTAAGCCTTGTTCACTGTGGGGAAAAAGCAATTTCTGTCTGACTCACTATAATTGTGGAATAATCTTAGCTTTCTCTGGTTGGGATGGGGAAACACCAGCAATGAAAAAGAACCCTACTAATATGAGATGTCTTCAAATTATTAAGTACTATTAATAGATTATATAGAATGTAACTTATGCAGGCAGTAAATCAGAATGATTCTTTCCTCAGATCTACCTTGAAAAATGTATGATTCTAATTCAGAGATCAATAAATGTTTCCTGTAAAAGGCTTTGAGGCTAAGTAACCTCTGTTCTACTCAGATTTGTTATGGCATGAGAGTCATAAATAATATATAAGCAAATGAACAAACTTGTGTTTGTGTGCCAATGAAGCTTATTTATGGGCACTAATGTATAATTTCATACATATATAATTACGTTAACTATGATTTGGGGGAACAATATAACTCAGGCTGGCCTTGAACTCATAGTTCTTCTATCTCCACCTCTCAACTGGAAAGTTTCTAGCCTTGTGCCACCACAGCCTGCTTAGCATTACATATGAAATGTGCTTGTTTATGTATTACTCAACAATTCCCTTTTTTGCTTCTATTTAAAAAGACAAAACCTCTACTGACCACATGGAAAGATATAGACTGAAAGTGTCTCATAGGTCACAAGCCTCTCTATTTGCTTTCATCCATCTATAAGATCTTTGAGAAGATGCACATTCGCTATAAAAAGGGGAAACTAATTGGACTTGTAACATCAGTAAATTATGTGAGTTCTCAGGTTCCCAGGACTGTGGGACCATGGATAAGTACAAGAAAGGAGAAAGGGAGGAAGAATAAAGATGTAACTAACATTTCATGTTCCCAGGATTATCTAAAATTGGACTCTATTGTCTGCAAAAACATTTCTTGGTAAGCTATTTGGAAACATTGCCTTTAATTTTCACTTTTACAGTTTGGGTCACAGTTGAGGTTGGCTTGCTCAGTAGAGTTTCAAGAGGATGTGGAGGCTTTTCTGGGATTAGCATCAGGAACCAAAGCATGAGCCATGATTGTTAATGGAAGCAACTGTTTCCCTCTGCTTTGCTCTGCATGGCAAACAGATGAATCCAAACAGAGAGAGGAAGATAGCTCATGTCTTCTATGCATTTAATGCAAGCTTTACTGATGAGTCATTCATAGACAGCTGCATCTTCTGTAACCTAGGAAACACCTTGGAACAAAGGCCCAGTTGCACAACTCTAACCACAAGCAGTTATGTGCTAATAACTACTGCTGAGTGTTTCTGGTGCCCAAGGGAGAAAAAGTCTCAGCGGCAGGTCTGAAATTTTCCAACATGTTACATCATCCATGATCACCACAGTCACTTTCTTTTCAAATAGCGAAATCCCTGGAAAAGCTAACACAAAACATAAATCCAGCCATCTCACTTTCAGAGCACAGCATGAAGACAGTATTAAGAAAAATGAGTGTTGACTTGCAATTCTCCAGGCCTCCAGATCTTGAGCAAAAAAAAAAAAAAAAAAAAAAAAAAAAAAGGTATAAACTGTGAAGTAGTTTCAGTGGAGACAGGGATCTTAGAACCACCATGTTGCCATGTTGCGATAATCTGGCATTCTCCAAGAGTAGAGACAAAAATCTCATATCCTAGTACATGTGGTCCCCCACACACACATCAAATTTTTTGGTCTTATCTATATCATGGGATGCTGTTAGCCTGTTATCACTTTTCATCTTTCAGGAATTACACCAGTTTACAAGCCCAATATCTGAGGGTCTATGGAAATGTTGATGTGCTTGTAGAAATCATGTACCTTCTTCTCTGGCTATTATCAAAAGGATGGAGGAAGGGGCATGCTAAGGAAAGCTATGAAGATGACTCATAAAGAGCCAATCAGAAAGCCTGTTCCCGAGACACTCCTTTAATCCACACAGTAAAAGGGAAAACAAATTTTGTTCACTTGATGTCCTTTTGTACCTCTGGTGTTTTGTTCATCACAGCTCAAGTTCTTCCTCTTACAAAGATAGCTCTTACTTTCCCAGCCCCAAACCAAACAACTCTATTTCCCCTTTCCCAGAAAATAGTCCCTTTAAGAGGACACCTGCTCCATATAGCTTTGCCTGTTGTTGGTGGGTGGGTAGGTGGGGCTGCCTGCTCTGAAGGAGCTCTCTCCTGATCTTGACTTTACTTGAAGCAGCAGGCAGGTATCTGCTGAAATGGGTACATTAGCTCACATCTGTTGATAAATGTGAACCATTTGTTTTATGGAAGTGTTAAATGTATTTATCTGGATATATATATATATATATATACATATATATATGCATATATATGTATATATGTATATATATATGTATATATATATATATCTTAGATTGAAATGTACTGTAAGGCAGAGCTTGCATTTAATTTATTTTGTGTCCCTGAGTTGTTCTCTGGCATGACCCTTCCAAAGAGAATCTTCCATATTTCTCTGCCACAAAAATGTAGCAACTTAAATCCTATTTCTCCCAAACTCAATTCAGAAAGAGGTATGGGTGAGTTCAGTGACATTAATGAGAATTAATGATAAAAAGCACTTTATTTGGGATACCGTACTTTAAACAAGATAATAGAGAAACACAACAGAATATCAGGCTGGAATTTCTAACCACGGATTTTTTGACAGGACAGCTGAACTCAAAGAATTCCCTTCCATCAAAGCTAGCCCAAATATCATAACCAAAAGAGCTAATTAATATAGACCCTTGACACTCTATGTCACTCATACATACTGATCCTGAATGTCATAGAGAGAGTAGATGGAAAAATGTTTAGGGTTCTGATTAGAGATGAACTTAAATCATGATTGTAGATAATCAGAAATCTGTGATCCACATGGAATTTATTCAAACAATGTCATGATCAAATTCCATCTCATTGCATGTTTAGTAACATGATTAGTCAGCTTGTGAACTGCAGCCTATTTATACTGCTAACATTAAAACAATTTAAGACAACTTTCTTACTCCAACACCTCAACCATAATTGGGCCACAAGATACAATGAGAAAAGAAATGTTCACAATTTTGGTTTCTGATATTTCACCAATAGGTTTCTGCCCTTGATCTTCAGTAAAAGCAGAAACAAACGCTTTTAAATACATGCTGCAGCTTAAGAATCCAGAAGCAAAGACCCTGCGAGGGAAAAGCAGCCAGAAATTCATAAATCAGTGCCCAGTGTGTCTTCCTGTGGTTAAAAGAAAGTGAATAATGTTCAGGTTAATGAAACCATTTGCCTTCGTTGCAGGGATAAGTATTTCAGAGTATTAACCTTGCTTGGGTCACAACTATTAAATAACCATGAGCATTCAAGATTTAAAGAATGCAGAACATTTTAATGAATCCATTAAATAAACAAATAATTAGCAGTAAAAAAGACATTAAATGAACCATAATTCAAAAAGTGTTATAATATTTTCTAAGTCCAAGTAAAGAAATTTATTTTCTTTCTCCCTTGACATAAACATATAGCTATTAGTATCAGTCTTTAAGAACAACATAGAAATGTATTCAGAAAAAAGTGCAATCGTAACCATACATATATTTCAATATAGCACAATATTTAAAGGAGATGGCTCCTCACATTTTTAATTATACTCACTGATTAGCGAAGCTATTTCTGCCAGGATTCATTATTTATTACTTGTTTCATTCATTTTCAGACTAATTTAGGAAGTAATTGTTTTTGTAATCATTTTATAGCTCAAGGTACTAAAAATGGAAAAGTTCACTATCCCTTCCTTCCCCTCTCCCTCCCTCCTTCCCCTCTCCCTTCCTTCCATACCTTCCCTTTCTTCTCTCCTTCTCTCTTTCCCTCCCTTCTTCCCTCCCTCTCTCATTCTCTCTTCTATAACAAAGCAAAACAACTGGCAAAAGCAAAGAAGGAAGCCCGGCCTTTCTTCTCAGGGCAGCGCCAGCGCCATATTGAAATCTGCCAGGAAGCAGATCTTGCCTTGTGCCTTGTTCTTGGGGACCATGTGTCCACTTAGATGTGCTGTTTGTTCTCAGTGGCTGCACTTGCAGGTGGAAAACCAAGTGCATAGAGATGAGAGAGAGAGAGAGAGAGAGAGAGAGAGAGAGAGAGAGAGAGAGAGAGAGAGAGAGAGAGAGAGAGAGAGAGAGTTCAGATTTTAACATGGCCCCATTCCTCCTCAGAGAGAAGGCCTTGCACCTGTGAGGGAGTCAAAGGCTGGAACCCACAAGCAGCTTTAGAATGCAGATGCCTTCAAGGACCATGGCACATGGGCAACAAGGCATGCGTATCAGACATGGTGTGTTTTCTTGGGGTACACAAACCCGTACTCCTGTAGAGCCCCATGAAGCAGATTAAATGTCCAAATCTCTATTGTTTTAATAATAATGAAAGACTTACTAGTCTTTTTAGGGGGAAACAGCAAAAGTCCTGTTCACACAGAGTACCTGTGAGTCACACACAGCTGGAAGTCAGTCTGGAGAATGCTGTTAGACTGTCTGGGGAAGGCACTTCAGGTTACCATGTAAGCTTGTAAGTCGGCTACTAGTCTAAATTTGATATTTGGAATGCCCACCAGACCAGGGCATTGTCGACAGTGCTCTTTCTCCTGACTGTATAAAATCGGAGAAGGAAGCCAGGAAGCCTGGGGAGAGGGTGTCACCTCTCCACTCGCCACAAGCTGGGCTTAGGTTAGAAGAAAATGGGACTGCTATGCAGGGAATTTTCCACTGCAGCCGACTCACTCTTGCACTGTGGTTGGGTCACACGGGGTTCTTTTGTCCCTCTGGCTTCATTGGCACACATGCGAAAAGTAGAGAGGCCCACGAAAATGTGTTCCTGTTTGTGCAAATTAAGACACAGAGAGCTGAAGTGCGTTGTGGGTTCACAGAGGGCTCCAAGGGTGAGAGTGTGGCTGCCAAGGGCAGTGGAAGGACCCAGTAGTCACACCTCACAGTGCAGCCTCCATCTGAAACACCTCGGCCTGGGCCCGGGTGGGTCCAGGAATTCAGGTGAGACTGCTGTAACACTTCATTTGTGGGTTTCACAGCCCTGCTATGTGGACACAAAACACCGTTCACAGGAGTCTGGCAAAAATTTCCCCCAGACGATTAGTGTTCCAAGGTCAGTCTTCCTAAGTAAGTTTGATGATCATTGAGATGACAAAATGGGTTGCCCTGTGTGCTGTGACACGTGTACACATTTTATAAAATTCTAAACATATTTGGATACACAGAAAAGCACTTTAAGTTCAAATATCTGAAATACTGCATAAACTACATATATATTAATATTTAATATATGTGAAGCGCTCAGACAATTGAGAACTTCACATCTTCTCAACCTCCTTGAATACTTAGAGCTTTTGTTTTTGTTTTTGTAACATTCTGAATTTGTATTCTAAGATGCATCATGTCATCAATCACCTTTTCAAATTGACGCAGTTGGTATCAGCAGTGCAGAGTGCAGCGGCTGACACCACAGTTAGTAAGCACGGGTGCTCTGGTCCTTGGCAGTAATCGCAGACTGATACCCACTCGATTTAGAGCACGCTCAGGGACCTTCCCTCACCAGCAGTGAAAATCCTCGCTGCTGCAAAGCTCAGTCTGGAAGAAATAGGAGGTGAGATGGGGAGTGGGGGGTGGCAGGGAAAACCCCAGGTTGTATTATTACTCCACAAGAGAGTGGTGGCAAATGTCTAAGTGCCATAGACTGTTAGCAGTGGCCGCCTTCTTCCTACTCTCAGAATGCAAACCAGAAGTCATTGTATTCTGACTTCAGAGTTGAAAACTAAATAAAAATAGCATTTATTTTTGTATACCCCTGGGTTTATGCCTATTAATTACACAGGCCAACTCTGTGATTTCTAATATCACTTACAACATACAATTTAAAAAAGAAACCCTAGGAATACAAAATTATAGTGAAATTACTGAGTTGCTCTTAGTGTAGGATTTTTTTTCTGGGATAATTTATCCCTACAAGGAAAACTGAACAACTTTTTAGGGTAAAGAAGACTACACTAATACTGTTTATGCTTTTTAAACCAAAGTTAGATGTATATTGAAGTTCCTGTACTTGAATAAGTTTCTGTCTGGCAGCACCATAATAGTCTTACCTGTATTGTTCATTTCTGAGTAAATAAAAGACTTATGGATTTTTTTTCTAGACAAACCAACAAGACACTATAGAACCATTTATGACAATTAATTTTTCTTAAGGATAAACCACAAGTAACACCAGCTAAGAAATTCATTTTTAAACCTGATATTGGGATTGGGACATACAGAAAAAAAAGAGGAATTACTTTGTCATAGGGGAAATGCATGTTCTCTGCAGAAACAATTCTAATAATATGAAATATTTCTGATGTAGAGGAATCTATTTCCTGTTCAACGGTTATTATCATCTGTCTGTCAAATCTCACTATAAAACTGACATGGGATGATTTTAATAGACAAAAAACAAAAGAACTTTCTGTGCTGGAAAGATTGCTTAGTCAGTAAAATGATGCTTGATGTGCCAGACCAGAGTTCAAACCCCAGCACCGACCTAAGAAGCTTGACATGGTGGGTGCTATTATAATGCAAACTCTATCGCATGGGAGGCATCTGGGACTTACTATACAGCTAGTCTAGCATTATGGGCAAACCCTGGTCAATGCCTCAACAAACAAGGGTGATACAGTCTGAGAGACTACACCTAGGTAGGACTCTGGCTCCTACATGTATACACACATATGCTCATGCACACACACATACACACGCACACACACATATACACACACACACACACACCTATACATAAATACACAAGATTTACTTTGACAATAATGTGCAAAATTTTCTTGAGGGATGGCAAATATCATATTTAGGAGAAAAGAGAAGATACCCATGTGGGTGAGATGGAACCACATCCACTAACTAAGACTGGGTTCACCAGGGTTTTCTCACGTGTTTAGACAGAATATGTCATCCATGGCATTTTAGGAGTCATTCTTCAATGCTGCTCCTGTTAAAGTACTTATATACTCTACATAACTGGCCATAGTTAAGCTTAGCTGCATTTACTTATATTAAAATCATTCCAAAAACAATCTAGTGGCTGTGTTTTTCTTTTATAGTGTACCTAAGTGGATTTATACATATAGGCACATACTATGGCATGTACAAATTCCCTTTTGTAGATATGTTCCACTGCATAAAACTCTAGTGACTGAACAGAAAATCACAGATCCATATACAAAGCCCTGGGCTGTTACAGTGTAAAACAAAAGTTTGGCATTCAACAAAGCACTGCACAACACCAGGAGCATCTCGTTGTGCCCAGTAAACACAACCTAGCAACCCTTGTCCTACAAGGCCTGGCTCCCTTCTCTTACTCAAGGTGGGAGGAAAAGGACTCATCTTCTGCTGAGCCTCTCATAGTCCAAGTGTCTATGATGTATAGTTATTGGGATCTTTTGTAAAATAAAGGGTAACTAGAAAACACATTTCCAGGGAGACACCTGCTCCCACTAGTAGAAAGAGGGGATCCTGAATGAGTGTTTACAAATCAAAGTAGAGGTCTCCTGTGGGCAGTCATGTTTTCTTCTTCACATAAGGAAGAAAGGAAGGGAGGGCGGAGGGAGGGGGAGGGAGGGAAAGAGGGAGGGAGGGGAGTCTTTAATATAACTGTACTTTCAAACTCCATCTATTCTCAGCCATATACCGTTGTCCCTTATCAATAACTGCTGTGGGGTTTTTTATTATTTTTTATTTTTTATGTTTTTCTTACACCAAACCTTTCTATTCATTATGAGAAGAGGCAGACCACAGAGGGACCCTTACTCTGCCTTTGGCTGCATATTTTCTTGCTCACACCATGAGTTGTTCATCCTCTGTGGTCATGAAGGCCAGCCATTTTAATTCCAACCTGCTGTCATTAGAGGAATTCTTTGTGCCTCTCTCCTGTATTGGACTTCTGCTTTCTCATGCCCTACATGTTTCTCCTTCTTGGTTTGTTCCATCAGTTTGGAAGGTGTCTTAGTGTTTCTATTTCTGTGACAAAACACCACGACCAAAAGCAACTTGTTGAGAAAAGGGATTATTCTGCTTACATCTCTCAGGTGGAGAAAAGGGAGTATTCTGCTTACATCTCTCAGGTCACACTCGATTAATAAGGCAAGTCACACAGCCATACAGCCTCTCACAGCAGGAAGCTGGAGGCAGGAATTGAAGCAGAGGCCAAGGAGGAAACTGCTGTCTCTCTCCTCAAAGATTGCTCAGACTGCTTTCATATAGCACCAAGGACCAGCAGTCAAAGGGCTCTCTCACAGCAACCATTAATCAAGAAAACACCCACAAGCCAACCTGGTGGAAACATTTTCTCTCTTCCCAGATGACTCTAGTTTATGTCAAGTTGACACAAAACTGCACAGCACAGTGGATTACATCTGTCAGGAGTGCTCTGGGCGGTAAATCTTGCTTATTTAATAATATGTATATCCTATCTTTCTATCTGACTGGTAATTTGGATCTATATGGAATTTCACATAGAACTTTTCCCTTTAATTTTAAATGACTCATCCGTTCCCCTAGCTTACAGAGTGACTTCGATTTGCAGTGCTTTGTGTGTGAAGTGCTTATCCTTCCACCCAGAAGCTTTCATCAGATCTTTGTAACCTAGCTCTGAAGTTCTGCCCTCCAGGAGTCTATTTTCATTCATTGTTTATGTTTCCTGTGAGCCCATTCAATCTAAAAACTCATGGCCTTCGGTCTGGAGAAATGGCTTAAAAATTACCCTCATGATGATTTCCTATACTCAATTTTCTCCAGTCTTCTCTTTTTGAACTGCTATTATTGTGTATTAAATTTTTTTTCAGACCATTTCTCAAGCTCCTTATCTCCTCTAATCTATTTTTAAAATCTTTTTGTTCTACTTTATTCTTCTGTGTTTTCTGAATGGCTTCTCCACAGATTCCTCTTCTCAGTTCATGAGTATAGTATTTTCCTAAACTTTCTAGATATTCATGATGAGCTTTGGAAAATTTCTTTTCCGTCAGTGGTGTCTTTGCCCGCCTCATCATTTTGCTGTGTTTTATAGTTCTATCTTCTTCCATCGCTAAGGTCATTCATGGCTGAAGCACCTGAATATGTGTGTGAGGCTGGTCAACACTGAACTTCTCTAAGGTGATCTCCATAGGCTGTTTGCTCGGGGCAGTTACTTCACTCTGCCTCCCCTCTTAGGCTACACTGGTCCCCAAGGGAGAATCCTCTAATCATCCTCATGGATGATATAGCAGCCGACATGGTCATCTAAGTACTTAGTGTTCAACAAGTATTTAGCTTGCTTTCTATTGCTGTGATAAAGAATCGGGACCAAGAGATATTCAGGGAGAAAAGCGTTCATTTCAGCTTACTGCTGTAGTCCAGTATGAAGAGAAGTCCAAGCAGGAGCAAGAACTGAAGAAATACTTGTTACTGGCTTGAAATTTGTGGTTTGCTCAGCTTGCTTTCTTACACTACTGAACCATCTGCCTAGGGATGGCACTGCCCACAAAGGGCTGGCACCTCCCATAACAGTCATTAATCAAGAAAATGCCCCCATAGACTGCCCTCAAGCCAATCTGATAGAGGCATTTGCTTAATTGAGGTTTCTTCCTTCCAAATTACCTGAGTGTGTGTGTCAAGTTGACAAAAAACTAAACAGGACAAGCATGAACTCACCTAAGCCTGTTGTCTGATAAAATAAAAAGGTAGATTATTGAATTTGCTTTTAGAAAGCAACTACTAGTTTTAAATATTTTACATATTGATATAGGTGGGTACAAATTTAAAGTTATTTTTGTTAGAACATACTGCAAATACGTTTTTAATCTTGTTTAAAGTATTGTACCTATACAGCCCATTTAACAATGTAATACAAATTTCTAGTCCTTGAAAAATATTATTAAAAACTATTTAGAATAATAAAGAAGGTTAGTATTAGTCACCTATTACAATCAAACTTATAGTCATATTAGGTATGTTTTCAAGGTCAAACAGAGATATATTTTAGATAGACAGGTCATCTTCAAACACTTCAGAGATCTACAGAATATGACATTTAAGAAGTTTTAATAGCATACAGTTCTTTTTTATGACAGTGAGACATATCTGCTCCTAGCAGCATCAGTCTACATCTGAGAAGCTGGTGGGCATTGAAGAAATCCCACAGGGAATGTACTCTTTTATGCCCAAAGTAAGCCACTGGGCAAGGAAGTACTCTTGCCTCAACTGCTGACAGTATGCTGTCCAAATTGGACAAGCAGGACACAAACTAGAGGGACTGCCAAACCTTGCCAAGACAAAGAGAGGTAGTCCTTCAAAAATCATGCTTTATAGAAAAGTCTGCCAAATATTATAGACCTGTAGGCTAAAATGGATACCCCAAAGTTGCAGAGGAACTTTGTGTGACTGTCCAATCATCAAGCTGTTTCTGTCATTTCTCACATTTTTTTTTTAGAAGTTGCTTGCTTGCACTTCCTGCTTATTCAGTTAATATTGTTTCCTTCTCAGGAAGTTGAAGACTAGATAGTTACAGTTTTCTTGTTTATCAGACTCAGAAAAGAAGCTCACTAAAGAAGTATAAAGTATATAATGTTGAGAGACATTAAAAGATAATTTTGATAATGCAAATTAGATAAGAAAGTGAATAATGTACAACCTTGGACTCACCAAGATAGGATAGATATGGAGTATTTTCTCTGAAATTGTCAAATCAAATAGACTAGACATTATTGATGTAATTTTGCCTGTTTACATTTTATATATATATATATACATATATATTATATACATTATACATTATATACATTATATACATTATGCATTATATATATATAATTATTGTACTTATTCTATGTAGTTTTTCTTCTATGTTATAACCTTTTTGTTTTAGACCAAAAAAAAAGGTGGGAGGATGTGCTGATAATTTGTTTATGGTCTAACAAATAAAGTTTGCCTGAAGATCAAAATTTGGAGCTAGCCACACTAGTTAGCCATAGACACCAACAAATGGTGGCACACAACTTTAATCCCAGCACTCAGGAGGCAGAGGCAGGAGGATCCCTGTAAATTCAAGGCCACCCTGTACTACATGAGACTGATCCGGTCTAAAAGGGACACAGATATAGGCAGTAGTGGCTCACGCCTCTAATTCCAATACTAGGGAGATGGGAACAGGAATAATATGGCTGAGTAGAGAGAGGAATGTAAGATTGGAGGAGACAGGGACTCATGGCATTCAGTCTCATCTGAAGATTTGTAGGGACAGGATTGCCCCTTTGGTCTGAGGATTGAGGAGAGGTAAGAGGTCTCTCTTGTGGCTGTCTCCTTTACTTCTCTGACCTTTCAGCATTTACCCCAATATCTGACTCTGGGCTTTTATTATGAAGACCTATTAGAACTCATGCTACAGCTGTAATTGTTATTAGTATCATCTCCATCAGGGACTTGCTGACATGGATGTTCATGTCTGCCCCCTTCCTGATTTCCTTACTATGTTATAAAATCCTCTTGAAATTTCTTTTTAAATTATAATCATTGTTGTGTGACTTTTCCTTGGGAGACAAAAACAAACACCTATTCACCCCAGATAGGAAACCAATGTCAGACCAAACTAAGGATTACATGTAAGTCTAGCTTAATGGGCCTATGAGTGTCATGGAGTGTGTGGGCTAGTTTTATGTCAACTTGACATAAGCTAGAGTCATCCAAGAGGAGGGAAACTCAACTGAGAAAATTTCTTAAAAGATCCATCTGTAGATAAGCCTCTAAAGATATTTTCTTAATTAATGATTGATATATGAGGGCCCAGCCCATTAAGGGTGGGACCACCCCTGTATTTGTGGTTCAGGATTCTATTAGAAATCAGGCTGAACAAGCCATAAGCAAGCCAACAAGCAGAAATCTTTCATGGTCTCTGCTTGCTTCTAAGTCCCTGCCTCAAGTTTCTGCCCTGACTTTCCTTGATGAAGAAGTATGGTTGAGACATGGAAAATGAAATAAACCCTTTCTTCTCTAAGTTACTTTTGGTCATAGTGTTTCATCACAGCAACAGAAACCATACCTAAGGCATGGGTTAACTTACAGGAGCATAAGTGAGGGGTTCTTACTGAAGCATGAATGACTCAAGACATTGTAACACCAGACAAGCTATCCCAACATGAGCATCTCCTCAAGAGAGCATACTTGGAGCTCTTTGTACAACTTGCAGGCTACCCAGTGAGTCAGGGCTCCTCTCTCCAGCAATTGCTTACTGATTGTCTACTCCCATGATGAGTCTTTGTTAATGTCCTAAATTTCAGGAAATTCCTGAGACTTGTGAATTTTCTTTACTTCCTGTGTATTATTATCCTTAATGGCCATCTCTCTTTGGAAAAATGTTTCAGTTCAGAGGACTATACTATACAATAACTGTTAATTTTTAAAGTTAACATACAAATTATTGGGCTTTATAACAACACACAGACATTTATATGTGCATATGGATATATGTGCATTTATGTATGTATATATGTATTGGTATACTTGTCCCCATTCATTCCCCTCCCTTTGTAGTGCCTCCCCATCCACCTGTATATTAAATACTACTGCCTGGCTAGAGAATTCATTGACTCAATGCTCAGAAATGCTAAAGGATACATGCTATTATTTCTTTATTTGGATGAAAATGCCAAGTCTCATTGAGGCCCTAGACTCTCTTGCACAAAATGCTTCCTTTATACTAGGAACCAAGACAAACAGCCTACTACTCAAAAAGTTACTCTTTTCTGATTCCAATGCCCCCAAAATTGGAGCTAAGAAACTAGAATTAAGCTTGTGGTTGTAAAATTTAGCACATGAGTTCACAGTTTGGTTCACTTAAACCAAACACCCATTTCTTCTCAGGGTTCTTACTCAATAGTAGCCTTTTTGTCCTTAAAGAAATGAGATGAGGAAAGCAAGATGCAATATAAAAGCTAGCTGGGGTGCTTAGTAGTTCTCCTAAGTAAATGACTGTCCTTGAAGAGTCTGTGCTCTGATTCCTTGCCACAAACAAATGCTCATTTTCTTATGATTTGGTCTGTTCTGGAATTTTTCATTTACTCTGATTTTTCTTCTGTCCTTGGAATTTTCTATTACTGATTTCTAATTTTTTTTGTCTGTTATTTTCCAAACTATCTTTATCTAAGATTTCATTCTTATTTACATGAAACCTTAAGATCAAAGTATTTAATCAACTGATATTTAATAATAAGTCAACCTTTGAGGAGACTGAGCATGTGTGTGAGCATGCCTGTGCTTATGTGGGTGTGTGGGTATGCGTGGATGTATGATGGAAGAATAGGCAAATCCAGGAAGTAAAGCATGAGAAATATAAAAAGTCACCTTCATGAATATTCTATGACTGCCATATTTTCCCATGCACTACACTTTAAATATACATAAAATACAACATTTAAAAGTGGAAGATGTTTCCCTGATTAAATTTTCTACATCTGGTGCTTTGCCCTGACATTGCCATTGTTTGGGATGATTAGCTTTCCATGACGTACACATTCACAGTATCAGCATGTTACTGAATACAATGCCATTCTAATGCTATTAATATCATTAACAGGTACAATGCTGGATAGATTGGGGTTTGAACTTCTGCCTTTTAACTGCCAAATTTCCATTTTAAATGTAATCAGAACAGACATACCTTTGAAGCTATAAGTACATCAGTAATAGCTGACATTTATTGAGCATTCACTCCAAACCATGCAATGCATAAGGAACACACGTTATCATATTTCATCTCTTCAACTCTCTGTGAGGTGCTTATAACTATTCTGCATATTTCACAAATGGGAAAATTGGACCTCCGATTAACATTGTGCCCAAGGGCACACGGATAGAAAATCGTAGTTTCTAGGTCTCATTATTCTAGGGTCCATGTTCTGTTTTATTGTCCTCAATATTGGGTAAATGCCTTTAAAAATTAGTTCAAATAAATAAACAAATTCTAAAGTCTCTATAACTCAACAACCCTCTATATGGTTAGATGAAGCTTTCATGACAGAAACTATGGCAGTTCACACTAAACTATACCCTTTCAGCATCTATTTTATGCACTTGTCCACCACAAAAACCAAAAACATCCATGACAGAGTCAGAACCAGAACAATCATTAATTTTATAACCTCTTTCACAACTTGTGTATATTATCTGTGTCCACTTTACTTTTTATTTATTTGCAAGGTTTTTAATAATAGAGTTCATTTTAAATTTGTAATTAATAATTCTACTAAAAACTTAAAGTAATAATTAAATGAGTTCCCTGAGTGTTGTTTTGTTAAGAAAAGATGACCACACACACATGAGAAATATAGAAGTCAATCCCAGGCATGGTGGCTCACACTGTCAGCCCAGTACTTGGTAGTGAGGCAGGAGGATTGCCATGAATTTTATGCCAGCCTGGAGTTCCAGCCCAGTGAGACTTTGTGTCATAAAACAATAATGGAGGGAGGGAGGAAAGAAGAGAGGGAGGGAGGAAAGGAGGGAGGGAGGGAGGGCTGATCAGCGCACTGCAACCCTGTAGCATTATTAACAGTAAAACTTAGTAGCCTTAGAATCACTTCTTTGGGGTGTTAAGAGAAAGAGAAGGGGAGAAGGGGAGGGGAGATGAGGACATGAGGGAGCAGGAAGATGGAGTAGGAGAAAGAATAAAGGAGAGCAAAAAGGTGATATCATAATAGAAGAAGCCATTATTGGTCTAAAGAGATCTGGCACTAGGGAAATGTCCAGAGACCTATAAGAATGACCCCGACTAACAATCTAAGCAATAGTTGAGAGGCTACCTTAAATGCCCTTCCCCTATAATGAGATTGATAACTATCTTATATGCCATCCTTGAGCCTTCATCTAATAGCTTATGGGAGCAGAAGCAGACACCCAAAGCCACACACTGAGCTGAACTCCTGGAATCCAATTGCAGAGAGAGAGGAGTGATGAGCAAAGGGGTCAAGACCAGACTGGAGAAACCCACAGAGACAGCTGACCTGAACAAGGGGGAGCTCATGAACCCCAGTCTGATAGCTGGGAAACCAGCGTAGGACTGACCCAGACCCCCTGAACATGGGTCTCAGTTAAGAGGCCTGGGCAATCTATGGGGTCTCTGGTAATGGATCAGTATTTCAGTATTTATCCCTAGTGTATGAATGGACTTTGGGAGCCCATTCCACATAGAGGGATATTCTTTTCAGCCTAGACACATGCCGAAGGGTCTTGGCCCTGCTCCAAATAATGTGACAGACTTTGAAGATCCCCCATAGAAGGCCTCCCTCTCCCTGGGGAGCAGGAAGGGGATGCGATAGGGGGTTAGTGGGGGGGGCAGTGGAGGATGGGAGGGAGAGGGTTGACATGTCAAACAAGTTTGCTTCTAATTTAAATTTTAAAAACGAAAACAAAAAAGAATCACGTTTTCAATCAAGAATGTGTTAAAAGCACTGGAGAAATGACTCAGTGGTCAAGAGTATTTGCTGGTCTTGCAGAGACCAGAGTTTGGTTCCCAGCACCCTTATTTGGAAGTTCACAACTGCCTGCTACTCCCAGTCCAGGACCTCTGTGGGAACCCACATACAAGTGCCATATGCTCCCAGACATATGCACACATACACACACATAAACAAACAAAAATAAAACATAGCAAGTTGCCCCCCAAACCATCTTAAAATAATTAATAATCTTTTTTTTTCCCCTCACCATTGCTGTGAATGAAGAACTCAGAACTGACTTGGCTGGGTCATTGTGTGCCTGGACCTCTAATGAGCAACAGCCTGTCAATCAAGACAACAGTTACCTGAAGCTTAGCCAGGACTGGGAATGTACCTCAAGACAGCTCAGTCATGTGACTGTCAATTAGTGCAGGCTGTTTTTAAGAAATCTCTGCCCCCTTCTACAAGGCCTGCTATAGAATGGCTGAATGTTGTCAAGGCTTTCCCCAAAGAACATTACACAAGACACCAAGTTGGAAACTGCAACACTTTTCACAGTCTATTTAAAACCACTCTGCCCAGTCACCTCCAGCATATCCTCCTTGTCACACAGTTTCATGATAACTCACTGGACAGGGAGTCTCAACTAGCTGTGACTATTAGGAAGGAAGAGTCACCAAGGGCCAATCCTGAATCCCTTTACCAAAAAGGAAAAGGTCTCTCTGTCTGATGATTGTCTGCAAAGCCTCAATGTGTAGGGGACAAGAACCTCCCCCAGGGTGATTCCCAGGTCACAGCAGTGGCAGATCAGCTTTCCAAGGAGATGGAGTCCACCGTACATAGGATTGTTGCTTGCTCAGGGTGAGAATAGTGCTAATCCAGAAAATAAAAGGAGGAGGGCAGGGAGGGGAGATTACTCCACAAGAAAAAAAAGGTTAGGGGGGAAGAAGAAAAGGAAGCCAGAGGAAACCATAGCAAAGCTCTGAAGTGGTTAATGGAGTTTTAGTAAATGTGAGTTGTTTTAATGGATGGCATCAGCTGATTTCCCTGTATGTCCATCATGCCTTTTGTTAACACTCATGATCTGGAATTTAATTTATTCTCTGACATGTAAAAAGTGCTAAAGGATATTACAAAGTGACTATCAGCTAAAGCAGAGACAGTGATGGGGGATGACCTTCTGGATGCTGTGAAGACATGTTTTTCTTACTGGCTGATGAATACAGCTGTTTTGACCAATGGACAGGAAGGATGTAGCCAGGCAGGAAGTATAGGTGGGTCTACCAGACTAGGGGAATTCTGGGATGAGAAACACAGACAGGAATCTTCAGAGAGACGCCATGTAGTTGCTGAGGAAGAAAGAGACTTGGGCTTCACGGGTAAGCCAAGGTCATGTAGAGATACATAGAACAGAAATGGGTTAATAATTAAAATAGACCTAGCCAACAAGAAGTCTTAGCCATTGGCCAAACAATTTATAATTAATACAAGCCCCTGTGTGTTTATTTGAGACTAAATGGCTGCAGGACCAAGCAGAACAGAAACTTCTGTCTACAAGACAGCCTGTGGAGGTTCTGCCGCACTCGGAGAACACAGTTCTCTCATCTTCCCTCTAGCACTAGAAAGTGCCTTTCTCAGAGAAGCTAACTCATGGGTGATGTTAAGAGAAAAATAATTGAGTTAACTTCATGGTGTAATCACAAAAGCTCCAAGGAAGGATTAAAGGAAAAATCACATCATAGGATTCTTGAATGGTGATTTTCAAGCTCATGGAGTCCATGCAGCAATTAGCTAACAAGATATAAGCAGACATTCATTTCTCCATGCCCACCCTATTGTCTTCCTCTCTCCACTAAGCCAAAAGTAGAATCACCACTAACCTCTACTCTGACAGGGGCTGGATTAGGTGGTCTTAAGTTGCCATCAGCTTAGCATCCTCATACTTCCTAAGTAACAGTGATTTAAATATGTGATGCCTGCTGACGATGATGAAACAGATCCAGAGCACAATGATAATTTGCCATCCTGGAGATGGAATGCACATTTTGTTTTGTTTTGTTTCATTTGCACATCTTGACTTAAAAATGAAGACTTTTCTGAAGCAGCCTCTGAGTAGGCACAGAACACAACAGACACTGAATTCTCAGCACAAAGG
The DNA here is from genome assembly GCF_943737965.1 of Phodopus roborovskii. Lineage (NCBI taxonomy): Eukaryota > Metazoa > Chordata > Mammalia > Rodentia > Cricetidae > Phodopus > Phodopus roborovskii. The sequence continues at coordinate 17,367,342 of NW_026126549.1, read as the reverse complement.
AGATTTATTACCCAAAGAACAAGTTGAGAGGAGGGGAGGCATGGGGTAGGGATTCTGCCTCCAGACCAGGCAAAGATTGCAACAGGTGTGTCAGCAGAAGTGGGTTTTTAAGGAGAAAAGGGAAGTGTCTATTAGGATGACATGTTAAGTCCTGATTGGACAGGTTAGCCAGTATAGCCAAATAATAAATTTTGATTGTTGGACCTTGATGTTTTGATAGTTGGATCATGGGGTTTTAGTGAGGTATAAGGAAGTAGTCAGATAAGGCAATAGACCTTGGGGGGTTAGCTTTAATAATGTAATCTTAGCAAAGGGGGGAGAAGTCCTGCCAGCATCATGTTTACAATGTTTATGACTGCTAGAGAGTCCTTCATTTTCTTTTATTAGTGTCTGCCTTGCTTCATGCTTTTCTCACTATTTGTGCTTCCTAGAACATCCAGAATCTATTGTCAGCTGAGCTTTCAGTCCTTAAAAATAAATGTTCAACTATTTCGCTCTGTGTTTGAAAACCACAGGTGAAGTCCCATCCCTCATCACAGCATCATTGGCAAAGAATCTGTATGTCATACCCATGTCTATTTACCACTAGTTAGGTGAAGAACCTCAGCAAATTCTCAAGATTGATTTTGTGTCTTCTCATTAACCAGCCAGCCATTACAAACTGAAATTACACACATCACTCTGTAGCCTAGTAAAATTGGTGTGGAAATGACAAGACGACAAGACGTCTCCTGCAATCGGTTTGGGAAAAAAAGTTTGGCATTCGCTACATGGTCCCCATTTTCTCCACTATCCTGTGTTTTCATCTAAGACTTGTGCCAGGGAAGGAACAACTGTTGTTAGACAGTCACTCGGGAGATTTGGCCACCAGAGGTCTTTAAAGTCAAGAATGAAATTTATGGTTAGCCCTTGCTTAATTCTTCAAAGGCGCCATTTTAATTATCACCCATCAACCAATACTCATTTTCCTTTTTCTTTTTACACAATGCTTAATTGTCAAAAGATAATTCAATAAAATAACCACCAAGGAATTTTAACTCAAAGAGGCCAATAACAGCACTTTGATAAGCCTTCTTTTTTTGTAATATTAACATTCTCCTAGAGAGCTGATGTAAGCAGTGCATAGCAGAGAGGAGCACAAACTATGGCCGCCTCGCCTGGTTATCAACACAGTCATCAGAACATAAAGCAAAGACCATCACCATGGCAAAAAGCCCTGTGAGCAGGATGGTCTCCAGTGAATGCACTTCCATATCTCATGTACAGGGACGCCCTTTACCATGGCCAGGGAGACAGAAGAAACTGCAAGAGTCATGGTTCCCCTCCCTTGATTCAGATCTCTTCAGAGAAAAGAGTGGTCGCTTCTCCAGAACAGAATGGCTTGACCATTAGAGCTTTCCTTTGTTAGGAAAACTATGATTTCCAATCATAACATTGGGAACAAATTGTTTAGTCAGCGTATGTTCTGATTTCCAGTTATTTCACATTTGAGGCTTTTCCTCCCAATACTAGCAAGGAGGCTTCCAGAATGTTAGATATAACATCCACCAAGGCACTATTAATAGTCATGAACATTTACATAACTAATAATATTCTTTTAATGTAGACCAAGAATGTTAGAAGACAAGAAACACAGGCAAATCTAAAATCATGCTAAGAGAACTTAATGACTTTTACTAACTGTCTAAAATATGGCATGAAACACTTGAGACTTGAGGTTGATAAAACATGCTTAGATAGATATATTAATTTTAAAAACATTCTCAACAATCAAAAAGCACAAGCTACACAGATCACACTCTTATCCAATGATGCAACAACTACGTGAGACAGTTTCTACTTTGTCTGTGAACACAGAGCTTTGAAAAGCCCTTTTCTCAGTGACATAAAGAAATAGAGAAAGATGGGGGCAGAGGGACTAATGCTCCAAAAACAGGGATGTGTTCTGGTGATTGAGCAGAAAAACAGATCAAGGAGTAGAGGCCCAGGGCAAGCACAAGTGCATGCCACAGATGAGTGTTCACTGAACATGGCCTTTTAAGTCAGTCAGGGAGAATTTATGCTCCTCAGCAGCTGTCCATCTGAAGAAGGAAGTACAACTGTAGTTCCTTTTATACTATATGTAGAAATTGATATAGATTGAAGTTCTATGCCTAACTACAGTAACATTAAGAGGAAACTCAGGAGGCATGTTTTATAGTGTCATAAAGAAGACTCTTTTTAAAGGAAAATTCTAAATCCTTGAAATTACAAAGAAAAACAGACTTGACCATGTAAAACTATGACTTTGACAGGAAATATTACAGACTAGGAAAATCTACTTTGTAGTATGCAATGGTGAGTAGGTTACTACTCATGCCATGCAAAGAGTCTATAAATAAATAATTACCTCTGGTGAGAGCCTGAATATTCAACCTAAATGATCAAACCACAAATAAAAATAGAACCCTGACCCATAACGCACAACAACAAGCCTAAGAAGCCAGCCAAGCCTCTGTATCTCTCCTATCAAAACAGTCATAACTTGATTAGCAGCTCATAGCTGCCCCAGTTCGAAACTAACCAGAACAAACCACTAATGGGTGACATAAGATGTCCTAGTTCCAGTGAGGCTACCCACAATTTCTGCATATCAACAATCTCAATGAGACACATCAAAGGATTCCCATTTTTCCCCACTGAAAATCTTTTTGGCCTGCATCAGCCTGTTTGGCAAAAGTGGTTATATTAGGTACCCAGCCCCTCACTACAGCAAGTTCTGGATAAATAGACTTACTTATTCTCAGTTAAGCAGCCTATGCTTGTTTCTACAATATTAAATCCATTCAGAAAGCAAGGATTTGAGTTCCTTATGGCACACACTAAATAGGACAGGGATGGAAGACAGTAATGACAGATATCAATATATATGTATTGTTTTAAGAAGGGCCTGGGACTTTGTGTTGTGTTCTGCTGGACTTGCTACCATTAACACTGATATTACAGTTCTAATGATAATTGTGGATCCTCTCAAATATAGCCTGCATCTGTCTATATGGTTTCACTATAACTAAGCAGTAACTCTATAAACTATGGTTCCTTTTGACTGATAATTAAGCAGGTCCAAAGCCAAGGAGAAACCTCTGATAATTATCTTTTTACTGGGGAATCCTGAAGTGGTACAAGACACAACATAGCAAACAATAGAACACATATGGTTGGTTGTCCTCTCTCCCTCCCTCCCTAGATCTCTCCAGATGACCTCATTTAACTTTAATTCTACTCAATTTTCAAAGTCTTCCTTTTCTACCTTTTAGATACAGAATAGGAACTACATTTAAACATACACACCTCTGGGGACAGCCTAAACTACTCTAACTTATAATATAACCCAATACTATAGTGTTTAGGAAATTGGCACAACCCCTCTCCCCCCCCTCTGATTCAATAGCTTGATGCATACAGTTCTTTGACATTTCACAGTCTAAGGCAAGTCATAGGCTGGAGTAATCAGTGCCTGTTTTTAAAAACAGGAAGCTAATGAGCAAGAGGTACAAGATGGTTTTACTTTTGTGTTCCCAAATGTGCCAGACTACAGCCCCCACTGACAGAGAAGAACCACAATTATCTACAAACACCTGAAAGACCTTCCCTCAAAAGCCAGGGAGTGAAGATGGGCAGCAGGGTCAGCACCATGGGAGGCACCTTATAGAACTACACATTTGGAGAATGTGGCATACCGATCATATGAGGGTCAGTGCTAGTGCAGCTAATGCTCAGATGCTGGCCTGTTTCAGTTACCAGCATTTGCAAAGACTAACCAAGGTATAAAGAGGCACAATTCACCGTTGTTTATCAGAGAAAGCAAAAAATGCTGAAGTGTGTTGTCAGTGGATTATAGTTCTGACCTCACTATGAATCTTTGCTTCCAAAATGGCCCCATTTAGAAGTAATGTGTGTTAAAAGAAGACTGGAACTTGGACAAAGAGTAGCAGTAAAACTTCCCTAGATGAGGGTCCCACTGACCAAGAGGAGGGGGTAGCCTGTGTTTATATTTAGGAGTTACCTTTTTAATATTTTCCTCTAAGTAAGATATATATATATATATATATATATATATATATATATATATATATATAATATTATTCAAATGGTTGAATTAGTGGCAGCTGGGAATGTAGGTCAGTTGGTAGAAAGCTTCCCTAGTAGGGACAAAAGCTCTAGGTCCATCCTCTGAACCTCATAAACCAGGCACAGTGGCACACAACTGTTAAACCTGTCTTAAGGAGGTATGGCAGGAGGATGATCATCAGTCCAAGGTGATCCCCATCACTGGCGCCACTCAGACCTCAAGGCCAGTCTAGGCTACATGCGATCATGCCCCACAAACAATCAGAGAGGAAGAATTAAACCCTGCACAGGCAGAGTACTGTGAGATCAACACTGGCATTTTTGTATGATCTTTGTTTCACTTTTATGTCTACATTTTTTTTCTTTCTCTCATGCAAAAATGTTATCATCTTCACAACTTTCTTTATCCATGCACACAATGTCACGCCCCCCCCGGAAATCCAATATTATACATCAAAATGTGTTAAAATCTCCTAGATAAAATTTGAATGCCTCAGTCACCATTTCAGCCTAATGCCTCCAAGCAAATGTACTTGGTTCAGATGATTTGTTGAGTAGCCATGTTAATGCTGCATTCCAATTTCAGAAAGTCGCCTCAGAGGCTAGTAACAGAAGTTACCAAGAAATAACAAAGACATCAATCTGAGGAAGGAAGACTCGAAGTAATTTTCTTCCCCTAGAATGAACGTCCTATAGACACTCAGTACATTTCAGGTGTAATTTATGAAGGTGTTTCCCACACTAGGACACAGTAAGTTGATGATTAATATCCAAATAGCAGAAATATTGAAAAAATAGATTACCAAGTAACCTTCTAGAGGCTCTTGAATTGAAAGCAACTTAGAGAAGTTATAGAATCTTACTGTAAAGCCAGGGAGAGTTGAATTATTCTTTTAAATGTAGATACAACTGAAAAAAATTAATGAATTAATTATAGTAATTTGTAAGTCGTGACTCTTAGTTTCCATATATAACTAAAGGCTATGTCTTAAAAGTGATATTGGGATACTTTCAAACTGAAAGTATATTAATGGGAGTCTGGAATAGTTCTTTAACTGAAAAATATTTCAGATTTACTTTAATTAGTTCATGCTAATGGCCAAAATAAAAAATAAAAAAGACTGACTTCTCTAAGATCAGCATTAATATTTTATTATTGTTCTTTGTCCCTTTCTTTTCCTAAACTAGAGCTCAAACCCAGGGCCTCATGCAAGCTTTATACCACTGAGGGAGTCTCTAACCCAAACTCTAGCTATTACAATCTTTTTTCCTGGCCCAAAGGCTAGATTTTCTATTTAACTTGCATCTTGAACCTTTTGAGATCCCATGCTTTCCCAAAAGAAACAGACTTTCTCTGGGTCAGATCCAAGGATTGTGTGTGACCTCTTCAATTGTTTAGCTTCCTCACAAATATCTTTCAAAGAAAGGAGAAATATTAACCTCTGAGTGTTGAAGCAGTAATCTTGCTGATCATTTGACAAAGCAGTATGATATTTCAGACTGCAAATTCCTGCTTCCACTCAACTGGTAAATTAAGAAGATATTTGTTGCTGGACTTGTCTACTGCCAAATCCAAGCACTCAGTGCCTACCCTTTAGTACTTTAGAATGTGACTAGATTTAGAAATAAGGTCTTGATCCTTTTATTACATTAAAATTGGGTCTTTACAGTAGACTTAGACTTAGCCAATTCATGATGGATAACACAGAGGGAAATTTGTGTGAACATAGAGATAGGAGACAAGCATCTGCCACTCAAGAAGACAGGCTTCAGGTGAAAGGGACTCTGCTGACATTCTGATCTGGAACCTTCTCATGAAGTTAAGGTTTCAATGAAAAGCTATTGATAGTCTTATGGTTTTAACATCATTTGTTTGGCCATCACTTACTGGCTAGTTCCCTAAATCCATTCTCAAAGTCCCCTTCCTTCTTTCTAATCTCCACCAGGAGGTCTACATTTTATCTCAAGAAAAAAAATTTTTTTAACTTTCTGACTTTCTTTAGTATATATGGGGTCGGGCAGACTGTCTCACCCAGGCATCCTGCAAAGTAGGCAGGTCACCTTAGGAGGCAACCTTTACCTGCTCAAAAATTTGTCTCACATTAGCAGTCAGGACTCTGGCCTCACCCCAAATTGTTATTTTCCTTATTCATAAGTTTAAGGCATTATCTCAAATCTAATATAGTCAGACTTGGAAGCCTCATATTTTCCCTCAGAACTCCATCTTCTCAGTAAGCAGCAACTCCAACAATCTCCTTGCCAAGACCAAAATATATATATATATATATATATATATATATATATAATTTTTATTTTACATATCAACCCCAGTTCCCTCTCCCTCCCTCCCTCTTTCCCACCCTCTCATGACCCCCGACACCCCCACACACTCCACATGTATGGTGATACCCTCCAGGAGGAGTCATCTAAATATGTCAAGTCATTTGAGTAGGAACTAGGCCTTCTCTCTGGGGGATGTGCTCCCGAAGTCCTTTTGTGCACCAGGAATATATCCTGGCTCCACTGTCCAAGGTCCCTTAGACTGCCCAGGCCTTCTAACTGAGACCCATGATCAGGGGGCCTGAGTCGGTCCAGCTATCAGTCTGGGGGGAGGCATTAGCTCCTCCTTGTTCAGGTCAGCTGTCTCTATGTTTTTCTGCCACCTGGTCTTGTCCTCCCTCTCTGCATCTGAATTCCAGTTCGACTCTGTTTAGTTGTGGGTGTTTGCATCTGTTTCCATCAGCTACTAGATGAGGGCTCCATGATGGTGGATAAGTTAGTCGTTGCTCTCATTATCAGGAAAGGGCATTTATGGTAGCCTTTCTACTGTTGCTCAAACTGTTAGTTGGGGTCATTCTTGTAGGTCCAAAATTCTTAAGGATTTGTTTGTTTTTATTTGTGTCATGTGATCCTTTAATTACCAGCACCTGCAAGATCCACCTTCAAAACAAACCCAGGAACATGTGGCAGTTTGACTAAGAATGGCTCCCAAAGATTCATATATTTGAATGCTTAGTCATCAGGGGGTGGCACTTTTTGAGAAGGTTTAGAATATGTGCTCTTGGTGGAGTAGGTGTGGCCCTGGAAGAAGTGTGTCACTGGGGATGGACTTGAAGCGTCAAAAGCCCATATGGGCCCATTGATTCTCTCTCTCTGTGTCTCTCTGTCTCTCTGGATCATGATGCATCTGTCAGCTACTGCTCTAGCTCCATGCATACTGCCATGCATGGACTAAACCTCCAAAACTAATCAAATGCTTTCATTTAGGAGTTGTCTTGGTCATGTGTCTCCTCACAGCAATAGAAAGGTGACTAAGACAGTACACAAACTCCAGGGTTCATAGAATTGAGTAGAAAGCTTGGGAATGGGACAGGTTTGCATAACAATCTAGTATATAACAAAAATATTATCTTAAGCTCTTAATCATGTTAGGGGACCTGGATGGATAGTCATTTGGCAAATTAATCAATTAAAAATTACAAAGTTATACATGAGTGTGAACTTCAAATGGTTTCAATTCTAAATGAGAAAAGGGTAAAGAAATGAGCTAGAAAATATGGGTATTTCTTCAACCTCAGAGTGGCAAGGGGCTTTCTAACTGTGCCTGTAAATCCAGAGCAATAAGAAAATTTATAAATGTGGCTACATGAAAATAAATCCTTTTTAATGTGTTTTGGGAAATTATTTTCTGGTCCTTTCTATTTTGTGTTTTGTATGCTCCTTGTACCTTGATAGCCATCTGTTTCCTTCTATTGGGGAAGTTGTCTACAATTTAAAACAAAATACATTCTCTTTGCCTTTGACCTGGGTTCCTTATCCTTCCTCTATACCTGTTATTTGTCTCAGGTTTCTTGAATATTTTGTTCCTAGGTTTTTTATTTGTTGGTTGGTTTTTTTTTTTTTTTAGATTGAACATTTTCTTTGACTAAGATATCAATTTCTTCTGTCTTGACTTCAGGACCTGGAATTCTGTCTTCTATATTTCTCAATCTGTTGGTGAAGCTTACCTTTGAGGTTTTTATTTGACAACCTGAGTTTTCTATGTATACTTTTATTTCAGAGTGGGTTTTCTTTAGTGATTCTGTTTCTTTGTTGAATTCTACTTTTATGTCTTTATCTGTTTTTATTGTTTCAGTCAATTGTTTTTTTCACTCTCTTCATTAAGGCACTTGTTCATATCCTCTTTAAGGTCTTTGAACATATTCATAATTGCTATTTTTGAAGTCTTTGTCTTGTTTGGCTAAATTGTTTTTCTCAGGGCAACCAGGGTTGCTGGTTTCTGGAAGAGGCATACTGTCTTGATCATTCATATTTGTGTTTTTCAGTGGGATCTCTTGGTGTGGATAACTGATCTCACCTTTTTTCTGTTCTTTGGTTATTATTGCCCACTCTGAGTTCTAATCAAGTGTGGCTGTGGAGACTCTGAGTCTCAGCAGTGTGGCAGTGTGGGTCCCTTATAGAGAGATCTTTGTGACAGTGAGAATCAACAAAGGAATGGAATGATCTAGAAGGAATGACTGAAAGGAGCAAAAGAAAAGAACTGTGTTGTGGGGTTACACTGAACCCTAGCTCTGTACTGAGAGATAAGTTGAAATAAATCTTTTTCCTTGGAAAAGAAATTATGAATAAAATCAAAAGAGAAATGATAATATTTGCAGCATATATTTATCTATACAGTGAGTACATATAGTATACAATGGACTTTGTTCCAATTGTAAAGGACAAATGCCACTGAAAACAAGGCAAAAAAACATGAATGGGGTATTAACAAAAAAAGGGTATAAAAGTATACCTTAAACATGCGAAAGGCAGACCACCTCAGAACAACTTAGTACAAACAAGAAGACTATTGCCATAACATTCCCCATGGTTCAGATTATTGAAATTTCAAAAGTCTGACCTGACACCTGCTTGGTAAGGAAGAGAGAACCCTAACATGCTCAGGCTTTCCTGAAAGCACTTTCTGCTTGAAGGGTGATTTGTCCACACCTAACAAAGTACCACATAAATCTACTCTTGATATAGCATTCCCTTCCTAGGAAGCTTCCATCAACCGACATAAGAATACATGTGCAGAGGGTACCCCCTGCACCATTTCTAGCACTATATATCTCCATGCACAATGAAACACTATATTGTGAAATGTTTGATAGTATTGTGACTCTCTTAGACTGTGTTAGTAAAGTTAACCCTGAACCAGGGCTAGCTGATCAGAAATAGCCATAGAGAAGCCAGGAATATGAACAGAGAAGATGCACAGGAAGGAGGAGGGAGGGACTTGGACTTTCCTATCTCTTTCTTCAATCTAGGAAGTGTAGAGAGAAAGTTGGCCGGTCACTCCTTCACTGTTTCTTTGATCTATCAGTTTTTCACCCAGGTATTTGACCCCAAGTTTTTATTGATAATAAAATGATTTAGATAAATGCTTCACAACTAAATAGTGAGCTCACTCTGCATGGATTGGGGAGTTAGAGGAGATAGTATTTAGTGGGGGAGAGGGAAAAATACAAAATATTTTTTAGTGTCCAAATTTGCACAATGAAGAGAAAAATAAGAAAAATCTGTGTCTGTATTCTTATCATCACAAAACAATCAAACAAAATCTTACTCCCAAGAGCAGAGAATTCAGAAAATGGAGTAGTCCAACAATGGTAGAGTTGGGAGAGATACAGGAGTTCAACCTTCTTCAGCATATGTTCTTTTGTCTGTTCTTGACTGTGGGAAGTATAATAATAATAGCTTAATACTCAAGATTAAACATTAAACTCATTAAGATAAGAGAGAAAGTCTGGAACAGGGGTAAACAGAAACAGATGAGCATAACTGTTGTCAAATGAACACAAAGGGAAAGGGAAAAGGAGGGGAGGGCAGGGATAGAGTGAAGGGAAGAGGGAGAGGCGTAGGAAAGGGGAAGGGAGAAGAACAGCAAGAAGCAGAAACACACAGTGCACAGACAAACTCAGTCTTCAGTAAATAGTAGTCTAAATGATAAATTTACCCCAGCATATCCCCCAAGTCCCGCCACATCTTCTCACTCTTGTGGCCTCCTCTGGTGGTACTGCATTCTTGGCTCCACCTCATAGCCCCGCCTACTGCTTCTGATCTGGGCCAATCAGCTCCCACCTCAAGGCTCAAAGGTCACCCTGAGAGGCTTCATCGGTCCAGCACATCCCTTATTGCTCATATCAAAACAACTCTGAGATATACCATCTTAATTCTGTCAGAATGGCTAAAATCAAAAACACCAAAGACAGTTAGTGCTGGAGAGGATGTGGAGAAGGGGCAACATTCCTTCACTGCTGGTGGGAGTGCAAACTTGTAAAGCCACTTGGGAAATCAGTATTGCAGTTCCTCAGTAAAATCAATCTACCTCAATTCCACTCTTAGGCATATAACCAAAAGATGCACATTCATACAACAAGTTGAACATCTGTTCAACTATGTTCATAGCAGCATTATTTGTAATAGCCAGAAACTGGAAGCAACCTAGATGCCCCTCAACCGAAGAATGGATAGAGAAAATGTGGCACATCTACACAATGGAATACTACTCAAAAGGGAAAATAAAACCAAAACAATGTAATCTTGAAATTCACGGGCAAATGGATGGAACTGGAAGAAACCATCCTGAGTGAGGTAACCCAGTCACAAAATGACAAACATTGTATGTACCCATTCATATATGGATTTTAGACATAGAGCAAAGGATAACCAACCTACAATCCACACCACCAGAGAATCTAGGAAGCAAGGAGGACCCTAAGAGAGACATACATGGTCCCCCGAGAAGGGGAAAGGGACAAGATCTCCCAAGCAAATTGGGAGCATGGGGACAGGGGAGAGGGAGTTAGGAGAAAGAAAAAGGGAGAAGAGGAGGGGAGAGGAGGACATGAGGGAGTCAGGGGAAGAATGGAGGAGAACAAGAAAAGAGATCCATAATAGAGGGAGCCATTATAGGTTTAAAAAGAAATATGGCACTAGGGAAATGTCCAGAGATCCATAAGGATGAACCCAACGATCTAAGCAATAATGGAGAGGCTACCTTTCACACCCTTCTCCAATAAAGAGATTGATAACTACCTTATAAGCCATCCTAGAGCTGATGGAAGCAGAAGCAGACACCCACAGCTCAACACTGAGCCGAACTCCTGGAATCCAATTGTAGAGAGGGAGGAGTGATGAGAAAAGGGGTAAAGCCCAGGAAGGAGAAACCCACAGAAACTGCTGACCTGAACAAGGGGGAGATAATGGACTCCAGTCTGACAGCTGGAAAACCAACATAGGACTGACCCAGACCCCCTAAACATGGGTGTCAGTTAGGAGGACTGGGCAGTCTATGGGGCCTCTGGTAGTGGATCAGTATTTATCCCTAGTGTACAAATGGACTTTGGGAGCCTGTTCCACATAGAAGGATACTCTTTCAGCCTAGACACATGGGGAGGGCCTAGGCCCTGCTCCAAATGTGACAGACTTTGAAGATCCCCCATGGAAGGCCTTACCCTCCCTGGGGAGCAGAAAGGGGATGAGATTGGGGTTTAATGGGGCAGGGGAGGAGGGAAAGGAGGGGGAACTGGGATTGACATGTAAAACAAGACTGTAATATAAATAACAAAAAATGAGAAAAAAAGACTCACAAAATAGAAAATGTTAGGGAGTAGTTAGGCGACACAGAGAACGGATCCACGTGGTGATCCAGAATATAAAAGAAACAATAAAATGAGGATAAATATATAAGTAAAAAGAAACTGAGTGGACCCATAGTTAGAGGTACCCTGGGCCTGCACCATGTGTCTAAGGAACTACTACCATTTTCCTGCTTCAGCTCCTCACTTAAAGGGCAATTCCAAGTCTCATTCTGGAGCTTTTCCTGTCCAAGGACATGAAGGTCATCCACTTAGCATGCTGCTCCATTTAGTGAAATGCATTTAGAAGCAGTAACTAAAGCAGTATAAAAGTGAAGATGAATTGAAGTTATTTATATTCAGGAAAAATGTGTTGAGGAATGAGGTAAGAAAAATGTGTGTTCGAAGAAGGAATGCTTTATACATGGTTAAGGAATGCCCATGGGCATAAACCATCAACCAACATGACTCACTTCTTCCAAATGGCTGGGCCAGGCTGTGGGGTAGATGCAGGATGCCTAGGATACTCCCAAAACACAGGCACCAAAGTGGTAGGGATAAGTCAAGTTCTCAAACCTTCCTAGTGCTGCAACACTTAATACAGTTCCTGGTGTTGTGGTGACACCCAACTAAAAAATTATTTTGTTGCTACTTCATAACTGTGATTTTGCTACTGTTATGAATTGTAATGTAAACATTTGATTTGCAACCCCAGCGGGATCATGACCCACAGATTGAGAGCCACTGCTCTACACTGTGTTATTGAGATGTGGCTACAAAGTGGTAACCAATGGGAAGGCGTGAGTGTAATTAGATCATTGTGCCTGTTTTTATAATTTAGTCTTGTTTTACATTTGGATTATAATGTTAAGAATCATCTTGATCCTGTCTGGGCTTAGGTACCTATAGCTGACTCTCAGCACATCTGCAGATATCAACTCCATCTTCCATTGCTGAAAATTTTACCTCTCCCACTAATATCTTTGCCTCTCACTCAAGCACCAAAATAAAAACTCTTCAGCCCTTGAAGCTTCATTTTCCTCCTGGTCACAAAGGACATGGAAAAGGTATAGACATTAGACATCTTTGAACACATGCATTTAGCTTGCATTGATACCCTCCATGTAAACCTATGTGTGTCCTTGATGATGTAAATCTCTGTGTGCCTCATCTAGGGATTGGGGGTAGGGATGGGGAAGGTGGAGGGTAGGTGGTGAGGAGCATAGCAAGGAGAAGCAATGCAGCAGACACAAGGGAAGTTCATTCACAAGGGAGAGGTGAGCCATCTCAGCATCTTTTAGAAAATCTGATTCCTACTGATAAAATGAATTATCAAACATTGTTACTCTAAAAGGCATGGTAAAGTCGCCAACATTAAGTTTCACAGAAACTTGAGCTATTCTTCATGGTCCAATGACTTAACTTATAATCATTTTATAATTGAATATGTTCAAGCAATTAATTTGGGTTGCCTGTGTGTTTTTTTCTCACATGAAACAAAATCAGTTTTCTATATCATATTTTCTCCTCCCATATTAAAAAAAATAGGTTTTTATGTTATTTGTTATATGTATTCATACTGCTGGTCATGAACTAAAATTACTGGGTACTAATAAACTGTTCCTTCTTTTTTTAAAGACTTAATTTAATATGCATGAGTATTTTGTCCACGTGTTTGTAAGTGGACCACCTGTGTACAGTGCCAGTGGAAGTCAGAAGAGGGTGTCAGAGCTCTTTTAGCTGCCATGCAGGTACTGGGAACTGAACTTGGTTCCTCTACAAGAGCAGTAAGTTGTAGTGATATGTTACTTGTACAAATAAAGACTGTCTGAGGGTCAGAGGATGGAGCTTGCCACTAACCATAGAGGTCTGGAGGTCTGTACAGACAGACAGGAAATGAGGCAGCTGGACAGAAACAGGATACAGCAGGGAAAGACAGGAAATCACTCTCTTGTCTGCTGAGACCCTAAGGAGATAAGGTGTGTCTGGTGGCTTGCTCCTTCTTCTCTCAGATCTTTCAGCATTCTCCTCTATATCTGACTCCAGTTTTTGATTATCTAGATCAATTAAGAACTCGATTTACAGAAAGTACTCTTAACCAATGAGCCATCTCTCTGGCCCCCTAATAACTAATTCCTTAATGAACTCCAACAAAGAGATAGACAATAATCTATAGCTATAGGAAGAAAAACTAACTTTCACAGAATTTGTGTTTGAGGGCTAAAGAGATGGCTCAGAGGTTAAGACTGCTCTTCCAGAGGTACTGAGTTCAATTCCCAGCAACCACATAGTGGTACATAACCAGTGATGGTTGATTGTGCTTCTTGAGGCTCCACAACATCACCCCTAGACAGCAAAAGACAGCCTTATACCTACTATTATTGTTTTGCTAAGTAGCTACATTGTCAAAACACCTTCTAAATTGTTTATGGTCATCAATTTGTATTGCTGTCAACTTTGGTCATGGGATTTTTTGTTTGTGGTTAATACAGAGGTTTATAACTGGTCAAAATGGCAGTATAAAGAAGTGTGCAGCTGTGGGTATGTCATCTATAGCAACCTCCCCAAAAGCCAAGGTCAGAGAGCATTTCAGAAGAGGGGAGCAGAAAGATTGAAGACTTGGCAGATGGGGAGGAGAGCCGTGAGACACTGACTCTGGACTTGACATGGCTGCTGCACACACCAACTCACAGCAGCTGTGGTTACCTGCACAAGACCCGAATAAGAGCAAGCCAGAGGAGATTTCAGCATGAATGAATGGAAGGCAGGTCCCCATGACTCCACCCTTGGCAGAGGAGCTATTGGCAGTTTATAGATGCTGAAGAAGGGAAAGTTACTCTCCTTTGGGATGTAGCACTAGTAGGTTGCTCACACCCCATTGATGGCCCCTGTTGCCATGTGAGTGTGAGCAGCACCAATAGAACTCAAGGTTATTAACAACAAAATAATGGAGGAGGTGAAGTTGGGAGTCAGGGCCATGGTGTTAGGGTAAGTTGGAGGGAGGTAGTAGTGGATGGATATAATCAAAATACACCACAAAAGTAAATGAATTTTTCAAAGAATAATAAAAATATTATTTTACAAAAGTAACTTTGTATGATAGGGGTGGATGTCATTATCCATGCACTGTCTAGGACAGAGTGGCCCATCACATATCCATTTGGACTGCTTCGCTCTTTGCAAACTAGTGTTTGCCTCAGTTTCAGGAAGTCATTTATTCTAGCAACCTCCCACTTTTTAAATTTTCCCCTTTCTTGTTTCCTAAGAATAGAACATCAGTATAGAATGTGGGTCTGGGTAAGAAGTGAATCTTAATTTAATGTGTTTGAAAAGGTAGTCATAAAATTAATCTAGTCAACCCGTAAGAATATTTGAAATTCATTGACTGGCTCCAAGAAACCTTGACAAGTCATTTTCAAAATGGCACAGACTATAAATGGAAAATGTTTTTGCTGGGAATAAGTCCAGAAAAAGTAAACACTCTTAAGATTTATGCCCCAGCATCTAGATTTTTCTGCCTTCATTTTCTTTTGCAAGCAGTAGTATAAGTTTAAAAGCCAAAGTCCTAAGTCCAAACTCCATAAATAAACCTTTTAGGACAGAGACCACTGTGGTATGGGGTGAGGTGTTAGAGTTATAACAGTGGCTGCAACCTAAACTTTTCATCCTCTCTCTCAAACCTGCTTCATGCATGAGAATTGAATCTGCTAACCCTAGTGGGCCCAGCCATGATTTGGACATCATGACACCCAGGTGTTAATCTGGAAAATTCACACTAGAAAATATACAATCAGGTTACAAAATAGATAGATAGATAGATAGATAGATAGATAGATAGATAGATAGATAGATAGATAGATAGATAGATTTTTTTAATATATCATAATGTTTTGAGTTTATAATTTTGTATTGGGAGTCATTCATAGTTACCCTTCATTGTGTGTGCCTTTTGGGTTGGATATGACAAGTTACAGCAGCTCAAATAAAATTATTTGTTTAGCACTCAAATAAAAAAGAAGCCCAGCTTGAAGAATTTTAAAGACTATTGAGCATTTGCTTTCTATGGTGTTCAGAATACCTGATCCCAAAGATGCCCACACTCTCATCTGTAGACCCTGTGAATATGTTACCTTCTATGACAGATCTGATTAGCTTAAGATGTATGCACAGAGGAAAAGTCCAAGAAACAGAAGTGAAGATTGATTCAGGGGTGAGACAAGAGAGATGTGCCGTGCTGCCGACCCTGCTTCTGGAGATGGAGCCCAGAAAAGAGGTGGCTTCTAGAAGCTGGAAAAAAAGAGGGACTGTCCCACCCACACAAGCAGCAGCCTGGCTGCCAGCCTGAACTTAACCAGTAGACTGACTGAGTCCTTTCTTCTGGTATCCCAATGACAGAACAAACCTATGTTGTCTAAACCATGGTTTCTGGCAATTTGTACAGAAGTAAGGGAATGCTCATCCATTTTCTATGTGCTTCTTTCAAAACAAGCAAAAAACACCCAGACCAGAGCCCATGGTATCACTTTACTTTGGGATGAGTTTATTTCATTCTTAGGACAGGTATGGAGTTCCACACCCATCCTATCTTGACCATACTTCATCATATTCATCAAATTATATTAATTTTATAATAAAAGTAAATTTATGTTGATATTGTGCCTTACTTTCTCAAATAATCTGAAAACGAACATAATGTAAATTTTTGGGGATAATATTTCAGAATAAAAATACTGTTAAAGAATGGAAGACTATTCTCAACAAGTAGCACAGCCTCTAGGGTATATACAAATTACCAGTTTATAAATCACTAAGCTCTTAAAATGTTATCTTTCTCTTTATTTAATTGCTTGTTTGTTTGCATGTATGTGGGCCTTGTGAATTTATGTGCATTTCATGGGTGCAGGTGCCCAGCGAGGGCATCAGTTCCTCTAGAGCTGGAGTTACAGGTGGTTGTGACCAGCTAGATGTGGGTGCTGGCAACCAAGCACTGGTCTTCTACAAGAGCAGTAATTTCTGTCAACTGCTGAGCCATCACTCCAGCACCTTCCGGATGCTATTGTCATTTTTAGCATTTCTCCTTTTTATTTCTTCCCTTGGTTTGAAAAGAAATTTCTAACACAAAAGAAAAAAAAGGAAATGAATTCAACTATCTTCCTGTTTAGACATTAACTATATTGATTTTCCATATCAGACATATGTTTTGCTATTTACTTTGTGCTGAATTGGGTGTTCAGGTGAAATCTAAAACAACCATGGGAATTATAACTTGGTAAATAATGCCTGGTAGCATTAAAACTTCAAGGTCAAACCTTCAAGGTCAAACTTTTTCTACACTATTTTTCCTTCTTATTTTTGCAGTATCACTAACAGGACTCTTCCTTAACTTCTTATCCACTTATTTCAGTGTTCTTTCAAACTGAGAATAAACCATAAATGCTACATAGCTTCGAATATCAATGCTGGGCTTCCAAGGCACCAACCAAAGGGAGGACCCACTCTAAGGAGGACATTGAATGCCAATTGACATTTCTGTGGGAGTTTCAGTGCAGCAGATGTATTTCTCCAGTTTTAGAGAAAGTGCTTGCAAAACAGAAAGAGAAGTCTTGAAAGGTGAAACTGTACGAGACTTGAAATACAAGAATCATTAAATTCAAGAACTTGCAGGACAACCTAGGAGGTTATTATTTCATCTACCCTAGCTGTAACATTCTCTTTCACAAAGGAGACTTGGCCTCCGGGTAAAATACAGCCCAGGGTGCAGAGCTCACACAAGAAAGAGCTCACCCCCAAAACCTGCAAGTGAAAAGGGAGCATGTAGCAAGCTGGCAGAGAAATGAGAAATGACCTCTCAGAGAAAGGTCAATAGATGATTCAGAGTGAAAAATCTCCAGGGAACTGGCACTGTCTGGAGAGAAAAATGACCAAAGTGACAAATTTCAGAGATGAGAGGATGGACTAATAACGTAGAATAGATCTACCTGCCTTCTTCCTTTGAGAAACCACACTGAAGGTCATTTCTCAGGAAAACCTTGGGCATGCTCCTGTAAATAGACCAGGGAGAAGCCAGGGCTCCAAGGTCATTGTTAACTG
Source organism: Phodopus roborovskii (assembly GCF_943737965.1). Classification (NCBI taxonomy): domain Eukaryota; kingdom Metazoa; phylum Chordata; class Mammalia; order Rodentia; family Cricetidae; genus Phodopus; species Phodopus roborovskii. The sequence continues at coordinate 17,349,520 of NW_026126549.1, read as the reverse complement.
TGGAGAAGAGCCTGCTTCTGGAAGGCAAAGATAGGAGTGCCTAAACACAGCTTTCTAAGCTGCCAGCCGCTGGTGCCAGTCCTATCACCTAGCTCCTTGAGGAATTTTTCTTCAATATTAAAAATAAAATGCATAGATGTGTTATGATGATCTCCTGAGTAATAATGAGCAAAATGAGCAAATCTCTCTCTCTCTTTCTCTCTCTCCCTCCCACACAAACACACACACACACACACACACAGACAGAGAGAGAGAGAGACAGAGACCCTTCCATCATAGAAACTTTCTTAGTTATTGCTGAGATAAAGTTCATCATGACCAAAAGCAACTTGGAGTGAAAAGGGTTTATTTCAGTTCACAGCTTGTGGTTCCAGGAAATATGGGGCAGGAACTCAAGTCAGGAGCTGATGTGGCTGAGACCTCTAGCAGAAACATGACAGAAAGATAATGGAAGACATGCAGATCACTGAGAATTTTCAAACAGCTTCAGTTTTAAAACAAAGAAGTAAAAAGTAAAATCCACATTATAAGTATTTTTATTAAACCAATATATTCAGATGTGTTCCTCAAAATGTTGAACTTGCCTCATCACAGTAAGTAGCCGGGGACTAGTGATTCCTGTACTGGATAACGGCCTTTTAAATGATGAGGAGTCATGGAAAGACTGAGGGAGAGACAAACTCAGGCATCTTCAGATGGGCACAATGACCACAGCCGTGACTGTAAAGTGGGAGTGAATGAGAAGTGTGTATAACAGAAGATGGGAGAGGTCAAGCATCTGAATCATAATGAGAGCAACGAGAACAGGCTTGAGAAACACAACAGATTGCCTGGATTTGGTGATTATATGTAGAGGTGAAATAAAGAAAATGGCTACTGTGGTCATCCAAATAATAATTACAATTTATTGATTTGAAGCAGCTAGAAATCAAGCTAGCACAGGACAAGGTGGGATGGGAAGCAGGAATAATTTACTCCTGGGTAAGCTGAATTTTAATTGCTAGTATGGCAGCCACATGGGGATGTCCACCAAGCTGTCAGCCATGATTTCTGAACCTCTAGAAAAAACATAGGTCTAGATACGTAGACATAGAGATTTAGAAGAATTCATAGACTTCATTCGTGCTTATGAGGTGCCCAGGAGAGCCATGAGCCAGAGAATGGAAGGAGAAAGAACAGTCTATGGAGAAGACTATGAAGAAGTGGATAGGGGAATAAAAGAGACGTCAAGTATGGTGTGGTCACAAAAGTTAGGAGAAAACAAGGTTTTACAGAGGAGATCCACTGTGCAATGTACACCCAGAGGATAGGCAGTCCTTGGAAGTCCACTGTTGGGGATGTAACAGCTGCCGATGTCATTTTAGAAAAGATGGCAGAAGTAGAAACCAGATCGCTAAAGGTTGAAATGGAGAGTTTGACACTTATCCATTCAGCACACATGGCTCAGAAGAAGCGATGGGGAAGCAAAGAGGAGGACGGCACATAATGAGAGCGACCAAACTACATTCATGAGCTAGGACAAGTACCAAAGTCAGTGATCAAATCGAGAAAATTGGGAGTGAAGACTTAGGTCAGTAGGAGGGACCCATCACCATTTCAGATACAGAAATGGAAGGAAGGGGATGATTTATTTGAAGATGAAACATGGAGGTAGATGGCAACCTGATGCCTCCTTTCTTGATGAAGCTAGAGGCAAGCCCTCCTGGGAGGAGGGAGACAGGTGGAGAGGAGGCATGAGAAGGATGCTAACAGTTTGAGATCACTGCTGAGGATAATGGGAGAGATGCTTGGACAGAAACAAGCAAAAAGTGTGGGGGAATCTGGGCATCCCCCTGGAGAACATAATGTTGTCCACAGAGCTAAGCCCCCCCACCACAGCCCTCAAGTGTGAGGAACGAAAGCAGGTAACAGGGAACTATGCCAATGTCTACTGGAGTTGAGCTGGCAAAGACTAAAGTATTTTTAAGGATGGCTTGGATGAGCCTATGCAAGCCAGAATATAGAAGAAGAGGGAAAAAATGGGAGGAAGCTGAAATAAGGGCCATAAACAGCAGGGCATCTCTGTTGCAACATAAAAGGCATATTGGTATAATCAAGAAAGAGCTAGCAGGATTGAAGGTTTTTGTTAGAAAATAGGACCATGGAGTTCTAGGTAACTTTAATGTTCAAAATTATAGCCATAATCAATGGGAATTAGAGGTGAGTGGGGGTTGTTGAAATATGGAAAAGCAAAGATCAAAGAGATCAAACTTTGGCTTGGTGGGCCTTTTTAGTGCTCCGAAGACACTGTCTCCCAAGACAGTGGCCGGGCAGGAACAGATGGAAGGCTGTAACAGACGTCCATGCATATTTGATGAGCACAGAATAATTAAGAGACCATGTGAAAATAAAATGAAAATCTAGAACATGGTACCTCACAGACTCCACACGACCTGGTGAAGTAAGGGTTCATCTATGTTGACAACGGGAAGCTAGGATCCAGCTGCCTCCTGCCCACGTACATCCAGGAAGCTGTGAGCACCCTGTTTCTGGGCCCCATATAGATATTGAGAAAATAGAGAAGTCATTCTTGAGGTGGAAAAAAAATGTGTTCCCCTGCCCTGCATAGCTCCAGTGGCATCATGGGAAAATCAAGAAGGAGGACAGCTAAGGAAGAAAAGCTGGTAAAGCACAGTAGCAAGCCCCTTGGAAGAACATGAATTAACACTGCTTCTAATAGTCAAAGATTTAAGGGATTCCCAAGACTTATCCTTTATTGTGAGTTTGAGATTTGTAAGAAAATAACACACCAACTCTTACCAGAGCCCCATATTTGAGTCACCTGGATACTGAACTGAGAATAATCTGAAGCTGTTCAGATAAATATTTGACCATATCTAACCAGCGATCGCCCTAGCTTCGATAAGATGGCAATTGGAAAGCGCCTTTGTTATAAGTTAAATGTGTAAAACGTGCGCAACAGTGAAAAATGCTTTGCTTTTAACACCTTTGAATTCAGAATAGAGTTTGAAATACACAGATGTTCATCACTTAGCTACTTTAATGTTACTGCTTTGAAGTTTTTAATCACCGCTTTTAAGAGTTCCTTTCAAAGACATCCACTTTGGATGAAAGCCCTAGAATACAATGTCGTTCTGGAACAGCCGTTTTCCATCAAGCACTTTGTGCTTTAAGTTGTGAAAACACATTGATTCTACTGCCAAGCATTACTAAAGAGTGTTCTGCATCATAAAAGAACCTGGAGTCCCATTTGTTATCATTTAAATTATAAACTGTATACTTGATAGAAACAGACTGATGCTAAACCAAAAGGTATCACAATAAAATAATTCCAATGCTCTTTTGAAAACCGTGTTTTGGTGGAACCCAATCTAAAACTAATCTTTCTCTTGGCCTCTAGGCAAATGCTGGCTGTATACATTCTTGTAAAGGTGGGGGGGGGGAGTTTAGCCATCTCAGACCGTTAGAAAAGATTAAATGAGATGGCAGGGATGCTAAAGTCTCTGAATCATCACCTAGAAACAAAGCCCAGAGGCTTAAGGGATGGCTTTAGTTTCCCACATTTCATGTGATGGAGGTGTCTGTGTTTTCCTCCTGAGACACATGGAATACACTTCAGAGATGTAAAGCTATTAGTCATGACAAAACTAATCCAAAAATCTGACCTGTTCAGAGCTAATCCAATCTGCCTGGTAGCAAAGTTAATGCCAGTTTGGAAGCTGAGTTCCAGGCACACGTTTCCAGGAATTTGACATTTCTTCAGCCAAGTAAGAGAAGGGAAGCCAGCAGTGCCTCTGTGGTCCAAAGCTGAGGTTAGAGGTATTGGAAGATATACATATTTTTCTCATCCAATCCTAATTCTGCTGCAAATGGAAGAGAGTATTGACTGCTTTGTTCAGTGTGTTCTGGGAAAAAAAAAATATGGGAACATAACATACAAAAGCTAGAATTTATTCAGCTTGCTGTTGTGACATAAGAATAACTTTGTTATTAAAATGTCTTAACTGACATTTACTGTAGTTTCATGTAATACTTCATTAAAGCATAAATGCCAAATTTTATATCTTTGTTAGTTTCTCACCTCTGGTGGAATATTCTGAAATAAACTTATACATTGAGTGTTATTATAGTTTAGATCTTGAATTTCCCCTAAAATCCTGAGTGTTGAAGGCTTTGTCCTCAGCTCATGGTGCTATTGGAAGTGGCAGGACTCCGAGAGGTAGAGGCTTCTGGAAAAAAGCTATGTCATTGACAACATGCTCTCTAAGGGAAGCCTGGTCCCTACCTACCTGTCTGTGACTAGTCATTCGCCACCATGATACCCAGTGATGCCACAGCTCCAAAGTAACAGATGAGACACTTTGAGCAAAGGCAATAGCAGCAAAGGAGTGTTAGAGGGATGTGGGTAGGCAAGGGAAGGGAAAGCTGGATGGCAGCCTCTTGCTCCTAGAAGGCATGAAATGAAAATATGGTGCAGAGATGGGGGCTGGTTTCTAAACAGGACCAACAGGCAAAAGGGGAGAACACAGGGGTCCTAGGAAATAAGTAATCCAGAGTCCATCTTTAGGCACTTCTCCCATCCCAAAGTAATGAAGCTGTTATTTCCCCTTTCTCCAAAGTTTGCTCTTCAGTTTTTCCGAGTGGTTTAATTCTTTGTCCATCCCAGGGAGAAAACTTGGCAATCTTCTATGTAACAACAGCTAATGCTAAGATGTGTGTGCAGCCATATGATGAAAAGAATCAAAAGGTTTTCACCATGCCACTATTTTTACATCTTTTCATTGGGTTTATCGCTATTAAACTTTAGCTTTTGTACTGTCAAAATTGCCCCAGTATACATAGTCTTATGGAACCTGTCACTTCTCCCAAAGGTGAGAAATCTCTTTACCTTGAAACTGAGATGGCCCCAGACACAATGTTGGAAGCAGGATTTTGGCCTCATGATGCTGTATGACATCTAAGCCTAGGTGGGAAAATGCCATTCAATTTTTTTCCAGTATCTCATCAAGCTGTGATGCTCTACACTTCCATGTAAGAAATTTTAGGGCACAGTGCTTATGAAGAATGCTAATCAAAAACACACAAAGATCACCTATAAAGGCCCTAAGACTCCAAGGAGAGAAAACAAAAGTTTCTGGGGAAGACCTTGAGCTGTATCAGCTACCATTCAACTGCACTTATGCTTCAAAGAACTTCCAGGCAAGCTATTTGTGAGTTCTTGACACACAGAGACAAAGAGTAATAACAGGTTATAGCTGTTTTAAACCACTAAATTTTGGCTGGCATGACATGATACATTATATTAGACATCAGAAATAGGCTCCTACATTTTGTCTTAAGTTAAGGGACTTTTTCAATAAAGAGTCATACAGCAGATCTGTAGACTATTCTGTGTCCTTTCCATCACCAAGGGACACGGCTTCCCCAGGTAAGAGGAATGCTGGGGATTTACAGCTGTGTTCCTTCCTGTGAGCCTTCAGCCAAAGTGAAGGCTTGTGCTGGGTGCACCTTTTCCTGTGGAGAAACCATATTTGATTGGGTGGTGCAGTATTCAAAGGTCTGTCCTCTTTGTATTAGTCTGAGCCTTCCAGACCAGTAGAGGAGCAGACCAGTAGAATGTGTGTATTCTTATAGAGACTGTTTACTAGAATGGCTTATGACCAGTAGGAGCTGGAGAGTGCAACAACAGCTGTCTGCAAACCGGAGCAGGAGCCTCAGTCCATGAAGGAAAGTGGATGCTTTGACAGAACTAATCTGATTCTGAAAGCCATGAAGACTCTGAGAGTCACTGGTAAATTCAGTCCCCCTTGGAGTCTAAAGAAGTTCAGTTCTGATGGCAGTGATGTCGCAGCAGCAGCAGCAGCTAAAATAGCTGCATTCTCCAGCAGGAAGTGATGGTGAGCAAGCAGGGCTGCTTTCCCCTGGGCCTCTTTGTATGTGGGGTGTAGCCCGAAGGTGCCACCCACTCTGGTAGGAGAGGGTCTTCTCCCCTAGCGAATCCTTCCCAGAAATGCTGTCACAGAAGAGCTCAGAGGCCAGTCTTGTAAAGCAAGAAGATTGACTATGGAGATTATCTCTCATGTTGGCAGATTCGGATTGAGCATCAGGGTCATTGCAGACCTAGAGATCTTTGAGGGACAGGTTGAAGACTTGGATGTCCCTTTCAGCTTCTTCATTCATTCAGCCTACACCTTTTACTCCTTCAGATGTAGCCCACTGCACACAAAGCTCCACTCAGTGGCTTTTTCTGATAACCTTAACTGAGGCTTGCATGAGTCAGATCTTAATTTCAGTGGAGAAAACACTCAGCATGGCATACTCAGGATTGGAAATACTATCATCCCTGCTTTTCACAGGAGGCAGAAATAGTAATAAACACTGATCCTTGCAGTGACATGAACAAAGTCTATGATCAACTAAGTGTCACTGATGGTCCCTAAAGCATCTTTTACTTGTTCTAAAAACTGCTGGATATAATCTAATTTGTCCTGATAAAACATATGCTTTTGTCTTAGGAGCTGGTTCACCTGACATTTCAGAAAACAGTGTGTTTTTTAAAAAACATCATTTTGTGGATCTGATCAATAATAAAACATATCATCTCTAAATCTTGAGTATGCAGCTTAATTTAAATGACTATTTAATGAAACTTCTGCCAGAAGGTTTTTTTTTTCCAACAAAACTTAGGAGACTTGATGAGCTTGGTTCTGTTTTCCTGGAAGTGAGAGCTCCCTCTCTCATCTGATCCACCAGCCATCTTCATGGCATGAGAAAGTTCAGAGAATGTAGCTGATGACTGATGATAGGGAGACAGTTCAGTGATTTAAACCACGGGGCATTTTTAGTTCTCAAGCCGGGTCCTATTTTCTACTTCAGGCATTTCATAACTAATTCATGAAGTTGAGCTTCAAGCTTTTCCCCTGCTTGTCTATTCTACGTTTGCAGCCTCTTCTGAATCTTCACGCAAACCTATCTACCAATAAGAGCTACTGATTCCTCCAAATTTCCAAAGTCTACTTGAGCCCCTTATACTAGAACGGCAGAAAATCAGAAGCAAATGAGAATTAACACTTAGTAGCTGCACAATGAAATAAGGATCAGTCTTATCCTACAAAGTAAAACTCCATTCCTTCTACAATTAAGTTTCTTCAGGCCATCAGTCCATCTGTGGAAGGAAAAGGTTTTTCCTTTCCTGGGGTCTTCCATCCTAAAAGAAATCCCAAAACTCAGAGGTAGGTACTAAGCTGAAAGGGTTCAGATTTGACGACCATAACCTTCATTAGTGAGAATGGAGAACCCTCCTTGGCCAGCCTTCCTGGTTAGTGTAGTCATAGAGCCATGCCTACAAGGCCACAGCAGTTTTGCCAATACTGACTTTACTTAGGAGAGAGCAACATTTCCTTTCAGTTAAGTTTGTTTCTGCCATAAATGCATATAATTATCATATATTAATGAAAAAAGGTTGAAATGGAAGCGATAATTACCCAAATTTGATTAACATATATTGTACATCTGTGGCAAATTATCACATTATACCTCAAAATCTTCCACAACTGAGGTAATTAACTTTTAAAATGCATAAATTAATTTGTTATAAAATAAGGTTCCTCTCAGATCTACAACACTCTTGAGACACAGAGCCATAGTGATACACACACATGTTCACACTCAGTCATAATCCCTAGACCACTGATGATGCTAAGAAAGACGGATATTCTAACATGTGTTCTGCCCAGAATTGCATCCCCTCATCCACACTCTACTTCCTGCTAAATCTGAATAAATTCACTCTTTTAGTAAAGTGAATGTGAAACACACAGCACTCTAGCAGCACAGGGAGGTAGGGTTCAACAAATAAGCCCTGGGGCTAATAGACCAGACTCCTCCAAATCAATGCAAGGGTCTGAGCTTCACTAAATCACCTATCACCTCTCCTAGGGGCCATGCCATATGATTCCTAGTAACCCAACATTTTCATCCACATTCTCCCTCAATAATCAAAATATAATCCTATTATCCTAACACACATAGGCTTTATTTCCCACCACATATCAGCTAGGCATAGTTTGAGTCTTAAAGCCAATACACATAGTTCATCTGATTTAGTCTCTGCTGGGTCTGGAGGGACTCTTACCCCTCTGCCAATGGTAACACAGCATGATGATTCCCAAAAGAGGTCTTTCACATCCAGAATACTTTCCTTAATATTCACATTTGTCACAGCTTTTACAGGAGTTGAGGGTACAGCTATCTCCTCCACCAAAGCTTCCAACTACAGGGCAATGCTGGCTGCCACAGATGACGGCCATCCAAGATGTGATACTGTGGGCCCCTACCTGGCCAGGAACTCACATGTGATGAGGCTACTAGAGGATCCCAACAATGACATTTCAAGCATTGCCACGCCCAGGGAGGTAGGTTTTTGTTTGTTTGTTTGTTTTTTAATTTGTTCCATGTCCAGAAGCCAGAATTAATGGTGCATCATCTTCAGGAACTCATAAGCTTTCTCCCATCTCTCTTCAGTCTTCTCCTTTGGGTGCAGGCCAACACACCTGGAGACAGTTACACAGGCATAGCACTTTCCCAGAATTCACTCTGTAAAATTTGTACACCATGACTCATTCTGACATTAGGGCATCTTCTTGCCTAGCAGGCATCCCAGTCATCCATGGCCTCTGAGCTTTGACAGGCTCACACTGTCCTCTAGACCAGCAAGTGCTTGCCTGAGACAAGCACCACTGGATCTCCTCCTGTTGACCTGCCTGACATCTACTATGATCTTCTACACATGTGGCCCAATGGCTCTGAGCTTGGAAGTTCTGGAGAGACATAGACAGGGGGTAGGAGCTGAAACTTGTTGACCAAGACTAAAGTCATTCCGTGGATTTCAATGTGATAAGACGAGAAGCCAGTTGGGTCTTTCCTAAGGAGGAGAAAGGTTTAAAGTATAGCTCAGTTATAAAATTTCTAGTTCCATCCCATTTCCCCACAAAATAGCTCTTTGCAGGGCTTCTGTACATCCTCCTGCAAGGTAAATGGGCTAAATAACACACAATCTGTGGGAAGAGACTCCTAGGAAACAAGCCATCTATTTAAAGATAGCCTCCTCCACAGGCCAGGGCATTCAGGGAACTGAAAGTTTCCAAAGTGGGGGGGGGACTCAATTTTCTAAAAGTCCAGGGAAGAGAACCTGCTGGCTTTATTCCCAGGGAGTTGATTAATTAAACTTAAGTCCCCACAAACACCTCCAAATGCCAGTTCCAAATTAAAGAACATGAATACTCATTTCTGTTTGACCTCTTTTCACCTGTTTTAGCACCTGGCAGATTTGTGGAAAGTAACGGTGTGCTGATTGAACAGAAATGGGTATTAAGGAGCAGGCAAGGAAGATGGGGTAGTCAAGGACAATCACAGGCGTTGAGTTTGTGACTTCTGTCTTCATCTTTTACTCCTGGAAGCTCCTCTTTGTCCCATGTTCGTCTTTTACTTTCTCATCCTTAAAAACAGTCTTTTATTTTTATTCTCACCTTGAACGGCATCAATACCTTCTGCCATAGGGGTGTTTTCGGGATGAAAAATTCCTGTCAAGTCCATGGGTGTGAGTTTCTCTGCTGAGGATACCTGCCCTTTGGAGATGTGACAGTCAAGCCGTGTAGTTCCATCCCAAATCTCCCAGTTTAGAGCCAGACAGGAAAGTCAAGGGGAAACAAGCCAGCAAAGAAAACAGCAGCTCTCAATGGTCTCTGTTTCCATTTGTGCCCCAAGTTTGAGCACTGACTCCCCTCAGAGAATGTAATTGGAATATGTAGACTAAATAAACCCTATTCTTCCCAAGTTGCTTTTGTTTATGTTATTTTTTGTTTGTTTGTTTGTTTAATACCTAAGAGTTTCCTTTTCCATTTTGACTAAGATTGTACACTCAGGAACCCAGTAAATTATTTTCAGTGAGAATAAGTATAGAAGTAATATTTTAGGAACTTGATTTTCTTATTACTCTCGGCAATGTGTCTAGATGAACCTATCTCTCCATGGCTTCTCAGCACAAGAGGAGAATGGTAAGCTTCTATCTTGAGTTCTTGACAGTTAGTCCAACAACATCAGCTCAATTTTATTTTTAAAAGGAAAATTAATTTCACTGATAGACAGTTGAATGCTGAAGTTCCATTTGCCACTCTCATATATCTCCAGGGATTAATAGACATACATCTTAGAGGCAATATTCTGGGTATACATGTAGACTTTTCATTGCATATGCATAGTAATATAATGAAAAACAATGTGTATTATACATAATGTATTAAACAAATGCTCCAGATATGGGTAGCCAAAAGCTCTTTCAGAAGTGGCCAAAATCTTGACCAGAGCCCTCATTGCATCCTATTATCTACCTCCTTTCTCTCTCCTAGTAGGCTTCGGAGCAATTGTGACTATTCAGGGGATTGTCTTGACAGTGAGAAGCTGTTTACCAAGCAGTAATTGTCCATCTACCTTTTGATGCTGCAAATATTTTTATTTAACAAACCCCAGCTAAAGCACTGTGTATGGCAGCTTCTGTTTACGGGAAACCACTAAAACGTGTTCACTTTTCTTTCTGTAAGCATGCCAATATGGTATGTGTCCATGGAGAAGACAAAGAGGCCACAGTGCCTCCTCTGCAGGGAGCTTGAATGGACTGTGGTGCCCCCAGGCGTTCAGGTTACACAGTATTGCAGCACTGGATGTCAAACACAGCAACCTCTTCAGGGATCCCTTGTCAGACACCTCATTCATCGCAAATCACATTCCCTTATTTATGAACATCAGAGTACACATGAGTTTTTAAAATGATCTTGGGATTGAGATGGCTCATCCATTAAGAGCTGTGTTTGGTTTCCACAACTGAGCCTAACTCCAGCTTCAGGAATTCTATTCTTTTCTGGCTCTGGGAGGCACCAACACACTCATACATATACCCCTATGTACATAATTGCAATACAATAGCAAATAAATCTTGGAATGATCTTGTTCATTTGTTATTTGCTCTTTACCTCCACACTGATGCTGAAACTCTAAGGGAGTGGAGATAATGGTCTTATTTGTAGACCTAGATAGACTAAGAGATGGCATAGCAGAAACTCAATAAATCAAGCTCCAACTGTTCACCACAGGGCTCTCACACAAGTTACTCATATCACAGACATCACTAGAGTTCCACTTGACTACAAGAGACCACCACCCTTTGTGGCACTAATATACCAATGTTAACATTAACTGTATCTGTGTAGTTTTACTTTTCTATAAATGTGTTTATAGATTTAATGTATTGAAGTAAGTTCTTTGTGATTGATTACAATAACCATTCCGGAAACATGACCGGAAAAACCATCATCATTTCAGCCATGAGATAACACCCAAGCATTACCAAAGTCTTTCAAAGAACAGAAGTGTGTGAAGCAGAGTGACTCTCCCCACCATCAGGGGAGTAGGATAGCTTGTTAGTCAGTATGTCTGGACACTCGCTGATTTGGGAAGAGGAGGCCAGCAAGGAGCTAAGGGCCTTGAAGTAAGTGGTATTTGAGTTCAGAGTCCGTTCACTAACCATGGCCAGCTTTTGTTTTACCTGGAGCTAATCAGTAGATAACTGAAATTAAGGAGCTCCAACCTCTTCATACCTCTCACCCCACCTCCAGGCTTAAAAGAACACTGTGCTTTGCCATTTTTTTTATCTCCCACAGGCACAGAAAACTTTTCCTAGCAGGGCTGAGCTTCTAGCCTTCCTAATCTCTCATTGATGACTACCAAGCAGAATGAGGAAGATGGAAATACAAAGAAATACGATGTCTATTTATGCCTAGAGACTAGAGGGTGTTGAGACTTGGCCTGAAAGTGCAATGCAAGCATGCCTTCAGGTCATGATCCTCCTGCCTCAGTTTCCCATGTGCTAGGATTATATCATCACATCCAGTTAATATATGTAAAAGCCCGAGTTAATGAATGTCCTTGTTACAAAATACCTGAGAAAAAGCACCTTAGTTAAAGGGAGGATTATCGGCCCACAGTTTGAATACATAGTTCACCATGGGGAGGAAAGCATGGCAGCCTGGGCTTGAGGTAGCCAGTCATACTGTGTCCACGGTGTGACTCACAGATGAGTCACTATGGAGAGCAGAGAGGAGCGAATGCTTGGTTCCTTTTCTCCTTTTTATTCAGCCCAGGACCCCAAGCCATGGAATGGTGCTGCTCACAGTTAGAGTGGGTCTTCACAGTCACATCTATCCAACCTAGAAGCTTCCTCACTGTTAGTATTTAAGCATTTGTACTGGCCTTCCCTTGGAGTTCTGTCAGGATGTGCCCTCAGCTGCTGCCACTAAGAGCACCACCTGTGCCTATTCAGTATGTTCCTTTTTAGAGGGCCCTGCCCATCTCCATCCCTTTCTCTCTTTCTCTCTGCCTCTCTTTCCTCTCTCCCTCTCCTCTCTCCCTGCTTCTCTTTCCTCTCCCCGGAGGCAGATCTCTCCTTTCCCCTTAATTAAAATAAAAACCCTCTGCTTGAATTCTGTCACATGGCATCTCCTCTCTTTTCTTAAATTACAATGCTCACCAGCCAGGCAGTGTGCTTCTATTGTGACCCATCACATTGACAATTAAGGTTAGCTACCACAGACAGGAAGAAGAGGGGATGAGTCATGAACGGTGGGAAGGAGGCAGTGGTTCCTGGAAATCCAGAGCCTCTGGCCATGAGCTGGGCAAGGTAGAGAGCAGGAGCTCAAGGTGTCGTCAGGGCTGCTCACCTGTATGTTCTGTGATGCAACTCTGCTTTCAATGATGTCAGTGAAGACTTCACATTGTGCTGAAAGGAAACACAATGGAAGAGCTGGTTCTTTCTTACATGCCTTTGTCTTCACCTGGACAATAAAAGCAACATTAAAGGGCTTGAGTAGCATTTGAAAACTTACATAAAGAAGTGGCATCATTAGAGGCAGTGTCTGAGAAAGAGAAGTTGCTGTAATAGCACAGAAGTTGACAAGGGCCTATAATGCCAACAGCACATGTTGACCAGCCGGACCACCGGATTTCTACTTGCCCACATTCCAACCTCTCTGCTCCTGTCCCTTAAGCTGAAGTCTGGTGCTTCTACCAGGCATTGTTACTGAGCTGCCACATCTGCCATCACAGCCACTTTGCATACATTCTCACCATATTAATTCCAGGAGGACATAGTCTCAAATACAACTATCTCTGAAATCATCCACAGGCCATGGTCTTCCTTAGATGCTTCTGTATTTCTCAAATATGCCATGATACGTGAATCATGTAGATGACTATAGACATAAAAAATATGCATTTTATCTTCTTGAGTTTCTGGCACAGAACTATTAAAACCCTGAAAGGATGTCATGAGAGGACGAATATCACTATTATTCATGCAGAATGTTCCAATCACATCTTAGTTTATTCTCTCAAGGAGACTGAAGTAACATAGGTAGCACCTAGAAAACCCTCCGGATGGGGTGGGTCACCTGAAAAACAATGGGACAGAGCTGGAATCATCACAGTGTACCAGGACTACTCCACCAGGACACAGGCAAAAGGGGTGGGGAGACAAGTCTCCATAGAGGCCATGAAACAACATGATTGGATGAGCCTGGAGATGTTGGGAAGGAGCCTACACTAAAAGGACGTGGAAGCTCTGGGTTCTCTGGGAACATTGCCTCTCTGCTTGCTGCTTCCGCAGTCATGTCCTTCATAGTAAGCCAGGACACAGAAGGGTTTTGTGAATTGTTCCAGCAAATTATCCCTTAAATGGGGCAAGTGTAAGTCAGGAGAGTCCCTGGTTAAGCACTGATCAGTCAGAATCACCAGCGCCTCAGCCTTCTCAGTCCTTTTGAAGACAAAGCAGTCTTGTGTGGCTGGATGCTTTACTGTTGGGACCAATGCTGATTCCAGGTGGTGGCAAAATTGACTAAATTATAGGATACCCAGCTGGTGTTTGGAGAGCTGGAGAAGTGTTTGGTGTGGAAGACAACACACAGCTGGTTTCAGGTGTGCTGTGTAAAGTGATTAGTAGGTAGTTAAGAGTCTCTTGATGTGCACATGCTATTTTAAAAGAAAGAAAATAAATTTTCTTTCTAACTCTTCCATGGCTTAACAATGAGTCCCATGGCAGTTTCTTGTAGAATCAATGTCTCTGGACAGTTCTAAAATATAAAACCAATGACTGATGTTGCTACTTTGGAAGACAGCCTTCTTTGGACCTAGACTGAATCATTTCTAGCTGTCCTTTCTTATTCTTGCTTTCTTTTTCTTTTTTCTTTTGGTTAGTTGTTGTTTGAGACAGAGCCTCATTCTGCAGCCCAAGCTAGCCTATAGCTTACCACAAGCCCAGGGTGGCTTTGAACTCATGACAACTTTCCTGCCTGTGCCTCCCAAGTGCTGAGATTACAGGTGTGAGCACCCAAGTCTGGCTCTGTTCCTTGTCCACTGGACTCATCTGGATAATTCAGGGTAATCTTTTGCTCTCAAGGTCAGTTGCTTGACAACCTCAATTCCATCAACAAGCTTAATAGCCCTCTGCCACATGGATCCTTGGATTCCTGGGATCAGGCCACAAGCCTCTTTGTGGGCATTGCTCTACACTCTACAAAGAAAGAAAATAAGGACTGATAAAATGTATTGCATGGCAGGTCAGTGATGGCATGTGGGGAAGTAAAGTGATGATGCAAGGGAATAGGGCACAATCGACACATGTCCTCAAGACTCAGGGACAAGTGAGTAAATTCCCTTAAGATGCCAGGCAAGGTGGCTCCCTTCTGTATTCTCAGCACTTGGGAGGTTGAGGCAGGAGAATTGCCAAGAGAGTTCAAAGCTAGCCTGGATTACACTGGGCCAGCCTTGGATCTAGAGTGAAGTCCTTTCTCAAGATTAGAACCCAACAACAAACACTAAAAGGTAAGAGAAATGTGGTGAAGTCATCTGTGAGGGAACCTTTCCATGCAAGGTGATACTGAATGTCAAGGCCTAAGGAGCAGGTGTGCTGGGAGTATTGGAGGAGCTGGGAGGAGCTGCAGCTAAAGTCACCCAAGAAGGGACTGAGAGGGGAGCAGAACACAAAGAAGATGCTGGGCCTCACATGATAAGCAAGGTTACCAACAAGGGCTTTGCATTTTACTGAACATGGAGGAGTTTTTTTCAACATTTTTAGTTTTGTTTTTGTTTTTGTTTTTTGCTTTGCTTTTTTTTATTTCAGAAGACTTAAAATTATAATCCAAAGATTTCCCACTCGTGCTGGCTTCACTTTCTGTTCTCATTGTCTGTAGCTGGGACATACTCATTAGAACCAGCTCGCACTGGTGCAGAACC
This sequence comes from Phodopus roborovskii, assembly GCF_943737965.1. Taxonomy (NCBI): domain Eukaryota; kingdom Metazoa; phylum Chordata; class Mammalia; order Rodentia; family Cricetidae; genus Phodopus; species Phodopus roborovskii. The sequence goes on along the minus strand of NW_026126549.1, from coordinate 17,334,181 downwards.
ACACAGGCACTCTCCAGACATCACTGCGTCACCTTTTGCTACCTTCCTCTATTAGTCTTCCATCTGATCCAGGGTGCCCTGCTGTAAGGGTCTGCCTGCTTTGCTTGTTTTCCATGGTCTGACACTTTCAAGGAGCATCAGTTAAGCATATATGGGATATTCTGTCCCTCAATGGGTTTCTTGGATGTGGTCTCAATTACTCAGTGATGACTTTAGGAAAAGAATAGCACAGATGAAAAGCCATGTCACAGTTCATCACCACCATAGATGCCTTAGTTCAAGAGGTGTTAACCTTAGCCAGAGCCTTCCAGTTTTCTCATTTATAAAGCGTGTACTCTTTTCATAATAAGTGGATCATAAATCCAGGCTATACTCAAGGGAAGGAGAGGTCAGTCCCGAATGTTGGTGTGAGAAGTACCAAAGAATTTATGTACATTAACTGAAACAACAGTGCAATTAACAAAAAATTTTGGAAGACATCCTTTAAGGCAGTGGTTCTCAACCTTCCTAATGCTTTAATACAGTTCCTCATGCTGTGGTGACTCCAAACTGTAAAATAATCTTTGTTGCTACTTCATAATCCTAATTTTGTTGTTGTTATGAATCATAATATAAATATCTGTGTTCCCCTGTGGCCTTAGTAGACTTCTGTGAAAGGGTCCTTCGATCACCAAAGGAGTGACAACCCATAGGATGAGAACCCATGCTTTGAGGTAATGACAATATGCCACTCCTCCAAGTCTTGCACACAAAAATCAGCACAGATCCATGGGTCCATGGTCCTGCCTTTCCCAGGATGCTCCCCTCAGAATACCAACCCACCCTGCCCTGACCCACTCCACTACCAGAAGGACTACTCAGCATGCTTGCCCCTTCGTTTCCTGTAAAGAGCTTGTTTGGGGGATTCCTTGGGTGTTGTTATTTTAGGTTTTAAAATCAGGGTCTCCTGCAGCTCAGGCTGTCCTGAAACTTGCTATATAGCTAAATGTAATGTAATATTATTATGTAATTTCAACTCCTGATTCCCCTGCCTCCACCTCCCAAGTGCTGAGATTGCAAGTTTGCACCTGTATGCACAGCTGTATTCAACGAGTTTTACAATTCCATGTATTACATTAATTCTTTAATCCATTTTGAGATGATTTTTGACCATGATGTTATAAGAGGTGGAGGTCAGATTCCTTTGCTTATTTAGACATTCAGTTTTCCTAAACATATTTGTTGAAGAGACTAACCCTTTGTCATTGTATATGTTTCCTTATAGATCTCCTATATTGATGATCCATCCATTGTTTAGAATAAGGTTTTGAAGTCCACTGCTACTATTGTAGTAGGATTTATTTCTCCTGTTATTTTTTTAAAAATGTTCTTCATGTGTTTTGTTGCTATCATGTGAGGTGTACGTGCATTTGGGATTTTATCCTCTCTATGAATTGACACTTTATGACTATATGTTGATGCTGATATCCTCTGTCATAGTTTTGAGTTTAAACTCTACTTTTCCCCAATACCTGTAAAGAGATGTCTGTTTTCTTTTGTGGTCCCACAACTCTACTTTCAGTGAATATCTGTCCTTAAAGCTGAGGGTCTTGTAAGTAGCACACACGTGGATGATTTGGGGTCAGTTGCTGTGTGCTTTTTAAATTACAGCATTTAATTCATTTACATTTCAAGCAATTATTGGTGAATAAGATTATATTCCTATCTTGTTAACTTTCTCCTGGCTCTTTTGTTCCTTTTTTCTCTCTTGCTGTCCTCCTTTGTGGTTTGCTGGTTTTCAACAATGTTGGGCCCTGGCTTGCTTTTTCATCATCTTTTGTTGTCTTTAGATAAGGTTTGTGTAACATATCTTACAGTTGTAGCAGTCTAGTGTGAGTGTGTGTGTGTGTGTGTGTGTAGGCCAGAGGAGAAACTCAGGTATTATTCCTCAGATACCACTCTAGTTGTGTTTCTGTGGCTGTGACAACCACCAAAACTCTCTGGCTTGCTGACTACCTTCCGCCTATAGCCTCGGACCGCCTGATGAGAAATGTGCCAATCAAAGTGGGCTTCAACCTAATTAAGGTAACCCTAACAGATATGCCTATGGATGAATCAGATCAAGATAACTCCTTAGTCTGGGATTTACTCTCAAATCCCTCAAGGCCGTGTCAAATTGACAGTTAATGCTATCTGGAACAAGTGTTGTCTACCTTTTCCGTTGTTTCACAACAGGATCTCTCACTGTTCTGGAATTTACCAAGTATGATAGACTGGCTGGTCAGCTCCAGGATGCCAACTGTCTCCGCCTCCCCAGGGCTGGCATTGCAAGTGTATGCCATCACACCCACCATTTTTTATATAGGTTCTGGGGACCAAACTTAGACACTGATGTTTACAAAGCAAGCACTTCACTGAGTAGTCTGTTTCTCCAGCCCTATAACCATCATATATCTCTTATAAAGGAGATAATCAATTTAACTTTGACCATGTGTAAAATTTCTGCACTTTTACCTCTCCACACAGACCATTACCGGATTAGAATATTCCAAATGTGGCTGTGAACTTCACCAGTGAGCTTTATTCGGTCCATTATTTCCATATCACTGCTAACTTCTTTTCTTTCATTTCTGTTTGAAGAGCTTCCTTTATCATTTCTTGTAAAATGTCAAGTAGCAACGAACTCCGTAACCTTCTGTTTGTCTGTCCTTTCTGATGAAATTTTTTGCTGGGTAACCTATATTTGCTATTTTTTTTTCTTTTGTCTATTACCACTTTTGCAAGACAAGCCTTCTTCCTCTGGCTTCTAAAAGTCTATTTGTCCTTGATTTTTGACAGCTTCATTCTAATAGGTCCTGCCTGCTGAGTCCTTTATTGTTTTTGATTCAGTCTAGCTATGCCTAGAATTAATAATGCTTTCAGTAGCACGGATTTCTGGTGTGTACCACCACACTTTCTTATTAGTGAAATTTCAGGTTAAAATTCTTTGGGGAACTTTGAAATTTATGTATCCATAGTTTTCCTTAGATTTGGATTGTTAGAGTTGATTTCTTCAGAGAAGCCTTCTTCCCTCTTCCTATATCTCCTCTTCATAAATCCCTACAATGTTAGTATTCGTTTTCTTGGATATTCTGTTCTTTTTTCATCTCTGATGGGATATTTTCACAGGTCATTTATTCCCACTTGATCAACCTGCTGTTGACAGTTTTTATGACATGTTTTCATTTCAAGATCAAGAATTTTACTTATATTTGAAATTTCCTGTTTATTGAAATTCTAATTTTGTTAATTTATTTTGTGATGTCCTTACATTGTCTATATTCTCTTGTAGAACTAGAGCTGGACATCCTTAAAAATAATGATTTTGAATTTTTTATTAGGGAAGCCATAGATATCCAATTCCTTAAAATTTTATTTCTTCAGTGATAAGATTTTTATTCATGCTTCTCTTCTTTGAAAGTCTTTTATATGCTGCCCTTGCAACTGAATTAGCACTCACTTCTTCTGGCTCCTATTGACTTCAGTAGAGGCATGTTCACTAAACAACCAGTGGGGGATTCTGAAGATTGTTTTCACACATGTTTTTCTGGATAAGCTTGTTCCATGCCTCTTGTCCCCCTTGGGAATAGTTCCTAACACTGTGTGTTCTCTCTTGAGTTTACAAAGCCAAGCTGGGTGCTGGAAGCCTCCCATTTGTTTTCCCAAGGCTGGTGCCTGCCCTGAAGTGTTCAAGTAAAGCCAGCTGTGCACACTCCATATTTACACTCATACTGTTGTCTGCAGGTGTGTACACACTCAGGGACCTAGCCTGTGGGTGGGGCTGAGGCTTAAAGATCATGAATCATACCGACAGGCTGGTTGGTAGCAGACAAGGCTATCAGGGCCTCTCTGTGGGGCCCATAGGTCCTCTTCCCTTGCCTACTCCAGCCTCTGGCAGCCATTCATCCATTCAAGTTATTACCCATAAAATCTGGGTGGGATAAGGAAGATGTGGACTTGTGTCTCTGTCTCTCTCCCTCTCTCTCCCTCTCTCTCTCTCTCTCTCTCTCTCTCTCTCTCTCTCTCTCTCTCTCTCTCTCTGTAGTCCCATCCTCCACAGGTGGGAACACTGGCTGGAGATGGATTTCTTGGCACTGGGAATGAAAGTGCTTTGACCTCCTGTAGAGCTTCAGGTGTGAGGATGGAAGGTTGTTTTCTTTCCACAGGGTCCTTCAGTTTCTCTGCTGAGTTCATTGTCTCCCATGAAAGTAGTCTTATCTGTGAGTAGCTGGCACAGTGCACGGCCCTCATGCAGAAGGATATAGTAGGAAGCTCTTACTGTGTCATCTGGCCATCACTTCTAACACAGAAATTCAAAGGTTCAGGCTTGTTGCTTGGTTGAAGAGCTACACAGGGGTCATTGCTGAAATGACCTAGACTCCTTATCTTTACTCTGGGAAATGTTTTCAATGATATAACCCTTACAAAGTACCTCAGGGTATCCTGACTAAACCATCAGAGTAATCTTCATTCATAAAGCTTTTGTCCAGTCTCACTGTGTCCTAGGCACCATGCTGTCTGCTGATTGATGCAGATAGGAAAAAGAATTTTCTCTTTCCCTGGGGCAGACAGTGTAACTGTCCTAACAGGTGTAAGGTATTTCCTTAGCTTGGGAGCAAAGTCTGTGAAAGATGGTAGAGTTTTAACACAAAGGAGGGAACCACCATTCTCATTAGAAAACAGAGAACAAAGCTGACAGTGTAGTTATGGAGTCATATTCATAGGACTGGAATCCTAGCCAAGGACGGAATATTTTCACATTATATCCCTCGTCTGGAAATGATGATAAGGCCAAAGTATAGTACAGACAATGCTGCCCACATCACGCAGTTTTGTTTTCTTCTTGACTACATTTTCATTGCAACTAGAAAGGATGATGCATCACACTATAGACCAGAAAACGTGGGTAAAGCGTTGTGATACCAGTCATAGGCTCCACCCCCAAACACCAGATGACCGTCTGTCTACATGCTATGTACCCTCTATGCAAAAGACTGATCTCTCAATCACTATTCTATTGCTATGAAGAGACATCATGACCAAGGCAACTCTTATAAAAGAAAAAAATTAACTGGGGACTTGCTTACAGCTTCAGAGGAAGATAAACAGGAAGGCAGGCAGGCAGGCATGGTATGGAAGTAGCTGAGAGATACATCCTCATCTAAAGGCAACAGGAACAGAGAGAGAGGAGGAGGGAGAGACTGGGCCTAGTGGGGGCTTTTGAAACGGTGACACACCTCTTCCAACAAGGCCACAACTCCTAATCCTTCCCCCAAAGTTCCACTACCTGGAGACCAACCATTCAAATATATGAGCCTATGGGAACCATCTTTATTCAACCCAGCACAACTTAGACATTTCAGCTGTGTTGTGAAGTGCCCTTAGAATCCTGCATTAACAGGCTGCCCAAGGGAGCATCCCTGAATGAGAAAACAGTCTCATAGCAACTCTGAAACTCCTGTTTGCAACCATCAGCCTATCATGATTAATGTACCTCGACCTCAGAGGCTGATTGGAGACATAATGAGAACATAAAACCCTCACAATAACCAACAGCCATTATTGCTATAGTTGCCATGATACAAAGACGGTGAACACACACACACAGGTAGAACTAGAGGGGATTTGCTGAGTGGATAGATGAGAGCAGAACTCACAATAACAGGAGAGTAGGAATTTTGAGCACACCAGGAGAAGAGCAAAGAAAGTGAGCTAGCCTAGTCGGGTGCTGTGGTTCACAGTGGCGACCATAACACTGAAAAGGCCGACCTGGGAAGATCATGAATTGAAAGCCGATACGGTCTCCACAGCGAGACCCTTTCTGAAACAGAGTTTTAAGTTAAGACAGGAATGACAAGAAACTGGAGATACAGCTCAGTTGGGAAGGTGCTTATCCACATGGGGAAAGCTCTGGGTTTGATCCCCAACACTGAATAAACTGGGCTTGGTGACTCAGAGCTAGAACCTCAGCACTCAGGCAGAAGGTTCCAGAACTCAAGGGCAGACTCACCTATGTGGTACATTCAAGGTCAGCCTGGGCTACATGAGACCTGTGTGGAAAACAAAACTGAAAAGATAAAGGAAAAGGAAGACAGGGGAGGGGAAAGAAGGAAAGGGGGAAGTAAAAGACAGAGAGGGAAGGCTGGGGAGAAGGGACATATAACGGGAGAAAAGCTCGAATAATGGCCACCCAGCAGCTCACTAGTGCTGCCCTGATCAGGGCGTCTGGCCCAAGGCTCCTGCTGACAGCCGCTCACAGTTCAGTGCAGATTCTCTCTAGAACATTCCACATCCAGGTGGAGAAACATGAATCTTTCATTTGTTATAAGCAGCTGAAAGCTCCTTCCTGGACACTTGTTTTCACTACTTGAAATGTGTTTCTTTCAGCACCTTCCGGTCACAGGGATGGCCTTAGAAAAGGAAGAGAGCAGAGATCTCCACAGAGGCTGACTAACAGAGAACAGAACCCTCTTTGTGTCCTGGAGCTGTGAGGGAACAAAGGACAAATATGCAGGGCCCTCCTGTGTCCTCTCTGAGCCCCAGACACTTCCCTGGTCCTAGAATTGCTACCCATTGCCTTGCAGTAATTTCCCTGAGCTGTTCTGAAGGATGTTGTGGCCTTGAGTTCCTCATTGTCACCATCAAAACAGCCTGGAGGCTGCCCAGAGTGGGGAGCTCAGAGCTTAAGCATGTCTCACCAGCTCTGCCAGGCTTGATGACCTTTGCCAAGCCAACTCTCTAATACCGAGTCCGAGACAGTTAAGTGTAGATTTTGTTTACGAAATGAAATGAAACTGTTTCCCCAGTTGGAATGGACTCAAATGGACCTCATTTGTAATATAATCTTATCAAGAAAAAAATAAAGCCACACATGTCAGATAACCTAGTAGTTAGGATTTCTAGAAAAAGAACTGCTCATGCCCCCAAACAGGAAGTGACTAAAACAAGAAAAAGCTAACACGAACAGTCAGAAAAAAATAAAATGCAGATACCCCGAGGTTTACAAAACCTTTTCAGTGGTCTAGTCTTGCTCCAGAAATTCTTCTATCCAAATGTTCCCCACCACCTACAGGCCATGAAACTTTCCCAGCCAGCCACTCTACTCTCAATAGTTATTTGGGAGCCAAGCTACTGGCCAGCTAGTGAAGCCCCAGCTTCCAGGGGCCCAGTATTCAGAAGTTAAAAGTTCCTTATCCCCCAGTGCTCTTTTTCCTGGAAAGGAAATTGTATCTACTTATGTGTATCTGTAAACAAAGCCTACTTGTCTATGGCTTCAGAAAGACACAACAAACCAGCTCAGGCTGGCTAAGGATCACAGCCAGTTTGATCACAGACTGATTTTTAAGTGTGTTTCACAACTGCTGCTAAAGATACATTTTGGTTCCTTTAAACAAACACTGGGAGATAAGAAACCAGCGCAAGAGGAAATGTCAAATGCAACTGCTTCTATCTCTTTCAGATAGGCCTTGTGTGTTATCTACAGAAGTAGCTAAAATGTCCACTCAGATTGCCTCCCACATTGCCGGACCACACTGCCTGGAGAAGATACTATGGAGAACTGGGGAAGCCCACTCAAGTGGCCACCGTGTAAATGCCCAGAAACCCCTCGATGGCATAAAGACTCTTGGGGGCTTTTCTTCTTGTACTTCTTTACTTTCTATTTTTTCTCCCGCTTCCCCCATTTTGTGCTGCTTTTTGCCCGCCTTTGTTTTACTTCATCTCTTGTCCTTAAATCAAGGAAAAGGGGGAGGAGGGAGGAAAGGAACATTTATTAGGCACCCACTTCTGAGACATGGGGTTTCTAAGTATTAATTTACTCATTCCTTCCATTGATTTAATCTGAGAAGGAATCTTGGCATGCACCCAATGGAAATAGTTTTAATAAGCTTTTTTAAGCAGCAAAGGCCATTTATTAAGTACTCTATTTTCAGACATCAAAGTCCTCAATATGTCCAATATATTAAAAATCTGCCCTCCCCGTGTGCTCTGTGGAGCATAGTTTTTCTCTTTAATACACACACACACACACACACACACACACACACACCTGAGACACATCTTTTCTTTTCATCCTGTGACCCTGACATGGGCTGACCTGTCACCTCCCCTCTAGCCTCCAAGGCCTTGACCTCCTTGGTGGCAGGTGCAGCTACTACAGCTGGAGAGAAGACTTCCTGCACCGTTCCAAATGACACAATGAATTCCAGCCATCCCTAACCAATGGTTCCTCCGTCGCCACTTACCACTTGTCCCCTCCTTTCCACCCTCCTTTGCCTAGCTCGGTTCTTCCTGGCTCTAAGCTTGTATTGGGTACTATCACCAAGATCTGTTGTGATCTCCCCTCAGCCTCCTGGTCCTTTTAATCTCCATAAAACCAATCCAGACAGCACTTTGGCAGAAGAGTTTAAAAGAGAGACGGGGTATATTACAGAGTAGAGGGGGGCATCCTAGAGAGATGATAGTGGCAATAGCCAAAAGGGCCACTGCAGAGGAAAATACTCTGACACGGCAAGACTTGACAACAGCCAGAGAAAACATTGGACACGGTACTGTCTCAAGAGGTAAGAATGGACGATGGCCAAAGGGACCATTGTGCCAACTCACATGCTTCAGGAGCTTTTTACTATTTCTCAAAGTCCCTGGAACAGACAGCTTTCCTGGTGAGTCTTTTCCTGTCTAAGTGGTAGACAGGCCCATTTGAATAAATTCCTATATGAGAGGACATAAAATGTTTTATCAACCAGAAAGCTTCCTGCTAGACAGTAACCCTATGCTCTCTGGGGGGCAGTTTAATATGTCCTTTCTCTACCCTAGACCAAAGACATGACTCAGATCCTGTTCTTATGATCAGTATTCAAGATCCTTGAAGCTTCAGTTCCTGTTTTTGCAATATGCTTATTATGGGGTGGTCTTCCCCAGTAACCCCACCCTTCTAGACAACTAACTAGTATCTGAATAGCTACCTGGCAACCATAGCTGAGGAGGAAAGCAATGAAGAGTCCTCTCGTTGCTCAGTGCTTTTCAAAGGAAGGCATAAATTCTTCAGTTTAATCATCTGGAGAAGGAGACAGTTACTCCTATGGAAACAGGCCCGATTTATTTAGAAGATGCAATGGCTAATCTTGGTTATCGATTTGACACACCACGGAAGAAGGAACCTCAATTGGAGAATTATTTCCATCAAACTGGTCTGTAGACATGACTGTGGAACATCTTCGAGGTTGCTAATTGATGTAGGGGGGACCAGCCCACAGTGGGTGCCACTATCCCCCAGACAGTCATGCTTGGGCTGTATAAGAACATGAGCCTGACACAGTGTTCCTCTGTGACTTTTGCTATGAGCTCCGGTCTTGGCTTTCCTCAATGATGGACTTTAACCTATAAATAACCCACATTCAATCCTATGCTAGTTTTCCAGCTATCAGACTGGGGTCCGTGAGCTCCCCTTTGTTCGGGTCAGCTATTTCTGTGGGTTTTTACAGTGTAGTCACCTTTTAAGCCATTCCCATTGGAAATTTGATGGTAGCCTAGGATGCCTAGATATTTTATGTGCACCTGGCGCCCTCTAGTGACAGCATCAGGGACTTCGGCTGCGTTAAAATTGAAGCAACCATTATTTCTACCAGCAGTGGAGGGGCAGAGAGGCACATGTTGGAAGGCCTTTCTAAGCCTTTCTAGTTCGGTTGGCTGGGTTCCAACTTGCATCCTGGGCTTTACAGGTTAGGAGTCCCCATGCTTTTGAAGTTTCACTTTTCTTAAAAAGAAAGGGGACTTTCTCGCCTCTGTGTCTGCGGAGCCCCCTGACTTGGAGTTCAGGGTTTCCAGACTGCCTCGGGCAACTCAGATCTGCTCCCTAAATCACCCAATGCTCTGAGCTCCTGGATACCAGGCATTAGAACAATTCTCCAACATCCCACAATGCCAGCCAGAACAGATCCTGAAGACCAAAAAGGATCAATGCAAATGTACTCTCCCCCGGGAACACTGCAAGCTCCTCTCACTTTCCTTGAGTTGTGTGTGCACCTGTGTTGACCTCCACCATCCTCTGGGCAGAGGCCATGCTGTGCTCCTTATTCCTTCTCTCCCTGGGGAATTACCCCCAAGCTGGCCTTCTATTTGTCAGTCAAGACACCATTGCTCCAATCTATTTTAGCCACTTCCCACCGAGGTGATTTTCTTTTCCTCTCCCAAACTGGATTCTCTCTCCCCTGCCATCATCTGTCAAATTGCTACAGCCTGTCCTGCTGTCTGTCTACCTTCTGAAAGACATGATCCAATGGGTTATTTCCGCATTCCCTCTGCTTCTTCAACACACTGTCCACCCTGCCCTACAGCAGCACACAATTTGCCTCTATGTAGAGATTCCCCGTCCTTCTATAGGACATGCAATGTCATCTCCAGGAAGCACCCGACCCGACCCCATAGATATCCCGTCAGAGCGCGTCCATAGCACCACTATGAACAACACCTGTGCCACTTAGTCTGCTTCACAGCAAATCACCTGACCTTTTTTTTTTTTTTTTTTTTTTTTTTTTGCATATTTCCCACAGTTCCTGGTGTGCAGCCCCTATGCATGCACAGAGTGATGTAGCAAAATACATACACACAGGTTGAGATATATGTAGCTAACCTTTAAGTCTTATTTCATTTACATCTCACCAGTCAAAACACATGTTGGAAGAGCCTTTGAGTCAGCTGTATCTTCCTGCCACCACTTCCTAGTTGTGTAACTCAGCCTTGGTTTTTGGCTTACAAACTGAGGTAGTATTTAGCATCCATATATGGTGAAACTAAGTAAGACACTATGTAAATTTCCTGAGTACCTGCAATTTTGGCACGAAGGGGGTGTTCTCAAACACTGCATAATGCCACTGAGTACAGTTCTAATTAGATGTTTTTTTGTGTGTTTTTGTTTTTTGGGTTGGTTTTTTTTTTTTTCAAATTTAACTTTGTATTGACTCTGTGGATTTCCCATCATGCATCTCAGTCCCACTCATCTCCCTGTCCCCTCCCATCCACCCTTTACCCTTGCAAACCACCCTCCTGGGATACAATAAGATTAAGGGGGGGGGGAGGGAGAAAGAAGAGAAGAAAAATCTCCCATTATGGAAGTCATAGTGTGATAGAGTGCGTCACAGCCCTTCAGCCCATGTATCTTTACTTACAAGTGTTCACTGAAATGAGTGGTCAGTCTGTTTCAAGGTCTTTGGTTTCTCCCTCATCTTCAACACCAGAGTGAGCTCTCAAGCGCTGGCCTGGCTAGCCTAGCTCACCCTATGTAGTGAGCAGCAAGGGGCAGAGCTGCTTCCCCTGGTCTCCTGCCCTCTGGTCAGCTCTCCCACACCTACACCACCAGGGCCAGCTCTGTTGTGTTGCCTAGGCGAGGTGTTGGAGCCACGATGCCCAGTGCTGCAGCTGGTAAGAAACAGGGCCACCTAGTTAAGTATTGTATATCTGTATCCATCTACCTATCTACCCATCCATCTGATGTACAATATACATATGTCCATGACAAAGAGGATTTAGTCTTCCTGTAAAAATAAGGTTCAGCAAATCCAGCTCCAAGCTCACACTGGAAAAATCTCCTCTTTGCTCCACAGTCCTTATACACAGGTTTGCTTTCACCTGCATTTGACGTAAACCGATGTTTTCTTTTTAAATAATGGAAGCTTGGGGTTTGGTGAGGAGAGTGGGCGGACAGGAGGGAGAGGGGACTGGGGTTGGTATGTAAAATGAGATTGTTTTTTTAATTTAAATAAAAATTAATTTTAAGAAGATAATGGAAGCTTATTCAGTGGCCAAGTATTTTCACAGAAACATGTCCACCATGCCTCAGTTTTACAGTGAAAAGCATGGGTTTTTAGTAATAGGCCATTTCATCATTTTTCCTTCTTACCTCCTATATGTGTATCAGAGCCAAGTCAGCTGGAAAGAGTGTATAGCAAAGTGCCACTTTCTCATCTGTCTCGAAGTTCCTGCTGCCAGCACACATCTCATCTACCCAACGTGGAGTGTTGTGAGAAGTAAAGCCCCCTCCCCCAGCGCAAAACACACCCACTGCCTTCTTCTATAGCATCAGGTTCAGGGTGCAATGCCTGACTGACTTGAGGATGAAAAGGGGCACGGGGGGGGGGGGCAAGAAGATTAGCCATCAAGCCCTGGCTGATGAGACCATTGCTTATACCCTTCTAGAACATTTACTATAGGTAAAAGAACAGGTGAGATGACCTGGCCTGCCAGCAAACCATTATGAAAATGTAAAAATGCGGTATGAACTCTAACTGTGTTCTTTCCATGATCAGCATTCGAATTAGTGCTTCAGTGTACAAGCATGTTTCCTTGAGGTCTTCCCTCCAAGCTCTTATAGTCTTTCTGCCTCCTCTTACTCAGTCTTCCCAGAGCTCATATCAAAGGGGTTTGATGGAGACACCCCATTTAGGACTGAGTTTTCCAAGGCTCCTGCTGTGGAATAGTCCTGGACACTGTGAAAATGTGTTGCTCTCATTGTCAATAAAAAGCTGATTGCCAGTAGCTGGACAGCTAGTATAGGCAGGACAGCCAAACCCAGAATGCTGGGAAGAGGAAGGGGGGGGGATTAGTGGAGCTGCCAGGAGATGTGGAGGGAGTAAGACATGCTGGGGGACAGGTAAAGCCAGAAGCTACTAGCCACAAGGCAAAGCATAGATAAGAGTTGGTTTAAATATAAGAGTTACTTAGTAACAAGCCTGGGCCATCAGCAGAGCATCTACATTTAATGTAAGTCTCTGTGTATATTTGAGGGGACAGAAACTTCCACCCACTCCCACTCTCTGCACATTGTCAGCTGTTGGTCTGTGAATTTGTTCCCGTCCACTGCAAGAAACTTCTCTGATGATGGCTGAGCAAGACACTGATCTATGGATATTGTAGAACATCATTAGGAATCATTTTACTGCTATATTCCATTAGCAGAACAGTATTTTGTTTCCTCCTAGGTCTGTGGTTTATCTAGTCTCAGGGTCTTGGGTATTTAAGCAGTGTTGGGCATAGGTTCCATCTCATGGAGAGGACCTTAAATCCACTCAGATAGTGGCTGATTATTTCTATCCACACTTGTGCCATTATTTCTTTGTCATTTCATACAGGCAGGTCACATTGTAGACTGAAGTGTTTGTAGCTAGGTTTATGTTTACTGTTTTCCTTTGGGAGCCTGTAGAGTACCTTCCAGTACCATGAATACTATTCAGTAGGGATGGAGGTGCTACATAGGTACCAGATCAACTCTGTTCAATGAGTTACATAGCTGCTGTCATCAGGAATAGAGCCTTACCATCAGTCTGTGTAGAGTCACAGCCTTGACAATAGTCTGGATTGTTGGAAAGTTCCCCTTTGACCAACAACTCAGTAAGAAGTAACCCATTCCTGACACTAGATGTTTCATTTGGTGGTGAGAGATAACTAAATGGGTCTAAATGGTCTCCTCGGTTACTTGGTGAGTCCATTTAGATTTCTTTCATATATGTATATGCATATATATGCATATACATATATATACATATACACATGTATATACATACATACATATATATACATACATATATATATATATATATATATATATATGAAGAAGCTTCTACTGTCTATGAAGCTATCTCCAACAGGCAATTGCTCTCAAAGGAAGAAGTTAGGTTTCTTCAATGGCATCTCACTGGGTATACAAACCACACTTAATGGCATATCACAATCCAGTAGAAGATAGCCAACAGAAAACTAACTCAATGGTGGGTTTTGGAGGGTTTTTGTCTTATAACACTTTGGATAATTTTTTTAACCTTACAGATCTTTGCTTATTTATATTATGGTTTCTAATTTTATGTTTTGATGAGGGGTGTGTGTGTGTGTGTTTCTTGTGTTTTTTCTTTGGCTTTATTTTTCTGTTTGTTTGATCTTTTGGGTTTTTGTAGTTTAGCCTGTTCATTTTCTGCTGGGAGAAAAGAAAAATGGTGGTAGATTTGGGTGAGTGGGACAGTGGGGAGAATCTAGGAGTTGTTGGAAGAGGGGAAACTATGATCAGAATGTAGTACATAAAAAAAAAATCTATTATCAGTAAAGATTAAAATTATAATAAAAATGTTTTGGCAACTATATATGAAAGTGGGATCAGTAACATCAGAGGTCACAGTAGCATGATGGAGTTTACGTTCCCTTCTAATTCTTACTGGGAAACACACCCTGCACAGGCCTATCCTGCCTTCCTGCCAGATGAACAACCAAGATCCTCCCCATCCTGTGGGCTTCCTCCTCACTCACAGATTGTTTCCTTAGTTCCATTAAATCCTACTGTCTGTTGTCAGCCTCAATTCTTGAGCAAATGGAGTCCTATTCAGAAAGGTCTTGTACACCTGTACCTGTATCCTGAGGGTACTGAATGTTTTCTTCTAGCAGTTTCGATGTTTTAGTTTTCACAGAAAAACTGAATTCCTAAAACAAGTTGAAGCCTCATTTACAATTTCCTTCATCTATAGCTTTAACTTCCTTTAACTTCTGTTGTGAAAGTCCCCCCCCCCCCACTATTTACTTCTGAAGTAAGTATAAATTTAATGCAGCTTTTCCTGGGCACAATGCTGATGTTCTTGTCTATTAAGGATAATATTGTTGACCCTTGGTAATGAAAATAAGAAGCCTGATCAATATGGCTATTGTCTTCTGGCAAGATTCCCCACTGGTCTCCCACCCAGCTGTCCTATTCCCACCTGGTCAACACAAAACAATGGGCTACTGAGGATCCCAGCTCACAGCAAGTCCAATAAGGGCAAACTCTTCAACAGAAGCAGCTGAGCTTTTACAAAACAAACTGTAACATAACAAGACTTGAAAACAGTCCATACAAAACCTAAAGACATTTACAGCAACCTTACTGACAGCTGCCAAAACTCAGAGAAACGGAAAAGCAACTTTGGAACATCCAGATAGAACAGAGCTAAAAAGAAATGAGAAAACTGAACCATGAACATGCATGCAGGTAGCCTTAAATGAGGATTACTCATAGCAGCAGCCAATCTGGAGCATTGGATTTCAACTATGACATCCCAGCAAAAGAAATGCTCGGGACACTAAGTTTCACACTTGCCAGTGGGTAGAGAGCTGGGGCTCAATAGGCAAAGCAAAGATTTTCAGAGCACCAGCAAAACTATTATATGACATTATGACTATTATGACATTATAATAATGTCATACACATTTACCTAAGGCAGTGAGTCTAAATGACGCCATATCAATGACCTTCAAGAATGCTGTGGTAGATGTTGACCACGGGTAAGGATAAGTACTTATAGAGATGGGTGAAATTCAAACCTCGTACCTTTCTCTCCTGCTAATACTGCTGACCCTAAAGCTATTCCAAAAAGCGTTAAAAGGACAGGTATGGAGGGAAGGAGGAGTCACACCCAGGAACTAGAGCTCTCTTCGTGGGTCCCTGACTTCCTACCATTACCTGTATCTCCAATGGGTCTTCTCTCTCTTCTGAGTTCTCCGGCTCAGTTAGAAATGGGTGTATCTGAATGTTAAAATTCTCTAGAAAGAAGATGCTTTAAGTCTGGTAATTTATGGGAGTTGATAACCAATTTAGAGCAAGATAGGAGTATGTGGCCTTCTGATATATTAATACAAATTAGCATTTAAATCACTGCATACCTCTGAGAAATAAATCAAAGTATTTATTTATGACATATTTACATACTTACAAAATTGATTTTATCCAATACATCACTCTACATAGTATCACAAAATGAACACAATATCCTAGGAAAAAATCTACACTTCGTAATAATTTATGTTTAACTCAACAACTTTTACAACAGATTATCAATTTGGCTTTACAAATCACAGAGTCCTTAGTTTTTGTCTTCTTTCTGCCAAATAAGAAGAGTAAACTAAAGGAGGGTGAAGTAATTTAGTTGGCCCTGAGGAACTGCTAATTTGCACAAATCAGAGTAGATGTACACGTGTGCTTTCACTTGTTTTCCTGTACACCCACACTTAAGATGGCAGTATCTCACCCCGAAAGACTGAGGAAGGAAGACGAAAACAACGACAAGGGAATCAGAGGGCGAACTCCCAGATTCTAAAACTTTTCCAACTGCAGATGTCTGTGGTAGAGCTTCAGTACAGGGTTGGCTCAAAAACTGAGTAGGGACCTGGGATAGATAGGGGCGGGAGCTGGGCTGGGGCTCTTGAGCAGTGCAGAGTGCTGGCCTAGAGTAAATGAGGTTCTCAGCTCCCACCCAGCATTGTTACAAACAAACCAAACCAAGCCATAGCAAAACAAGAAAGGCAACCAAATAGAATAGGACTAAACAGTTGGGCAGTGTTGTGGGGCTGACGTTAAATATTTTTCCTACTGATAAAAGTAAAAGTTCAATAATCTGGAGGGGAAAAAAAAAAAAGAACACAAAAGCCACCACCCTGACAATGGATGACTTGGGTTTTTTTGTTTGTTTGTTTGTTTGTTTGTTTGTTTTTTCCTGCTTGAAAAATGTAGCAGCCACCTACAACTCCCCTAAAAATGACAGTGTGGAAGTTTCAGAGGGCACAAAAACAGAAGGGCTGGGAAGGGAACCAGGCCTTGGACTGTCCAGGCCTAAATGGCACCATGCAGACCGAGCAGGGTTAGGGAAGAGCCCATGGAGTCAGCTCTGCTCTGACACCCTCCAGAGAGAACTCTGGGCCAGATGAAAGCAGCTACAGAGGGATCAGATTTGATCAATCAGTTCTCTTCCACCTGCTGGTCACTTTCCTCCTCACGGAAGGCAGACTAGGTAACTACAATTATCCTGTTTCAACCAAAACATGGCATAAGTTTGCCTTATTTAGGACTCAAGGAAAACCAACACCCACTGAGATGTCAGTGACCCACACTGATTCTACTGGAGTGACCCTCTGAAACAGTAACTAAGGTAACACAGACTCAATAAAACAAGGAAGGGAAGGAAAACTGTACCCTCAGGATCTGTAAAACTTACCTGTGGAGTATAATCAAACACTATCATCCAGGCAATGCCCCATCAAATACTATTAGACAAAAACAGATCCCCCTGTCTCCTCTGTGGTGTGTGTGTATGTGTGTGTGTGTGTGTGTGTGTCTGACCCTGGGGTATAACATTAGCTAGTGTTCCAGCACAGAGCTATAGCCCTAGACCCAAAGGACAGCTTTTAAAAACTGCACAGCAGCAAATGACAGAAGGCCCTGCTCTTTATGCATAAAGAAGTAATGGGAAGTACTGTGGCTGGATTACCCTGGGCCAGGTACATCTTCACAGCCAGACTTCCTTCCTGTCTAACTAAGCAATACACACAGTGCTTGGAGATTAACATAGAGCCACCTCAAAAGTAGTTAATTCTCCTCCTTCTGCAAAAGTAGCAGCAATGACATCATTGCCACAAAGCATTGTGGCACAGTACCCTATACATGTGAGGACAGAGAAGGATGAGTGCAGAGTCTACTAACTGACACCTACAGAACTGTATTGACAAGGAAAAGAAAGTTAAGTTTCTGTACCAAATTGTCTTCGGGAAGATATTTGTATATATAGAGTTCAACTATGTAAGAAACAATTTTACTTAATTTTGACTTATGTAAATCCCCAAATGGTAAAACATACTATTTCAGGGAGGAAAAAGCATCCACCAAATGCAAAGGATTAAATAAACTACATTGAATATAAAACCAATCCCTTGAAAACATCCATAAGAAATGAAGGCAGAAGGACACAGTTAGAAAAGTCAAGCTGTGTTTAAGGCAAACCAAGAAACCACATTAAACACAAGGTCCAGCCAGTCAACACCCAGCCCATGACTCCCCACCCTCCCCAAACTGGGGGGGGGGGCTATTGGCAGTTGATGAACTCTGAGGGGCAGTAAATTTTCAAGGGTGTAGTCCCTTGTAGGTCAACTGGTTGCTAAGCTAGCCTCACACCTATTAGGGCAGTACAAATTGGACTTGGTGGGATGTGAGAAAAAAAAAAAAAAAAAAAGATGCCAAGAAGGGGAGCGTGTGATGGGCATGGAAGAGTGAAGAGTTAGGGGAGGGGTGGGAGGTGACTATTATTAGTCACCTGAATGAACTTCTCATATAATAAAAAAGGTAACTTTAAATAAAGAAAACACACTGCATCCCCAAAGAAGGGGATCCTTTCTTACAGTTTGGAGGCTGTGAGTGAATACAAGAGCAACAGCTGTCGTGAGAACGGATTTGTGGAAATTCTAACACCACTGTACAAAAATAACAAAAGGGGGCTGCGAAGATGGTTCAGTGGTTAAGGACATTGATTGCTGTTCTAGAAGAGCCAGGTTCGATTCCCAGCACCCACATGGTTGCTCACAACCATGACTGCATTTTTAGGTTTCTGATGCCCTCTTCTGGCCTCTCTGGGCACAGTACACACATGGTGTGTAGACAGACATGCAAGCAAACACCAATACACATACTTTTTTTAAATCTTAAAAAAAAAAAAAAAAAAAAAAAACCATGAATACACTTCTGTTCTAAAATATACTTGGATGATCTGCCCTTTAGTTCTCACATAGCAATGAAGAAAAACCGTAATTTTCTTATGGTCATAGTATAAATCTGTAAAACGAGAAAATTTAAAACAAAAAAAGAAACAAATATAACTTCCAAACTATACATGCACATAATGACAAAAAAAAAAAATCTCCATTGTTAATTTGACCCATATCCTATAAAACACATGAAACTGTATACACACACACACACACACACACACACGCAGCAAGCATGTAGGCCCATTGTTGAGCATGTGCACTGCTCACCATCAAACCTGAGATCATGTGCACACACAATGACAACAGGAAACAAGCCTTAACAAGACAGTTAACACACAGACCACATTACGTATTCTTAAGAAACCAGAAGAGCCAAGGACAATCATCAAATATATGAACATGGATTTCCACTTTATAAGTTGGACTACTGAATTATGCTGTAAATATTGTGTATTTCTTTAGAACCAGAATGTATGAAATCATAATCATGACAGTAAAAAGAAGACCTACTTCTTTTGTTTTACTGGAATGACACTGTGCCTTTATTTAAAAAAAAAAAAAAAAAAAAAAAAAAAAAACCTTTTAAAAGGACTGCAGATTATTAGGAAAATTGTAAAAGCTATTGGATTCTCTGAAGCTATCCAGTCTCCTCTAACACAGAGCAAAAGGTGACAGCAGGTCTCACATGGGCCTGGGTGGCAGGCGCTGCTTGTACATGCCCGCCACCGCCTTGGCTGTGCTGTAGATCATCTGTCGTCGAGACATGCCGGTGAAAGCGAGGTGCCAATCAGTCCGGCTGACATTTAGCAAGCTTTTTTCCAGGACTTCACCCACTGTCACCAAAAGGCCTGACCACCTCAGATTGTAGTCCTGGGGAGTCAGGCTTTGTGCCTATGGGAAAAGGAGCATGAGTTACTTGTCACATGCCAAAGCAACATTGGAACTCGCTATGTGAGAAATGACACTGCAACGTCTTGACTCAGCTTATTTTTAATATAGATTATGACAAACCCTCAGAAACTCAGCTGTGCTACCAACAACTGTATAAAGTTACAAGGGTCAAAGGAACCTAACAATACTGCACACACCCTACAGTGTTAATAAGAGCCCATCACACTGTTCAAATATAATCTAGTCTCCTGGTAATTTACATTTTTAGAGATGCTCAGTGGATGTCCAAGTCTTTAAAGTCCACCTGCTCATAGCTCACTCCGAGGGCTTAAACTCTTGGTTACATTCAGGGTCACTCCATGTCAATAATAGGTTTATGTTAAAATGATATTCGTAGAGACACAAAATTCCCAGCAGAGACAGCCTGCACATTGAGACTTTAGCCTGCTTAAGAAAAGATTTATTAATTTGTAGAAATTGTCTGCAGATATGACTACTGCGAGTCAGTAGCTTGCAAACAGCACCTACCAGCGCTGTCACTCACCACCCTTACCCAGGGAAAGGCAAATAAGTTCAAGGGTTCAACAGCCAGTGTTTTGATTAGAGTGCTACACAGCCCAGAGAACATATGCATGCAGAATGGAACTGTTCACAGATCCCCACCTAGCTGCTTCACCATCACCCGAGGGGCTTTCTTTTCACCTCGAAGAAAACAATTTCTTAGGCTCAAACTAGTTGTCTTAGGACACCCAAATTAGAAACACTATAGTTTATTACAAGACAAATAGTCAAGAGTTGCCTCAAATAGCTTCCCAGAAACCCTGACAGAGGCAGTTTTTGCACTACCAGCATTGCAGTAGGCTTCAAAAGAGACACTGGGTCTTCAAAGTCCCCAGGAGCCTGCTCCTCGCACACCACACAAGTCCCCGGGAGCCTGCTCCTCACACACAAGTCCCCAGGAGCCTGCTCCTCACATACCACACAAGTCCATGGGAATCTTGTTACAGTGCAGGTCCTAACTCAATAGCTCAGCACAGGGGTGAGAAGCTTTTTATTTATTTGGATTTTTTTGTTTGTTTGTTTGTTTGTTAAATCAAATGTGTAAATGATACCTATGATGCTGGGCCAAAGGTCATAGGTCTGAGTAACCTGATAATGTTAAGAAAAACCCTGAGCAGCTAGCTGGATTAGATGCATGTGTACACGTGGGCCTAGTTGACTGTCAGAGCAACATGTCCAACTAACTAGTCCTAAAACTAAATTAAAATTAAAAGTGGTCAAACATCCAGCACAGGGGCCAACAACCCTTTTTTCAAACAGGCTGAGGAGTAAAGATTTTAGGTTCTGAAGTCTTCACTAAAACTCCTCTATTTTGTCCTTTTGGTACAAAAGCAACTATCTATAAACAGTTTATAAGTAGATCAGCAGGGACATACAGGAAAAACAGAAATGGGCAATAGGCCAGAGCTGGCCAAGGGGTCACTGGGTGCTGACCCTGGATCTACCTCACCATCTATAATGCGGAGATAGGAGCCACCTTAAACAGTTCTCCTGCTGCTCTTTCAACAGACTGGGGATGGACTGACTTTCCAGTGTACACATACACTTCTAATCCTGATTAGGATTCTTCAACTGCAGGTTTGTTACTTTGTGCAAGTTTCTCAATCCTGCTGAAGCCCTTTGCTTTAGTCTGTTCATGTAACTGCACAGCTGCTTTGTGAACCCATCTTCAGCTCTTGGGTCAGCACACGGTGCTCTGAAGCATTCTGGGTTTGGTGGGGTTAACAGTGAGTCCGCTCTGAGCAATGTGGGGAGGCCTTACGGAAGGGGCTGCACAGCGTTCTGCTGCCCAACTGCCACTGAACATCAGGCCATGTGCTCCTCCAGTGCTCGTCAGTGACGTACTGCCAGGCAGGCAAACGTTCCCTGTAGGGCTGGCTAATGGTAGTGATTATGCTAAGTCACATGAAACGTGACAGTAGTGACTCCTCAGCTATTACAAACAGCAAGTCTATATGGCTAGCTCTAACACCTTTGAATTGACATTGGTAAAACGTCTATCTTCCTGGAAAACCTGTCATATTACGTCCATTTTAAGTGTCATTGGCATAACTATATGCACAGCATCAGCTTAAAGCCTCTAACTGTCCTCACGTGAGAGCTCTAGGAGGGGTTTGCCTGACCTCTGAAGAGAACTTAGGTATAAATAGTGTCAGAGAAATATCAAAACTCCAAGCATCTTTGTACACTGCAAACATAAGGAAGGATCACTAGCCCCTTTAGCAACTTTATGGCCACAATTTAAACTGAAATATGTAACTGCACATGCATCTTCTCAGAGAGTGTCAAATGTTTTCCCATACTGTTACACGTCTACACACTCCAATTGTAAAAATCGAGGAAAAGGCAACAACTATCAGTTAACTGTAGAGAGATCCCAATGACAGGCACACTCCATTTTGTCCATTAAAGAATTAAGAGGATATTTACATAAAATATGTATAAGTATGAATCAGTTTGGAAACAATCCATGGGCACATCATCATTAGGTCCATTTTTCAGCCAGCAAATCTAAAGACAAATTTCTAACCACTATATGTTTTTCATTTATTTTCATTTTATGTGTATGCTGGTGCACACCACATGCACACCTGGTGTCTGCAGAGGCCATCAGATCCCCTGGAACTGTAGTTACAAACAGTTTGAGCAGCCATGTGCATGCTGGGAATTGAACCAAAGTCCTCTGAAAGAGCAGCGAGTATTCTTAACTGCTGAACATCTCTAAATTTTGTTTGTTAGGGTTTTTGTTTGTTTGTTTGTTTGTTTGTTTGTTTGTTTTTGAGGCAAGGTTTCACTATGTAGCCCCAACTGGCCTGGAATTTGCTTTGTAGGTTAGGCTGACCTTAAACTCAGAGACCTCCCGGCCTCTGCTTCCCAAGTGCTGGGATTAAAAGGTGTGCACCTCACACCAGCTTTCACTTAACTTTTTAAATCCTGACTTGTTACTAAAGAGAAGGGAAATAGATAAAATAGTAGGAATAAAGATGAGATAAACAGGGGCTGAGGACGTGGCTCAATTGGTAAAATGACTATGGTTTAAGACAAGGACCCAAGTTCCCACATAGGAGAAGCCAAACATGACATCACCTGACTGAAACCCCAGTGCAAAGGAAGTGGAGACAGGAGGATTCCTGGGATAACTAGCCAGTCAGCCTCACCTAACTGCTGAGTTTCAGGTCTATGAGAGACTTGTCTTAACAAACACAAAGCAGGGTGGACAGCTCCTAAGGAGTGGCACCTGAGGCTGTCTGTCCTCTGGTTTCCTTACACGCACACACTTCTGAACCTGCATCCATACCAGACAACTACAGATGAATAAAGGGAAATGATAATGCAAAGTACATGGGAAACAGACTTAAAGGCCAATTCTCTCCTGCTGTCAGGGCCACAAACACAAAGAAGGAAAAAAACAACATGGAAGAATCAGGAAACTGGCAAGCACAGCAAAAGGGAAAGAAAGAATCAAGGGCATAATCCTCACAATGAATATGGAGCGTCATGAAAAGGCAAAGAAACCAACCTGCTGCACAAATTCCAAAGGCACCGGTGTGGCCTGAGTAAAGGCTTCCAAGCGGATGCCATGCACAGGGTCTTCAACCACCAAGCAGCCGATGTCAAACCATCTAGAACAGAAATAGGAACGACATACCATTTACATGCTAGATAAAATGAAAGTACACAGGGACAGCATGTTGTTTACCTGCTAGATAAAATGAGAGTGAGGAGACAAAAGAGCAAAGTAAGTCCTACTTACTGTTCAGATTAAAGTACCACAGTTCTCAGAGAGAAAATGTTTTTCTAATTAGTTTGCAAGTGGACAATCCATAAATGCAAAAATAAAATTACTCTATTGTCTTAATTCCAAGAAGAGATAGAAAGAGAGTAACAAAAAAGGAAACTGAAATTACTGGCCATGGGAAATTTCCTTCTTGCTAAGATGGGGGGATAATGGGAATGGGGCAGTCAAATACACAGCCAGTAAAATATCACACCTATTTGAACATGCTAAGAGCGCCTTGTAGATAATATTTTTAAATGACACTTGCTAAATTAGGGGGATATTTGTAATATGACCCTTACCAGCACACAGCAATCTAACAATGTTATTAGTTAATTAAGAAATGAGCTCATTTAGAGGAAATAATCATATGCTTGATTCTTATGAACATGAGCCTTCAAGTCACATGTTCCAAGGTAGGAGTCAGCCTTTGAAAACACACTCATGAAATCAAGGTACATTTCCATGGAAAGATACTTACATGTAGATTAAAGAAAAGAAGGCATCATAAACATACTTAACATAATTGAATTCAGCTATCAGAAATAGCAAACAACCCTGAAATGAATTTAAGTACTAAGGGAATATGACCAAGGCTATGTTTAATGTCTCCATCTTTTAAAAACTAAGTACCTTTAATAATCCCAAAGAACTACAAAATGAATAAGGAGATAACACATTTAAAAAAAAAAAACAAACTAAATAAGACAACAGCATAAGCAACTCAGCAGAATATTAAAATGGTACTATGTCTTTTGCATTCATATCTTAAAAAATGTTTCAACTCATGAATACTGAATAATATTATTCTACTTGACTACTAATCAAAATTCCATATTTTATTTTAATAATGTTTCTCATTCAAGAAATTCTCATTCAAGAAAGTGTAGCCAAGCTTAGCTAACCCTTGTTTTGCCTGACTTTGCCTACTGTGAGCACGGTGTCCACCAGGGTAGTACACTAACTCAACTGGAAACATGCGCCTTTGCATCCTGAGATACGTGAGAACTCTGTCAACCTCTGTTCTAAGGAGCACCACCTGCTGCAATCACTGCCATGTCCCAAGGCCCTTCCATCTCGGTCCCTGGTCCTGCTGGCTAAGGGAACTTTCAGGTTTCCCTCTCATTCATAAAGTCCTTCAATAGGTTGTGATCAATAGGATCACAACCCAGCCAGGGATGGGGAGAATCTCAGCTGGCCACTAGGGATCTCCATCTTTCCTTTCTGAGTATAAGCAAGATGAGAAGAGCATGATGGACTGTGGTTCCCAGGCAATTCTATTTCCCAGAGCAGAAAATGGTTCACGCTCGATCCAGAAGCCACAAAAATACTGGCTACATCACCAATCAAGTCACAACAAGGGAAATGCTTCACAAAGTATAAGAACATTTCTGTGCACTTAACATTAATCCAAAACTAACACCAAAATCTAGATCTGTTCATCCCAGAATACTTACACTGGTAACATTCTGTATATGGAATAAGACAATAGACTCATTTTTCCAACTCAGCATGAACAGATGCTGAGGAGCACTAACTAGGTCTACATGGTTCTACTCATTTTACCAGACAAGCACATTTGGAGATGGTTTCCCTTATAGCTGATTGTTCTCCCTGGTGGATGTTTTCCAGCTCAGTGAAGGCCACATTTTGCAAGTTATGGTTACAAAATGCTAGGTCACAAGTAAACAAAAAAGTAAGGCAAAAATGAAACTACCATGCAATTATAAATGAAAGAAGAATTCATCAAAGCACGGTTGTTTATTATAAAGTAACTCAGCGTGTCCAAACATGGAGCCCTCAAAAACAATGCTGAACTGTGATTTCCTGGAGCTTTTTCAAGCTACACACACAGCCCTATGTAACTCCTATTAAGTGCCATCAAGATGCTTGTCCACCTTCCACCTCGGTGAGTCACCATAGGAAGCGGTGTTCCTATGTTCCAGTGTTCCATCACACCTACCCCAGCTAACACGCAGAGTATTTCTGACATGGGGTCCTACTGTAGCAAGTGGTTGTCAGTGCAGGCATCGCTCTGCACTGCTCAGATACAAAATAACAGAGGGGACAGAAGTGTCAGCTAAGCACGGGACAGTCACACCACAAGAGCTGACACTGCACTCTGGCTTTAAAACAGGAGACACCTTTTCTAGGTGTTCATGTGAACTCTGGACACAGCTGTGCTGATCCCCAGGGTACCCTGCTCCTCTTACTTGTCGGGCAGCAGCTCAGCGATGAAGTTTTCTACTGACACAGCAGTCTGTTTTTCATGGATAGTGCCAGACCTCCGCAGGCTATCTATGCGTTCCTGGGCACCCTAAGCAAAAGCAGCACAGGTTGGAAACCAGTTTTTTAAAACAGTATTAATAGTAAATATACTGATTCTTAGTTATATAATACATGCACATATTTAACATATACACTCACTGTAAACGTTCAAATACAAAGGTTCAGAGCAGTGATTCTCAACATATGGGCTGCGACCCCTTTGCTAGTCAAAAGACCCTTTCACAGGGGTTGCTTAAGACCATTGGAAAACAAAGAAATTTACATTACCATTCTTAACAGTAGCAAATTACAGTTATGAAGTAGCAACAAAAACAATGTATGATGAACTGTATTAAAGGGTAGCAGCATTAGGAAGGTTGAGAACCACTGGTCTAAAGTGAAAATATCCAATGGCATTCCCTTGGTATTAACTTTATGGTACATTTTCCAAATTATTCCCTCATGCAGTATTGTGTCTAATTTATTTGATAGATTCTTTTAAAATTTTAATTTCTAACTGACTATTCATATAAGGAAGCCTTATTTTTAAATGTTCATTTGGCAACAGGTCATCTTTCAGAATAAGAACTGTTTCAGTCCTGCTATCTGCTTGGATGATTTGCTCTTGACTTTGGACTTGTGATCACACACTGAACATGTATCTTCACAGTTTTTCTAATATCCTTTTAAATACACACAGCAACATGAACACTATTACAAGTACAGTTACATGTATGTGGTACACTGAACTGACTCAGAGAATAATTGTCATTGATGAATCCAAACAGGATATGAAACCTTCACAAAGAACTCAAAGCTAAGGGTATGTATGTATCTGAGAGTAGAGAGGCCAATGCCGGGATATGAGGGCTGCTGCTGATTCCAACTGTTACCTGCATCATCTCATAAATAGTGATTACAAATGATGTGAGAAAAAATGCTCAAAGGTTGGGTAGCAGGCCTTAATCCCAGCACTTAAGAGATGGACACTGCAAGAATGGAAGGTCCAAATGCTAGCTTGGGAAAAAGAATGATGATAGATTCTACAGGAAAAGTAAATGCTACCTATTTTATGAGCAATTTTATCCCCTAGGCTTTGACATTAGGCATAAGCAAACAAGTATTCAGTAAGAACTTGCCATGTGAAAAACCAAACAATGGCAAAAGCCAATCTTGAAATAGTGACAAGTAGAGACTCAGTTCAGGCAATAGATCTGTCCCCACCTTTCAAACAAAACTCATCCATATAACTCTTGTGATTTATCTTAACATTTATAGTTATGGTGAGTACACATTTATTTTTCCAATTTACCATGTTTGTTTCTAGATTAGACTGAATTCAAACCCTACAGAGAGCAGTTACCTTTACCATATGGCACAAAGACTGTTTTAATAAGCGTACACTGATGTCAAAGTCAAAATCACATGCTCCTTTATACATAGTTTTTTAATGTAAATACAGATGATTCTCAATAAATCTGAAATCTGTACTGGTGAATATGACTATTCACTAAAATTTATTGGTAATCCCAACATCAGATGGTTACAATGCTACAAAATAAGTTGTCTGTCCTGCACATCTCCAACCAGGTCAAGATGCCACTACCATCTTGTTTAAGCGCACATGTTGAAACAAGTAGGAGCTGGTGTATTTGGTGTCACCTTCTTCATGCCTGTGTTGTTAAAAGTTGCCACCACTCCAAATGGTCCCAAGTCTAACACTGAAGAGCTATCTGAGGTTCCTAAGCATAGCAGGGCTCTGAAATACTTTAGGAGGAAAATGTGTGTATGCTAAATAAGCTGCATCCAATCAGGAGTTACAGGACTGCTGGCTATGACTTTACTAAAATGGATATACATACCAATATGTTCTGTTTGAACATATAAAATATAAAGCCGTATCCAAAAAAAAAAAAAACTTCTATATTGACAGCCTGGACAAAAACACTGTAGCCAGAGACCTATACTGGACCTAATCCTTCTAATCCTTTTTCCCTTGATAGCAAGAATACCATTCTCACTAATAAGGTGTGTGGCATCCTTGCAGGGGACAAAAAAACACACACACAGCAAACTTGAATCTGTCTTGCAAATAAGACAGAACAATGGGAAAAGAAACAAGAGGTGTCTCTACAGCTGTTGTCAAGTTTTCTCCTCTGAGAAAATGGAAGGTCGGGACTGCCACTGACTGAGATGAAGAAGGAACTAAGAGTAAGAGAAAGAAAAAGTTTCATTCTACACATACTTAGCTTGGGAGGTTCAAGTTTGTCAAAAAGGCAACTTTTACATAAATTAAGAATTCGTGAGCAGTCTCAGTGACAATATAAAGCTGCAAGTGTCAGCATGAAATGCCGGCTAAGGTCAGGGACAACATGAGGTCAGCAAAGCAGTGCATGGAGACAGAGACCAAGAGGAAGCTGGGGAGAAAAGGAGGTACCAACAGGGGAAGCATAAAAGCAAAGAACAATACATGAACTTGGAAAAAATCCAGGTGTGCACCGGAAAAGCCACGAGGGAGAAAAATCGACTGAAGTAAAAGTCAGGCATAGTGATGCACACATATAATCCCTGAACTCTGGAGGTGGATGCAGAATCAGGAGTTCAAGGCCAGTGTTGGCTCCAGAACAAGTCTGAGGCCATCCTGGCTATCCGAAACTCTGCAACAGAGAGGATGACCACCTGCCTGTTAAGGCCCTGATCAACCAAATAAACAGCAAGCCTTTTATTGGTGGCTTTGAGTGCACTCTTATTCAGACAGGGAAGTGCAGAAGTGTAGCTAGTTGGGAAACCACAAAGAATTAGAGAAAAATGTTCAAAATTCTTTTCTGCAGAAGGAAGAAAGCATGTGAGAATAATATAGGGGAAGAGATCAACAAACCATACAGGAAAGTGAGGTCAAAGAATTTGCTTCCCTTGCTTTAGGATAGTAAAATGTTTGATTGCCATTAACTTTGTTTGTTCTTGCATGATTGTGTCTCTGCAACAATGTAACAAAGAGTAGTGTGTGAGAGTGTGTGTGTATGTGTGTGTGTGTGTGTGTGTGTGTGTACTGGGACCCAACAGATTTTATAATTTCAATAACTGACTTGAAAATCAATACTACGTTATAAAGATTCCTTTCAAGAACATCTGTTCTGATTCTTTCTTAATGACACTGCCATCCTCCTCCAATAACCAAAACCTAATTGAGATTTTATTCAATTACAACTCCTTTCTATCTTCACAGCATTGACAGTGTTGACTAATGATAGAGCTAGTATTTCAATATATAAATATGCAGTAGTTCCACACAGACCACAAGATAGTTATCACAATTACAGGCAAATAAACTGCAGGTCCCAAACTCTATAAAAGCTTTTAGTACTCACCTTTAATCCTGCTGCATAGCCTACTGGCTGTGGGGCAATATTGGACTGTCCAGCTTCCCCCACAACCACAGCTAGGCCAAAGACCTCCTGGAAAGCATCTCGGACAGCAGCCACTTTCACTTCTTTATTAGAGGTTACGACAATATCCAGTTCACCTCCAGATTCTACAGAAACCAAAAAGAATTTCAATTTCAAATTTAAGCGGTAACTTTCTAATAATTACTACCACACCATAGGCTTACACTGTATTCACCCTTACCAGCCTCATACATGTGAGCTAGACTGGCAGAACCTTACCCCCCTGCTAAGCACTACTGTCAGGACTCAAACCCAGGTCAGACACAAATCCTCTTTTCATCATACCATCTGATACAGCCACACACATTGCCACCCTCTAAGTTCAGAGTATGCTATTCCAACATGTGCTCAGAACCCAACTACCAACCTCCCTTGATTTTAAGGATTTATAGGATTATTGTCTAGTGCTGACCTAGCTAATTCCTATTTATTCACATACTAGAAATGTACATGAAAATTAAAGCGCAATATGCCTATGTCAACTATCTAAGGATATCTAAACAGGGATCAAAAGCAGTTAAAGCAATGTTCCCAGCAAGCTTATAGTCAAGTTTTAGTAATTGCTAGATTTTAACTTTCTCTAAAAAATATTATTCCTGGTTAAGCATAAACACCTTTGACTAAAATGGTTAACTAGAGAAATTGCCAAATCCAAGTATAAACAAAGTATAACTTGAAAGCTAACAGTGAATAAAGAAAAATCCACATAAACCACTAAAAAGATACAAAATTTACTATCAAATTACTATTTCCCTCTTCCAAAGTTCACTCTATGAAGTCCTAAAACTTATATAATGATGACTAAGAAAAGATAAATTCAGGTTGAGAATGAATTTGATTTAAAAGCACAGGAAGAATTTCTATCAATTGCATGACCAGAAGAAATGAACTGAAACACCACTGAGTGCTTCTAAGGAAGCACAGACAACAGTAGGCTCATGTATCTACATACTGATGTACGGAGCCATGCCGGGGTCCAGCGTCGTAATCATGCTCTCCACCGAATGTTTGGTCTTGTCAAGCACAGATCTCACCATAGGATTCCCAGCCACGCCCTGAACAAAGCAAGATGCAAATGTTCAGTTCAAGCAAAGAACACCTTGACCTTCCTAAGCATGAAAGAAGTTTTTAAAACTTTGAGAATTTCATACATGAAAACAATTACATACAGTCATCCTACCCCATTTTCTTCTCCAATTTCCCCCATGTCGCAACACACCCCTCCCAACATCATGTCTTTTCTTTGTTAACCAACTAAGCCCATTTAATGCTGCCTATATGTGCAAGAGCGATTCCCCTCCCTCGGCAACTGTTCAATGGCTCCTCACCATGGGGTAGTGCCTAGAGATCATCTACCTCATCTATGCTTAAGTGTTTGTCACCGAAGACATGCAGAGCTGGCCATAGCACTGAGAATAAGAGTGCTCAGCCCTAAATGGAACACCTGTATTAACAGCACTATAACCAAGGCTCAGGGGACATCACAACACAGGAGGTGGGAAAATCATGAAAGCCACAGGATGGGGAAGAGCACTATGAAACAGGGCCTCCCAAACATGGATGGCTGCTGCAATCATGAGCTCAGAGCTCACAACGGTCATGGCTACCTGCAAGACCTACACAGGGAACTTTTCTTTTTAAGTTTCCCATGATCAGTAGAACAGTACTTTAAAAACTGCATTAAAATGGTACTTTTAGAATCTATAATTAAAATGAAGCCAATCGATGTCAAATTCCTACTATGATCCAAGTGGTATTCTTGGCTTCTTCCTTTCACACACAGAAATTAGGCCAGTGGCGGCCTATGGAGGGTTCTGGAATAACACTGTTTAAAAACAAATAGTCTAAAAAGTATGTTTCAGTTATAAATACATTTGTAGGAGAAACTTGTTGAAGGGGATGTCTTCTGTGCATATGTTTCTCTTACTGGTTGATGAACAAAGCACTGTGGCCAAGGAGGCAGGATGATAGGTAGGACTAGGAGACAAGGAACATTCTGGGAAACATAGGCAGAGTCAGTCATCATGCAGGACTTGAGAACAGTAACAGTTTCGGCCTCTTTCTCCAGTAAGATAAAACCATGTGGAAATACACAGATTAATAGAAATAGATTAAATAATTAAGACAGAGCTAGCCAATAAGATGCCCAAGCCAACAGCCAACAGTTTCATAATTAATATAGTATCTGTGTGTTCACTTGGGGCTGACGCAGCTCAGGGACCAGGCTGACAGGAAGAATGCTCGTAACAACTTGGCCCTCAGTTATTGTCCCAAATAGGACTGTAACCGTGTGTCTATATAAGTCCATACTTAGTTTCTAAAAAGATAAAGGCAGTAAAAAATACTTCTCACCTTTATTCCCCAGAACAGCTCCTGATTGCTTTAATGCATAACTCTGTCCTCTGAATGTCCTACTCAAGCTCCCTTTCTCATCATACCAATTCCCAAATCCTCTCCCTTGGGCAGCTCTCCCTTCTTGATTCCTCAGGCCAACAGCACCATGAGCTTTCCAACCCAGCTTTCCTTTTTGCATGCCTACTCTTCCATCTCCCAAAGACAAGGGGATAGCACCCCTAGGAGGTGTCCAACAGACTGCAATCCCCCCTCACCAAGATGACTGAGGATCAGTGAGTCCAAAAAGATTAAGTTTAAAACTGCCAGGCAACCTCAAGATAAAAACCTAAGTTCCTGCCCCAGAGAGTTACAACTAGCAACCAGCAATCTCTTTACAAAGTAGGAAGAAGGCCATAGATTTCACAGATCAGAGATCTATAAAAGCAAATATAAGAAGACCAGATTCCTGAAATATAACCACATCAACCACTTAGTTTAATACTATGTTTAATATATGTAATGAAACTGAACAGCTTCTCAGCAGAATACTGGAAGTTAGCAGAGTGAGTTCAAAATTATTTTTTCTTAAGAAAAAAGTGGGGGAGACCAGCAAAGCAAACCAGCGGCTCACAGCATTGGAACCAGAGGTTTACATACCAAATACTGCCGCACCCTGCTAATTCACACTTTCCTTTTCATCATGGAATGCTCCGCATACCCACCTGGGCACACTGTGCTTTCAGTACCCATCAGTGGAATAATCACACCTAGATGCAGTTTAAATTGTGTGCTGCTATGGCAGAGAAGCAAATCCAGAGATTGGCACTAATGTGTAATTTAATAAATAAAATAAGGGGATATCGGGTCGCTGAGAGAATGACCTCAAAATACTCCATTAAGAGGCTGGAAAACGCTTACATTCCTCTGTCTTGCATGGTGCACTGAATGTGGCGTATTGAAACACACTGGATACATTGAACTGCTCGGGGTGAGAACCGAAATGTTTAGAAACCCTAGCTATAATGTAAAGTTGCTCTGTCAGGACACAGAACTGAGAGATAGCCACAGAAATGACTCTCAACACCTAAGAACTTCTGCGATGAAAAAGTCTAAGTTAAAATGCAGATTAAAATGGAAAAGGCTATAGTGTGTACATCATAAAATAGCATTGCTTTAGCCAGAGCTCTTAATAAACCCACTTGGAAAGCAAACCTCCCAACTTCAAATCAGGCAAAGATGAACAGAGAATACAGAAAACAATCTCACAGGAAAAAAAGGCCAAACCTAAAAGCAAAGAACAGAAAATTAAAACATGGTTTCAAGTTTGGGAGTTTGGCTTACGTCAAATGAGGACCAGAGCTGGGATCCCCAGAGCCCACACAAAGAACTTGGTGGTGTGATGTCCATATGTAATCCCCATGCTCAGGATGTAGAGACAGAGCAAACTGGCAAGCCAGACTAGTCCAAATCACGAGATCTTGGTACAGCAAGAAAATGGATCTCAACATATAAAGCAGAGACCATTCATAAAGACACTGTATCAACTCTGGACCCACATGCACACACACGCACACGCAGGCCCCTAAACACATCCATCCATACAAACATATGCAGACCCCAAACACAAAAGAATCAAAGACAGGCAGGCAATTTTACAGCTGAAAGGACATTAATGAAGTCTTCTAGAAAAGACAAAGAACATAATGCCCAATCCAACTGAATTCTAATAAGTACATGGGTATAGAGATGCACAGACAATGGCAAGCGCCAACTACAGAAATCTGGCCATAGGGTTTGCTTTTCCTTTCTCTATACAGTGTTCTCAGTACACTGTCTTTCCTACCCTGTGCTGTGTTTCTCTGTTGATCCCTGTTAGTTTTACATCTGAGCAGTAACTTGAAAGGCAAACACCCTTACCTTGATGAAACCCCAGATCCCACCAGCAGGTGCATCATCCTGGCCTCTAGTAATTCTAGGATCATCCTGTTCCTCTGGGAAAGTAATGGCTGACGTGGTTCCAGGTCCCTGTGCCAATGGTGTCATACTGGCTTGCTGAGTGATGGGGCCTGGCAAAATACCTAGTCAAGGGCAAAAATTGGTTGAGTAATTTATTCCACAAATGTTTTCCTAAAAGAAGATGGATCATATGAGAAGCTCAAAACAAATTCAATCACAAAACTACTTGAGCATCTAAAGTTATTAACTCAAACCTTTATAAATGCAAATGTAAAAATCCCTCAAAAGGTATTTTCCTCTTTACATAGATTTACACAGATAAGCATGTAATACCTATTCTCTATAAAAAAAAAAATTTTACTTGTGAAGATAGATAGGCCAATTTGGATAATGTCTAATCGAAGCTAAAGTGTTCCTCTATCTGAAAATGATGAACAGGAGACAACAAAGATTAGGTCTCAATAATTTGCTTCCAACAACCACAGTAGAGAAGGGGACTGAGTGGGTGTCTTG
Organism: Phodopus roborovskii; assembly: GCF_943737965.1. Classification (NCBI taxonomy): domain Eukaryota; kingdom Metazoa; phylum Chordata; class Mammalia; order Rodentia; family Cricetidae; genus Phodopus; species Phodopus roborovskii. Next base: position 17,300,374 of record NW_026126549.1, on the reverse strand, counting down.
GCCTAAGAAAAGAAATGGCCTAGTATCACTTCTGGAACATGGGACAGGCTAGATAAAATTTACTCCTTCGGGAAATTGGTTCAGATAAAAGAAACAAATGTATTCTTGGATTGTGACCTGCCGCATACAGTAAATAACAAGTATTAGCATGGATATGGGATATGGGAATTCTTTCACACATCAAATGTCAACCATACATCAATTTTCATACCACACAAAAACTATACAGCAAGTTACACTAGCTTTATTGTTAATACTTTAAAAGGCAAAGAGATGAGCGTGGGAAATGCTGGAAGTCAGAGTGAGACTAGAAAATCAATGTGGAGAAAGCAAACCCCAAGAGCAGCAGATGGCCAAGTCTATCCATAAACTACAGTACGTATACACTGTCCACCTCAAATCACTGTGTAGTACACAAATCACAGCAACACGACTCAAACCTGCACACAGTCATCAAACGTCAAATACAGCTGAGTACTGTGGAGCAGTAAGAGACGATCACCTGTGACTGGAGGTGCAGAAAATGATGGCATCAAAGGTGTCTGGGGTGCTCTCCCGGCATGGCCCCTCGTGATATCGTAAGCTGCACCAACAGAAAATCCCGATATAGGAGGTCCTGAAGGTGGTGCAGCAGATAAAAGAGCACCTGAGGCGGAAGTGGCAGGCGGGAAGTGGGGTAAAGGGGGGCTGCTGAAGGCAGTGGCAGGTGATGAAGACACTGAGGGTGGCATTGAAGGGACACTCAGGGGAACCGAAGGAGCTGGAGACAGCGGCACAAAAGGGGGTGGTGCTGACGGCTGCACAGGGGGCAGGGATGGCTGAGGTGTGGAGTACGCATGTGGTGGCAAGGACTCCATCCCGGACACACTGGGAGATGAGAAGGAACTGGTTGCAGCTAGAAAAAAAAAGTAGGGAGGGTAAACACACAAAGTTGAAAAAGCTTTTTAATCTCATTTTCAAACTTCACTGCTTGGGAAATTCCTAATGTGGTAAGCCATATCTTAATAGTTAATTTTAAAGGTGTGATTTCCAACGCATAACAATTGTACATGAGTACAGGCCCTGTGATTCTGCTGGAGAAACAGCACAACTCAAGTTCAGCACTGTCCCAAGGCAAACCTTCCTTTCTATTTGTTTGTTTGTTTCTTAGGCAAGGAGGTCATTTTTCATCCCTGATTTGAATACAAAAACATAGACACTAAAACCTCAAAAAGATTAATCCCCACAAAGTCATAGAACATTAGACAACAAATGCTTTGAAGGCTTGCTAGGTGGGGTTATAGTAAGTATGAACAGAGAGAGTGAACCTGCTAATAAGACATTACTCTTCCTTACTTGTAACAAGCAAGCTTATTTCTGTGTTGCTGTTTAAATTTAAAAGGGCTATTTCTTTGCACCCTGGCAATATTAAGGAAGCATTAACAACATATTCTTCTAATTGATTCAGAGAGACCAGTGTCTTCCCCAGCCTCCAGCCCACCTAAGTGAACCTCGGTGGAGGGCATGGCAGCGGCAGCCAGGCCTGCAGGGTTCAGGGGAGGGGTTCCAGGTGGGGTTGTCTCTATTCCACTTTCTTCCATCATTTTTCCTCAGTTACAGTGCTCTGCAAAGACATAAAAATGGGATAAGCTTCAAACCAGGGCAGCTGCTCACACAGTTAGAGAACAATTAAGGATGACCACAGCATTTAGTACTCATAACACAACCATGTCTGGACGAGACTTAGCAAAACTCCTGCAAGGCTGGAGAGATGACCTGTCAGGTGACAGCACTTGTGTTCCTGCAGAGTCCTGGAGTTCAGATCCCAGTGCCCAATCAGACAGCTCACAACTACCTACACTGGAGCTTCAGGGTATCTGACTCCCTCTTCTAGTCTCCAAAGGGACCCACATACATGTCGCATACATACAATATTTAAAATATTTTTTTAGTATCTGAAAAAAGTCTGTATAGTCTTTAGGTCTGGTTCGTTTTGGGTAAATTTTTTTTATTTGCAACATTTTTTATAACAGTTTAAATAAATTCAAAGTTTATGAAACTAATATGCAAATAGCCTATGACATTTCCATACATATATTTTACAACATGGAAATAATTTTATGTTGACCATTTCATTAATGAAACTATATATTTCAAATCATAAAGTGCCAAGCCAATTTTGACCACTTAGATCCCACTAAGAGTCACATGCAGGTTTCAGTCAAGACACTTAAAACAACAGAGACATCTAAACGCCTCTTCTCCCCTCACAGAACATTCTGTGTGGGCTATTCTGTTAACATTTCTTTTTAAATGTTAAATTTGCTTGACTTTACAAATGCACTCTTCCCTCAATACATTCCATGTTAGCTATGCCTATTAACACTAAAAACAAGCAAGCAAGCAAACAAACAAAATCAAAATGTGTTCAGTTTTAAAGCCATTAGCTTCCAGTGTCCTGGTCTATAGCAGCTTTGTAAAGTGCACTGGTGTGGCTCTGGTGTTAGAAGTTGACTGTTAAAAAACAATCCACAAGAATGCAAGGTCCTAACAAATGATGATGCATACCAAATACAAGAAAACATCCTTACAAGTCAAACTTCCTTCTAAGCACTCAGCTTTATACCCTCATCAGAAAAAGGTCTTTTGGCAATGGATGGCGGTTAACAGAGAAACTCAGAAGTACTCAAAACACAGTGGGTAAGTTACTGTGGAGTGCTCAGACCTAAAAGGAACATCTAAGAAACCTCCTTCCCACCAAGGCTCCGGGACATCATGGAAGAAGGGGTGGAAAGACTGTAACAGTCAGGGCTTGAACTGCTATGAAACAGTATTTTCTAGACAAGACAGGACCATAATACAAGCCAGTCACATTTCCAGCATGGAGGGAGGAGGGGCTCACAAAATCCAGCCCTAGCTGAGGGGCTGAGACAGTTGGGAGGGAGGGTCCATTTTCTTCAGGGATATGTCCCAAGTAGGCTTCACATCTACCTACCTACCTACCTACACACACACAACACACACAACACACACACACACACACAGCACTATTTGAAGGAAGTGTGAGTGGGTGAAGGTGGATACAATTCTATAAAAAACTTAAAATTCATCTTAAGTATATAATAGTGTTAACCTTAGTCAACTTGATACAGACTCTTGGAATCACCTAGGAAGAGCAGTCACTGGGCATGGCTGTGGGCATTATCTTGACTGTTTACTGAAAGGGGAAGATCTGCCCACCCTGTTTGGGCTCCCAGTCTGTAAAACTGGAAAATGGGAGTCTAGCAGCACCAGGGTCATGCCATTTTGTAAACCTCATTTTTGTTAGTTAGTAACAACTCCAATAATTACAGTAATTTGACTTCTAGAAGTAAACTAACTTCCTGTATAGATTGTTGGCTATTCTGCCCTGTGAACCACAGGAAAGACATTTCTTGATCACATTTTTCTGTCACTGCTCATCTTTCTCTAGTCAGAAGCTTTTCAACATCCTGTCCCCAGCCCTCTGCCTTCTAATTACTCAGCGAGGAAGCTGATGGTGATCTCTTGAGTATTGGAGAGACCCCCTCTGCAGGCTCTTCTCCCTGAATAAGGACGGGTTTGCATTGTCCCAAGTCTCATCCCCTGGCCTATCTTTCCTTCTCGCTCACCTTCCACTCATGACCCTCACACAGATGATGTCTATGCAAGAGAACCTGAGAGGTGGAATGGGATAAGCAGGGCGCAGGGCAGAGGCCAGGAAGATAAGGAACAGCTGGAATGTGGGGAACTTCGGACTATAATCCATCCAGGCAGGTATCTTCGAATGCGGTAGTATTAATGTGTTGTCCTCTGTCCAGGAACAACCACTGTCACAGGGCAGTGCTGCCAGGCCATGTTTTGGTAAAATTACAAGCATTTAGCTTAGAAGTGTTTAGACCCTGGGCGGATCATTTTATTTTATGTTTATAAGTGTTTTGCCCACACATCTGTCTGTGTATCATGTGGGTTGCTGGTACCCACAGAAGCCAGAAGAGGGTGTCAGATCCCCTGGAAATGGAGTTAGTTGTCAGCCACCATGTGGGTGTTGGGTATCTAACCTTGGTCGGTCCTCTGGAAGAACAGTAGGTACTTTTAACCACTGAGCCATCTTTCTAAACAAAGGGCAGGCACATTTTTAGGAGACAGGAGACCCTCCAGGGTTGTGGTTCTCAACCTTCCTAATGCTGCAACCCTTTTATATAGTTCCTCATGCTGTGGTGACCCCCAATCATAACATTATTTTGTTGCTACTTCATAACTGTAATTTTGCTACTGATATGAATCATAATATAACCATCTGATATTTCTGATGGTCTGTAAGAGGGAGGGTTGTTTGACCTCCAGGTTGGGAACTGCTGCTGCTCTCAGCAATTTAGAAACATGTTGGCCCATGGTTATGAGGAGAGAAGAGATCTTCCCAGACAATAAGCAGGGTTTCAAAAGGGGCGCATCCTTTCCTTGCAGGGTACTACTTAACAGGAACACCTTCAAAAGGACTGGAGCATCTCTTCAGATCCTCTGGAGAAGAACCAACAGTATGATCTGAGGGGGTCCATCTGACTGAGGGTCAGAAAGAAGGAGTCTCCAATGAGAAAACTAAAAACCTCACCCATGGCTGAATCAGCCATTGGCCCATGGAAAGTCAATGGATACAGTCTCTGTTGGAACTGCTGGGAGTGGGGTGAAGGGACAACTAGAACAGAACAGATTTAGTCTGAGAAAACCCATGGAACGGAGGCCTGTAGATTGGGAAAACAGACAGGCCACTGTCCACTTGGAGTAGAGATAGTTACAGGGAGGCAAGAGGGGGGGTCAAAAGCATCCATTGTCAAGGATGATCAATGACTGGCAAGTGAGACACTGTAGACTAAAGGGTGATCAGAACTACCCTCTGACCAGCAACTGTCAAGGGCCTGAAGGGGTGGGAGGAGGCACAGCAGGAAAACAAATCTTGAAGGCTGGTTACTGTAGTTTGAAGAAAATGTCATCACTTAACCAAAACAGAAACTTTTCAAACTGGTGTGGCCATGATTACCGAGCAGTGGCAGCATGTACTCATCCATCAATCTCTGCTTCCTGATCCTGGATGCCACGTGACCTTCAAGCTCCTGCATGAAGCCTGAAGTCTGAAGGCTATGCCCTTGAACTGTGAAACAGATAAGCGCTTTTCTCTCTGAAGTGGCTTTTGTTGTTTGTTGTTTTATACAGCAACAGGAAAAGAAACTCAGACAGTACAAAACCAACTCTAAACATGCCAAATTGGCTTTTGATGTTTTTACTCATTTTACAAATGTTCATCGAAGGCAAATTGTTTGCCAAGTACCAAAACAAACTAAGTAAAATCTGGTTAACTTAGAGATGCGTACAGGACACGACCAAGTAACAGTAACAATATCCAAGGATGCTGGTACAATTCAATACAGTAACAGCAACACACCCCAAGGCTAGATTCTATAAACTGAGGCTGACAGAAAAGGAATCTGACTACAAATCTGGGGAAGGTTCCCAACTCACAGATGAACTTGGTTCTGAAGGATAAACCCAATTTCCATAAGCCAAGGAAAGAAAGAACTTACATAGGGAGAGGGGAAGCTTCCAGAAGAAAAGTGGGCACACTGCAGGTAAAATGCTATTATGACAAAGGGAGGAAGACACAGTCACAAAAAAACCCAAGGGGGGGAGGGGAATAAGACTGAGGGACAGCCAGGGGCCCAGACGCCCGGCCTCCCTGACTGAGGTAAGGAGCTGGCCCTTTGAAGAACAGAAAGGCACTCGAGCTGGAGGAAGCATCTGTCGTTTTATTCTAACTCTTCCGAGATTTTAAATCTGTAAGATGCAAACATAGCACTGTGCGCTCAGTCACAGCCGCTTACAGAAATCTGCAAATACCAAACAAAGAAACTGACTATGGTATAGCACTACTAACTACTCTATAGACCCCCACCCCCCACCCCACCCAGACTTTAGCTGCTGATAAGTTATTTGTGTGTCTGAGGTGTGTACAGTTCTGTAAAGCTGAATCATATACACAGATGCCCATCATTACTACAGTTAGGACACACAACCACACCATTACTCCAAATGTCACATCCTCCCTCCAATCATAAAACTGGTAACAAAACATTCTCTTGTTCTCTCATTTTTTTTCTCACTACATAAAGGTAAAGTAAGTAAAATTAACCCCTGAGTAACCCTTTAGTATTTGGCTTTTTTCCTCCACGCAGAAAAATGCCCTCCTACGGACGCTGTCAGTCCACCCACTACCACTGGAAGACTCAGGCTGACCCCAGTTACTCACAATCTGTGTTTGTGTTTTGAAGACTCCTTTAGGCTGGGATCATAACTCAGTGGTAGAATACTTGCCTAACAAATGCAAGGGTCCTGAATTCAGCCACCACTACCATTAGGGAAAAAGTAAAACAAGATTCCTTTGGCTGAAATGTGTATGCTGGGCAGAGACAGCACTACTTGGCATACAGAAGAAGTTCAAATAAGGTCTGCCAATACCTTACACTAAGGATAATCATAACCTTATATCCCCTAGGGTTTCCATGGCAACTTCTGGTTGTCACAGGGTACTGCTGGTATGTATCAGGTAGGGGCTCAAATTCCAATAATACACATCCCACAACCCACAAGAACCGTATGTACTCAGGCATCCATAGTGCCAGGCTGAGACTCTGCAGCCTAAACTAAGGTTATGATGGAGATGAGAAAGGAGACAGACTTGAGAAACCTTTAGGGGTTAGACATGGTGAGTGCCCATAAAGGATAAGAGTGGGGAGGCATGAGTCACACATTTGGTCAGATAGATGGTGGTGCCAACAGGTAGGACAGAGAGCGCTTTAAGAGGTCAAGGAGTTTGATGGTGTCTTTTGGGAGATCATAAAGTACTTCCCCTCTAACTCAGCAGGGTCAAGTTCCTTGAAACACCTGAGTAGGGACACCAACTGGGTATGGAATTCACAAACCGCAAACCACCAGTCCAGTGTCACCAATGTACCAACAGTTTCTGATACTGTGTCTGCACTATCTCTCCCAAGAAGGGGATACCAGGATAAAGGGACTACTACTCAACGCCAACCCTTCTTTCAGTTACGTGGCCAACTAACCTCAGAAAATAAGACCAGCAGAGTCACAGGGAGAAATGAGGGCATCGTGGCACTCTGAAGTCAGCATTTTCAAGGTAGGACTAAATACTGCAGAGAAGCTAGAAGGGGAGCTGTGGATGGTTCCATGAGTTTGCTATACTACATCTCAGAGCTGTCTGCAAAGATGGGAGACTAGGGGTGGCTAGGATCAAACAGAGGAGTAGGTACAGAAACAACTATGAATGCCACCAAAGCCTGGCTGTGAAGACAGGAAAGATAAGGCATTCAAGAGGCTAAATTCAGGCTAAATTCCCTACCTGGACAAAGACAGATAACCTGGGAGAATGGCTCCTCAACAGAGTGTATCACTTTCTACCAAGATTCCTTCCTTCACATTCTTGAGGCAAAAGTTATCTAATCCTTGTCACAGCTAGGTCCTATTTAAAGATAAACCTGACCTCTCATCAAATGGGGAAAAGAGCTCACCTGAGATATATGATCAATTTCTTTCAGTCCTTAAAAGCTTTACTGTTTGAGCAATGACTTAAATACAATACTGAAATAAATTAATAAGTTTCGCAGATATAAACATACCTTCTTAAAAAAAGAAGAAGAAGACTAGTAGGATAAACAATACAGAGCCATCAGTTGACAGAGCTTTTGAGAAACAAAAGTAGTCTGAATGCATCAACATTATGGGAAAAGAGATGGAATAGCTTATAAGATTAGTCCTCAGGCTCTGATCAAACCCATCTTCGAATCTGCTTGCACCTACTCAGGTCTGCTTTTAGAAAATAGATGGCTACTTTTAAAAGAGAGTGGACTTTTGATTCAGAGCGTCAGAAGCTGTTCCTATTGACCTTAGTGATGCTTAGGTTTGCTTCTAATACCACCAGATGGAGGTCAGCAATCTGTCATTCTGTGTGGAACCCAAAATAAACTTCCCTAAACACTCAGTGATTCAAACAGTGCTCACACAGCACTGGAGTGCCAAAAAGTGTCAGGATCAAGGACAGAGTCAGAGCTGCCTCTCAAATCAACTACTCTGACAAAAACTCTCGGATGTGAGACCCTGCCATTGAGGGAATACGCAGTCCTGAAACTATGACTGGTGTGTCTGGGTTGAAGGGCCCTGCAGGGCGGCGCTGGACACTCGCGGGGATCCCAGGAGAAGACGCTGCCTGCGCCCCACCAGGGCGGGCGGCCTGGGCAGTCTGGGCAGCCTGTGCCACGTCTGCAGGCCGGGCAGGGCCGGGCGAAGGTCCGCGGGCCTGGACATCCGTGCACGCGCGGGAAGGTGCAGGCCCAGGAGCCGGGGTCGAGGCCGGAGAGATGCGGGAATGAACCCCGCTCTCCCGACGGCGTCCCCGCCGCCCGGAGCCCCCACACTCAGCCGCCGGCCCGCCCACCTGGGGCTCGCCCGCTCCCGTCGCCTGAGCGCGGGTCACCGCCAGGCCGCGCTCACCTGGGTCCGAACGAGCGCCTACGCGGAAGCTGCACACTCGGGTCGGGGTCCGGGTCGGGTGTCCGGCGTAGAGATCCGCCTTGCTGAGGACGAGGAAGACCCGAGCAGCGCGCGTCCCGCGCCAAGATGGCCTCCGCGCCGCCCCGCTGCCACGTCGCCGCCACGCCCCGCCACGCCCCTCGGCCGGCCTCCGCCGCGCCGCCCCACACCCACCCAGAACCGGCCCGGGTGCACCTCCGCCCACGTCGTTCTGTCCCACCTCCCGGCCACGCAGTGATCAAAGCTTTCCACGTAGCAGAGTTGCCTCCCGAGAGCGATACTAGGCACTAGACTAGGAAGGTAGCAAGTTACTTGCCGATTTTCTTCTTAAGTAATGCGCATGATTTTATAATAATATATATATTTTTAAAAAATCTAGGGTCCGGGAGCAATTGCCTTATTTTATAGGCACCTGAAACAATTAGTGTGCAATAACCCAACGACGTATGTTAAAGAAACCAATGAATGAAGCGTAAAGGTGGGGGGGGGGAGAATTCCACAATCAGAAATCTTAATTTGGATATAAAGACCCCTTTCTCTGCAGCACCCCCTTATACGAACCACCTAATCCTCCTTATTCCCATCCATAAAATGGGAATAATATTGTCCAGCACTCACTCAGGTAGATAACAAAGTCAAATACAACAAGATGAATGAAAGGGCTTTTTAAGCCGCCTACTGTTCACTATGAGAAGGATTACAGCTTTTGTTTTAGTTGGACATTTTCATTCAGGGATTTATTCATAGATTTGAAGTTGATGCATCTCTTGAACTTGGCAGCTTTGAGGACTCTACAATTCTCCACTGGTAACTAATATTATTTAGCAGTTCCCAGACTGTAGATACGATGCTGCAGCTACAGTGGGTTGTTCCCTTTGTTACCTTATTCACTCAGAATGTGTGTAGGTGGCCAGCTGGCTGGGTTACTCTTTAAACAGCTCTGTTTGGGGCGGTGCTGAAAGCAGATCCCATCTCCATCCCTTTGGCTCACACCCTTAATAGTTATAAGCTATGTTGATTTCTTCATTCATTTACCAGATATTAATTAATGGCTTCAGTGTGCTGGTGTGCTGCAACGAACAGGACAGGCAAGGTCTTAGTGAGTAGCTATCCTTTGAATAAGAAAAAGCCTATGAGCTAGAAAATCAACAAGACAACACGTTGCCCAAACAGCTTGCACACTGCATCCATATGTGTGCACACCTCTGCATCTTGACCATAGCCCTACAGCATCTGAAGTCTCTGTCCTGCCTGGTTGTGCAGCTCATGAGGTGTGTTCTTAGTGGAGCCCATCATCAGCAACCAGGACCAACAATGTCTCAGCTGTGCTGCAGATGCCCAGGCAGCCTTGTCTTCCACCCACCTGTGAATGACCCCCCCCCATACTCATATGAACATTACAAACATTCACAACTGTCCTAAAAACATTTACAATTAGGTCTATTTGTTGTCATTTTCAAAGGCGGTAGTGAGAGAAAGATGCCATGAGACAGATTGAGTGAAGATTTTTTTTGTGGTTTTGTTTGTTTGGTTGGTTTTGGTTTTTTTGAATTGGGGACAGGGAGAGCCTGGATATCCACTTTGTCCTCCTCCCCAACACTAAGATTACTGCTGTGCACCACCACACCAAACTGATTTGATTTTTTTGTTGTTGTTGTTTTTGAACGTGGGTTTTACAAATGCTAGGTCTTTGATTTTAAGGTAAGCATTTTACAGTCTGAGCCATGCCCCAGCCTCACTAGTAACTTGTATTATTTTAGCTGTAAAGGTTAAGTGTTGTGTTCTGTGAAGGTGAGCTATACTGTGAGAGTGTCAACACCTGTTTGCCCCCGCACCCCCCCACACACACACTCACAAAGGGCCATCATCATCACAGTTTCACTCTATTTGCCTTGAAAGACAAAATAATTTATCTCTATAGAATACATACCCATAAAAATTTTACAGTCATGCCTAGCTGTGATTATCAAAAAATAATCAAGAAAAATAAACCTAGAGGAGACAAGATTTATTTGGGCCTGTGGTTTCAGAGAAGGCATTTCAGGGTCAGTTGGCGCTATTGTTCCTGGGCCTGGGACAGAGGGTGAGTAAACAAAGATTCTCAACTCAGAGATGCAGATGCAGGGGTGGAGTAGTGATGGGGTGGGGTGGGTGGGGTGGGGTGAGTGGGGTGGGGTGAGGGTGGGAGTGGTAGGCTCTAACATCCATTCAAAGGCCCCCTGCCCTGTCTTGCTCCCTTCAACAAGACCCTGCTCTGTAACAAATTGCCCCACCTCCCAGTCACACCCCAGACTGTCAAACAAACTCACATTAGCACATGACCATTGAAAGACATTTTGAATCCAAACCCTAACAGACCCTTTGTTTTCCACATGGGGAAAAAATGTGAAGACACAGTCTCACCTTGCATTCTAGACTCTTGTACAGCTTTATCCATCTTCCCCATCTCAGGAACCAGTCCCAAGGACCTGTTCTGCCTAAGCCTGAAGCCATGTGTCTGACCTATTCTGAATCACTTCACCCAAAATGTGTATTTCCTTTTGTGTCTTTTGCTAACAGGCAGCTCTCAGTTTCAAGTCCCATCCCCCAGTCCCAGAGTGACTGTCCTTGAACACTCAGCTCCTCCCAATATGACAAGATAACTGTTTGCTGTCCTTGCCCATTGTGAAAATGAGCTTCATGAACATGTTTTTCTGTCTTGTCCCCCATTGTGTTCCCAAACTTAGTCCCCACACTCAGCAGGCACTTTGTTAAGGGACTGAGTGTGTCTGAGCACCTTAGGGATTAGGAAACTGCTCTTTCCACTCTTTCCAAAGGCTCACAACTGTGATTAAGGCTGATGAAAACCATGACTTCAGAGGCAGTTTACTTTCCCCTTTTCTTCATATACATAACATTCTTGTCACTCAGTGTGAAGCCCTTAAACTTGGCCTCAGAAACGTGACCTATGATGAACATTAAGATTCCTTGCGTAATTTGTCAGCATAGATAAGTGGCTTGTGTACAGGTGAAGTTTTAGATGCCACACTTACTGCAAATGTTTCAAAATATTCACCCAACCATTGTTCATTGAGTAAAACTCTATGCTAGAAGGCAAGGCCAGCAATAGCACGATATAACTCCTTTCTCATTGCTTTTCTAAAAGTTTTATTGGTTGAGAATTTCATACAATTTGATCATATTCACTTTCTCTCCTCCAACTCTTCACAAAGCCCTCTTCCCTTCCCACTCAGCTCTTTCTTTTCTTACCCTAACAAGGCCAGTTTGTGCCACCAGATAGTCTTAGATGTGTGGCCTTCCACTGAAGCATAGTCGACTCATCGACTCATCTCTAAGAGCTACACTCGTAGAGAAAGCTACCTTTTCTCCCGTTCGTTGGTAGCTCCTAGCTGGGTAGAACTCTGCAGTTTTTTTCTCCATGTTAGAACTTGGTCTGGCTTGGGCTTGCACAGGTCTTGTGCGTGCTGTCACAGCTACTGTGAGTCCTGCTATGTCCCAAAGACAGGGTTTCCTTATAACTATCAACTTCTCTGACTCTTACACTCTTTGTGACCCCCTCTTCCACAGTGATCCCTGAGCCTTTAGAGAAGGAGGTACAGTATATATGTTCTGTTTAAGACCGAGCATGCTACTAGTGTGGATCTGAAAAGCTGCATCCCTTTTGACTAGATTTCATTGAGCTGGAAGGCACCATGTATGCAAGCTACAAGATGAGAAAAATTAATCATAAGTCATACCCAGATGTGAACTCTGTGAGCGACAATAATGACTGACCAGGCAAGACATGTCCATGGTGCAGTAGAGGCATGAATGTCATGGAAGCAGCCAACTACTTTCTGATTGGGTTAAGGTCTACTCCACAAGATGAAACTCATACCTGGCAACATTGCCAGAGGTCACAAACTGTAAGTAGGGAACCTACAATTACTATTTACAACTATTATTCTGCTAGGAGAGAATTTAGTACTGCTATTATTCTGCTAAGTGGACACTGTATTAAACTAAACTCTTAATGGCTTACACTTATACCTGTAGATTAAGGAATCTCCCAGCCCTTTCCAGACAAGCTTTTGTCTGCAGTAGATGATTGTCAAGAAAGAGACCCATAACTGGGAAATGTGCAGAGAATAAGGGACTGCAGGGTGTTCAGTCCTCCTTCCTGTCCTGAAGTAAGTGGTATATAGTAAGAAAGGTAAGTGCTCAAAGCATAAACATCTTCATGTCATCGCAGACATGCACACAAGTGTGAGCGAACACAGCATGTCATAGCGTAGTGCATGAAGAACCCTCCACCTTTTAATACAGTTATGGGAATAATTGCAGTGGCAGTAAGGAGAGGGGCAGGTGACAGTGTCACCCTCCCCACCATGTTTATTCATGCAGGATCATTTTCCTGCAGGATCCCTTCTCACCTTGTATGCATAATGATGCACCAATCTCTCCTTCATTCTCATTACCATTTTCTCTTACAAAATGTGCTCTTTTTTTTTAGGTTCTTCTTTGAGAAGTTTCTATTTCTTATGGCCATCATGAAAAATGTCTTTAATAAGGGCATATATGGCCCATTTTATTCCTGCCATCCAATAGCACACATGAGAAACAACACCAGGCCTAACATCACATCTTCCAGCAGAGAAGGGTAGGAACCAGCCTGTACTCAACAAATCATGAGCCTCTGGGGTTGCAGGAGTCACCGTCCACTGCCTACAGTCACTACTGCCATTTTCTCCACACTCCCAACCCTAACTCCCACTGCACCAGTCAAAGAAGCTCAGACTTCTGATGCATTGGTTTGTGTGTGCATGCTTGTACAGCCAGAGGAAATGTCAGGTGTTGTTCCTCAGGAACTGCTCAGTCTTTTTTCTTTTCTTTCTTTCTTTCTTTCTTTCTTTTTTTTTTTTTTTTTTTTTTGTTTGTTTGTTTTGTTTTGTTTTCTTGAGACAGGCTTTCTCATTGGTCTGAAAATCAACAAACACGCTACTAGACTAGGCTAGGCTGTCTGGCCGGCAAACCCCTAGAGATCTAGTTCTCTTTATGTCTACAAATGCACTTCACCACATGTGGTGTTTTCTTTCCTCCCCTGCCGTGCGTGCGTGTGTGTGTGTGTGTGTGTGTGTGTGTGTGTGTGTGTGTGTGTGTGTGTGTCACACAAACCAGAGGTTTATGTTTGGTGTCTTTGTCTATTGCACACCATGTTATATTTTGAGAAAGGATCTCTCACTGAATGTGGAGCCCAACAATTGGCTACATTGGCTAGTCAGTGACTTCCAGAGATCTGCCTTCCTCTGCCCTCAGAGTACTGGGGTTACAGATACATGCCGCCATAGTCATGGGCACAGGAGACCTGAACTTGGATCCTCCTCGTGCTTCTGCAATTTAACTGTGGACTCATCCACCCAACCCCCACAGCTGGTATTTTATGTAAGTTCTGGTGATTAAACTCAAGTCTTTATGCTTGCAAGACCCACACTTTACCAGATGAACAATCTCCCAGTGTGTTGGTACATTGCTTTTAAAGACTATCAGTCTCAACATTCAACCCCCTTACAGGAAAGAGAAAGAATCAGCTGTTACAACTTCTGTACCTGTAGGCCTGACTCAGGATCTTCCCAAATGCAAACAGTTCAAAGATAAATTCATCACTTTATTCATGAAGCATTTATGAAGCTATTTTCAGATTATACATTTTCTATTTCATCAATAGTATCATTCAACAATAAGAAATAATTCCTGGAAGCTATTCCCTCTCCATCAACTCTATTAATCAAAACTCCAAGCATGATGGGGCTTTCTATTGTCCCCTGATCATGCCTTTGCCACTGTTCTGGTACTAGTTTAAGTTACAAGGCTGAAATCATGGCATAGACATGAATTTCTTCACACCACCACCATGTTAATCAAATGAACTTGCTTACCTACACCCCCCAGTAGGAGAACAAAGTCCAAGTCCTTTAGCCCTGATTTGCCACTGTACTAATGATGTAGGATTTTTAAGAACAATAGACCTTTCCTGGCCCAGTTGTGTTTGACCCAAGAACCTAAGATGCCACACACTCACAGACATCAAAGATCCAACTGAGACAGTAGCTTTTAGTTCAATGTGTCATACCAAAGACAATTAATGAGGTGAACTCTTCTACTAAATAAAACCCCAACAAGGGAGATGATCATGCACTTTCCATGAGATGTCCAGCTTGTTAGGGGAAGTCAAAGGCCTATTTGTGCCTCTCTGACTTCAACTTTGGCCTCGACTGTCTGCTAGTTGTTAGTCACTGGTTCATGTTGCTACCTTCAACCTTGAAGGTGTCCCAAGTGCCCTTAATTATACTAAACTCTTTCTGCTCTCACAGTCACATTACCAGTGACAGTTACAAGTTGGCCATGATAGACAATTAATCTATTCATAGCCACCATGATGTAGCTGCATTTTTTTGATTATCTATTTAGCTGCTTGTCTTTTGGGTGGTCTGAGATGGTCTCCTAGGTAACAGCATGTTGTTAGAAGCCATCCTTACTTACAACTTTCTCTGCATTAGAATCAGGGTACCAGAAGCAAGAACATCAGCAAGGAAGGGCAATAGAGCTTTGGATATGTCCCTCAAGGGTTGGGGCCTGGCTGCAAGCCAGCCTGCTGTCAGTAGCCAAGAGCCTTGCCCTGCTTCTTATTTGTTTAATTTGTTTATCTCATATCCAGCTACAAACCGTTTTTACCTTCCTCAATACTTTGGACTCTGCTGTTTTAACTCTTAATCTTTTTATGGAAGCCAGCCTCTGTTCTCACTATGAACAATTTTCTGTTTTCACTGTGGGCCTCTTCCCTTACTACCTACAGAGATCCTGCTGCCGCATTGTCAATATGCCTCATTCAATAGGCATAGGAAACCTCAAAGCTCACTCCAACAAGGCCATACCTACTCTGACAAAGCCACACCTCCTAATAGTGACACTCCTTGTGAGATTATGGGGCCATTTACATTCAAACTACCACAATAACATTAGGATTTCATAGTAGCCAGAATTATTTTCCCCTAAAATTATTTAATATGTACTGTGATATTTTGTGCCTAACAGATTCACTACTAAAAATGACTCCCAGAGAAGGAGCTCAAACTTCAGTTTTGTTTCATGTTATCAGAGTGATTGGCAAGTAGGTTAAGTTCAAACCAAGCTGATGTTTTTCAATTAAAAAGTTCATGTACTCTATATTTGAGAAAAGATGTGAGTGCTCTTTAGGCATAGTCCTCAATATGCCTAAATCATTGATGAACAAAAAAATCATCGATGAGTGATCTAATGAATCAGTAACAACTTGACAACTCTAGCCACACTTTAACACTGGAGCTGCAGGACAGAGCTAGGTTTCAGTGCAGAATCACTGCAGGAACTATCAGCCTCACGGTGTGTGGTCCGTGTGGTAGTGCCTGGTCCCACTATAGAAGCACCCGCCACTTGGCACAATACTCTCTTTTACCACGTTGAGAGCCTTTATTTTAAACCAGAAACCTCTCACATTTTCTTTTTGTTCTGGGCCGCAGAACAAAATTACATACTAATTTCTGAAAATCTTGTAAATGTCAGTTCTTCCCTGACTTATATACCTCCTGTATACAACATTGTACCTTTGTACAATATATACAATTTGTATACACTATATACACTATATAGTGTATATACAATATATATACACTATCATAAATAACGTTTGTATAGATATACACACACATGCACAAACACACATGAGCACACACTGGAGTTCAGTCTGCCTCCTTAAGAGCTTCACTGATAAAAAAAAAAGACCCATCCATGCTGTTCTACTCAATAGAGCATCGATCCCCAATGAACCTCTATCAATCCTGAATATCCTTATTCACCCCTGTTATAACTCAAAAAATATTTCTCAAAAATATTGAAACTTTCCCCTCTTGAGGAGAGAGAAAAGTATCTAAACCTTGCCAGGCCTAGGAAACAAATAAAATTTACAAGGCCCAGAGAGTTCCTGAAAGATGTAAGATTCATAAGGCCCTCACCAAGGTTATATAAGTGCTAACAACTTCTGGGGAGAAGGGATCCTGAGTGCTGGGGCTGAGTGAATTTTTTAGGGAAATCTAGGGAGGCAGCTTTCATGGGCTGTTACCCATAGTCCAGTAGGCTTTCAGGAGATACAGCTATCTTTGGGTCACAATGCTTGTTTAAGTAACCCCCATCCATATTCTTGAAAGTAGCCCTATGAAATTCACTGGCTCACTGAGATGAACATAGGTAGACTCACTTTACTTTTATCTGTATTGTGCCCTACATGGGGTGAATAGACATTTGTCCTCATCTCCTCAGGACACGGTCTTTGTACTGTTTTGGTTCAGCTTTGATATGTGTCATTTTATGTGTGTGCATACAGATTTCTAGAGTAAGATCTCAAAAGTGGGGTTGCTTGACCAAATCATATGTGAGCTTGGAACGTTTTAATAAATGCTACCGATGGCACTCTGTAGAAGATGTATTAGGCATAACCTTGGGAGTGAATGGTAGCTGTTGGTTTCCTTACTTCTCCAGCAGCAGTAGCTTGTTGTTGGGCATCTGAATCTCCAGAAAAAAATAATGGTATCTTGAAATTCTCAGGCAAGTGGATGGCACTTGAAGAAACCACCCTGAATGAGGTAACCCAGTCACAAAAAGAGGAACATAGTATGTACTCGCTCATATATGGATTTTAGACCTAGAGCAAAGGATCAACAGCCTATAATTCACACCACCAGAGGAACTAGGATACAAGGTGTATTCTAAGAGATTCATATAAAGTCCCTCACAGAAGCGGGAAGGGACAAGTCCCCCAGAGCACATGGGAAGTGGGGGGGGCAATGAATGGAGAGAGAAGTAGGAGAAAGAGAGGGGGAGGAGAGGAAAACATGTGCGACTAGGAAGATTGAGTCAGGGTAGGAATAGAAGACAGGAGAGAGAGAGAGAGACAGAGACAGAGAGAGAGCATAAAAGAGGAAGCCAATATTGGTTTGAAGAGAAAATTGAACCCAAAGAAAGGCCTAGAGACCTACAATTTGAGCATCCGTGGAAAGGCTACCATAAATGCCCTTCCCGGATAGTGAGATCAACAACTAACTTATCCATGGAGCCCTCTTCTAATACCTGTTGGAAACAGAAGCAAACACCCATACCTAAACATTGAGTCAAACTAGAACCCAGATGCAGATGGAGAGGACAAGACCAGGTTGCAGAAACACATAGAAACAGCTGACCTGAACAAGGAGGAGCTGACGGGCCCCCAGACTGATAGCTGGGAAGCCAGCATGGGACTGACTCAGGCCCCCCTGAATATGGGTCTCAGCCAGAAGCACTGAGCAATCTAAGGGACCTCAGAGAGTGGAACCAGGATGTATCCCTGGTGCACAAAAGGAGAACCTTGCGAACACATCCCCCATGGAGGGATAACTGCCTTAACCTAAAGACAGGAGAGAAGCCCTAGTTCCTACTTCAAATGACCTGTCAGATCTACATGACCCCACCTGGATGGCATTGCCCTACATGTGGAATTGGGGTGGGGGGATGGGAAGGGAGGGTGGTCAAGGTGCATGTGAGAGGGCAGAGAGGGGAAAAGTGAGGGAGGAAGAGAGGGAGGAAGGAAGGGAGAGGAAACTGGGATCGACATGTAAAATAATAAATTAAATAAAAAAACTAATATAAAATTTTAATTAATTATTTATGACCTAAAATAGGATTTGTTAGGTCCAGGCTTTTAAAAAAAGTTATATTTTCTTTGTGTGTGTGTGTGTGTGTGTGTGTGTGTGTGTGTGTGTGTGTGTGTGTGTGTGTGTGTGTGTGTGTGTATGTGTGTGTGTGTGTGTGTGTGTGTGTGTGTGTGTGTGTGTGTGTAGTGGATGAGTGAGTAGGTGGGTGTAAATGTTAATGGAGGCCAGGAGAGGGCATTGAATGAGCCTAGAGCTGAGGTTACAGACAGTTGTGAGCTACCTGCCATGGGTTCTGAGAGACAAATTGTGGTACTAAAGGGCAGGAAGTGATCTTTAGCCAGAGTCATCTCACCAGCCCCTAAATCCAGTTATAAGTATGTAAAAAGAATGCAAATAAATGAAATTTAATTTATTGAAAATCAATTAGAACTACCCTATTATTTGTATTAGTTATCCACTAATATGTTAGGAACAGAGAGAATGGAATTAAAATTTCCTCTATCTAATCTAATATGTTTCCATTTCCTGTAGTATTTCCTACAGATTTTTAAAGTATGTTGATATAAGCTTATTTGTTCATAGATTTCCATAATGAAATAACCATCTGTGTAGATTACACCATTCAGCTGTTTTCATGTTTTCCTGATAGCCATGTGCCTGTTTTTGCTTTGAAAGTATTCTATCTGAGGTATGTTTTCTAAATTTGAGGTATATTTGAGTTTTGCTTCGTGATACAGTAGAAGCTTCAAAACAGGAGTTTATCTATTTACCATTTTAAAATGTGTATGTGCTTGTTATCTGGAATATTTCCTATTGAAATGTGTTTTTAAATTTCTTTTTTAAGAAATATTTTTATTAAAATATAATTACAGCACTTCATCCCTTCTCTTTCTTTCCTCTAACCTCTTTCTTGTCCCTTCCCTCATATTCCTCCTGTATTGCCCTGTAAATCCCTATTCCCTCTCAATCTGATGCTCACCTTTTCTCTGATTGTTTTTATATACAGAGAGATACATAAGTAGATAAAAATAACATGCTGAGTATATGTTTGTTTCAGGGACCACTTTGTATTATATCACAAATGAGGGGCTCTTTCCTTTGAGAGCCTAATTCTCAGAAGTCACTAGTTGCGTATCGTTCTTTGTCTAGGGGTTGGAGCTCATGAGTTTTTTCTCCTTCATTAGCATATTTATTAATATTATCATTGTTTAGGTCTTTTTTAAGAAGCCATTTCTAGAAGACACAATTTCCCAGAAGACTTCCTGGTCCTCTGGCTCTCACAAACTTTCTGCCCCTTCTTATGCCTAAACCTTAGGTGCAAGAGTTGTATTGTATATATCTGTTGGGTCTAGGCTCTCCACCATTCAATGTGTTGATCTCTGTATTCTT
This sequence comes from Phodopus roborovskii, assembly GCF_943737965.1. Taxonomy (NCBI): domain Eukaryota; kingdom Metazoa; phylum Chordata; class Mammalia; order Rodentia; family Cricetidae; genus Phodopus; species Phodopus roborovskii. The sequence continues at coordinate 17,280,692 of NW_026126549.1, read as the reverse complement.
TCCAATTGTGGTAAAAGTAGTGAAGGGGGATCAAAAGTGGGAAGGGGGATAAAGGTCAAAGAAGGAGAAGGAAGAGAAACAAATAACATCAAGGTCAAAACCTAAGGAATCATATTATTTCTGTTTACCTAAAATTATGTTATTTTACATGTACAATGTGTGTGTGAGAGAGAGAGAGAGAAAGAGAGAGGAGAGAGAGACAGAGAGACAGACAGAGGAAAGGTGGGTCAAAATAAGATGGCTAAGGATAAGGAGTACTAGATTGGATTTGACAAGAAAACATTATCAAAATAAGGATGTAGCTAGGAAGCTAGGAGAGGGAAGTTAAGATATTGCTAGGATCCACAGATTCTAGTGTTGAAACTATGGAAAGTTATACTTAAAAAAGAAAAGGAAGAGGCAATAAGGTGAAAGTAAGAAGCAAAGATATAAGAAGTGTGAGTGCAAGTGTGTGAGATGTGGCTGAAGAATACAGGAGAGAATGTCTTGGGGTAGACTAGGAGAAGGAACGTACACAAAAATCCAAACCCTAACTGACAAGTATGCAAACAAAAGCTAAACCATCATGAGATACACAGCAAGAATAGAGACTGTTAATAGGTAGAAGGATTAAAAAGAATACATAGGGACTTTTGTACAGGAATGACAGGTGACATTCTCAGACTCTCCCCCCCCCCCAGGCTCTAACAGACTCCACATCTTTCCATGTGTTGTCCCTTATTATCTAACATATGACATTTATGGGCACAGGATTGCTCCCTTTGGTCACCAGTTAATATCCATGAAATAAGTAGTGATGGCCCCTCTCTCATTTGTGATATTATTAGCTGGAGTCTTCTTTCATTCTTAGTATTTTAAGATGTTTATCACTTCAAAGAACTGGTGTTAGGATTTACTCATTTTCTTTCTTGATATTTTAAATTGCATCAATTTCTGGTGTTCAGTATTTCTCTTTTTGCTTTGAGTTAATTTGCTCTTCTTTTCCTATTTTCTTAAAATAGAATCTTAGATTATTGATTTTTGGAGCTTCCTTCTGATATACATATGCAAAGCTATAAATTTCTCCTGAATCAAAGCCTTTGCCAATGCCCACAGGTTTCAACAAGTCTTATTTCCTGATTACTTTTATTTTATTAAAAGATTTTCTATCCCTTGGACTTCTATGGTCTTTCCATTATCTAGGAGTGTACTATTTCATGATGAACATTTTGAGATTTTCTTGGTATTTTTTCTGATATTGGTGTTTACCTTAATTCCAGTATGGTATAAGATTATACTTTAAAAATAAATTTATATTTATTTATGTCTGTGAGAGAGTATTGTGTGCAGGTGCATGTGGAGGCCAAAAGGAGCATTGGATCTCCTAGACACAAGCATTTACAAGCCACCCGATGTGAGTACTAGAACTGAACAAGTGCTCTTAATTGCTGAGCCAGACATCTCTCTAGTCCTAAGAGTTTGCTTTCTCAGATTTCCTTTTCTGAAAATTTGCCGAGGTGCTGTGTATGGCCCCACAATATGCTTTCTTTTGGTAACTGTTCTTCATTCTGCTCATTGAAACACTCTATAAATGTCAATTAGATTCAGTTGACTGATGATCTTTTTCAGTTCAACACTGTCATTAATGATTTCCTCTTTTCTGGCTCTACCAATTACTGAGAGAGGAACACTGAACTCTCATATTAGAATGATGGCTTCATTCATTTCTCTCTGAAGTCCCATTTGCTTTGGTTTCATGCGCTTTGTTGTTGGGTTGTTGGCTCATACACATTAGGGGCTGCTGTATCATTCTGAACACACAATTTCTTTACCATTTTGTAATATCCCATGATGGGAGATGCCTTTCTGTAAATATGTTTCTCTTATTGGGTAATGATTAAAGCCCTGTTGGCCAATAGGAAAGCAAGATAGGTGGGACAAGGAAGATTCTGGGAGATATAAGAGAGAAGAGTCAAGATATAGGGACTAGAGAGGAAGAGGTCCAGATGCTGTCACCGGTAAGATAAGACCATGTGGAAATATTTAGATTGATAGAAATGAGTTAATATTTAAGACAGAGCTAGCCAATAAGAAACGCTTGTAACTAGCCAACAGCTTTATATCTAATTTAGTGTCTCTGTGAGTTATTTGGGGCTGACTTGGCTGTGGAACCAGGCTGGCGGGAAACTGCTCATAACAACCCCACTTTTCTCTGATAATTTCTCTATGTTTGAGTTCTTCTTTGTATGACATTCATATAGCTATTCCCAGTACCTTATGATTTATGTATATTTCCTCATCCTATTACAGGCATACCTTAAAGATATTGAAGGTTCATTTGCAAAACACTACAATAAGTGAAATGTCACAACAGAGCAAATAATATGAATTTCTTTTTTTCCCCATCACATGTGAAAGCTATGTATACAGCATGCAGTAGAATCATATTTAAAACAATGTAGAAGTGCAATGATGTTTGCTTCACTAGCTGATTGTCCCTTTCACAATAGATGTCTCTGTAACTCCATGCTCCTTAATATCATTTTACCCACAGTAGAGCCTCTGTAAAAACCAGGGCCAATCTTCTCACTCCTGCAGCTAGTTTATCAACTAAGCTTTGCAATTGTCTAAGTCTTTTGCTGTCATTTGAACAATGTTCATAGCATCTCCTCTAAAAGCACATTTCAAGTAACTCCTACTTTGTTTGCTTGTCAGTGAGGAACATCTCTTCATTCACTAAACATTTTTTTTCCCCAGCTTCAGCAATTCAGTTCTGTCTTCAGGCTCTTGTGCCATGATAGTTCTAATAGCACAATTAAGACTGCCTACTCCAGAATGGCACTCCTGTGAAGCACAGGAAGAAAAGTTACACCTCAGAGATGACTATGATCAAGTTACAATAATCTTATATACATTATTCTAATAAATTTCCTTCAGCTTATAACCAGCATGAAAAAAATTAGTAGAGAGAGATTTTGCCAATATTGTGTAAATGTGTGCAATAATGTACTATATTAGGAGTCAACATCAAGCTCTTAGGAGAAATTAAAACTGAAAAAAATCTCTTTTGGCAGTTACACACATCAAGAATTATTTATACTCAGGGTTGGGATGAGCAGTGATGGCCTTGAATAGAGTCTGCACCTGGAAGGCATGCTTAGGCTAATACTGCAGGTCTTTTCTATCCAGTACACATCAGCCTTCTAGCCATAAGAATTTCACCTATCAGTCATTGTGTAAGGCAGGTCTCTGGGAACCTCATTCCTTCCAAAAGGAAATGCTCTGCTAGTTCAAGCTTCCTTCAGTCTGGAAGATGAAGTAATGAGTTAAGGCTTTGGTGGCAATATAATCCTCTGAAAAATTACTTTCTCTTATGTCAAGAAAAAATAACAGTGGTTACAGGGCCTTCCTTTTTCTCTTAAAAATCCCCAGACTTGAGGATAGTAACTAGTACCTATAACTGAGCCAGCAGGATGAAGACACTCCCACACCTGTTCCAGACTGATTTGGGGCAATTGGACCGTGGTTCTTGCAGAAGCAGGAAGGACACCATGGTTCATGTTTTCTAATAGATTAAGGTAGTAGGACTCATTGCATCTTCAGAGGCTTTGGTGCTGGAAGGGTGGATGCTTGCAAAGTACTTCATGTCTGTGTCTTCATCCATCTTGAGGGCCATGATGGTCTGTTTCAGGGTTGCTTGATGACAGCAAAGGCTAAGAAGTACCCTTTCTCTAGTAGTGTCTGTCACAGTGTTTTTTATGAGGAGCACTCTAACATTTTGAAGCCCACCATTTGCCAAAATAAGCAAACGTGGTGTCAGATGCACAACAAACTGGTCTTCGGTGACAGTCTACGTGGAAAGAAACAAGTGCTGCAACTCTGTCAGCCAACACCCAAACTTCCATACAGAGGACAGAACCCTGAGCAACAACTTAGAAGGTATGGATTTTTATACATTTAAACCAGAATTTCAGTTACATGGAAACACAAAAATAATACCCCAACCAAACCAAAGGCACTTACATATTGTATATATTACTTCAGTTACCACATGATGCTTCAGTACCTCAGGTAGACATGCATCATGTTCCAATAGAGGAAAACAGGTTTTATGTCTACTCAAAATGTTTGTAGGTTTTTGTTTGTTTGTTTTCTAGGTTTTGACAGTGGTGGTAAAAGCATCTGGAATCTTCTTTGTGTCCTGTAGGGCTCAGTTTACTAGCTGATGACCTCCCCCTTCTATTTAGGTCATTTAAGCTAACTAGGACTGGTCTTGAACTCATGATTCTCCTCTTATGTGCCGAGATTACAGATGAGTGCCACCATGCTTGGCTTCCAAGGAAGTTTTCAACTTCTCTGCAGAAACCCAAGACTGCTAGTCTATATCTTCATCTCCAAACTTCATCCTAGTGGGCACTGTGGTATGGTATCTATGTATGGTGTGTGCACAACATGGCTCACACAGGTATGTGCATATGGCTTGGGAATGTCAGCGTGAGGAACAGAACTATCAGCTGTTCGTGAGATCACATGCTCCTCAAAATTAGGCATCTGTCTGGATCACCATCTCAGTCAGCTATTTCTCACAATGAGAAGGTTTTGGAGAGATGGAATGGCATGAAATTTCATGAGTAGGTGTGGCCAGGCCTTTCTCACCTGGTAGACAAAAACAAGGGCTTGCTGACCAGACCATTTCAGATACTTGCCAAAATTTTCTACTGACTCATTGATGAGGTCCACTCTGAAGGTTGTGGGTATCACCATGGAGAGCTTCCTGGAAACTTTGTTGTCCTCCTTGTAGGAAACTCAGTGAATGGAAGAAACTTTGTCTGCACACAGGTTCAGAACAAGACATAAGGATAAACACCTTTAGAACTATATAATTCCCAATGTAAAATAGCTATTCAGCTAGTTCAGTTCAAAAGTATCAAGTTCTACCATTATCTGACACCCAAATCTCCTGAAGTTAATACATATACTCTCTACTTTTGTCAATATGAAGAAACTATAGAAAATCATGTACATGTTTAAGAATATCTATCCTTACTTCACTGAGGTCTTTTAAAAATCCATTAAATACTGGAACCATATTTGTAGCTGTCAATTGGTTTCCAAGAATAGCTTCAAACTTGTGGATGGAGAATGCTAAAGCTCTTGGCACTCGCCACTGTATGTCTGATACCAGAGACTCCTGAATCTCTCTTAGGCAGTGCCAGCTCTGCTTGCTGAGTCTCAGGGCCACACCTGGCAGGATGTATGCCCAGTGCTGGGTGATGTCAGTGTCAGCTGTGCTCAAAGGGGATCAGTCACTGACAAGCACTGATCTAATAAAGCTTGTGGTATGACATCTTACACCTTTCCTCTCCTCTCCTCATTGGGCTCATGGCCACATCTTCACAAATGTAGTTAAGAATGGCATCCAAATTCTCAACAGCAGCACTGACTAAAGGCATGGAGTCATTGTGATTTGTCAAAATCTGGTTCTCTTGGTTTGTTACAGCCTGGTAGCTCATTTATACCCAGCTCATCTTGTACCTTTCTCCATTATTCTACACTGTTCTACACTGTTCTTCATGTGCACCTAGGCTGGAAGCCTACACTTCAGCTAACAATACCTCCCACCTGTTCTTTAACATCTGGCTCTAATTCTTTATCATCTCTTCAAGTGTCTTCCCGGTGGCCATGGTGACATTAGGAGAGCCCCACAAGGGGATCATGCTCTCTGGGGAGAGTCTCTTCTTGGAGTCCTGTTCAAACTCTATGTCAATACCTATTTCAGGTAGGTGAGTCCCTCCAGAAATGGAAGGCGTTGAACAATTCCTGGTCTAAAAGAGCCAAATCTGGGGAGCTGGTGCCAACCTCTGGCAGGAATAGACTTGTGCTAACAGGCTTTAAAAGCAGGCTACTTCCTGATGTGACACAGAGGACAAAGCAGAGAGAGGAAGGCACTGTATATTGATATTGGAATATCTATGCCCCCTGGAGAGCTCCTAGAGGTCATAGAAGCAGTCTTCTAGTGTGCTTTTCAGTCTAGCACTGGGATAAAGGACACCAAGATCCGGAGGAGCATCCTCTGGCTTACTCTGCTCTTGTACAGCATGTGTTCTTTGATCCTATATGTATCAGCTGATAAATCTCCTGACTTTAAATAAAAGGAGACATGAAAGACCCCCAGAGACGAGAGAGAGAGAGATAGAGAGAACGAGAGAGAGAGAGAGAGAGAGAGAGAGAGAGGGCTGTTTGGCCAACCTAACCTGAAGGGTCACTCTGATAAAGTTAATTAACAGCAGTCTTAGTTACTTTTCTGTTGCTGTGATAGGACACCATGACCAAGGCAACATATAGACAGAAACATTTCACTGGGAGTTATAGTTTCAGAGAGTTGTAAGTGCATGACCTTCATGGTGGGGGGTGGGGCATAGCAAGTTGCAGGCATAGCACTGGAGCAGTAGCTTGTTTCATATGATCCACAAATAAGAGGCAGGAGGAAAGATAAAGACAGAAAGACAGACAGACAGACAGACAGACAGACAGAGTATGGGAATAGTTTGGGCTTTTGAAACTTCAGAGTTGACCCCCAGTGACACACCTCCTTCAGCGAGGCCACACCTTCTGATCCTTCCCAAACAGTTCCAACTGCAGGAACAAATACATACATGAGCCTATGGTGAATTCAACCACCATGATAGAAGTGATAACTTCTTTCTTTGGGTTTTCCAACACGTTCCACATGAAACAGTCATGAAGTACTCAGCATAGGCCTTTTAGACTCTCCCCACACTATCAGAACATAACCAGAAAAACCTGGGCAGCAGCCTTTCCTTGGTGGCTTGCTGGCCAACTCCCCTTCATTCTACAGTCACAGTGTAGCTCACAAAAGGGACAAGATGCTATAATATCCTTCCCATCCATGGGAGCATCTTGCACCTTATAGCCACAGCCTCTGGCATCATGTCGTCATTGTTAGGCAGGACAATATGCTCTATAAGGACAGAGCACACTTCGGTCTCCACACCAAATCAGTCCATCAGCTCCTACTCCAGGAGAGCTAGCAAAACTGCCTGACTGGTTTTCCTGTCTGGGAGGATTATTCTGATCTTCAAGATAGTTCTAACCACAATAGGTAGCATTTGGGAAAAGCATGGTGTTGAAGGCTAATTCTTTTGACAAAACAGTGCAGTATATGGCGCTGGTTCCATCAGCTCTGCTCTCACAGTAGGTTCTGAACCATCAAATCTGCTGGTTCTTTTCAAATCAACAACACAGTCTCTTTCATCATGGCAGCCTTCCCCCAGAAAATCCAGCAAACTCTAGACTTTCATCTATCTGTTCTCAATTCAGTATACCTTGTCCAGTCTCCCAAGCAGTGTCAACATTTCATTGCATGGGATGATGCCCAGGGGTCAGTGTGCATCCTCCAACAGGTCCTCCGGGAACTCTAAGAGGTGTGCTACCTTGTGCTCACTCACAAGGATGGATGCTTCCCAAACTTCGATTCTAGTTGTGGTACTCTCACTGTTTCCACTACATCTGCAGTCACTTGACCCACCTTAAAATCCCCAAACTCATCTGTGAAGGTTGGGATCAACTTCTTCCAAATTCCTGCTGATGTTGATAGTCTGATTTTCTGTCAATCACACATGCTCTTAGTAGCACCTAGAATGGTGAATCCTTCCCAGGTTTTCAACTTACTTTGCCCATGTCCACCAGAGGACTCGGTATCTATGCCAACTATTACCTTACTAAGTTTTTAATTTCTTAGATAATAAGGCTTGCCAAGGACTCAAGAAACAGGCAGGAAATCACTGCAAGTTTGAAGTCAGCCAAGGTCTCCACAGCAAAGACCTCTCTCAAAAAAATTAGATATTTTGTGTTTGTATGTGTGTTCATACATACACACATACATACATATAACACTCTAAAATCAGAATTCACACACACACACACACACGCACACACACACACACGTACATATTTCACTCTCAAGTCAGAATGACTCCATGATTATGGGCTGCAGAATGAGTGTGTCACAGCTATAGAAACAACATTGGTCTTACTGTACATCTTCCTCTGAGCTTTGTAGTAACCAAGTTCTCTCTCAGTGACTATCTGGATGCAGCTCTTACATGGGCACTTTCTGTTCTGCTTTGTGCTCTCTCTCTCTCCTTTAATCATTGTGTTTGTTTAAGACTTCTGCCCATGCTTATAATGTATTTTGATCTAGTCCAGCTCTCATTCTCTGCACTCAGTTCCTCTACCATCTTTCAGATCATTCTCTTCTAATTTCATGTGTTCTTTTTGCTTTTCCTCCCCTGAGACCTCTCAGGGATGGGATGCCTGGATGTGCATGGATGTTGCATGGATGGCATCTCAGGAGTAGCCTCATGGAAGAAAACCTGCTCTCTCTCTCTCTCTCTCTCTCTCTCTCTCTCTCTCTCTCTCTCTCTCTCTCTCTCTCTTTCTCTCTCCCAACAACTATCAATTTCCAATAGCTCCTCAGCAGAGGGAAGGACTTTATTACAACCTCCCCACTCCAAGATGAGATCTTTGTCTGGCTTGAGTTTGTGCAATTATCCTGCAGGTCATAACCTCTGAGAATTCATATGTGTAACTGCCTTGTTTTGTCCTGAAAACACTGTTTCATTGTAGCCATCTACCACCTCTTGTTTGGGATGGTCCATGGACATTTGTAGGAGTACTGTGGTGTAGATGTACCATTTATGGCTGCGCAGCCCACAGTCTCTTAATTCTCTACACCTTGACCAGTTGTGGGTCTATTTCAAAACAGACATTATTTATTGCAGAAGGAAGCTTCTCTAATGAAGGTTAAGTGATACACTGATTTATGGATATAAGTCATTAGGAGTTAGTTTAATTCTATATACATTTATCACAGCAAAAGTAATGTTCTCCCCTGGGCTCTATGACAACCCTATCCATAGGTTATTGTCTTAGTTATGGTTTCTGTTGCAGCAATGAAACACCATGACCAAAGGCAAGTTGGGGAGGAAAGGGTTTATATTTAGTTTACACTTCAGCATTGCTATTCATCACTGAAAGAAGATAGGCATGATCCCAGAGGCAAGAGCTGATGTAGAGGCCATAGAATGGGAGTTACTTACTGGCTTGCTCAACCCATCTTCTTATAGAACCCAGGACCAGCAGCCCAGGGATGGCACCATCACCATGGGGCTGGACACTCCACCATTGATCACTAAAGGAGAAAACGCCTTACAGCTGAATATCAAGGAGGCATTTCCTCAGCTGAGGCTCCTTCCTCTGATGACTCTAGCAAGAGTCAAGCTGACACACAAAACTACCCAGTACAGTTATTGTCTTTGATAATAGTGCCAGGAATGAATTCTGGTGAAGTGGATCCTAAAAACAATTGGAAAATAGTTCTTTGCTCCTATAACATTCTTGCCACTCTTGTACTGGTGGGCATATCCTTCCTGTCTGGTCATTATTGCAGCCTGAAGAACATGATTGAGCAAGGTTGATGATTACTTTGCTCTTCTACTGGGTTGCATAGCACCTATGTAAGCTCTTTCCTCCGTGGTCCATGACTAAAGTATCTTGTATTTTCAGTAATAGCATCTCACCGCCATTCTTTTTTTCCCTTTTATGTTATGCAGAGGGCATCTTCACTTTAAACTTCTAAACCAAGCCCAGCTTGCTTCAAATGTTTTCTCTTAAGCAGCCTCACTTTGCGGCTTTCATAGAATTGAAGGCAGCTGGGACCTTGCTTAAGAGACTGTTGCCTCCACCTGCATGGCTTTGGGGCTTGCCTTGATTGGAACAATGTGGGAATGAAGAAATGACCTGACACTGAAGAAACTACAGATGCATAAACAGATCTGGTGTGCTGTGCTCTGTTTGATGGATAGGACCTACTATGAAACCCAGAAATCTGTGTCTTAGTTAGGGTTCCTGTTGCTATGATGAAGCATCATGGCCAAAAGAAACTTGGAGAAGAGAGGGTTTATTTCATTCACAGTACCATGTAACAATTCACCCTCAAAAGCAGTGAGGACAGGAACTCAAGCAGGGCAGGAACCAGGAGTCAGGAGCTGATGCAGAAGCCACGGAGGAGAGCTGCTTAGTGGCTTGCTCCTCGTGGCTTACTCAGCTTGCTTTCTTACATTTTTGGTTGTGAATGTAGCCTTTAACTGCTGAGCCATCCCTCCAGCCTTCAGCCTGCTTTCTTATAGGACCCAGGTCAGCCAGCCTAGGCCCACAATGATCAGGGCCTGCCCCATCAACCACTAATTAAAAAAATGTTCTACATCCCCATCTTATGAAGGCACTTTTTAAAATAGAGGTTATCTCCTCTCCCATAACTTTTGCTTGTGTCAAGTTGATATAAAACTATCCAGCATACGCCTGGTTGGGGAGGTTCTGTGGGGGAACAACATCAAGCTGTAAACACGTGGGAGGAGTAATCTGTGATCGCTAGGTTTTGTGCAGCTTTGTTAATCATTAGTAAACACTCATTCTTGGACTGGAGGAAGCCTTTGCCATTTTCATGGGGTTGAGGCTATATATAGTTCCTCCTGAGACTGAAAAATTCCAACCTGTTGGGATGCTCCTAAAGTCAGAAGATAAACAACTCAAAATGGCTTCAGGAAGTTCCTGAAACTGACCAGATTCACTTAGCTCTTTTTACTCTTTGCTGTTGTTGCTTTCTCAAGCATAAACAAATCAAGCTGCTGAGAGTCATGGTCAGAGAAACCAAGCTACCAAGAAGACTTTGAAACTAGACCAACTGCCTGGGAGAAGCATAAACCACCAAAGCTGCCTGGAAGAGGCTTAGACCAACTGAGTCACTTGGAATGGGCACTGGACACCCTGCTGAGCTGCCTGCAGGCTTTGTAGTGTGGTGCTCTGCATTCCCAGATTTTGTGAACTGTCACCCAAGCTGGGGTGGGCTTTGGTAATGTAGCTGTCTTTGAGTCATTTCAGCTTCTATAAGTCACCTCTCACCCATATTCCTGTAAGTAACCCCAATAAAACTCATTGATTCACCAAGTTGGACTTTGGTGGTATTCATACTTTGGTCTGTTGTGGGCTTCCTATTGAGGTGAATAGACATGTGTGCTTTGTCTCCTTAGGAAATGTCCCATTATACAACAGAGGCATTGGGGCCATGATGGTGTCAGCAACACACATTCACTCAGGACTTCCCATGCTCATAGACCACTGTGGCCATTTTTCCTAACTAGACACTAAAGCGTTCTTCAAATTAACATCAAGGTGATTTCATGTGTGTTCTTACTGGAATAACTACTTATTTCCTTCCAGAACTTTCCCTTTGTGTTATTGGCTGTTTGGTGTGGGAGGCCCAGTGTTTGGCAGAGTTTAATCATTTCTAGCTTTAGATTTAAATACCTGAATACTTAGATGCCACTGCCATTAAGAGGCATAACTTCAATATTGCTGTGAAGATAAAGGTTAGAGAACAAGGTTGAATCACCAGTAAATGAAAAGCATAACACATGCATCTACCAGTAAACTATCTTCTAGAACAAAATTCATGATGCCTCTCAACACCAATTCATCAATGTTTTTATGTTCAAAGACATTTCATGCAAAGACATGTTGTTGCACCTTTTCTTTAACCTGATGTGATACTATTGTGTCTTAAGCAGTATATTAATATTGTGATGCTTAATATAATTATTGCTACCATTGAATTTAATGTATTTTATGATTGGCAGTATTACTATTTATTGTTCTTGTTTTTATTTATTTTTTTGTCTTCCACTGTTTTCTTCTGTGATTTTGGCTGAACATAGTATTTGGTTCCATTTCTCTCTCCCCTCATCTTATCAATTATACCCTTATTTAAAACAGTTTTAGTGGTTGCCCTAGAGTTAGCAATGGATAGCTAAAACCAATCCAAGAACAGTGTCATCTAGCATCACACCATTTTCAGATAATATGCATTCTTGATGCTGGAGAACCAATAACTCCTCCTTTTCGACCCTTGCAACACTGACGCCATTCGCTTCACTCATTCATAAGACATGATCAGCAAGTTTATTTTTGCTATCGTTTATCATCCTTTTGAGGAAAGTGTTATGTTCTTAAAGCAAGAGTGGAAAAATGAAACATTTTTATTTTCATTTCTTCCTTTTATAATATTCCAGTGTATGTCAATCACAGTTAATGATATATGCATGCAGATATATTTGTGAAAACATTTCTTACTAGGTAAGTATTATGATTTGGATTTAAAGTGTCCTGTGGAGAGGCCCATGTGTAGAGAAGCCTCGATACCCAGTGTTCAGAAATGGGGCATTGACAAAGTCAATGAGAGGTCTGAACTCTGGATTAATTTATGATTCATAATTTGAGGATATGCTTTCCTTTCCATAGGTAAAATTTACAACTCTCCAGATTTTTCACTCTGGGTTGCCAGCAGTTCACAGCTGCAGCTTAATTTCCCTCCAGTTTTGGCTCTTCAGGTGTTGCTTTGGTGGGACTAGGATTCTTTTCTTTCTCCAACTTTTGGGGTGGTCAGTGGTCCTAAAAAGTGACTACTTCTGTTCTGTAATCTGAGAAAATTTTAAGTTCAGTTTTCTCCATCTTTCCCTGTGGCGAGGACAGGTGACAATTCTGTCCCTCCAACACAGGACCACAGCACAAACCACCTTTATAATTAGGCTTTCATATATATTTATTGTTTTCCTGTTCTGATTTCAGCCCCCAGTAAAGATTTTGTGAGCTAACATGGTCATGTGAACACTCAAATCACAATTAAGTCATCGCTACAGCCGTATCTGTTGCTTACTTTCCTGGGCACTGATTCAAGCATTCCACCTATATTATATAATGAGCACTCTGGAGCAACTGTAAAAATAACACCTGCTCCAGAGAGCGGCAAGTGGTGGTGTCATCAGGGTACGACAGTCTCCTGATTCAACCAAATTCTCTGAATCAACAGTTAACTTTGATATTATTTTCGGTGTGAGCAAGTTATTGGTAAGAAAGCAGTACTAGAACTCAGGGAATAAAATGTCATCTTTAGTTACCCCATTGCTTTTCATGCTATTTTTGAATGAGTAAAAATGATGTGTCCTTCTACCAGATGGTAAACTTCTCAGACTCTTTTGGTTGTTGTGGTTGCATTTATTGTCATAGTGCAAAGTCTGCACGCTCAGTGAATATTGTTGACTTAAAATGAATGAGGTTATGGTGTATGTCAACAATCACATGCCTTTAAAAGTACATTAAAGCAAATACTGCATTAACATAGTGATAAAATAAATGCAGACTAGATATACACTCTAAATCAATTTGGATACATAAAGATTTTTAACTCTAAATGTCAATCCTCATCTGTTGATAGAACATGTTTATCTTGCCATTGCTTTGCCTTTTTCTTCAAATCCAAAGTGACAGACTGGACTAAATCTTATTCTTGGCTATATGATTTATATGCCTATAATAAGCACGGGTTGAAAACATTCTAAACTGTAAACATGCTCATGATATACATTGTGGAAAGTCAGGATGGCCTCGGTCTCCAGCTCAAGTGAGCTGTAATCCAGAATTTTCTCACGTAAAGATACAGGGCAGGGCTACAGAGATGTAGAGCTTTTTCCCTTTGCAGCCAGACTGTCCTTAAACTTAAGGCAATTCTTCTGCCTCAGCCTCATCAGTGCTGAGCCACTATGCCAATTCTGATAACTTTTAAAGATCTGTGTCAGACAAGAGTTACTTAATTACTAGTTTGTGGTTTGGGTTTTAATTATTTCTGGGAATTTTTTCTTTGAGCCAGTAGAGGGAGCTCAAAGCTCAAATTTCTACCCCTGATGTACTGCTTTGATTCTTCTTATTGTTGGTACATTATTATTATTATTATTATTATTATTATTATTATTATTATTATTATTATTAGTGTCTGTGTGTGTGTGTGTGTGTTTTCTGTATGTCTGTGCACCACATGTGTACCTAGTGTCTGTAGAGGTCAAAGTTGGGCATCTCCTGAAACTAGAGTTGCAGACAGTTGTGAGCTGCTGTTTGGGTGCTGGGAACTGAGCCCAGGTACCCTGAGAACACCTAAGTACTCTTAACTGCTGAGCCATCTCTCCTGTCATAACATTTTAGAGATGTGGTTTTCCTAGATTCCTTTTTCTTTCTTTATTTGTAAGAAGCATTCAGTTGACGATCTGAGAGGATGGTCAGTTGATAAAATGCCTGTCACATAAACAAACATGCAGCCTTGAGTTCAGATCCCCAGTACCCACATAAAAGCCAGACATGGTAACATTTTTATGTAACCCTAGGAGTGGAGTGGCGGAACAAGTAGATCATCTGAGTTTGCTGCTCAGTCAATTTAGTCAATGGCAAGTACTGTGTTCAGTGAGGGACTGCAGTTTGTTCTTTGTGGACAGTAATTTTCCAATGTGGATCTCTGGCTTCCACACAAGTACACACATACAGTAAACAAATTATTATTGTACAAAGGCGATTTTGTCCCAGTATATATTTTGATATATTTTGTCTACATGCATATCTGTGTACCACATATGTATACACATTTAAGTGTTCCTTTGAATCAAATTACGAGTACATAAACTGATAGATAGTGCAGAGGTTTGGATGAGAATGGCTCCCAGAGGCTCACATAACTGAATGCTTGTTTCTCAGTGGTGGAACTGTTTGGGAAGGATTAGGAGGAGTGGCCTTGTTGGAGGAGGTGTGCCATTTGGGTGGGCTTTTGGATCAGATATAAGCTCTCAGCTGCTGCTCTGACACCATGCCTGACTTCCTGCTACCATGCCTCCTGGCCATTCATACATTCACCCTGTGAAATTGTAAGCCCCAGTTAAATGCTTCCTTCCACAAGTTGCCTTAGTCATGGTATCTTATCACAGCAACAGAAAAGTAACTAAGACACGTAGATGTTTTTATAATCCAATTCCAATTATTTTCTAGGTTACACTATACTTTGAGTTATTTAAAACTTTCTAACCACAGAAACATTATTTATATTTTTATTTGCTTGTGTACAGTTTTATTGAATTGGAATATAAAATCATGGTATGAATCATGCCAGTTCCTAGATAGGTGTTGAGACTTGCTGTTTGTTTGTTTTGTTGTTTTTAATGGGCTCATATTGTGAATACAGATAGAGGTGTATGTAGAAAGACATTAACCGTGACTTTACTTATTGAATCAGAGTTTCAGCCAAGGCCTTGCTTATGTACACTGCATGAGATCGTGAAACTTTTTATGATCTTCAAATCAACATTCACTTCAAAACCAGACACTGAATGAGAGAGGATGAAGTAGTCAAGCAAGTGTTCTTTTCAATAAAAAACTTGAAGAGCATTCTTAGTTTAGTCAAAGTAGGGGGACATTTGAAAGAACCAATGAAAGAACTGGACAGGTATCCCCTAGAAGTGGAGGACAGCAGCTGGTGTCTGACTCACAAATGCTCTGAAGTCAAGGGCCTGGCTGAAGCTCTCAGTGTTGTGCAGATGCTCTAGGAGACCCCATCCAATACCACAGCTGTGAAAGGATAAAGCAGCTACAGTAGCATAGGGATTGCTGAAGGCCAGTGGCAAAGTTGGGAAGTTGCAAGCTGTACTCATAAGAAACCATAGGATTTTTTTTTCAATTAGAGTGGTTTTTAAGAGAAAGAACAAGAAATTGGGTATGGATATACAACAGGGCTTCTTACCAAGTTATAAAGCTGTGAGCTTTGAAGGGAAGAAAGTTGCTTCCCTCCTTTGGTTCCTTTTACAGCCTCTGCTCCTTCCACTGGAGGCTTCGAGCTCACACTAGCTGAGCAGAGAAGGAGACCTGTCTACACTTGGGTGGGGGTGCAAAACTGTTTGCTTTGTACTGGATTTTATTATCTAAAAACAGCAAGGGAACTGTAAAATGTCTCAAGATTCCATCCGGGAACAAAGTCTTTAGAAGTTGAAAGATTAGTTGCAAGTCCTTTGCTCAACCAAATTGATAGATCAATAAGCTAAATAAAGGAAAACACAAAAACGTCTGTTATGTCTACACACACACACACACACACACAGAGAGAGAGAGAGAGAGAGAGAGAGAGAGAGAGATGATTAATTGTATTCTAAAAAGATGGTATGCCTTTCCTAACTTTTTAATATTTTCTACTTTTCCTTAAAATTCTTTTTTAGTTGTACCCCCCCCCATAGTTTTAGATGACCCTGTCAATCCCATGTAGATTCAAAATTGTCATTTCTAAGCAAATTACTTATTGTTGCCACATGCAAAAACTCAATTGCCTCTAATAAAGCTTTTACTTTCCAGTCTATTTAGCTTGATATTACCATAATAATGGCTACTTCTCTTGACCGACACTTGCTTAGTATGATTTCTCCATCTTTGACCTTTCTTGGTCGTTGTACTTTAAGAATATATTTTTGGTGACACAAGGTACATGCTTTTTGTTGTCACTAAGGGACCCTGTGTTTTTGCTTTTTACCTGATAAGCTTATCTCAGTTATTATAATTATTTGCTGTTCAGAATTTCCATAAGATCTCATTGTGCTTTGATTGACGTCGTTTACTGCGCTGTGTTCTCTTTTCTTGATCTTCATTCATTAATGCTTCAGCATTTCTTTTTCTGTCTTTCACATATGAGCCTCAGTGCTGATTTGATTTCTGAATTTAAGATATACCTAATTTCAAATAGTAATTTTCTAAAAGCAATACTAGAAGTTTAAGCACTCAAAACTTCTGTGTTTAAACTTTCAATCAAAAGGAGCAAGCTTAGCCTTCCTCTTCCTAAATCTCACTGCCCAGAATTAAAAAAAAAAAATATTTTTAGCTTCCTCTTTTAATTAACATACATAATAATAAATACAATTTTCATGTTGCTATTTAATTTCTAAAATTTTAGATATTGCCTATTGGCTGTGCCTTAGACTATTGACAAACTACTACTGTGTTCTGGAACTCTTTTTTTAATTTTTTCCATGACTCTGGCATTTCTCTTTTGGAAATTCTACTTCCTGGACTCCATGATGTTTCATTTCACAGTTCTCCAAGTGTTTGAAACAACACACCCTTCTGTCCATTGTTGGAATGGGGGCACTGGGGAGCTAACCTCTCAGGGCCCGCTTGTCTGAAAGCTAGTTATGGTGGCTAACGTCTGTAACTCCAACATCTGGAGGCTGAGTCAGAGTGGTTGTAAATTCAAGACAAGGTTGGGCTATAAGACTGTCTCCAAAAAGAACATGCCTATCTGGAGATATACATGATGGACAACTAGTAGTGAGATAGATTCCTCAACAGGCAGAGAGGAGCCATGGCTGAGTAATAAAGATGGTGAACTTCCAAGATGGCTTCTCCCTCACCCTCCTGACCTGAGACAAAACTTTGTTGGTGTTTTCTCCTGCTAGTAGGGTTTCCACTGATTAATACTGCCTACGTTTTTCTGTATAAGGACTAATACATCTGAAATTAGGTCATTGGTATGATTATTTTGAATTACTCATTCTTTTAGTAGAAATATTTGCAATGTTCAAGATGGAGTAGATTTTAATAAGGTTGAGGTGGTGTTCCAGCTGCACGGGGGGGGGGGGCTGGCTCAGTAATTTGAACCTCAGTCTGTGTGTTTAGGGCCTGAGCCTAAGATCCCTATCTGCAGGAATAATAACTACCACAGCACAGGCTCAATTAAAAAAACAATTCCTCTGTCAACTGTAATTGTTTTAGGAAGAGAGGGTACTCTAAAAATACTGTATGTACTAAGATGTTAGTTACTGATGGTATAAACAGAAAGTAAATAAACAGAATATGACTGACGATAAGATAATAGGAAAATAATAAAGGGAAAATACACTGAGAGGGAAACAGTTTATATGAAGGGAAAGGATGAGGCAGCTGTGGCTAATAGTAGGATGAACAGAGAAAGAAGCAAGAAATGCAATCAGATGACCCAATTAATCACGCTCTAGAGAGGAAAGACTGGGGATCTCCAGCCACAAGCCACTCTAAAGTCTTGAAAAAGCCTATCCAAAGGAAAGTGGGGGGAAAAAAGAGGGAAGAAGGTAACAACAGAGTAGGACAAAGCTGGCTTGCCCAATTAGCTCAGGCATTGACTAGAGTCTGAAAGTACAGTTTGTTGGGGTACAGGGTCTGACTCCGGACTCTGACTTCTGAGCATTCTTTCCTCACCTCATGGATGCCGGTTACATACTTAAAGGTCCTTGCTGTTGGGCTTGTTTGTGTTGGTCATGCTTTGGAGAAGTGAGTGTCCTGATGTCAGGGCATGGGCTGGGCATCGGTGTCTGTGGTCCATTCTAGACTGTGGCTCAGGCCAGTTCTGACTCAGGGATTGTTTGAGTCAGGTATAGTCTCACAATACTTGCTCTGGGTTTCCAAACCTGTGGCCAGGTAGCATCTTTTTCCTTTAGGGTCACCAAGCCAAGGGCACTTGAGGAGACTTTTAAGAATGGTTCTTCCCTCTGCTCTCCCAGAGCCTCCCTTCCTCAGCTGCTACATTTGCCCCCCCTCCACCCCCACCTTCCTACCCCCACTCTCACTGTCTCCCTGGCCGTAGTTATTCTTTCAGACCTCTGTTAATTAGTTACAGTTCTGCGGCAAGAGCTCCTCCTTGGTCTGTGGTCCTGGCTTCTGCAGGTATTCTCTCACTCCCGTCCCTCTGGGACACACACTGGACTTCCTGTCTCCTCTCCAAGCTTTCTTGTTTTGCTTTGCTCCCGGAACTATAGCTTTCCTGCTACCATTCCCTTCTATAGGAGCAGTCTATCTAGCTACTCCCAGTTGGAGATCCTAGCAGTCTGGCCTTGCGTCTCTTTTGCCATCTCCCTGCATCCTGTGTTCGTCTTTTAAGATTCCAAAGCTCTACCCACCTTTCATTGTCTATCTTGGGACTGTGGTCTGGTCTCAGGTATCCAAAGACCAGAAATAATAATCCTCTTCTGAACAGAAATATCACATTATATACTATGCCTGGCTTTCATCATAGTTTTGGATCATCTACAGTTTTGGAAAGAAAGAGTATGTATCCACAGCCAAGCACCTAACCCAGCATCAGCATCACACACAGTGTGATGGAGTACACTGCAATGACTATTAGACACTTGTCAGTGACTTAATGTCGGTCTGCTCCTTTTAGCTATAAAATGAACTACTATACTCACTCCACTTACTTCGTAGAGGTGCAGTAAACTAAAATGTGTGCACACAGAAACACTTTATTAAATATATTATAGAAACTTAAGATACTTCTATTTGATATCCCATCAGTGTTTATTGAACTAATAAAAACATTTAAATGGATATATGTTTACTCTTTCATGGAAATGAGGGGAAGGATGTTTGAAGTGGGTGTGACTTGCATATTAATACAAGTGAATCTTCCCTTTGAGGAGAAGTAAACTTAAGTGATGAAGGAGCAAATTTAAATTGCAGATGATTTCCAGAACTCATAGATGAAGTACTTCTTATGCATACAAAACAGGCCCACCACATTCGTTTAAAGTACCACAGACAGGAGCTGGAATAATGGCCCAATGGGTAAGAGCACTGCCAGCTCTCCCAGAGGACCTAGAGTCAATTCCCAGCACCCACATGGTGGCTCACGACTGTCCATAACCCCAGCTCCAGAGGGTCTGACAACCTCTTCTGGGCTACCCATGCATCAGGCATGTACATGGTATACAGGCATATGTGCTTGCAAACATTCACATACATACATGAAATAAAAATAAATAAAAAATAAAGCACCACGGAACATAGAAAGTGACTGAGAAAAGAATCCAGCTACGATATCTGTTGAGTTCAGTCCTCATTAGCCAAGTGTGTCCTTTCCTCCTCTAACCTTCAGCATGGTGGCAAAAATAGTTCTGAAAATATTCAAAACATTAGTAATTTATGTTAATATTTTTGAGTATGTAT
This sequence comes from Phodopus roborovskii, assembly GCF_943737965.1. Taxonomy (NCBI): domain Eukaryota; kingdom Metazoa; phylum Chordata; class Mammalia; order Rodentia; family Cricetidae; genus Phodopus; species Phodopus roborovskii. The sequence continues at coordinate 17,260,802 of NW_026126549.1, read as the reverse complement.
ATCTTAGTAGCTAAGAAGGAAAATGTAAACCCAAATTGATAGGGTCTTGTTCTTTTTTTTTTTTTTTTTTTTTTTGTTTCTGTTTCTGTTTCTGCCCTAAAGTACTCTCACCAAAAGCAACTTAGAGGAGGTGTATCACTCCCGGTTCTCTCATGGAACCGAAATGACAGAATGAATAAATGTAATAAATATATACAAAACTAATAGGCTGGGTCCCTTCTAAATCAATCAGCAACCAAGACCACGTCCCACATGCTTTCCTACAGGTCAGTCTGATGGAGACAATTTCTCAATGATGTACTTTCTTCCCAAGTAACTAGCTTGTGTCAAGTTGACAGTTGAGACTAACCAGCAGGAGTCTGGAGAGATTGCCTAATGGTTACAACCAGTTTTGCTCTCACAGAAGTCCAGAGTTCAGTTTGCAACACCTGTGTCAGAGAGATCACACCTGCCTATAACTCCAGCTCCTGTGGGTACCTACAAACAGGCTCATATACAAACACAAAAGTGCATACACTTAAAAATAATAAAAGCAGTCTAATAAATCAACAACCAGCACAAACCTAAAGCTTGCATCCTTCACTTACTAGTTATATGACACCACACAAGTTAAGTTCTGTTTTGTCAAGTGTAAAATGGGGATATTATTCCTAGTTTTGAGTATTAAGTGACTTGATATATGTAGAGCTTAAAACAGCTTGTAACATGTATAATAGCTGCCACATTACATATGTTAATAGTCAACACTGTAAATTATTTCTTTCTGTTCAGAGGCTCCAAGGCTCATGTGGGTACAGAAGGCCATAGATGTTCACTTCCTTTATGTAAGACAGCATACTATTTGTATAGAACCTATGCGCATCCTCCCATGTTCTGGAAACCATCTACTGACTACTTATAATTCCCAATTCTGTACACCATGGAAATAGTTGGTGTCACATTATTTGAAGAACAGTATTGCAGAATATTTGGTCACACTGTGAAACTCTGAGATTGTGTTAATAAAATTAACCTTGGATGGGGGTGGGGCCAGTGGCTAGTTGACAGGAATTAGCCATAGAGAGGATGGAGGAGACAGGAATAGGGAGAGAGATACAAAGGAAGGAGTATGGAGGGACTTAGAGGTTCAAGGTCTTTTTGGTTGGGACAAGTGGAGAGATGCTTCTCTTGCTGGGTCTCCAGACAAAAAGGAATATCAGCTGGTTTCTTTTGGCTTATCTGACTACTTAGTATGTTTTTATCCCAACATCTGACTCCCAAGTCTTTATTGGCAAATAGAACAATAGAGACTTAGTTAAATAGAGACTAAATTTGGTGGCCACAGGCAAGCTGGTGCCAGTGGGACCAGAAAGCCTGGCAGGCCATGTTCTGAGTGGCAGGGTACTGACTGTGGGACTGTGGGGAGCAGAGTGTAGTTAATATATCAGTAGATTTGGGTATGACCACTAAGCCAACAGAAAAACAACAGAATAGTGACTAAGAAATTTCTGTGTATCTTCCGTACAGATATAGTTGTTCCCAAGGTATTTTGGTCAGCAGTTGGTTGAATATGTGAATCTGGAACTACAAGGTGTGGAGAGACAACTGTGTAGTTAGTGACATAGCTCATGGTGTTGATTCTTTACTCTTACTGTCTGTTCGTTTGGGGGCCTGCCACCCAGCTCCCAAATAAATACACACAGAGGCTTATTATTTCTTATAAATGTCCGGCCTTCACCTGGCTTATTCCTTGCCAGATTTTCTTAACTTAAAATTACCCCTTCTACCTTTTGCCTTTGGGTTTTTACCTTTCTCTATTTCTGTATATCCTTCCTTCCTTCCTTTCTTTCTTTCTGTCTTTCTTTCCTTTCTCCCTCCCTCCTTCCCTCTGTCCCTCCTTCTCTCCCTCCCTCCTCCTCTTTCTTTCTTTCTTTCTTTCTTTCTTCCTTCCTTCCTTTCTGTCTTCCTGTCTTTCTTTCCTTTCTCCTTCCCTCCTTCCCTCCCTCCCTCCTTCCCTCCCCCTCTCTCTGTGTTCCTTCCTTCCTTCCTTCCTTCCTTCCTTCCTTCCTTCCTTTCTTTCTTATTCCATGTCTGGCTGTGTGGCTGGCCCCTTCTTTTCTCACTCCTCTTCTCTCTTCTTCCTTGATCACCCCTTCCCAGATTTCTCCTTCTATTTATTCTCCGTGCCTGCCAGCCCCACCTATCCTTTCTCCCACCTTGCTGTTGGCCATTCAGCTCTTTTTTTAAGCCAATCAGGTGTTTTAGACAGGCAAAGTAACACAGCTTCATAGAGGTAAACAAATGCAACATAAAAGAATGCAACACATCTTTCAATCTTTAAAACAAATATCCCACAGCATAAACAAATGTAACCCATCTTTAACATTCTACAACATCAGATAAGCATCTGGAACGCTAATCTGAGCTGAGCTCATGAAACAGGACAGTAGGAAAGTGACTTTAAACTAAGCAATTGCCAAAGAGTATGTGCCAGGTAGGAGCAGAGAACAAATCAGCACAACAGGAAAAGCCTCCCTGTAAACCATCAAGTCACGTTTGATGTATTTATGAAAAGTTAAATGAGCTCTTGTTGCCTGTAGTAATGTGAGGAGCCTGGGTTCCACTATCACAGAAGAAGATGATCTTACGTTCATTTCTGCTCATCTTTAGGAAGCATTATGGTATCATTCAAGGGATGGCTTGTCTAAGTTGATCTTACCAAGTCAATATTAAAATAGCTTTTTATTGTACAAAAACCCCAGTCTGTGGGAGAAGGGAATGGCATGAAGCATGGCTGTGAAAAGCAATTGACTCACTATAGAGAATATTCAAAGTAAATAATGCAGTCAAGAAAACAAGCACTTAGTAAAGTCCCTAGAACAGTTATCTGACTTCAGTGTGAAGGCATTTTTTTTTTATTATTATTATTGAGAAAGAGGAGACAACATCTAAGAACCTATCCTATCAGTATAGGGAACTTATTTCTTTTTTAAAATATTTTTAATTGTGTGTGTGTGTGTGTGTGTGTGTGTGTGTGTGTGTGTGTGTGTGTGAACATGAGTGCACAATCACCTGGGGGGGCAAAAAAGGGCATCAGATCCTCTGGAACTGGAGTGACAGACAGTTATGAACCACCTGACATGAGTGAAATGCTAATTGAACTCAAATCCTCTGCAATAGCCCTATGCCTATGCGTTCTTAACCACTAAACCATCCCTAGCCCGTAAATTGGATTCTTTGTGTGAATGAGGCTACCATTCATTTCTGACACAGTTTTGGTAGCAACATTTTGCACTATTGTTGTAACAGTTGCTTTTACTAGATGGTTGAGATGAAAATTAAAAATGTTGCCGTTTTAGTACCATCTAAACTGTTTGGCATGAAGTTCAGAATGAGAAGTAGTTTCATACAGAAACAGAGGTTTTCAGTATTTCAAATGTTTAAATACCAGTGATATTATTAAAATGTAAAATCCTAAGAAACCATGTTATATTTTGCTATAAATTTTATGCGGAACTTTGCCATTGTTATAACTTTTAGGTGAAAAATTGTTTCAGAATTTAATGTAGATTTATCCTGGACTTTGTCGAATGATGGCAACTATCTTAATAATTTTACTTTCTTCTTTTCTTTGACTTTTGTTGCTGCTGGCTGCCAACTAAGAGTGAAGCGTGATTGAGTCACCTGCACTGCTATTTTGCATTTTGACCATCAGACACTTAAAGGAGCCATCTGATAGCCTGTCTAGTAGACAGCTGGCTCTTTCTATTTACACTGACTATGTTAATTCCTGGAATCGTTTTCTTAGGAACAGCAATATATTCCTAAATAGAGGAAATGATCCCTATTTGAATATTTCTGCTGATACTAAATGACAGGCTGCAAGAAAGGAAAGGACAATGAAGCATGCAGAGACATAATATCTAAGCAGGCAACCTTTTGAGGATGGGCAGGACTAGAGCAGTGTTGGATCTGATGTGGGCTCAATTCAAAATTCACCATGAGATTTCTGCAAGCTTTGAGGGGAATCTGACAAAGGGAGACCAACAGGCACAGTATTTTCACCATTGAGGAGCCATTGTGTTTCATACATTTCAACATCCCACCATTTTAATCTCCCAGAAGCACAGAATACAGAATTCCAGGAAACAATACACAAAAATTAGAATATCTGTTTAAAGGATGCTGTGGCAGCTCACACTTCCCTGACTGGCTGTTTATGGTGAGAAACTTAACTCTTCAAGCTTTTCAGGCATTCACCCTTTTTGTCCATGTCAAGATGAAGTGGTCTTTTGTTCCCTACAATGCACTATTTGACGATCACATCATCAAAGCCACTGGAGACATGTCACACTGTGCGAATGGCCCTCAGACTGACTGCCATGGCACAGTTATCATTGTGTCCAAGTGTCCAAAGTCTGGCCCATGCTATCCAGTCAGCCCATCACCCTGCATGGGAGAATTCAGTTAAAATGCAAACCTGGCCAATGACCTCACTCATGGAACTTTAACTATTGATGGAGGCAGCCGTGAACCTGATTCTCAACCCTGCATGAGAGCTGACTAAAAATAAAAGAAAAAATAAGGAAATTGTTGAAGGGACTGTATTAAATCACCATTCTTCCCCACAGTGGGAAACACACGGTCTACTTAGATTGTCTACTTCCTTTGAGGTTAAAACCCCAGAAAACTTCCATCTGCATCCTTTCATGAGAATTTGTCAAGTTTGTGAGTTTCATTATCCAAAAGCAACTTGGCTGCTGACAGAGAAAAAAAAAGGAACTAGCATCTATCACCATGCACAATATCTCCTACTTTTATAATGAAATGTGTGTGCAGTGAGTTGCTCCCTCTGGATCTATCTGCACAACTATCTGAGCAATCCTTACATGGCATTTTAATTTTGGTGTAAATGCAGCATGCTCTACCAGCCTGTAAACACTTTGTGTGTGCAATCTCTCTCTCTCTCTCTCTCTCTCTCTCTCTCTCTCTCTCTCTCTCTCTCACACACACACACACACACACACACACACACACACACACCTTCAAAACATTTGCAAATTTGATATGTGGACACAGTTACTAAAAATCAGCACAAAGTTATTTACAATGAAAGCAATGTCCCTTCCTCTTCACACTTTCATTGTAAGTAGCTACCATTGATTTCTGAACACATGCTATGGAGGGAGTTTCCTGTGCATTTATGAGTATGTGCATGCTAGCCCCTCATTATCTACTGAGGATACATTTTAAGAACACTAGTGTATTTGGGAAACACAGATAGCATCACGTGTTATATGTCTCATGCTTGTCCTAACACAAAATGCACATGATAAAGCACAACTTAGGAATTCGTAACAATACAGGTTAACAATAGAAGAGCAATGACAGTGCACTCTAGTAGAAGTTATGTGACTAGGACCTTGCAAAGCATCCTATCAAATTGTACTCACTCACCTTGTAATGATGTGATAATACAGCCCGACCAGTGGAGTGAATGAGGCAGGTCTCATAACACTATTCTGTCCCTACATCAGAATTACTTCAGAATAAATATTGACCATGATGGCCACGGACAGGCGTGTAATCTGACTGTTCCGAATGGGTGTCCCACTGCTACTCAGAATAGCATTCACCTGAAATTTTCCACTGAGTAGTTTCACACTAAAGCCTGGATGCCACAAAGAAGAAAATCATGCCAGGAGGTATAGCATTGCTGCTTTCTCCTTACTATTACATCTTGTACAGTTTTCCACACCAGCCAATAACCTTCCTATTCGTGAAAGTTCTAAGGGCAGAATTATAGTTTGTTCTTTTCAATAAGTAATTCTTATACTCTTTCTTGGCATAGTAAATGTCAATTACCATGTACCAAGGACTTACAGTGATGTTTCTGGAACTTGCTCTCTCTGTTTTACATCTTTAAGGTCAGAGTTGATATTTGTGACAAGTAGAATATCATGGATTTGATAAAGAAGACATCTAGATTAAAGAAGGAAAAATTTTTAAAGGTTGTTTTTTTCATATCTGACCTCATTTATTACACATCAACACTCATGTAAAAGTCCACTTGTGAGACTGTAGTAACACAGAGAAGAGCTAATTTAATGCAGTTACATTGATTCTGCATACATTTGTATTATCAGCACTTGGGAGACAAGAGCTCCTGAGTTCAAAGCAAGCCTGGGCTGCACGTTAAGAACTTCTCTCAAAGAAGGCAAGAGAAGAAAGTGTATTTTCTTCCTAAGCATGCAATTCTCACACACCTATGTCCTACCCAAGCCCTGTCACAAAACCCTATTTTTCTCTATTTTTTTCTTAAAGTATCCATTCCTTCAGCCGCACATAGTATCTCAAAACCAGGCTGGCAAGTGGGTCTTTTTGAGTATATGGACACCTGGGAAATAAGGGAAAAGATCCTTCAATGGTACCATTCAGTAGTCTTTCCTCGTTCATTTCTTGGCTGTTTCTATTTTTCTTTTTGGTATAAACTATGTGTTAACTAATAATGAAACACAAGAATCAACTCCACAACCAGGAAAGTAGTCCTCAGAGCCTTTTCTAGTATGTTGATCTTCTCTCATCAGAGGTCTGCATCTCAGTGCCCACTATAACCAGTTATGAAATACTCTCAATATTCTGGCTGAGCCCTTTATAATATCATTTTACTTTCTGGTAATTTACATACAAAAATACAGTTAGTTTCAGAGAAAGAACAAGGCTGGCACCTTTTATTATATGTGTCACTCAACACTAGAATTGTTCCAGCCAAGGATGGAGAGACCTCCTCAGTGAGTACATGCAGTACAAGCATGAGGACATAAGTTCAAGCCCCCAGAGTGTAAGTAAAAGTTGGATGCTTAGCATGATCACCGATGCTTTGATGGGGAGATGGAATTGGAAACAGGATAAACGCTGGAAGCAGGCAGGCCATGCAACCTGATATTTGCAGTGGAAAACAGAAAAAAAAAGACATACACCTGAAGTTGTCCTCTGACCTCCATCATGGAACATATAGGCCTGTATGTGTTCCACTCCTTCCCCCCTTTAAACCAGAAAAGGAGACACTTTTTATTACTAGAATTGGACTCTACTAACAACATGAACCCTCTTTTATTAAGGTTAAAGCATACAAAGATCAGTGCTAATTGTTCCCTATTCTGTCAGTTTATCAGCAGCAGCAAATGAACAGCCTTCTCACAACAAGCGATATAAAGGGACATTCTCAAAACTGTACGTGCTGGTTGTAGAGTCACTGGGATGCAGAATGTGATTCTCTAAGCTCTTGGGAGCTGTTACTCCTCTTTCAATGGTCTAAGGTTCCATGTTTACCTGACCCTGCCATTGCCTTCTTGAGAGATGAATTAAATTGTCCAGTCCATAGACTGAATGTCTCTGAGACTTGTTCTGTGGCTTACATGCAGGTCCCTAGGGGTTGATTCCCTAAGGACACTCGTTTAGTAGTTTCAGAAGTGTATGTTGACTTTTACATTCCCAGTGACATATGCTGACACATCCAAACTCCAACCCTTTATTTTAAAACAGTAGATGTTGGAAATGTGCAAACTTATTGCCCTTCATAAAACATTTTTAGAGATATCGTAAAGGCAGAAATCTAAGAAACTTCTAATCCAGGTATTTCTTTTTTGTCTTTAAAATTTTTTATTTTTAATTTATTTCTTTGTGAGTGTGCATGTGCGTACATGAATACATGTGTGTGTATATAAATAAGTGCATGTGCATATGTGTATGCATGCATGTATGTATGTATGTGTATGTGTGTCAGTGTGTGTATATATGTGAGTGTGTGTATGTGTATATGTATGTGTGTATATGCATGTGTGTGTTTGTGTGTGTGTGTGAATGATGTGTCCATGTGAGTGCAGTGTGAACATGGCATGGTGTGTGTGAAGGTAATGAAACACCTTTATCAAGTTGTTTCTCTTCTTTCATCTTTTTGTGGGTCCTGGATGTCAAATACAGGTTGTCAGATTCGTTTAACAGTCACGTGACCCACTGGGCCTTCTCACAAGCCCAAGAATTTTTAATAGCACACCCCAGTTCTGAAATTGCTATTGCAGCTAGGCCAGAAGTAAAGTGTCCTGATGCAAGAGGCTGAGACTCAAATCAAGTGTTATTTAGCTCTGTATATCTTCTCTGACTTGAATGGGTACAGATACTCTGCAGGCTAGAGAACACCCAGCAGATGTTGCTGGGATAGCTCTGAAGTCTGAGTGCATCCTCTGATTGGGTGAATCCTTGGCAGGGGATTTAGAGTCTTCACTTCAGCTTTGAAGTCTACCTTCCTCCCAGGTCTCCCGCTTGGAACTTTCTTCATAAACCTTGGTTTCTGAGTGTAGCTTTGAACTAGCTGAACTCAAAGCTCTGTGGTGGAAAACACCAGCTCACCTTAGGCTTCGGTCTTCTGCACACCGCCTTGGCTACCTCACAGAGATGAGAAGAGGAAACAAACAGGAAGCCATTTATATCTGTGTGGACATGGTACTGTATTGCATGCCATCGTACACATTCACTTGAGAACCAGTTAAAAGGCCTAGCCCCTTCTCGTTGATGTGCCATATGATTGTGAAAAAGAAAATTCTACCTCTCAAAAGTGATAAATGACCATGTTCCCTTTTTAATTTAAGCCACAGCAAAACATTTTGCAAACCAACTCAGAATAGATCACATATGATGTTCAATCTGTGCAAAACACGCTTAGATAATAGAAGCAGAGGCAGCAAGGATTAAAAAGTAATGAGGCCACTGAACAAGGTATTAGAAATAATCACAAAGAAAAAAAAGCTTAACAAAGGGTGTCTGGCCCTTGTTGCCACTGAGTCTGGCTGTTTTACCAGCTTAGAGAACCCTTAGATGCTTTGGTCAGATATAAAATGAAATCGTGTATTGTTTCAAACAGGAAGTGATTTATTGCCCTGCAGTGTCTTGACATGAAAGGATTCAGCTATTACTCTCTATATGCCTGGCTGAGAAGAGCAAAGGGAAGAAAGCTTATATATAGCTGGGCAGTGTACATGAGCTTTAGATGTTTTCCCACAAAACCCAGCAGCCTGACTAGGGCAGTAAAACACATGGAGTTATTTTAATGATTGTTTAAATTAATCTCAGGAAACTTATTCTTAGGCTACTTAAGTTGAATTTTAGCATTTTGAAACTGTTGATGTGTTCCAGGGCCAGCAGGTTCTGAGGAAAGATGAAACACATTAGTGGTTGTTTCTCCTCTTTTTGCCATCACACCCAAGGCCAAGAATTCAATTTTCAGGAGAAACATCAAATAGGTAATATTAGGTGTGTTTTAATACATACTACTCTACTCAGCATCATATTTATGAAAACTATTACATGAGATGACAAGAAGGAATGAAGCTTTCAAAATACATATATAGTCATACCTGGGGAGAGGGGTATAAAGTATTAATCACTGTAAATTTCTTGCGTTCTCTGCTAGTTTTCATATTTAAGAAGAATAAATACAGCATTTATTGAGCAAAGCAATTACATACATATAATTTTGGCAAAAATAAATGTTTATTTTGAGAAGTTCAGCACCCTCTAACCTTCCACAAACAGGAAATACCTGGTTCCAGCATCTGCTGCATGACTTACCTTGTCCCATCAAAGGAGAGGGAAGGCTTGGTTATGCAATATACACAGCCTAAAGCATTAGCTCTCCCAGAGAGAGAGAGAGGGGGGGGAGAAGGAGAGGGAGAGAGAGAGAGAGAGAGTAATCATAGGACTTCAGGATGCTTCCCCTCCCTCAAATTTACTGTTGCATGATGAAGGCATATTTATAACAAGCCTTACCCATTCCTACCTTTCAAAAAAAATTACAAGGCAAACTCAAAAACAAACAAATGCTCAGATTGAATTGATAGGATCTGGGTCAGTACTATAGTCAGATATAAGAATTCCTAGACCACAAATATTCTAAGAGTTTTATTATAAAAAGCAAATAACATCCAAAACAGTGGGGAATATGAAGTAAGGATCAAAAAGAAGTGATAGGGACCAAAATTGCATCACAGAAGTAAAGACTTCATCTGGTGGGTGAACGCTACTGAGGATAGTTATTTCTGAACTTAGGAATATGACAATAGACATTTCCAAAACTGAGATCCAAGAGAAGGAAGAAAAGGAGGAAGAAGAGAGAATGGCCAGGTCCCATGGGACCACTCTAGACAATGTAACACAAACATAGGAAGAACACTGGAAGAAAGATTAAATACAATGCTGAAAGCAATGATGATCGAAAAAAAATCCTCCAAATTAATGGTAGACCCTAAATATCAGATCTAGGAAATTCAAAAATGGAAAGACAGTACAACAATAGCCAACACTGTACTGAAAGGAATAAAGTTAGAGGACTAATGCTACCCAACTTTCAGACTTACTGCTAACTCACCATAAAGAAGTGATTGATAGTGACACCAACAGAATAGGGAAGGAATGCCAACAGATAGGGAAATCATGAGTATGAGAGGATGTGATTATATATGAAGTCTGTACTTTCTATTCGTCATTGACTGTGACCCTATGACCACTCTAAACAATAAAGTTTACTAATTTATTTTAAAGTGACATTTCACTTACATAAGAATATCTCTGTTTTAAAAAAATGCTTGCTCTTTCATAATTTCTCAGGGGCATGTGCCATTTCTAGTCTTGCTTCTATAGTGTGATTGAAAGCTAAGAATAACATACACACCTCCAAGGCACAATGTGAAGCCATCTAAGAAGGCTACCAAGAAAGTTCATCTTTTAGCTGAGAAGTTAAGCCAGGATCGAGTGCTACTAATATTAGCCTTTCTGATTCCTCAAACAATTTTGTGCTATTTCAAATTAGGTAGCTCATTCATTTGGAGTTATAAAAGACGTACTTTATATATTATAGCAATTCTATAGAAAACAAAGTCAATAGCTTCTCTTCTCAGATGAATAGCTATTGTAAGATGAGGTGAAATATTCTGATCAAGAGCACACAAGTTATCAACACTGAAAAAAATTATTTCAACTTCTACATTCTCTCTTGTTTCTGTCATTCTGAGAGTAAGTCAGTGATCACAAGCTTCTCAGTCCATAAAAGAATTTGAAGAAGACACAATGAAAACTGTCCCTACAGCACCTTAAAAACAGATTACAAAGACAGCGAGCTATTTAGTGGAACGATAACACAGGTAAAATAATAACTATCAGACCTAAATTATTGCTATAACTGTCTTAGTCAATGTTCTATTGCTGTGAAGAGACACCATGATCATGGCACCTCTTATAACAGAAAACATTTAGTTGGGGTTTATTTATGGGTTCAGAGGTTTAGTCAATTATTGTCACAGAGGGAAACATGGCAACATGCAGGCAGACATGGTGCTGGAGAGGTAGCTGAGAGTTCTACATCTGGACTGGCAGGTAGTAAGAAGAAAAGAGATGCTGTGTTTGGATTAAGCATTTGAAATCCCAAAGCTCACCCACAGTGACACATTTCCTCCAAAAAGGCCACAGCCATTCCAATAAGGCCGCACCTCCTAACCCACACCAAGCAAAGCCAATCCGTAATGATCAAACATTCAAACACATGAGCCTATGGGGGCCATTCCTATTCAAACCACCACAGTAACTAACCATTAAACTGAGAAGATAATTCCTTAACTACAAAAACAAAATCTCTGCATCACAATGCAATGTTACCTGAAGAAGAGTTGTGGCTTGCTTGTGGTGTGGTGAGAAGAAATGGGAGGAGATCAAGAAAAGACAAGGATGCTCTAGACCAGGTAGAAGTCAAGTTAACATTATCACATCCTTTATGGGTCACCTATGCCAATAAAGAGAGCAATGTTTCAGTGTTACCCTCCACTTCTGCACGGTGTGACAAGATTCTGATCATGGAAGAGAGGAAAGAAAGAGTGTAAAAGCAAGAGGTAAATGACTACAAGGAAATGGTGTCTTCTGAACACAACGGGGCAAATGCACATAAGAACTCAGAATGGTGATGACAGCATGCACAAGATCTGTGCAAGCCTATGCCAGACCAAATCTCAACATGGAAAGGGAGCTGGGTACAAAATGATGCTCCTAAACATAGAGCTATTGGCAGTTAATGGCCTGTGGGTGAGGGAGGCAGTGTTCTCTAAGAGTATGGTCCCTAGCATGTCAACCATACTTCAGTGGAGGACCAAGCATCTAAGGATATTTGGGGCAGCCCACATCGATCTTGAGGGTTGTTGGGGGAGATCAGAGTTAGGTGAATGAGAACCAGGATGGATCTGGGAAGAGTTGGGAGAGAAAGGGTGAATATGATCAAATCACAGCACATGAAATTCTCAAACAGATCCTGAAACCTTTTAAATGCTAATAAGAAATAGTACCAGAGCATCCTGGCACAGCTGACACAGCATGAGGGCTGAGTTCTCCAGCTGTGACATGAGATAAAGACCCATCATGCTCTGCTTCTCCAAGAAGCAGTTTTCCTTTCTATATTCCTCTGAGCTTTCCCCTGGAGCCTTATTCTCTTTCAACTCCTGAATGGATTTCCAACAGCATAAAGCTGGGAGCAGAAAAACAGCAGACCTGGTTTTGTCAATGGAGAATTTAATATGTACACAAGCAAACAAAAGCTTTCCTTGAGATCACCCCTTGAAAGCAAGAGCTCTTTATTTACCATCACCACCACCCCATCACCATCACCCCATCACCACCACCCCATCACCATCACCCCATCACCATCACCCCATCACCACCACCCCATCACCACCACCCCATCACCATCACCCCATCACCACCACCCCATCACCACCACCCCATCACCATCACCCCATCACCATCACCCCATCACCACCACCCCATCACCATCACCCCATCACCATCACCCCATCACCACCACCCCATCACCACCACCCCATCACCACCACCCCATCACCACCACCCCATCACCATCACCCCATCACCATCACCCCATCACCACCACCCCATCACCATCACCCCATCACCACCACCCCATCACCATCACCCCATCACCACCACCCCATCACCATCACCCCATCACCACCACCCCATCACCACCACCCCATCATCACCACCACCCTATCACCACCACCCCATCACCACCACCACCCTACCACCATCACCCCATCAACACCACCCCACCACCACTACCCCATCACCATCACCCCATCACCACCACCCCATCACCACCACCCCATCACCACCACCCCATCATCACCACCACCCTACCACCATCACCCCATCACCACCACCCCATCACCATCACCCCATCACCATCACCCCATCACCACCACCCCATCATCACCACCACCCTATCACCACCACCCCATCACCACCACCACCCTACCACCATCACCCCATCAACACCACCCCACCACCACTACCCCATCACCATCACCCCATCACCACTACCCCATCACCATCACCCCATCACCACCACCCCATCACCACCACCCCATCACCACCACCCCATCATCACCACCACCCTACCAACATCACCCCATCAACACCACCCCACCACCACCACCACCACCAACAACAACAACAACAATACAGACACTAAGTGAATCTGTCCTGTATTAAGTACACAATGGTTTTTAAAAGTTTTTTAAATTTTTTTAAATTAAAAACAATCTTATTTTACATGCCAATCCCAGTTCCCCCTTCTTCCCATTCCCCCCAGGATCTCCCATCCCAGTTCCCCATCCACTCTTCAGGGAGGGTGAGGCCTCCCATGGGAGACCATCAAAGTCTGTCACATCATTTGGGAAAGGTCCTAGGCCCTCCCCCTTGTATCTAGGCAGAGAGAGTAGCCCTCAATGGGGAATGGGCTCCCAAAGCCCATTTGTGTACTAGGGATAAATACTGGTTCCACCATCATAGGCCCCATAGACTGCCCAGGCCTCCTAACTGACACCCACATCCAGGGGGCTTGGGTTGGTCTTATGATGGTTCCCCAGTGGTCAGACTCGGGTCCATGTGCTCCCACTTGCTCAGATCAGCTATTTCTGTGGGTTTCTGAAGCATGGAGTTGATCCCTTTGCTCATCAATCCTCATGGCTTAGCTGTTAAAGGCTAGGCTCACAACCAAAAATATAAATACATGATGTTTGAACAGGTTATGAATTATGATTCATTGTTCAGTTTTGTTTAATGGTGCTTAGCTTTTCATTATTTGTTATTTAGTACTATCTTATGCCTTAAACTCATCCGTGTAAGGGAAGTAATACTGCCCTAGTAAATGTTCATCTAATCAAGGTTTAATGAAGCTCATTTTATATGTGCCCAGTGCACAGCTCACAGACCAGTCAGGTGTCCCACTCAGGGAAGGATGCTCCTTCCAGGATTATATTCTTTTTTTCTGTTTTTCCCCCTTTCTTTTCTTTCATTGAAAGTAGTTTTTTTGTTTCTTTGTTTTCACACACTATATCCTGAATATGCTTTTCCACTCCCTTTACTCCCCCTAATTCCTCCCCACCTCCCCTCCCATCTGGATCCATTCCCTCTCTGTCTCCCATTAGGGGGGAAAAACAAACAAACAGGCATCAAAGGAAAAGAATAAAATAAAAGACAAACCAATTAACAAGGAAATTAGAATATGATAAAACAGCAAAGTAGGAAAAAGACACAAAGAAAAAGTCAAGAAACATATAGAAATGCAGAAACACACAGGTTCGCACACACTCAGGAATCCCATAAAAACATGGACGCAAAGGGAGCAGGAGATGAATGCAGAGTGTAAATAGGGAATATGAGTTAATTTAAAATGTATGAGTTAGCTAGTAACAAGCCTGAGCTATTGGCTGAGCATATAGTTTATATGAAGCCGTGTGTTTATTTGGAAACTGCTCACAGGACAAGCAAGTCTTTGATCTATTTTGAGTGTGTGTGTGTGTGTGTGTGTGTGTGTGTGTGTGTGTGTACGTGCATGCATGCACACGTGTGCATGTGTGTACTGGTGGTATATAGGGGTCTAGTTTAATTCTTCTACATGTGAAAATCCCACTTTCCCCAGGACCCTGTTGGGGAAAAAAGCTTTGTCGGAGCTGGGGGGAGGGGGGAAATGGCTCAGTTGGTAAAATGTTTTACTGTGCAAGCATGAGGACCAGTGTTTGAATCTCCAACACTCACATTCTGAAAATATAAAAACTTAGAGCAGCAGTGGACAACTGTGACCCCAGCACTGAGGTGCAGAGACAAGTGGATCCCTGGAGTTCACTGGCCAGCACAGCACAGCACATCTAACTAGGAAGCTCTGAGTTCAGTGACACAGCTAGTTCTCAAAATATAAGGGGGAGAGAAATTGTGGAAGACACCTGATGCCAACCTTTGCTCTCTACAAACAGATGTAAATGAATACATGCATACCCACATGTGCACACACACACACACACACACACACACACACACACACACACGCACATTTGTGTGTGCACATGACTTTGTGCACTCAGTACTGGAGAGATGGCTCAACTGTTAAGAGCACTGGCTGCTCTTTTAGATCGTCTGAGTTCATTTTCCAACCCCCATATGGTAGCTCATAACTGTCTAATTCCAGTCCTAGGGGGATCCTATAACCACTTGTGGCCTCTGTGGATGCTGCAGGCACGTGGCCCATAGACACACATGTAGACAAAACATGCATACATAGACATAGGTAGTGAATCCTCTTAATCCTGGGCTCTGGTTATTTATTTATTTATTTATTTATTTACTTCTGACTTAAACCCACAAGTTTCAAGTCATATGTATCAGCCATTTACCCTACCCAATGGACTTGAGCGTTGGAGTATGACGTTAAGTGCCACCCTTACCTCTGAGGTGAGAAGTCAGTGTTGAGCTTCTAAACTACTATGGCAATGCACTTCTGCTTTTGTTGATAGTTCATATCCTTGCCTTAGTTTTAGCATGGCATCTATGGGTCTCTACTGAGCACATTGGAAGCAATGTCTTAAGACATCTAGAGAGGACTGTCCATGTCTGTTCTCCAGTTGAACTAATGACCATTAAGTAGCTAAAGAAAAACTAGCCTGGGAGCTAAGTTGTCTCAGTTGGTGTGAGAATCTATGCTTGGATTCCTAATAACCCCATATAAAAGCTGAGTGAGGTAGTAGCTGTCTGTAACTCTTAGCATTAGGGAGGCAGAAACAGGCAGATTCATTGGTCAGCTGGTCTACCTGAATTGATGAGCTCCAAATTCAATGACAAGTCTTACTGTAAAAGAAAAAAGAAAAGTAATAGAAGAGAAAAGAAAAAGATGAAGAGCCATCAAGGAAGACATCTAACATTAGCCTTGAGCCTCTATTTGCACACACACACACACACACACACACACACACAATTATGTGCACATGTATTCACATCCATTCAAACACATACACCAACAACCATGCACAAAAGAGAAAAACAGCCTGACAGCCATCTAGAAATTTAGAAACCAGAGAGGTTTGTTGTTAGGTCAGCAACATAGTCTCTACTTTGGGGTGAGTAAAATGGAGGTTACAACAGGTTATGGATTTCTAGTCCTGCTTGCAGGTGTCTAAAGGGCATTTGTTATATAATTCTCTGCATATATTGCTAAATTGTTAAATATGGTATGGCTGCATGGCCAGTTTGTGGCCCATTTTGATATTTTTCTACCACATGATAATCAAGAATGGATTCTAAATCATTAACACTGGATGAACTGTAACATGCCATATGCCAAGAGCTAGCAGGTTTTGGCTCATTCTGACCTCGGAGTTTTATTTTTGCTGGTCCTTAATAGCAAGTTAATGATAAACAGGTGCTTCTGTATTTCTGGCTTCCTCCCTGTGCCCACCCACAGCACAGCGTCTTCTGTGCTGCCATGGTCCATTATTTCTTCTTGGTCTATACTAGTTTGGGTCAAACATTAGAACCAAAGTCTAATGGGGGATTTTAAGCATCCTGCTGTCAGGTGGTCTTCTTGCTCTGGAAGGAGGTGCCCCTCATGTTGCAGCTGGAGAATAGCAGGCAGTCGCACAACTCAACTTGTCTAGTCTTTACTGCCCTTACCTACTGTGGCCTCCTCCCCATTTCCTTCCATATCACTCTCTCTGTTTGCTCAGATTTTCTTTCCTTTGTAAATAATTCATTAAGTCTTTTTGTGTGGTTTAAAGTTTTTCTATCATTAAGAGATTTCTCCAGGAGGTACCTTTTTCCATACATTTTCACTGACTTATCTGAAAGGACAGGTCACATCCAAAAGGAAGATCGGGAAGCCTGGGTCACATTGTCAAAGTTTTCTCCTATTATTCTTTTCAAACCTATTTTTTAAATTTTATTTTGTGCAAACCCATGGGAGACATATCCCTTTCTGTTGTTCTGTTATTACTTCACTGTAGTGAGGTATTTCACTCCCACACCTGTAGTGCTGACCAGTTAAAAGGATTGAATTGTTGCTGGAAAGCTCCTTCAGGTCTCAGAGATCATCAGGGTGGCAGGGTCTACATCCTTGGGGCTAGAGAGATGGCTCAGATGTTAAAAACATTAACTGTCTGATTGGCCAGACAGGAAGTGACCTGGTTGGGTAGAATCAGAATATAAGCAGGGACAAACAGGAAATCGCTCTCTTCTCTGCAGAGGCACATAGCAATCGTCATGTGAGCTGCCAAAGGAGCCAGACCCTTCTCCGGTAAGATAAGACCATGTTGAAATACATAGATTGATAGAAATAGATTAAATAATTAAGACAGAGCTAGCCAATAAGAAGCCCTAGTCATCGGCCAACAATTTCATAATTAATACAGTCTGTGTTTACTTGGGGCTGATGCAACTATAGGACCAGACTGGCAGGAAGAACCTTCTGCTACATTTAACAGTCCCCCTTTTCCTCTGGACCTGCAACTTCTTACATATTAGGACCTTTGGACCAGTCTTTACACCTGTGAGTTCCATCTTTAAGATTTTATTCTTGGGCTGAGGAGATGGCTCAGTTGGCGAGAGAGAACTTGCTATATAAACAAGAGGACATGGACTCAAATCCTCTGTACCACTGAACAATAGTCAGGCATGGCTGTGCATGTCACTATTGGTGGCAGAGACAAAAGGATCCCCCAAGCATGCTAGCTAACCAGCCTAGTCAACATACTGAACTTCAGGCCCAGTGAGAGACCCTGACTCAAAAACTAATGTGGGAAGCAATAGAGGAAGACCCCTGTCATCCTCTTCCTACCTCTTCATGGATACACACAGATACACATACAACCCTCACAAGTAAGAGAGACTTTATTTAATTCATCTCATCTTTGAAAATAGGGATTCAACCTTCTTAGTTAATATATTTTCCTTATTTTTACATTCTACTAATATATTTTTAAAGCAATAAGTCATTTTTAGTTCCAGGAAACTCTCTCTGCTCTTATGATTATATTTCCTTAGAGCTTTAATCCTGAGTCCCACATTACCTCCATCTCCATAATAGATGCTCACTTAATTGTCTACTTTCATTTTTCCCTTCTAACTGTGCTACACCATTCCCACCTGTCTTCCCCTGTCTGTTCATATAAATAGTGTATTTCAGCACCTCTGTAGATCTCTCTTGTCCTTGGCATAGTGCAATAAGTGGCCTTAGCAGATAGCCACTGTTTGGAAATCCAAGTAGAGGCAGATGTTCTCAACCCAACCTGGGAATTATTCTTCTTTCTTTAAGGGAACCCAACATCACTAGCTTCTGTCACCACTGTGAATGTGACAATGGAGACATCCCTCCCTTACTTTCTCCCTGTGTACCCTCCCAAGTCAGCTGGCCCTCACTGGGTAGGTACTCCCTCCATAATTCCCTCTCACCAGCTCACAGCAACTGAAGTGATGCACTCATGTTTCCTACTTGGATTTTCAAACTGAAAGCCTTATGCCAGTGCTGTGTTGAAAAGGACTAGCACTTTCATGACTAGCCACTAGGCAGTGGCCATCTGCTAAGGGCACTCGTTGCAGTATGCAAAGGACCAGGGAGATCTACAGAGGTGCTGAAATTGAACACAGCATCTATATGAACAGAGGAGGGCTGATGGTAATGTTATAGAGCTCCTATGTTAGGATGCTTGGTGCCCAGTTAGTGGAACTATTTGGGAAGGATTAATAGGTGTGGCCTTTTTGGAGGAGGTATGGCCTTGTTTTAATAGATGTGTTACTAGGGTCGGGATTTGAGGTTTCAAAAGCCCAGTAGGCCCAGTCTCTCTTTGCCTGCTGCCTGCAGATCCGGTGTAAGCTCTCAGAACCATGCCTGCCTGCCTGCTGCCACACTTACTTCCCACCATGATGGTCATGGAACTCACCCTCTGAAAATGTAAGCCAGTCCACATGTGAATAAAATGAGGCTCCTATGTTTCAAGAACAGTAATCTTGGGCTGGGGACCCGGTGGTGCCCTCTGGAGACAGAAGCAGGAATGTCAGTAGTTTGGGTCATCTTCAACCACCCTGACCTACATAAGATCTGGTCTTGAAAACAAACAAATGTAACAAATCTAAAGCAGCTGTTCTTAACCTGTGGGTGGAGACCTCTTTGGCAAACCTCTGTCTTCAAAGATTGTTTACATGACAACTCATAACAGCAGCAAAATTACAGTTATGAAGTATTACCGAAAACAATTTTATGGTTTGGGAGTCACCACAACATGAAGAACTGTATTAAAGGGTCGCAGCATTAGAAAGGTTGAGAACTGCTGATCTAAAGGAAAGGCATACACAAGAGCAATTAAATATAACAAAGTGCTACTATTTTTTTAATGTACGGAGAGAGTACTCTAGAGCCACACATGACAAAGTCTTAAATTTCTAGTAGCATCATAAACTTTCTCTCCTTGGTCAACCGAGTCACATGAAAGAAATACTGCTTTAGAGTTTTTGTTGTTTTTTATCAGAAAGTTTATTGTATTCATCTATAAAGCTACTTGGCAGTATAAATGACAATGGCACTAATGCTGAGGAGGGTGTGTCATCTTTGGAAAAGAGAGACAGTTTAACACTCAAAGAGTTAAATTTTGTTTGCTATTACCAAGTTAACCATACTGCAGTTTGAATTGTTCCTTTTAAAATATATAGATAGATACATTGCAATTTGGTCATATCAAAACAAAGATGAGACAAAATACTGAACAGGACTTTGTGGGGCAGCTTGCTGTGTGTCATCCCATAACAACATCTCATAAACAACCACTCCCCAGCAAGCCTCTGGGCATGTCCATGACATTAAGACTTCAAAATCAAAATAGCCCTTGAATGTTTCACTGGAATAATAAGGACATGTTACCCAGAGATGGAAATCATAACACCCAAATTAATTTCTATGTTTTTTTTTTCTTACTTGAACTGTAGACTTCTAATATCAATGTGAATTATCAATGGTATTATGATGATTTTGCTTGACTTCAACTTATATTTGGTTGCAAAGTTCCCTAAGACTGACCACTGTTATGGCCCACTGAGGTCCAAATGATCATATTTCCATGAAGTAGTCTGCATTTCTCATGACCAGCAGTCATTATGTTAATAGATTTGGCTGTGACACCCTATGCTGCTCTGTTATAAACTTTCAAGGTCAGTTTTTTCTGTACTTGATCAATATCTAATAAACAATGCTAAACACATTGAATTCTGTCTGCTACCAGTACTCTACCAGGAGGGGCTTGTGTCTAACATTGAATAATTATAAAATTTTCCTTATCATAGAGTTAACCAGAAATATATATTCTCCTAATGAAAGCAAGTATATGCTTTCTCATTTGGGCAAGTTCAGATGTAATGCTGTACACATGCAGTAAATGATAATATTAAAGGAGAAAAAGGACAACTGCTTGATCTTCTTCTTCTTTTTTTTTTTTTTTTTTTTTTAACACAGGAAGGACTCCTGTGGCTGCTAAGTCTGTTTGATGTTTGCTCCCTAGGGATCAGCCAGTGCTTAACTACTGGGAAAAAAAAAAATCAATTGTTTCTGAAGTCCATTCCAGATAATAAAAAAAGCAATTGCCCTAAGTACATTTGCAGAATTATTCACCTGACCAAATTAACCTATCATGACAGGCACAGGTGTAAAATGTAAACTGACTAGATATTCCACTGCAAAGGCGGAGTAGAACAATACTCTATGGCTACCGCAGTAGAGGGGTGTGGAGTAGATAATTATAAATGAATTCTAGCAGATTACCATGTAGGGTTTCATATCTTTAGAACATCAATGACTGCTGCATTTCTGTTGTGATGTTACATTCCCTCACAGTCTTTCCACTCCTCAGTATGCTCGGGTATAGCAATGCCTTCTTGTATCAGATTGGTATTGTCTTGAGGTAAAAGCCATGGGTAAAGATGTATCTGTGATAGTATGCACTCTGTTCTAGTCTGCTGGGGACCGTTCATATTTGAATCCAATGCAGACTGATTATTAGTAATGTCCTCATTTACTATTAAAAGTATCCCAGTTTAGATGGTCAGTCTTCAATAACCATGATGGAAGTCTTTAGTAAATCACCTGTAGTACCCACTGCTCCTCCTTCCTGAGTTTAACCAAGACTCAGGTAACTAACATCCAAAGAAGAGCTCCATTGTGGACTCAAAAAAGTTCCATTCCAGTGATCAGCTGTGCACCTATGGCTACTAATATATTTCCATAACAACCAATTTAATAGGTTCAAATTGTATATTTTCATTTCCTCACTCCAAGAGAAAAACAATGCATCTTTATCCAGCAAAAGATGAATGACAATGTGCAGCAAACAATGGACACATCATATTCTTGCATTAACAATCCAAACATTACAAAACACAGAATATCCAACTTAATGAACATACCAACTAAAAGGGATGGGTGCATGTCACATTAGCAATGCAAAAGGCCAGCTTAAGCATAGTTTCTCTACATCAACAATTAATAAGAAAAGTGTCCTTTTCCCAAATATGCACAAAAATATTTCGATTACTTCTAGGGAAAATTTAAGGAGAACGTTCCTCTAAGTCTATATTACAGCACGTATTACTAAAGGTTTATCATACCCAAGCATCGTACACTTAAATGTACACCCTTTGCCACTCTTCACACACTCACTCAATCAAAAATAAAACGATTGCATCTTTGTATTTATGAATAACTAGTAAGTTATGAACCTGAAGTGGTAAATATGCATGATGGAGACATCAATTAGAATGATGTCGTGAATCTTACATGGGCCAAAGGTCAAACAGAAATACCACATTTATGTACTGATTTCTGTAATACTTACACTATATCTATTTTAATTGTACATTGCTCATCTTAAAAACAAAGTTTTGTATTTATATTTGCTCCCATTTCTAGTGTTTATTTGAAGTTTATGCAGTTCTACCACCTGGCAGACTGCTTCTTCCCATGATCATACAATTCCTACGATCCTGAGTCCAAATGGAAAAATATTATGCAAGAAGGACTCAGGATTATACTCCTTGTCTTCTACATGTTTAGTAATTTCCTTTTTCATTAAGTAAATGTGTGGTAACCTGAATAATCCTAGCTATGGGTGTCTCTGTGATGTTACAGACAACAAACAGATTTTAATTTTTCAGGGGATAATGACAGTGTCCCCTCAAGTCTGTGTCTCTGATAGGTTCTACCAAGTTCTCCCCATCATCCAACATCTTATAACAAGTCACTGGTTTTGCAGTTCCTAACTTAACAGCAATGAAAAATCGTGAAGCTCCCTCCTTCCAAACCATCTGTTGACAACACACCGTGATGGGCATCAGCCTCAGCTTGGAGCTTTCTGGTATGTGTTCAACAACTGCTTATTGGATTAGTTCACTTCATCTGCAGCATCATCTGGAAGATGGAGACCTGAACAGCGGGCATGGAAAGAGTTCCAGCGCTCACCCTGTAGTCCTTTGATGTCATTCACTGCTGCTGCTGCTGCTGCTGCTGCTGCTGCTGCTACTGCTGCTGCTGTTGCTGCTGCTGCCGCCACCACCATCTTCTCTCTTGGGAGAGGATGAACCGTCCCTTACTGGCAGCAGGTCATAATGGCAAGGGATGTGACTGTTCTTTGGAAGGTCATATGGATCTTGGGAGAGATGACCATTATTGCTGAATACTCCTTGGACAACACTCACTGTAGGTTCTGTAACCAGCAACCAACAACAGAAATTGATCAGCAAGGGGAAAAATATTTAAAGATGATGCTATTTCTTTCAAATATAAAACACAAAAGAAGTACTTTATAAAAATCTAGGGAAATAGTTTTAAAAAAAAACCAGTATCTGTTGTAATTTTACAGGGAAGAGAACTCTATAGTTGCTCCACTAACTGGAACCCAGAAATAGTATTCAGAGACAAGGATGAAGAAATCAAGATGTGTAGGAACCTTGGGAATAACCTAGTCCAAACCCCTGACCCTACAGGTGCAAGAGTATTTATAGAAATACTCGACACGTTTACAAGTTTAGCCTTCAACACTGAGCTAAGTTCTCATCTTAATGTGGTGGGCTGAAAGATCAGTTGGAGGATGCTATTACTGATTACAAATAAATAAATATGTTCACTATAGTTTCCCCATTAACAACATATTTTTATACTGTGTATGTGGATGGAGAGACTGTAATATGTAGATCTGCTATCTAGTCAACACTGGCTGAGGTATGTTTTATCTTTTCCCAAATGGCATTCACAGAAGGCATTCAAAATAAGTATAGTTTTATATTTAATTACTCTCATTCATAACAGATTAATAAGAGAACACATCTGACATATTAAGTAAGCTTAAAATAAAAATGTTCCAATTCTGCTAAAAGCATTATGTTAAATGTTATGGATATAGCCAGGAAATGGGCCACCTGTTTGGTCCACTTGAGCCATTTGTTTTGACTTACCTGCTGTCTTAACTAATAGGATACATATGCTCCTCCACATGTGTGCAAAAATATTTATCATGGTTATAAAACAAAACGTGATGGCCATGTGGAAGATAAGGAAAATTATTTTTAATTTGCTAATTGCTGTTTCCCTGAAAAAGATCATTTCACATCAATTAATATGATCTCTGTATAACACAATTACATACAAAACATGGGCTTACTTAGAACTGTTTCAGACACAGTCTTGGGCCAAGGTTCTGTATATGGATAGAGAACTCACCAACTTCATAGACATTCCTGTTGGCTGAAGTGGAGTTATTGATCTCTGCATATGGGGAATCTCTCCGCGCTGGTGACTTCATCTCTACATAGCCACACTCGGAGCTTTTAGGCAAGAGTGCAGGTGGGTCTTTAATCGTGGCGTATGGGTTTTCAGAGCTGCTTAGGGAGCAGTTACTGGAATTATATTCAGAGTTCTTTCCCAGATCTGAGAAGAGAAATGAAAAGGAAGGTATAAGTGCAGTTCACAGGCAACGTTATTTCTTGGTGATAATTTCCTTGGGCAGATTACTTCTTTTTCTTTATGAGTAGCTTTCTCTAATGGAATTTTATGAAAACAATGTGCACTATCTACTTATTTTGAAGATAATTTTCTATAAGATTGCCCATCTATAAAGTAATTTTAGCTCCCTTCTAAGGGACTGCCAAGAAAAATGTCATGGATCTGATTTCATTTTGATGGTCACATTCAAATACACTCAATTCTGTACTGATACTATGAGAAGATTTACTAATTAAATCAAGAAGCCAGAAGTTGATAGCCCCAGAAACACAGAGTATTTCTAGTATCATAGAAAGAGGGGCATTTATGTTGTGGAAGCTCTTTCTAACACTTTGGTACTGGATAGATTTACTGCTCAAACTCACTATGAAGGGCCATTGTTAATCACTGTTCAATTTTTATCCAGCTATTTCCCAGTCCACAATTCTCTTTCCCCGCTGTTTCATTTCGAGAAAATATGAGCGTTCCCTCGGAAAACTGTAACATTTGTCCCCTGTAAAACAGGTCCGCCTATACTCATTCTCTCTATGTCCATCAAACATGTTGGTGTCGTAGTACAGTGACTTGTCACATTGAAAAATTCTAGGTTATCATAGTAATTCCATACTTGCTGGTTTTAAAAAGTATTTCCGTCTCTGAGATACTTCTTCAAGTTTACACCGTACCTTTTAAGGACTTTCCCATGTAACTTCTCTCAAGTCCAAAAGCACCTGTGATGAAGAAAGGAAAACCAGCCCATGAGGACTGAAAGTAAAAGGAAACATGCCCCACATCTCAAATCGCAGCAGACGCTGCTCCAAAATGAGCTGCCATGGCTCTGTTCCAGCATCTTTAAACCAATCATGCTAGGAGCTGGACCCAAGGGCGCAGTACACACGGACACACTCATCTCGTCATTCACCTGCTTGTTTGCAAGACTTGGAAACGGCTGGAAAACTTATGTAAGAACAAAGGGACAAGCAGAGAGGAACAGTAAACCTGAATCAAGGCTAAGATAAAGAATGTAGTCAAGGCTAGACCTGAGAGTTCACTCTCTAACAGCTCCTTTAAGGGCCTGGTGGTTTTCACAGTTTTCTCAATAACTAGTATTCAGTTATAGCACTATCTCTACTATAAGTGTGTTGACTTAACAGCTTGCCAGTGGATTCTGGAACTTGACCATCTTTATTAACTTTTATTTGAAGCTGTTGACTTTCCAGTTTTCTTTTTGTTTGTTTGTTTTTTTGTTTTTTGTTTTTGTTTTTTGGGGGGTGGCATTTGTAGATGAATCTACCTAGATAAAACAAGTAGTTATTTTGTTTTCAAAGATTTGAACTTCAGGTGGGTGTTGGTTTGGAATCAATCACCCTGCTCACACTGGGGAAAAAAATGAAATCTGTTGGCAGTGAAAATGTCACACACTGAACTCAATGAAGCAGCTATATAAGAATCTTTGATAGAGCATCCAGCTGTAATTACCAACCCATAGCACTCACATTCCTGAGAAGACAAGAAGTCCCCTCTAGTCCATTTTATGCCACCTTGTGTAAATGCTACACTGCAGATCTAGTGCTGAAGAGGAAATAAAGATTGCATGCAACCATCAGGGGCAAGAGGAATGGGCAGCCCATAGGAACCAAAGCACTTAGCTCCCATCACTCCCTAGGCATCTAATTTTAGGGCTTAGCTCCAAGTGTCTGTGTTCTCTTCTCCAAAACCTTCACTCCAGCCTTATGTAGCTGTTCTCACTATTAAGTGAAATCTAACACACACACACACACACACACATACACACACACCTTGCAGACTTTGAAGCACGGTAGAAATAAATGGAGCTTCAATTACTGTAACACTTAAGTTGTCATAACATCATCAGCATCAGTCCTTCTGTAAGCATTGCAGGAAATTTTTGTTTTAATCTTTCAAAGCAATGTTAAGGATTTAGTTAAAAGCAGAGGGTGGTGATGTGGGGAGGGGGAGAGAAAGGGGGAAGGAAGAGAGGAGACTGGAGGGAGAGAGAGACTGGGGGAACATTCCTCCATGGCTTCTGCCTCAGGTTCCTGCCCTGACTTCTATAATAGATTGTGTTCTAGAAGTGCTTTTGACTAAAGGTTTTTAATCACAGCAACAGAACCAGTCCGACACAAAGGCAGTAAACCCATGCTCATTACTGGATCACTAATCTTCCTAATTCTCTTTCAAGCGTACAGTGGGTTTTCCCTGAAGCCGTACAGTATGAGCTCCACAACTGACTAAGTGACTGAAAAGCAGATGTGAGAATTTGGCTATTTGCTCTTAAGCCAGACAGGAAATAAAGCTATAAGCCAGAGCCATTTAATTGGGGTGGGATGGGGGTGTTAGGTTTTTTTAACACTGCTATTTCAATAAAGAGAATGTGGTTTTATAATATACTCTTAGTGTTATGAAATGAGGTTCTTACTGTAAATCAGCTAAAATTATAACTATTTTTTTAAGTTGCTTAATTTTTACTTTGCAATATGCTAACTATCAAGTAGACACCGTCCACATCAGCCATCAGCAGGGGGCCCTTTGGCGTATTCGCTAAGAATATAAATCCATCTTGATTGCAAACAGCTTGAGTGTTTCCACACCTGAAAAAGTGGAAAGACACTGAACCTGGTATTCAATAGCAAGGGGGAACAAAGAGGATCCCACATCGTGGCAAAAGCTGACAGGGTTCAAAGACCGGTTCTAACAGGTTTTTAAAGCAAGCTACTGGAAACTTGGGAAGTCACTTCAGCTTTTAATAGCTCATTTGTTTAACATGGAGCTGAGGGGCTACCTAGCAGAGCTCTGATGAGAACGGAGGATGAAGCAACTAGCAGGCAGAGATGCTTGCCTGTCAATTCTGTGTTCACTGAACAAATAAGACATTGAGGCTAGTTAGTAAGCCCTATGGAGGTGTTACACATAGTTCCGTTATACGGGTTAGGTGCGTGTTTCTGCTGGATGACTACAGTGCTGGCACAGCAGAGTGAGTGCTCAGACTGTCCAGAATGCGCATGCGCTTGTGGGCCTCACCAAGTTCATTGAGGTAGCCACCTTGCTTCCAGTCGGCTGGCAACGTCCCGGTGCAGTCCACCAAAGCACTTCTCTTCCCAGGATTCACATTCTTAAGATTCACAAAGAGCTGATTGTTTTTCGACTAGGAAAAGAAAAAACAAGATTTAAAAGGAGACCACACAGGGAAAAGGCAATTTCAGGGTTGATGGCCAGGCTCTGCCCTCTAGTAGGGTGAGAAAGAGGTGAAGTGACCCATTCCTGGCGTGCACACTGAACGTCCTTCAGTCCCCAGGACCTGTCACCTCTTACCAATTAGACTTCACTTGGGTTATAAAAAAATAGTTTTAAATTGAAGAAAGGAATTGTGGGTCTAGGTTCTATCAAAGTCTCCATGACGCCATGGGTCCCCAGTGCCTTGGCCACGCCGGTAGGCATAAACACGAGCATGGAACCTGTACCAGATGGGGTGGATATGTTATCTGGGCAGTGTGCATCACTAACTCTCAGATGCCACGGTGAAAAACCAGCAGGGTCAATAATGGCAGTGGATTAGTTCATCAACTTTGTTCCCCTCCCCTCTTTTGCTCTGTCCCTTCTTTCCCGAAGAGAGAGCTGGACAGTGATGAGCCAGACGATGGATATTGGGGGGCAGAGGGAAGGTGAGTTTGGAACGAAGAGCATCCTGGGGAGGACACAGAAACACAGGTGGTCAGAAAAGATGAAGCTGGTGATTTTACAATAGGAATTTATGTTTTTATCAGCGTCATCATGAGACATTGTTTTCAGCTCCTGTAAAATTAGCAGCACAGTGAGGGGCTGTTGACAAGAAGACTTTAATGCATACAGCAGCCATGGGACAGACGGAAAGCCATTACTGTTTAGCCCCTGGTGAGGTCCCTGGAGGTGCTTAAACACACTCAGAAGATAGTTTAAGAGGAAACAAGTGTGCAAGATGCACAAAGTAGCTAGAGCAGCAGCAGTGAGCTGCGGCCCGGGTGGATGTGTGCACCTTGTCTCTCTCCCCTCTCCACTTTCAGATTCTTTTTTCTCACCTTGGCAATGGTCATCCTGTCCCTGTTATTGGCATGGGGGGATGTGGCACATTGGCTCAGTGTGTGGTAACTGGGATTAGTGAAGTAGTGGCTGTTGGCATTTCCACCATTGCTGTGAGGCAGGGTTTCTGCAAAAAGAGGAGATGATTTAATCAAGATGATTTCCTCTCCTACCCAGCCTACTCCTCAAAAGCCCCCAGACTAGCAGGCACCAGCTACTGCCTCTTTGGAAACGGAATGCATACACAGAAGACTGCTCTTAGCTTGGGGACCTGTAAGAACACAGACGGCATCACTTGAAACTCCAGCAGCTATACCCATCTGCTTCTTTAAAAGCACTTGGTTTCTTGACATAGTAATTTTGCACTGAAAATACACTCTTATGTAAATTACCCACTTTGCATATTCTCCCAGAATCATAATATTTATAAGCATATAGCCAGGGTCCTTCAGTAATTGCTCAAGACTGAGTAAGATTTTCAGTTTCCTCACTTTAAGAGTTTACTTCCTTTGAAGGATGAATGGATTCAAAAGAGGTTTTATAATGGACTTCCTTGGCTCTTGCTAATACCTCAGGCTCGTCTCCTGCTAACTGGCTCTCTACAGTTACTGTTGAGTACAGGCACAGAGGATGTCAGCTGAAGAGCACACACCACAGACTGCCCTGACTCTTTTTCTCCTCCCCACTCCTATGTGAGAGGATTTGGGATTGGCTGTTCAGAAGATTCTATGCATAAACGAAATTGCCTAAATATGAAGCAATCATTCATTGACCCAATTTAAAAATCCTCACAGAAGGGCTGGAAAAGTGGCTTAATGGTTAAGAGTGCTTGCTGCTCTTCCAGGGGACCCAGGTTCAATTCCAAGATTCCAAGCACCCATGTTGGGCAGCTCACAACCATCTGTAACTCCAGTTCCCCTGGGGATCTGACTACTTCTTCTGGCTTCCATAGGCACCTGAATACACATAAGCAATAAATTCATGCACGTGTGTGTGTGTGCGCGCACACACACACACACACACACACACACACACACACACACAAATTTTTTTCAAAGCCTCTGAAAAAATGAAAGTGATAATTTTACTACTGCTGAGTTGTAAATCACGTCTCTAGGCACATATACCTCTTCCGAATGTGTGGTCGCCTTTTGGAAAACTGCCAGACACAATGGACACACAGCCAAATACCAAATCCCTAAGAAGCCCAGGAAGCCTGGATTTGCAAGGAAGGACATGCCTCCCTGCACTTAAGCCCTACCTGTGATGGTATAATCTGCATTGATGACCCTCATGGCAGGGGTATAGGTCACTGCCGGCATGCTTGATTCCTTCCTCTTCTGCTTGTGTCTATAGATAATGAACAGTGCCAGCAGGAAGAGCACAACCAGGACAAGGATGATGATGCCTGCAATGGCGCCGATCTGATAGGAATCAGTAGGCAGGGCGGTGCTGGTCCGACTTAAGCTGTTCAGATTGCCCACAATGATGACACCAGCTAGGAGAGGGTGGAAACAGGCTGAGTGTGAGTGACTAGGGGCCACGTAAAGGTTTGATCTTGATTTAAAACAAAACAAAACTGGCTTAATGCCTGGGCGTTTTCACTCCAGGAAACACTAATTTGGAAACAGAGCAGGGGAAAAACCAGACATTCTTCATTTTCAGATGTTGTTGGTGCCTTGGTGATAGCAAACACTGAAAGCCATCAGTTTTCTATTGTGGTATCTCTATTCAATGGACTACTACACAGCAGCAAAATAACTGGATTATTGATTTGCTTAAAAACACATTTTTAACTTACAAATATTTATGGTGACTAAACAAAACCAGGTGTAAAAAGTGCACAACGTGATTCTTTTCACATGGAATTGTGGGAAAAATATAAATAATGACAGAAATATGAGTGATAGCCTGCAAACTAGTGAAGAGGTAACAGAGAAGGACACAAGAATACAGGCTGGTGGGTATTATCTTTATTGTGGTGGTTACTTCAGGGATATATACAAATTTCAGAAAACTGGAGATAAATGTATGTGCTTTATGTGTCGGTTATATCTAAATAAATATAAAAAAACAGAAAGTTCATGAATTTTAGCGTGAGAAAAGCATTGTATCAAAGCTGTGACATTCTAAGTACCAGCTAGGTGACCCTGGGGATATTGTCTAACTTCTGTAACTTTGAGCCAGTTTCCTCACTTATTAAAGACAGCAAAAGTAAAACATTCACCCAGCAACCATATAAATAACCAGATAGCCTGATGAGTTTCAAAGAGGCATACTGAAGATATCACACGTGAAAGTACTTAATGCTGAGTGTACATGGTGGCCACACACAAAGAGGCAACACTTGTTATTCACTAGTACTTACCTTGGTCGCATCGTGCTCCTTTCCACCCTGGGCTACAGTAACAGGTGCCGGTGATGTGGTCACAGGTGGAGTTGTTCAGACAGTCACAAATCTGGCGACAGCCATAGCCATATGTTCCTGCGGGGCATTCTGGAGAGGAAATAAAGTCACTATAATCCCAAGTCTTGGGGGCCCAGACTGAGACTGTCTTTTTCTGTGTGTTCTGTTTATCAGGTGCTGAGCCCTACCCGTGGTTCCTGCTTAGACAGAACTGTGCCGCCTGAGGTGAGTGAAGCTTGACAGTTGTCCTTGAGCCATGGTAGGGTTCACAGTCCTGCTGCTCAGGACTGAACCTGTCAACATGGCTCAGCTCCTAAAACATTAACCTGATGAGTGCCCGTGCTCTGATGCATGCGTAGAGGATCTGTGGGGTCCTCATGGAACAATGGAAACATGAAAAATAAATTGAGGGAACTCCTACAGTCAGATCTGTGGGACAGAGTAGGGCAAACTAGTTATGCCATCTCTGGAATCAATCCCTCTTGAAGACATGTTCTTACTTGGATTAGCTGGAATTAGGAGCAGTTTGGGTTATATTCTAGGTAAGATTTTCACTTGACATAGAATGACCCAGTATAGTTTCAGAGACTAATGCAGTACGATTCTTACAATATGCTATAATTTAAAACAGTATAGGGGGATGGAATTTAAGACTGATAATCTTTAATGCCGATGCTGTTTGCAAAGTGGACAGCAGGGGGCGATGTACCATCGCTACCAAGTCTGGCAACAAGGATTCCTGTTTTTAAGGAGCATTGGGAATAAACTTCAAAAATACGGACACTTTAATCACTTTAATTCCATATTCAGATAAATCATGGGAGAATTGAAGAGGATTTTCTTAATGAGACCTTTACTGGTTGCCTGGCACTTGCATACAAGTTTGTTTAGAGCCTGTGCTGCTTTGTAGGTCTAGGTGCATTCGACTTGCTGTGACTCCTTAACTGTTTTATGATCACTGGAACAGTGATGCAAAGATTCATTATGCTGTCTTTGTCTTGAACTGGCTCTGGGTGGCTCTTGCTATACTTGCAGGAGGGGTGGCATGCATTGGCACTTAAGGCTGAGATGTCTGAGCTGAATGGGGGCTGTAAAGTTCCAATGGAGAGGAGGAATGCCAATTCTGTCCACCTGTTCAGGCGATACCATCTCTAAACTGAGACATCTTTGGAGCCACCATTTAAGGCTAATAGTCCTAAACCTTGTGAATAGAGACATGGTTCATGGGGGGTGAAAACTGAAATAAGAAAGCCGGGTGATTCCTACAGTATATTCTTCCTGGGTGAGACTAAGATAAAAAAATGTGTGTCCTCCTGAAGATTAAGACTTGGATGAAAATGTGTTAGCGGAAAGAGTAAAAGTCATTGTCAAAGGGGTGGCAACATTTGCCTTGACTCATTCCCATGCAAGTTTCTAGGGCTGGTCCCAGGCCCCAGCATTTGTTGCTAATCAGTGTTCTGTCCTCTGATGTTAAGTCTGGGTTCACTGCTGCCATGAAGGGGGACCAGCCATCTCTGTTAAGCCTCCGAGCCACCATGTTCCAAAAATAAGAAAGGGGGGAACCCAGGACAGACATGATGGAAAAGTAGAGCTTGCCTGCGTTCTTACAGCCTCTCCCCTTCCACCCAGAGTACCCGGTGAAGTCACTCAGAATTCAGAGGAAAGACAGCCAGCAAGGTTTCTAGTGGGAAGGTCCTGAGAAGGGGAAATCAGCTGTACTGGTTAGTAACCATCACCTAAGCAACTCAAAAAAGCTGCAGTCGTACAGCCTTCGCAACTCTGGGCACTTGAGAAAGGTGATGCAGGTACCCAGAGATGCCGTGTAGTGTACTCACTCTGCTCACAGTGCCGTCCCATGAATCCCGTGCGGCAGGTACACTGCCCTGAGATGTGGTCACAGTCAGCCCCATTTTGACACTGGCATACCAGTGCACAGTCCTTGCCATAAAACCCCAGAGGGCATCCTGTGTGAGGAGGGAAGACAGTGGCAGTCAGAAGGCTGCCTGTGAGAAACAAGGCTCCCGCCTGCGTGTACTTGTGGTTGAACCTGAAGGACTTCCAATACTGTTGGAGAGTAAAGGCATTTCCGTGCATCTCAGCTGTCACAGGGATGCTTAGGAGCCTCAGGTCTGGGCTCCCACAATGAGATTGCTGTAATCCACAAGCAGAAGGCAGCAGCGTTCCCTAGCTGTCAATGTATATCTTCCTACAAACCTCCTTGGAGCCCTCAAAGGGTGCCGTATTCCCTTTAATTCTCCACTCAGTTTCTAGAACCCTGGATTTGTGTTTTCCAGACAAAAGTATTTTGTATTTCAGTTGGCTGTATGCTTTTACCTTTGTACAAAATGACACAAATTCTTCTACCAGTCCTGTCCACTGTGACTGTCTTTAATTTAAATCATGTTATCACTATTATTAATTATGTGGTAGAGTGCCTCAGAAAAAAACAACTGTGTTTCATGGCTGCTTTGGAACATCCTTTAGGTCTCTGCACTGCTACATAGCTTCTAAGGCTTCCACCACCAGGAGAGCTTGGGCAGAGCACACACATACACACATACACACACACACACACTCTCTCTCTCTCTCTCTCTCTCTCTCTCTCTCTCTCTCTCTCTCTCTCTCTCCCTCTCCCTCTCTCCCTCTCTCTCTCAGCTTACGTGCATCAGCAGCTGCTTTAGGCACAATGAAAGCATCAGTACAGGCAGATTCCCCAGTTGTTTCCAAATACTGCACATGCCTTTTATTCTGCCATTTAAGGAGAGCTAGAATTTTCAGAAGTGGGAATGAGACACAGGTCTCAGATGACACCCCTGAACCCTCTATTTATTTGACATCCGCTCTGCACCAGATCCTTGTCATTCTTTCTGACATTTGATTGTTAGTGGCCTAAAATTACAGAGGCGGGCCTTCGTATGCTACAGGTGAGAACTAAGCCTTGAGGATCCCAGCAGGTAAACGGCTGGCAGGGCTATGGTAAGGCCAGACACACGCAGGCACCACTATGCAATGCTGTGGTTCATTTAACAGCATCCCCTTTTTAAAGTCACCCTATTTTTAGGATTATAAATGATGTCAATGTTTTTTCCCCCTACGGACTTCAAACATCTTTATGAATACACAGTATTCAGAGAAATGCTTTCAAATTTGCACTTGCCAATTCTGTCTTGCAAATCTTGAGTCAATAGCCCTCTCTCTTCCTCGAAACTTCTAGAAGTCTTCTTTCAGCTATTCTCTATTATACTTACAAATTAGTATTTAATAGGATTTACCGACTTCCTAACTTGCCTTTTTCCCTCAGCCCGGCTATTCTTTCAAGTTATGTTACTATTGGCAATGGCCATAATCCATGCTTTCTTGGCTTGTCACTTCACTCAGCTGAAAGCCATAGGGTATTTCTCCACAATGTGTTCATCGGGGGACATGAGAGCATTGTATCTTCTGACACTAAAATCCACAGGGGGAAAACTGAAGGGCAGTATGAGACTCAGACTGGGAGTAAGAACTAGAGAAATGCTTTTAAAAACATGATCCTAGACTGACATTATCACCAGTACACAGAAATGCAGATTCACAGGTCCTGGTCCAGACACATGGAATCAGACACCATGGGAGATGAGCCAGGAATGTGGAGTTGGTTGATTTCTGTATATATACCCCATTTCCTATGTCGGAACACAGCAAGTTAATCTGTGGGTTGTGTGTCTCTACTTACTTCCTATCCCCTATCATTTATTCTCACGTTTGTACAGTCAGAAGAAATAAAGGCATTCGTGCACAGAAATACAGTCTGGTTTAAAAAAAGAGAGGGAAATCAGTCACACATTAGAAATGAATTACACACACTGCTTCACTCCTTGGTCCTTCTCAGTACCCTCATATAAGATAGCAGAAGGATCGCTGGTATGTGGGGTTTGGAAACACTCAGAGAAAGGGAGCTATCTAAAGGCCACTGAGTAGATGACATACATTTGGGAGGAGCCCTCATGACCTAACATGATACAGACAAACAGGGAGGATGTGCCCTCCTTCCCCCCACTCCCTGTGAGCCTCGAAAGGCTCCTTACTTACTCTGAGTACAGTAGAGCCCTGTCCAGCCAGGAGTGCATTTACATTCCCCATCATAGGCGCTGCAAAAGGCCCCATTGTGGCAGTTGCAGGTATGGATGCAGTTTGGACCCCAGTGAGCAGGTGGACAGGCTGAAAACCACAGCAGGTGTGCAGAGATGAGTTGGAGTCTCCAGATCAGCATCAAACAGAACACTCCATCCACCAACTCCCCATCTCCTTCCATGCGCTAAATTAATACCACTAATATGGACGATAGGCTCATGATTTAGTTGATAGACTGAATTCTGTGCTAAAGCCATGAGGCAATGCTGATTGCAATAACTACCGACATGGCTGAAGGACTTGAGGGAACAAACATTACTTTAAAGATTCAACTGTTAGGCAGATCTCACTTGACAGTGTACCCAGCACTGTTCTAGACCCAAGGAAGAACAAAGGACAAAAAATGGAGTCTGAACTATGCTCTGAACACCTCTGTTTTGCCAGGAAGCAAAACTAGCAGTCAACTGTAAAGCAGTGGTGGGAAGAGCTGTGGTAAAGTCAGGTTCAATGACGAGAATGATGAAGGCTTCTCCTAAAACCCAGTCTCCCTGAGAGGGGACACCGAGTAAGGATTAGATCAGGATGGGCAGTCCTTGTGACTCCCAAATCATGGGCTCAGGGCTCTGATTTTCCTTAGGTCGTGGGCTTGGGGCTTCAAGTTTTCCAATCCTGTTCTGGTCTCTAGGATCCAGAGTTGCCCTTAGAATCTCACTTTGTGTGCCAAATGACCTGCTAGAAGAATCAGTTTGTTCATAGGAAATTTTGATTGGGAGACGTAGATGACAATACAACTAAATCATCAGTAGCTACTGTCAGTGGAAGAGCTATCAGAAAGCCACACCAAGTATGGGCAAAATAATTCGATTCCTCCTCTCCCAAATAGTTTTATTTATATTACAGCTTCAAGAAAATATTTAAAGGGTGGCTACTTATAATTTCTATCTTGTAGTCTGATTGAGAACATGGAGCACTAAAGAAAATTAATGAACCTGACATAGTTTTAAAATGAGAAGTAGTTCCCATAAACACATGTGCCATTTTTATGCAAGATGAAGATAAAAATAACAGTTCACATTCATGATCCACAGGAATGTGCGGATGTGTTTTCTAAAAAAGGCTTGCTTTACAGATGAGGAACTTTGGTTCAGTTGTGGCTAATGGCCACACAGATTCCCAGTGACACTGGCTATTTGGCACATAAGAGTAGTTCACCCTCAAGGCCACAGTAAAGCTCAGGTGAAGAGAACTAAAACGTCCACCCCGCCCTATGCTGCATATACCACTCTCTACTTCACCAACCCCAACAACCATCTCCAAACAAAGAAAAACCCAGCTTTGTTCTCTTCCACCCGGTCTCCCTAATACCATTTCTTTCGTTTTCATATTTGCTTACTTTAGCTGGGTTTGTGTGTGTGTGTGTGTGTGTGTGTGTGTGTGTGTGTGTGTGTGCGCGCGCGCGTGTGTACGTGTGTGTAATATTTGTGTGGCTGTCTACACCTGTGTGTACATGGATATCAGAAGAGGATACTGAGGTGGAGTTATAGGTGTTTATGGGACACACACCCCCAGCTTGTTTCCAGGGTGCTGGGATCCAAACCCGGGTCCTCATGATTCAACACTGAGAGCTTTAAACCACAGAGTAATCTCACAAGCCCCACACAGGCTCCTTCCAATGATGGCTAATAAACTTTCATGAACTGTCTTCTGCCCAGAGCATATGTTTCTAAGCTTGCCACTTGCAGCAGGCTTTACTCCTTATGCCAGCTGTGGTCAGAGATTGGAAATAAAGATCATTTAAGTCTTCCCTTCCCAAAGGTAAATGCAGAGACAAGGCTTCAGAGAGTCATTTTGCCAAGGACACTTGCCCCCTTTAAATGTGCTCCATTAGTTTTCAAAGTCTCTGTGTGCATGGTGAAGGACTTTCCTCTTTTGAAACTGGCTGATAATCAGCCAAGAAGAAATATTAAGATTTGCCTGTAGAGAATCAATGAAACCAATGGTCCCCAGGAGAGGCAAGGTTTGCCAAATAAATCAGTTTCCTCTGGAGTGATTATGGGGACAGGCCATGCTATTGTCTCCATTCACAGTGCTGTCCCCATTTTTGTTCCTTCCAGCACATTCCTCCTCCAAATGAGGAAGTGACCAACTTCCAAAATAAAGAATACGCATTAAAGAAGCAAATTATACCAATCATGTTCCAGCAATGACATCGCGTCTTTGTTTTCTCGCCTAAGCCCTGCCATTCATTTTGAGTACCTATTCCACAACCTGCTCCTGTGCCAGTCTGAATCAGTCAGAGCCCTGCCATGCACAGGCTTGAACAGATGGCAATTACTTCTGAATGTCTACCCCCCCAAAAGATTAAAAGCACCTACTATGAAATTATCTATAACAACAAACATTCCTTTCACCAAAGGCTTTCTTCTTATCTCAGAAATGGGGGAAGGGGGGAGCAACCTGAGTGACTGAAAATAAATCTACCTTTCAGACAAAAACATATCCCTCATCAATTGATATTTACAGATTGATAACCCTATAGTCTGAATTCAATGGCCCGCAAACAGAGTCATTCCTTGACCTACCATATGTGTACCATGTTGGAATTGATACGAACTAACTATGGCTCATGTAAGCTGTAATGAAGAGTAGAAGGGCAGACAGGTGCTGTCCTTGGTCCAAAGCTGAATGCTTTGTGAAAATGTACTAACTGGGCCTTTCAAAGTCTGGCTTATGGCCACTGTCCTCTTTTCATGTCATGGGTAGTCTAAAGTCATCAACACAATTCCTCTTAGGGTCATACTACATCTGAAGAGCAGCATGAGAGACACCTGAGGGGCTAAGACAGAGGACAAGATGTGAGGGGCAGTAAAGTAGCCAATCTGCCCAGGAGCCCAGGAAGCTAAGATCCATATCATCTTGATTCTACTTCTTCATGGATCCTTAATTCAATCTTCTGGTGAAGAAAACAACAGATCTCTAAATGCATCTACTTTTGTTTTAGTTGGATGGATGGATACTAGGGAGAGAGAGATGTGGCTCAGTTGGTAGAGTGCTTGCCTACCATCCCTGAAGCCCTGGGTTCATTCCCAGCACTGCACAAAACCAAATATGACTGTGAACACCTGTAAAGCCAGCATTCGGGGTGTGGAGGCAAAAAAGAGCAAAAGTTCAAGGTTATCTTAGACTACACAGTGAGTTTAAGCCCATTCTTGGCTATGTGGAGCCTTATGGCAAGAAAAAAAAAGGAAGGAAGAAAGAGAAAGAAAAAAGAGTGGATGGAAAGTCCCTGAGCAGTGAATAGGAAAAAAAATGAATTTAGGCTTTTCCCAAACAGTCACATCAATTTGTTGGTAGATATTGATGGGTCATTGTACAGAGCTCACAATTTTAAAGCTATAATACTTTCCTTTAATAGATGGTCATGGTCATATATTCTTTCTTGATCATATAAACTGTCATTATTCAATCCTAAGACATAGGAAACCGTTAGGTTGTTCTCCAACAAGACTTACGCTGAGAGCAGTCACTGCCAATCCAGCCTGGGTAGCACTGACAAGACCTGTCGATTGGGTTACAGGTGCCATTGTTGGTGCAGGTACAAACACCTGCACAGTTTTTCCCAAATCTGCCACTGGGACACACTGTGAATAAACCAAAGTTCAGTCAGCTAGAGTTGGAACTCATCTCACAGAACTCTGAAAATGGGAAACAAATTCCAGGGTCACACCCAGCCACCCATTGCCTGCCTGCCTCCATTTAAGACAGCACATACCCTAATCCCAGATGGACTCATTTTTATAAACACATGAAACCAAAGGCCTGTGGGTGTCTGTAGGAATCTGATGTAGTTTCTCCTCCAGGGAGTCAAAATCCTTCCTCCCATTGACTTTTCTGGAGATGGTGGTTCCAATGAAACCATAAGATACAACCAAGGGAGCATTGTGACAAGGTGGTGCTTCCAATGATTGTGTTACTTTCAGAACTTCCTAGAGCTGATGGCAGGACAGGTGGCCTTGGGGAAGTCTGAGAGCAGAACTCAGGAAGCTTGATCCTCCCTATGGCTCTCCAGAGTGCTTGGGTGCTTACCTTCATTGCACAGGGCTCCCGTGAAGCCAGGCAAGCAGTCACACAGGCCTGTGATGTGGTGGCAGGGGCCGCTGCTGTGCACACACTGTGGACATGTCTGGCTACAGCGATGCCCGTAAAAACCCGGGGAGCAGACTGCAAATGGAATGGAAACTCATAGTTACCTTTCTGAGTTGGGTTTATCTCCTGTTCCACTTGGAGGTCTAGTTAAAGTGGAGGAATAAGAAGGCTTTAAAAAAATGATAGTGAGAATTTTTCAGGCATGAAACAAGAAGGGTAGCTTTTAACAAGGAAAGAAAACACTAAACTGTGGATTTCACTGGCACGAGGGAACGGCTCCGTAGACCTCACTGTCCTCCTGTGGCTGACTCAAGGCCAGACCTAGACCAGAGGCTCAAAGACATTTGTTGAACGAGTAAGGAAATGGGGAAAATAAAACTCTAAATGTCAATGTCACAATTAAGTATTGCCAAGCCATTTGTTGGTCCTTTATTCTTCAAGAACCATGATTGGGAAAAAAAAAATAGATGAACGCTCAGATTTGATGATCTTTCTCCAGGTTGACAGTTGTGATTAGAGAGCAAATAAACAAAACTGTATATTTGCATGCTTGCAATATTTTATTGGATTTAAATATAGAAGTGATTGCATTGAACTCTTAAAGGAAAAGGAAATTGATCTGAGAACAATAACTTTTCTTATTTATTATATTTACCCAAAGATTTAGAAAACTGCACAGATCATTTCTTAGTTGGAGGTTTCTATGTCGCATCATCAACAGTCCCCATTTTTAACTTTCAGTTCTGATTTGCTCACAGTACTGACTTTCAGCTTGCTAGTGAGATATGTGATTGCCTCGGGGTTTGGCTGATGTTAACTTCTGGTAATTGAGGTAAGGCTGATGCCAAATTGCTGAATAAAATATTTACAGGTCAGTGGATTTCTGGAACACCAATTGCACACTCTATGGAGTAAATGAGAATCGCGCCGTGATGATGGTGCCCGTGAGGTAATGAAATCATCCCCAAGAAGAAAGGGTTAACGCCCCATCTGGTAAGTTAGTCTTAGAGGTTGAAAAGAACAAAGTTCTTGAGGAAGTGTCATTTGAGGACTGATCTTCAAGGACTGCTCTACCCTTGACTGATACAAAACATCACTAGAAACTAGGGGTAGAGCCTAGATTGTTCTACACGTAATTCCCAGGAAGAGGGGGACAGAGACCATCACCTATGAGACACTTACTTCTCTGGCATGAGGTGCCTCGGAATCCGGGTGCGCATTCACAGATGCCATCGTCAGGAGAACAAGAAGCCCCGTTTTTACAGTAGCAGGGCAGTGAGCAGTTAGGACCCCAGCGTCCCTCGGCACACACACTGTCACAGTGCACACCTGGAACAACACACACAGGGCGGGGCTGAGGTGGGTGGGGTGCAATGTGGCCTTCTGAGGTTGCTAACACAACCATGAGGCTCAAGGATGGTGTAAAAGCAAGTGTTGCAGACAACATTGAGCAGAGATGATACCAGCCTTAAAATCCACTTATCACTGCCTGTATATACCAACATGCAGAATTATCCTAATGCTAACGAATACCCAGAATTCCCCCAATGCTATTAAGGAGAGAACACTTTCAGTACATTGATTTTTCTTCTTTAGCACAAGGGAGCAACAGGAAGCCCAGGGGCTCTGTCTATTGAAAGCAAAATTTATCAAAAAAAAAAAAAAAAAAAAAAAAAAAGACTATTGATTTCCTGGTTTCCTATTTAACCCCCCTCCCATTCTTTGCTTTTACTGAGACACGAACAAAGTGTACAATGATCAGGCCAAGCACAAAACAATTAAATTCTTTTACATGAAGGGAGCTCTACTTGGGAGAAGACAAGAAAACACAATCCTAAAGTATTTCAATCATCTATTGTGCTGCATACGCTGATGTACTCATACACATCACCAACTTTGTCTTTGAAAATTTCATTTTACATTGGATGGATAGAGGGAGGCCACCCCAGACAATACTGTGGATGAGCTACTGTCTAAGTCTCTATTATGAAATTGTGTGGCGCTACTTTATTTTTTATTTGGGAAATGAAGAATCCTTAAATCAGTCATGACCCAATAAACAAATGCCTACAGGAAGCTGAGTCTATAAGAACGGAAATAAAGGTGGGCATTACTGGAGGCAAAAGAGGGTTTTGTAAGAATGTACAAATGTATTGGAAACACAACAGGGATATCCCTGTTACATCAGACCTCACAGAGCCCTTCACCTGCAAAGTTCCAACTAGGACTGCACTGGTGACTGCTGGCCTCCCAACAAGGGAGGACATGGTCAATCTGGTATTCCAGAAAGTTCACAGCGACCCTGCCTGGATAATGCTGGGTAGACCACCCCATATTTGCCTGTTTTTTTTTTTTTTTTTTTTTTTTTTTTTTGAGAAAAGTTATTGTGCCCTGAAACTAGTATGGAAGTCATTGTAGATGAACACAAATATGTCACCAGCTGGTATAAAGCCATTTCTGTAAAATAATCTCTGCTTTTGCCTGTCACATGTCTATCCTCTAGAAAGTCCTTAGCTTGGCCAATAAGGCAAACCCCTAATGTGTCCAACTCAGCTTACCACAAACTTTTATTCCAGAGGAAACCAGTTCTGGATATAAATTGATTGGGAGCTAAACATCCCCCACAAGATGAGTAAGTAAAACGCAGGCCTGCTATTCTTTCTGGTGTTTACACACATCTGACTTCTCCAGGCTTTTCGGATAGCTGAGACACACCTGCAAATCCGACACTCTCTGAGTATGAAGCACCTGCCACAGAGTCTAGGCTGGTTTTCTTTAAGTCAGTACCTATATCACACAGAAGCTAAGGCATTCAAAGCAGTGGTGAACTCGGGAACAGTCTACAAATGTAAGCTTTGCTTTGTGTCTGAAGAGAGTACTATCAAG
The DNA here is from genome assembly GCF_943737965.1 of Phodopus roborovskii. NCBI lineage: Eukaryota > Metazoa > Chordata > Mammalia > Rodentia > Cricetidae > Phodopus > Phodopus roborovskii. The sequence goes on along the minus strand of NW_026126549.1, from coordinate 17,218,800 downwards.
AGTACCCAGTCTGGGGTTTCCCTCCCGATTGGATTTCAGGTTTTCCATCCTCACTGTAAGCCAAGGCTCCTGTTTGCAGCCAAGATGGTAAGGGACCACCTGCTTCATAGATTCAGATGTCCCTGAGCATTTTGACCCAGATCCATTCAGGCTAATCTCAACAAGAAGCCTGGGGAATCAGAGCCAGAATAATTACTCAGTAACCTTATAATCAACCTGAAATTAATTCTGATTTTTAATAAATTTTTTTAAAATGTGGAGTGAGGTTTGAAGCATGAGACTTGGCCATTTAGGGTGACTTAATTTATCAGCTATTGGCCAAATCACATTACACTTAAATTCAGCCATAATGGAATGGAATACACTTCAGGTATAAAGCATATACTGGTTGTATTAGTTATGGTTCTCTAGGGGAATAGAATAGAATGAATCTGTGTGTGTGGCTTACAGACTGTAGTCCTGCTAGTCTAACGATGACTATCTACCCACAGAAAGTTAAGAATCCAGTAGTTGTTTGGTCTGCAAAGGTGACTGTCTCAGTATACACCTGAATCTCAAAGAAGTGGGCTGCAATACCAGTGAAGGGATGAATTTGCTGATAAGAGTGAGAGCAAACAAGCAGAGTGAACCCTTCTTTCTACCATGTCCTTTATATAGGCAGTTACAGAAGGTGGGGCCCAGATGAAAGATGGGTCTTCTCACTTCAAATTATTTAACTAAAAAAAGTTCCTGGCAGGTGTACCCAGCCATTTGGGTTTTAGATTGATTCCAGATGTAGTCAAGTTGACAACTAAGAATAGCCATCACATTGGCTTTGGATATTCTAGTTTATCATGATTAGTGGATAAGCACACAAAGTTAGTTATGGAAAACAACAGAAGGCCAGGTTAGAAACCTAAATTAAGTGATGCTATGCTTGGTATTTGATTTCTCTTCCTTCAAGAGGTTTCTTCAGCTGGCCAGCATATACCCATCCATCATGATCAATGTGATTTTTCAAGTTAATAAAAAGTACCATGGAACAGCTGAGAAATCCATTGGAAAAGAAAACAAACAAAGAAACACTATGCTTTGTGTGATCTACCCATCATTTTGTTCCAGAGACTACCTGCCTCCAGTCATATAAACATATTTTAGCAGAACCAAAATTGCTTTTTAAATAACGTTGGTTTCTTTAGTTTTAGTATCGGGAAGGAATCTTTCCTTCAAATGTAAATTATAAACATTTCAGTTCCTATTCTTTCTTTGAAATTTAAGCTCTCTTCTTTTATTGTATGCAGTAAAAGAGTTATTGTTTGCACATATTAATGCCTAATCTATTTCAGAACAAGTATCAGAGATGAGAGAAGTCAATAGAAAAGAATGCTATCTCCCCTCTGTAACATCCTGTATCCCACATTCCTGCCTCTCCTCAGACCCTCTGTGCCTCTTGCCATCTCTTCTTTCATTATATATTCAGGGAAGGGCATAATAAATCTATCATTTCTGGGATCTTTCTCTAGGGATTATTAATATTGCAAGAAGGCACACATTTTGAGAATCTAAGAAATAAATAATTGTAAAATTTCAGGCCATGAGGATCACAATTAAGTCCTGGCTAAGTGTTTCTTTGAGTCACATCCTAGCATCAGGTTGGGGATGTGAGCTGAGTGAGGACAGCCCTGCAGTGAGACATGCTCCAAGATGAAGAGATGGTTGAAAGAGCTCTAAGCTTGCTTTAACTCCCCCTCATCTCGTTATTTCTACTGATCTCATATTTGCCCACTCTGAGAAAATCCTATAAAACTTATTTTTGTTTCCTTGTCTGCCAAAGATGAAAAATAATGTAAGTCAATATGTCTTCCAGGAGTCTAGCCAGTACTGGCTTGCTGATGAGACATTCTCAAAAAAAAAAAAAAAAAGACATTTTTCAAAACTCCAGATGATAAAGCCATGGACAGGCCCCCAGCTCTGTCCAGTGACTGAGGAAGGAGAGGAAATAGTTCTAGGCTGAGGGAACAGTGGCAACAAGACTCAGAGTCCCAAGAAGCATTCAGAAATCCTTCAGGAATTACCAGAGTTGGGAACACCTGGGACTTTGGAACTAGAAACACCGAGTGAAGCATGTGGACAGCCATGGGCTCACAGAGAATAGCTAAGAGCACCATGCTGTGGGGGAAGAGACCCTCTATGCACACCATGTCATGTTAGCAGAGACCCAATGAGGGATGGTATAGATGCACCATGCTTCATAGAAAGGTGAATGAAGGTGTGAAGAGATGAGTCTTGAAGACAAAAAAGTCGAATTACAAGTTGAGATAAATGTAGGGGAAGAAGAATTCTAGAGACCAGTGGAGAGCATGCAGATGAAAAGTTCCTCTGTCCCTACCCCAAGCAACTCATCCTGTCACCTGGGAAAGTGAGACAGCCTGACTGTGCTAACACACACTGAATGTAATGATCGACCTTGGGTGCCAATGCTCCTGGATAAAGAGAATTGACACTTCAGTGTGTCTATAGCGGTATTTGCAGAGAGGACATGGGACAGTGAGTAGTGGAAGAACACTTGTCCTGAATGTGAGGGCCCAGAAGGATAGAAGCTAGAGCAGAAAGAAAAGCCAACACACAGGCCCACATAAGTGGGGGCTGGGAGCTGTTATTTCCAACTTATGAGAAATAGAAAAATAATGAGATACCCTAAGACAATTTCTTTTGGATATCCATCAAGGAACAGATTAAAACTAGTTGTTTCTAGAGATTATTCCTAAAATATTTGGAAAGGGGGCAAATGAGAAGAGGGTGGGTTTCTATTTGCAGGCGGTTTTGTTCAAAGGAGCACTTCTTCCTGATAAATTTTCCAGTGCTGATAAGGAGATCTTCAAGAGATTGTTTTTGCCAGGACTGGGGACAAAGAGCCCATTGATAGCCTTCTCAAGTTGCTAGGCAATGGCTGAATGACCGTGATAAACCTCAGCTAAGCAGCACTAAAGAAATGTTCGTGCATTTAAGGCCTGATGCATTAAGCCAGGGGCCTCTATTTGAAACCAGCATTCACTGGGCGTTTGTGATTTCATGAATGTAGAAAATAAATCATCGCAGATGTCATTATTTCCCCTCTCAAAGATGTAGCCCCCAAAACCTCATTTCATTTATACTCAGCATGTCAATATTGCAATATCTGAGATGTTGGAAAATAAAGAAAATTATTTTGATTCAATGTCTTGACCTTGCACAGCAATCTATTAAATACATGTTAGAGTAAAACAGAGGTATTTGTTATGGATAATTGGGGTAGGTGATTGTAGGAGAGGAACCATGGTGTCTAGTCATAAATTTGCTAGTTTTCTCGTCTCTAACATCATCCTCAAAGCGATGGCACAGACAATATAGGCAAATTATTCACCAGTATGCCACCCCTGTCCATATGTCATCTGTCCTGACAGAACAGAAAAGAGATTGGCACTATGTTACCTCTTCAGTCACTCCTGGTGCCCAAACACATCAGCAGAGACCGTGGAGACACCCACCTTGTGGTTCTTAAATCACAACTTTTTATTGGTTGTTAAACAAAAAAAAAAAAGTCTCAGTCATAGAAACTAGGGAGGTTCACATCTGTAGCTGCAAGACCAAAAAGCTGGCAAGTACTGTCTGCCTGAGTACAGCCCTGGGTAAAAGCCAACAGCAGGCTGCAGGGCAGAGGGGGAAACGGGAATTTTCTGTAGCCATTCTCACTTCAGACACTCAGCCTTCTGTCTGACATGGGAGGGACAGACAGACAAATACCTGCATGCACACACACACACACACACACACACACACACACAGGCATGCACGCACGCACACATGCACGCACACACAAACACTCCATGCCCATGCCCATGCCCAGGCCCGGAAGGTCCCAGAAGTGGGTCATGTGCATTTGTGGTTAACTGGATACTTGTGTGTTTATTAAACACTTTCATGCAGTTATTGACTTGAACTTGGATTTCCACTTTGGTGACTCTCTGATGCTACCCTCCCAAGACCCTCTAAAGGTACAAGAGAGCTGATGCTTTGGGATAAAGGAGGCCCTGAAGGTAGCTCTCCTCTGCACCACTGGTCACAGTGGGTGTTTGGGACAGAGAGGCTGCCAAGTTCTGCTCCCTGGGGGTTATGGGCAAGCTGATGTCTTGTCATCAAGAGACCATGGGGCTCGCTTTCCAAGTCCCCCACTCCTGTCTGGGCTCAGTTGAGTACCCTAACTCTGATTCCATTCTACTCTTCTGGTCTCCCTGTTATACCATGTGTTGTTCATCCCATTCATTTTACTAAGGCGCTCAAGGGCCGCTATGATATCCTAACCCTTTCCACCCGTTTAGTATTTGTGGTGGTTTGAAAGAAAAAGACCCCCATAGGGAATAGCACTATTAGGACGTGTAGCCTTGTTGGAGGAAGTGCGTCATTGGGGGAGGGCTTGAGGTTTCAGATGCTCAAGCCAAACCCTGGCTCTCTCTCTCTCTCTCTCTCTCTCTCTCTCTCTCTCTCTCTCTCTCTCTCTGTGTGTGTGTGTGTGTGTGTGTGTGTGTGTGTGTGTGTGTGCTCTCTCTCTCACTCTCGCTCTCTTTCTGTTGCCTGTGAGTCAAGACATAGGACTCTCAGCTTCCTCTCCAGCACCATGTCTGCCTGCACACTGCCATACTTCCTGCCATGATGATAATGGACTAAACCTGTGAACGGTAAGCCACCTCCATTAAATGTTTTCCTTTATAAGAGTTTCTGTTTCTGTAGTCATGGTGTCTCTTCACAGAAACCCTAACTAAGACAGTATTTAATTTCATTGTTCTAGTATGAAGATTTTTTTCTCTTTTCTTTGATCACTGGCATGAGACTTTTGTTAAGAAGTGGCCCCTGAGCCCCATTATCCTCAATAATTAGAATAATAAGATGTACCAGATTCCGTTAAACAGACTGGAGAGTGCCACTCTCTGCGCTACTAGGAAAACTCTTTGTTTATTTATTTTTTCAATGACAGAAAGGACCATCAAGTAATGATATGCAGGTAGAATACTCAGACAATTGCCCTCGGCAAACATGTAGCTCACCCTGTATGCCACGGAGAGCATGCTGAGAAATTTCCAAATCTTTGCAAAATTTGTACCCCCCAAAAAATGCTTCATGGACTGGTAAGGGCTTCCTCCTCTCCACCCTCCAAATTCCCATTCAGTAGGTGTAGATGGTGACCAGGAATATGCAAATGAATAGTTCCCAGGTGACAATGATCTTGGTCAGAGCTGGGAACTGGGCCACAGACCGCGGGAATGAAATGGTGATTATCTGTAATTTCAGTGAATAGGTGTGTCTGCCCAGAGCAGAGAGGCAGAACCACCAACCTATTCCTACCGGTTTTTTAAGGAAATACTTTACAAAGCCTCACTCCACTTCTACTCTGGACAACTGCATATACACATATATACCTATCCATGTAAAACTAATTAATTTCACCTGGAATTTCTCAGCCATTCCTGAAAAGCCAGCTTCAGTTTAAAACTGTGTGGAATGTGTCTGCACACACACCATATATGCTACATGAGTGCACATGAATGTGTGTGGTGTGTACTTATGTGTACAAAGCCTTAGAAACACTCTAGATATTCTTGATGGTGTGACAGAGTAACACAGACCCTAGAGAGCCTAAAGAATTAAAGTATGTATTCCAGGTACAATGACATTTCATGTCCCCCGGTTTTCTCACAACGTCTGTCTCTGTCAGATAAAACAGTCCATTGACTAAAAATGTCAATAAACTCAGGCTTTAAATCACGCATATGCTAAATGCTCTATCCTTTCATTGAGGAAATAGTACATTAACTCCAAAAAGAGATGTTGGAATACCGAACGCACTTCGGGTTTTGATTAGCTTTCACAGTATTTTTGGTTTTGCTTGTTTTTTTTTTCAAGGCAGGATTTCTCTGTGTAACAGCTGTGGCTATCTTGGAACTCACTCTGTAGACCAGGCTAGCCTAGAACTCAGAGAAATCCACCATCTCTGCCTCCTGAGCACTGGGATTATAAACACTGTCACTACTGTTTGGCCACAGTGTTACATTTTCTACCTAAGTAAAGCATGCTAACATTTTTAGATCTATTTTCTTCCATTTAAAAATAAAATTTGAAATTATATACAATTATATCATTTCATCGCTCTCCCTGTCCTCCCTCAAACCCTCTTTATGTCCATCCCTGCTTGCTTCCTCTCAAATTCCCAGCCTCTTTTGATTTAATTGTTATTATGTGTATACACATAAATTGAATGAAGTCATGTCACTTGAGCTGACAATGCCCTCCCTGCATGCCAGGGTCAAGAACCATGGACTATAGACTTATTTTAAAAACCTCAGCTCCTTTAGGGAGATACAGTCCTAGGAAATACTGTGAAGTTTTGAGTGGTCAAGAAACCAGACTTCCTTCAGAGATGAGATGACGGATGCTCATTCTAAGAACCCCAAAGGCCTTCTGTCTCTGCCACCTCTGGCCATGTCCTCATTGGCTGAACACTTTCTACCATTTTTGTCACTGTGGCCAGGGGAAGAGCCTAGGCCCAGGGTTGCAGTTCACTGAGTACATGCCCCTGTTATAATACCAGACTGTACCCTCCCTCTTCAGCAATAGATTCTTAACATGTCACCTAGAGCAGTTTCAGCAACAGAGAAAAGGGGGGCTAATTCTCTTGCTTCCCTGGGCTAATGACAATGTTTGGCTGAAAGTTATGGCTCTTTAGCAAAGTCTTCTTCCTGTTGTGAAAAGTCTTAACAAGGAACTTAACCAAAACAACTTCATCAGTGAAAAACAATGTGAGTCTGTTCAGGGTGATGAAATGATGCCCTGTCTAAATATTACCCAGAACCTCTTCTTTCTGTTTAGAAAAAGTAATCCAGCTCTCATTTCAATTGTGATCTGTTTTTAAACTTTCTGTTACGGTCTTTTTTTACCCCACATGTTAGCTTATCTCAGATGTGTTCTATGAGTGTGGGGGAACAACTTCTCTGCAGGCTCAGAGACAACTATTCACACACACACACACACACACACACACACACACACCCGTGGAGGACCTAGAGAAATGAGGCATTGGGGGACCACTGGGCTGGTCTGAGAGCAACAGAGACATAAGTACAGGCTACAAAGCAAAGAGGCAGAGGGCAGGGGTGGGGGAGAGAGACAAGAGCTATGAGGCAGGAAGCAGACCAGTCACAGTTGGGCAGGGAATTACAAGATCACATTGTGTGGCAAAACCATTGCATTCCCGAAGGAGCCTGGTAAGTCTATGGCCAGATGGGATAATTTGTCTTACCCCATGACCCAGACTGTGGAATGCCAGGAACACATTTTCTGACTGGCTTTAAGCCAAGTCATCTCTTGCTTTTCTCATGTATCCTAGGGTGTCCCATTCACAGGCTGGTTCTAAACCATCAGAGTAGGTTGACACTTTAGCTGTGACTGGTATGTCCAGGGATACCCCTGGCTCTCTATGGATTTATAAGACAAAAGTAGGATTGGTAGCAAGGGCCCAAGTTATATAATGTGGTCTCTCTGTTAGGGCTGATCTGAATTTACCAAAGTAAAACTGCTTTTTCCCTCACTGAGGTCATCTAGAATTTAATAGGAGCCCTGGAGCCCTGATGAAATCACAGATGTGATTTAATGTCTGGCATGATCCAGCATCTACAACAGTGATTGAGAGGTGACAGGGACATGGGAAGATGAACTTTTATACTCTAAAGCCAAGTTCACATGTCAAGAGGGAACTATAGGGACAGGAACCTTGAATCCATTGGGTCACTCCCACTGACAGCAAATGAAGTAATTGTGCCAACTTGGCCTATTGGACAGGTTGACTCCAATACACTAATAGGTGACAGTCCATCACTGTTTTCTTCTACCCACAATCAAAGAAGTGCTCAGCAAATTTAGGGTGGTGGTGGTGGTGGCAACAGATTCGCTCTGAGGGTTGCTAGTGATAGGCCAGTGAATCTGAAGACTTAATGTAGCTAAGTTGCCAGTGCTTCCCAAATTAATCTATCAGCTAAATCCCACTACATTTCTATCTTGCTTATTTGCAGAAACTGGTATGTCAATGCTAAATGCCATATGGAAATTCAAGAGATCCAGCATGGTTGAGACAAACACAGAAGGGAGCAAGAGTGGAATGCTCACCCTTCTCCCAAATTAAAACCTCCTACACAGCCATCATAATCAAGCAAGAATTGTACTGGTGTGAGGGCAAGTGTACAGAACAATGGAATTGACTAGAACATCCAGAAATAAGCTTCACACCTCTGGGAAATTGACTTCTGGCTAGGCAGATAAGACAGTCAATGGGGGAAAGAATAGTTTTCAAAATACCATGCTGAGACCACTGGTTTTAGGTGAAGTTTGACCCCCTGATCATAACATATGGTAATACATAAAAGATTAACTCAAAGTGAGTCAAAAACCTAAGTATAAATGTTTTACAAACTTTAGAAGGCAACATAGGAATAAATCCTGTTTTAAGCGATGATTTCTTAGCATTGGTACAAAAAGCACAATGGAACAACATTTTAAAATTAGACAAGGTAGACTTTATCAGAATAAAAACTTCTGCTGAGAAGAAATATAATGAGAAGAGCAGGAAAAAAAGAACAGAACATGGGAAGTAATGCTTGCAAATCACATCTGGTAAAGAAAATTTATATGATGTGGTCTTAGAATTCAATGGTATAAAGAAAAACAACTCAGTTAAAAATTAATGAAGGACCTAAGTAGATATTTATAGCAAGAAGATTTACAGCTGGCCAATAAATAAACAGATGATATGTCCTCAGCATCATCAGCCACAAGAGGACCACAAGGCAAAACCTCAAAGAGGTTCCACTTCACAGCCATGGAAATGGATGTCACCCAAAAGATAGATGTATGGCAGAGGTAAAGACATGCTCAGATGCTGCTGGTGGGGATGTAAACTGGTCCTACAAGAAGAACACTGTTCTTGCTCATGATTTACAGACTTTGAAGATGGCACTAAATGCCCAAGCAGACCTGTACATCATGAGTAAAGACATCTCTCTTCTTCTGGGACCATGATTCACCTGATAAGCTTCCTGGTGAACTCATGAAGCCATATAAATATGGAGGAGTTTCTGCCCCATGGTTAGAAATTTTGTGCTCAATCATAACATGGATTGGCCATGACTCAAACTTCTAAGGAAGATAAGGTTTTTTAACTTTTACTTCTGGGAAAGAGATTTAATATTTGTATATGAACCATATCAGTAGTAGTTAATGGTTTTATCTCTGTGATGATTCTAATTATAGCCTTGGAACTTACTTTAAATTCTCTCTCTCAGTACTCAAAACATGTCACAGGAAATCTTGCTGGCCTACCTGCTATCAATGGGATCTTGTATTAAGTTCAATGAAACTGACATCCCTTGGTTACTAATTAAACACATCAAACACATAACATTTCATGGACAAAAATGTGTCTACTTGCTAGGGACTTTACTGTATTTTATTTTTTCCTGAAAGAAAAATGACCTGTGTGTGTTTCTTTGAAGGAATAAGAAACACCACTGAATGCTAAAGCATTGGTTATTTTTTTTTTTTCAAACACTGGCACTAAGCTCGTACCTGACCATCCTGGGAGGCAGCGGCAGTGGCCTGTGGTAGGGTGGCAGCCATCTGCATGGCTACAGTCACAGCGCTCAGCACAGTTTAGTCCATATGTGCCATCCTGCAAGGAAGAGAGCATCACAGCCACCAATGACAAATCTAAGTATTCCCACGACAATAAACAAGGGCCCAGAAATATTTCCTATGAACATGAGTCACATGACCTCTCCCATGATGCAAAATGCAAGCTTGAGGGTCAGCATTTTAAAATCACCTCAACTCTAACTTAAGTTTGATGCAATAGTTGGGAGATGTGCCTGGTGAAACCAATTATGTCAACTTGTATAAAGATCTATACAGACAATAATATTAGCATTCCAATTGACTAAAAGAGCCTTTTCTTATCATTACCACACTCATAAAAATATATTCATTTGTCTCTAATTTTTCCTACAACATAGTGCAGTGTTCCCTATAATTCTCTTCCTTAGAGAAAAGGAGGCCTTTAGCCACCCAAAAAGATACACATGCACACACACACACACACACACACACACACACACACACACACACACACGATAGATAGATAGATAGATTAAATAGATGACAAGTATGGAGACACATAGATATGGACATATAGATGTCACACACACCCACTCATACATATGAAATTAACTTAATTCAATTGTATATATAAGTATATATACATAATTATAATATGCACTGTATATATTATATAATTACATATGCACAATTACATTATGTACATTATCTATATTATACATAATTATATAAACAATTAAATTAAGCTCATTTCCATAAGCTGTTTTCAGTGGAATCCATGACATATTAAAGAAAACTGAAAATCTATTGCTACTGTTGAATGGTCCAATAAAGAGGGGACTCTCGGTAGATGGGCATGATCAATTCTTCATGAAGAAGAATGGAAATGTTTTTATTTGTAGGGAAGACTTATTTTTGACCCCAGATCCTAGGAAATGGTATAGGGTACTACAACCCTCTCTGTGTCACCCAAATACTAAGGAAAAGAGCCCAGTGACTGAAGGTGCGGACATGGAAGCAGCACTATCTGGCAGCGGGAGTTAGATGATGTAATTGTCTAGAATTTGGTAAGCAAAAATAAAACCACTTCTTAGGCCTCACTAATGTTTGACAGGATCGCACAGCACTTAGCTCTGCTATAACAGAAGCAAATCAGCTTACCCTGATTTACTAACACATCTAATACAAAGCAATGGACAGCTTGCACTGGGGTTTCCACTTTGTCTATGAGGAGGAGGTAAAAGACCACCTAACATAACAGCCCAAGGGAGCTTTGTTAATCTGCCCATTGGTCTGAAGAGAGACGACAAAGATAGCTTAGCTCCAAGACCCTTGGGGAGCACAGAATAACACAGGGCAGGAATCCTTTCTCTGTCGGAAATGGGTTGTATTTAACAAGAAGGATGCCCAGAAGAGAAAAAAGGCCCTGTGAAAGCCCTGTCTCTGGAATGGCCCAATTCAGGGGGGTCACACTGTTATCTGATAATGTCCTGGGGGAGAACACCAACCATGGTTGATAGAATGCTTGATGGGTCAAGAAGAAAGCATGATGCAAACAGCCTTGGAAAGCAAGCATGCAACAGGTCACTATAGAATTCCCTTCCCATTTCATCCTCAACTAGTCTGCAGCACCTACAGAGAAGGATTTCCCATGATGCATGTCTCCAAATTAGGTCAGGGGAACAGAGTGAGTGCTGAGGAGACTTCTGTGCCTCCAGAAATATTTACATCAGCATAGGCTGTTTCCAAACCTCCTTTATCACTTCAATGCACATTCCTGTGACACCAGCCACCGCCCCCTTTTCAGGCCCCTGTCACTTCCCACCCCAAAGCTTGCAGATTTCCATTATAATGGAAACAAAATATGTGGAGAGTTGACAGGCATACACTGGTGTTTGACCAATGCTGCTGCCTGGCTGCACCCAAGAGATGAGTGTATAAGAAATGGAAAATGCTGGAGTGGGGGGCTGGGAAAGCAGTATAGGCATAAAAGGAAGGAAGGAAAAATTCTTTAAAGCCTGCCTAACTGATTTCCACTCTACTCCTTTCTGAGCCTCTGCCCACTTCTACTCTTTTAATAGTTACTGAAGACTGGGTCACAGTCCTTCACCTTCAGCAAGGAAAAACAAACAAATAAACAAAGAGGCCAACCCTCCTGCATAGTTTTCCAGGCATGGCTACCCAGAGCACACATACCTGGCAGGCAAGTTCACATTTCTTCCCTCGCCATCCAGGAGCACAGGTACAGGTCCCATCCAGGGTGTTGCAGGCACCCCCATTGAGGCACTGGCATGTTAGGTTACAGCCAAAGCCCCAAGTGCCACTGGGGCAGCTGATGGAACAGTCTACCCCATGCCAGCCTGCATGACAAGAACGTCAGAGAGTGTGAGGATACAAAGGCGACCGGGGAGCTTTGCTGAGCCCTTCCAAGCCACATCTCCCTTTAGAGACATCTTAAAGATGCATAACAGTGCTGCCCAGCCCCAGTCACAGCAGTGGCAGACAGCCTTGGCTCTGCCACAAAAGGCCTCCACCAGAAATGAAAAGGAACCCCCGAGGAACCAAGCAGCCAACTGTGCCGTGTGATCAGTCAGGGATGCCAAAGCTGAGAAGCACCCCTGGGCTCCTGGGAAGGGATGTGGAGTGAGGTCACCTTTAATGTGCTGCGGTGCTCGGATAGAAAGATAAGCTTTGTTTATTTCTATGGGAGGAAGTAGCAGGTTTGTTCTTGGAAGAATAACCCCATCTTTGAAGCGATAGTCATTAACCATGAAAAATGTGTTTCCAAGATCCTGGCTGCATCTACAGAGGACACACTCTGGGCCACACATAAAATCTGTGCTGGCTGCATTTCTTGTCACGGCTCCAAGTCTGGCCATTTGGGGGCATAGACACATCTATTTGTTTACCCTTCCCAAAATCATGGACTCAAACTTTGAAAGCTGGCAGCAACTTCAGAGATGACCAAATATGAGTTTCTTTCCTGGACTCAGGAAGGATGAGGGATGATGAGGTCACATTGATTTCATTGGATTTAAAGCTAGAGCCCTTGTTTGTGTGTCCTTCTAGTGACTCTAGGAGGGGAGAGGACCAGGGTCTAATAAAAGATTCAGATATACATACTCTTCTTACCTGCCTTACAGACACAAGACCCATCCACAGGAGAACAGACTGCATCATTTTTACAGCCACAGTGAGAGGAACAGTTTATCCCATAGCTTCCCAGAGGACATGGAGTAGAACAGTCACTTCCCTAGATGAGCATAAACAGCAAAACACAGCTATTTTTTCCAACTGACACTATGCTAGCACAAACAAAAATATACCGTGGCAATGATAATTGTGTTTCCTGTCTAATTTTGACACTATACTTTTGAGAGTTGCTATAATCCTATACTTTATATAAATTGTACATACTCAAGTGCAACACTGGCTAGTCCATGATTATGATAAAATTATTAAATGGGACATATCCAAATCCTGCTAATTTCTTTACATCTGTCTTCATAGCAGAACAACAAAGCAAACCTTTCTCCCTTGGTTATGCAAGTAGGTATACAAAAATGAATGATAACAACTGTACAATTATTACCAACAAAAATATAAACATGAACTGTACATCATGTCTAAGTGCTTCATGGGCCTCCTTGTACACTACATAATGTTGTTAATGGTTGAATCAAAGCAATACTCAGCTAGTGGTATGATTCAGTTTTCCAGCAGTAGACACTGAACACAGAACTAAGCTACCAAAGGTGACTGAGAGACATCTCTTTTCAAAAACACAAAAGACTTTTAAGGGGAGGTTAATTCAGGTATCAGCCAAAGGATTGTGACTCTGAACAGAACACTCTAGGAAGGTTCTCTGGGCCCTAAGACTTCATCGCCCACTTTTTCAGGAGAGTTCAATGCTCTATTTACAATGGGAGAAAACAAAGCACAAGTCACCACTTGCCCTTTTCAACAGCTAAGAAAGTCCCAGGACCCCATGCCCAATTCTGCTCTCTCATACAGGAACATTTGCAGAATCTACACTCTCAAAGGAACTTCAAAACTGTGCAACTAACTGACTGTATAGTGCAAATATACCATAAATGTTCACTGAAGCATGTTGTGTCTTTAAATTCAGTGGAATTAAAATAGAAACTGTTGAAATAATAACTAGTCTGGGCAGTGATGGTGTATGCCTTTAACCCCAGCACTTGGGAGGCAGAGACAGGCAGATCTCTGTGAGTTCTAGGACAGCCCGGTCTACAAAGCAAGTTCCAGGACAGTCTGGGCTGTTACACAAAGGAAAAACAAGAAAATAATAACAAATAATAACCATATTGACAGTTTCTTTATTGCCTATATGTAACAATAAAACAATTACATAAGAAATAATTAAAATGGGTCAAATTCCTGGTGAGTTCTAATATTAAACATTTGTGGCACCTTGATGGTTTTATTAGTGTTCTCAGTCATCAATGGATAGTTGTTCTCTCATGAATGCTATGAATGGTTTAATCATGTTTACTGTACTTCATGGTAGCTCACATAAATTGTGTTGCTTATCTGTTCTATACTGTGTATCCCTCTCCTGCCACCAGAGCCCAAGTTACTCACTGTGAATCCAGGGGCACAGGCACACCTTCCCGTCACACTGTCACAGTCAGCCCCATTTTGGCAGCTGCAGATCTGTTGGCAAGCTTCCCCATAGAATCCAGGAGAACATGTTTCATTACAGTAGAGTCCAGACCAGCCTGGCTTGCAGCCACACTCTCCAGACATGGGATGACAGCTGAGAGACACAGATGAAAAGGACAAGTCATTCTGGGATAAACATGACACTTCAGCTTTGTGCAAATGTTGCTTTATCAATAATCACTAAATGTGCAGGTAATTCCTTGCATATAATTGAAAGTTTAATTCCTATGGTGGTGTGTTCAATTAATTGGCTGACCTGCCCTAGTCAAGTGACTACAGCAACCATACCCTTTTGTGTAAAGTTTTTAAGTGTCTTAAATTGAAAGTATAACTCAGGAAGAAGGCAACACTATCAGACAAAATGAAGAGCTCCATGGGACACCAAGTCCACTCTGCGATATCCAAGGAATTCCAAAAGCAGCGGCCTCGCCAACAAGCCTCTCCCCCCAAGCCATCTACCTGGTGATATAGCAGCAGCTGTTACCTGGAACAGTAGCCACATTGACAGGCCAGACAGCCAGCTGTTGCCCCAAAACAAATGCACACATCAGCTGTGCTAAGATGTTCATGCAAGTGAGTGGTCACAATAAGGCACTCTGTAGCATGCTGGCCCAAAACATGTGTGCTTCCTGACACCGGGAAACCTTAACAATCAAACTCTGCTGGCAACAGAAAAACTGTGTAGAGATGCCCCCCCCCAATGAAGCCCAAATCCTCTCCTTAAATAGGAAAAACAACAAAATCTAATTTCCATCTAGACACATGCTAAATGGTCTTTCTAAAGGAACTAGTGGTAGAATTTGTACTTGGTGGGGGGGGGGATGTTGAAGAATTGTAGGGGTGAAGCCAGGATGTAATTCTAGTTCTCCATCTACCTGAATGACCTTAGGGAAGCCACAAAGCCTCTTACTTGAAACACCTTACTGAATGAGGTCTCAGCCGTACCCCATAACCTTATTTTTTAAAAAGTAGATGAGTGTTTTGCCTGCATGTAAGTATGAGCACCATATGCATGCCTTGTGTCCCCAGAGGTCAGCAGACAGATTTGAACTAGAGTTACAGATTCTCCTTGCCTCCCTACCCACCCAACTCTGTGGGGTTTTTTTCCCTGTTTTTAAAACAAACAGAAAAGAAACACACACACACACACACACACACACACACACACACACACACACACACAAAGCAAAATTAGACGAAATGTTTACAAAAATTCAAGTGAGTTCAATTTATGTTAATCAATTACTCCTGGGCATGGGGCCTGCCCCAGAATGCGGTGAGTAGGCCTGTGAAACTCCACTGGAGAAAACTGGCTTTAGTTTTCCTTTGCTAGAAGGTATCGATTGCATCCATTTTCTTGGTTAAGGATGGCACTCCATGTCCACACTTCCCTCTCAGTGTGGGGATCCTGTCTGTTTTGAACCCACACAGATCTTGTGTGTGCTGCCACAGTGTCTGAGTTCATATGTGCATCAGTCCTGTTGTGTCTGGAAGACACAGTTTCACGGTAGTCACCTGGCACCTCTGGCTCTTACACTCTTACCCTTTTCCTGGTTTAAATAGCTCCTTGATCCTTGAGGGTAGGAACTTGATGAAACATCCCATTTAGGACTAAGTGCTCCAAAGCCTCTCACTCTGCACACTATCCAGTGGTGTGTGTGTGTGTAACACTCTATCTTACTTCCCATCTACTGCAAGAAGAAACCTCTCTGATGAGGGCAGAGAATAGTTCTCGATCTCTCCTTCAGCCTCATCTCCCATTGCTACTAGGATTTAACCATTCCAACTCAAAACTACCTTTTGACTCCATATATCCTCTATATTGTACTATAACATGTCAACTGAACTAAAAAGTCTTCCTCCCTGCATCTACACCTGCCTTGTCACCTAAAGCATCAATCACACCATAAGCTTCTCCTTAAAGCTTGTCAAAGATTCCCCACTAAACAACACTTGTGATAAAACCCATGCTGGCATGATTGTAGTATTTGTTACCTAAACCAGGACCTCTCAAGAATGGAGAAGGAAAGAATAAAACTTATCCTAGGACAATAGGCTTAATTAGCTTGTCCTTGTGAAGCCAGATATAGAGTCACCCTAAAAAAGCCCCAAAGCCTCGGCGTTGGCCACTACCATGTCTGTGCCTGATCCAACCCCACCAAGAAAGGCCTGCCATCACGGTTCTCAATTTATCATTACACTCAGCCATATTGCATTTCTTTCAGCTTGCAGAAACAACCAGAGTTCTCCACAAGCTTCCATAGGGAGCTACTCCAATGTCCTAGAGGGCACTTTCCCTACTCTTCATCTCTCTCTCCCCATCTTCTCCTCAGTCTCTGCTGAAACTGCCCCTCTCCAACCACCAAGACTTAAGGAGGTCTGTCTGGGTCCCTCTCCCTGCATCCTACCCTTCCTCAACTCACTTCTCGGTCTGCAGTGTTAACTTATTTTACCTTGACATCTTTCTTCCCCACCACACCACAAGATCTATGAGGCCAGGAGTTCAGTCACTTTTACTGCCCATCTGCAGCACACAGTAGGCTCCCAGCAAAGACAGCAGAGTGAATGGTCAAAGAGACATAGCCAATTCCAGATCTGGTTTTCATATAGTCCCTGCTTCTCTCTCGCATCGCTGAGCCCCCACACAGGTACCCGTGTCCAAAGGCAGGGCTTCCCTGAAACTTTGTTTCAAAAGTGTTAGTCTTAAATGAAAGGGAATTGCCTCAAACCCCAGAGAAATATATAGTATCAGTTTTGAAACTGAAAGGAAAGCAAATTTGCTAGCAGCCTTGGGAGAGACTCAATGTGAAAAGGAATTGCTAAAATTTAGGATTTAACACTGTTATATAGAGTCAGCAAGACTGTGAAAACAAGACAAATTTATATGAGTAAAACCTTGTATTTGAGAAAAGCAAAAGGAAACAAAATATTTTACTTTATCTTAACCTTCTCTAAAGGAAAGGACAATCTTTGGTAGAAAGTAGCTTACACTAAAAAATCAGAAATGTTATTTATAATATAGACATTAATGCTGAGCAAAATAGATATTATTAATGAATGTGAACTGAGGGGCAGACAGGGAAAATGATATTCAAGGGGCTCTGTGAGTGGCAGCACAACCTACTGGTTCTCAGAATGATTGACACCAGGACTAGCGTTCTCCAATTTGTAATTAAGTGTAGGATATCAGAGTGGTTTGGAGGTACTCAGTGGCCTCTCATTCATGCAGTTAATGGGCAATGAAACCTATATGTGGAAGATTGGAGGTGAAAGGGTGATATACTTCATATCTGTTTTCTACCTAAAGAACAAATTACTTTATACATGAAAATATAATTATGCACCTATGGAAATATTTGTCATTTTGTACATGCATAGAATTACTGCTACTTTTTTTTTAAGCAGTTCTTCATTTTAATAGCTAACTTGTAACAGGAATCCAGTTGTACATAATATTGGCTGAGGCTAGTGGCAGGGGCCTGTGATTCTAGCTACTAGGAGTCTGAGGCAGGAGGAGGGTAGGTTCAAGGACTGCTTGGACCATACTGTAAATTCAAAGTCAGCCTGGGCACTTAGTGAGAGACTCTGTCTCGATATATATATTTATCTTGAGAAGAGCTGGAACTTTGCTAGTAATAAAGTACTTGCCTAGAATGTCTGAGGTCCTGGGTTTGACCCACAAAAGACATATTTACTAAAACATAGGAGTCATTGAGCTTCCTTTTATTCATTTCCTTATATGAGGTATGCACTCAAATGCAATGACAATTGGGTGGTCTCCTGATTAGTTTTGATTGTGGGCTTGACAACCTGGAAAGAGGGAATGTCACTTGGAAGCATTGACTCAATCAGATTGGCCTATGGCTATGTCTGTGAGGGATTCTCTTGATTGGTGACTGATATGGGAGGGACCAGCCCACTATGGGTGGCATCACCCTTAGGCAAATAGGTATGGACTCTATAACAGAGTTAGGAGAGCATGAAGAGATGGGGCTAGTAAGCACCCTTTCTTCATCATTTCTGCTCCTGACATTCCTCAGTGACAGACTTTTACCTGGAAGTGGAAGCTGAAACAAACCTCTTCCTCCTAAATTTGCTTTTAGTCATGGTATTTATAACAACAGGAATGCAAATTAGAACAGGTGGTGTTTGCAAAATAAGGCACATGCTGATTTGCTAACAGCTACTGGATGTCCTTTTTTTTTTAATTTAATTTTTTTATTTAATTTATTATTTTACATGTCCTTCTTAACAAAGACTGGTATACATATGCTATGCCCCATCTAAGTAAATGCATTTTATATTCTTGCTATAAATCATTTCCACTATGAACATTAGTTTTCCACCTGAAAGTCTGGGTCAATAAAAATGCCTTTGGTTTATTAATATTTAAAGTATTAAAATCACATGTAAATATATTTAAATTAATTTCAGTTTCAACTAAATAATGGATTACAAAATAAAATGGCTACAGTTTGGGGTGATGCCTCTCCTAAAGAAGTGGAGGCCAAGTTCAAGGTCAGTCTAGTCTACATAGCAAGTTCTAAGTCAACCAGGGATACACAATGAGACCTTGTCTCAAAATAAAGTAGAGCACATTGAATCTGGGTCCATGAGTGTTCTTCATCTTATAATGAATATTGGGCAACACGGCATAACCAAATGCCTACATGTATGTAGAGCCCTGCTTGCTGTTGCCTTTAGAAGCCAGTTGGCTAAAATGAGCCCAGGCTACCCTTCCAAAGACTCCGTGTGCCTAATCGATTTTATCATTCAGCCAAATGCCAGACATGGAGTGAGGATTTCGAAGACCAGCCAGCTTCCAATGGATCTGCCTGGAGAACTTACAGAAAATAGCAAAAGAGACCCTAGGCAGAGGCTGAACCTAACTCACAAAGTTAAAAGTCATCAGCTACTAAGGCTGTTCAATTTGGCATCATGTGTTTATTTGTTGTGATGTTACTAATGCTAGACTATACTAACCCCTCCTCAAATGTGTGGCTCTCATATGTCAATATTTATATGCACAGAACCTAAATGCTATGGAAACTTTCATTGCACTATGTGTATTTTACTAACTACACAGAAAGGCTTGGATAAATTTACTGCATGAATTATATATAAAATGGCAAATCTCTACTTGCTTTATTAGATGATAAGAGAACAAATTAGGCTTTCAATTAAAACAATGATTCTAAGTCCCTGCATTTTACAGGGATGTTCAAGATAGGAGAATTCATAAATGACTCCAGCTGTGTAGCCAGTGTGATAGACTCATGTAACCCACATTTAACCAGCTTTAACAGGAATGTGCAAAAGATAATTTTTAAAAATAGTTTTCGTGAGTAAGGGCATTTAAATTGTTAATGTTCGATAGACATCACTTCAGCATTGTCTTCATCCATGTTATTGGCAAACAATCTATCTATCCACTTCTTTATTGGAGTATATACATTTAATCCAAAGAGGCCTATGTCAGTATGATCAAGGGGGGGGAACACCTTCCACCTGCATCTAGAAACCCAGTTCCACCAAAACCAAGTCCCCATGCTTCTCCAGTTCCTCTCAGAATAGAGGTTTACTCTGTGTAGTTTTCTGCTTTATTGGGTTTCAGTTGTGTCAACAAGAAAACAACCCACCAGTGATGGCACTACACAAGGCTTGCCTTACTGTAGAGGAAGCCAAACTCATGATTTGTGTTTAACTGTACCAGCCCCTTACACAGCAGAAAGTTGAAAATAAACCTTTGTAGAGCCTTTATTATCTGCATACTTATCCAATATTTCATGTAAGAGATAGCAATATGTTTCAGTGATGGAAACGCAACGTTGACCATAGCACAGTTGCTTGAATCACTTGGAGAGTACACTTCTTCACACACACACACACACACACACAACAATATAAAGTTGATTTCTCTTCTGTTCATAATAATGGCTTAAAGAATAAGCCAACCACACACTTCTGTTCCCCTCTAATGCTTATGTGTTTGGGATTTGATATGGCTAAGTATAAATGGAGGATCATCTGTCCTGACTGCAAATAAAAGTCTTTCTTCTAACAGCTGAACTGTTGTTTACTGCACTACACTTTTGTCCATTTATCTTTTCCAGAAGTCTGCATATGCCTGGGAATTCTGTTCTATGTATCTGGAACGTGGAGAAGGGGTAAAGGAAAGAATAGGTGGGAAGATACTTTTCAGGGACAGACAAGGCACAGTAGGGTGAACAGGAGTGTGGTTTCCTGTTCCTAGGTTTTTGAGCTGAAAGAACCCTCTGAGGGTTATTTTTTTTGGGGGGGGGGCTCAGAGTCAGAGCAATCAGTTCTGAAAGCTATTCCACATGTGAAGCACTTTCACAAACCTCGCTCACTTCCTCTCAGTCGCCTTTCTTGTCTCCCACAGATGTGCTGTCAAGTAAAAGATGCTGCAGTGAGCATGATATTTTCACATCCTGAACTTGGTTTAACCCCTGTCTCTCCATGGTATCTTTGCTTCTAAGGGAGTGTCACACAATTCTTCTCTTAGGGAACAGGTCTGTACATTTTAGCAAAGCCATTTTTACCAGTCCCCATCAATGGGGTAAAAAAAAAAAAAATTACTCAATACCCACCAACAACCAATAACCTTCACCCTTTGAACAGGAGCTTTCAGTCACTAAGTGAAAAAAAAAAAATTGTCCTTCAACTTGATGGTTTCTGTCAATGAGAGGCCATTCTTGCCAACCCTGGGACACTAAAGTTAGAACTTTAATAGAAAATGTTCCCCAGAGCAGCTGGCACTCACCTATGAGTGTTGTCCAGGTGGCAGGGGCACCGCTTGTCGCATTTGATGCCGTACAGGCCCTCGGGACACAGGCGCACCTCACAAAGATCGCCTGCAAAGCCTGCTTCACATAGGCACGCCCCGCTCACGTGGTAACACTTCCCTCCGTTAACACACTTGCAGGTCTCTTCACAGCGAACTCCATAGGTCCCAACTGAACATTCCTCCTGACACCTATTCAAACAAGAGGCAGACGGTGGGTTCAAAGGGGCCTAAACATGTACACATTGAAGCTTTTCGAATCCATAGTATTTCATGTTTGCTCCATTATAGGCAGAAAAGCACTCATTGCTGTCTCATACAGATCACTCCGGATAATAACATTAACAATCGTAAGCATGAAAAACGGAGAACTAAATACAAAGACTCAAAGCATTCGGAACTTCCAACATCAGGTGTCCTCTACCCCAGTTTGTAGTTTATTAAGAAGGCTTTGTTTGTGTAGACTAGCGATTTTTTTTTTTCCTTTTGGCAAGTGAGATATTGCTCTCTGTTGGGAAGCATGGCCAAATGGAAATGGAAAAAAACCCACCTTAGTGTCTTTCTAACAAAAAAAGAAGTAGTGTGGAGGGAGGGTATAGATGCTTAGGTAAGTTGGGTGAAGTGGGGAGCTTATGCGGATGCTGGAGGAAAGGAAGGCATCTTGACTGCTCTGTGAGAAGCATGAGTGGTTATTGGGGCTAGCCAAATCTCATTTTGGCGAGGTGAGGTGATGGAGAGAGTCCAGCCAAAAATACACAGATGAAGTCACACCTAGTGGAGGGCTCATCTTGGTAGGGGACACTGTCTCAGCAACCACTTCCCATGTGGCTTTCCACTCATGCCAGACTATAATTAAAAAAAAAAAAATGTAGGTCAGCATTGCATTTTTCAGATCTGTACAATGCAAGCAGCAAGGCGTGCTTAAGAGCAACGATGGAGAAACAGTTCCAAGAGAAACAGCCTTTCCTCCAGGCTTGGCATAATTTTAATGATAAGGTGTGGTGAGTGTCAATACTGGGCGTCTAAGAATAGAGGGAAAACCCTTGGAGTCTTCTGACATTTTGCTGGTTGACACTGGCTCTAGCATGCATTAAATGTGATGGAGAAAAGGGAAAGGACCTTCTAGTAGGTTTCATTGCTTCTGGACATCTCCAAGTGCATTTGTCAGCATGCCATCACTAACTGCTTAACCGCAAAAGAACTTTTCGAGCCGCTGAGTGAATACTTCAAATAAATCCACGTAGAGTTTAGAGCTACATATGAACGCATATAGCTACTTTTAGACTGGAGTATTTTTATAAAGGTCCTCAATATTTTTAACCTTCAAGATCTTTAACAAACCAAGTCATCCGATTTGTTCTTTGAAAGTGTGCACTTTAAAGAGAGACTCAGTGATTGAACCTAACCTAAATTTTTGCTAAAGACTGGCAAGAGAGCTTCTCAATATGCCTGATGGGATGTCCTTGCAACTCAATGCTAATGAATAAAATAGAAAAGAAAATACCACTTCCTCACTCTCATCTATGAATTGATAAATACAATAAAATGCTAAACTTTGCATTGGTGGGATGACTCAGGGGTAAAGACACCTAGTGGCCTCAGATAGATCCCAGAAGCCACGTGACTAAAAGAGTAACTGTTTTCCACAAGTTGCTCTCTGACCCCAACACAGGTTTAATGCACCACCCCACCACCAACACACACAGTAAATATATAAATATTGATTAGGGAAAACTGAACTTTGAGTTATCTACACAGTTTTAATGTGGCTGGGAAAGTTATGTCACCCCATTACATGGAACTAGCAGCATGTGAGGGCTCATTGTGTGTTGGCACAGTATTTTCTTTGTCTTGGAAGGTAACATGTATTATAGCTGGTCTTGGCCTGTATTCACCTTTCGAGCCTCTAATTTAACATCGAGTAGTTTCTAGTGTCAATTCAGAACAAGTACACTTGGATTTGCTGCCCAGGCTGTCACTGTGAGAGCTGGTTCTTCTGTCAGTGCCAAGCCTTCCTGTCAGTAATCACTGTGCCTTTCTATCTCCAAACCCAAACATGGGGGCAGCTTTCTAGGAGAGACTTTTCCAGTGTTTGTTTTTTTTTTTTTTTTTTTAATCACCGTTTTAAGTATGTATAGATGTATAAGATACAGTGTGATAATTCAATGCGTGAATTCAGAACGTTTTCTGTCTTAAATAAACGTCATGGAGTGGAGTCTTTCCAGTTGGTCTCTAGCTTAAGACTATTTCCCTTTCATACCCTTAGGGTTGCTTTTTGTGATCCCACAAGAAACAAGAAAGGCTATCTCAGGAATCAGTAATACACTACTTTCTTAAGAAAGATGGCAGAGAAATTACAGAGAGTAATAAACATTGGCCAGAGAAGAAATGTAGAAATTGTGGATTTCTATTAAAAATAAAAGAAGAAAGGGATTTCTAGTATCGTTCTAGAACTAGGAGAAAGGGTAATCATTAAATAGACATAAACTGATAAAACACTAATTAATGGGGTATATCCTTACATTGATGTCATCCTGATCACTACTTTGCATCTGGCTGTAAATTTAAGGAAGAGAAAGTAAATGGGGGTGGTGATCCTTGTCTTTGAAGCACCTCAGTTCCCAGAGTGACCAGAATAGCTGAATCAAATTGTGATTGCTTGTGAAAGACTTCCCCTCTTCCTGCAGCCTGCTTTGTAACATCTGGAGCAGCTGTCCTGGGGGAAAGTCAAAGACACTGAGAAGGAGCCAATTCTTCCACAGTCACAGAGACAGGTGAGTGCCTCTTCCTTGGAGAAGACCAGTGCTGCGTTCCTCCAGTGCCAAGCTGCCGTTCCCGACTTTGTGCCATTTCTTCACTGTCAGAGTCACACAGAACACAGACCTGGCAGGGCTGTCTTGGGGTTCACAACAATAGACTTCATTACTGAGTCATGAACACTCACTGAGCAACTGAGCATTGTTTATAGGCACGGACCCAGGCCCTGCCATCAAAAGACCACAGAGTAATTCTGCCACATCATTAGCACCTCTTAAGGCATCTTCACACAGAGCTCTGTGAGGATCCCAGAAATGTCTTCCCTTCGTTTCTTGTCTACTTCACTGTACTGCATCTTCTAATACCACAGTACCCTTTGGGTCTTTACACAAACCTCAAAGCCTCTTATTTGTCATCCTTTGCGTGGTCCTGCAAGCCTGCAGAGTATGCCAGTTGTTTCTCTGTGGTGGGGTGGCTGGCGTCCCCACATCCTGGGTATATTTTCTGACAGCTGCCTGCGGTGAGAACCGGTGTGGAGGAGCCCTCCTAATCACAGTGCTCCAGGCACACTGATGTCTCAGGACAAGTGAAGGGACACTTGCAATCCCCACCCTTGGGTCTCCTCCCCACCTCCTGCCACAAACTTCCTCACAGACACTCACTGTGTTCTTTGATAGAGGGAGAAATCAGTTTTCTGTCATCCCATGGATTGGGTATGCTAATAACGTAAAATGAGGATAGCGATGGAAAACAGCAACCACAGGTCACCACTGATTCCTTACCAAAGCATAGGTAGAAGAGCAATCACCCCCACCCCACTTCACTTTTACCCCCTTACCTTTGAGTTTCAAAAGTTGATTTGAAAATTAGCTATTATTCTCTACCCCTGAATTCCAAGTCAATGAGCACAAGCTCACTGGCCTGATGGGTGTGTTTTTGTATTGCTTTTAAACTTAAATCTCTAAGTGCACTGAAGTCTTTCTAGAACCCAAAACATTGTAGAAATAATCACTTAGAAGCCTCTTGGTTTTGTGTCTCTTTTCATTCCTGTCAATCAATCATCTAATGACCTCATCTATCCAAAGCACAGCTTAGAACTAGGCGATGGGTCACAAAGTAACACAGACTAGCCCCGTTCTATATTGTAGAGCAAATAATCGAGATAACTGCAATTCCTACATCAAGACACTAAGTAAACAAAAAATGGCTTTTATTTGAATTTAGCGGCTATTTCTAACAAAAGACCTTAACAAAACAAAGGACTGGAAAGGAGATAATGTAGAAACCAGAAATTGTAGACAGAAAATTCCTCGATGCTATGTCCCACAAAGCAGAATAAACATTGACCTCCTACTCATCAGAATCAATTCAGAACTTCAAATTGGTCTAATAAGAAAATGAGCAAGTCATTAGAAACATTTTTAAACCAACAGATTAACTTTTAGTGGTGGGTACTATCACTGCAAAATCCAACAATCCTAGTACTTGCTTAAAATATTTATTGGTAAGGTAAGGAGTACGTAAGTAGAAACATGAAAAAAAAGTTTTTCTTTATCTAGAAAATATCCAGTTAGAAACTGAAAAAAAGATTTTTTAAAATGTATAAAATACTTAAAAATGCACTTAATAAGAAAAAATAGATACTGCCTGGAGAGGTGGAGAAGCTCATAGTATGTAATCAAAAGTCATAAATTAGCAGAATTTTGGAAATAAAAAGTACTCTTAAGATATTCTGGGTGATGAGAAGGAAGTTACACTACATGTAAGTTCCGAACTACATGTCCCATTTGAGAACTAATCTGTCAATGCCTCATCCCTCCTCTCATTATTCTGTGTTACCTCAAGTCTGTCTAAAGATACTGAAAATGTAGAGTGGCCGTCCTAATCACTCTGCGTTTCAGAGTGACACCTTCATCATGGGTTCTGAATAGCTCAAGTTCTATTGTCTTTTTCTAATGCTTTCTCTCATTTCTTCCAGTTCAATGTAGCTGTCCTGTGACTGTGCTTCATTCATTCATTCAACAGGGATAGATTTTCGAACATCTTTAGACTTTCTAGATGCCTCTGGAATATTATGTAGTAGTTGTAGTTGCACGATACTGAGCATGCTCCCCAGACTCTTCAAACTGTCCTTTTTAATTTATTATGTATAGTGAGAGAAACACAACGGTGTCCTTACCGTTCCCCTGTGTATCCTGGGCTGCAGTGACACTGTCCTGTGGCAGCATCACACGTTCCTCCGTTGTGGCACTGGCATTCTTGGGAACAGTTCTTTCCAAAGCGACCCTCAGGGCAGGGCTGGCCACACACTGTGCCCTGGATTCAAAGAGACTTAGAAAATTAGATGGGCCACCAGCCAGAACCGTGAAAGGCAGAGGAAGAAAATGGAGACAACAGAAAGGGAGGGAGAGATTTGGAGGACAGGGCTGTGAGAAAATTAGATTAAGGTCATTTTAGAACACAAAATGTTCATTGTTAAAATAGGAAGAATTTCAAACTGAGTATTGACTTGATAAGCCCAAATCTCAAGATACATTCAAAGGCAGGAGAATAGTGATCCTAAGAAAAACTGAACCCTAAGATTAAATTACATAAAATTATTATGGCAACCTAAGGGATCTATAAACACTCCAAAGTGTTCTTCCCTGAGCCTTCCTCCCCCCAGAAGTTAATAATGCTCACTGAGCATTCGCTACATAAGTAGCAACATCTGATGAATACAAAACACCAAATTCTTTCCCAGATGCTGGGCGCTATCTCTAGCTTCTTAAGATGTCACAGAGGATGGAGGGGAAACTGAGGTTGGTATGTAAAATAAATTTTTAAAAATGTAATAAATAAGTAAAATAACAAAAAGGTGCAACAGTGCATAAGGTTGAAACTTGGTGTGCTTGAATTAACATTAATAACATCACCTAAGAAAGATTCCTACAGGAATTAACCATTGTTTCAGAAGAAAAGACATATTTTCAAGCAGGTTCAATAAACATTTCTGAGGCAAACTTATTTCCCAAGGAGAACCCAAGAAAGTTGCTAGGACATTTCTCCTCAACCTACCAGCCATCCTTAGCAAGTGCAGTCATGTATATTCTAATCCTGAGTGTGTGAAATGAAGACATGGTCTGGAGATCTTAATATCGGTGAAATACACCACTGTTTCTTACTTCACTTAGCTATGTAACTTGGGTTTACAGCCTCTGATTTATTGGAGTTATAATCATTAGAATATTTATTAGAGTCATAATTAGTACAAACAGCATACCCTACATAATGGGATTTCCTTCATGTTTTCCATTGTTCTCTCTCTCCAAAGAGGCAGACTGAGTACTCTGAAATTGGAGCCTAGCTAGAATACCAGATGTTTTTCTAAATGTTTATTCTGGATAGTGTAAGAAATACATTTTCTCTAACTACTGGCTACCCCTAAAGGCAGTTGGTGAGCTAATTAAGTCTCCTCTGATGGTTTCAAGCTATCCACCAACAGGAAAGATTCCCCTCCAGGCTCCTGGAACCATAAAAGCCCTTTAGAGACAATTCAGATTAGTGCTTAACCGAGAATGGTCCTCATGCCAGGCATTTTGCTAAGCACTGAGATTTAAGGATAACTGCCTTTGCCTGGCCTGTTTATGGGTGATGAGAGCAGATACAAAAATAACTCTAATTACTCTGTGCTAGGACATCTTACCACACTTAGTGGAATATAACATTTCCAAAGGAATGGTGGACTGAGGGCCAGCTAACAGTTGACCAAGGTTCAGTGGGTGGTGGGATCTGCTGCAAATGCTCATTTACGCTGGGTCTGATTCTAAAGACCCATCATGGTCCCTCATAATTTCCAGGGATGCTGTTGAAATGTTGGCTATGGATAAAGTTCATTGTAAACAAACAGTGGAAAGATGACAATGTTGCTATTGACTGAGGTGTGTGTGTGAGTGTGTGCATGTGTGTGTGTGAGTGTGTGTGAGAGTGTGTGTGTGTGTGTGTGTGTGTGTGTGTGTGTGTGTAATACCAGTTCATCTTTGGAAACATCTAAAATAACAATACAAATAAGATGTTGCAAAGGGGAAATTTAAGTTGGGAGTTCAGTTACCCGCAGAGGGAAGAACATTTGGAAGCTTCTATTAAGAAACATCTGTTGTGGCCTAAAGGAAGTGGTTGAGGAC
Source organism: Phodopus roborovskii (assembly GCF_943737965.1). Classification (NCBI taxonomy): domain Eukaryota; kingdom Metazoa; phylum Chordata; class Mammalia; order Rodentia; family Cricetidae; genus Phodopus; species Phodopus roborovskii. Next base: position 17,190,717 of record NW_026126549.1, on the reverse strand, counting down.
AGATTCCAGGGAACCAACAGAGTGGATCCATCTGTCTGCCTCCTGGATTCTTCATGCCAGGCTCTGGCCACCACCTTCCCACATTGTGACTTCCAGGTGACAAGGGAACATTTCAACCTCAAGGTGAAATGCCTGTAGTTCTTCACTCAGAGAACTTGGGGTTCCCTGAACACTGCACTACAACAAGACTCTTCCCTTGCCACAAACCCAGCAAGGGCCAGTGTTGGTAGAAGATGCTGATGCAGGAGCTGGGAGATGAGAAGGAGTCCAAGATAATCTGACACTTCTACTCAGGCTTCTAGGAAACATTGGCTTGTACTTAGATCCAAAAGGCTGAGGCATATAGTAGGTTTTGGTTTCCTAACATTTGCTTTGCCGGGCCTTCTGGAACCACCCCAGTGATCCTTGTACAGCTTCCTTCCACCCTCAGGCCCTCAACAAAAGGCTGCACCCCCTAACTCCATTCCATCTAGTTCCGATACTTTGCTTCAAGAATCAGACTTTGTCTGGCCAGTTTCTGACCTTCACCATGGGTCTGATCAATTTGCTGAATGCTTGCCACAGTGGTCTTGAAAAAAAAAAAAAACACCTCTCCCATATGTCATAAGGCCCATGCCTATGTTTTTTGTCATATCAGCTATAGAAAGTATAGCTTAGGTGGAGTCTAGATAGTCAGTGACATTTTGACTTCAAGCTACCAAGGTTGGAGTAAATAACAGGATAGTTATCTCCTTGACTCTGCCTACTACATTTCTCTATCCCTGTTTTGATTTCCCACCTGGCCTGGCTAACTCCTGTCTGTCCATTGGCCAGAACAACTTTGTTCATCAACCAATAAAAGAAACATATATTCACAGCATACAGAAGGACATCCTCCATCATGGATGCAATTGTGAATGTAGTTATTGAACAGTTTCATTATTTATCAGCTGCTGTTGTTATGTGTGAGATCATATATCTGCTTCTTTTTCTCTTTGGGGAACATGCAGATCCATGGTTGTTATTATTTCCATCAGAGTTCTTAATACACTTTATGGACAAATGCAGGACAAAGTTACCTCTGACTTCTCTGATCTGAAGGATTTCTTTTGCGTATCTGAGTGTAGGAATCATAGCCACCATTGCTACTTTCTTTTGTACTAAAGTCTCCTTATGATATTCTCTTGTGTGTCCTGGAATGTGTGACTATTGGGAGCAGAAGGGACACTTACCATCCAGCCAGAAGGGCAAGAGCATACTCCAGTTACATGATGACACACACCTCCATTTTGGCAGGGACATCTCTGCTCACATTGTGGGCCATGTTTGCCAGGGGGACAAAGATCTTCACAACTAAAGGATTTAAGTGAAACATAAGACACTGGTATTTATCCAAGTGCATGATCCTCAGAGTAACAGACATCTCATTATCCAGAACCCTAAAATATATAATCTTTCCTCCTTATTCGAAAATGATTAACTTAATCAGCTTTCAGACATTAATCACGATGGCTGGAAGTGTCTTGATGGGCCCTTAGGTCCTTTTTTCAGTCCTTCTTGTGGTTTAAGACCTGCCTCTCTCTCTTTCGTGTGTGTGTGTGTGTGTGTGTGTGTGTGTGTGTGTGTGTTCTCTCTGTGTGCAGGTATGCTTGCCCATATGCATGCATACAGAGGCCAGAGGAGGATGCAGGATGTCTTCTACCAGTCTCCACTTACTCCCCTTAGACAGGGTCTCTCACTGAACTTGGAGGTCACTGACTATAGCTCAGCTGGTGTCCAACAAGCCCCAGGGTCACCTGTCTCTTCCTGCTCTTGATTCCCAGCACTAGAGTTATAAGAACCAAAGATCACACCTGTTTTTTTATGTGGGTGCTAGGGATCCGAACTCAGATCCCTAGGCTTGCACAGCATGAACTCCCACCAAGTCATCTACTTGACCCTGGTTTTGGGGAATATCTCTCCATTCTAGAGCTCCAGGAAGGAGAGTGACCACACACTGGTGACAGAAGTAGTCCAGGGTAGTCTCCTAAGCTCTTGTGCTGGAGTGAAATCTACCGTTCTTTGGAAGTTTGTCCTATCATGAAGGAAGACCTGATGTTCACACGCTCCTTCCGTGTGCTAGTCACAGTTTTCAGCATTCTCGTCTCCTGAACGGCTCCACTCCTTTAACCCTACTGTTCTCTGATCTTCCCCGCTGAAACACCTTCATTTTTGCCCTGATAAAATGCCTCCAAGTTTTCCACAGCCCTATTTAATGCTGGCCTTGGTGAAAACCCATAAAAGTGATATTAACAATAAAACAGTTTGAAACAAACATCTATTCTGAAAACCAGGACTTTCTAGGCTAGCACATTTCCTCCTTTAATTCTACTTTAGACATTAGCACTGTCAGCAGGACATATTTACCTAATGAGCTACATTTCCCCGACTATTAGTTCTGTGATTTATGTGTGTAATTTTCCAAGTAAAGAACAAGATCTCTCTCTCTGTCTCTCTCTCCCTCCTTCCCTCTCTCCCCAAATTCTGCCTTTTACTCTGTTTTCAAAAGCAAACCAAAGAACGCTGTTCCCAAAATAAAGTCATGATGATCGAGGACTTATTTCAGTGTCCTCCAGAAAAAATAAATAAATAAATAAATAAATAAATAAATAAACGTTTAGTGTGCAATGCATCCTAACCGTTTGTGCACTTCTATTTCATAAAATGCACATAACCATGAGCACCACAGGACTCGTGATCTTTCATATTATTTCATATTGTCTTTCATTGTATGCAAACATTTCAGTCTCCTTCGTGGGCCCTGGATCCACCTGGATAAATCCAACTTATTGCCATAAGAGCAGAACCCCAGTCAACTATCAACTATTCCTAGACAGTGAATGGAATTGTGGGAGATTTGCAACAGAAACCCACACCTGTCATGGTAATCCCAAAACATACTCATTCACACCCACATCATTGGGTCAGCCTGGAGGCAGGTCCATATATCTTGGCTGACTGAACTCTGGCATTCAAAAGTCAAGCAGCAGTAGGCCCTAGTGGCCATCACAGCACTGTCTGGAACCTGTACCCGCAGCGGCTATTGAAGGAGCAGTAGAAATCGAGGTGCACTGTTATCCATGGTGCTGCCCCACGGCGCATCAACTTACAAGGCTCCAGTGTATCCTGGAGAACAGCGGCATTCTCCAGTGACGTGGTCGCAGGTCGCTCCGTTCTGGCACTGACATCTTTGGTGACAGTCATTACCATAGGTGCCTTGTTCACACCGGTCCTCACAGCGCCACCCCCGGTAGCCTGCAGCACAGTGGCAAGCCCCAGTGATGGGGTTGCACAAGGCTTTGTTTTTGCACTGACACCGACTACTACAGTGAGGCCCCCAGTGATCACCATCACAAGCTAGGATGAGAAAAAGAGGAGACATCAGAGTGTGAGGTTGGATCGTGCAGTTGTTCTCTGCTCTCTTTTGTGTGAGAGATAAGCCTTCATCATGATACCTACCACCTTTTAAATGTCTTAGATAAGGTTCCTTGTATCCCAGGGTGGTCTCAAACCAGCTCTGTAGTAAAGGATGTCCTTGAACTTCTGATCCTCCTGACTCTATCTCTTGGGTGCTGAGACTTGTGGTGTGAGCCATGACACCAGATTTATGCCATGCTGGAGACTGAACTCGGAGCTTCTAACTGCTAGGCAACCACTCTGCCAACTACGCTCCATCGCCTTCCTGGTCGACATTCTTACTCTGAGCATCCAGGCTCCAGCACCAACAGCTGCACGGCACCAGCTGCTGCTCAGGGTACCTGACACCAACCAGGCACCATTTGCGGTTTCATTCCACTGCTTAAGCATCACCATATTATTTTCTAGCTCCGGGGCTTTGCTCTTCCTATTCCCTAAACCACAATATGGAGTTTGATATGGCCATAGTAATGAGAGAGCTAGTGAAAGTTGTTAAGGAAAAGGAGGCTAGGAGGGAAACTGGGGATGAGCAGTTCATACAGAGGATTTTTTTGTACAAGGGACTGAAGTTGGAGGATTTTAGGCAAGGAAATGGAGTCATCCTTGGTGTTAGAAAAAAACTGCAAGAAAGACACAAAGCAGGATGAAGACCAACTGCTCAGATCAGTAAGAGGCGCTAGAACCCAGCCAGTAACAAGGAAAGGAAGAGGGGATCAGGAATTGGGTTGTTAAAGACCTTTGACTGGCCCTTTAGCAGCCTGGGTTTGCAAGATACCAATCAAAATGTATGTCAGTGGGTAAGCCCAAAGACCACCACAGAAAAAGCAGAATAAATATAGTAGCCTATTTAAAAAACACATCCAACCTAAGACTGAAAACAGACAACTAACAAAAAGGTATTAGGCACAGGAAACAATACAAAACAAAAGGAAAGAATAGACATTGAAAGATATATTCAAAGTGAGGCTTTGAATAATTAGAATGGCTGTTAGATAGAAGTCAGTGGTGGTAGGGTGGTGTCAGTGGAAGGAAACAATCCCAAAGCCCAAAGCCAACCATCCTGAAACCCATCATGAGGGACACAAACACCTTGCTTGGTAAACACCCATGTTCAGTTGTTTATTAGCTACCATCACCAGGAGTATGTGCCCCATCGAGAACTCTTAGGGCAAAGTGCATCTGTGTGTAAAAACTGTAAGTTCAACAGACCAGAAGTAATGCTGGGAAGAAAACAATAACCCTAAGCACACGGCTAGCAACTCGACAGAAGTGTGGGCTCCATCTTCCAACCGTATAACCTACCGTGGATTCCATAATAGCAAAAGGTTTAAAGGAATAATTCCATTTTTAATCAGTACAGCTTTGGTCTCATTAGTATTTTAATAAACACTCTTTAACAGAATTAAAAACAATGAGCGAGAGTTATTGAACTTAAAGCAGATGAGGGAAGCAATTACCTAGGAGCTCACAATCTTCTTTCACAAAATAAGATTAGGTGGCAACTCTAAAATGAGATCCAAACCTAATTATTATTCATATCAGTTCTTTAGTCTGTTGCCTGTAGTTTAGGGCCCTGCATTTTTAAAATTTCAACTTTCAGTCTTAAAAGAAAACCATACCGTTTTAAAACTGTACAGACACACCTTACCCTCATAGTTAGTTATCCTAGGCAGAGACAAATGTATCCTGTCTTTAAAGCCATCCAAAGTAAGGTATGTGGCTGTGTGTAACTCACTCCTTGTCTCATCAATCATCAGTAGAGAAAGAAGTCATCATTCTACCCAAGACAAATCCTCCATCCCTTTTTCTAATCCATTTCCTCCGCCTTAATCCTGGGTAGTCAGTCTACTTGACCCCTATTCTGTCACTAGTGATCTTATTCCTGACGCATGAAGGTCACCTTGACCTTGTTCTGGGGTCTGTGGAGTAGGGCACCATGTCTGTACACTGGGGTCACTCTCTATCACTGAACCTGGAGCTCAGGGATTGAGAGCCCCCAGATCCTCTCCATGTGACCCCAGCCATTTGCTGCCATATCTGACTTCTTACATGGGGCTAGGGATCTGAACTCAGGTCTTCACATTAGCACAGCAAGCACTTTCCTGGCTGAGGTATCCCTCCCCCCCCCCACCTCTTGACTCTGTTCATTAGTGAACTACATGCCGTATCTCAGATACTCACAGCAATTCTTCAGAACTTTTTGTTTTTCTTTGCTAAACCCTCTTCAAAGTTTTCATAGCTCCCACATTGTGGGAGCCTCAGATACCAGAGGGGCTAAATACCTGCCCCTTCTCGTTCTCCAAGGAAAATGAGCTGGCAGATACAAAAGGCAATTTTATCTTATAATATTCTGTTGACAAAGACTGCAAGGTTGTATTTTGAAACCTATGATAAGTTATTGTCAGGCCTTTCCCCCACTGTAACACTGTGCGTCACAGAATGCATTTTATAAAAGCACAATGGTGATGAAGTAAAAGAGAGATGCTGAGGAACCAGGACCCATCCCTTCTCTCCGTGAGCCCTCCCACAATCCATGCAACACTTCCCCAGGAAAGCAGACAAAAAGAAACCAGCTCTAATTTCTCAGAATTTGACCAAAAACTGAAAAGGGGGGGGGTACCTTAAGATAGCCCCTTATAATAAAAATGAGTTTATAATAGAAATTGATAATATCACCAGAGAAAAAAATAAAGAGTTGCAGGCTTTCAAAGAAATACTATCACACCAGCATGGTTAATTTCCTGGCTATGTTTGAGCACTGTGGCATGCTTTGAAGCGATAACTTCCCTGCTTTGGGCTATATTTTCCTACAAAGCCACTGCTACACAGACCCCACAGTGTGGGCACTGTGTCAACATGAGCTGCGGATGAGGGCAGAGCCTACATTCAGCAGTCTGAAGGCAGACAAGTAGGATGAATAGAGCACAGAAGCCTAAACACGATTGTGATTTCCTTTCTAAATTGTGTTTTACTGTTTTTGTCAGTGTATTTACTCTTGTATGTGTTCCGTTGAGTCATGCAGTTTACAACATAAAAGCCAGCTTTCTTCTATGAGTCCTACGCCTACTAGAGTAAGTGGGTAGTGTCTAGAAAGAAACAGATGCTCCTTATACTGATGCAGAATTTGACCAATTATCTTCAGTTCAAGAACTTCATTTGATCACAGCGTTTTGGGAAGGTCTTAACAAAAATATACCTAAATGTGTCCATAGTCTCTACAGACTCGATATGGGTTAGCTTAGAGACTCCGAAGAATAAGTACAACTCTTGTTCCTATTTCATAGATGACCAACTTGAGATCCAGGTGGCTTGTTCAAGGTTACAGGCCATGAGGCATTGAGCACAGAGAGCTTATCTCCAGAACCTGTGCCCTAAATCATTACATTTTACTCTTCTTAAATTATAATGATGTTTATCTCAGCACTCTCTATAATAAAAAAAAAAATTGGAAATAATCTAATTATCCAAGAACAGGAGACTGGTTTAAAAAAAGAAAAAAACCAAACTGTTATAATTATACTTCAGAGCACTGTGCACAATTAAAAATGATAGAGAGAATAGTTAATGAACTAGAATCTTGGCAATATCATAATTATAAAAAGTAGATTAAAAACAGCATAAATCATGTGATTCAATTTTCCCAGTGAACTAGATGAAACTGCCATTAATTTAAGTTTAAAATGCAAAGTATCAGTGGAAGCATTTGGCTGGATGTAATATCTGGGAGATGGAGGGCAGGGGAGAGCAGGAGAGCCAGAAAGCCGGAAAGCCGGAGAACATTGTGGACTCCACAGTAACCAGTCACCACTGGGCACCTCCGGGGGCCTGAGATGATGCATGTTTTCTTTTTAATTTTAATTTAGCTAGGTATCCTACATTTTCTAATACATGTCATCTTGACAAAAGCAAGCAACAATAGGCCATATTTTAAGGTGTATTTTATTTGCTGTACACTTTACCACCACAGTAAGCTTTTTGCTTTTGGCACACCAAGGATTAGTGCACTCAAATAAAATGTCTAAAAACACCCTAATAGTAAGATGTGGCACCAGTTTTCAGGCCCTACCAGGGATTTCTGTACGCCAGCTACAAGCATCTTTCATGAGGTGCCTGTGACATTAAAATGGTGCTTTTTTTTTTTTTTTTTTTTTTTTTTTAGGAGCATAGAATACCCCACAATTACATTTTATTTAATATGATCCATTGCAGTAGGGCAGATCACTGATAGCCACCATTCAAGAAATTCTTTGGGGTTAATCAAAAAACAGTCTTTAGGAGAACTGAGCCTGGGTGACTGCCTACACATTGAAAATGTAGAACATTTCTCAAAGGATATAAAATGCAATTTGAGGATAGCCTATAAGATGATAATCATTTCACACAAATAAGAAATTGGAAAACTCACTGTGAAAGAGTATTGACATGTGTGCCATGGAAATAAAGAGGCTACTATCATCGGGGTGAGGGAAATCAACTAAAGAAAAAGCAAAGTACAATTATATGTGCATGAAAATGTCATTAGGAAAGCCATTACTTTGTACACTAACAGATACTAATTAGTGAGTATTTTAAAAAACAAAAAGAAAACACTTTGGCATTCATATTTAGGAATACACAAACCTGGCAACTAGGTCTGCGTAGTGGCTACACTCAAAAACTGGTTGGGAAATGAACAAAAATGATTGTGTGTACAAAGAGCTACAACTTCTGAGATGAGACAGCCATTAAACCATTAAAAAAAATTCTAAGTGCTTTATTCTCCCTAAGCTACCTGGAACTGTCAATTCAGTCTTCATGCATAAGAGATGTATATGGTGTTAGAGAAGGAAGGGAGCTCTAAGTTCTTAACAGGTGCTAGGCTAAATTACTAGGAACATTATGAAGATATTTTATTTAAACCTTGCAATAACTCAATAAATAGGTGGAATTCTCCCAGTGTTCCCATGTGTAATGTGGACTCAGACAGAAGTTTTCCCAAAGTCATTGGCACTGGACTGCAAGCAAGGGCTCAACTCAAGCCAGTGCTTCAAAAGCTTCAGGCTTCTGTCACATCATCCCACACAAGCAAGGGGCACCTATTGTGAAACCAGCATGTTAGGACAAAGGCCTCACAGTTTTTTGCCTGAGAAATAATACTTGGTTTTGCCTAGAATGACAGTTTTCAGACTTCAGACCTACAGCAGCAAGTTTTTATAAGAACTACCCACCATGTACACGGTCTCTCGTGTATTAAAAAAAAAAAAGTCTTTGAGCAAATGGAGATACTGTACTACATCTCTTGTCTTCAAAAAAAAAAAAAAAAAAGGCAATGAAAGAATACAATTAGGGGCAAACGGAAATACCAAATTGAGAGGCCTACAGGAGGAATAATACAATAAGCATTGTCAGATCTCAGGATTTCTTCTGCTGGGGACAGGGAGGACAGGATGAAATCATTTTGTCCTTAGGGGATGTTTACCATCAAGTTCATCTTATTACAGAAGTCTTCAATCACTGGCTGGCACGTGGAGTGGTTAGAACCACTTTATATCAGTATACCTGATGCCCACATCTACTTCCAGCCTCGGGATCTTGAGCACATCTTCAAATTTTGTTTCATCTAATTTTCTTTTCACAGAAAAGTTAAGTGTGGCACTGCCAAGATTCTAGTAGTAGTTATCTGATTCCATACATTGGGATACCTGACCCTGGGGATGTGAGTGCCCTAGGACAGCATCCCCTGCTGTCTATGAAGCTAGAATAGCACTCACCTTGTCTTGGTTTGTATTGTTTTGCAGGAATCAGGCACACCTCAAAGGTCAACTTGATTCTCATAATGTAAATTTCAAACATAAACTGTCCTGCAAGAATTCAGGACTATAAGGAAAAGCAAGTACTGCCTTATGTCTTATTTATAACTGCTAATTAAAAACTGGGTTTACCATTCTACAAGAGGAAGCTCATACCTGGTACTGTAAACCTGGTCAAGAGCCCATGACTGGTACGTTCAAAAGTCATAGGCGAGGAACCTACTAGTAATGTTTTGCTAAATGGTCATGATGTCAAACTGCCTTCTAAACACTCATGTTTATATCCGTAGGTTAACTCTGCCCTCCACCTTTATCAGGGAAGTGTCTTACTGAAGTGAGTAGAAATTAATGCAGACGTCCATGATTAATGGGACACCTGTCCTTGGATGGGACATCTTTCACCTTCCCAAAGGTTCAGAGACTGTCACAGAAGAGGGGGTGGAAAGAATGTAATGGCCAAAGGAAGGGGAGATATGCAGCAAAAAGATGTTTTCCTGGATGCTGCGATATACTTGTTGCACCACGATGAACTCACTATATCTGTGGTTGCCTATACAACACCTGTGTTGTAAACATATCCTCATAGAGGGACTATCGGCAGTTAATGGTTGGGCAAGGGATGCATCTTCTTTAGTGGCACAGCTGCTGGTAAGTGGCTCATTCTCCAATGACTTCACACACACACACCCCCAACAAGCAACTCTAATTACACTAAGTGGGTCACATGCAAAAAGAAGTCATGAAAGGAGGGGGACTTGCTGAGAAGAAGGCTTTCAATGTGAGGTGAGAACGAGACAGACCAACAGGGGTAAAGTGACTGAAACTCATTATATACTTGTGTAAAACTGAACAAAAATGATGAAAAATAAACACCACACACCCAAAACAAACAAAAGTCCCTACATTTAGACACTTCTTATTTGGTGGCTAGATGTCCACCAATGTAGATTCCTATAAAGGTTCCATAAATATAAGGAGAGAAAGAGGCAAATTCCATTGTAATATCCATCCCAGCACAAAGAAACAAATCATCCTAAACAAAATCTAGACAATCTCATCAAATTGGCAGATACCAGACAATTCTACTGACCTGATTTAACTTCTTTATCTATGACCCTGGTTTGCCAACTAAGACTGCAGAAGAGACTTTGAAACACATCTTGACCTATAAGGGCCTTCCCTTAGGGAATTGGTTCAGAATTATACTCTGGCAGAAGCATCCCATTCTGTGAGCTTGATCTTGTGTTATATCCAATAACCCTAAATGAACAGAAACAACTTAAATTTGTGTACATGTGTGTGAAGGCCAGAGGACAATTGTAGGTATTATCTCAGGTGTCATGTACATTTTTTTCTTTGGAGCCAATATTTCTTATTGACCTAGAACTTACTAAGTGGGCTAGTTGGTTACTAGTGAACTTGGGGCTAGCTGTCTCCATATCCCCAACCCTGGGAATCCAAGCATACCCCTTCATGCTTGGCTCCTTTTGTGCAGATTCTGGGGACTGAACTCAATTCCACGTGCTGGCAAGGTAAACTACCAACTGACCTATTTCCTCAGCCCTGGGCCAGGATTACTTTTTAAATCTTATTTGAATGCCTCTGGAATCTAAGTGTAATTGTGGGATTGCATGGGATAAACAGCCTTGGAGACAAGTTTCCACCACACACTCTGTGTGTGTGTGCGTGTGCGTGTGCATGTGCGTGTGCGTGTGCGTGTGCGTGTGTGTGTGTGTGTGTGTGTGTGTGTTAGTGCTTCAGCTCACCAAACTGAAAGATGTTAGCTTGTGCTACTTAAGCAACCCCACCAGGATTACTGCTTGAACTAAGGAGGCTCTAAGGATCCTTAACAGGGAAATGTCAAGTGTGTATTAAGGCATAGATCAGAACCAATGACTTAAATTGTTTTGCATGAGGATTGGCTGAGGATGCCTTTTAACATGAGAAAATGTATGGCCAAAATAGAAGTTAATAAGGAAGAAAATTCACCAAGCCCCCTTCCCCCACCCCACGCACATCTAATGTAGAGGCAAAGTACAAATAAGTCACTTTCAAGGAACTATCACTGTGGAATATTTTTAAGAAGAGACCAAAATAGTTTCCCTCTGCCTCAAAGGACAGAAAAGCAGGGCTCTTGCAGAAACACACACCCTTTCTTCTTAAGCCTCCTCCTTCCCAGGCTTTCATCATCCTGTGATTTCATCCCTTGTGCTCCAGGCTAACATGACTATGGTGCATCATTCCCTTTTTTAATGGAGAAGAAAAGATACTCATACAAAACATCAAGAGGCTTTAACAATAAAACAACTTTGTAAAGAGTCTCCATCCACAAGAAAGAACAATGGAAATGCATTTCCAGGTCCCTGGAAAGTGCTAAACCCTGTGCCCCTCACCCTGCAAAAGGACTAGAATGCATCAATGTGGACAGCCATCCACTGCCTCTCAGATTAATTCTACTCACTGGCTGATAAAGAATCTCCACTCTTCTTAAAGATGTTTTCTAAAGGTTAGGCTTCAATTTTATAAGTTCATTTGTAGGGTTCTCTGACATCGCAAACCAGAAAGAAAGGGTGTGAGATGCTAGAACCTTAATGTATATGAATACAAATGTTGGTGTCCGTGAGAGAACATCTTAATGACTATATCTACAGTGCAGGCAAGTCTCAAGGATATAAAGTGGGGGGAGGGATATAAATATTGGAGGAGATTACACATATTCCCTTATGTCAAGAGAGTAATAACCATCAGAGCTATTACATGGGAGCTTGTGTTATAAACTCTCTCTCTGTCTCTCTGTGTGTGTGTGTGTATGTGTGTGTGTGTGTGTATAATTAAGATGTCCTTGGGCATCTTCTGTAGCTACAAAGTTCTTGTTATTGAGCCCGTGCTATTTATTCCTGACTAAGACAAAACCTGTAAGCAAAATTTATTATATATTAGAAGGGGCTAGATCACAATGAGACTTGTCATGTAAGAATATACATGCTTGGTACTGAAGAGAAGGCTTACTTCCACCTGCCCTTCTTTCCATGGTGCCCTTGGTCAAAGAGAGACTGGAAAGGAAGAAAGGGTTACACAGAGGAGGTGGAGCTTGACAAGAGATTGAAGGATTAAATATGCAGGCTCACCGTTGCACAAACACCATTCTTATTTTAGATATGAGGCTAAGCAGTAAAGGCCTTAAATGATTTGTCTGAAATGCTACAGTGAGAAACTAGGCCCAAACTGTCCATACTGACTAAATGGTTTGAAAGTTTTAATACTGTTTCCTCAAGGAAACTTAGTTTCTGACTACTAGAGAGAGGAATTATTAGTACATTAAAATATAACTTTCTTTGATGTTACCTTCATTAGTTTTATGAATCAGTAATGAATGATGAACCATCCAGTTTTTACAGGATCCTAAGCTAAAATGATTTACTCGTCAACCAATAACTATGTTCCTATGATGTCTATTACATAGCCCACTGGACTAATCTCTGTAAGTAAGATAAATATTCTCACTTTGTTGTGTCCTACCTTCATTAGTTTTATGTATCTCAAGTGTCTCTAGTTTGTTCTAAGCATAGTCACAAATGTTCAGACTGTGAATTAAAGTAGCTTTTCCACAAACCCAAAGATTTTTTTCTATCAGAAAAAAGAAGTGATTATATTTTAAAGTTTACTTTTAGACAATGAATAGTTAAACAAGAATTATTTGACACAATCACAAACAAGATAATGGTTTTAGGCAGAAAGTTCATTGTGTTGTAAAATTATCATGAAAACATGATTTCAGTGAACTTACAATACACGTGTGAATATATGTAGATCTACCTGAATCAGTAGTGGTAAAATAGCACCAGGCAATAGACAATAGCAGCAGGCAAGAATGGAACCCACAGAGACATGTGGTATATATCATTACTTCACCCAAAGCAGAACACATTACTGCAATAACACCTAACACTAACACATTATACTTCTTATGGGTTTAAAAGGAAATCACTAAGATCTGTGATGAACTAAAACTCCTGCACTCTATCTGACTGTTTCTTTTTTTTTTTAAATGGACTAAACTATTTCCTGCTATTTATTTGATAAGAGGAGAGTCTAAAGAGGTCAATGAAATTCTATTCATTGCCATATGCTTTGGAATAATTTGTAGTCTGAATGTCTTTGCCTAATTTCTTGCTATTTATACTCTAATTGGATACAGATTAACAGCTAAATTCTATCACCTTACAGAATCTTCCCCAAGAGGAAGAAATGACAAAAATTTAGGAGGGGAAATTAGGAGGCATTCTCCATTCACATGAAGGCTGACTTAGCCAGTTTTCTTAGTTACATCTCCAGACCAGGAATCCCTAGTGCTTATAGTACATCAATGTGTAGTCATCTCTCTCTGGTGAAGGTGAAACTCCCATATCCATAAATCTGGTAATCTGGTAAACCTCCTCTGACTTCTACAGTTTTATTTCAGCTTTCAGGTTACAGGAGGAATTCCCTGGTGTCTCTGAAGACAAGTTTACATAGCACACAACCAACAGTGAGTCCTGAAGCCACAGGAGTCTGTGCCCTCTAAGGAAGTAGAATGAATGGTTCCAGGTCATGCTCTATCTCTGGCAGACCTTTAGCCATTTCTTTCTTGACTTGTCTGTTCATGGCCTTCCATTCTTCTACCAAGTTGAAAGTGCCTTGACAGACACAGAGTGTCATCTCCAATAATCGGGTTTATCCATTATCGCTCTGGTACACTTATGTCTTTATTCCCTCCATCTACAAATATTTAATGAACATTACAGCATGCCCCGAACAAAACTAGACAACAGTAACTTAAACAGACGAAAACCTGTATTTTTTGATTTTCTAAACCTTTATTTTTTTTAAATGAGGCTTGCATCATAGAGGGAAAGATAGACCAAACAACACCAACAAGTAAACAAGGCAGACATTCTCAGGGATCGCCATTATTTTTTTAAAGCTTGAAAAGGAAATGTGATAGTAATAACAGACATGCTTTGAGTATGCAAACAGCAAATGCAAAAGCAGAGATTAAAGTAGGATGTTCAAGAACTGGAAGGCAAATGCTGAGCAGTGTTGAGACCTTGGATGGTATATATGGATGAGAAGTTGGGGAATAGGATAGATAATGCAGGCTTGGTAGATCACAGAGCATATTTGAATTATACCAAGAAGCATGGAGCTCAGGGATGAGAGCAACCTGCTCTGAAGCATGTTTTCACAAGGTCACTGTAGTCTCAAGACAGAGAATTGATTCTTAATAGGCCCGAGGGAGAAGTAGGGAGGTCAGCAAAGACATAACTACAGTTATCCATGAAGAGAGGATGATGCCTTGGGAGGGAGGGGCAGCAACAGATACAGAGGACACACATCAAGTTCTTGTAGCTAAGCCAACAAGATTTGCTGGTAAAGGATACTGCACAAAGTTTTTTTTTTTTATAATAAATCATGTGGAGCTGAGTTAAACAGCCCAGCCTTATCTTGCAGCCATTGCATATGACCTCAGCTAGCACAAGCAATACGAGCATCTGTAATAGTCCTGTGTCCCAAATAGGACATATCTCATTCAGATGACTTTTATCAGAGGTTGGAAATAATGCAAATAAAACAATATGTTTAAAATAAAACAAAACAAAAAAACACCACCTCTCTAGGGCTTCTATATTGGGAATGTCCTGGCAAGCCACGTCAACAGGAGCATACTGCTAAAGGGAGGCATGGCTTACAGAGAAAGATGAGCTGTCACAAGGGGCTGATCTACCTATTGATGGTCCTAAGACCAAGTGAGAATGACAGTGTTGACTGTCAAGAAAGCATTGCTAGCATCCTTGTCTTGCCTTTAAGATGATGCTGGGCACAGTGCTGAAGACAGTCCATTCTTTTCATTGTTTAATCCTTATTCTTAGGTTAAGCATTAAGGAAGCAACATCCGGAAACAAAGAAAGACTAAAACCTAGGGTGGGACTGGGAGAGCTTGGTAGGGATTCTCCGTTCAGGTAGGGGCTCCATTAGAAAGACAAAATTAGCAGTTTCTGTGTGTGACTCAGGTGGTCCATCAGTGAGCCGCCTGCAGGCGGTCCTGATGGGCCATCCTTCCCTTCCCACCTCTCATTGGCACCCGCCCCCTCACTTTAGTGAACCCAGTGATCTCATGCCCTGGCTGCCCCATCAAACTAATTGCTAAAGTGATTCTGACTGTGCTAATGGGCATGTTAACTACTGGCTGTGGGGATTGGGCTCCTGGGGCTTCCTCTCCTCAGACAATATTGATCCCACCATTGTGTCTGGGTCATAGATCTGTACCACAGACTTTGCTGTGGACCGTGTCAGCTTTGTGTACTTTACAAATTCTGCCTTGTAATATCTTTCAGACAGATTCCTCCATTCAAATACCCTGCAGGCGGCATCTTACAGGTCCCTGCTGCACAGCATGCCTACCTAATTCAAAAGGTCCTTAGTGTCACTAGCATCGCACCTGGAAATGTTGGCGCCAGCCTTGCCTCCAAGGCACATTTTCGCCATTTACAAATACCAGAAATGCCATTAGTGACTAAACAAAAACCCTTCGTGGGTTTTCAGGGACCAAAATTAATTTCCAGTTTTGTCTCTGTTTGGCTCTAATCTTGAAATTAAAGAGCTTGAGGGGCAAGCTTTTGTATCTATTTGCTGGCTGCTGGCTCATCTGGGACTTTCGTTTGTACCTTGTGGCCAACGGAGAAATAAATTTCTCAATAGTTGTTTAAAACTTATAAAGAGGATTCCATAAGTTTGGAAAACAAATGAATGTATGGTCATTCCTAATAGTAAAGCTAAAAGGTTGACAACACAAAGAAATGCTTCGGAAACTGCATTAAGCATATTCATTTAGAGCATGGGGAGAGAGCTGGGCAATTAAGAGCAGGACTATGTCAAGGTCTTAAATTCAGTTCTCAGCACCCATGACAGGTGGCGCACAGCTACCTGTAACTCCAGCTATAGAAGAGTCAGTGCCCTCTGCTGGTATATGTAGTCACGGTGTACGTGCACACACACACACACACACACACACACACACACACACACACACACACACACACACACACACACACACACACAGAGAGAGAGAGAGAGAGAGAGAGAGAGGATCCTGTCCCAGTCCTAACTGCCATCTAGAGTTATCTTCCCCCAACTACTTGATTTCCTTTCTCAACTGAGTCCCCAGCCTCCAAGTCCCTGAGAAAGTCAACAAAGCCTCGTCCTGAACTTAAAATTACTTCTACATTCCTCTGTGTCTTCTCTATGACTTCTCAGGGAAGTTTCTGGAAGAGTAGTTTATAACCAGTCACCCTCTCATGTTCTATGGCAATCGGTTCTCTGTTCCTGGCAAAGCTTTTAATCCTTCCTGCCCTTGTCCTTTGAGAATCTTCCTACTTTACCCAACCCCAATCATCTTTCCTTGGCTTATTATTTTACTCTTCTCCCAAGCTATGTCTGTGAGATTAGTAATCAAACAGAATCATTTTCCTTTATCCCCAGTATCCAGTACAATGCTCTGCTCACTGTAACCATTCAGAAAAAGTCATTAAAATGAACCCATGAGTGACCTTCTCAGAATCACACAATTCATTCCGTCTCACAATTTCAGCCACATGCCAAGTATAATGGAGATTAACATATTAATAACACCTGGACCCCCACCCTCCAGAAGTTACCACCCAGTGGGATGGGCAGAGAAACAGGGGATTGATCCTAGGACAGAGAGATTGATGGGGGAAGGAAAGAGGAGAGGGAAGGTGTAGGCAGGTAAAATGGATTCGTTTCACTCAGTCATCTAGGCAAGGGGTTCACATTCGGATGCCAATAAAAGAAAAATATGTGTGGGCTTTTTCAAAAAAAAATCATTTTAATCAAGTTTTAAAGGAAGTGGTATGTCAGAATCTAGTCAAATAAATCATGATTTCATTCAGAGGAAACCAACTTTGTACAGTCGTCTGACTTGCCTGTATTGGGAACTAGGCACACTGACTGCGTCTCAGAGGTGAAGCCTGCCTTCTGCTGACATGGCAACCAGCTATCAAATCTCAAGCAGAGATCTGAAAACCTCGCATCGGAATATGTCAATCTCTTAGTTTTTTATGTCTTTGTGGAAGAAAAAAAGATAGCTCTGTGTGATAGCTATTAATTTATTGTCACCTGATCCAAACTATCAAAAGGGGAAACTGGATTGCTGGCAGACATAGAGTCTGCAGGTAGTTTCCTTGGAATGGGTAGAGCATGTCTCAAGCACCCACGCCTAGTGGTAAAAAGTAATAGAAAATGACAGCAACCAGACGGGGAGTGGAGGACAAAAGGGAGCACAACCCTGTCAACAATGATGCCTTGAGCCATTTCTCCAAGTAACGAACCCCGAGCAGTTGAGGTTGTGGTTGAGAGAGATGGAAACGAAGAACAAGAGAGGAGACCACCGCTGGGGCTATGTGGCCAATTGCTGAGAAAAGTCGTGTAGCAGCTTTCGATATTTTTCTGTTTGATGTATCCCTGTCCACATGTCCATTTCCAAGCTATCTATTATTTTAGGTACAAAGTGTTGCAAGTTAACTGTAGTATGTAGGGGACACTCGGCAGAGCCGTGACTAACTTTGGAAAGGCACAGAGGAAGTAGCAATGGATATAACACTCCCCTGACCTTGTTTGTGAAATGGGGGCTCTGTCAAATTAGGAGGAAGGACAGAACCATCGTGTTGCCATAGAGGAATTCAAGTGTGCAGAGCAGTAAATACAGTAACTGAATAAGAGCAATGCATCGTCTCCTCATTTAAAATGTATCCCTCACTGCCTAATCCACAAAAACATGTGTGAGTCTTATAACTCCTTTTCCTCTGGTGAATATTAAGCATTTTCAGTAGAGGGCACTGGGGAGACACTGAAGAAGGGAAGAAGGTTTTGGCCTTAGGGTGTTAGTTCAGCTGTCTCCCTCAGTGACTTCTCTAGCACCTGCAGCTCCTTCAGAATCATGGGGGCTGCAGCAACAATAAGCATGGGCAGCTTCCCTCGTTTCGAGAGCCTGCAGAACACTGACTGATAACAGCCAGCAGCCGACTACTTCCCTTTTGTAACGGAACAGTGGTAAGACACTGCTCAATGCACAGCTTTGAGTGGACAAAACACCAGGGACATAGATCTCCTATGGGATTCTCACTGTCCTCCTCTACACAAACAAGGAACGACCAAGAAATCCAGACAAAAGAGGGTGGGGAGATGCGACAACAAAGTGCAGTGTAGCGCCAAGAGAATCTAGAGCAGAAAGTGGACAAAAACCCATCACTAGCACACACTGCTATCTGTTTTATTTTTCCTAAGACACCTGGGAAACGAGGAGACTGACAAGGGGACATCTGGGACTTGCTTGATACCAGTGTGCTAATGTTGGTTTCTCAGTCCTGCTGAACTCACCAGGTATTTAAGGGGTTAAGAACAGAGGCTTCTGAGGCTGTCTGGGCCCCAGGTGTATGTCCTGCTGTTTTATCACACATATACATAGGCTTCAGAGTTGGCATGCTCTTCCCATGTCAGTATGCATGTGTGGATGCATGCATGTCTGGGGTTTGTGCATTCGAGTGCAAGTGTCCATAAAGGCCACAAGAAGACATCACATCCTCTGGAGCTGTAGTTACTGGTAGTTGTAAGATGGGTTCTAGGACCCAAACTGAGGCTTTCTGGCAGAGCACTATATGGTCTTGCCTCTTTATGGTGTGGGTTTAAAAAGCATCAGGAGTGTCATCGTTGGAACATCTTTGGAGACTTGAGAAATCTGTTCACGTTTATTTATACTTTTTTATTTGTTACAAAGCCCAAACATGAATTGTAGAGAATAAACTAAAAGTTGCTTAATTATCATATTGCATTGTTGTTGGAACATATGATCTCAGAATATTGGAGTCTTCATACAAGTCAGAAGACTCTAATACAGAGAGTAACCACTTACTTTCTCAAAGGCCCAAATCAGCTTTGAAATGTCTAAAGTCCTTGTGGGCTTTTGTTTCATTCACAAATGTCCTCTAGTCTGAGCCCTGAACTTGAAGTAGTCTCCAATTTTTAGGACACAAAGTAAGAATAATACAGCTGAAATCATTCTACAGCTTCTTGCCCCAAAATGAGTAAGAAACCCATTTTCAAATAAAGAATAATCCATTTCCCCTTTCCTACTTGACAATATTTGTCTTCAAATGTCTGGGTACAACTGATTTTAAAGTTAGAAAAGTTAATGAAAGCCGTGTCGTATTTGTGGTCAGTCAGCCAGGAAAATGGACACAAGCCAAATTGCACATCCCAAACATTCCACCTCAATAGCATGTGAACAAAATGCCCACCCCCACTCCCTGCACTCCAACAAAAGGGAAACAAAACTCTGAAACACAGTTACCCACTAGAATAGAGGTGACTAACAGGAACAGAGGTACACCTATTCATATATGCCCTCACACTCACACACACACACACCCTCATAAACACACACACACACACATTCACATATGCCCTCATACCCTCATACACACACACACACACACACACACATTCATATATTCTTACACTCTTGTACACACACACACCTCACAGTCACAATAAGCAGGCTCTTAACTGAATATTCTGTGCCCAAAGGCTTCCCCTAGGAGATGCAGCTTCAGAGGCAGTCAAGAAATCCTAAGTCTAAAGGTGTTCTTAGCAAATTAAGAAAGAATCTTCCAAATTCCAAAGAAAGCAAGTAGAAGTCTTAGAAGCCAGCTTATCTGGGCGATTTAAAATTCTCTCAGACTAGTCCCCAAAAATGCAATTGGTAGCATTGGAGACTCTAGGAACTGGCTCAGTTTTGGAACACATGAGCTTAATGATTTATTTGTTGAAATATAGCATTGTATTTCCATTTCCTCACATACTTTTAAAGTCATAAAGAAAAAGGCACAATTTTGCATTCCTAACAAGTTTCAGAACACTGAAATTTTAGCACGAACTAACTGTGTTCTATGACAGTCATCATTCCAACTTCATGATCCTGAAAATAGGGACCTTGAAGGAAGCCTTCCTAGAATCTAGAAAATCTCATTTTAGAATTGTAACTCTCTCATAATGAAAACAGTCATACGGTGTGTTGCAGTTTTGTTAAATAAGCATCAAAATGTTCATGAATTTTTATTGCAGATTTATCTCCCTGAAGTTATCTGAGAACGTACTCATCATTTTCATCTCTGAGTTCAGAGGCAAAAAGACATGTAAACATCACACCATTCTATTTCTGAATTAAATTCAACATGTGACACAAGAAAGTATCTTGCTTAAGTCAAATTAAAAACAGAAGTTAGAACACCATAGCTGTGTTACCACAATGGCCTTCCTTCAGTGAAGATACTAAACTCCACCTCCTACTCTGATAGTGGCAGAGGTGTGGGTATTGGATTTCCCAACTCTCCATTCCATGAACTTTCCTCCCTACTTACTTAACAGCAGTGCTCTCTGTAATACATGCATAGAATTGGAAAGAACTGTATGAATGAGTTAGAACTGCAGTCCACACTGCCCTCCGCTTGGGATGGAGACAGGAACTTTGGCTTAGAGTAACCCACAGACAAGGGGCCAGAGACAGACAATAGCAGATGGGAACTTACCACTGGAGCAGTTGGTCCCACCCCAGCCAGGCTCACACTGACAGGTGTTTGGAGCAATGCAGCGACCATGGACACATTTATCAGCACAGTGAGCTGTCAGAGAGAAAAAAATCAATCAAACCAAGAAAGTTGGCACGAGAAAAAAAAAAAAAAAAACAACAACAACACAGCTGTTACACTCCCTGGGCTCACATATCACTTAAAAACAACATGCATGCCTCATAATTGTCTTCAATCCTCTCCTCAGCCCCCTTTAGAGTCTGCTGTATAACCAAACAATTCCCCTCTTATTTTGATATTTCCAAGTAAATCCCTCCATTTCTACTGTTTAATTCCACTTCACACTAAATTAAGGAAGCAGTGTCAGGGAGAATTGTCTAATCCACACTTTAAAACGGTTTCAGTGGGTCCCAAACACATCCTCTTTTTGCTGAGAAGAGTGAATATGGTGAAACAAACCACAAAGCAAGATATGAGGACTCCACAGTGACAGCATAGACCAAGAGGTCATTTCCTGTAGAGGATATATTCACCAGGAACAATGGCCACCTTTGTTTGAAAATGCATGGGTGTTAATATACAACAGAGCCCAAAATACATCAGGCTGGACCTCAATGCCTCACACATACATTACATGTCTTCTAAAATACCTGGATATGTAAGTTACTGTGAAAGCTTAATTGAAAGAGCTTGTAGTTCCAACATTTTACTTAAGGCTGGAGTAAAGTGCCCTGACTTAGATGTGTTTTTATTAGTCTGTGCTTATTAATAAAGTGAAACACATTAAGTGCCCAAGCTCATAAAATACCAGTATATAAGTAAGCCTTACCTCCAGTTGCACACACTAGTAATTTTTTTGTATTATGTATGTTTTCTTCATAAAAAATAGAACCATAGTAATTTTTAAAGTGTTTTTCACCCAAAATAATGAGGATCATGTCATTAAATACTCTTTTATATACTTTAGTCACCATTATTGGTATAATGTAGCTAATACATGTATATATACATATATATGTATATAATTATGAATCTGTAATAGATGGCCATTATGAATATATAAGATTCACAATGATGGTCACTCAGAAAGTCTTGGCCTTAGGCATGAAGAGACATAGGGAAACTTATTTGAGATGAAGAGAAAGCAAACTCCTGTGATCAAAACAAAATCCAATGGGAATGACTATTGTTTGTTGAGGGATCCGGGGCAACAGGACAGACAGAGAGAGACCTTGAACCAAGCTGAAGTGTCAGCCCCTCACTCTGAGAATTAGCAAGGAAAAGTTCAAACCTGTAGACAGAGGACCACAGAAGGACTTGCTACCACCAGCATAAGTTTTAACATGATAGCAACTCAGTGGCTGGGGTGCCAGGCCTGTTGAGTATGAGAGCCTGCCTACAATACAGTTTCCTGACATGAAATTCCAAGGAAGCACTTGGTAATCTTGCAATGTTTGACTCGGCATATTACACCTTTAACTGTAATTAGCAGAAACCACCCTAGCTTATGAATACACCAGCCCTACACTTATACCATCGCATTAAGTCAATGTGTGCTGACCCCGGAATTCAATCTCCTTCCATCTCTATGCACCTGTATGACTTCAGATGGTGTTCATTTGAAAGGTCACATAGCTCTCTCAGGTTATCTGTTTAAATTTAGGCATGGACATACTTGAAGCCAACAACTTGCCGTACTCAAACACACAAGATCCAGTTAAATGCAATGGGAGGTGGGGTGACAGTGCTGAGTAAGCTCTATATTGCACAGGCTGTGTCACAGAGTAGCATGTCCAAAGGAATCTGACTTCCCCAGAGCTGTGGTGCCCATCATGAGCATGCCACCTTGAGAAGGCTTTGTCACACCTGCCTCATGGACTGGTGGCATTTAGGTTTGAAGCACATGGTTGCATAGCGATTTTTCCTCCTTCAGGGTACTAAAGCTATTTAAAATCATGTTTTTAATATCTTGAGACATTTTAGAAATTAGATGCTATTTACCTTTAAGGTGAAACTGGGATTCTTTGTCACAAATAAAGAAAAAAGGGATCCTGTGATGGCAATTTTAAAATCTGGATTACTTAAAGAAATTTCTTGAGCTAACATTACACCAAAGTCTGAAACAAAATGTGGATGGGTTACTGGCATCAAAACAAATTCATCTGAAAGCTAATTCAGAGTGTGTGGGTGGGGGTGGCTGGTCTTAATTAAGACTCAGTCTAACGAAATCACCTTTGAGTATTGCCTCCTGAAATAATGAGCCAAGTGATGAAAACAGTGGTCTAGAGACCACAAAGAACACAAGACCCCATTCCATGCGTAGAAGCCTCACACAGCATTTGACTCTTATCATCCAAGTTCCATCTCTACTCTGTGTTCTTTCCCACCATCCCTGACTCTCCAAATCCAGTAATAGCTCTGCACACATGCCCACAGATCGTCAGGGGCAAAGGGTAGCAGTGGGCTGCTACAAAACACTCTGTGACCCAGGATGCCACAGCCTACAGAGACACTAAGTGTGCCAGCTTGTGAGGCAGTGATAGCAGCTGACTCTGGGTGAGCAAATAAATTAGATCCTAACCTGCCCTCAGTTTCCCCAGACAGTTTTAGATGTCACTACTCTACGTGCTGAGTGTACAGGACTAGCCCCGCATGGAAAACCAAATAGGTTAAAGATGGTAATTAGCCATGCATGCCCTGCCAAAGGGGAGATCATCCAGGTTAGCAAGTATTCAATGACTTGGGTCCCAAGCATAGGGAGAAAAGAATCATAAGGTCTCACTCATAGGAACAGGAAGTCTTTTTATTATTTATCTACATCCTTCCTTCTTATTTTTAAAGGGGCAGTTAAAACTAAGATAACATGGAGCTGGTAGAATAGCTCAGTGAGCAAAGTGTTTGTAAGTATGAGGATCTGAGTTCAACCTACAGGATCCAAGTTAGAAGAGGAAGACAACAATGATGCAACAAAGACAACAACCAATGATAATGAAATGAAGTTGGAAGAAGAGGAGAATGTGGTGGCACTCACTTGTAACCCTGGCAATGGGGAGACAGGAAAAGGCAGATCCCTGGGGCTTGCTGGCCTATAAGGCTAGCTGGATCAGTGGGCTTCAGGCCAATAAAGACCCTGCCTCAAAAGACAAGGAGGATGGCTCCTGAGGAATGACACCTAAATAGTCTCTTCACGCGCACACACACACACACACACACACACACACACACATAGAGAGAGAGAGAGAGAGAGAACCCTAGCACAAAATTTCTGCCCAACACGATTTTTTCCTCATCCCTTTAAAGAAACTAATTAAACACATGTACTATATTTTTAGTAGCCTTTCTCTGAACCTTTACCCACAATCGGTATCCAGCTGGAGGTACATCAAGCTACAAGGCACAGCCAAGGCAACGTTTCCCTCTAGAGTGGAGGGGCAAGAAATACAGATGAGACAAACGGGCGGAATCTTTGAAGTGAGAGCTGTGCACAGCCTGTCTAATGATGGACAGGTGAAGACTGACATGATGACCCTGGAATCTTCTAATTAGGCTCCTGTTTCAGCCTCAGTTCCTAAATCCATTTCAATCCCTTTACTAATGCCATGGGCCTCATTCCTTTCACTTGTAAATGCTGAGGGGCATTAGCTGTAATCAAGTGTTTTCTCTTCTGCCACATACATTTCCCATTGACTCTTAGGGATGGAGGAAGGTGAAAGAAAGAGTGAGCAGACTAAAGACGCCTCCATAACCCAAATATGTCTGTCCAGTCAATGCACCCATTGTTCTAAAGGCAATGATGCAATGGATTCAGTTAAACTAAGAAAATGTATCTCTTAAAAATAACTGCCCAGTAGCTTACCATCTTCATGTCCCTTTTCTTTCTATAAACAAGCACAGATGAACGGGAGACTGTATAATGTTTGCAATCCTAAAAACAGAATGGATCTGTCAAACTAGGAACTCAGTCTGGAGAGGAAGGAGCAATGAAGGTATGAGTAGGAGACTGTGAGGGGATACTGGATCATTTATTCATAGGAAATGTCCAAATAGGACACTCCATACAAAAAGTATATTAACGGATGACATAAATGTGAGACAATGAAGATTTTTTGAGATGCAGAAAATATTTAAAATTTGGCCCTGTGATTTTGCACAACTCTGATTATACTAAAACTAGACTGAATGTCACAATTTAACTGTAACTTCTATAGTATGTGAATTATAACTCTGAAGGCTATCATGAAAAATACTGTGGGAATTGAAGGAAGATGTTGATTAACTCCAATTGGGGTGAGATCAAGGAAGATCTCATGACAGGGAAGACATCTGAGCTAATGAAGTGGATACTTTTAGGGCAGTTACATGCAAAAGTGACCTGAAGTAGCTGTCTCGCACTCTATCCTCCTATTACCCCTTCCCCAGCCACAAAACTTATTTTTAGGGTTCGGGAGCACTTACTCCACAGTTACCAAGAGACTTTATGCATAGTGGCCCTGATAGCCATCATGGAGAGAACAAGAGCACACTAGGCAAGTAGAACTCTGGATGCAGTAAATATAATGGGAAAACATCCATATGCAAAATTCCTTTCTTTCCATTCTTAAAGGGGATTTATGACTCTTAAGGGCAGATACAGTTATTACTAACAGTGTGTTTGGCAGACATTGAAAATCAATCCTCCTCCTTGTCTTATTATCAGAGTCCCAGTCATGCCAGGGACACTAGAGTAACCAGCAATTAACGACATTTCTTGGCTTTCTTTCTAGAATGATGTGTCCATGTGGACAATAACACAAACAGGCCAGTGATCAGTCTATCTTCCCTGATACCTTGAGAGACAAACAGCAGGATTTCCAGTATGCCACTGACAACCCTATGAAAAGAAGCAAGTAGACCATGGAACTCTTTACTCTGAATTCTCCCCGCGGGTGAAAGAATGCCATCAGCCACATGCAAGACACTTATAAACTTGCTTGGATTTCTGTTCTGTATCTGTTTTCTTCTCAACATGATTCCAAACTAGTGCATTGGCCCTTTGAGAGATCTGCCAGGTGAGTGTTATAAAGTGTCTACATTAGCAGAATGAAGGCCCATTTCTGTTACATATGAAAGAGCTCAGAGTTTCTACTAGACTTCAAAGCAAATGGATCATACAGGACTAAGCAGGATGATCAAATGATGTGAGGAAAATTAAAAACAATGCCACGGGATATATGCACTGCCCTCTCTCCAAAGCATAACTTCAACTCACAGTGTAAGAAGAGTTAAATAATATGGATGCGGTAAGCCTTAAAACAAACAAAACAGCAAAACTGCTGTAATTAATGAACCAAACCTGAGGATAGACTAGTGGAGAGTGTCCAACAAAAAAGAAGCTGTGGAACAGAGAAAGCAAACCTAATATACCAGTAATTACATTAATGAAGTGGCCTAAACATCTGACTTCACAGGCTGAAGCTTTCAAAACAGCAAGAAACTATTTGTTTGAAAAGTTACATATGAGATATAATAACAAGGCACATTAAATATATAGCAGGTTTAAAAGACACACTAACTTCCTTAGAGCTGTGATAAAACACCATGACCACTGGCAAGTTGGGAAGAATGGTTGTATTTCAGCTTACAGCTCTCAGGCCACACTCCATCACTGAGTGAAGCAAGACAGGAACCAGGAAGCAGGAATGGAGGGAGAAGACATGGAGGAGTGCTGCGTATTAGCTTGCTCTCCACAACTTTCCCAGTCTACAAGTCAGGATCACTTGTCATTGGTGGCACCATTCACTGTGGGATGAGCTCTGACACATCAGTCATTAACGAAGAAGATGCCCTACAATTTGCCTATAAGCAATCTAATGAAGACGTTTTCTTGATTTAGTTTCTTCTCCCCAGATTTCTCTAGCTCATGTCAAGTTGACCAAAAACCAGTCAAGATGTTAACACCAATCAAAAACTTGCAGTAATTATACTATGATGATCATTTCAGAGGAAAGATTGTTTTTAGAGGTGACAAAGATCATATGATAATGACAATGTGTGCATCAAAATAAGACAGGACTGTCTGAAAATGCTTGTGGACATTTGCATGTTTCCAGTTTTGTGCTATCAGAAAGAAAGCAGATTTAAACACCTGTATCCAAATGTCAAACCACCTTCCATTCCATTCCAGATACTGCCTAAAAGAAGTGGATACCATACAAACACTCATACATCAATTTTTCCAGGCAGCCTTTTTTTTCTTTATAATGGTAAGATGGAACATATAGTGTCCATAATTATGTGGACTATAAATTTGAAAACTATCACTCAGAAATAAATAGAAGTGAACTAATAATGTACCCATCACAAATGAATCTCAAATTCATTATACTTCATGAAAGAAATGAGTGAGACACCAGAGAGAACACAGTTCTCTAGAAAATGCACTGAAACCTAGAGACACAGAATCAGAGTGATGCTTGCCTGAGGAAGAGTGGAAAGGGAAGAGTGAATAGAGGAAGTTATAAGTAGGCTCATTGGAAAGGGAAGAGTGAATGGAGGAGGTTATGAGTAGACTCATTGGACAGGGAAGAGTGAATGGAAGAGGTTATGAGTAGGCTCATTGGACAAGAGTGAATGGAGGAAGTTATGAGTAGGCTCACTATCATGAATGGGGTGAGGGTTTCACAGTTTTGTACATATGCTAATATGTGCAGTTCATTTTATGTACACTGAGCTGTTTAAAAATAAAAATACAATATGAAGGTAACCTCTTAAAGATCAAATAACTTCATATACCAAGGGGGTGGAGAAGAATAAAACATTCGAACTGCCATTAAAATACTGCTCATTCTTTACAAGATTCTTTAAGTTTCCTTTTTCTGTGATGCCAAGGATTGAACTTGGGACTTTACATATGCTAGGCAAGCACTCTGACACTGACTCATCCTGGCAAGCATTCTGACAGTGAGCTACCTTCCCAGGCTTGCAACTTCAGTAACAGTCTCTGGGTTCTATAAATGCTTTTGAAGGCATTGGCTTTGACTCCTTTGAAGAAAGGTACTCGTGGAAGTGTCAATACATTTAAAAATTCACAATGGGATGCTCTCCTGAGCTTCTCTTTAGTGAAGCAAATAACTTAAATTGGAAAAACAGAAGCAAAAATCTGCATGGAAATAGGCAGTTGCAGTGGAGCCCATACAAGGACTAGAAATGCCATCCGGGAAGCACATAATCCTATTCATTGCTTGAAAGTGAAGTTTTTGTCTAATTCTGAACTTACACAGGCATTATGGATTTTGGCCACAACTCTCACATTGGTCTCTTTAGGTTCAATCAGATTTAAGGAACTCCAGTAATATGATCCTAATGAGCCACCATTTCAGAATGACAAAGGCACCAGAATAAACTCTAGTTTCCTATATTAAAATGCCTAACAACTCAGTCTCTGGTATGCCTGATGACACAACCCCATGCTGACTCACTCTGAATAGAATTTGAAATTTCTTCATTGACAGTTTGGAGAAGGGGCCAGAAGGAAGCTGCTGTTCACCTGAGATGGATTAGTTCCTGCTGGCCTGGTCTCATCTATGTCTATAAGAAAAGTGTGATGATGCCACGGGAAGGACACACCAGCCTCTCTTGTTCTTAGAAAGGCCTCTCTCCCGGCCTGACCCCTCACTATGGGGCCACGGGGTCATTTCAGAACTGTTTTCCACCACATGGCATTTGCCCTAGTTTACCTGACTGAGACATGCCTCCAGCCTCTGTATTGGGATCACATATTTATAATTAAAGCCAGTCCTGAGGAAAGCTAAGAGGGCAGTGAGGCCATGGTTACACTTCTTCTGCTCTATGCCTTTGCCTTCTTCCCACCTTGGTGGTGATCTATATATACTTCCTTTCGGGCTCTGAGACCCATGCAGTCTTTTGACTCTCCTTTTACATCTACACCTGCTTAAGGACAAATCAATTCCTCATGCCCAGGAGTCAAGGACTAATAGTGACACCTAGTTTCCTTGTCTGGACCCTTTGTTTCACAATATGGACACCTAAAGGAAAATGTACAGATTAAGCAATTTGATTAAAAAAGGGAGGAAACAAGCAAGCTGTAGGGCCTTGGTTACTAGAATGTTCCAAAAAAGAAAAAGAAAGTAAGTTCATAGAACACCAACTAAAATGCCCTGGAGACTGAATAGGTGGGGATCAGATATATTAGAAGAATCCTACAAGTCAGTAGTATTCAGGGAACTTGGGAGCTACAGTAGTCTTCAGTATCCTTCCTCACTTAGGAACATCAAGCCAGTGTTACTAATCCCCTGGCTTTTCCAAGTTGGTACTAAAATGTGTTACAATCAAAGACAAAGTATGGACTTAACCAGACTTGATTGTATAACACAAACTAAGTATGGTGGTATATCCCTGCAGTTCCAGCAATCCAAGAGGCTGAAGCAGGAGGTTCACCAGGAGTGTGATTTCAAGGCCAGACTAGGAAACATCAGGACCCTATCTTAAAAAATAAAACAGGGGCTGGCCAGTAGGGAAATAAAGGCTCTTGCTATATAAACCCAGGGACCTAAGTTTGATCCCAGAACCCATATGGGAAGGAAAGAATCAATTCCCAAAAGTTGTCCTCTGACCTCCACATAGGAGCCACATCACATGCACACTATGGCAACCTCAACACATACACACACACACACACACACACACACACACACACACACACACCAAATATAAAAGTAAATAAATATGAAAAAGTTTAAAATTTGAATATATGTCAGACCATCTGGACTTCTTACTCAGACAACTTTACAGAACATCAAGAAAGGTCCAAAAAGAACAAATAAAGGGGACTTTATGTCCTTTGAAGGTCACATTTTAAACTTAACTGCTATTTCCCCCTTAATTTTGAATTTAACCCTGACATATCTGTCAATTATATGTCTTATTCAGATTTTTACATTTTATATGCATATGTGCTGACATCTTCTTGGTAAATAATGGTTAACCACCATGACATACCTCCAGTGAAAACGGTTAAAAAATTGAAAGAAAGATGTATACAACACTGTTCCCACCAACAAGGCCAGTATAATAGACCCCCTTCTCCATGCTGTAGAAAGAATATGTCTGCTACACTGGTGTATTCAGCTAAAACCTTCACTTTCTTGAATTATTTGATGGGAGAGGAAGGTCCACGGCAAATAAGTTTGAGAAATGCCTTTTACTCCAAGCAATCCCAGAGCATCTAATAAACTAATGTAGTCACTAAGAAAGCATCTACTAACCTACCAGGAAAAGTGTACACACTGGTAAAATCATGGCATGGCTATTGTAAGAGTAACACACTGCCCTCTGATTGGATTTTCAGCCCATTCCACAAGAGGGAATTCATTCCTGGTAGTGTAAAGCTAGTTAAAAACCCATGACCAAGGAGGACTAGTGATCTAGGAGAGATTTTATTATGGCTGTTTGGCTAAGCTGACATGGTCCCCAACTGAGCCTGTCAATAGTCAATCATGGATGGTGGAAGGGTTCATGGAAATCTACCACTGACTACTGAGCTACTGGCTCCTGATGAGTTCTAGGGGAGAAACAGCTGTTGTCCTTAGTTATGTACCTGCTGATGAACTCACAAGGCTCCAATGGATAGTACTAAATCACAGATGGTTCTTGTCAAAAAGAACAGGTCACAAAACAAAAGACATGAGTGTAGGAATGAGGTTAGAGGGAGGGGGAGGAGCTGAAAGACTCCAGAATAATCTATATACATGTATGAAATTGTCAAAGAACAAATTTAATAAAAGTGACACCAAATGGTGGAGAGAAGGGGTTTTGAACCAATGGCATTTCCCAAAATACCTTCATAATGTAGCAATGACCTCTACAGGAGGAACATCTCATCATTCATCATGAGGGCCATGCAACTGTGAACGGTACCCAAGACCCGATTTGGGCAAGCCAGTCTCCTCCTAGGATAATTCCATCTCTGGGGCCTTCCCTCTTTTAAGCCCACAATTTCACACAAGTATGCTAGACTAACTCAGCAGCTGTTTTGAAGGATATGCATCCACTGGACCTCTGTCCTCATTCAACTGTCCTAGGGCCCACCAGGTTAGGAAGACCCATCGCAGGATAAGGAGTCCTCTGGGCCCAGGTAGCGAAGTTTCTTCTACTGAGTAAAAATTCTCTGGGATTTCTGGGTTGTCTTAAACCTTTTGTAGACTCATTTATCTTGAAAACAAAGTCTAGAACTTCAGATATTCTTAATGCTATAGCTGAAGAAAACAAAAGTGTCTGTGTAATGTGTGGCTTAGCAGTGTGTGGTTTAGATGGTTGCCTTAGATTTACCACTGGATTATTTGTAGAAAACAATGGAAGTCACTATGTCAGACTGGGGGGAGGAGGGAGAAATTCAAGCCTATCACCTGGCCATGTCAATGTTGTTCACTTAGATCACAATGTGGTTTTTATTCCTATTATTTTAAATTACATTACTTTTTCCTAAAAAAAAAAAAAAAAAAAAGTCTTGAACAATAGTCCAGTTAAAATTGCTTCTCAGTTCCAGGAAAGTAGCAATTACCTGTCCCTGCAAGGACACTGCATTAATTATTAAACCTGTGAACATTCTAACTATCCCAAAAAAGATTTCAATTTCAGAACCTCACTTCCTGGAGGTGAGGAGGCAAGTTTCCATTGTTTCTGCTAGCCTAGTCTCTCTGGGATTCTAAAACTGGGCCTGCATTGGCAGAAAGAACAGCAGGCAAGATTTCCATCAGAATTGCATTGAGTGAGTCTTTCTTAAATTCATGGTGGAATTCTTCAACATTAAATTCATAGTTTCTATTTATAACATTCTAAAAATCAGGGAAGTGCCAACAACAACAGGAAGACAACAAAGACCTACTGCATTATTTACTAAATCTTCACTCCTAGCAGGGCCCAACATCCCCAACTAGAAAACCCACGAGTAGTTTCCACAGGGCGTGTGGGAAAACTGGAATTTCTGCTGGTGCAGCGTATGGACAAAAGGCTTCTCCCTGCATTTTCTGGTAGGTGCCTCTGAAACAAGTAGGACTCCATAGCAACGGAGAACAGGGTCCCTATGGAAACATGAAAAAATCCAGTGCCTGCTTAGGAGGGGCATGATTGGTTAGTTACACTGAGAGACATACCATCTCATTGTTGTCTCTGGTCAGCCTAATGGGACTGTCTCACTTTTAGTCCACTCAAAAGGTTGTGCTCAAGAGTCTAAAAGACAACAGATTTTTTTGGGAAATGCTTGACAAGATCGTAACTGCAAATTAAACAAAACTGTGGGACTGAAGCTCTGGCTGCCTTGATCTTCAAAGACAGGCCTTCCCACTTTCCCTTAGCTCTTGCCTACCAATCAGGGAAGCTCTTCTCTTGCCTACACAGCACTCTGCCAAACGCTGAGTCTTTACAGTCCTAAAGGAGAGATCTCACCATCAACTCACTGTGTAAAAAAAAAACAAATCTGGTTAAAAAAACAAAAAAGAAAGAAGTCCCAGAAAACTTGGTTAAAAGGTGATAGGATAAAAGGGGTGGTAGGTGAAACAGCATCTCATCCAGCTCATTCCCCAAGCCCTACCCAGTTTGTCAATGTACTCAAGCTTGCTGTCTCTCTCCCAGTGCAGTCCTCTTTAGGCTGACAGTGAGACAGAATGTGGATGTCTTCATCCACTTGACAAAATTGTAGATAGTTTTCTCCTGAGTTAGGCTGGCAAAAAGTCTGACTTTCTCAGAAGCAGCCAGTTTGTCCTGGAGACAAGAGCTGGTGTAGCGGATGACATGACCGTCAGCTAAGTGGCAGACATGGGTCTAACAGAGGCTTGTAATGGGTGACTTAGAGACCATGATGATTAATTGGGACAACCGATATCTCCATGACAATCTCTCCAAGAGATCAAAAAACCACTTAGGATGCTGAATAGTTTCAGGGACAGAAAATATGGGGCACATAAGCCACCACTGACACCCTGGATCACCCATTGACTACCCATACTTCCTCTCATCCCAGGCTTAGCCTCTGACTCTTTTTAAATAGCATTTTCTGGACAGCTTCCAAAAGATGCACCTATTCTCCCAAGGAGAAGCATTTTTGTTAATTCCAATCTAGCATAACTTAATCTCCAAAGACAAAGGAAGAGGCTGGGGGCATATGAGACAGAATTGTGTGTCGCATGACAAATAGCCTCATGTGGCTCTCCAAAGTACACTACATCTGTCATTGAAAGGAAATGAAACCTGAGTAAGCTGCAGATGTTTGCAGCCCCTCCCAGTATTTCAGATTAAAGCCCATTGCCTATTTTATTTTACTTCACATAAAATATAGTTTTATTTTCCCGCTCAAAGTATGAACTATCTTTTACCTTCATATTCTGTAAACATAAAATGTTTTACTTAGGTGCTGTAAAAGAAAAGCTGATTCATCATTTTAAAAAAAAGCATACATGTAGAAAGTACTGAACAATTTAAAATGTGTATTTTGATTATTTTTGGTTTCTTTTTTAAAAGCAGGACATTTAAACTAGAGCAGACTTCTCATCTTCAGAATAGTTTTCTCATACAAACACCAACAACAGTTCCAGCTCCCTGTTTGCCTTCAGCCGGTTCAGTTTTACATAAAGTTGGCCAAGTTAAAATCAGCTGTGAATGTTTATTCGCTGCTCTGGTAATCAATTGTCACAGTCCTCTCAGCTAAGAACAGGAAATCATATAGAGATCAGTGTGTGGGAGTTGGGGCTTTTTATTTACGGTTCCCAGGTTCTCTTAACAAGTGCCAAAGACAAGAGGGCACATCCATGGGAACTGGTCCTCCAGAGCTGGCCTGCAAGCAAAGGGGGGAGAAGCCAGACCTCAGGCCTTTCCCTTCTGAATTCTCTGCAAGCTTAACAGCCCCCTAGTAATGCTTAACTCAAGTTAACATTGGACTTCCATCTACCGAGTATAGGATAGCTGCCTTTAAGTTCCCTGGAGAGGAAAGGATCCAGGAAGGATCCCTTCCTTTGCAGCGGTACCCAGCAGGGGAATGCAAGGCATTTGGAACACAGAGAATGGGAAGTGAACTGGAAAGAGTCCTGTGTGTTTCCTTGTGAGCCTGCTGCAGGCTGTTGGCCTTACAATGATCTGCTTTCTGCCATTAGCCGAAATGAAGCCAAGTTAACATCTGAAGGATGTATGCTTGAGTTTACCACTTCCCTCCCTCTGTGGGGTGGCTGCCAATGTGAGTTTCTCCGAGTCTCTTGTAACCAAATTCATACACAATCCCCAGCTTACTAAATGCCAGATCCCAAAGAAGTGTTTGGGAATCAATTGTGTGTAGCAACAAGCATATTTTCATAGAATTATCATGTAGATAATGGTTAGGTCTTTAGGTTTCTTTACTCCAAAATGTTCCTGAAATAGCTACAGTACTCAGGGGATCACAACTCCGGATTCCTTCACATGTGTTTCTGCTGAACCAAGAACTCCCCTCCCCTCACTGCCCTGGGATTGTAGATCATCCCTCCCCCCAGGAAAGAGAACATAGGGAGGAGACAGGAGACAGCCCTGAGTACTCCATTGCTAGAGGAGCAGCAAACAGTGCTGTTGGGAGGTCTTATGGAAGGTTGGGGTGCACAGACAATGTAAGTCCTTTACTGATGAGATTAAAGGACTTTGGAAGGCCCCAGGACTTCTGCTGGCTTCAGCTCTGGGCTTGTACTTGTCAATTCTTAGTCTCAAGCTATCACTTTCACCAGTCCCCAAATCATCCTAGTCAGTTCCTTCTGTACCATCCCCTGCTGTGCTGATTTCTCTTTCTGTGGTTCTCTGAAAGACAAAGTCTCTCTTTATATCCCACTCTGCTCTTATCCTTTAAGTCAGAAAACAAATAAATAATAAAAATAATTTTAAGAGATTAGAATCACTGGTAATTTGGAAATGCAAAATAAAGCAAGGTCCTAATTTTTTTTTTTTTACCCAACAAAATTAATTTAAAAAAAAAACCAGTAAGTGTTATGGGAAAGTGGGCACCCTCATACATTGCTAGGGTGAGGAGGCATGTAAACTGGAAAACTCACGCAGGTGGCAATTTAGCAGTATATATGAAAACACATTAGTATTTAATGTGTGGGTAAGATCATTCTTGTCTTTGTCTTTCAAAACCCATTTTCCTCTCCCCACTTGCAGCTTGATGAACCCATATCACAAAGGTCTAACCACGAGTATGTGAGAAGAAATGGGGCATGATCGCTTCCAGCATGACCTTAGAAGGTAGCTGCATTGCCATGTGATTTCCTTCTCCTGCCTCTTCCAATGGCTTTTTCAGAACCAGGTTGATATGTAAACCTGGTAATGAAAATAAAGACCACTCCCCCTAGAGACAGTAGATGGGAAAGGTAGAAATTATTTTGTCCCCTATTGGTTTGGCCACCTTTGGGTACCTCAAATCCCAAACCATGCAACATGCATACCTTTTGTTGAGCTTTGGATTATGATAATTATGTATTCCTCCCAAAGAGGTTTCATGGTGGAAGTTTGATCCTAAAGATGTCAGTTCTGGATGATGATGTAGATTTTGAAGCTATAGGACTTAATAGGAGGATCTTGTGATGCTCAGATGTGTGTGTGTGTGTGTGTGTGTGTGTGTGTGTGTGTGTGTGTGTGTGCGCACGCACGCGTGCATGCATGCGTATATATATGTATGTGTGTGCGTGTGTGTATATATATATATTTCCCAATTGTTATAAATGCTCAGTATCTCTGACATCTGGTTCACATCATGTAACACAGCCAAGAGATTACTTACCAAGACAGAAACAATGTCATTCTCTTGAGCCTGCAGAACCTTGAGTTAACTATGTCTCTTTCTTTATAAAACAGCCTGACTGAGGTATTTCATAATAACACAAAATACACTCTATGCTCTTTGTCCTAGAAATTATATTCAATATAATTTGTGTTATGAATCACTCAAGTCTGCAGAAAGATTTATGAAATGATGCTTATTTATTTTAGCAGCTAACACTGGTAGATATCAATATAACATTACCCAGACATAAAATGATTAACTTATTAGTCATATAAATTAGTTACTAGGTTTGATTTCCTTATAGGAAATATATCCATGATATAATTCAAATGAATAAAACTATTCACAAAGAAAGGTTGTTTACATGGTATAAATCTATAAATTTGTTTTGGATTTAAAAGATCAGGCAAAATATCTATAGTGTTCTACACTAAAAATAGCAACATGTGAGTGGCTGTTTCTTTTCTCTCTAGTATTTCATAAAGACAAAAATAATTTGAGAAAAAATTAGAGACACAACAAATTATTGTCTGTGAAATAGTTTGGGTCTTTTATTTCTAGTAAACGAAATGGTCCAGTTGAGAAGGCCTAATGGTCTGTCTGCCCTTTCTCCAGTCTGTACCACACTGCTGCCTTTACCATAGACGAAGTCCTGAAGGACATCAACAGTGGTTTGCTGTTTCTTCTGTCTCTAAGAGAACAGCTCAAAAGCTGAGCTTTCAAAATGGAACTCATATCATTTTAACATTCACAAGGCATGTGTTGTCACAGAAGACAAAAAATAAATGAGAATAATCCATGACTGAGTCATTTATCATGGTTATTAGACAAAAACCAATTTCTGTCTCATAAGAAGGAATTACAAAATTCGAAGAACTGAGATAACTGATGTATACCATTTGAAACATTCTAAGGCGTCTGAGATAGACAACAGTGAAGACAATGGACTTGGCATGCTCCATCAAGGTAGCAACATGGACCATACTCTCTGGAGTTTAAAAACTTGAGCCAACAATGATGAGTAAAGATAATGTGTGCTGCAACATGGATGAACCTTGGGGTTCATAACTATAATGTCTGCACAATCATTAATACCAGTGCATGAAACCAGCCTATTAACCAACCTACAGGAAAGAACCACAGAATATAACAGTAATCCCAGCATAGATATTGGTGTGTGTTAATAAAAATATATTGGCAAATGTTTGAGTGAGCATATATTTTGGTACAAAAACCTGACACTTTAACCAATAGCATTTTTTAAGAGATCAATTACATGACTTAAAAAATATGTATTTATACACATATGCAAACACACACACACAAAAAAAACCTATTTTCATCCCCTGGGCATTTCTTCACTAAGATGAAGATTTTTCCATATCAAAACTAACTAAAGATATCAGATCTGGCTAACCCAGTCCAAGAATGGACTTAGGGCTCATCATGATTCATGAACAGAGTACAATCTCATTGTCAAAAATATCTTAATGTCCTAGTGACACTTGGTTTGTGAAACTTTTTCCCATCTCTCCTTTTCTCCCAAGCAGAC
This sequence comes from Phodopus roborovskii, assembly GCF_943737965.1. Classification (NCBI taxonomy): domain Eukaryota; kingdom Metazoa; phylum Chordata; class Mammalia; order Rodentia; family Cricetidae; genus Phodopus; species Phodopus roborovskii. The sequence goes on along the minus strand of NW_026126549.1, from coordinate 17,153,508 downwards.
TCTCAGCAAAGGCTTCTACTTACTCTCTCCCACCCTCTTCCTGCCCAGTAACATTCATCAGTCTCCCAGCAGAAGCCTAGCTATTCAAAGTGTGCTCTGTGAACCCTCAGCATCTGCACAGCCTTGAACCTTCAATAGAAACGCATAGGTCTGTGTCCAGCCCAGCCCAGCCCAGCCCAGCCCACTGAGCTGGGGATCTGCATTTCACCCCCTCCCCAGAGGCTCTGCCCTCATTCCTATCTCCCCATGGTGCTCCAAACACTAGAAGAACGCAGTGTTGTTCCCCAAGGATCTCTCCTCCTTAGAGCAGAATAAGAAGTATACTTCAGCATTCTCTGCATCCTCCATTGTCAGTAAACACATCTTGGGGGACCTTTGGTGAGAATCTCCACAAAGCCTGAGCTCCAGACCTCCCCTGCTTTGAGTATGAAATTTAATAGTTTCTGGGTCTTTCTGAACTCTGTTCTTATCCTCAGAACCCCCAAAGTATTAAACAGAAGGAGCAGCAGCCAAGGCTCCCTCACTAGCTGAAAAGTCCAGCACCTCCCCACCCCTGGGCACACCTCACCTCTGTATCCACCCAGCTCATGCAGACAGATTGGCACATTTGCTATCTGTCTAAACAATATCTATAGGAGTTCTTTGTTTTCAGAAACCTTTTCAAAGGCTAAGTTCAAAAGAGAAAATGTTTGCCCATTTTAGTCACCTTAAAAAGAGATGAGCATAAAAACAGAATCGAATTTGTGAATTGAATGCAGAGACTTTGTTTTCAAAAGCAAAACGGCCCCATCAGCTCCTTTGCTATCTCCAAGGCTGTATAATCACAATGTGCTGAGCCACTCTTGGGTGACTGTCCTCCATCCATCAGCTGTTCTGCCACTTTCTTCTGCTTGGATGAAGTATCTCATTCCACATTCAAAATATATGCAGCATCATCCCTTACCACCCACCACCACCTGATCAGTTTCCTCATCTACAAAATGCACGTGATCATATCTGCCTCACCATGAGTTTGGGGTGAATTTGTGTGATGATGTATGTGCCTGGCATTGAATAAACACTTGGTGAAGATAACTACTAATCTGTTGTTGTTTTGAAGACATTAAAAACTACTTAGGACAAACTCCTCAGGGGAAAGGAGCGCAGCTCTCTCGGGTAAGCAATGTAATCACAGAGTCCAGCCCTTAGGTTCTATACTACAGACAAACAATCAGTGTATGTTAACTTTTATTGTAATGAGCCCCCTCTACTGAACCTGGTTTTTTTTCCTATGAAGAAGAAATCATTAGAGGAAAAACAAACAAGAAACAATGAATTTCTTTACATGAAAAAGTAGAATACAAAATGTCCTTTAAGGACTGCGGATGTAGCTCACTTAACAGAGTGATGATTTACGAACCATGAAGCCTTGGTTTTGTTGTTTTGTGTTTTGTTTTTGCTTTTGTTTTGACAGGGTTTCTCGGTATTGTTTTGGAGCCTGTCCTGAAACTCTCGCTCTGTAGACTAGGCTGGCCTTGAGATTCACCTGCCTCTGCCTCCCGAGTGCTGGATTAAAGGCGTGTGCCACCAATGCCTGGCCGTAGAAGCCCTGGTTTTGATATCTAACACTTTATAAACCACATAAACTGGTAGCACAAGGCCTGTAACCCCAGCATCAGGAGGATCAGAAGTTCAAGGTCATCCTAGGATCAGTAGATTTTTCAGCTACCTGAAAGAAATCTGCAAATGCAGAAGAAAACATCCTTTTCTGACTTCCAGGAAAGCTGGCACTCAATGATGGACTTGAACTAAGGACCCATCCCTATTTTGCTAGCTAAGGAAGATGCCAGTGAAAATGCACTTGTGCTTTGTGTCCTGGACCCATCCATTCATCTTTCTGTGACCATAAAAAGAAAGAAAGAAAGAAAGAAAGAAAGGAAGGAAGGAAGGAAGGAAGGAAGGAAGGAAGGAAGGAAGGAAGAAAGAAAGGAAGGAAGGAAGAAAGAAAGAAAGGAAAAGAAAAAAATCACACCAGCCCTTCAGAAGCTAGCCACAGCAGGAAAGCCATGTTCCTGCCCTCTTCTGTGACCTCAGCCCAGTAACTCCTAACCAATTTCCAGCTGAAATGACAGTTTGACAAGGCCACATCCGGCCTTGCATCATCTTCTGTACAGCTGTTTTCTCCTCAAGCAATACTCATCTGGAGAATTTTGATAGGACCTGGGGACAAAATTAATGCTTTCTGCAGGACATATGCCAAAAGCCCAACAGCCAGGAGCAAAGAGGAACATTCCACCCACCCCGTTTCCAAGGTTCCCAGCTCAGCGGTCACTCCCAGGGGCAGCCCTGGACATGTAAGAACAGCACAAAGGATGGACACCTTACTTACGGACACACATGTCCCGGCTTTCATAAAATCCAGGGCAACACTGCGATTTGCGTCTATACATGGTTTTCTCCCCGTGGCGGTAGGCTGTCCGGTAACTGATTCTATATGAAGGAAAAAGATTGTGCCGTTAGCTCTGGGTGACAAGCTAACGAGGAATTACTTCTACTTTAATAAAAATAGCTACCAGCCATAATAAAGGTACAAAAATCAGTGTGTCAAAACAAGAAAGAACACAAAATGTAGGTTTGATCAAATTATTACAGTGCTAAGTAGGATTCTCCACTCCAGCCAACCTGAACTTTATTTCAAAGCATCAGAAATGTTGTGATTTTCCTACTTTAACTACCTGGAAATAATGTGCAAAGTATCAATTAATTTAATATATGATAGATATCTAGTTCACTTATATTTCAAAGGAAGAATTCACAGACTTTCTTTTAAAATTCAATATAGTGTCATGCTACTATGAAAGAGAAGACTAATTTTACCATCTGATTGAACTGAAGAACCATTCATTCATGGATTCAAAAAGTACACGCGTTTCATAATCATTTAGCATATTGCAGGCACTATTTTAGGAGCCAAGGAATGAATTGCAGCAAGTAAAATAGTGTAAAGACTTTATATTTCTCTTACTAGAACTTACATTTCTTGTAGAATTGGAGCTGATAAAATGTGTTTATTAAAGAAACATATTAAACAACTAAATTATAAAATGACACGTACCATACTCAATCCATAATTTATGACACTATAAATACTTAACTAAAAGAATTAAAGTATCAGAGTCCCCTTTATTACAAGTACTAATGCCTTGGGCTCTGTGTTCTCATGGATTGCAGATAGCCTATCTTATTTAAAGATTAAATTTCAACATAAACTGAGTTAAATATCCAACTAGAAACAGACACTGAAGCATGCATTTCTTGGTATCTGGTGATGGCTAAGAGAAAAATGTCTCCAATTTGTGCTGGCAAACTTCTCCAGAGCATTGGCCTGTCCTGGAGCAGAGTTGACACACCTGGTGTCAAGGCATTTAAGACAACTGATTTCCCCTCTCTCAGCAGCTATTTGCAAACAGCTTGTTTGGGGTGAGATGTTGTGGCCATTCCCTCCCCTTTACTGGGAATTCATCTGGCTTGAGCCCGTGAGGTCTTCTGCATGGCCATGGGACTCCATGTTTTCTTAGTGGATCTCTTTTTCTTCCGTCTGTTTTTTGTTTGTTTGTTTGTTTTGTTTATTTGTTTTAAGAGAGAGAAGTAACATGAAGTTGGAAGGTGAGATTTGAAGGGAAACGGGGGATGGAAAAATATGATAAAAATGCTATATAAAATTCTCAAAATATAAATAAAATGAGAAAAAAAGAGAGTGTCGTCCACTGTCATCCTCTATACAGGAGCTGGATGCGTTTTTTCTAATCACAGGAAAGACGGTAGATGTATCACCTACAGTTAGACTGTAAGTTCACAAAAGTCATGGACTATATCAGCCTTTCACTGTCCCCTGGGCTTGGAATCAAAGCCCTCAACAACTGTTCTCTGGATGCATGGACACACTTTCTCAAGTAAGTGGTATCTCTGATTGCATCAGATTCCATTCCCACACAGTCAGGCTCATACACAAATCCAAGCTTCTGTTACCTGTGCCGTGTGCATTTAAACCAGTTCAGGATGTCAGTACAACTCGTGTAGTAAATCTGATCGAAGGGATGTGGGTATGACTCCTGTATGGTCACTGAGTAGCTGAAAAGAAAAGGAAAAAATAAAACAGGAATTAGTATTCCTCTACTTTTACATTAGTGATATGATCCCCGCATTTTAAAAAAGCCAAAACCGAAGCAAAACAAACAAAAAAGAGGCTAAACTATCATCGCTTATAACCCCACACAGATTCTTCCTTTTTCAGTGCTAAAGACTGAATTCATGCCTTGAACTTGCTTGGCCAGCTCTTACTGGCTTTTAACAGAATATTGTGTTTATAGAGGTTTTTGATTGAACCAATACAACCCAAAGACAAATATTAGCAATAAAGAAAAAGGCAAGTGTCCATCCACATTAAACATTGCAATGGAAATCCTTTTCCTGTCCACATTACGATAATGTTCCCAAACTTCAAAACATATCCTTGTGTGTTTCTGTACTTAATTCACCGCTCCCATCCCAGGATCCATGCACAACAGAGACCTTTCATAAAAAGTGCTCACCGTAAGTCAGCAGACAAACAACAAGGTTAATAAGCAGAGATACAATCCCGGTATTCAGAACCAACCCCATTTCACTGATTATTTTGAAAAAAATCAGGACAATTGGGGCACTTGCCTTTCATATGCTGGCCTAGCTTCCCAGGCAGCAGAAGGCTGTAGAGGACACAGAAATGAAGGCTACCATGAGTCCTTTACATTCAGTTCTAAATATATAAATAAGCAGCGATAATCAGCCTGAGACAGTCATGCCAGCAGCTTGCTACCTTCTAAATGCTCTGTTCCCCTTTACACTCCACTAATGGCTTCTTGGGAGATTAGAAACTTGTGGTCTGGGAAAGAATATAAAGAACACTGGACACTCGGTTCTATACTTGTTTTTGTTTTTAAACTTTTTGCATGCCCCAGAGAATAATGTCTGCCTACAAGAAAAGCAGGAGAATTTTCTTTTTCAGAAGGGTTGCTCCATTTGCTTTAAACCTCCATTAAAATCTAAACAAAAACAAAATGGGGCAGCATCACTGACTTACATACAGGGTAATCAATAATTCATTGACAAGAATTATCAATATGAGAATGGACAAGAGGAAGAGGTTCTAACTTCTCACTTGAAGTTCTAACATGAATTCAATGTAGACAAAAGAGAGCTGGTTGGGAAGGCTGCAGAATGACCACCTCACAAACAGTAAATCTGAAACTGGTCTTGGTGATGGTTTTACACCTGCATGTCAATGGGAGATATATCAATGGGAGATAACATGGGGTAATTATAATGTTTTGGCATACTGAAATGTAGTATTTAGGGATATTCAAGGATCCTCAAGAAACATTAGGCAGAAACTGCAGGCCCTCTGAGAAGATCACTGAGTTAGAAAAAAGCAGGGTTGTAATCTGAGAAAGCAAAGCAAATGCCCTGGGCCTCAATTACCACATTTTAAACAGATAATTGGAGCTGACATGGTGATGACTTCTCAGAATCTCTAACATATATGTAGGTGACCATTTCTTTTCTGCACCATCAGAGAGGCCCTGTTACTTCCCAAAGGCACAGGCTTGGGTGCAAACAAGCCCCTGTTGTTAGCATAAGGTGATTCATTTTGTGCAAAGCGAGAGACCTCTGCTAAAATATCAATGCTCTCAAAATGACATTTCACGCTGAGCTCCTAGTATTTTCTTCAGCCCCCAGCAGCATCTTGAGGCCCACACGGGTGCAAATGCTGAGTTCCTTGCCAGGCTGTCTGCTTCCTAGCAAGTTACTTAGAAATAACTGAATCTTGACTCCATGTTATTGTGACTTTGCCCCATCCCTCTGGGGACAGACCTATGCCATAGCTACAGATCTGCTTCAGCTACAAGGAAAATCAACCACTTTCCATATGTGCTTTGGAACAGAGAAAAAAAAATAAAAAGTAGCAAATCCTTGCTCTAGCAGGCTCTACAATACTGATGTTATTGAACTAAATTTGTCTTAAGGAGTTAGACATAACACAAGGTTCCCAGACAATTGCAAAGGACATTCTGTGAAATTCAATTTTGTACACACTGAAGAGCAATGGTGATCGATCATTTGTGCAAGTGTGAGTTTGTGTTCCAGTGCACGTGTGTGCAGGTGTGTGTAGAATCAGGGGTTAATGTAAGGGCTTGCTTCTCAAGATCCATCTACCTTGTCTCTTAAGAAAGGGTCTCTCATTGGCTTAGGGATCCCTAAATAGGCTGGGCTGGCTAGCCAGTGAGCCCAGGGATCCTCCTGTCTCTACCTCCCCAGTGCTGGGCTTACAATTGTGAACACGCCTTCCCAGAAGGAAGCTGTCTAAATGGACTGATCAGCTGGTTAAAACCTTGCTGACTGTAAGGCTGTAAGGCTGCAGTTGCAGAACCTAAATACAATTTCTCTTGGACTACCACTAGCCCCTTAAAAAGCCATTCATTGCCCACCTCTGTCAGACCTAAGATCCTGATTTAAAAAAAAAAAAAAAAACTGTTGAGATTAAGTAATGTAACAAAATCCTACTTTCTCTCTGTGGAAGAGCTAAGAATGTTTTCTATAACATCTGACACATGTAGTTAAGATTCCTTCACCTGGTCATAACCTGCTTCTCTGATATTTCTACCAATGTATGATTTATGGTTTACTTTGTTCTGTTGCAATAAAAAAAACTTGATGAAACTGCTTCCACCTTGGAACAATGAAATGTGGGAACCTGATGTGTGTTCCTGGGCCATGATCACTCAGTTCTGGGTCCAAAATAAACTTTTATTTCATCTGAGGTGAAAGCTGTGTTTTGTGTGGACACAAGTATGCCCACTATGCCCACTCTGCTGTGCTTTTCACACAGGTGCTGGGATGGACTCAGGTCTAACTCAGGCATGCGCAGCAAGCTGACTGGACTCTCTCTCTATCCCTTTGTCTTCCAGTTTTAAAGAAATTCTAGAGCACACTATGAAACTGGGAAAACAAACTTTTAGAATGAGAAGGAGAGAATTCTGTAACAACCGTGTGTCTATGGACACCATATTGCTATCCTTTGTGGTCTTTGGGGGGTAATTTGAAGGTTTTGGATTTTCTCACATTATAGTCACACCATGCATACATATTTAAAGCCTGAGATCACGTTGTAAGCTTTTCCCATGTTCACAAATAGTCTTGTCAGTGACTACATCTCACTCTCTTAGTATCTGTCATTGGACAATTAGGCTGCTACTTCTCAATGGGCACACTGGCTGGAAGCTTTTGTTGACCTCAAGAAGGAGAATGTCTGCAAAATGGCCCACCTCTCCCAACACCGCCCTCATCACTGTGCCTTGGTCAATGTCATGCTATCTCCTCTGCTAGCAGGCCAGGCACCACACTAACCAGGAACTGCTCTGAAAAGGCCTGCAAGGTAAGGAAGGCTGAGTCGGCATTGTCCAGAACATGCCCATCTAGACTACTTCCCATCACAGGAAACAGGAGCTCCCAATATAAGTCATCCCTAACAACTGACATCAAGCCTTGACAAACCCTGACCTTCTCACATTGTCCCTTCTCAGATGCCACCCCAGAACACTCCAGGCTTCAAATCCAAGTGGTGGGCAGAAGCCCCTCTGCTTTAGGAATTGCAGCCCTCTGCTTTCTGTGACTTGTTTGTTTAACCTCCGCAAACACACAGAAACATATCATCATGATTTTAACCTATTAGGCATCACAAGGGAGAAACCCAGGCAGGAATTAATTTAAGGTCACGGAACAGGAGGGGGCACGCCATCATCACTTGGGCACATTCCAAAGTGGTTAATTACATTTTATCTGCCTGAATTATCTTGTTACTTTAATCAGATATGGTAATAATCCTCATTTCTTCTCTCAGCTCACTTCAGGACTGCTGATTCAATTACTACCACTTCTGGGTTACTGATTGGGACTTTGGGAAAGGGGCCATTGCTCCTCCTTCATGCCATCTTGATAAGAATCTGGACGGAAAGGCTGGGACTGAAGCACAGGCGTGGGAGGGGGACCAAGGCTTCAGAGTCACCCGCTTTCCAACGGATGCTGTGCAGGATTCCTTCACTCACGTTTTTCAGGATTTAATTTTTCTCTCCTTTGCTTTACAGGCAACGCCCTAAAACCACAGTTGCTGCAGTAAAAAAGGGCATGGCACTGTCTGAAAGTAAACATTCAGAGATCAATGGAGACACAGCCAGCAGGGCCTGACAGAGGGCTTGTGTTTGTGCTTCTCCAGGGTGAAGGTCTGCACACACACCAGGGGATCTTGTTAAGAAACAGATGTTGACCCTGTAGGGCTGGTGGAGGCTGAGAGTGCATCTTCCACAAGGACACACTGAGGAAGCAGGCTCCAGTTCCTGGCTCGAAACCTCAGAGTACAAGTGGTTTTCACTACAAAACAGTCTACCATGAGCCCCACGAAAGCCCTGTTCTCAAGAACATGTCCTTGGAACTAGTCTTCTCATTTCATTTTTTTTTTTTTTTGAAAATATAGTACTACCTGTGCCATCACAATTTTTTTACAAGTATGTCTATATGCAGAATGTATGTATGTGTGAGTGTATGTGTGTGTATACATGTATGTGTGCACTGTGTGAGTATGTGTGTACATGTATGAGAGTCTGTGTGTGTGTGTGTGTGTGTGTGTGTTAATATGGAGTTCTGGGGACAGACTGTAGGGATTGGTTTTCTCCTTTCACCATTTGGTTTCTGGGGATTGACCCCGGGTCTTCAAGCTTGGCACAAGTGCCTTCAGCCACTAAGCCATCCCAAGAGCCCTTTATTTGGTCATTTTAATTGACCTAACCTTTTTTTTATTTTCATCAATGCACTTTTAAAAATACATTTTCTAGGAATCATCATCTTAAAAGAAAACCTTTATCAACAAGGAGGTTGTGGCTATTGCCCTTCTTTTTAGTAACGCATAGAAAACCCACGTCCCCAGGTGCTCCCAATGTCTCCTTCCATCTTGGTGATTATTCCAAGATTGACTCCAGATTCTACTAGGTGTAGAGATTATAGTGGCCTGTATCTCTCGTATTTGGCCATTTCAATCACTACCAGAAAGGGGGTCTACTTTCCAATAATTGACTGAGTAGATGTCACATGCAAGGTCCCAGACAGTGGTAATTGCCCCCCCTGCTCCTCCTCCCCCCCCCATCAGGTCAACAAGACAAGACAATGGCATGTTGACAGCCTTACTTCAATGTGGGTAAGGAATCAAGTCAAATCTGGTCTTCCAAAAGGTTCTGGCTGGAAGATCCCACATTCCCTTTGGTCATCCCATCAGCAACTTCATATCTCATCGTGTTAACCATCCCAATGCTAAATTTCCAGCCATTCCCAGGCATGTGTTTCTGCCTGATTCCTAAGTCCATGCTGTCAAACCACATGAATTCATGCACTCATCACTGAACTCCCTTCTGCTGTTTTTTTTTTTTTTCCCCCACATGGGCATTGCGGGCTCTAAGTTCTGGTGGACCAGCTTCACATCACAGTAAAGACATTTTCAAGATCCATTGATTTGTACCTCTCAGCATCTCACAAGTTAACTGTTCCTCATGCCTAAAGCTACCAACCACTAGGCTGCTTAACTGCCTGTTGGTCCCTTCCTTGTTCTAAGTTTGATGCAATGCACATTCACACACACACACACACACACACACACACACACACTCACACACGTTCCTGCACTTCAGACCCTTTCCTACTATTTTAGTAAATATTTATTGCACACTGTGACTGCAGTGGTGACAGATCTTGCTTGAGCTTGTGATCATGCTTTCTCAGCCTCCTGAAGACCTGGGGTTGCAGTACTGTGTCACACCAGTCCTGGGCCAGGCCAGGCTCAGGCCACCAGGCTGCCCATGGCACAACCATTTTCATCCTGTATAATTCAATGTGTTAGTGTAGTGTGTTACCCCATGCTGCTCCCCACTGTTGATTCAACATTCTTAAGCATGGGTCCAGCTCCTCCAATCACCACATTTGGATAAGTGCTTAAAACTCTAGTTGAGTTCCTAGTGTTTCCCTCCATCTTACAACTGTACTGGTGTTAGAACCAGATGTTTCCGACACACACACACACACACACACACACACACACACGATATATGCATTCCAAGGGCAGTAACATGACTCAATGTATTAAATTTATTTTATACAGGAAAGTGATTTCAAAATGGCTTCTCAAATTTCCATTCTATACATCGGGCCAGTGGTGATAAGGGAACAGAAGGCTTTGGCTGCTTTCAAAACAGTTACCTTTCCCAGTGGCTGCACACATTGGGGTCTTCCAGATTCAGAGGGGATGCTGTCCTCATCCAAAAACACAACAAGGAGCAGATGAGGCCCAGGCATGAGTTTAAAGAAATGGCCATTTTCTTTTAAGAGCAATCTGCAGGAAGAAAAACAATGAAGTTGCTTCATTAAAATCACCAAACAAAATTGATTCCAGTAGAGCAGGGCACTAGGCACCAGTTGCCACTAGGGCTGAAGCACGTAGAAGCCATCTATTGAAACAGCTGGGTCACCAGATTTCTCATGCCAGAAGAGAGAGGCGTTTCTCTTGTTGTGCAGGGTGCCAGTCATTTTGCAAGTGACTAAAATGTGTAAATCATCATTAACGGCCACCATGACAAAAGCTCTTCTGATCCATGCCAGCTGACGTTACAGAGACCCATCAGAGCAACACAGCTTCTCTTGCGAGGTTTATTTCCTTCTGGAAGAAGAGTGCCTCCAGAGGGATCCGGCCTCGTCTGTCCCAAGAATGCATGATGAAACAGAGACTCCTTTGAGTATTGAGAAAGGTTTGAATCTAGTAAAAGGCATCTCAGCCTGAGGCTGAGATTCATAAAGAAATTCATTCCATGTGCAAGGAGTGTCACTCAACCCTAGGCACAACAAAAGTGTGGATATCCAAAATTGCACAGCTAGTACCCTTCCCAACCCATTGAGACTCTTGGTGACATGGCACAAGTTTTGGGTCTTTTTTTTTTTTTCAGATAGGTTTTTGGTTTTTCCACCTTTTGAATAAAAACCATATCAAGTATCTTATAGCAGTTTCTAAAACTCCAGATACCTGGGGAAAGGCTAGACCTGTTTAGACAGGGTGTTGAAGAAATGAAGCTTGGGTCTATGATAACAACACATCTGGAAGTCTGGAAAGCAGAAACACAGGCAGGAGGCAGGCAAGGGGTGAAGAAATGGGGGGGGGTTGCTGGGTGCATTTAGGGAGCTCAGTAAATTTGTGTAGGAGAAAGACAACAGCTGGAGAGAGAGAGAGAGACTGTGGACATACCACAGTGGTTTTGTAAGCTATTTTAAAGTATGAGGCTTTGTTTGAGAGCACATGGAGCTACCTGCCATGGCCAAAAGAAAGTCTGAACAAATGACTAACTGTAATACCTATTAGCATACCAAGATGCAAGCTGACCCCCAGGCTTTCTCAGCATCACAAATACCTATTACAGAGTCCATGCTGGCATCCTAGCTCTTCTCAACCCACCCCTGCCTAGACTTCTCCAGCTCATTGGCTTCCTTCCCCTTGGTTTCCCATTCCCATTTAACCCTGTCATTTTGGCCATGTGCTTTCTTGGTCTTCCCTTCCACTTTCTCTCTTGGCCCTCTCTCTTGGTCTCCTTTGTCCACACACACTGTCTGATCTTCCTCTCTCATTGACCCACCCCTCTCTCATGGCGTGGTCCAGCCTACTGGCCATGTTTAGTCTACTGCTTTCTTTCCCTGCTCGGAACTCTTCCAGATGTCTCTGGCTGTACTCTCCCTCATATCTATAATAAAAACCTTCTCCTCAACCATACCTCAGAGAGGTCATGTCCTCACTTTATACACTACGAAAGTGTGCAGAAAGAGTGACTTTATCCACATCTGGCAAGGAGAGGGCAGACAGACCACCAGCAGCGAACTAGAAAGCAAAATTGGTTACTGGGGACATGAGTGGAAATGGTTTAGCAGATGGAATCAACATGTCTTTGCAATCTGTATGTAGAAATAATCAAGGAGAAAGACTTGGAATTTGGCCCTCCTTGGGGAACTGGTCAGTCTACCACTGGGTTCATCTTGGATATCTTACAACTGAGGTTCCTATTAGGTATTCAAGCAAAGCCACCAATGAGCATTTATCAACCTCTCACTCTGTACAGAGACTATCCCAGGCATGAGTGTTTCAGAGCTGTAATGATATGCAATAGGAAGTCACATGCACTCCTTCACTTGCAGGTACTCAATACAAAATGCTTCCTTGGCCCACTATGCCATCAACATGTCATAGAAAAGGTTACAGATTACAAGGAAAATAAGCCATGCCTTGCCTTAAAAAACTAGCAACAATGGGCAAGATTGCCTGGCCAGAGCAGTTGTTTTCTAGATGAGAGTTGGCATCTTGAAAAGTTATGCTACCTTTTCACATCGCAAAAAGTTTTCATATGGGGAACCAAATGTACTCAATAATAACTTGGTGGCTTGAAAAGATTACATGATATTGTTGCTTGTCTTTAGCTTATTCAATGATTCTGGAGGTTGTAGCTGGCATCTCATGCATTCTAGGTAAGTGCTCTTCCCCTAAACTATACTCCCAGCATGTTTTAACTTTTAAAAAAAGTGAAAGGCTCTTGATAAAGTGCCTAGATTGGTCTTGACCTACTTCTGAAGCCTAGACAGGCTTTGAACCTGCAACCTTCCTGCCCTAGCCTCCCAAGTAGCTCAAATTGCAGACTTGAGTCATCACGGTTGATAATACTACTTTAAATAAATAAATGGCAATAGTAATAAACATAGCAGAAAACCTGAAAAGTTAGGCTAGGATAGAGCTTTCAGATTCAGGAGGACAGATAGAATGAGGAAACATTAAATTCTTCGAGATCAAGATGGGCCACAAAGGCAAATGCTTTAAGCACATTCTACTCTAACAAGTTACCCATTTCTATCTGACTCCACAAGAGAGAAATCGAGGGGAAGTGTTTAAGGCCGAACGAAAACATCATGAGTTTTCAGGATAATTAAACATGGTATAAGTCATCAAGAGAGGCTGTGAAGTCTTTTTAAAGGGTAGTCACTAAATAATTCCAATATTTGAAGCCTAATTAGGTAGCCGAACTATGACTTATGAATCAGTGCGTTGTCTCCCATTATGAAGCTGTGGCCCTTGCAGCTAACTGCCATATAATGTGAGAAGCTCTTCTATGGAGAATGGGGCGATGACTCATGCTGAGGAGGACAGGGACCCACCATTTCCTCTCAGCTACCGTAGGCTACGCACAGCACTGAGGCCTGTATGCCAATGACTGCATCTTCACAGCAATTTTTCTAGGTTCCCATTTAACAGCTGAAGACATGTACTATGTGATTATCGTTTCCCTCACCCACCAGAAAAAGAAAGCCTTGAGTCTAGATGGTTGAAACAAATAAGCAGAAGGGATCTTTCTCTGCCCCACAGCCTCTCTTTGTCACGTTAAGTATTTCCCTTCAACGAAGTGTGAAACATGCACACTCAATTTTATTTTTCCACAAAAAAAAAACCAAATGAAGGCTGGTTAATGGTAATCTGCCAATGACTCATAAACAATTACACCAAATTGGGAAGTTTGTCTCACGAGCCACCATCTCAAATCAAACCATCCATTTCCCAATTAGAACTGTTTAGTCTGTAAAGTTAGAAATTGCTTCGTGCTAACCGAACTGCCAAGGAAAAAAAAATGAGCCTCTGTGTGTTCTCTTCCAGTGGATAACTTGTGTCATGAATTTTCCAGTTTCTGTCCTTTGCACCTGAGGCAAATATCCCCTGGGGGAGGCTGGCCAATAAGACCACAGTTATCTCCTCCTTGCTTTGGTCTCTGTAAGTTATTTTGTCGTTGTTTACTTTTCTGTGGGTAGAGGTGTGTGTGTGTGTGTGTGTGTGTGTGTGTGTGTGTGTGTGTGTGTGTGTGTGTGTCTATAAGTCAACCTCAAGTGTCCTTTCTTAGGAGACTTCTGCCTTGTTTTTATAGACAGGGTCTCTCCCTAGGACTCAGCTAGGCTGGCTGGCTGGCCAGTGAGCCCTAGCCATCCACCTGTCTCTGCCTCCTGAAAGTGGAATTACAAGCAAGCACCATCTGAGATTTTTTACCTTGGTGCTAGGATTGGTTTGTTGTTGCTGCTGCTGCTGCTGTTTTAGCGTAATTTCTTTAATTTGACTCTTTGGGAATTTCACATCATGACCTCTAATTCCATTTACCTCCCAGTCCCCTCACTCCTGCAATGACCTCCCCAAAAGAAAATTAAAAAATAACCAAACAAAAACAAAACAAAGTAAGTAAACAAAGACAAGAACAAAACAAACCCCCCAAAAACTTTGTTGCTTTTCCATCTGTCCTGCTTCTCCCAGACCTCTTCATTTGTCCTGGTGGCACTGAGTGGTGTGTCACATAGTATATCCTTTTGTTCAATCAGCTTTACTAGCAAATGTTCATTGCAATGAGTCACTGGTCAGGTTCAAGGCCTCTGGTTTCTGGTACACCAGCATCACTGAGTCCTCACAGAAACTTCTTTGGGATATCCCATGGCCACCCCAAGTCATGGAGATCCTGTCTTAGTGGGGCAGCTCTTAGGGTAGGCCTACTCAAGGCCTTGCAGTGGGCTTGGATGTTAGCTGAACTTGTCAGTACTGGACACTGGGGCCACCTGCTTCAGACAAGGGGTTGAAGCCAGCTCCCCTATGCCCATGCCATCCAGTCAGTTCTCCTACACCCATGGTAAAGGGTGGGGCCATCTCTCCTGAGCCAGGGCCAGGGCCAGCTCTCTTGCTACATTGCCCAGCAAGAGGTAGGCCCAGTTTTCTCAGGGCCAATGAAGGGCAGGGGCAGGTCAGCATGGCCCTCTGATTTCATCAGACATGGTTCCTATGGGCCCTTGAGGTGACACGGACCACAGACATCTGTATAGACTCCAACTGCAGCTAGACCATGGACCCAGACGTGACCTTTGGCAGCAACTTGGGCCAGATGACATCCTGGCTCTGGGTGGGAGCACTGGCCACTCAGATCAGGATGGCTGTGGCTACAATATGGCCCCAAGATGCCACCAAGGTTTCAGGTTGTGGCCCCAAACCTGGGCTTCAAGTGACCTTTGCAGGCAACACCGGCTTTGGACTTCAACACAGACCCTAGGCTCGGTAGGACCACGGACACAGACATGGTCCTCGGCAGCAGCTGGGTCTGGATGCTAGGACGGTTTACTCGGGTCTTTGTGTCTGAACAGTAACTGCTTCACCAATCAAGCTGTTGTCTCAGTTTCTCCTTGCTTTTAAAATTCAGCATCCAGATTATGAAAGGCAGGTTGCAGGTGGCATTTGAGCAAGGGAAAATATCAGTACATTAAGAGGTTTGTATGTAGGCACGGGCACACACACACATACACATGACTGAATTAAAAGACTTATCTAAAAAAGATTAAAAAGATAACAAATATTTAGGAATGGTATCACAAAAAGCATGACATGTGAGTTTATTAAAACAAAATATATAAAATTAAAATATCATTTTTTAAAAGGTTTGTTTGTGTTTGTGTACATAAAAATATGGACTCTTCATCCCAAAACATTTTCCTAATTAACACTAGAACACCACTGACTTCCAGGATGAGTGTCCTAGAATAAAAGGTCTAAAGCCAGAACAATTGCTGGATCAGGATGCAGTAACTGCACAAATGCGCCTAGCTGGCTAAAACTGTTTGAGAAAATCATTCAGGTGTTTCATGTGCAGTGAGTGGAGAAGAGATCTCATAAATATGCTAATAAACTATAGATTACTATAGAAACATGAGATTTCACTATAGTCAGAAGCCTAGTTTGTTCCTATGTTCTAACTCGTTTACTGAAAGCACTGATCTGCAATCTGAATAAAATGATAATAGAGCATTTCATATGTTTTCTATATTTTATTCATTTTCTTTGATTCGGGAATGGCTGTGAGCACATCTTCCCTTTCTGCTTAGTTTGAAGGAGGAAAGTTCAATACATTCTCTCTTTCTTTTTCCTATTTCATGTCATCATGTTATATTAGAACTTTTCAATATTTTCTCTTTCAAAATTGAAAAAGTACATTTTATAAAAAGCATTATTTTCATTGATAAGGGTAACAAAGCGGCGGGTTGTTTCATTAGAATAGATATTGTGAATATATTTAAAACTCTAAATTGGGTGTTATGTTACCCTCATCCACTTTGCCTTCATTTTCAAATAACTTTCTTTACAATTCTATTTAACAAAATTTTAAAAGTAGAAAAAAAATAAGTCATTTGCATGAACCCCCTAGTGCCAAACTTGATTGCATCTCAGATCATTCACTTAATTATTCTGAAAAAATCAAAACAGAAAATCAGTGCAGCTGATTAGCCTTGCTAAAACGCTGCTATTAGGGTGAAGAAACAGTCTGCAGAGTTAACTCTTGCTGCCTTGGAGCTTTGCTTGTTCAAACACAGAAGCCGTCATAAATAATCAGGGTGAATAAAAACCATACACTGAAGGTGTGTGGGTTCTCATAATAGGCCATTTCTTTATCAGTGTGTCAAGGAGAAATAAATAATGGGGTGTTGACTTACTAATTTATGTTTGTAACAACAGAAGAATAAATGATTCTAGATAACTGTTGTGATTCTAAAATCCATTACCATCCTAGAATCATTAAGTTTGCACATAGAGATAACTTGGGTGCTCTCGCGCCAAGCTTCTTATCCTAAACTAATTTCTTGATTATGTCCATTTTCCCACCATCAGTTGCTCCCCTCACCCCCCCAAACTAAGAGCCACTCATTTTGCTTGGCCTTTCGAGTGTTTTCTTTACCAGTTGTCTGCTGTTCTCATATAGCTCAGATGGAGATGGGTATTGTCTCTCATGGCCCATGAGCCAGTGGACAGAGCATCCAAGGACCAGCTTCACTGTGTTGATATTAAGCCAGTAATGTTCCTGGCTATCCTGAGAATAAGCACAGATGAGGACCTCCATGGAAACACAATTGGGCAGGCAAGAAGGAATATGGAAGTCATTGCCCTGAGTTCTATTTTCACCATCAAGGTTGATCAACAAGCAAAGGTAAGGACGGCTCTGGCTCACAGTTTTAGATGCTTTAGTTAATAACTGATTAATAACCTCTTAGGCCTTAGGCAGCATAGTACCTCATGGCTGGAGCATGGACAGGGGTTACTCAGCTCACAGCATGGCATGAAAGGGAGAGATGTCAGGGTCCCACATTCATCTCAAGGACACACCCCCAATAGTGAGGCCTCATCCCACAAAGGTTCTGCTGCTTCATTGTAGTGTTCCATTTAAGAATAAGCCCTTAAGACATGGGCATTTAAGATCAAAACTATAACATAAAGATAGTTATGCTAACAGTTTTCTGTTGCCCAAGCATAACCACTCTTTTAAGTTCTATATTTGCTATGTCTAATATTTTTCTTTCTTCTTTTGTGGGGAAGGGGTTATTATTTGTATTAGCTTGCTGAAATCCAATCCTGTGACATAATACAGATATTCTAAATAAGATTATCTAGCTCTATAGTAGTCACACAGTATACTTAGAATGCTGATGAGAAGGGCAGCTAAATGTTTATAGCTACCAACATTAGTAAAAGAAAACCATCATTATTAAACTTATTTTATAAACAATTCAGTAAAAAGTACCCTTGAGCCCCTGTATTAGTACAAAGAAAGTATTTAACCATGGTTTTGTATTTCTTAAGGACTTTGAGCAAAACTGACCAAGGCATTGATGACACAGGTTGTGGTGCAGCTCACAACCCACATGGACAATGCCACAAATTGAACAGCACAACCTGATGCCTGCTATGGTTAGGACATAAATAGGCTGTTATGGGAACCACAGGCTACAGCTCCATCTTCTTAACCAGATAACTGCACAATTGAGGAATAGTTTGGAGAAGATCCCAGTGGCCCTCCAATCATCAACCTTGGGAAGCCTTCTACAGTGTTCTTGGAACCCCTCACTCACAATACATTGGGGAAATTCATAAACAATAATCATTCCAGGCACATATTCAGGAAAGTATGGGAACTTTTGTGACCTGTAAGGAAGTCATGACCTCTACCCTTGGGACCTCAAATTCATTAAAAAGGAAACTGATAAGGAGTATATGGCTATTTGCCAAACAAATCAAGTTAGAAGTGGCTTCCCAGAACTTAAAAACGGAATGGAAATCAATGTAAGCTGTGAAGGTTCATGAGAGAGGTCAAACTGAACATCGGCTTTAGAAGGAAAAGAAACTAGGAATCCTTGGGTGGTACCTCAAAAAGTCTCACTGGCTCTGGAGTGGGTCTGTTACATCCATAAGGAGAGTACTGAGATTAAATGTCTTCCATGGAAGCCAGACAATTAAGACAGAGCAGAGATGACTGCAATACCTATGACCAGTCTTCAATGTCACACTCGGTAAAAGGATCCTTTGGATAAATGAAAACCCCAGGAAGGGTCACAGGGCAAAGAGAAAGGTGTGAGCCAATCCTTGGGGTATAAAGGAGAAGATTTTGTAAGGGATTTGTAGAGAGCTTAGAAGGGGGCAGTGCTGGGTATGGAACAGTCTTGAGCTGTTAACCAGTTCCTGTTATTCTGTTTCGGATAACTCACTTGAAGTCTTTGAGCAGGAGTAGTCAAAGACAGAGGTGTTAGGGGAATGAATAGAGAGTACTGGTAGACCTAACCAAGGAAGTAAGTCTGCTGGAGGTAAGGAATGGATGGAGGTTACTATAAGTCAGTGTGAGATGAAATGACCTTCCTGGGATAAGCCTCCAGGACAGGAAGTAAGAAATTAGTGAAAGAAAGAAAGCATGGCCAGGAGAAATAATTAAATTATAGTCAATATTACAGAAAGGTATAGAGGTATTTTGAGGTTTTAGCCATTCTGAATCCTGGCTATATTTTCCAGGATTCAATCTATCTTATGCTAACAAACAGAATGCATCTCTTCTTTATTAGAAAAGGCAATTTCAAATATTAGTTCTCATTCTAGAGTCTAGTAAACAAAATCAAACTTCTCATAATCTAATATACTTCAATGACATTCCTACCCATTCTTCTCAACCTGAGTCATTACTTTTATACACTAAAAAAGAAAAAAAGAAAGAAAAATCTCTCCTATTGCTTTATAATGTGACTCTTTTTCTTTCAACTGTACTCTGCTATAATCATAACTTGTTATTATGGCTTGCCTCCATGGTGCCCCTCAATGGTACATGCCTTGAATAATCCCCGCCACACACACGCACACGCACACGCACATACACACACACGCGCGCACACACACACACACACACACACACACACACACACACGAGTAAATTCGTATAATCAATAGGTGATTGAAGAGAACAGTAAACTTTTGAAATATATGACACAAAGACACTGCCCTTCCATCTTGCTCCCTGGATCTCAGTTCCTTTGGGAAACCAGTGGTCTCATCTTCAAGACACTCAAGCAGGCTGGAGGAACACTGACATGGTAACGAATGTGTAACAAGTCCCCAGACCTTAGCACAATTGACTCCATGATGGAAGTACCATTCAGGCCATAAAACTCAGCATATACCTAATACAACCTACCAAAATGAAAACAAAGACCTAATACATCAGGCTTCACAGTTCTCAGAAAGTCTCTAACTGTACTTCTAACTTTCCTTTATGACTTTTACAGTTCTACTTCTGGCTGACTGTTCTTGTTAACTGAAATATGTCAACCCAAAACATGGATATTGTGCTTAAAAATTCATTGTAAGAAAGGCTTGGTGCTATCCTTGGATCCTGAACACCCAGTGTTGTCAGCTAGTATAGACTCTCCATTGCTTAAATCCATGTCCAAGTAGTCTTCTCTGGTGGGTACCCCACAACAGAATAGAGGGCTCCTGCAAATAGCATCTTGCATATTCACCCAGTATATGGCATCCCCATTGGGCCCTCACATGACTCTAGACCCTAACTACATACTGACTACAACATCATGGGACCCTGAACCAGAACTACCACCTCAACTACCTCCAAATTCCTGGCCTTTAGAAGCTCGGAGATCATTCATGTTTGTTAATTTAAGCTATTGAGTTTGAGGTAATGCTATGTTGTAAGAGTTAACCAATATGAAGATTTTTTTAAAAAGTATTTCTATACTAAAATTGCTTTGGTTTGTGTTCAAAATACTTCCCTATATTGCCTGCCATGTTGCCAACAATTTTAGAAGCAGTAGTGAACAGAAGAAACTATCCCGGATGGTTCTAGAAATTTTTCCCTACATTCTAACTCCTGGCAAGGGTCCATCATCTTCTAATTATGATCTGTTATTTTTGTGCCCACAGGGATGACCTCACCAATGACTATGTTTTGAAGCACATCTGCTGTTTTGTCACACAAAGCACTGTCCCAGATTACCCAACCATTTAATATGTGTTCATACCAAAAAAAAAAAAAAATACTGATTCAACTTACAATAACTTGGAGAGTTCATCATGTTTACTGTATTATAGATTATTTATAGAATACTGAACAATGGATTCCAAGTTCTTATTTTTTATCTATAAAATAATGCTGTTTTTATTTTCCTGAATTTGAAGTAATCATCTACTATTAGTAGTAGTAGTCATATTAGTAGGCCTTGATGGAGCATATATAAAACTTGGAATAGTAAGGGATTTTGACACCCCACTTTTAGCAATAAATAAATAATACTCACACACACACACACACACACACACACACACACACACACACACACACACAATAATTGTAGTTACATTGTATCCTAGACCAACTGGACTTTACCCATTTGCATCCACCAACACTGCAGAACACACTTTCTTCTCAGCAGCACATATAACAAACATTCTCTACATAGAACAAAGCCTAGACCACAGAACAAGTTTCAAAAAGTTCCAAAAGCTGAAATCATCGAGTAGAGATATAGCTCAATGGTAAAGCACTTGCCAGACATGTATGAAGCCTTAAGCTTTATTCCAGTCCTAAAAAGAAAGAAATACAGCACCTTCTCTGACAACAAAACAATAATTAGAAGTAAAAAAATTAAAAGTATGCAACCCATTCTTGAAGAATCAATGGATCAAGGAAGAAATTAATATGAAAATTAGAGTTTTAAGAAATAAATAGAAACAAGAACCTGACATACTAAAATATATGAGACATGGCAAAACTAAGAGGGAAATTTATAACAACATCAAAAAAGTAGCTGGTCATAGGGACATACAACTTTAACCCTGGCACTTGAGAGGCAGAGGCAGGCAGATCTCTATGAGTTAAGGCCAGCCTGGTGTACATAGTGACTTCCAGGACAGCCAGAGCTACATAGTGAAACCATGTCTTGAAAACAAAACAAAACAAAAAGATGGAAAGATTACAGATAAACAAGTTAGCATTGCACCTTAAGAAACTAGGAAAAGGCCTACAAGTTATGCTACAGAAACTGTGGGAGTGGCTAACAAATGTTTGGTTCAGACTGAAACCCATGCCACCAGAGAAAGCCCACCCCTGACACTGCCTGAAGTATCAGGACGCAGGGGCTAGATAGCCCAGAGAACTAGAAGGGAACCAATACAACTGGCCAACAACAACAAATGTCAATGTGATGATGCCTAATTATAATCTGCTACCCTCACAGTTGACATCAGAGAGGGTCCATCCAGGAACTGATGGAAAGAGTTGCAGAAGCCCACAGCCACACAAGAGGCAAAACTCAGGGAACCCTGCAGAAGAGGGGGAGGAAGGGTGAAAAGAGGCAGAGCAGTTGAGGAAACCACAAGAAAACCCACTGAATCAACTAACCTGTGCTTATAGGGGGCTCACAGAGACTGAACCAACAACCCTAAGGAGCCTGTATGGGACTGACCAAGACCCTCTGCATGCATTACAATTCTTGTGGGTGTCCTACTTGGTTGCCTGGTCCATCCTTGAAGGGAGGTGCCTAGTCTTACTGTAACTTGATTTGCCATGTTTGGTTGACATCCATGGGAGGCCTGCCCTTTCCTGAAAAGAAAGGAGGAATGGATAGGGTATGGGGAGGAACAGAGAGAAGAGGGGGGAGGTGAAACAGATTGAGATGTAAAATAACAATATTAATAATAATAAATAATGATTAAGAAAGAAAGAAACTAGGAAAGGAGGGAAATGATGGAAGAAAAAAATGACAGAAATCAGAGCTGAAACTAATGAGATATTGAAAACAACAGAAAAATAAACAAAGCAAAGATCTGGTTCTTTAGAAAGATCCAGAATTCAGAGGCAAATGCCTCTTAAAAGACCAAGAAAAGGAAATCTAAAAAGAAAAGAGGCTTTTTTCTTTTTTTTATGAATAATTACAGCTAACACCACAGAAATCAGAGGGTCACTAGAGATTTCTGTGAATAGTCACATGCCAACAAATGTCCTGACCTAGGAGAAATAAGGGGTTCCTAGAGAGATGCATCTGGCAAAGATTGATATGTGCCCAAAAATGCAAGGCTATTTCATCATGCAATTCTAACAAGATGTACTTTATCACAGAAATATTCATCAGCTGAATGGATTAAAAATGTGTGTGGTCATATTAAAAGATGTAGAAGTGACAATTTGTTAAACTTGGCATCTCTTAATAAAAACTTGGAACAAGTTAGGTATATAGCTTAATACATATACACTTCAAAATAACAAAGGCAGTATGTAGAAGCTCATATTTAATAGCACACTGAAATGGGTAGACCAATGGAATAGAGCAGGGAGCCTAGAAGTAACTACAACTAACTGATTTCAATAAAGTATTAAGACCTGACCTGGAGAAAAGGGTGTTTTGCTAATAAAGGTGTTGGGAAAATGGTATACTTGTGTGCAGAAGAGGGAACCAGACCCCCATGTCTCACCAGCCAATAGAAAACAACACAAATGAGTTAGACAAAGGCTGGGGATAAAAAGATATGAGACCAAAACTGTGAAATTACTAAAAGAAAACACCAGGGAAATGTTTTGATCAAGACATTAGAATCGACAAAGGCTTTTTGTTGTTTTTGTTCTTTTTTTTTTTGAAAAACCCATAAAGGTTACAGGAAAGAAAATTCTCAGCAAACTAAAAGGTGAATAATACTTAGGGTGTGGAGACAATCCACAAACAGTGACAATGTCAGCAAACTGTCCACATAGTCCAATGAGATCAATCATCTAAATGAGTAAATCCTATAGTTAGACAATAATTCCAGATAAGATATAAATTTAATCCAAATTTCAATTGTCCTAATAGCATAATTATTCCAGCAAGTTTTTAGGGCTAGAGATACAGTGGTAGAGCATTGGCCAGCATGCAGAAGGCTCTAGGTTCGATCCTCAACACCACCTCACATATACCAAAGACAGTGAAAACTTTTCAAAGCCTTTAGTAATGCATAAATATTTGTCATTTTAGTTAGTGACAAATATCAATTAATTGATTTATTAATCCGCAAAAATTTATTATTAATTAATATTTGACATTGAATTCAATCTTGGTAAAGGCTATCTTCAGATCCTCTAGGACTTTACAAACTAATATGAGCATAATATCCTGTAGACCCCAATGACAAGGTAATGTAACATGGTTGGGATAAACAAAAAAGGTTGCAAAATACATATGTGAGTATAAACTGTACTTGCAAGTCCTGAGTAGGATAAGGGATAGGCTTGTTGAAGATCCTACAAAGAAAGGGGGAGAAAAAAAAAGCTTTGGAGAGCCCTAGGTTGGCCAGATAGAGCAAAACAGATCATGGGCAGAGGAACCAGAAAGAGGAAACAGAGAATAAAACATCTTCTTAGAGGGAAGCGAGGTTTTTTGGCATACGGGGTGGAGAAGGGAATGGGAGAGGAAATGCGAGAGCTAATTATCAGAAAAGGCACCGAAGATGTTGCTGAAGTTTTACTAGAGGAAAACACCCAAACATGAAACCTCAGTGATCCAAGTGTGAAAGGATATTTAAAAAAAAAATTAACCCAAACATAGAACTTAACCTACCAAAAAAAAAAAAAGGCTAATTTTCGCCAGTCAACTAGAAAGTGTACGTTGGAGAAGCTAAAGCATTTCATTTTTGATGGATTCGCTAACACAATTTTACATGAAATATTTAGTCGCAGCATAATGACAGGGACATTGGGGAACATAGCTTAGCTTGTAGTATCAGTGCCAACATCATGAAGGATGTCCTGGATTTTAACCCCAGCACTGCACAGAGGGTGGTGATCCAGGCCCACTTCCAGCACTAGGGGGGTGGAGACCCTAGGACCAGGAGTCCAAATTCATCCTTTGTGCACAGCATGAGGCCAGACTAGACTCAATGAAACTGTCACAAACTACAAAAAGTAGTGATAGAAGAAGGCAGTGTCTCTCTTTAGGAGAAAGAGGAGACTTAAGAATCTTTTGTGTTAAGCAGGATACTTGAGTGTTGTCTACATCTTACGTGTTTGCATATGGTAAGAGAGCACCAAATAATGATGAGAAGGCTATGCCTATGCCTTCTGGTCCAGCCACACACCCCAAATGCAGCCCAATGTGAAGAGAGAAGCTTCCCACTTAGGGAAGTGAGCTTGAAACTCGATGAACATCCTTCTAGGGTGTTATCAGCCATTCTCCCTCCATCAACACCATGACCAAGTGCACTGTATGTTACCTGCTCTCCTACACCTGGATCAGTAAGCTGTATTGAGAGCTTGTTTGGTGTTTCTAGCAGAAGAGTCCAACTGAAGAAAGGTTTGCCCTTTTTAAATGAGCACAGTTTCAAGAGGGACTCATGTGGAGCCATGAGGGAAGGAAGGGACAACCATTGAGCCTGCCAGATCAGTAGAATTGACTCCAGACACCCATGGGGTGACGGATATTGTGGTCAGATCCCTTCTAGTCACAAGTTAGCCTCTAAGTACTGAGATTCTTGTAATTAAGGCTCAGTGGAGGACTCAAGTGAAGCATTTGGCACAATCACACACAATTGGGAACATGTGAACACTTAAGAATGCTCACTTGCTGTCCTCTCCTCTCTCTCTCTCTCTCTCTCTCTCTCTCTCTCTTTCTACCTCTCTCTCTCACTTTCTGTCTCTCTCACACACACATACATACATACATACATACATACATACATACATACATACATATATATATCCCTTTAAGGGTGCATATCATTTGGGTTTTTCATATCTATTTGGCTCCAAAAAAGTTTTAAAGCATGACATGCATACTGGGTTTTGCAAAGCCTTTTGCTAAGAAATAGTAGAGCAGAAGTATAGAGTAGAAAGTCTCAATGGACCCCATTAATATCTGGATGGAATAACCGAGGCCCCAAGTGAACACAATCCACCAAAATCACAATGCTAGTCTGTGGGTAGAATGCATTGTAACCCAGACTCTTGATTTACCAATTTCCAGTTTTGTCATCTGCCATTAGCAGAAGCAGTCATTCTAAAATAGCAGCCTGTTTGTGTTGCTAGAGCATCAGCATGCTTCCTTCAAATGTCAGACTCTCCACATGACTAAGCCACTTACCAGCCTGAACTAAGAATGAGAATTAGAAAGAACACAATGTATTCCCACATTTATGCTGTGCAGATGTCTCAAGCAACCAGTGACATTGGTGGCCATTCTGCCCCCATGGACACAGTGCTGAGCCACTAACCCAGACCAGGATGTAGAGTGACCACAGGGGTCTCTTGCTTCAAGCATTACCAAAAGTGTTGGTAATTTTCCTCAGTGTTTTTGTAAAACCCACATGTTCAAAATCTTTGAAGATTTCAGACAGAATATGGATAGACAGCTGAGGAAGGGTAGTGGGTGGAAAAAAATCATTGACCAAAACTGTGTCTGGTCTGGACTCCAGAAGAAAATGCTGGGCAGCCTACTTTCCATGGCTTCCTCACCAAATACATATACATGCAAATATAAAAAGCCACAGCCCAAACCCCCAACTTGATGGCTCTTAAAATAAGGCTTTGTCTTGGCAGATAAAGCGCCACAAACTGAATCATCAACACCACTTCCTGCGGTGTCCAGACAGACCTTTCATTCAAGAAGTGACCCTGAATGACCCTATGTAATAGTCAGAGAACAGTTATCATATTGACAGGAAAATTAAGAGCCATTTTCCTGGACACTTCCTTCATTTACATTATGTGTAATTCTCACTTCTGATTACCCTGTGACCCCCAGTTTGCCCTCTGTGTATTTGTGGTGCAATATGGAATCTGGTTTGGTAGAGGCAGGAGGATAGAGTAATAGGCCACATACTAGCCCAGTTCAATATCAAACTCATCTCTATTTCCTTTTCAGAAACACCAGCCTGGTCCAAAGCTTGGTACTATGTGTGTGTGTGGTATCCACAGAATTAGAGTTACAGAAGGTGGTGAGCCACTATAGGGGTGCTGAGAAGCAAACTAGGTTCCTCTAGAGGAACAGCAAGTGCTCTTAACCATTGAGCCATGTGTCCAGCCCATATTCATAGACACTTGTGTGAGCTGGTCCAGTAATCTGATTCTCAGGCAGTGATGCTGTGGTCCAGACAAGTTCAGTATAAACACAGGCCACAAAGCTGTTTTCTTAATATTTCTTCCTTGTGCTAAGTCTGGGCCAAAATTCAAGATCCTGACAGTTTGTTTTAAGTAACTGTACAAATTGCTACACACAAAGATCATAAAGATATGATTATTGTGTTATGTGTGGCTAACACTACCCGTAAAAGAGTATGAAAATATAATAATAGGCCCTAGGGTGTTTATAGAAATTTAACACTAAAATCATCTTTAATGAGGCAACTTATGAATGTTCCTTTTTATTTTGAGTTGAGATCAAAGTAGCAGACAAGGCTTACAGGCTAGAAGGAACTTGTGGAAGGCGAACTGTTGCTTCCCACTCTCCTCAGAGTGGTGAGGCCAGGGCAGTTCCCAGCAGCATCCTTGATAACTGGAGTGAGAGAGGAAAGGAAGGGAGGGAGAGGAAGAGGGAGGACACAAAAGGAAGAGAAGAAGAAAGATGGGAAGGCAGGAAGGCAAGAAGTGAGGAAGGAAGGAAGGGAGGAACGGAGGGAGGGAGGGAAGGGAGGAAGGAAGGGAGGGAGGGAGGAAGAGAGGAAGGAAGGAAGGGAGGAAGAAAGGAAGGAAGGAAGGGAGGAAGGGAGTGAGGAAGGGAGGGAGGAAGGGAGGAAGGGAAGAAGGAAGGGAGGGAGGAAGGGAGGGAGGAAGGGAGGAGTTCTTGGAGCTGGAAAATCTGTTATCAAAGTGCCATCAGAGCTAGTGTTCAATGAGGGCCTGCTTCCTAGCTCACAGATGGTGCCTTCTCTGTATGTCCTTACATAGTAAGGGGAGGGGACATGCAGCTCTCTGGGGTCCTAATTGCTCTTACTGAGCCTTTACTGACAGCAAAGTTTCCACAACAGTGTTTAGAAACACTAGCTTTGACTAGTGTTTCTAAACCATTCTCCATATTGCCTCCAAAGCTCCAGAACCACAGAGCATCACATCCCCTGCACAAACACTGTGGAGGGCCTGCCTTTAAGGTTAACTCCGAAATGGCATTTGGTATTCAAGATGCCTTATCTGTCACTTGAGCAGTTGGTGGACACTTGAAAGTCCCCATATGGTAGGGGTCCTTACTCCCCGCTTTTCCCTCAAACCATTCCTTCTGCTTGGAATGCCCCTAACTATTGCCCCAGCTTAATTTTCAGTCGTTCTCCAAGGGTCAAATGTCAGCTTATCAGAGTCGCTGGCTGCTCCGTGCCCACATCCAATTTTTCACCACTCGTGTGCTCATCACTCTACTAGCTGGCAAACTCTTAGTGTCCGAACAGCACACCACCAATCTCTGCATTTTCTTGGCACATGGCAACCATATGTCTTAACCACTGATCAGCTGACTGAATAACAGAACAACAACAACAAAAAAATGCCACTTAGAATATGCTAGGAAGTTGTTCTGGACCAAAAATACCCTCAAAAAAAAAAAACAAGGGGGGGGTGAAAAGTTTACATTAGCCCTATTTGAGAGTTAAATCAGCTACCCCAGCGGGAATCCTGCAGTTCAAACAAAATGATTATAATGCCGGTGATTATACACACATTTTAACAATGAAGATTTTTTTCCTGAGAAATATTATTTAAATTAGAGAAAAATTGGTCTTTGAAGAGAATCAATAGGTACTTACAAGAGCTTAATTCATACCCAATCGTTCCGTAAAATCATTTAAGAGCCCAACTCCTCTTCTTTTTGTACCCCTTTATTCTCAATAGCTGGACCTCTCAAATGTGGCTGGGTTTGTGATCATGACCACAGCCGTGAATCTTATGGGTGAAATGAGGTAATCAAAAGCATACATTTAGGATCACATAAGGAAGTATCTACAGTCTGGCAGTAGGGAAACAGAAGCACCCAAAAAGTAACAAAATGTAAGAGGCGAGCAATGGGACCAGATGGCAGCCTCCGTGTATGAATGTCCATTGAGCTGCATATATTTGGAAACTACAGGTAGCCAAAGTATGATCTCACTAGACAGAGTATGTTCACTTCCTATTCATTTAACTCAGTGGTTCTCAACCTTCCTAATGGTGTCATTCTTTAATACAGTTTTTTTTGTGCTGTGGTGACCCCCAACCATAAAATTATTTTCGTTACTACTTCACAACTGTAGTTTTATTACTGTTATGAATTGTGTTTTTGATGGCTCAATCCCCTTCAGAGGAGTCATGACTCACAGGTTGAGAACCAATGATTTAACTCAAAAAGAAAAAAAAAAAGGAAAAAACTTATGACAAAGATCTTTTTATAAAACGAATTTTACCCTCATTGCTGAGAAGCAAATACCTGGCACCTGCTTGACTGAGCTTTCGTAGAACCCCACTTCAGTTAATTTCACCCAAAAAAGCAATGTCTGAAAACACCTTCCTGGGACCCTTCAAGAATTAGCAGGTTGTTAGTCTATAGCAGCTGTCTGTTTCCTTTGTCTATCAAAAGGTTTGGAACTGTTTTATAAAAAGAAAACATTTTATAATAGAGTAACAAAATAAAGACAGAAAAATAAAATTTTATATGCATGTTTTATGGTGCTATATATACATTATATATGTATAATAGACATATATAATTTTATATTACTAAGTCAAACATAACTTTATGAAATTCATACATCTTGTCTTAATTTTTAAAATTACATTTATTTGTTTATTATATGTGTGCATGTAACAATAACAAAAAAAAAACCAGATAAATGGGACTTAATCAAAAGAAAAGAATTTGAGCTGTACCATGGCATGGGTATGGAGACCAGAGGACACCTTGTGGGAATTTGTCCTCTCCTTTCATCTTGTAGGTTCTGGGAATTGAACTCAGATTGTCAAGCATGGCAGAAAACAATTCTATTAAATAACCTATTAAATCTTGAGAAGTAATTAAGCTTTGGTCTTCAAAGACCAAAGAAAGTCACATTGTGGCTAAAATAAAAGCATATTTTGATGGGCCCTAAGAACAAATGTAAACACTTCTACAATATTCAAATAAGGCAAAGTTTTCCTTTAGGCACAAGACATAAATGTACAAATACAACATTCATGATGAAAAACCTGTTAGGTTAATGACAAAGTGATTACAATTTTCTTGGGGAAAACAACTCACTTTCACCTTTAGGTAGACTCTGATTGGTAACTAAGGAAACTGGAGCTAAGTAAGCTAAAGGTATCTGAACTAAAGCTGTGAGCTCTGAGTTTGTCCAGCTTCTGGCTTTGTAGCCACTGACATTTTCCTTAATCTTTTTCCCTGTCCCCTTCAACTATTGTCTTTTTGCCTTCATCACAAACTCTCTCCCACATTTATTTAATTTTAAAAATTCCTCATAGCAGAGCCATGCTTTTTCACACACATTGGAAACTGCAGGTGGCTGAAATGACACCCCAGAGTGAGTGTGTTCCTTCCCACGTTATAAAGACGCATCCCAATAAGCTAGATGGCCATCATTTGTTCAAGACTTTAAATTCCATAATCATTCCACTCAAAAGGAGGAAATAAAACCATGCATTAAAACCATACATAAAGCCTCTCTCAACAGAAAACCTGTGAAGGCTTAACAGCTTCCTTGGAATACAGTCTTCCTTCCCTGCTAACTTGGAAAATCTGTGGCCCATGTCTGAGATTCTCTCAGGCTGGCACATACACCTTCTTGGTTATATGAAACTCAAACCTTCACATAAGCTTCTGCCAGCTTTGTGTTCTCATTGCAATCATTTATTTTCACATTCCATATCTAGGTAACAATATGTTCCGTGCAGAAGTCAAAATATTTCTTGGTCTTTTGCTAGAAACTACATGGAAATCCCTAGCAGAGGAGAGGTTAACAAAGGGATAACTCTCAATAAGATTATAAAAGCCTAGACTCACTAAAAATTATAGAAAAGAAAGGGTTTGAGTAGAAGTGTCCTGCTACATGGGGTGCTGGTTAAAAACTCCTCCCAAAAGACATAGATTTGGTTTTGGCTTTGGTTTTGGTGTTGTTTACTTTCTCAAATTTCATTAAAGAAAAAAGCAGTGCTGGGAAATCTCTAGAACATAGTTGATTTTCTGGGATTCCTCCCTTGAAAATGTGACATGTGATTTCCAAACATGTGCCAATGTACAAAGCAGGTAGGGTGCTGAAATCCTAAAGAGCTCATCTTACAGCTAAAATATGACTCATCAATGCAGATCTTGCTGTTCATGGTGCCATAAGGACACTATTCTGAAACCAATTTAAAGTTACTCTCTGAAATAAAATGGAAAAACAGAGACTGTTCTTCAGGCTTAATTACCACATCTGTTATTGGGCACTTTACCACCCAACAAAACTGAGGACAGTATTTCTGCCTGATCTTTGCATATCTGTAAGGCTACCTAAGAGATACCATTGTTAGATTCAATCTCTATGTGCATAAGAATTATTTCTTAAAACTGAATATGGCAAGATGTTATTGCATCCATGACCAATTTCATGTTTAACAAGAAATAGGTTTGACATCAATGAAAACAATATTGTCTGAACAAATGAAGTTAGTAAAATGGGAATTATAAAAATTAGGTTTCAGATGGGAGAGCAAGTATGAAATGCCATTAAAAAGTTATGACTTTTATATGTATGAGCACATGCATATGTGACAATGTAAAATCACATAAGTGATTTCTTTATGTTGATTGGACCAGAGGGGTAACTACATGCTTTATTCACATAAAAATTAAAATTAAATCTTAATCCTACTCTGAGTCATCTATTCCACAGACCAGGCTAAGAAGTAAAGTAGAGAATATAGCCAGTCAGAAATTATCCCAAGATATCTTAAAAATGCAAAATTTGCCTTTAGAAACAGGACAATCAGCCAATAATTTCACAGAATGGATGCATGGCTACATTGGGCTACAAGTAAGAATAAAACATCTTCATGGTGTGCATATTGCTTCCAAATCTACCCTATTCCACAGAACAGAAACAAGTCAGAAATGGCCAGAAGAACTCTGCCTTCCTCAAGAGTCCTAAGGTCACAGAACTGCCTCTCAGTGGCTCCAGAAGAGTTCAAGAAAATGTTTGCAGCCAAACACTCTTACTATTAAAGACACACACTCTTTCTACCTGTCCCAAGTAATTACATCCTTAAATTAATTTCCTTTAATGACAAGACAGACTAGAGTCATGTTTATCATTTTAAAAGACAGCAAAACAACCCTAATGAAGACACTTGCCTTTCAATACTGCTACAATCAAAGTCAGACCTTTCAAACGTAATTAATTTTTCCAAGATAATTCATCATATTAAAATATGGTAATTTGCTGTGGTTTCGGGTTATCTGAAACCTTTCTAAGAGTGAAAGCTAATGCTAATGTCTTGCTACGAGCAGTGTAATTTGAACCTAATAGAATAATGCACATAAAAATGAAATTGTTCATTTATACCCAAGGTTTTTAAAGGAATCTAGCCATGCCTAGGAATTCTACACAGGGCTTGGCATTGTAGCACAAGGCAAACCCAGAAAGAGCAAAAGCATCCCAGCCCAAAGACTCCAACCTCTCCTGACAACATCCTTGACTTCTTGAGGGGCTTCGGGACAAAATTCTTGCCCAGGCATCATTTCTTATGACACCGGTACAACTAGTTCAAAAAGGAGTACAGCTAGGGGTCTCATAAGGCACTTTGTTACTCTCTGAAATAAAATGGAAAAACAGAGACTGTTCT
This sequence comes from Phodopus roborovskii, assembly GCF_943737965.1. Classification (NCBI taxonomy): domain Eukaryota; kingdom Metazoa; phylum Chordata; class Mammalia; order Rodentia; family Cricetidae; genus Phodopus; species Phodopus roborovskii. Next base: position 17,121,235 of record NW_026126549.1, on the reverse strand, counting down.
TCAGGCTTAATTACCACATCTGTTATTGGGCACTTTACCATGATTGACTGGAGTGTATGTGTCAGACACTGTGCCAAAACCTTCCCCATGACAACAGTTTCCTACTGCCTGCCTGAATACCATCAGGCCATGTCATGGCCGGCCGGGATTTACATGATAAACAAGCACTGCTGGTACCCACAAGCCCCTGTGCAGACTGAAGGCATTCTTCCCCTGGAGCCTGCTAAGATGGAAGCTGGGCGTGGGTGCCCACATTGCTGTCTCCCTCTTTCAGTCTCACTCATAGGTACATGGAGCAGTTGACAATAAAGAGATACAGGGTAAGAGGTGAGGCAGGGAGAGACCAGGAGTGGCTGGGCCATACATTTGTGAAATGCACCCTTGGAGGCATTGAGTTAAATGTTAGGGGGGATGCTGAAAGTTAAAAGCATTTCCTAGGGCCAGCTAAGGTAGCTAAGTGGATGAAGGTGCTCGCCACCAAGCCTTGTAAGGTGACTTCAATTCCAGGGACTCACATGAGACCCCACTCCCTCAAGTAGAGCTCTGACCTCCACATGTATGCCATAGCGCAATGCACCCACACATATACACACATGCACAATAAATAAATAAGCATGTGTAATTTTTTAAGCATTAAAGCATTTTCTAGCGCCCTAGGAAATAGTGACCTCTCAAGGTTCATAAAACATCAAGAAATCTGGGTTATGTGTATGCCTTAGGATCTACAAGGAGGATTATTTCTGAAGAACAACAATCGAAGAAAATTCTGGAAAATTATGTTTCCTGCATACTAGACAAACTTAATGCCACCACTCGTTGTGCTCAGTAACTCTAGACTTGAATTCCTTCAAGCCTGTTATGCAGACAAGTGGGAGCTTTCCTAAGTAAACTGCAGTTCCTTCACAAAGGATCACGGGTTACAGCATGCTGCCATTCACCTTGCTAATCCCATCTCTCTGTAGCCCTAGATGAAGTTTATACTCAGGCATCAGCACAGGGTTAGTTATTGGCCCAGAGTTGTATTTTTCAGACCAGACTATGACAGTCTAAAAGGGAGAGCAAGCAACTTTCCCGTGTGGCATACACTGGGTGGAGAAAGACACAAATCCTCACGTGACTAAAGCCAACAGCAGCAGTCCAGAGTTCTTGGTGCAAAATGAGTTACCAGGAAAGACAAAAGCATGCATTATATTTAAATGCATTCTTCTAGAACCATCCAGCATGATTTGCTCTTTCAGGGGAGAGAGACTGTGTGTGTTTATAAACCCTTAACTGTTTGACTTAACCACAGGACTATCTATAGTGTTTTGAACACATAGCTGCTGTTGGTGCTGATAATTAAAAAGGGGGTGAGATAAGAAAGTGTAAGAAATTGGCAAGAGGGGAAGGCTTTTCTTGAGGATCGTTTCAACTCTTATGGTAAAAGCAGTATGTGTCATTGTCTAGAAAGCAATTTGCACTTCCAAGAGTCATTGCCTACACACTTTGAGAAGATTCTGGTATGGAAGAACTCTTTCGCTACTTGGATGACTTCCAAGTAAGTATGTCCCTCACTCTCTCTTTCCTCCTTACACCTTCCTTATCCCCCTGAGAGAAAAGGGTAGTAGAGTGTGGTAAAATGAAAGCTAATAATTCTTAACATAACATAAAGGTCTCTCTTCAAACAAGTGAAATAAAGAGAGGTGGATTTTAAGGCAGAACTCCTTCAAAAGAATTTTCAAAAGCAATGCAATGTTTGTGGTATATAGAGCAAAGGGCTAGAAGAACATTGGTGGTGATTCTTCAGAGATGATGCTAAAAACACAGGCAATAAAAGAGAAACAAATAAATATGAGTTCATTGTTTTTAACCATGCATTAAAAATGCCACCACTAACACAAAAAGACAACAAATCATGGAAGGCATAATATAAAACAGAGTCAGTATTCAGATTATAAAATGAACTTCCAAACCTCATCAAACAGACCCACCTAATTTAAAACTGAACACATTAATTGTACAGATATTTTCTCCTTTTAAAAATTGTTTAACCATGCAAGCACTTTAGTACCAGGCCTTGTCGTTAATTATTGAGGCATTTCATATAAAAGCAAATTGCATAATGTCTTGCCTATATATTATACACAAGATATTTTTAATGCAGCAATATTAAAAGTGCATGGCTCTACTCTTTATAACACTCCCTTCTCCACTAAATGGAATTCCAGTCAGTGTTGTTGCTATAGTTCATAGGGTGGCTGCCAGGGGTCAGATCAGGGGCTGGAGAGCTGAGAGCTGATGGTCAGGGTACAGACTTTCACTTCCAAGTAAGTTCTGAAGACACTAGGCATGGGACCACATCTACAGTTATGACAGTATGTGACAAACTTGAAATTTGCCAAGGAGCATCCCTAAGCAGTCTCACAAAAGAGAAAAAGCAACTGTGTGAGGTGCTATGCTAATGAACCTGTGTGTGTGTGTGTGTGTGTGTGTGTGTGAGAGAGAGAGAGAGAGAGAGAGAGAGAATCATCACCTTGTAGACCCCAAAAACATCTGATTATATTTATCAGTTACACCACAATAAAGCTGAAAAATGTACTAATCTGTGTCATATAAATAGGAATTATTTTTGAATATCAATGTATACTTCTCATTTTTAAACCAGACACACCGTGCCAGCCTGTGCCTTTCATCTCAGCCACTGTAGAGGCTGAGGTGAGAGGATCGCTTGAGCCCAGGCATGTAAGTTTAGCCTGAACTTTTACAAAGAAAAAAACAGCACCTCAAAAAGAAAGCAATAGCTGAGTGTATTGGCCCAGTTCTGGGAGCCCAGAACTATAAATATGTGAATATGTGGAGAAATGAGCCCTTACCAACTGCTGGTGGAGCTGTCACACAGAGCAGCCACTGTGGGAAACCAGTGGGAACACCTCAAAAAAGAAAACAAACAACAACAAAACGAAAACAAAACACCTTGGAATTGCCCTAGAACAATTTCATCTCTGGGTATTTACTTCAAATGGATTGAAATCAGACTCAGACAAACCTTCCACCCTGCTGGTTCATTCATAGCACTCAGAGGATAAAAACTGCACAAATATCTACTGACAGATGAGCAGAAGCAGCACATACAATCGCCAGAGTGTGGCTGGCCTTGAAAAGCTTCATACATGCCAATATGTGCAGGAAATGTAAGATGTCATATGAGGTAGCATCCTCCAAGTGATCCAGCCTGCATGGGCCTACAAATGTCAAAAGTTATCCAGGCAGAAAATGGAGTGGTGGTTTCCAGGGGTGGGTGGGATGGAAATGGGGGTGTTGGGAAGCATGGAACCTTCTGCGGAGAGGACAGGACTGATGGTTCCACACCGGCATGAGTGCTTTTAAGATGCTGCAGAACCAAACATTTGAAACTGGTGGTTGGGGAAGGGTTGAGTATGATCAAAACATCCTCAAAATTCTTTGAAAAATTAATTAAAAGGGGAAGAGAGAACATATAAATAGATTAAAAATGTACAAAAATAAATAAATAAAACTGGTGAATGTGTACACCTTACTAAAATGAAAAACTAAACAAACAAAAAGCCTATAATCAAGCCCAGGCCTAGGGTTCAATGATGCCTCCCCAGAGTGGTCCTTGTGTGTCTCCTTTTGCTGTACAGCTGTGTGAAGACAGCCACTCTGCCTCCCTCCATGGATCGAATATGGCCTGGTAATGGAGATACTACAACCTGAGAATGCAAAGCAAGAAAAGAATCAAAACAGACTCCCATGGTGAGCACGAAACCACCACTGTCTTCACCCACCAGATCTCTTCCTCGATGTTAGGTCTAAACCCCTATAGTCTCTCCTGAGCTCAGGCAGAGACTCCCAAAGAAAGTATTTTAGTCTTTTCTTAACTGTAAGGGAATGGAAGCCAAATGCACATCAAAGGTGTGAAAGGAGAGTACCACACTGGAATTCTAGACCCTGCCTGCTGCCCACCTAAACTGTCCCTCTGATGTCACTGTCCAGCTTAGTCCACCGTCTTAGCAACCACGGCCTGAGATGCTCTTTGCCTCCTCAGTTCTATGGAATTTAAGATTTTGAAAGAACTTTCCTCCCTTCAGTTCTGTTTGGATTTTCTGAGTCAAAAAAGTTTTGGAGTTTCATACCTTCCTCGCCCATAACTGCCCATTGTGTTGGAATTACACAAAACACTGCTTTTTGACTCTAGAAGGCTGATCACAAGTGTTTCTGGCCAGTCCACTCACAGACCAGTTGTTATTTATAATATCTATAGACAAAAAAGAGCTTAAAAGATAAGTCATCCAGCACTTGCCAACAAAGCAGGGCACAGCTGTGGCAGGGACTCAGAGCAACTGCTCCATGAAGAGACAGCAAGACTCTGTCTTTCGACAAGGTCTGTTGGGGTCACGGCATGTGGCATGGATTAGGGAGTCCCGAGCCCTAATATCCAGTGGGACCAGCTTTGCAGAAGGCATCCTGGAACAAGGGCTCTGTGCCATCACCTGGTGTTTGCATTGCAGGGCCTCTTGAGGAATAGAAGTAGAGATCAAGCTTAAAAATATTTTAATGCCAACAACTTATTTTTACTAAAGAAATGGTATACAAGTTCAATGAAAAGAGAACATGATTCATTTTATTACACATTTTCCCCAAGGCCCATCATGGTTGGGTGGGAGAAATGATGTGTGCCGTGGGCAGGAGGTTTGGATTGGGTCTGCAGTTGCTTGATTCTTGAGGCTCGGTGAAACACATACTTTAACAGGGAAGGCATCTGCAGAAATGCATAACCTGCAGGCTAAACCAGAAAGCCACATGAAAAAGAGTCCCCAGGAAAGCACCCATCTGTAACTGATTTCAGCTTCTCCTAGGCACAGAAGGGGCAGGGAGAGCTGTTCCTCAAAGCACAAGGTTGTTGTTTCTCCATTAAGTGTTGGGTTCCATCACCAAGGCCAGGGTCCTATTCAGGTAAAGTTAGGCTTGGTTCAACAGGACCCCTTGCTATCCCATCCCCACAGCCCATTAGCTGCATCCCATAGTCCAGACAGCAGTCTCTCAGGCAAGCTCATGAGGTCAGAAAGCATCTTCTTGGTCTTGCTGTAGATGCCTTGTAGAGGAGTGAGAGGTGCTTACACCTAACATGGGGTAGAACCAGAATGTGGCACCAACTCTTTGTGCTCCTTGTAGCATGCACAAGGATTTCTAACTCTGATTAGCCAGTGGAACAGTAGATGAAACATAGGCTTCCCTTACTCAAGAAGCATTTTCTAGTTTCATTCAAGGCCATGCCAAAGTAAAGCAAGACAAACATTTTAGTGGATCAGTGACCTCAGCTTTGAGACCAGCAGCCAGTCAGGGCTTTCACTGTACAGAGAAACACGGCCCAGCTGACGCAGTTCTAAAGTGGCAGCCACATTGTCGATCCACACTGGCATTCGCAAACTGAATTGATTCTGTTACCCACAACTTGCCCTAGAGTCTATTGAAGATCAAATTTACACTGAGTCAATAAAGTAAAAATGTCCTAAAGGGAAGTCCCTCCTGCACACTTTGCTTAACCTGGCCTTCTACTAGAACCCTTAGTCCTCTGTTGACCTTCAGTCAGTCATGAATATAAAAATCACACCACCCAGCCTCAAATGTCTTCACTCTCCATCACAGCTTAGCTGCCAACAACTGCTGGCTCCAAATGAGTGTGTCCTACAGCCACTGTGCCATTTCATCTTGGGCTCAGTGATGGGTGCCAGACAGTGAAGTCCAGTCTCCTTATCACACCTGGGATGAACAGAGTCTGCAGAACATCCGCAGAGTTTCCCTTGCATGGCTTGAATGGCGGGCCAGTAACACAATGGATAACACATCTGACTTAGGATCAGAAGAGTATACTTGTGATGGGTCCCATCTACACACTCTGGGAAGCTGCTTGTGTTTAAAGAGCCAGTTCTTAGAACTCATCACAAAGCCAGCTCCCTCAGCCCTTTCTTTACTCACTGAATTTTGTTCTGATAAACTACTGGAAAGACTTGGTTGCCATCCTTTTCAGGAGTGGTATAACTTACCCTCAGAAGAAACAGAGAAGGCCCACTTAGCCACTAGCCCATAGAAACACCAAAGTCTCCTTTGGTGCCAATGAATGAACACACATGCCATGATTGCCTTAATTGTGTGGCCTCAATTTTTGTGTACACAAACAGTACAACCTGGCTAAGAAACAAAATGCATTCTTCCCAACTCTCCAGCTTGTCAGGCAGTTCCTCAGGTCACGCCACTAGAAATCCTCCTTGACTGAAGAGAGTCACCACCTCTGCCTGCCATCTCTGAAAAATTCAGTGAAGTCACAGCCCTGTCCTTTAGAGACATACGTGTGGATGGGCATTTTCAGGTCTTTGAACTTCAGTGCCATAGCTTCAACCAAAGACAATTGTGCTGGGAGGGGACAATGGGAGTTGGAGAATGCACCTATGAGATGACACTTTCACAAAAATTAAACTGCACAGCAGTAAGGGGCTGCGGTGAGCTTCTTTGAACAACCCTCTGGGACGACGGCACAAACAACAGTACAAAGCATTATTGGCACAAACAACAGTACAAAGCATTATTTACCTACAGCCTGGAAAGAAAAGCGAAGACCTTCTCCCCAGCCCATGTCTGGCAGAGCTCCACATCATAAGCCTTTTGTTTTGGTTTTGTTGTTTTTTTAATGGCAGGAGAAAAGTGCCTTTGCTCCAGCTTGGTCTTCCCTGAAATAAAAGGCGACCATCTGGCTCATCTAAGCTGATGAACTCCCTGTGCCTGCATCCGTGGCTAAGCAAAAGCATAGGTGTCAATCTTCCAGGAGGATGGTGCCTTCTCCCTACCAGGAGAGGCTCCCTCTGCCTCCTGCCTTGTGCAATGCTGCTGCCTCCAGCGCTGGTTGTCCTGGCTCACCATCTCACCACAGGTTCCATCCAGTAAAAGAATCACCATGAAGCCGATTATTCAGCCTTCCAGGCTCTTTCCTCATCTACTACCCTCTTGACAACGGTTCTTACAGAGGCAAGATGGAGCTGAAGCTGCTTTAAAATCTGCGACATGACCTTTTCCCTCACCAGTGTGTGGTAGGAGACAAGTCAAACCTAACCACTTAAATGAGAATTAAAGTTATGGGTTAGTTTAGATTTTCATGTGTTATTCATGTGTTAATCTTAAAATTAGTAAGGGCCCACAAAAAAATATTTTTAACATTTTCTGCTTGTATTGGTTTTCTGGGGCTGCTATAAGAAAATACCACAGACCAGGGAGTTTAAACAGCAGACATTTGTATCTCAGGATGAAGGTGCTGGAAGCTGAAGGTCAAAATGACAGTCTGCTTGGTCTCAAGCAAGAGTCTTTGTCCTGCCTTGCAGATGGCTACATTATTGCTGCATCCTCTTATGGAACACTGAGAGGGTCTGAATATCTCTTCCTTTGTTTTTCTTTCATTTGCATTTACTTACTTTATATGTTCATACTTGATAAACATAATGATAGACCCACTATGAAAGAGATACTCAGGGCAAGATTCATCAAAAATGTAAACATGGTTTTCAAACACTTACCAACCCCAGAATTCAATTGTGCCTTTTGTTTAGATTGCATGGAATCACTAGTAAATTTCCATATAAATAAATACCTTAGCTAGAGCTCAGGGTATTCATCATAAATACAGACAATGCACACCTGGAAAATAATAATAACAATACGTTCTCATGTGACTGTTACACCTACATCTGAACCAAACCAGCTGATGTATCTGTGAGTTCTGAGCCACTCATGCACCTAAACAACTAACCAACAACTATGACAATAATCTGGGGGAGTGGAGTTCGAGTATAGTGGTGCATGCCTTTAATCCCAACGCTTGAGAGGCACACACAGGTAGATCTCTGTGGAACTGAAGTTCTCCTAGTCTACATAGCAAATTCTAGGCCAGCCAGGGCTACATAGTCTCCAAAAAAATTCCAAAGAGATGGATTTCAATAAGTACCAGTTCAGAATGACATATCTCCTGCTTGGGGACACATTTGGAAAGCATCCATCTAATAGGCATAAACATGACAAAGGATTTATCCGGGGAAATGCAGTGACTGACTTGGCAGCACAATATAGCGGCCGGTTGCTGATGATCACTGAAGTTTGAGTTCTAGCAGTCTACTCTGCTTGTGACCAGATATTCTTGCTGATTTCCTGAGTTGGGTGAAACGCCTTCCTAAGCCTGCCTGGAGAAGGGCCTCTTCCACACTAGCTGGTTTTGTGTATCAATCTGACACAGCTAGATTCATCAGAGGAAGGAGCCGCATTTGAGGAAATGCCTCCATGAGATCCAGCTATAAGGCATTTTCTCAATTTGTGACCAATTGGGGAGGGCCCAGCTTGTGATGGGTGGTACCATCTCTGAGCTGATGGTCCTGGGTTCTATAAGAAAGCAGGCAGGGCAAGCCATGCAAAGCAAGCCAATAAGCAGCACCCCTCCATGGTCTCTGCATCAGCTCCTGCCACCAAGATTCTGCCCTGTCTGAGTCCCTGTTGTGACTTCCTTCAGTGATGAACAACAATGCTGAAGTGTAAACCAAGTAAACATTTTCCTCCTCAACTTGCTTTTTGGTCATGGTATTTCATTGTAACAATAGAAACCTTAAGACAATATCCTTTGTCAGTTCCAGTAAATGCAGCAAGCCTGAGACTGGATAGTTGTCTGAATGTCCTTTTGAACTGCCTAAGCAAAGATTTGGTCAATGCTATCCTGAGTCATACCTTCTTTCTCAATTGGTCTATTCTGTAACAGATGGTCCAACCTTGGAACATGAGTAGACAACTTTGAGTCAACCTCCTGATAAGTAGTTAGGTCTCAACAACATTAAATACTATCTCATAATTCTGCATTCTGTGACTATAATCAAAGGGTTATTTACCTTGAGGATACAAATATCAAACACCAGGCCTCTCCTACTTTTGTCCATATCTGAAACCTTTCATACCTTCATCATCTAAGAAATATGAACCTCTTCACCTGGTTCTAGAAGATTGCCAACAGAGAATACACTCAGGTTTGTATTACTTGGGAAAGCAGGTATGTTGAGGAACTTTATCTAATGCCTAATAACATGTGCTTAACATTCCAAGGACCAGTCATTCAGATCAGGAGGGTCATTCCTGTGCTCACAAGCTCAGATCAACTCGCCTAAGATCATTCCTTCATCCTTTAAAAACTCATCTGACCTATTGGAAAATGTATTATCAGGGTCAGGCAGCTTGAGGATCACTCTCCAGACACCATACCCCCCACCTGCAAGTTATCTCCCTAGGGACTAGAGTGTGACTAGTCTCCTCTGTAGCTCCGCTCAAGGTTAAACATTAGCAGACAACTTCTAAGACTTCAACCCTTGTCTCCATTGTGCAACTCCATGCTTATTTCTTAATACTTGATTGAATAAATGCTCACTCTACTGCCCTCTGCCTGCCTGCCCTTGTCTGTCCTCTCCACTTCCCCCTCGGCACACACATAGTCACATACATTCCCACCAGATGGAATTCTCTTTACCTTCACTCTATGACATAAAAGCTCACTTATCTGTCAAAAACCTTTGTCTGGTCACCACATTCAGGGATCTGAGGTAGGTTTATTTGCAGCCTATTACCTGTTCCCTCAACCTCTCCCAAATTCATAAATACAATGCAATGTCTTTTAAGCAGGAAAGCCTTAGCCATAGGAGACACAAAGTGAGCATGGGTTGTCCAGTCTGTGCAGATAGATACATCTTACCCATACATAAAACATCTGAATATTTTTAAATATGAGAAAAAAAGTTGAGATGAAGTTCACATAACCTAAAATTCATCATTTTAATCATGTTGTACAACCACCATCACAATGACTACCCACTTCCAGAGTGCTCCCATCACTTCAACAAAACACCAAATATTTAAGTCCCGTCAATTATTCCCTTCCTAAACCCTAAAAACCACCAGCCTACATTCTGAGACTATTGTGTTTTCCAATTCTAGATGCCTCATATGAAAGGAATAATACACCACACAGGGTCTTATGTCTACCTTCCTTCATATAGTATAGTTACCTATGTTGGAACATGTGCTGTGCTTCATCCCCTTTTAGTGACTGGAGAATTTTCCAATGCATATCTATATTGTCCCTGATAATACTTCCATGAGCATGTGTATACAAGTGTAAATTCACTGTTACCTCAAAACAAGGTCAGTTACTGTCCAATCCTATAGTCCAATCCTATAATCCAATCCTATAGTCCAATCCTATAGTCAAGATAATGTTTTTTTTAGCAAAATACTGTAATTAAATGTATATGCTCACTAGTAAAGTTAACTAATTTTGTAATCCAGAATATCTTAAGATTCTTTATAATTTGCATTTATATCAGAGACTACACATTGTAAATTATATGATAATTAGCAGAATCTGACTTAAGCACATGAAGGAGTCAACAATTTGAAACATCAGCAGACCTTCCTTGCTTTCATACGACCTGGTGTTGAATCATGATGAGGGTGGATATTGGTTGCTTACTGTGTGCTTACCTCTGTGCTACATGCAAATGAGTTACACACTATTCTTATGTCACAGGTCATGAACAGGTAGGTACTCAGAGAGTTTGCTATTTGCTCAAAGTCACAAAGATTTAATAGAGATTGACTCTCAGACTAGATTGTCACACTTCCTACATTAAATGGCAAGGCCAGGGGCAGGCCAAGACCATCAAAATCTTGTCTTTTTATCCCACAACTATAACCTCATGTTTGCATAAATCAATATTTAATTTTTAACATCAATATCCAAAATGAAGGATACAAGCTAGAAACTCAGGTCTCTCACAGAGGGATACCCTTGTCCACACCAAGGGTCCAAACTCTCCTTTGTAAAATAAATCACCCCTGTTTTTTTCCCAGTTGAATCTATCACCCCATATTAGGATGTCCCACAAATGCAATGGCTCTTTCTGGTACGATCTAGATAGGCCAACACTGATAGATAACAGAAAACAGGAGGACAGACTGCTGAAGTGGAGAATGACAGCTGCTTATGCTATTCTGCCTCATCCGCTAAAACTGTGAACTTTAACTAGCACAGTTGAGACATGTGAGAGGAAAGAAGTAGAAACATGCCGATCACTGTGTGTGTGTGTGTGTGTGTGTGTGTGTGTGTGTTGGAAGCATTCCAATAGCAGAATTTAGGGCAGCAGTCATCTAATGAGTCAGAAAAGCACCCAGGATCCACACTGCCCTTTCCTGCCTGCCTTTTCATGGCAGATTATTATGAATAGGGAGACTGTAGACATTTAGAGTTGACAACTGAACTGTTTGGCTGTATTGAGGTTAGAGTCTAAATAATGGAGTGTTGCTAAAATGTTAACCTCTTAGGTACTGGATTTCCTGCTTAGACAAACATAACACCTGGGTGAGCTCATTGTTGCTTTACACCTTGGCTCTTTCTGCTATGAGAGGGTTAACTCCTTGGACATTAAAATTCTTCCTACCCAATACCTCAAGATCCACATTATGAGGCAATTGGGGTTCCTAGAGTTTGCATTTTCCTATCACTGCGAGAATTTAATTCCACAGTAAACATGGGACTTAGTTTTTTTTTTTTTTTTTTTTTTAACTTTTCATCAAGTATAGAAAAATGCACTTCAAAGGGGACAAACACATCAAAATTTAACTACTCAAGGATTTCTGGCAAACTGAACACATCCATATAAGCAGCAGCTAATTGAACCCAAGCCCTCAGTGAACAGAACATTGATTCTGATAAAAAACCAAGTCTCAACAGCATAAGAATTAAATGTACCACATGGGGCATGGACAACAAGAAACTGTGTTGCTAACAAAAGGCCACGTATTAACAAACAACAAAGAGACAGCATGCAAGTTCCCTATTGTTTTCAGCAAACACTTCAACTTTAGGAAATGTCAAATATAATACATTAGTCTTCCCTCTGAGCACTTCCCTACCTCACGCAAACACAAAGAGCTGGCCTCATGACAATGAATTGAAAATTAATTAACTTATTGGACTAGTGTTTAACATGATCGTTTTGCTCTGTTATGTTTCCACTTCACTGTCTGCATTAAAGGCATACATATCACTGGCAAAACCAAAATCCCACTTAGTAAAGGATAAGCAAACTATAGGAGAGAGGAGAATGGAAAACTAATGAAAATAAAGACACTTGCCTCTCCACAACCCACTTGTCTCTTCTTCCCTAATGGATTTGCAATGATAATCTATAATCAAGGTACAAATATAGACTTAATGAGGAGCCCTAAATGACTTGAAGCAAGTCATGTATTGCCCACTCCTGGGGACCGCTGTGCTTAAGGCAAATGCTCCCAGCCAAGAAACCTCTTATGTCAGAGGAGAAAGGATCCTACTGGCCCAAGATACCAGCTGCCTCAGCACTCCATACGCACGCACGTGCTCTCTAGAACCCATTACATCCAGCAAGGCTTCCCTCCTTCCCCTCAGGTCTGTATCCCTTGCCTAATTGAAAAGAAAAAAAATTAAGAAAGACTCAAGAAGAATAGCTGCCCACAAATATGCACAGAAACTAGGGACAGAGTGTCCTTTTAAAAGGAACCCAGAGGCAAAGTCCGGATGAATGACATACTTTTCATAAAGGGGGTAATCAGACTAAAAGAACAACCCTGTTGGAAAGTCTGCGACCTTTGCAAAGATGTGACCTTGAATTTGCATCCTCTTCTGACCCAAAGAATGTGTCCGGTTGTTGATCTCACAATTAGATCTTTACAGGAAGTTTGTAACCCTTTCTATGCAGCATGGGATTCCTGTATTGGGAGTTGGGAGTGAGGGATCTAAATAGCATCATAACTTTCCAAACACATGGGTAACTTTTTGATGAATGTAATTACATTTTGAATTCAAAATGTAACTCTCAAATGCAAGATTGCTATTAAATACAAATTTGGATGGTAATTATTAACACTTCAAATACAATAATGATCATTACCCAAGAAATTTTCCTCTAAAACATTAGACCATAATCTAGGGAGGTTCTGAGATCTGACACTTGGGTGTTAGGAGTGGAGGGGTGGTAGAGGTGGTATTTGATAAACAACCCCAGGCTGGCCTAGAACTCACTGTGGACCTGAAGACCTTGAACTCCTAATCCTCCTGACTCTACTTCCTGAGTGCTGGGATTACAGGCCTCTGTCAGCATGCCCAGTGTATGTGATGAGGACAACTGAGCCCAGGTCTTTGCTCATTCTGAATAAGCATTCTATCATCCCCTAGCCCAGATATCTATCTTCAATGAACTTGGAGAAGGAAGCCAAAAAATATGTCTTTGCCTATCATGGAGGGAGGTCTTTGAGCTTCTAAAATAAATAATAAAATTCTATAAGTCAGTGAGACAAAGGTAGAAACCAATTCTCTCTTGGTTCAAATTTGTTTTCCTTATGCTGTGTCTGCAGCTTCAAATAGCAGATGAATGAATGAGTCTTCCCCAGAATTACATTTTCCCTTCCCAAGCCCTACCTCTGAAACATTGCTGCATGTAGTTTAACTGTGGAAGGCCTTGACCTCTTTTCTTTTTCTCTCTGATTTAAGTGTGTCTGCTTCCTCAGGGCTACTAGGCTTAATCGGACAGCAAGCCAGAGCCTAGTGGAATATCAGCCAACCCCCAGACAATGGGTGTCTTTCTCTGGTTGTCACATGAACAGTGTTGTATTACAGCCATTGTTCCTCCAAGTAGGGAGGAAAGGCACAGCTTCTCACAGACTAACTATTCTCCATGACCCACTCTAGCCATCACCAAAATTAAAAATCAAAAAGGAAAGAAAAACTGGCATGCTATTTGAATGGGGCACTGTAACCCCAAACAAGAATTCTAGTGCATCCCTAGGCCATCTGCATCATCCTACCTTGCTGAGAATGCACATTCCTAGGCCCAGCACACCTACCAAATTGAAATCCAGAGGACCATCAGCTCTGCAGTTTGTTCTCAAGCCTCTGAAGTTTAGGAACATGGGCCAAATAGATGTGTCAAGCATTTCCAACCACACTGATGGCATTTGTGCATCTGTTTAAGGTATGAACTAAAGGCAAGAGGATATTGACAGGGCTTTACATCAAACGCTGTGCTGATGTTATTAATATTAGTATAGAAGGCAAAAGATGCAATAGTGAGGGTACCAGAGAACATGGGACAGGAACACTTAAAACTAATGGCTGTCCAGAAGATGATGGAAATTTTAGAGAAAGAGACAGGATGAGAAGAGAAGGAGGAGGGTGCTAGAATGGAGTCTGAGATCATCACAAAGTGACAGACCAGGCCAGTTTCCGATGGCAGAATGAACCAAAGAAAACCATTATAACCACTATCACCACCACCAATAACAACTACACAAACACGTTGGGCAGCTCAGAGCCAGAGTGACCATCTAACGTAACACAGAGATTGGATTTGCTCTCCAGATACACACACACACACACACACACACACACACACACACACACACACACAATTTTAAAACTTCTATTTTAGTTTTTTAGTTTGTGTGAAAGCTTGGTTGAAATACATCTTGCCAACCCCTCAAAAAATTTTTTTGACAAAGATTATCTTTAACATTTTGTTTTAGATATTAAAATATGAACTTTCCCCACAAACCTTAAAAGTCAACCTCCCAAAGCCCTTTACTGCACTGAGCAATGCTCATGTTTAGGTAAGCAGCTTCAGGCTGAGGCAGTACTATCATGTGGCAAAACAATCCTTAAGGGTCAGGAGGAAATCAGAATACCACCCCTGGTGAGACTAGAGAAAGCCTGAATCCTGGCTATCCCCTTCCTGTGAACTCCCTCCACGGTGGAAAGGTAAAATCTTTCCAGGAATGCCTTCTCATGAACAAGGGAGACTTCTAAGCCAACTTTTATTTGAATCTCAGAGGGTGCCCACATCTGGTCTCCATGACAAAATAATAGCTGTGAAATGTGAAAGATTCCTTTCAAACTCAGATAGTGCTGGGAGGGACAGACAGAACCAGTCCTGTGACTCCATAAATAGCTGTCATAAAAATGATTCTCAGCTCCTTTGAAATGGCCCATCACTGCTTCCACTGAAATTGTGTCTGCTGAACCTATTGCCTGGCCTGCCTTGTCCCCTCTAAATAAATCCTCTCTTAGCAGAACATTCCCCATACATTGCCCTCTTCTTGGCATGAGCCCAGAGCCACTCTCAGACCTGCTATTTGACCATGACTACACCCAGCTTTACCTGGCTGGCTGGATATATATGTACACACATCAGTTTTTTGAAGGTATTAGCTCTTTCTTTGCAATTGTAATGTTTATCTTTTCATGCTATACACCTAATAAACATATGATAAAGGGAAAAATAAAACTCAAACCAACTAATCGTAAAAACCAGTCATGTCTTGTCATCAATTCCTCATCTAAAATACAGTGTTTTTTAAAACCTACATATGGTGGTACATGTCTGTCTGAGCTACATGAGACCCTGCCTCAAGAAAAACAAAACACAAAAGCATGAAGAAGATTTGTTATAGGAGCTACCACCTGCAGCTGTGTTTTGGAGCTAGTCATATCTGCACAGTTCATCTGGGTTGGACATGATATTATAACAACATGGTGTTTGGCCACCCCCACAATGAGGCCTCCTGGCTCCCAAAGATCTGATGGTTTTAACAGATGCTAATGTCCTGTACATGCACCTAGGAAGATGAGGTACTCCACACTGAAATTCTATTTCCCTTGTCTTATGGGGGAGTGGGAGATGATTTATTGCTCTCTGAAGAGGAAATTGAGGTGGTTAGAATGCTTTACATAGTTTCTTTATCTGGGAGAATAAATCATTAAAAATGAAATAGTGGGGAAATCAATAGACATTAATAGTGCTAACTGCAGGATATAGAATCACAGCCACTCTTCCAGACTGGCTTGGGGCATGGCATTTATCATCAAAGAACAGCCTCATGGCACTGACAATTGTGCACAGAATGTTCAATAAAATAAAACACCACTGGTGTGGATATTGTGCTTTCCTGTGCAACCCTTTAAGCTCCCTGAATGAACCCTTTACACACACGCAAACACACACACACACACACACACACACACACACACACACACACACACACCTATGTCAAAAAGCAGTAAGAATGATTACAGTGAAATTGACCTTCAGAGTTGCATATGGACAAGAGATAAACAGAAAACTTTAGATTTGGAGAATGGTTGGATGAGTAAGTGAGGCAGTGCAGACAGACAGAAGTCCAGGCAAGACATGAGGCAGGGATGTACTGAGGCAGAAATAGGTCATTTGGGGGAAAGAATTGTGAATGGTGAATCCCTAGAACTCAATGAGTCTTACATCAATTCTTAAAACTAAGCTTTGAAAGTAAATGCACGGTCCATGTTCTTGAGAACAGAGGAGTCCAGCAATGAATGCAGATGCTGTGTTCACAGTCCATCCAGCAGTCCCAGGTATCTGTACTCACTCATCGATGCTGATATTTCCCACCCATAAGTAGACTCCCTCCATATTTGCTTCATGTGGGATTGTCATGAGCCAATAGGTTCAGCTTTGCTGAAGCAGCATTTGCTCCCATTTATATAACTCGCTCTTAAGGGAATAAAATGAGTGGAAACAGGAAAAATAAAAACTCTCCTGCAATTATAAGAAGGATTTTTCACATAAACTTAATGTGAGACAGAAGCTGAAATTATCACAGATGCTAAAATAAGCAAAGCTTTCAACAGAGTCAGATGTTAATTGACCTTGAATGGGCTAAGGTTTGCTTACACGAGGAGGAAATAACCAAAGCAAATGATGTTTAAGAAAAGGAGAGCTCAAGAGAGGAGGACACACTGGATGCTATGTCTGGACAACACAGAGTTTCGGCCTTTTTCAGTCAGCATCCCTCATATTCAAAGCCCTGGCCCTGTGTTTAACCTGCTTTTAGGAATGTGTCCGTGTAGGAAAGTA
The DNA here is from genome assembly GCF_943737965.1 of Phodopus roborovskii. NCBI lineage: Eukaryota > Metazoa > Chordata > Mammalia > Rodentia > Cricetidae > Phodopus > Phodopus roborovskii. The sequence continues at coordinate 17,104,241 of NW_026126549.1, read as the reverse complement.
AGAAAGACAGTACTGAACCAGTTACCACTCAGATGCCAGAGTGGCCCATACACTGAAAAGCATGAGATAATGTTGGCTAATTGTTATTGATATTGGCATCTCCTCTTCCACACTGGCACACTGCTAACCACAAGCAAACCATCCCAAAGTCTAATTGTATCTCTCTGTCACACATAGCACCTACTGTGGTGTTGAGCCTGTAAGCATGAATTTAGTATTACGTGGTGTTTTGTAAGCCCACTTAGGATAGTCTAGAGCAGTGGTTCTCAACCTATGGGACATGATCCACTGGGGGTTGCATATCAGATATTTAAATAATAATTAATATCTGACAAAATTCCAATTAGGAAATAGCAATGAAATAACTTTATGGGTGGGGTCACCACAACATGAGGGACTGTATTAAAGGGCTGTAGCCTTAGGAAAGTTGAGAAGCATAGGGATAGAATATTTTCTTCTCTAGTAACTTCATAGATCATATAGACAAGTAGTAATTCTATACTGGCTTCTGTGCCACCCTTAATAGATATGATAAGTATGAGTCCTAACATTTTGTGCCACAGAAAAACACCAGCTTGTGTTCATTCATTCATTCATTCATTCATTCATTCATTCTTCTCTCACATTTGGAGGGGCATTTATTATGTAACTTAAACATTCCAGCCACCTGAGTAAGGCATTTCATCAAGGAACGATGAACTCACCAACCTGCTGGGAATGTCATTCAGATAACAAGGTACCCAAAAAGATGTCCACAGAGATGAATGGCAACTCACGGGATACAAACTGCTCATAGGAGAAATAGAAAGATTGGGTGGAGGGGGATGTCTGATTTGAGCTGCATCTTCAAAGATAAATGGATAATAGACAGCTGCTTACACACAAAAGAAGACATTTCCAACAGAAAGATCATCTACTCAGTGAGGCCATGGAGAAAAGAATGGGTGCCGTGTATTTGGGGACATAATGAGATCTGCAGGAACTGGGGGGCTGGGAGCAAGAACACAGAGAACAGCACGGGAGAGGGTGCAAAGGTGGTCTTTGGAGGAGAGTTATGAGGCTGACAGAAGCTTTGTGCTAGAACACAGGGTTGGTACTCCTCCAACCTTGATGTGGGGACTGCATTTTCAACAGCCCGTACAAGACACTGATGGTCACCGCCCACCTAGTGATCTGCCAAGGAGTTAAGCAAGGGTATCACATGATCAGACTTGTATCTTAGAAATGTCTCGTCAGACTGAAGCAACAATCTGAAGAGGGTAAACCTACTGCTGTACAATGACTCTGGCATCACAACTAACTTCAGGATTTTATAGATGTGTTCAAATTCACCCAAGACTTTATGACTCAGGGAGGAGCCAAGGTTTACACACCACCATAGGAACCATAAGAAACTGTAATTTGTTTAGATTTTTTTTTAAAAAAAGTGGTCAAGTGTTGGTAATTTTTATGATAAAAAATATCTAATATTTTTAAACAAATTTTCTGCTTCTGATACACCCAAGTCTGAAGGCAGCTGGTGGAATATAAGCAGGCTTAATGTATTCCCCTTCCTATTTATCATGAGTTAGCCTGCAAATATGGAAGTTCCATAATTTATGCGCCCAAGCAAATGCTAAAAATGGAAAGGGGGGTGTCAAACACAGCCAGCAATGAAGTAAAGTAACACATATAAAGGCTTTTAGAGCCACGAGGCACACCAACATTCTTTCCCTACCGCCCCCACCCCCGCCACACACACACACATACAAACTCAAGCACCATAAAACTAGTGCCAAAAGAGAGAAGCAACCTCTGTGAGGTCACACAGAAAACTCCATGGCCACTCTCAGTTTTACATGCTTGTGTGTGTATGTAATCAGGTGTTGACATCTGTGGCTAAAGCATTTGGACTTTGCTTATGGACATTGCCTCATGAAGACAATGTTGGCATACTTAAAATGAAGTAGGGCAGAGAGGGTCATAAAGAAACTACACATGTTCATTTTGAAAATAAAGCCAGAGAAATAAGTGCAGATGTTTCATAAACGTTCACCTACTGACTGATTGACCTCTGAAACGTAGGATAAAGAGACTATGCCAATGCCACAAAAGTTTCTAAGGAAGTGTACAGGACATCACTTCCCATATCCTGTGGTATCCAATCATGAACTTGCTTTTCAGATCCCAGCGCCACCACACACACCTTCCTCTCTACTGAAAGCACCCAGCAGAAAACACTGCCAGGAACATTCATGAACTAAGCTGAGCAAATCATCATTTTCTAGGCAGTGGCAAAGCTTGAAGATGAGATCAGCCATCAAAGTCCTTCCCAAAAGCAGTAGCAACTATGGCTTGCCAATAGCTAACAAAGGAGACAATAAAAGCAACACAACCATTAATGCTGGCTCAACAGTAAGACAATAGTAGTAGCTAACCCCTCCCCTGTGTGGAGCTTCCCATGCACTAACTCTTTTAGCTCTAGAGTAAGCCTGATATTATAGACACACATAAAGATATGTTAATAAGCTACACCAAACCACACAACTGCAAAGTATCAGAGTAGGGCCTTGAACCCTGATCACCTGATCCTAGTTTACTAAAGGAATTCCATGGCCTTGTAAGCAAAACAAAAGGATGGTGTAAGCTGACTCCTTAGAGCATGCCAGTCAGGCTGAGGGCATTTCTGGGTAATGTCATGTGTCCTGCTCTTTTTACCCATAAGGAACAGGAATGAAGGGTTTTATTTGAGAAGACTGTATACAAAGTTAAGACCTGGCATAAAGAAACCAAAGATGCCATTCTCTGCCTCGGCACAGCATGGCTATTGTTGCCCAATAGCAGAAACGATGCCTCATTCATGCCAAGAAAATTCCAGGCTTTCACTGTCTCTTTTTAAAATGTGGGGATTCGTGTGAGGTTATGTGTGAAAGCAGCAGCACATTCGCTCCCCCATGTCTCTTTTATTCAGTAGGGTCATTCAGGAAAATACTTGCAGAAAGAAAACAATAAAGTTTAAAAAAAAAAAAAAGTCCCAAACCGGGTGTGTGAAAGTCCTAGAGTGAGGAGATTTAAAGGAAAGTGACCGACGGGGGCACATTTCCCTCAAATAAATAAGTGTGACTCAAAGAACTGTCCCTCCCAGCGTTCCCCAAGAATCCAAGCACTCTGACAAGGACTCTAAGGTCTGTGAACCTTCCTGGACCCTGACACCCCTAAAGGCAGGAAGAGAACCCCAGCCTGCAAACACAATCTGAATATCAAGTACTAAAAGAAAGAAAAGTTTAGGAAACAAGTTAAGATCCCAGAGTAGTACTAGGCAGACCTCAATGGAAGGCCCAGCGGAAGCTGCATTTCACTCTCAGATGTCCCCTAAAATATCCCTGCACTCACCAATGTCACAATCAAGGTGGAACAAACACAGGCAAAGCAACACAGAGGCGCAAAAATACCCAAAATAAAATGCATAATGAAGAGACATTCCCAGGAATTCCCTGCTGCCTCAGATAACAAAACAAACAACCACAATAAGTCCCTGGAGGGCAGGCAAACCATCAGCGTCCTGCTTTAGCTGCACTAGGGTATCCTGGCTAACGGGGAAACGTGCCCTCTAGCCCCAAAGAAGCCTCCCAGCAGACACCAAGCCCAATAGCCTCCAGAGTTGAGTTTGCTTAACTCTTACCCAGTCCTGAGATGTTGCGATTGGCAATCGCCAACCTGCTTTCCTCTGGTCTTCACCCACTCCGGCCCAGATTCAAAATCTTTTTCCAACAGCGCCACTGGCCTCCAAGCCGAGTCCCAGGAGAAAGCAATGTTTGCAGCTCTTGTTTAGGCTCAGAAGATGGGGGGCCCCGGGAAGGAGTCCGGTCCTGGAGCCCCAGATTCACACAGGGACCAAGTCCTGCTGCAAACTTGAACAAGCTTTTCCCTGTCTGGTTGGAGATGCTGGAGGAGGAAAACAGTAACCGGAGCCGGGCTGGGATGCCAGCAGTTGCAGTTGCTGCAGCTGCTGCCTCAGGGACAGTGGCCTCTGGGGAGATGGGAGGGGTGTCGCTCGCTCGCGGTCCCTCCAAACCTGTAGTGTCCTTCTGGCTGGACTGCTGGAACCCCTTCAGAGACCCAGTCTCAAAGTTGACAAACTTGGAGTCACTGTGCGACTTGAAGTGGAGTGTGATGCCCCCGACACAGGGCCAGTGTTAACCCCGCGTTAAAGTACCCCAGGAGGGGAGATCTAGGGGGACAGGGTTGGTGCCCGCCAAGTGGACAGGACAGCGCGTCCCGTGTGAGGGAGCGCAAAAGTAGGAGCGAGAAGGGATGGGGACCAGTCTGGGCCACGGTGCGGGTGCGTGGAGCCACAACTAAGTGACTGGGAAGGTGGGGAGGGAGGAGGGAGGCGATTGGAGGGTGACCCGCCAGCCTTGCAGGGCGGGTGGAGGGACAGCTTCCCCCATCTCCGAACTCCCAGCGGGTAGCTTCCAGGTCCCCGCACGGGGATTTCTTGGGGAATAGCTCCCTCTGCCGACCACCCAGGAGGCCCCGGAGACCCAGGGATAGACCTGAACACAGCATCCCAACAACCCCGGGACCGGGACCTTATAAAACTTTCTAGTTACTAGGCAGTAGTTTCTTAATTCTGCTCACTTCCAAACACACAGGAAAGCAGCCGAGAGTCCCATTCCCAAAGCCAGACAGCCAGACAACCTTCTCCTTACAGACTTCTCTTCCTCGAGTAACAGAAGTTCTTTCTAGAAAAACCTCCAAGTTTTCAGACGCGCAAGTTTACCTTCTTCACAGATTATCTGGACTCCAGACTGTATGAGTGAATTCATGCTGAAACGAAGTGAAAATGTTTGAATCGCACCTGTGCCCATCGTCTTTGCTCTTCACTGGAATCACTCACTAGAGAGGGCCATTTGTTGTGAGCGGGGTGGTTGCTTGTCTGGCTATCTCTGGTTAACTAGGTATCATTGTTGGACTCTGGTACCTTTGGAGACCTTCTTTGCGTTGTCTGGTTGCTTGTCTCTATGTCCGTCCATCTGTCTGTCCGTCCTTCTATCTGTCTGTACGTCTGTGTGTCTGTGTGGTTAGTTAACTAGGTATTATCTTCACTTATCTTTGGAAGACTGACTTGGCCGCAAGCACTACAATCCCAATGAGAAGGTCATTCAGGCCCTGCTCACAAGCAGGCCCTGAACTGAGCCAGAGCCCACAGGCCCTCCTTGACCAGAATCTGAACTGTGACGCACAGGACAGATAAGCCTCAAAGTGACTAATGCATATGGTAGTTTTTAACTGCTCTCAGACTAATAATACCAGTTCACACTGTGTGTCCCCCAAAGCTTGCCTTTTTAGAAAATCTACTAGTCTTTCCTTCTGTTTTTATCAGTTTAAATGTTCATTCAGTATATTGTGCCATGTTTGGTGTGCAGGTTGGTGTATTTTTGAACAATATGAACAACTAGGTAGTCATTACCAAGTGAGATAACCAATAATTCTATCCACACCCCATCTGACCCCCAAAATTTAACATCCAAACTGACCCCTATTTAGTTCAGTGAGGTCTTTTTTTAAAAGTTTTATTGTAGTTTTATATATCTTATTGGAGTTGGGGGTGTTGGTGTGGAGGTCAGCAACAACTTGTCCAAGTCTGCTCTCTCCTTCTGCCTTGTCTGTCTAGGGAATCAGATTCAGGTCACTGAGCGTGACATCAAGCAGCTATACTTCTTGAAGCATCTTGCCAGCCCCTCTGAGATAATTTCTGCAGCTACATGCTGTGTACATCTTTCCCAGCATTGTGTGTATCTGGCATTAAATGATACGGGCTCTTTATGTTTGACTTCCTTCACTCAGCATGTCTTTAAAATCCATCACTTTTGTTACCCAAACCCAGACTTTGTTCCTTCATTACTCTTGAGTTGTGTTTAGTTGTATGGACACCACAAAATGTTTCCCTACTTAGTAAGTGTTGGTAGCCATCTAGTTTAAGTAAAATAAGTCTTCAAACTTTATTCCCTTTTGTTTCAAACTCTGTTTAGCTCTCCTACTTTTGGGGGAAGGTGGTTAGTTATATTTTCCACCTAGACTTCAGAGTTAGCTTGTTACTTTTAGAACTGAGCCAACCGAACAATTTCTTTTCTTCTGTTAGTTTGCTCACTGATCAACTTAAAGAGAATTGATATGTGGACAACACTGAATCCTCCAACTTGCAAACATCTATATCTTCATTAACTTAAGTACTCTTTAATTTCTCCCATGAATGTTTTATAGCTTTCAGCATGGGGAATTTGCATATATTTTAAAATATATTTGGAAGTGTTTTAGCAATTTGTGATGCTAGTGTAAACAAAAATATTTTGAAATTCTAATTTCCAATTGTTTATTGCTGGTATAAAGAAATAACTGTTGGGGGTAGCTTCATATTGCACAACTTGATTAAACTTATTAATTCCAGCAGTTTTGGCTTCTGTTTTTATTTTAATTTGCATTTTCTACAAACAAATAAAGTCTGTTTTTCTTCTTTAATTTCTTACCTATTCTACTGGGAAGGACACCCAAGACACCACTAAACAAATGCAGAAGGACTTACTAGGCCAGGACCTTTACATACCTTAGGTCAAGTCCTAGTCATTGTTCTACTGCTGTGAAGAGACCTCATCACCAAGGGACTTATAAAAGAAAGTATTTAAATGAGGGCTGGCTTACAGTTGCAGAGTGTGAGTGCATGGCCATCGTGGTAGGAAGCATGGTGGCAGGCAGGCATAGTGTTGAAATAGTAACTGAGAGCTTACATCTGATCCAAAAAATGGGAGGGAGGGAGGGAAGGAAGAAGGGAGGCAGGGACAGAGGGACAGAGGGACGGAAGGAAGGAGAGAGAGAGAGAGAGAGAGAGAGAGAGAGAGAGAGAGAGAGAGAGAGAGAGGAGCAGCGTGGCATGGGTTTCTGAAACCTCAAAGCCCATGCCAGTGGCACACCTTCTCCAACAAGGTCACACCTCCTAATTTTTCCCAAACAGTTCCACCAACTGGGGACCAAACATATGAACCTATGTGGATCATTCTCATTCAAAAGACCAGAGGTCCACGTGGTCTTTTATTGTTAAATACAGTGTTTGAGGTTCATGAATACCTGCTGTAAGCTGGGGAAGCTGCCTTCTGTTCATACCGTGCTAACAATTCTTCCCTTGTTTTACCATGAGTGCCTTCTGAGTTTTGATACTTTTCTGTACCAATTAACATTATCACATACGTTTTCTCCTTCTCAGCTAGCTGACAGTATTAACTGTTTAACCTTTCTTGGGTTTCATTCACTTCCACTGAAGCCTACCTGATTGATATAAATTGTGCTTTTGAGAGGGACGGGATTTGAGACAGGGTTTCTCTGTGTAGCCTTGACTATCCTGGAACTCACTCTGTAGACCAGGCTGGTCTCGAACTCACAGAGATTCACCTGCCTCTGCCTCTCAAATGCTGGGATTAAAAGCAGGCACCACCACTGCCTGACTATAAGTTGTATTTTTTATATACTGCTGGATTTTTTTTTTTTTTTGCCAAAATGTTGCTCAAGATTGCTACCTATATTTGGCATAATATTGATTGATGTTGTGTATTTTTTTTTTCCAAGACCAAGTTTCACTGTTTAGCTCTGACTGTCCTGGAACTCACTTTGTAGACCAGGCTGGCCTCAAACTCAGAGAGACCCACCTACCTCTGCCTCCCAGGTGCTGGAATTAAAGGCATGGGCCACCACTGCCTGGCCTTATATTTTTGTTGGTATTTTTTCCTATTGCTTACACATTTTTCTCTCCTTTCTCTTTCCTTCCTTTCTTTCTCAGTAGCCTTACACTATAGCTCAAGCTGGCTTGAAACTCACTATGTAGCCCCAGGCTGGCCCCAAACTGTTGGTGGTTCTCTTGCTTTAGACTCACTCGTGCTTTGATTAGAGAAACAAGCTATCATACCCGGCCTTTCATAGACATTTCTATCTTATTGATTTTAATTCTTACTTTTATGATTTTTTCTTCCAGTTATACATATAGAATTATTTAGCTTTTTTCTTCCCTTTATTTATTTATTTTTATTTCTTTTTGTTTGTTTGAGGCAGGGTCACACGTATCCCATACTACCCTCAGAGTTGCTATATAGCCAAGAATGAGCTTGAATTTATGAATTTCCTGCTTCTGCCTCCCCAGTTCTAGTTTACAGATATGGGCCACCATACCTGACTTACATGGTGCTGGGAATTGAACTCACAACTTTGTACATGCTAGGCACCCACAACATCCATGGAGCTACATCCTCAGCTCTTCTCTTTAGTTTCTTCAAGTCCATTTTTAGGTAATTGGTTTTCAGATCTTGGTTTTTAAGGTATTGTTGAAGAACAACTTTGGCTACATCTCAATTTTTATAGCTTTTTCATATAGTTACAAGTATTTTTCTTTAATTTCATGAATTACCTGGTACTGAATTATTTAATTTCTACATGCTTGAGGATTTTCCAGATATGTTGTAAGTCATTCTTATTGTTTGAGCATGTAGATGAATTAAAGAATGTCAGGTCTGCTGGAGCTGGAGTGACAAGCAGTTGTAAGCTGCCTGACACGGATGCTGAGGACTGAGCTCATGTCCTCCGAAAGGGCACTGTGTGCTGCTAAGCATGTCCTGTCTCTCCAGCCCCAGTCCAGATGTGTTTTTGTTCCTGATTTTTAATTTAATTTTATTGTGATCAGAGAGCATACTTTATGAAACTGGAACCCTTTCACATGTACTTCCTTATTATATGATGAACACGTGGTCCTTCTTAGTGAATGGTCCATGTGGACCTGAAAAATTATATACCGCTGGTGCTGATTTTCGATAGAAGAGTCTAAAAATTCCAGTTGTGCCTCATTACTAATTTGCCTTATCCTTATTATGAAAACCATGTTATTAAAACAATCTGGGGGCTGGGGAGATGGTTCAGTGGCTAAGAGCATTTGTTCTTGAAGAACACCTGAGTCCAGTTATCAATACCCACATTAGGTAGGTTCACAATCAACTGCCTATAACTCCAGTTCCAGGGGATTTGGTGCCCTGGCCCCTCTTCTTGCCTTCACAGGCACCTACACACACGCACACAGTGCACATACATACACAGACACATAAAATAATAAATAAATCTCTTCAATATATGTATAAAATAAATTAGATATGCTAATTTGTTAATGGGAACTATTGTATTGTGGTAACAGAATTTATAATCTGACAAACTTCTGGTTGTCTACATATTTACCATTCACTTTGACCTTTGTTTTGTTGTTGTTGTTTGTTTCCTTTAGTCTTTTCTAAGACAGGGTTTCTCTGTGTAACAGCTTTAGCTGTCCTGGAATTGTTTTTGTACACCAGGCTGGCCTTGAATTCATAGAGATCTGCCTGTCTCTGCCGCCTAAATGTTGGGATTGAAGGCATGTGCCACCACACCCTTTTCATTTAGACTTTTAAAAACAACTTCTAGTTGAGATTTTCAGAGTAGTTGTATAAAATTATTTGCTTAGTCTTATAAAAAATTCTACTTTGCTATGTGCAGTCCATCTTTAGAACTTAAGATCTCAGTGAAATTAATTTGTATTCAAGTATATTCAATGGTCAGATAAAGATTATGATATTTGAAATTTTTTTCAACAATTGTCAGTGCTTCTGAACATATAATTATTAAATGTGAAGAAAACAGAAACTGAAATCATTGTATGGATATACACTTTCTTCTTTGTCTACACACAGTCTGTGCTCTGGTCTTGTGGCCAAATTTAAAGTCTACAACTCGATTACATTCATCCCTTTGTATTCATCTAACCTATAAGGATTTTTTTCCATTACCTTAAAAATTCCATATTAGGTTTAGTCCTTCAATTTACCTGTCTAGAAATATTTCTGTTAAAAGAAATCAAGGTGACCTATCAGTCCCCATGTCTTCGAAAACAAGATTGGCACCTTCTGCCTATGAATTCCTTTTTGCTTTCAAACCATGTTTTTGCAATAATGATTTAAAATCCTGTTTAAAACCTACAAAAACAGGCCAGAGTTCACAGAACTCTTTTTCCAACAACAACAAATAAAAAGACCAGCTAATACTAGCTAATAGTGCTACTAAGCTGTGACACCTTTGACAAGATATCCCTAAGAATGCAATAGTGGCCCTCATATCTTGGGGGTCAACAACAGTAGTCTAATTGGACTTAATTCCTGCTGACAGAAAGGACATCCTGCCTGGTACTAGAAACCTACCTAACTTCCAAAGGCTAGTGATTTCATGGATTTTACAAGAAACTTTCTCTTGCCACTTAAACCAGCAAAATTACTAACTGTTATAAATACTTATCCTTAGCTGCACAGCTAAGTGTGGCTTTCACCCCATCTTTTTATTTTTTTTTTCATTTTTTTCTTTTTTCTTTTTATAAACAAGTCCATTTAAATAAAAACAAACATTTATAGACAATATTTAGGAATTTGGGCGTCATTCTTTCCAAACTACTTCCTGCTGGTAAGGGGTGCTGTCATGGGGGATTCTAAGAAGATGCAGAAATCCTGGCTGTAGTCTGCAAGGCTGCTTTGTCCAGCTGTTTTGAATGTAGGATCACCTGGTACTCTGTTTCAGGTGGTCTGGCTTGATCAAACCACGTTAGTCTGGAAGGAATCCACATCTTTTTATTTTCTGTGGAAACAAAAATAGAAATCCTTTTCCCCCAGTAACTTGTCCTTCAACTTAAATTTTTGAGTCAAAGCATTTTTTTTTAATTTATTATTTTACATGTCGATCCCAGTTCTCTCTCTCTCCCTCCCTTCCTCCCTCCCTCCCTTTTACCCTCTCTGCCCTCTCACATGCACTCTGACCACCCTCCCTCCCATCCCCCCACCCCAATTCCATATGTAGGGGAATGCCATCCAGATGGGGTCATGTAGATCTGACAGGTCATGTGAAGTAGGGACTAGGGCTTCTCTCCTGTCTCTAGGTTAAGGCAGTTATCCCTCTATGGGGGATGTGTTCGCAAGATCCTTTTGTGCACCAGGGATACATCCTGGTTCCACTGTCTGAGGTCCCTTAGACTGCTCAGTCCTTCTGGCTGAGACCCATATTCAGGGGGGCCTGAGTCAGTCCCATGCTGGCTTCCCAGCTATCAGTCTGGGGGCCCATTAGCTCCTCCTTGTTCAGGTAAGCTGTCTCTATGTTTTTCTGCAGCCTGGTCTTGTCCTCTCCATCTGCATCTGGGTTCTAGTTTGACTCAGTGTTTGCTCCTGTTTCCAACAGGTATTAGATGAGAGCTCCATGGATAAGTTAGTTGTTGATCTCACTATCCGGGAAGGGCATTTCTGGTAGCCTTTCCACGGATGCTCAAATTGTTAGTTGGTGGCAGTCTTGTAGTTCTCTAGACCTTTCTTTGTGTTCAGTTTTATCTTCAAACCAATATTGGCTCCCTCTTTTATGCTCTCTCTCTCTCTCTCCTATCTTCTATTCCTAACCGGGCTCAATCTTCCTGGTCGCACGTGTTTTCCTTTCCTCCCCCTCGTTTTTCTCCTACTTCTCTCTCCATTCGCTGCCCCCTGCCACGCTTCCCCTGTGCTCTGGGGGACTTGTCCTTTCCTGATTCTGTGAGGGACTTTATATGAATCTCTTAGAATACACCTTGTATCCTAGTTCCTCTGGTGGTGTGAATTATAGGCTGGTGATCCTTTGATCTAGGTCTAATCCATATATGAGTGAGTACATACTATGTTCCTCTTTTTGTGACTGGGTTATCTCATTAAGGATGGTTTCTTCAAGTGCCATCCACTTGCCCGCGAATTTCAAGATGCCATTATTTTTTTCTGCAGAGTAGTATTCCATTGTGTAGATGAGCCACATCTTCATTATCCATTCTTCAATTGAAGGGCATCTAGGTTGTGTCCAGGTTCTTGCTATTACAAATAGTGCTGCTATGAACATAGTTGAACAGATGTGTTTGTTGCATGGATGTGGATCATTTGGCTATATGCCTAAGAGGGGGATTGCCGGGTCCTATGGTAAATTAATTCCCCTTTTTCCTGAGGAACCCCCATACTGATCTCCAAAATTGCTGTACGAGTTTGCACTCCCACCAGCAGTGGAGGAGTGTTCCCCTTTCTCCACATCCTCTCCAGCATGAGTCATCATTGGTGTTTCTAATTTTAGGCAATCTGGCAGGAGTAAGATGGTATCTCAAAGTTGTTTTGATTTGCATTTCCCTGATAGCTAAGGATGTGGAGCACTTTCTTAAGTGCCTTTCAGCCTTTCTGATTTCCTCCATTGAGAATTCTTTCTTCAGTTCTGTACCCCATTTTTTAATAGGGTTATTTGTGTTTTGTTAACTAGTTTCTTGAGTTCTTTGTATATTTTGGAGATCAGCCCTTTGTCGGATATAGGATTGGTGAAAATCTTTTCTCAGTCTGTGGGCTGCTGTTTGGTCTTGTCGACTGTGTCCTTTGCCTTACAGAAGCTTCTAAGTTTGAAGAATTTATTAATTGTTTCTCTCAGTGTCTGTGCCCCTGGAGTTATGTTCAAGAAGCAGTCTCCTATGCCAATTTGTTCAAGGGTACCTCCTACTTTCTCTTCTAAGTGGTTCAATGTGGCTGGCTTGATGTTGAGGTCTTTGATCCATTTGGACTTGAGTTTTGTGCATGGCGACAGACATGGGTCTATCTGCAGTCTTCTACACACCCTCATCCAATTGTGCCAGCACCATTTGTTGAAGATGCTGTCCTCGCCCCATTGTATAATTTTAGCTGTTTTGTCGAAAATCAGGTGTTCATAGGTGTGTGGGTTAATATCAGGATTTTCAATTCGATTCCATTGGTCTACTTGTCTATTTTTATGCCAATACCAGGCTGTTTTCAGAACTATAGCTCTGTAATAGAGCTTACAGTCAGGAATGGTGATGCCTCCTGAAGTTCTTTTATTGTATAGGGTTGTTTTGGCTATCCTGGGTCTTTTGTTTTTCCATATAAAGTTGATTATTATCCTTTCAAGGTCAGTAAAAGATTGTGGTGGGATTTTAATGGGGATTGCATTGAATCTGTAGATTGCTTTTGGCAAGATTGCCATTTTTACTATGTTTATCCTACCTAACCAAGAGCATGGGAGATCTTTCCATTTTCTGGTATCTTCTTTAATTTCTTTCTTTAGAGCCACAAAGTTCTTATTATATAGGTCTTTTACTTGTTTGGTAAGCGTTACACCAAGATACTTTATGTTGCTTGTGGCTATTGTAAAGGGTGATGTTTCTCTGATTTCTTTCTCTGTCTTTGTCATCTGAAAAAGGTAGGGCTACTGATTTTTTTGAGTTTATCTTGTATCCTGCTAGTTTGCTGAAGGTGTTTATCAGCTGTAGGAGTTCCCTGGTAGAGTTTATTGGGTCGTTTATGTAAACTATCATATCATCTGCAAATAGAGACAGTTTGACTTCTTCCTTTCCAATTTGGATCCCCTCCATCTCCTTTTGTTGTCTTATAGCTTTAGCTAGAACTAGAACTTCCAGTACAATATTGAAGAGATATGGAGAGAGAGGGCAGCCTTGTCTTGTTCCTGATTTTAGAGGAATCACCTTAAGCTTCTCTCCATTCAGTTTGATATTGGCTGTTGGTTTTCTGTATATTGCCCTCATTATGTTTAGCTATGTTCCTGTTATCCCTGATCTCTCCAAGACCTTTATCATGAAAGGGTGTTGAATTTTGTCGAAGGCTTTTTCAGCGTCTAGGGAAATGATCATATGGTTTTTCTTTTTCCGTTTGTTTATATGGTGGATCACGTTGATAGATTTTCATATGTTAAACCATCCCTGCAATCCAGGGATGAAACATACTTGGTCATGGTGGATGATTTCTCTGATGCATTCTTGAATTCGGTTTGCCAGTATTTTATTGAGTATTTTTACATCGATGTTCATCAGGGATATTAGTCTGTAGTTTTCTTTCTTTGTTGTGTCTTTGTGAGGCTTTGGTACCAAGGTTATTGTGGCCTCATAAAAAGAATTTGGCAATGAACCTTCTGTTTCTATTTTGTGGAACAGTTTGAGGAGTAATGGTATTAGTGCTTCCTTGAATGTCTGGTGGAATTCTGCACTGAATCCATCTGGCCCTGGACTTTTTTTGGTTGGAAGGCTTTAGATGACTGCTTCTATTTCATTGTGGGTTATAGGTCTATGTAAGTTGTTTGTCTCTTCTTGATTTAATTTTGGTAGGTGATAGTTATCCAGAAATTTGTCCATTTCCTTTGAATTTTCAATTTTTGTGGAATACAGATTTTCAAAGTATGACCTGAAAATTGTCTGGATTTCTTCTGTGTCCGTTGTCATGTTCCCCTTTTCATTTCTGATTTTGTTAATTTGGATGTTGTCTCTCCGCTTTTTTGTTAGTTTGGATAAAGGTTTGTCTATCTTGTTGATTTTCTCAAAAAACCAACTTCGTTGCATTGATTTTTTGTATTGTTTTCCTGGTTTCTATTTTGTTGATTTCAGCCCTCAAGTTGATTATTTCCTGGCGTCTATTCCTACAGGGTGAGTTCGCTTCTCTCTGTTCTAAGACTTTCAGTTGCGCTGTTAATTCTCTTATGTGACTATCCTGTTTTCTTCATATGGGCTCTCAGTACAATGAACTTCCCTTGTAATACTGCTTTCAAGGTGTCCCATAAGTTCGGGTATGCTGTGTCCTTGTTCTCGGTGAATATTAGAAAATCCTTAATTTCTTTCTTTATTTCTTCTTTGACCCAGGTGTGGTGCAATTGCACATTGTTCAGTTTCCATGCGTTTGCAGGTTTTTGCTATTTGTGTTGTTGTTGAATTCCAATTTTAAAGCATGGTGGTCTGATAAGATACAGGGGACTATTCCTATTCTCTTGTTTCTGTTGAGGTTTGTTATGCCACCCAGTATGTGGTCGATTTTAGAGAAGGTTCCATGTGGAGCAGAGAAGAAGGTATATTCTTTTGTCTTTGGATGGAATGTTCTATAGATGTCTGTTAATCCCAGTTGAAACATAACTTCTGTTAGTTCTTTTGTTTCTTTGTTGAGTTTCTTATTTGTGGTCCTGTCTAGTTTTGAGAGTGGTGTATTGAAGTCTCCCACTATAAGTGTGTGAGGTTTTATATGAGCTTTGAGTTTTAGTAGTGTTTCTTTTATGAATGTGGGCCTTTGTATTAGGGGCATAGATGTTCAGAACTGGGACTTTGTGTTGATGGATTTCTCCTACCATGAATACAAAATGACCGTTTTCATCTCTTTTGATTAATTTTGGTTTGAAGTCTAACTTGTTAGATAATAGGATAGCCACGCCTGCTTGCTTCTTGGTTCCATTTGATTGGAAAATCTTTCCCCAACCCTTTACCCTGAGGTAATGTCTATCTTTGAATCTTAGATGTGTTCCTTGTATGCAGCAGAAGGATGGATTCTGTCTTCGTATCCATTCTGCTAGCCTGTGTCTTTTTATAGGTGAGTTAAGACCATTAATGTTGAGGGTGAGTAAGGACCATTGATTGTTGATGCTTGTTTGTTTTAGGTTTGTTGTTGGCAGTGGTATTGTGAATATGTTTGTTCTGCTTTACCCTTGGTTTCTGGTGTAGTTAGATTGTCTGTTGCCTACATTTTTGTGGGTGTAGCTTCCTTGGGTTGGAGTTTTCCTTCCAATACTTTCTGTAGGGCTGGATTTGTAGATACGTATTGGGAAAATCTGGTTTTTGTCATTAAATATCTTGTTTTCTCCATTTATAGTGATTGAGAGTTTTGCTAGGTATAGTAGCCTGGGCTGGCATCCGTGTTCTCTTAATACTTGTAGAACATCTATCCAGGATCTTCTAGCCTTGAGGGTTTCCATGGAGAAGTCAGGTGTAATTTTGATAGGTCTGCCTTTACATGTTACCTGTCCTTTTTCCTTCGCTGCTCTTAATATTCTTCCTTTATTCTGTATGCTAGGTGTTTTGATTATTATATGTCGAGGGGTCTTTTTTCTTTGGTCCAGCCTATTTGGGGTTCGGTATGCTTCTTGTACTTTCATGGGCATGTCCTTCTTCAGTTTGGGAAAGTTTTCCTCAATGCTTTTGTTGAATATGTTTTCAGCACCTTTGAGATGGGCTTCCTCACCTTCCTCTATGCCTATTATTCTTAGGTTTGGCCTTTTCATGGTGTCCCACATTTCCTGGATGTTTTGTGTTAAGGATTTGTTGGATTTATGATTTTCTTTGGTCGATGAATCTATTTCTTCTAGTTTATCTTCTGTGCCTGAGATTCTTCCATCTCTTAAATTCTGTTGGTTATGCTTGCATCTGTAGTTCCCGATTTTTTGCCCAGTTTTTCTATTTCCAGCATTCCTTCGGTTTGTGTTGCCTTTATTTTCTCTATTTCAGTTTTCATGTCTTGAACCATTTCCTTCACCTGCTTAATTGTTTTTTCTTGGCTTTCTGTACTTTCTTTAAGGAATTTGTTCATTTCTTCCACTTTGTTGTTTGTTTTTTCCTCCATTTCTTTAAGGGATTTTCTCACATCTTCTTTGAGGGCCTCTATCATTTTTATGACGGTAATTTTTAAGTTGTACCCTTCTGCTTCCTCTGCTTTGTTGTTGTGTTCCATTCTAGTTGGTGTAGATTCCCTAGATTCTGGTGGTGTCATGCTTGTCTTTCTGTTGTTAGGTGTTTTATTGTATTGCCTTCTTCCCATTGCTTCTTCCAGTAGGTGTTGGTGGGGTCTCCCCCTCTCTCTATGGTACTTCCCCGGTGGGCTTATGTGGGTCAGAGATTCAATATCTGTAGCTGTGTGTGGTCCAAGCTCTATAGAAGGTCTCTCCACAGACAGGGACCCAGGGATGTGGTCAGGGATGAGGGTCCAGTAGAAGTTGCCTGCAGAAACTCAGAGTGGTCTTGCAGAGATAGGCGGATCTCTGGGAGGGGTCAGGGACTCCAGCAGAGGACTGGAGGTGGGGTCAGAGACCAAGCAGGTGGAAATTACAGGTGGTCCCGCGTGGATAGGCAGGTCTCCTTTGTTCAGAGTTGTTCGGTGAAGTCCCTGAAGTAGGGTGGACTGTTGGCTCCCCACTCTGTCCCAGTGCTCAACCAGAGCAGCGGGACAGTGGGCAGGGTAGGGCACAGGGGGGGGGGGGGCAGGCTTGCGGTGGGGATGGGTGGGGGTGTATCAGAGCTCCAATGGTGCTCTGATACAGGACACAGGAGCAGCAGGATCAGGGGCCAACCCAGGGAGTTGGGAGTGGAGGGGGAGAAGGTTATAGGGGAGAGGCCACCCCAATTGGGCCCAGACTCATCTCTAGCCAATGGCTGACAGAAGAGGACAAAGGCTGAGCTGATACTGAGGAAGCTGAGCTGATACTCGAGAAGTTTCTTCATGATAGTAGGATCTCACTGGAAACACACTCTCCAGCTGAGGCCTCTTTCTTTAGCAGAGGCCCTGCTTTGGGGGTCAAGGATCGATCAAGGATCTTGCCGAACTCAGAGTGGCCACCCCATCTTTTTATAATAGGCAGAATCCATGACAGAAAATCACAGCTGGCCAAACACAAAGACAACTGATTGTGGAGTGCATAGCCCAAGTAGATACATCTGTAACAAAATTGCTGTATCTAAGGCTCAAGGGGCATCCCACAAGTAGGGGCAGAAAGACCGTTGCATGCCCAAGAGGCTTTGAGATTTTGACTCCTAGAAAAGACAGAGAAGCTTTGCCCATGATACCTCAACAATATGGCTGCCTAAACAAGACCTGAACAAGTAAACTACCAGAAGACATTCCAATGTGCAAGAGGGAAAGTTCCAGGGCCCTACTCCTAGACAAAAAGCTACAGGAAACTAAGATGTGCTAAGACCAGAAAATAATCGTCCTCCAGGGATGAGCTCCCTAATTGGTTGTCTGATACAAAGTGATCAGCCCTGAAATAATATACATACAAGTAACACAAAATATACAGAAAAAGTCGTATTTATACATTTGTGCATACATAGATATACATATATATTTATACAATGTATATATGTGTGGTGTGTGTGTGTGTGTGTGTGTGTGTGTGTGTGTGTGTGTGTAAGAAAAAGAGACCATGACTTAGAGAAGGAGCAAGGGGAAGATGTTAGAGGGAGGAAAGGGGAGGGGGAAATAATGTGACTATATTTTAACTTCAAAAAAATCAATTAAAATTGAAAAATAATAGCAAAGAGAGTTGGGGAGTTTATATTTAGAAACATGTCACAAGATTAACATGTCTTTGCCTGATTCAGTCCTGACAAAAGAAATACGCACCCTTATTTTTGTTTTACAGATAGAAAAAATGAAGGCTCAGAGAGGGAAACTGGCTTAGTCACCAAGCTGATGACTGGCAGGAGAATAACTGACCCCAGGCTTGACTTTAAAGCCTCCTCATCTTCTGATACCTGCCTTGGTTCTTCAAAGTTCAGCCAGGTGCTACATTTAAACACTTCCCCCAGGAGCATTTAAAATCTGCATCGCAGAGTTTGAGAGAGCCTCGGGAACTTAGAGGCTCTTAAGTAAATACAGATCGACTTCCTCTGACAGCACATCAGGTGGCAGGGGAAATGGTCGTACCTTTACTAGATGGAAAGAACTGGTGAAATGGAGTGCTTGGCCCATGAGTGTCCCCTTAAACGTTTCATATTAGCGGGTTTCCTTTTACTGTAGATTTTTTTTTGTTCATGCCCTTCTTACAGATGATGTTTGCCCTTTGTTGTTTTGTTTTGCTTTTTACAGAACTTCTCTTTTTAAAGGTATTGGAAGAGAACATAAAGAGTAAGATGGTGCATGAAAAATCACATCTGTATCACTAGAGCCTGGTCCTATGAGTTAGGGGGAATTTTCTGTATCCATCATGGCAGCGTGTCTCCACCGCAGTGAGTGAATTCCGATTATTCTTATAAAGAAGGACAACAGGATTCCATCTAGATGTAGCCATTTCCTCTAGCTCAGGGCTTTAAGCAAAATTAATGTGATCCGTGGCAAGAAGTACATTTATCATCATAACCAAATTTGTAATTTCCTGTGTATATAATTAGAAACAATTTCATGAAACAATGCTTACTCTATCACAATGTTCTGTGATGCTTCTCTCCGCCAATGACTCTTGAATTTTAATATGCTTGTTAACTAGCAACTGTATCTGGGGAGGGGCCTGCATTTATCAAACTCCTAGATAGATGCTTCTGTTCCTAGAACGGCATCCTAAGTAGCAAAGTTCCAGTCATCTTCAATGCTCACTTACTCCAGTGAGTTTCAAGTGTATCTGGACTAGCAGCTGTTGTGTGTCTGGGTGTGATACTGCATCAGGCATCTCTGGGCAGACAGCACAGCTATCTGGGACATTCTTGCAAAAGTGGGCTTCTTGCAGAGTACCGACATAGTTGGGAGTAGTTAAGAAGACTGAAACATGGCAGAGGAAAAGTAAAGAGGCCTTTTGGACATATATTCTCTTCATCACCACGTCATCGCAACAGATCTATTACAATTTGAACTGAACAAGCCTAAGTGTTCTGCATAATGTGAACACTCATGTGAAAAGCATATAGAAGATGGTTGAGGGTGTCTACGGCAATGACATGTATAACAGAAAGAAAAACAGTTCCTGAAGCATCATCTCCCTTAGTCTGCAGTATGAATGTTTTCTGTGTCAGTCAGTGTTCTTGTTTCTCAGTAACAGAGGCCAGCTCTGTCTGACTGAATAAAAACAAAACCAAGGGAGATGATTGAAGGATTCCAGAAGAGTAGACAGCTGTGAGACAAAGGTTTAAAATGAGCCAGGACACCTCTAGAGGACTGGAAAGAAGCATCAACGCCATAACCTCAGAACAGAAACAGACTGGGCAGTCTGTGCCTGCTGACATTAATGAATTGGAACCATTTCTTTCCTCAGTCCCCACTTCAAGCTTCCAAGATCAAAGTCTCAGGAGAGACAATTTATCTACCTGAACTTGGGTTTCACATTATATCCTGAATGCCTTGGGAAAACAAAAACAATTTGGCTCTTCAAACATCCACAATGGGCCAGATGCCTGTATTTGATTCCTTCAAGAGCACAGACAAGTAAGGAGGTGAAATGCTCTTAAGAAAATAAGAGTCCCCTTGGGAAGAGGAAATGAATGCTGAGCCATCTGTAAAATACACTGAGGAAAGTTCTGGCCTGTGACCGCTGGACTATGAACCAGCTGGGGCACTAACTGTCAGAACAGAAGGATGGAGAAGGGGACTTTCTAGTTCTTTGAGAACTCCAGCTATCATCTCAAATCCAAGGACGTAAACGACCCTTGTGCTAGGGAACAGCTTCAAACTCAGCCCTTTTAGAACTTACTAAAAGACATGAGAACACCAACTCTCTTAGTGCTAGCAAGCACTATCACTACCCTATTACAACAGTAATCTCTTTACTGCTATAGGGAAAAGCTACAGGATCCTAAGTCATCAGATTTCTAGCTATGTGGAAGTTGTTAACCACTTTAAGGCTTTCCCTTCCCCCAATAAACAAAGAAAGGGAATAATTCTTCCTTCCCTGTGAGAGTTAACTATGGAGGAAACAAGAGAAGCCATATCATAAGCTCCTGGGTATATATAGTAACACCAGGAAGGAAAATAACCAGGAACACAGCTAGGTTTTTCAGCAGAAATGAAATTCCTCCCTGAAACTAGTCTGTGAAAACCCCTAACCAAATGCCATGTTCTGGAGTTCTTTCCATCAGTTTTTCCAGCCCTGGACACTGACCCTAAGGCAACCCCAGCCTTCACTAAGCTGACAAGAGGAATTGTCCAAGATCTGAAATCAAAGTTTGTGGTAGATATACTTAGTTGGAAGAGCCTGGCATGTCCCCAATGCCATGGGACAAAGCAAGTATCTGTCCTTTGTTGTTGCTTTTGTAGAAGGATAGTCTTCCCATCACATTTCATAAAAAGGGTTGCTATCAACTATACAGCACTTTGTGCCAAACAAGAAAAATGCACGACTCTGTTGGCTATGATAGCAGGTGTGTTTCCTATTTACCAGTGGTTATAGGTCACTGTCTAGGTTCAAAGGTCATGGCATACCTGGATTATGGCCTCACATCCTCCTCTGTTGGGAGTATGTGCTCAGTGTAAACCAAACAGCTATATGCAGTGGCCATGATTATATGGTGAACATTTTCTCTAGACTTTTTTTTTAGTACAAATAAATGATGCAGCTGAAATAACAAATAAATCATAAGAGGAACATGTCAGACTTAGAAGAAAATATAGTGGACACATGAGTATGCGACTTGATGAAGACCAGTGGAGAAGTGTTACTATGAAGCCAGAACAAGTTTGGGCTGTCTGGAAGAGGAAAGGCAGGGACAAAAATTGAGCTTCCACATTCCACATAGTTAAGGTGTAACTGAGCCTTCTTGGTAAGGTAGGCCTGCCTACAAGTCATGTGGAGCGTGGCTTTCAACGGATTACTGCATCTGGGGGGCTGAGAGAGTATGGGTACTTTGACTCACTGGTCACCTGGGACCAGTGCTCTGTGTTAAGACCTGCAACTCCCTTCCGGTTCAGAAAATAATTGCCCTATGTTTAATAAGGAAGATGTATGAAAAGTTTCATATATTTTCTTGTTAAAATTAATTTAATATCATTTGTTCCTAAGTAAAATAATCTATCTAAGTGTTTGAGAACAAAAAGGGTGGAATTTCTTTTTAATGCTGGATAATAATCAATATAGAAACATTTATCCACATGTGTATTATTGATTCAAGTAAACACTATTAAGTTGTTACTATTTTCATTCTAAAATGGTAACTATAGAAAAGATGACTAGATTGATGAGAACATTCGATATTGACTAATTGGTGGGAAATAGATTTGACTCAGTTGTCCAACCACCATTGAATGTGGTCAGTTCTACTGTACATGATTACATACTTAATGTGTCTCACTGCTTAACATTACAGATGTGATAGATGAAGTTTCTACAGGTGAGCTGAGGGTTGTAAGCTAATCAGGAGAGAGCTCAAACCACAATGCAAAGAGTAGTCTGGGCTAGGGGCCAAGAAACAGAACTGGGCAGAAGGAAGAGCTGACTATTATAACACTTATATTAGACCCTTCTGGGTAGGCCTGCAATGGAAACAAGGGTATCCAATTTTAGACCTCCTCATGAGGTATTCATTGAATGTGGGATGCTCCCATGGAAAAGATGTATCCAGGTGAAGGGGGGCATTCCAGATGAGAAGCCATCTATGGTCAGTGTCCTCTGTAGAGGAGAAATGCATGTGCTGGTTTGGTCCCGAACAGCATCATCATGTCCATTCACTCTCAAAACTTCTCTGGTTTCCCCTCTCTCTCCCTTCCTCTTGCTCTCTACTTCGAATATTGTAGTTTCTGGGCTTCTGTTCAAGTACACTAGGCTCACTTCCTCTTTTGAGCTCTTGCTGTTCTCGGCCTGGAGCGTGAAGCCTGCTACCTGACTTCTTCCAAGCCTTATTTATAGTGTTGGATTTCTGTTACTGTGGAAAGCAACCCAAAATAGTTCGACCCAAAGGAAGAGAGGTTCGTTTTGGCCTGCGCTTTCCGAGGTTCTGGCCCAGGGTCCCTTGGCTCTGCTGTGTCTAGGCCTATGGCAATGCAGGACATCGTGACAGGGAATGCTTGCAGCACAGAGTTGCTCGCTTTGTGGCAAAGCCGGGCAGAGGGAGACAGCTTGCTTCCTTGATGAAGCCCTTCCCAAAATCAAGTTCTGAATCCATTAGTTTATCTGACACAAAGGCAGAGACGCCGTCATCTCCCAAAGGCCCTACCTCTGAAAAAGCCTATGTTAGTGACCAAATCTTCATTCCATGTCTTCGGGGAGTCACCTAAGGCCCACCCCACGCCACCCATTTTCTCAGTGCAGCTTTCTATTTACAACCAATCCCACCTTTCCCAGCACAATTGCATTCTTTCTTCCATCATCTACTTTTTTTTTATCCTCTTCTCCATCTTTTTCCATATCCCTTTTCACCTTCTGACACCCTGCATGCTTTACCTATTTGGTCACTGTCTTGCCCTGGCTGGAACATAAACTTCCCAAGAAGGTCCTGTGAGCACCTGTGTCTACTGTGTCTACTTGGTGGCACCACTCACCATTCAGCTAAAGAGACTGTGATTTTTGTTTGTCTAAGGAAACTGTGTGACAAAGTTCCAGTTCCCAGCTGAGGTTACAGCCCCGTTTCCTCCTTTAGTTCTATCACTTAAAAATAAAATCATTTGTATAGTGGTCTTTGGATTCACTGATTTGTTCCCTTTTGACCTCAGAATATCAATGGTCTGAAATGGTTTGGGAAAGGAAATAAGATGAATAAACTTATTGAAAAGGGTAGTATAAAACCTACACATTTGAAAGTATTAATATTGATGAAATGGCTGAACAGGATGTCCTAACTAGTCTCCGGAGATTGGGAAAGTACATAAAAATCCACAAATGAGTTTGGGAACATTTTCTGCTTGCTTTGTAGTGAAGGTATTAATGCTTTTATAGATATAAAATGCAATTCTGAAAACCAAGAATCAAGAAAAAAATATGACTTCACATTGTAAGTTAATCATTAGATTATAAAATAAGGAAGATAGGAATTTTGCAGAAATTATATTTGGTATATAAATAAGGACATATACAAAGGTTTAAAATAGATTATAGTACAATTTGATAAGAATTTTTGCTTTGCTTATTACAAGTTAAGAATTTGCCTTTTTGATTCTAAATTGTCTGGCAACGGTGACCATGAGGAAATGTTAAGGGCCTCTCCTCCTCTACTTAGTTAAACTTTGTCTACTTACTCCCGGATCTGTGATCATTGAATTTTATGACTATGACTCTTCAAGGATGTTTTGATTCATGTTGTGAAAATAGTCACATATTAGATATTTTTGAAATTCAAATGTAGATTGATGTAATCATTGTTGTAAGATATAAAAATAAACTCTGTGGCCTGGAAAGGGAGATATATACAGATATCCTCTCCTGTTGACTGCAGTAACAAATAATATATTCCTAGAGGTTCAGAAAAGATTCAACTTGCTGTCTGGTGCAACTTTTTTATATTGCCTGCTACATCCATCCTTCTCAAGTTCTGACCTCTGCTGGAGTTGCTGATACATCTCGGGCACCATGACATACCCGAATGCACGATAATTCTCAAATGCAATGAACATATTTTAGACAAAAGTTTTACAATTCAGGATTCTTATTTTCCATTTGGAAATTATCTTTTCTAAGATGGAAACTACTTTTAAGATCAGAGCCTTCAGAACATGAATTCATTTAATTCACTTAATGCACAAACCACAAAGTTGTCCAAATACCCTTCTCTCAACAGAAGCAGAATTTTCTCTCTTCTGTTATAAAAACTAAGAAAGGGAAGAGAAGCTGTGATAAAGTGTCCTGGCCAAAAGCAATATAGAAGGGGAAGGTTTGTTTTAGTGAATAGTCTCTGGTTGTGGCCCATCATTACAGGGAGGTCACAGAGGCAGACTCTTGAAAAAGTTGGTTACATCACATCAAGAACACAGTGAAGAGAAAGGAACACACCCATGCTGCCTGCTTGTTGCTGTGGCATTAAACTAGTTCTCTGCACTCTTGTTTAGTTGAAGGCTCAGCCCATGGAATGGTGCTACCCTTATTTAGGGTGAGTCACCTACACAGTTACCAAGTAAGACAAACTCTACACAGACATGTCCACAGGCCAGTCTGATGCAGACGATTCCTCAACTGAGTTTTTCATCTCAGGTCATTCTAGATTATGATGAGTTAGCAAGTAAACACTAGCCTATCATGGTTTAGTAAGAAATCAGGATAAACAAATAGGCCAAATAGATGTTTATTCAGGGAGAAATAACTTACAACATAGACAGATGAACACCAGCTGGTTCCACCGGATGCTCTCCTATCCGCATCGGCCAGCAGGGCTCCTCCTCAGACCTAGTTCCCCAGGTCACTTCTGCCCCTGTCTTCACCTCCAATGGGCGTGGTCAGTGCCACAGATGTGGAAAAAGTAAATATCTCACTACACTAGCCAGCAAGCATAGTGCATTTATTTGGACTGGGGTCAAGCATTATATTTAGCTGTTAGTTTTCTTACTGTCTTAATTAGGTTTAATATTGCTGTGATGAAACACCATGACCAGGAGCAACTTGGGGAAGAAAGGGTTTATTTCTATATAACAGTGCTTATCAAAAGCAGTGAGGGTAGGAACTGAAGCAGGGCAGGAACCTGGAGGCAGGAGCTGGTGCAGAGGCCATGGAGGAGTGCTGCCTTACTGGCTTGCTCCTCATGGCTTGCTAACCTGCTTTGCTATAGAACCCAGGACCAACAGCTTAGGGATGACACCATCCATGATGGTTTGGGCTCTCCCCTATTAATCACTAGTTAAGAAAATACTGTACAGCTAGATCTTACTGAAGCATTTTCTTAATTGAGGCTCCCTCCTCCCAGATAACTCTAGCTTATATCAAGTTGACATAAAACTAACCAGCATACTAAGTATCTAGAACATACCCCTATACTGCCAACTTTTTCCTCCATGACATTGACTTTTCTAAGTGCAAAAAAGCCAGCAGTTCTGTGAGTCCCAACCCCTTTGGAGTCTCATATCAAATATTTATATTATAATTCATAACAGTAGCAAAATTAGTTATAAAGTAGCAATGAAATAATTTTATGGTTGGGGGTCACTGCAACATGAAGAACTGTGTTAAAGGGTGACAACATTAGAAAAGTTGAAAAAAAACACTGTTTTAGAAAATGCTACATTCTGGACTGGTTGTTCCTTCATTCTGTTATTTTAGAGGACCTAAGATGTCTAGATAATTTTTTTAAAAGTAAAGACTTAAGGCAGGCATCTGGAGAAATGCAATGGGGTGTTCTGTGAGGACAGAAGTGTTTTATATCTATCCTAGCGCATTAGCCATTGGCACTTGATCATTCAGTACTTGAAATATAGCTTGTGCAACTGAGGAGCTGAATTTAATGTAATTTTAATTATTTTAATTTTTAATCTTAAGTAGCCACATGCAGCTAGTGTTAATTGAATCATTTATATAATATAAGGGGGAGTATAAAATAGCAAAAGAAGAAGTCAGATTATCTCAGTTTGGAGAAACATGTTCCTATATTTAAAAGTCCCTAAAGACTTCATCAGAAAACTCTTATACTTGGTAAACATTTTCAACAAAGTATCAGGATACAAAACTTAACATTTAAATTCAGTAGCTTTTCTATATATGATAGCAATGTGCCAAGAAACAAATTCGGAAAACTATCCCAATCACAATAGCATCACAGAAAGTAACAAAATAACTAACAACCCTGACCAAGAAATGAAAAGACCTCTACAATGAGAACTTTTAAGACACCAAGAAAAGGAACTGCAGAAAATTTGACCATAGAAAGCCCTTCCATGCACACAGACTGGAAGGATGGTGCAAGAATGGCTGCGGTATGGGAAAGTAATCAACAGATTCAATGCAATCTCCAGCGAAACTCCAATGACATTCTTCACAGAGCTAGAAAAACAGTTCTGAAAATCTGTATGGAAACATGAAAGACACCAAACACCCAAAACAATCGTAAGGAAAAGGCAATGCTGGAGGCATCACAACACCTGGCTTCAAATTATACTACAAGGCCATGGTGATACTTCCGGTGTCATGCGGGGTACTGTCACAAAACAGACACTGATTCAGAAACAGAAATATTGTGGGTTTTATTTCATGTGCAAAAACTCTGTGTGTGTGTGTGTGTGTGTGTGTGTGTGTGTGTGTGTGTGTGTGTGTTTGTTGTTATATGGGGGTAGTAGGTCGTGAAGCTAGAGTGGGGACTGAGAAAGAGGAGGAACAGATCATAAGCAAAGAGGGTGAAAAGGAGAAGGAAATGAATACATGTGACATGGAAGCCAGAAGGGAGCCATTGGAGCAGACAGCAAGAGAGAACCACGGGATGGGGAGAGAGATGAGGGAAGAGACAAATACAAACCAAGTATGTAAGGAAATGCACAAATGAAACCAATTGCTTTGAATGTTAACTTAAAAAAACTAATAAAATGTTAATAGAATATAAAGTACCTGCATTCTGCTATCCTGCATGTGAATATATGCTTGATAAATGATAGTTCTTTTCCAATCCAAATATGCTTTTAAGAAAATGTGCTGGAAAAAATATATTATCACAGAAATGTAAATTAAGCTGTATATTTGACCTTGATGCATGATTAAGACCTACTTGGCTTAAGAGAAGATCTTCTGTCTGCTTGGGAGTCCCCACGGTCAGCACCAATCACCATAAATATCTGGATTCATGATGCACTCGAGAAGTATCTCATAAATGATGGCAGTGCTTCTGCAGGCTATATTTTGGACATATATGCATAAGTCTTAGGAGTTAGAATTTACTTCTTCTGCAACATACATATCTGCATGTTAACTTTTTCTTTAAACTGCCTCAGAGCCTATTGTTCAGTTACTTTGGATCAAATTATTACAGGGAGATTCATTGAAAGTTTTCCAGTACAGTATAGAAAAAAGGACTCTCATTTCCAATAGAATCAAGTCTGAAGGTTAAAATTGAAGACTCCACAGTCCTGAGCCCAAGCCTGATGGTGATCACAGAGTAACACAGCAGACAAAAGTCGAACCTGGGCACAGAAAGAGTTCCGATTCATTTCTTGGATCCAGCCCTTCTGTGTTCCCCACCTCTGTCATAAGAGAACCAATAATGCTAACTGTCATGATAGTGTCTATGCTTTCCAACTATTAGTTTGGAGGCTCGTGAAGGGGGTGGTTTGGCTTTGTTTGGGGATTCTTGTGTTTGTTCACCTGTGTTGTGACAGAATCTCACACTGTTGTCATGACTGACCTGAAACCCACTCTAGCTTAAGCTGTTCCCAAATTACAGGCAATAAGTATTCCTGCCTCAGACTCCCAAGTGATGGGATTGCTGGCGTGAGCCACCACACCTGGCTTATGCTTTCCAGTTTTGTAAGCCACACATTCCTTGGTTTTCCTAAGACAATTTGAGATGTGTTTGAGTGTTTGTGCCTGAAAAGCACCTATCACAGAAGAGCGTAGAATTTAGAACCACTCACCCTGGGTCCTGATGTACTCTAGATGTAACTTCTCTACCTGCCAGTGGCGATGCTTTCACGAAGACAAAGTGAGACAGTATGTTCCACAGGTTGGAGAAACCCTTCACATATTAGGTCATGTTTTGAATTTCCCTTGTGAGCCATATTGAATCCACACCCTTGAGTTTTCTTACTATGTTCCCTTCTTGTTGCTCATTAACAAGGTTTCTTATACCCATATGTAATGGGAGATCACTAGAGCCTACATTTAAAATAGAAGAGACCATTTTATTTTAACAGGAAGTTCCCTACCTTGTGTCATAGAGAACCAGTCCTGCTCTTTTTGCTCTGTTTTTTTTTTTTTTTTTTTTTTTGTTTTTTGTTTTTTTTTCATTTCTGTCTTTACATGAGGATCACAATGTGTAGCCTTTGGTCACATGGTGCCATTCATTTGGCTTTTGCAAATGTAGACACAGCATGGCCTCTCCTTTACTGGTACTGAAGATTCACTCACGTTTTAGGATCACACTAGATTTAAGCTAAGTAGCTTAATATGAAGACTGAATATAATTAACTAATAATTTACAGGATTACTTGGGCTAAAAATCGACACAGTAAAATAAAGTAACCATGTTTCTGCCCATCTAAACCCCTGTGATAATAAAGGTGGTTAGATCATACAACTCAAAATACATTTCCCAAAGAGTATCGTTGGTCGAAAGGATTATAAATGTGTTTAAGCTACATTTAGAATTCAGGAAAAGCAATCTCACAGCTTACTTTCCCTCATTTTTTGCTTCAACTAAGCTTTTAAGCTGAATAAATTAAAGTCTCTAAGATGTTTAAACAGTTCAGTCTATATTAGTATGGTGTGGTTCATTATAAAATGCAGTAGCAAAATCATTGCCAAATTACCCCTAATACCTGCTCAGTCATACTAGAAATTCCCAGCAAAGGATGAAAGTCCTGCCCACCTATTAATTTCATCTCCTTATCTATAGTTATTCATTTTCATTTCCCAAAGTTACATCTCATCTCAGATGTACTGCTCCACATTCAAGAAACCACCTTCCCAATGTCAGGCAAAGGACTGCTGTCCACCATCTAATGACCTGTCTGCAGTGATCTCCTGTGCCTGTAAGAGCTTCTTTCATTCCTTTAAAAGTTCATCATAATGTTTCAAAATGCTCCAGAATTAATAAGACCAATGCAGTGTGTCTTGAGACATGTGCAACTACTTTCTCATTTCTTAAATCAGTAGGAGTTGGAGTAAGAGAGGTGCTGGAATTTGAACCCATGGCTTTGAACACGCTAAGCACACATTATACCACAGGGTCACACACTTAGCTCACCAGTAGTAATTTGTTGGTTGTTGTGTTACTGTTGTTGGGTCTCAGCATCACTCTTATTGTTACTTTCAGCCAATACTGGAAGAGTTTATGTACCCTACACCCATCTCATTTCTCGTCGTCACTCATGTACAGCAGGCTCAAACTTAAAAGCATTCATTGATACAAACTTTCCCCCATCTCTTCCAAGTCTCTCCTTTTCAGTTCAGTTTCACTTAAAGATCTGGTTTTAGGAGTGCTAGAGGTAACACACAGAGTTGTGTCAATGAGAAACATCTGAAAAGATACAGCACCTTCCCTCAGAGACTTGTAGGAGACTGGGGTGGGATGGGGCAGAGGAGAGAGAAATGTAATAAAGTAAGTTGGGCTCCCCTTGCTCCTCCAAACAAATGTTGGAAGTGAGAAAGTGGCCTTTGATGGGTTTCGGATCTTTGACTAAGCAGAAACCTCTCTCTGGGCAGCTTTCTGTCTACACCTCGGCAGAAGGCAAATCCTCGTGGCAGTCTGGTGTGTGCATCAGTACTACACTGATGCAGTGTGCTGCCTTCTACTCTCTGAAGCTCTCCCTTGTTTTACAGGGGCTGATAGATTGGACCTCTACTTCCCAGTGTCCTTGACATGTTTCAGTTTAAAACGTTCTCAAGCTTAAAGAGGAACATAGGGATAACTGCATGGCTACTACCTACAAAAGAATAAAGGTTGGACCCCCTACCTCATACCACATACAAATGGATCTGAAGAAAACATACAAGTAATTCTTTGTGATCTTAGATTTGTCACTAGATTCATTGATAGAACTCTAAAATCTTAAGAAGAAAATACATTTTAGAAAAAGTGTACTTCATCAAAATTAAAAACTGTTGGGGCTGAGGAGATGGCTCAGCAGTTAAGATCACTGGCAGCTCTTCCAGAAGACAAACCTGGGTTCAAATCCCAGTACCCACAAGGCAGTTCACACCTGTCTGTGACTCCAGTTACTCTAGTTGAAGCAAAAGAGTCATAAGTTCAAAGCTAGCCTAGGCAAAACAGTAAATATCTGTCTTTATAGTATAAACTCACATATCAGAAAAAGACACATTTTTTACACCATATATCTGATAAAATACATGCATTTAGACTATACAGAGAACTCTTATAATGAGTGATATTTTTAAAAAGTAAGCTGCACAGTCAAGAGGCAAGCAGAACATCTGCAGAAATATTTGGCAGAGATATACAAAGAGCCAGTAAACACAAGAAAAAAAAAACCCTCAACACCATTAGCCATCAGTTAACAGCAAGTCAAAGTCATGTGGGAGTAGCACTTCATACCCACAAAGAAAACTACAGTAACACAAATAGGTTTTTAAGGAACCATCAACAAATATGAGAATGGGAAGAAGCTGGTACCTGGTACCCTCAGACAGTCCTTTGGCAATGTCCCTGGGGCTACTGTGGAAATGAGTTTAGCAGTTCTTTAAAGAGTTAAACTCAGAGTTACCATATGACTCAACAGATCCATAACGAAGACTATATACATATATCCAACACAGATATTCACACAAGAACCAACGAGTTAATAGTCTATTCTCATTTGCTTTCTGTTGCTATAATAAACGCTGTGAGCAAGAGCAATTTTAGAGAGAAAAGAGTTCATTTCAGCTCATGGTTCCACACTGCAGCCTATCACTAAGGAAAATCATGGCAGGAATTCAAGGCAAGAACTGAACAGAGGCAGGCCATGGAGGGGAGTTGCCTAATTCCTCCGGCTTGCTCAGCTACCATTTTTCTACAGCTCAGGCTCACCTGCCTAGGAACAGCACTTCCCACAGTGGGAAGTGGGCTTACCCTGCCCACATCCATTTTTAGTCAAGAAAATGCCTACAGACATACCCCTAGGCCAGTCTGATAGTGACAACTCCTGATTTGAGGTTCCCTCTTCCCAGGTAACTCAAGTTATGTGAACCTGACAAAGACTTCTCCACAGTAGTGGGAAAGTAGAAGCAACCAAAATATCTATTGACTGATGAATGGGTAATAAAATGTGGCATAACAATGCAAGAGAATATTGTTCAGCAATAAAAATGAATGAAATGCTGACATATACTACAACATGAACTAATGGCAATGTTAAAAGCATTATATGAATGAATGTAAGCCAACCCTGGTGGCACAAGCATATAGCCAAGATATTTGGGAAGCTGAGATGGGAGAATTAGAAATCTGGGGACTTGTCAGGCTATAAGTGAGTACCAGGTTAGCAAGAGTAATTTATTGATGCCGTAACTCAAAGTAAAAGGTTAAGGGAAAAAAAAAAAAAGAAAGAAACAGGAATGTAGTTCAAAGACATTGAGCATGTGTGAGAACCTCAGGTAAACTGCCACTCCCTGCCTCCCTCAAAGACCTAAGAATCTATTTAAATGACATAAGTAGAATAGAAAAATTTGTGGGGGTAAAAGGTAAGTTAGCGGGAGCTGGTGGATAGCCTAGCAGATGGGGAATAGGAATTCTGGATGCTATCTAAGCAGAGAGGGTTTCTTTCTGTTGTAATGAAAATGTTCTAGAACTGACTGTGGAAATGAATGATAACTGTGGATACACCAAACATGATGAACTGTATTTTAAATGGATGAATTCTGTACCAACTCAGCTTTTGTGTAGAAAGACCAAAGGGAAGGAGAAGGGCAGAGGCTCATGCTCTGCAAGTCACTGTGGCAGCTGTGAGCCCCCGAAAGACCTGCACTGTGTCAGGGCAGAGAGGCTTGGGGGAGTACAGATTGGACGGATCTGGTACTGAGGCAGTGGCAGCGGCTTGTTGATGTTCCTGACAATGGACTAACATCACCCCACTCCTTCTTTTTTACTCTCCCACTCTCTCCAGTAGCATTCTGCCTCATTTCCTTGGGTTAAATCCCACTCACATTTCCCAGAGTGCCTTGTTTCCTCAAGTAGATTCTGAATATTGTTGCCTAGAGGACACCCATTCTCTTGCTCATTCTTGGCCTGACACATCTTTCATTTGTTCAGATACTCGTCTCTCCCCACAGAGCCAGGAACCTTAGGAAGCTACCCTGAGCTCTGCCCTTCAGCCTGGTTGCAGTCTAAGAGTAAGGGATCTCATTTTCCTTTAGCAACAGGTGATTTAGAAACTGAAATGTGGTCCAGCTACACCAATTAAAGAAGAACTCTTTCCTAGACACTTCCGTGAATAATTCCTAATTAAGGAAAAACATAAGCAACACATTTGTGATCTCTACTGGCAGCTGTCATGCAACCAAAGCAAAAATGGGGGTGACAGGACAGAACAGGGGCAGACGGGCCAGAGGGTTTCAGTCTGTAACTACAGTAGTGAATTCCATTGGATCAGCACCTCCCCTTTCGATTCTACACCTTGCTTTAAGGAGACTAAAGTGATCTTCCTACTACAACTAGAAATACCTTAACTGCTGCCTTTAGCCACGTCGGTTTGGAATTCTCTCTAAGCAAAGTGCTTGGGACAGCTTTACAATATCTCACAGCCCCACAATAGATCAAGAGATCTCCCCAAGTTACTCATAATGGCTTGAAAATTTCATTGGGTCGGGTGGGGGGTTAACCCTAAAGGGGAACCAGAGCCATGAGGAGACATGGCAGCTTGAGCCTGACCTTACGCGAGTGTCAGTGTCACAGCTGACTCCACAGGAAAAGGTTAGTGACTAAGAACCAGGTGGCCCCAACATCACAGAAAATGCACAGGATAGATGATATTTTGGGACCACACTCTCCCTACCTGACACTTCAGTGTAACTCAAGACCCGGCCTCCATCCCTTGGACTTAGGAAGGATGACAAATGGACTCTGCTAATTACCCTCTACCACATAGAAGGGAGGCCTAAAATAGAGGTTGTCAGCCCATTTAGTGAAGTTTCAGGTTGAGCAAGTTGGAACACTAGAGTTATACATTCCAATGAAGTAGAACTTCTTCTGTCAGTGAGTTTTGGGGATCTGTGCTTATCTTGGTCATCTGCAGCAGATGACCTCACCCTGGTTGACTAGATCTCTCTAGAAAGGTCACAGTCAGCCGGCTGCAAACTCCCCCACTGCATAGTCTCATTTAGAATTGTTCATGCTTCAAAAATCAAATGGCCTCACTAATGAGATTTACGGCTTTAGGGTATAGCCATGATCACTATAGAAGTCACCTCTCTGCCACTCTGGTAATCCTCATCACTGTGGTCATCTGAGTATAATTGTGGACCTTGGTACCTCATTCTGCTTTGAGATGTCCTCTCAGATATCAATGTATAGTTTATAAGAAGCAGAAATTTCTCACTCACAGATTGATGCTGGGAAGTTAGGAATCAAGAGGCTGGCAACCTTCTGAGGGCCTCCTTTTTTTTCCTATGTTATATGTGGTAGGAGACAAACCAAAGAGAAGACAAGAGAGAGTGAATCCACTCCTTCAGTGACATCAGTTCATTGCTGAGAAGGGCACTTCCCAACACCTCCACTTCCCAACACCATCACAATGGCAGTTAAACTCCAGCGTGACTTTGGAAGCAGAAACCATGGAATTGGGTAAGAGAAATGTCGATGCCCACAAATTCTGTTCTATAATTCCATGACTTTTCCTTATGTCTTCCAAGTCACTGTCCCAAACCTGATATGAAGAACACATCTTAATAACTGCTGATGGATGCTATTCACCTCAACGCTGCTCTAATTTGGAACATGAAAGGATTTGCCAGCATCTTCACTAATTAATGTAAACTTTAAGTGGTGTGGTGCTTGATGCAAGTGCTACCAGCGGGTTAATTCCTCTTTCTTCCCTTTCATCTGTCTTATTATTACATCTTAAAGCAAATCCTATTTCTTCCCATTACTGTAGATTACCCAAAGGACAGACTAACCGATGTTTGCACAAATATCTCAGTTCTGATGACAAGAAAAGCTTTCCACATTTTCATTCTAGGAAAAGGAGAATTTGCTGTGAAAGCAAAAATCCATAACAGAATGGAAAAGTAAAGATATCTATCAGATTGATGGGGGCTCTCTCTGCTTCCCACTGTCAAACTTCTACTATAGAAATGTAAAGCCAAATACAGAAACAATTTTGTCTTTGTGATTTACCACCAAGTTACAGATAACATTTATCTAAACACTTGCTAGAAAGTGTTACTGGGTAGTATAAACAGAAAACTGGTGTCTGTTTACTTCTTACCACTTTATAAGCAGGTAAGTGCTTAGCAGTTGTGCATGTACCTTCTACCAGGCAATTTACACTTAACAATAGCTCAGTGGTGGTGTACTTGCCTAGCATGCACATGCCTTGTATCTGGTTCATGAAAGGAAAGAAGGGAGGGAGAGGAGGGAATTGGGATGGAGAGAAACAGACAGACAGAAGTACATTTAGAGCTAGGCACTGCATTTTGTTGTACACACCGGTAATCCCAGCACTCCAGAGGCTGAAGCAAGAGGATAAGGTTTTGAGGTCAGCCTGAGCTGCATACTGACAGTCAGATCCTGTCTCAAAAACAAAAGGAAAGGAAGGAAGAAGGAAGAAAGGAGTAAAATTGTAACTGTTTTGTATCTTCTCATCAAAAAGCTGTTTCTGCTTTGGTTTTCATTCCAAGGACAATTTTTTCTTGGAATATTTGGGGGTTTATTTTAAATACTTTAATGAAATGTTGACTTACAAGTTCAACTTGTGACCAGGTGTTGTGGGTTGGTGTTACTAAAGAAAACTCACCTGTGACTCATTAAAGGTAGTGAGGCTGACTTTTATCAGAGAAGTAGCCAGGACAGTTGCCATAGAAACTCCTGCACCAGGATCTTGCAGTGATTTGGGAGAATACATTCAATCTCAACTCCAACAAGAGCTTCATAAGCAAGGAAAAAAGGTGTCTGTGGATGGGAAATTACTGAGAAGGATCTGTACGTGGCTGGTGAACTGATTTAACAGGATTGTTGCTGGCAGAAGATGAAGCTAAGTCTTGTGGGGGGTCAGATACCAAGTAGGAGGAATTTCCCCCTAAAATAACAGGACTTTTGCCTAACATGGACACCTTAGAGACAGGAAAGAAGCCCGTGATCAAACTGTTTCCAGCAGTTCATCTAAATTTTAATAAAAAGAAAGAACTCATCACAACCCTTACTGATGTGATTATTGAGGAAAAATTAAAAATCGAAAGCTGGTAGCCATGTATGGTGGTACACACCCACAACCCCAGCACTCAGAAAGTATAGGAAGGAGAATTATAAGGTTCAAGGATAGCTTAGGCAATGTGGTGAAACAAGGAGAAAGAGGAAGAGGAAGAGGAAGAGGAGGAAGAAGAGGAGGAAGAGAAGAAGAAAACCGCCATCACCCATCAATGAAATGAAATTTATACATCGCCTGATTGTGCTATGAAGTGAAATTTATACATCACCTGATTGTGCTAAGCTATTGCAATTTCTGTAAAGAGAGGAGCTGACTTTCATAAGTGTGTGTGTCTTAACATAGAAATATGACTTGTAAAGATGTATTTAAAGAAAGGGGCCAGGCAGGTTAAACATAAAATACAGTGAGTGTGCAAACAGTGGCAGAGCTTCAGGACCCCAGCAGGGGCAACGATGGGGGCACAGGGTCCCCACAGGGTAGCAGTGATGAGTTTGAGGTGGAGGACCCAGGAATAACAGCAGTTTTGTCTGTTACCTGCTAAGCACTGGTGAGAGCACTTCCTCCACAGGCCAGTCCAATGCCACAGTCTTGGAACTTTCTACATAAAGTATTTCTCCATCCCAGACTACAAGTCATGAAAGAGGAGATGTAGATTTGGCAAATGGGAAAAGCTATGCCCCCAGCACGATCAGGCCGGGCCCCAAAGCAAATGGAAAGAGCAAATCTAGAAAGCAGCGGGTCCCATGGAAGGATGAACCCAGGCTAGAATTTGGATTTTTTTTTCCCCCAATTATGTGACTATATCAAGATCTTTCCCTCTCCCTCTTCCTTGCTGTATTATCAATAACAAAGAAACTTTGAAAATAAGAAATTAGTGGCAGATACAGTAACAAGCAGATAAGGAATCAGGGTATCTGCTTTTCTGCATAGTAAAGAGACTATAGTTAGTAGTGTGGATGTTGACAGAAGTCCCGAGTGGCTGTGTATTGTTAACATGACCAAGGCATGTCAAGGACAACATGGGAATAGCAAGATCTTCCCTGGGTGAGGCTCAGGGGAATGACCAGCCCTTTTCTTGGTCTGAGTATGGATGTTGACAAAAGGTTGACATTTACCTAAAATAGTGACTGCAAAATGCAAAAAGTACCAATAAAAGCTTCTTTGTCCTGGGTGACTATATAACCACCCCAAACATACCACTTGCCTGCAGAGATGCCCACCATGATTAACTAACCAGCATCCTTGTCCATACTGTATTTAATACTGTGTACCTAGGCTGCTGGTGTATCTCCATCCAAGCACAGTCCATCTATCCCAGCTTTACATTCTTTATGTCTGTCTTTCTTAGACCTCCTTGTGCACCATGCGGACTTCTTGGACCCAGCAGTGCAAACCGTGGCAAACAGCAACAGAGATTCCAAAATAGCTCTCACCACAGAGAAGCATTAAATGCACAGTTTTTTCCTGACTTGATTATTGCATAATTATATACATATCAAATCATCACTTTGTATCCAATAAATATCTACATTTTTTATGTATAAACTTAAGAAAAGCAACAACAATCATTGACTCCCGAGGAAGCAAGTCACGTGTGAAAGAAAATTGCAGAAACTGTCACACTCACCTGTGGATAGTATCTTCCTAGGCTTCTCAGGTTAACTTAACTGAATGTTCCTGGAACTAAGAAGTATCAATTGGGTGAAGAGAGGCAGATGTCTGTGCATTGGGAGGTACACATCTGAACGGGAGGAGGGGGACTGGTTGGTGTTTCAGAAGAAAGGCAAATCAAATCCTATCTTCCACATTAAGAAATCAGATAATTCAAAAGGAAAATAAAACTTATGCAACCAGCAGTCCATGTGCTAGAAAGTCCTGGTGTGTAAAATTATCACAGCTGGGAGCCACCGATGATGGGTGTGACAATTAGGAGCCTGAAAGAGTAAAACTGAAGGTGATTGCCACAGGCCAGCAGGAATTACATATTTAAAGATGGCAAAAATTTGTGCGTGTCACAAGAAATGATCAGTGTGTCAATGCTGATACGTCAGGATTACCCAAGTGTCAAGTTTATCAGAACATGTTGTATCCTATAATGGTTTGTGATTATTATTGGAGCATTGAGATAGGGTCTTGCTAGGCAGTGTAGGCTGGTCTAAAACTCACTAAGTCAGCCAGGCTGGGTCTGAAACCACAATCCTCCTGCCATAGTCTTCAGGGTGCTGATTGTAGACAAGCACCACTATACCTAGCAAAATAATTTTTTATTAAAAAGATTTAGACACCAATCACTACTAACCATTCCCCCAGTTACATTCTGCTTTCATTAAAATTCTGTTGAGTTTTCAAAAACAAAATTGATGGAGAAGTGGCACCTTTGTATTCCTGATTATTCCCTTTAGAAACATAGTTAACACTTTTTTTCTGTCCTCAAATAGTGTTCTGTGGACTTCTTGTTGTGATTCCGATACACCTCCTGTTGTTGAGGCATATTGTGTTCTGTGCTGTTATGTTATGTTGCATTTTGTGCTGTTTCCATTTTTGTAATATAACTGAATGTTGTCAATCTGTAGGAAAATCCTGTATCTATAAATGGACACCTTGATGAATGCCCATCTTCTATTTTCAGCCAACTATCTTCAATTTTCTCAGTAGACAATCCAGTAAATGTACAAGGAGTTGTAATGATGCATTGTAACTTTCTTTTCCCATGTTATCGCTCACTCACTAATGCATCCTGTTGTATTGATTAGTACTTGATGCATACTACTTAGTAATGGAACTGATTTGTTGAGTTGTCCCTAAATAACATAAAAATACTTCTAATCTTCCAAAATATGCAGTTGTTTCACATTAATGCCAAATCAAAAACTTGACCATGTATTTCTCCCATCAGCCAGAACTTCTCCTACCTAAACATTCTTTATCTTCTGTCATATTAGTCCTTTATTTCATCGAAGAATTAAAATAACCACTGGATCACTAATAACACATTGAACGAATGGATCTGTGGGTGACATCATCTCTAGTTGACTATGAAAAGTGTATTCACTGTTACAGTGTTAGACAA
Organism: Phodopus roborovskii; assembly: GCF_943737965.1. Lineage (NCBI taxonomy): Eukaryota > Metazoa > Chordata > Mammalia > Rodentia > Cricetidae > Phodopus > Phodopus roborovskii. The sequence continues at coordinate 17,065,646 of NW_026126549.1, read as the reverse complement.
CTTTTGGCTTTGGAGCCATGGGTATTACTTTATTATTAATGAGATGTCCAATGCTTTACTTTAAATATTTACATTTGCGCTTCTAGGTATGAATTATAGGGTTTTAGTGTGTTACGTACATCAGGTTTGGCTGGGGACTTGCGTTAGACATGTTGACTAAATAAGAATGTTGCATGTGTTGGCTCTAAAACAGCTTTAGAATTCACAGGAGGCAGCTTATGGCGTCCAGCAATACTTTTTAAGGAATCCACCTGCCTCCTGGTGTTGCTTTGATATCTTTAGCAGATACTCTATTATGTTTCATTGACATTTATTGTACATGAGGTGCAAGGGTGGGTTTTATTCTAAAAAGTTAAACTGATAGATAAGTGTGAAAATTAAAAATGCTAGAGACTTTCTCCCCTCCTCTACCCCAACAAGACCTCAGAGCTAACCAGGGTTAGCAACTTAGTGCTTGCTTCCAAATGCATGTATTTCAATGTAGACATTGCATGAACATGCATGTTCATACATGCACTCGTAAAACTATAAATTGAAGAACCATCCTGAAACTTTGCTCTTTATCTGCCTCCCATCAGGGTCTCAATGCATCCTGCTACTGAGTTTTGAAATCTTTCCTAATCAGATGAGTGAAAGTTACTCAAAAAGTTACTCATGGTATCAAAATGTTACTATGTTAATTTACCACATATGTTTCTAAGACTACCAATGATGTAGATAATTTTCTAAGGTTTATTGAACTTTTGCAATTTTCCTATAAATTCACCTTTAATACCTGTTTTTCTATTTCTTTATTGTTTTCCTACTGACTCACAGTGATATTAGCCCTTTGCTAATATAAAGCTAATATTTTCTAGGCTATAGTTTGTCTACTGATTTTATTTATGATGTCTGAGGTCTTTATAATACAGAAATTTCCTGTTTAGCTTTTAAATATTTACATGGCTATGTACATTTTATATCTTATACTTGTATTTGTGTGTGTGTGTGTGTGTGTGTGTGTGTGTGTGTGTGTGTGTGTGTGTGGCAACAGTTTTCATGCCTTTCCTTTCCATCTATTTATGTGACATTAAAGAGTATATTTTTTATTTTTTAGTTTTGTGATTATAATTACAAATTTATACCTTCCTTTCCTTCCCTTCAAACTCTCCCATATACCCCTCCTTGCTTTCTTTCAAATTCATGGACTCTTTATTACTTAATCATTACTGCATACATACATATACATACATACATACATACGTGTGTGTTTGGCAATGTGTTTGTGTGTGTGTGTGTTTTGTTGTTGTTGTTTTGATTTATTGTTGTTACATCTGTTTAACAGAATAATAGTATTAGGTTCTTTCGTAAAGCCTACAACCTCCTGAGCCCAGTTCATGGTAGTGGGTCTGGGTTAACCAGAGAGTGCTTAGTTCCATAAATTTGTGACACTGTGGTACCAGTTCCATTATTTCCCTTACCAATTACACCATTCAGTACAATCTCCCCTCAGTTGAAAGCTCCTGCCCCTAGCTAGTGTCCTGAGTTCTATGGGTAATCCAACTTAAAATATCGCACACAACAGTTCATTATCCGTACGGAAGGGTAGGACCTCATGGGCCCATCATACACCCATGATAAAATTTTGAGGGGCCCACTCTTAACACCTCTAGGGACCTTTAAATCTTTTAAAATATTTAATCCACTGATTTATTGACAGATAATTGACATTCAAAACTCTAGCTAAAACTTATACTACTTCATAACCATACCCTCCAAATTCTTTAGATGTATAACTGAGTTTATTGCTCACTGCTATTTCTTCGAAATTGTGGCTTTACTGTGCTTAAACCCTTTGTTTTAAATTGCTTGTGCTCGAAGGTCTTACTTTGTTATATTGTTTAAAAAGCACACATGAGTCTGAGTCAGATAATTTTTGAATTCTTACAAATCTGAATCCAGATTTCATTTGCCTTTGCATATAGATGACAGCTTGGCTTGGACTGTGATTCTTTATTTATTCTATAATAATAGAATAATTTATTCTATAATTTATTCTATAATTTTTATTTTACATATCGATCCCAGTTCCCTCTCCCTCCATCTTTCCCACTCTCTCATGCCCCACCCCCGACCACCCTCCCCTTCAATCCCCCCCACACTCCACAGGGAGGGTGATGCCTTCCAGGAGGGGTCATCTAAATCTGTCAGGTCATTCAGAGTAGGGCTAGGCCTTTTCTCCTGTCTCTAGGTTAAGGCAGTATCCCTCCATGGGGGGATGTGCCCCCAAAGTTGGACTGTGATTCTTAGAGGATAAATTCTTTCTATGTGCTTCCTCTGAGGTTGTCTAGCCTTTGTGCTGCAAATAAGAAGTCTGGTGCTACCAAGACCCTTTTTGCCCTGCCATTCTGCCACTTGTTCTTTGTACAGGACTTGGTAACTGCCTGAGAATGACTCCATTTTGTCACTTCTGCTATGTTATACAGGATGAATAGTTCAAACTTAGTCCTTTACTTCTTGTGTTATTGATTTTCTTTTTTCACCTTGTTCTACTGGTTTGATTTTTTTCCATCCATTCTTTCTTTCGGGATACCTATGGTAGCATTACTGCTGCCCCTCTGTCCAACTTTTCTACTTGACTTTTACATGCCCAGCCTTTAGAACTTACGCTCAACATTCTGGGAAAAGGTTCCATATTTATTCTTTCCTTTACTTCCAAGACTTATTTTTTGTATGTGCTTTTCTGGATCTTGACTTTTTATGGAAGTCTACACTTTGAGGATTAGCATTAGATCCTTTTGAACCCAACTAAGAAAATCAGCTTTATGGACAAATTCTTATCCTGCAATAACTCCACTTAATAGACATTGTTTAATCTGAGTGCACATATTTGATCCACTTCATTTCAACCACTAAACTTATCAGGCAATTTTTCTCTTATCATTACACAGGAATAATTTTTTTCCAATGGAAGAGTCAAAATGTGAAAACCAGCTCACAGTGATCCATCCACACCCCTCTCTGCAGTTCTGTGGATGGAGTCAGGCACTTCTGCCGAGGAGTCCCACGTGATCTAGTGACATCCTTTTGCTATTTGTTGGCCTGTTCTTAATATTTTGTTTTTCATTGCTTTCTGATTTTTTCCCCTGGAATCAGAAAGAGGAAAAAATAAACATATTTAGAAAATCATAGTTTGGGTTGCACAGAAGTTCCCATTTTTCTGAGACTGTGCTAAGAGAAATCATGTATCTAACTTAAAAAATGAAAGTGTGTAAGCCCCCCCCCCCCCCTAGGGTTTTTCCCCCCCCCCCCCCGGTTTTCCCCCCCCCCCGCCAGCCCCAAATAATACACAGAGACTCTGTATTTGATACAATGCTTCCCCCCCGCTTCTTTTTTCTTATCAGCTAGCTCTGCCTTAATTATTAACCCATTTCTGCTGATCTATGTATTTCTCTTGGACCGGGGGGAGGGGCGGCATCCGCTTTCTCCAGACTCTCCATCTTGACTCCTCCTTACTACTTCCTATTTCCTCCTTGTCCCTCCTATCTTCCTTTCCTATTGGCCAACAGTGCTTTATTATTAACCAGTATGAGAAAAATATACAGAATGACATCTCCCATCATCTCCTCTTTTCTGTCTAAATAAAAAGAAGGGTTTTAAGCTTAACATAGCAAAATATATAACACAACAATTATCAAGTAAGATCACAGTTAACAATTAGTCCATTAACATTTAGCAAGATTAAAAGAAACTATTCTATCATCTATCCTATATTTGTGAGTCCAAAGTCCTATATGTAACTTATCTTTAAGCTTAACTACGGAAAACTACAACCATAACTATCTGTCTTCAACTCCATCAAAGACCACAGAAGGATAATATATAAGCTCTAGAAATGACAGAGACATCTTGCCTTTTTAGTCACCTGAAGTTCTTCTGTAATCTTCCATCTTCAGCCCATAGGCCATAGTGTGTCTAGCTAACTCTTCAGTAAAGAGTTTAGAGGAAACTCTAAACTGTCTTTTTGTATTGGCAGTTTGTCAGTCACTTTTTTCTGTCTCCTGCAGACTGTCTGGCAGACTCTTCCATAAAGCAGGAACTCTGTAACAATGTCCATCTTGAATGACATCTCCCATCAAAAGTGTTTGGGAGGAATTTAGATATACTTCTCGCTACTGGAAGGAAATTTAATTTTTATTTCAGTGGGCATCTGAAGAGAAAGTTTGAGGTGAAAAGAAGATTTTTTTTAAGTTGCTTTCCCCCATTAAAAATATTTTTGAAATTCTTACTTTGGAACCATCTTTTACCATCTTGATTTTACTGTGAAATTCTATGTCCAACTGTCCAAACAAGGTCAGGAAAATATACCCATGAAAGTTAACCTCCACTGAAAACAATCACAAAAAAGAGAAAACACAGCAGACATCTGTATTTTATCTTGCCAATGTGTTTTCTCTTAGTCTGGAAGCATAGGACATCTTTACCCTGTCAGCTGCAAAAAATGTTCTCTCTGCAGGAACAAAGCAAGTGTGGAGTATATACCAGGCCACCACATTGCATGCATACCTAAGCAGAAAACAAAGAAAATAGCCATTTAATATATAACTCAATTTTGCCTCCAGGGACAGATAAAAATTTTATTATAATACCCAAATAGTGCAGTGCATAAATAAACATGGAAATGTGATAGGGCTAAGCTAAGTTCTCCTGGCCAGATACTGATGGCAAACAATTTATCATCTGATCTCCCATCCCAATCCTTCCTTCCTAGAGATATGAAGTAGGCTACATTTTTTATGAGAGCCAAGACTTTGGGGCAAAGGAGACTAAAATCCATCACCATTTTTCAGCAGATCATTAAATTTTAAACGTCTGTGCAAAGTTGCTGCTGGCAAATACCTTGCTGTTACATTTTCAGCATTATGTTTTATAGTTTAGCTAACAAACGAAATATTAAAGAAATAACAGTAGGTAAGTTTGCAATTTAATAACTTCAGATAGTTCTAGGTGCTTAGCTATGCTTGCCTTTTTGGAAGTCAATAACTTTCATTTGAAATTTAAATCCACATTAATGAGCATTCTGCTGCTAGCAGGCCTTTTATTCAGGCTAGGATCTTACAGAATTAAAAGCAATAGAGTCTCTTCTTTTCACTAGATAAAAATTCATAGCTCACATTTGCAGACGGCATGACTGGTTTGAATGTATGAGTCCCCACAATCTTATATTAGATGCTTTTAAAACTTTCTAAATGTTCTTTTCCAAAGAAGAGGTTATATAAGAAGCCAGTTCTCAACTGCTGACTTATCCACAAGCATCTGAATGCTTATCCAGGTGCTAGCACTGAAGTCTTTGGAAGCCCATGTCAAGAATAAGACTTCTGCTGTGGAATATTATCTAAGATGTGTTACATTTGCTTTTGCTGTGGAACATTTGTTTTAATGTTACAAAGATGTGTTGCATTCTTTTATGTTACATTTGTTTAACTCTGTAAAGCTGTGTTACTTTGCCTGCCTAAAACACCTGATTGGTCTAATAAAGAGCTGAATAACCAATAGCAAGGCAGGAGAAAGGATAGGTGTGGCTGCCAGGCAGAGAGAATAAATAGGAGGAGAAAGATCAAAGAATGAAAAATGGAGGAGAGGAGGACATGAGGTGCTATCTTCCCAGCTACACAGCCAGTTAAGGAATAAGAAGTAATGAAAGGTATACAGAATAGCGAAAGATAAAAGCCCTGAAGCAAAAGGTAGACAAGATAATTAGTTAAGAAAAACTGGTGAGAAACAAGCCAAACTAGGGCAGGGCATTCATAAATAAGACTGTGTATTTATTTGGGAGCTGGATGATGATCCCCCAAAAGAGCAAAGAACCAAATACTAAAACAAACAACCAACAACAGACTTCCTTCCTGACAGAAATGAGAACCATTCTGTAGTAACGTCACTGGTTTTCTATAAGAATTAAAAATTTTAATATCCTAACAAATTGAAATCATGACCAAAGCACATTACCCTGTTTCTTTCTATCATCACATTCACTTACTCTCATAGAATATTGATGTTTTCTTCCTCATTTCTCCATAGAAGAAACTTTTTAGGGTCATGTAATGTATTTCTGTAAAACTAATTAAAATGCCCTCTATTAAAAAAGAAAGAAAGAGCTAATGGGCTGAGATGGCTCTGTGAATAAAGTCATGAGACTGAGTTTCCTTGAGTTGGGATTCCCAGTATTCACATTAAAATCCAGACCTGGCAGTGGGTGTCTATATCACAGTGCTGGAGGGCAGATAGAGGCAGATCCCCAGGGCTTACAGGCCAGCCGCCTTAGCTTAAATGAAACCTCAGGTTCAGTGAGACCCTGAATTGAAAAATTAAGTGAATTCTACAGCTCAAAAGAAGCTAGAACTTCTTCCAGTATTTGAGGGAACCACATGCAGAGATCCACAACCAAGCACCAGGATGAACTCTGGGAATCCAGTGGAAGAGGGAGGAGAGAATGTGTGAGCCCGGGAGGTCAAGATCATAGAGAAATCTACAGAGATAGCTGAACCAAGCTCATGGAAACTCACGAACTCTAGACTGACAGCTGTGGTGCCTCCCTGGAACTGAATTAGACCCTCTGCATGCGGGAGACAGTTGTGAAGCTTGGTCTATCTGAGGGATCTGAGGAGGCCCTGGCAGTAGGACCAGGGCCTATCCTTGGTGCATGAGCTAGCTTGAGGAAGCCCATTCCCTATGAGGGGATGCCATGCTCAGCATTAACAAAGAGGGGAGGGGGTTTGGTCCTCCCCCCAATTTAATGAGCCAAACTGTGTCAACTCCCTATGAGAGCCCTTACCTTTGGGAGGAATTGATGATAGGTGGGCTGGGGAGAGGTTGGGAGGAGGGGTGGGAGGTGGGGTAGGAGGAAGGGTGGGATGGAGAACTTTGGTTGGAATGTAAAATGAAATTTAAAAAATAAATGAAAACATTTTTAAGAAAAGAGAAAAGAGAAAGTGAGGGGGACATAGAAACAGACACTGAGGGAATCCAGAGAATCTGCAGGTCATACTTTAAAAGCCTGTACTCCACAAAATTCAAAAATCCAACAGACATAGACAATTTTCTGGATAAATATCACTTACCAAAATTAAATCAGAACAGATAAGCAATTTAAATAGACTTATAAGAAGTCATCAAAACTCTCCCAATAAAAATAAATAAATAAATAAATAAATAAATAAATGCATGCATGCCCAGGGCCAGATGGTTTCAGTGCAGAACTCTACCAGAAATTCAAAGGACAGCTAAAACCAACACTCCTTAAAGTGTTCCACACAATAGAAGCAGAAGGGTCATTGCCAAACTCTTTTTACCAGGCTACAATTACCTTAGTACCCAAGCCACACAAGGACACAACTAAGAAAGAGAACTAAAGACCAATATCCCTCAATAAAATACTGGCAAATTGATTCTAAGAACACATCAGAGAAATCATCCACCAGACCAAGCATGCTTCACCCCAGGGATGCAGGGATGGTTCAACATACAAAAAATCCATCAATGTAATCCACTATATAAACAAACTGATAAAGAAAAACCACATGATCGTTTCACTAGATGCTGAAAAAGTCTTTGACAAAATCCAACACCTCTTCATGATTAAGGTCTTGGAGAGATCAGGGATAACAGGAACATACACAAACATAATAAAAGCAATATACAGTAAACCAACAGCCAACATCAAACCAAATGGAGAGAAACTCAATGTGATTCCTCTAAAGTCAGGAACAAAACAAGGCTGTCCACTCTCTCCATATCTCTTCAATATTGTACTTGAAGTTCAAGCTACATCAATAAGAAAACAAAAGGGGATCAAGTGAATACAAATTGGAAAGGAAGAAGTCAAACTCTCACTATTTGCAGTTTACATAAGTGACCCAAAAACTCTACCAGGGAACTCCTACAGCTGATAAACACTGTCAGAAAAGTGGCAGGATACAAGATTAACAAAAACAAACAAACAAAAAAAACCAGTAGCCTTACTATATACAGACAATAAAGGGGCTGAGAAAGAAATCAGAGAAGCATCACCTTTTACAATAGCCACAAACAACATAAAATATCTTGGGGTAATGCTAACCATACAAGTGAAAGACCTATATAATCAGAACTTTGAGTCTTTCAAGAAAGAAATTAAAGAAGATACCAGAAAATGGAAAGATCTCCCATGCTCTTGGATAGGTAGGATCAACATAGTAAAAGCGGCAATCTTGCCAAAAGCAATCTACAGATTCAGTGCAAACCCCATCAAAATCCTGGTACAATTCTTCACAGATCTCGAAAGAACAATACTCAACTTTATATGTAATAAAAGACCCAGGATAGCCAAAACAACCCTGTATAATAAAGGAACTTCCAGAGGCATCACCATCCCTGACTTCAAGGTCTAGAATAGAGCTATAGCCCTGAAAATGTCTTGGTATTGGCAAAAAAAAAAAAAAAAAAAAAAAAAAAAGACAGGAAGACCAATGGAATTGAATTGAAAACCCTGATTTTTGACAAAGAAGCTAAAATTATAAATGGAAAATAGAAAGCATCTTCAACAAATGGTGCTGGCATAACTGGATGCTAATGTGTTGAAAACTGACTGCCATGGATCCATATTTATCACCATGCACAAAACTTAAGTCCAAATGGATCAAAGACCTCAACATAAATCCAGCCACACTGAACCTCTGAACCACTGAAGAGAAAGTAGGAGGCAACCTTGACAGAATTGGTACAGGAGACCATTTCCTGAACATAACACCAGTAGCACAGACACTGGGATCAATGATTAATAAATGGGACCTCCTGAAATTGAAAAGCTTCTGTAAGGCAAAGGACACAGTCAACAAGACAAAATGGCAGCCCACAGAAAAGGAAAAGATCTTCACCAACCCTACACCTGACAGAAGGCCGATCTCTAAAATATACAAAGAACACAAGAAGCTAGTTACCAAAAATACCAAATAATCCAATTAAAAAGTGGGGTACAAAACTAAATAGAGAATTCTCAATGGAAGAATCTAAAATGGCTGAAGGACACTTAAGAAAGTGTTCAACATCCTTAGCCATCAGGGAAAAGCAAATCAAAACAACTCTGAGATACCATCAGAATGACTAAAATAAAAAAACACTAAAGACTTTTATGCTGGAGAGGATTAGGGAATGGGGTAAACTCCTCCACTGCTGGTGGGAGTGAAAATTCGTACAGTCACTTTGGAAATCAGTATGGCAGTTCCTTAGGAAAATGGGAATCAGTCTACCACAAGATCCAGAAATTCCACTCTTAGGCATATACCCAAAAGATGAACATTTATACAACAACGACATCTGCTCAACTATGTTCATAGCAGCATTATTTGTAATACCGAGAACCTGGAAGCAACCTAAATGCTCCTCAACTGAAGAATGGATAAAGAAAATGTGGTGCCTATCAGCAGGGGGGAAAAATAGAATCTTGAAATTCACAGGCAAATGGATGATGGAACTAAAAGAAACCGTCCTGAGTGAGGTAACCCAGTCACAAAAAGACAATCCCGGTATGTACTCACTCGTATATGGAATTTAGACATACAGTAAAGGATTACTGGCCTACAGTCCACACTGCCAGAAAAGCTAGGAAACAAGGAAGACCCTAAGAAAGACATACATGATCCCCCGGAAAAAGGGAGAATGGGGGGGAAGGGGAGAGGAGGACATGAGGGAACAAGGAAATTGAGTCAGGGAAAGGACAAAGGAGAGCAAGAAAAGAAATACTATAATAGAGGGAGCCATTATAGGTATAAAAAGAAATCTGGCACTAAGGAAATGTCCATAGACCTACAAGGATGACCCCCCAACTAAGAGTCTAAGCAATAGTGGAGAGACTACCTTAAATGCCCTTCCCCAATAATGAGACTGATGACTACCTTATATGCCATCTAGAGCCTTCATCCAGTAGTTTGATGGAAGCAGAAGCAGACAATCACAGCTAAACACTGAGCTGAACTCTTGGAATTCAGTTACAGAGAGGGAAGACTGATTAGCAAAGGGGTCAAGACCAGGCTGGAGAAACCCACAGAGACAGCTGACCTGAACAGGGGGGAGCTCAGGGACTCCAGTCTGATAGCTGGGAAACCAGCATAGGACCGGCAGAGACCCCCATGAACCTGCCTGATAGTTAGAAGGACTGGGCAGTCTATGGGGCCTCTGGTAGTGGATCAGTATTTATCCCTAGTATACGAATGGACTTTGGGAGCCCATTACACACAGAGGGGGAAGACACATGGGGGAAGGCCTAGGCTCTCTTCCAAATGATATGGCAGTCTTGAAGACTCCATGGAAGGCCTCATGCTCCCTGGGGAGCAGAAAGGGGATGGGATGGGGATTATGAGGGGACAGGGGAGGATGGGAGAGTGAGGGAACTGGGATTGACATGTAAAACAAGCTTGTTGTAAATTTAAATTTAAAAAAAATATTATCAAAAAAGAAAGAGAGGAAGAAAGAAAAAGGAAAAAAAGAAAGAAAGAGAAGAAGAGATTGAGGAAGACATGCTGTTATCAACCTCCAGCGTGCACATTTATTTGTAGGAACACACATACATACATACATACACACACACACACACACACACACACACACTCACACATACATACATACATACACATACACACTCACACTCTCTCTCACACACACACATACACGCGTAAATAATAAATAATGAAAAGTTTAGTGCACAGTTTCTCTAGCTGTCTTACTCTGTCTCTGAGCCCCAGTGACCCTAGTAGCCCTCCAGAGGGTGTCCCAGGACTGAAATGCACAGTATGTGTTCAGTGGCTCATGCCCATAATCCAGCACTCAGGAGGTTAAGGCAAAAGGACTGCAAGATCAGGGCAGTTTGGGCTCTCTCTAGAGACTCTGAAAAAAAAATCCCCCCCCCCAAATAATCAAAACAGAAAACATGGAGCTGGAGAGATAGGGAGTCTCAACTGGCACCAATAGACTCCAGCATTTCAATTCTCTCACACTCTAACATAACCAAAGTGTGCTACATCACCCCTAATTTATGAAACTCTTCACAGGAAACTACTGTTTCACCCCTTATCACTGTACTTTCCACAAACACTCAAGCAACCTCTCCTGGAGCCACTTGAAAGACAAGGCACTAACAACTAATTGCTTGGCTCTGCTTATTCCCAGGGGCCTTGTGACACAACTTCCCCTTAAGTACAAACAAAAACCAAAAGAAGAAAACCCCATTTTAAGCAAACCAAGCAGATCACCAAAATGAACATAGGAATATTCTAAATCCAAGTACAGGGTCAGCTGGAACCCCTTGCCCATTTGAAAATATCCAAAGATAGTAGTGTGTGACTCAAAAAACATTTCCTCTAATAAGAGAATGAAGCTAGGCAAGAAATGGAGAGGCCTCAGCCCGCCCAGGTCACCTGAACCCTTGACCCAAAGCACCTTCAGTTTCCCAACAAACTCCTCTTTTCTTTTTCTTTTTCTTTTTCTTTCTTTTCTTAATTCATTTTGAATTTGGATTTACATCATAACCAATGAAATAACTGTGGCTAACATATTAATAATTGCCAGTTTTATTAGACTACATAAAATCACTGCCACAAGAACTAGAAACATATCTCAGAAACTTTCCACCAGAAAGACTCTGGTTTGATGAGTGATTTAATTAAGCATGTAGGTATAGATTACTCCCCATGCCACCTACATGCATGCGCACGTGCACACACACACACACACACACACACACACACACACACACACACACACACAAAGGAAGGACAAAACTAAGGAAACAAGAACAAGCTTCTGCATCTTGAAGCACTGCATTAAGCAGAAGACATCTGTCCAATGCCGGGATCAGGAAGATAAACGATTCCATTTCATGTTCTTATTAAACTGTATTACTCTTCATTAAAGCTAAATGCATTTAAAGGAATTAAGTTTATCAAAAACTTGGCAATGTAACATAAGTGAAGATTCTTTGTTTATTTGACAACATCCTCCTACGAGTTGGTTCACAATTTTAATTTTGGAAAACAACATTTCCTTGATGGGGCTGACAGAATGATATGAATGGCTGCATCACTTTGCATGAAGTCATATCAATAATGAAGGCAAACAGAAGCCGAGTGACTTCACTGGTTTTTCAAGGAGCAATATGACAATCCTGGTTCAACACTGTGAAAGAAGATTGCATCAATTTAAGAACAGAGATTAAACTCCAAGCAACTATCTCTAATTCTTTTAAAAGAGGTGTAAAGAAAAAACTTCTAAATATTTAAATGAAAAATATTAGTGACTTATTAGTGAAAATGTGTGAAATATATATCAGTCTCAAAGGTCCACTGTAAGCACACAGGTGATCAAAATATATCCATCAGATAGCTAGGAACCTAGTGAGAATGCAAGTGATTAATTCAGTCACCAGGAACTACAAATCCCAGAGGGATCTCCCAGAGCACTAACTACATAGAAATTCATGGAGAGGCTTCACCCTAAGTAGATACCCTGCTATATTCCAACCATTTTAATTTGCATTTTTTAAAAAAACAATCTGAACATCCAAGGACTTAGGAAAAGTGGTAAGATAATGTAAGAATCACTTGTTTATCATTTATCTATATTTATTAATTGTTGCTATCTGGCTAACTTCATATTACTTAGAATATATGTTCAAAGTCATGAATTATTTATTTTATCATCTATCTCCAAAGTGAAAAGATGTTAGTCCATAAAACCATTACATCATTGTCAACATTCAACATCAGCCAACAGTTCACATTCAAAATTTCCCATTTGTCCCCAAAATGTCCTTTATAGCTACTTTACACCTGATTCAGGATCAAAGCAGACATGATACATTGCCTTCTGTTGCATTGTCTCTTTAGTCTCCATCAATCTTAGAGGGCTCACCAGCCTCTTTGTCTTTGGTGACATTGATGTCTTTGAAGAGTCCAGGCAGTCATTTTGCAGAATGCCCTTTAATGTATGTTTGTCTGATTGTTTCCTTGTGATTAAATTCAGGTGAAACCTTTTTGGAAGTGCTATCACATAGGTGATGCTCTGTCCTCCTTGAGTCATACCAGCAGCCGTATGATGTCAGTGGTATAATCATTAATGGTGATTCTTGCACTTTTTCAGCTGATTGAATTCATATCCTGTAGACATAATCCATTACTGAGAAAACCAGACAAGGACAGCAAAATGTAATTTCTATTTCCTCACCAGCCATGGCCATGCCAAGAGACATTTACATAGGTCATTTATATAGACAAAGCTTTACTGGTTTTATTCAGGAGAAAGGTTACAGATCATAAATCCAATACTGATAAAGGATACATATCCTGCAGAAAAGGGGGGAGGGTTTGGTACACTTAGGAATTAGAATTCTGCCAGGAAATGCAGCCTGGGGGTGAGCTGCATGGCCTTGGGAACCAGGGAATTCATCATGGTCCTACTGCTTGCTACCTGTAAGTCTGGGTGAGTCTGTTAGCGTCTCTGCATGTGCTCCCTGTCTGTAATATGGATAATTATGGGACTCATGGTTGGAATGAATGCTGAGTAGATAAGTGTAACACCTGGCATGTGACAGGCTTTTGGTGCTGTGATGGTGATGAAGATGACCCTAGGACACTGGAGAGATGGCCTGGCTCTGCTGGCAGGCAAAGGAAAGAGTTCTGGTCTCCAGAACACACATAAATGCCAGGTGGGCACAGCAGCTCCCCTGTAACTCTATCTTCAGAAGGCAGAGACAGCTGCCCAAACACAATGGCTGACAAGACTGTGAGCTCTGGGTTTGACTACGAGAAAAAGGTGGAAAAGCAATGGAGGAAGATTCCAAATATCAACATGTGTGTGCCCATACCCATGGAAACACATACACATATGGCAAGCACATACTCATGAAAGGGGACAGAAAAGAAGACATTCAAAAACAACACCATCTTAAGTGTTGACTTTCTTCAGACTATATAATGCATGGGCTTGGAAACGGTGATACATAAACCACCAGATTTAAGTAACAGCGTTCAGACTCCCAGGACCCACATAAGTGCTGAGTGGATGTGGTGGCCTGCCTTAAATGCCAGAACTCAGGAAATGGAGAGAGAATCTCCAGAGTAATCCAGTTAGCTAGACTAGCTGTATTAGTCAGCACTGGGTTCAAGGCAGAGACTGATCAAGGAAGACTTACATCACCAAATTTACACCTCCACATGCACACGAACACAAACATACCACACCCAGAAAAATTAAATCTAATCTGCAAAAATTCCAACATGTTTGCACAGCCACTTACATCCTTTCTAATGGCATCTACTTCAGGCCCAGCAATTTGATCTTTTTCATAGGCAGGATCTAACCAAGGACATCAACCATTATAGGCACTATGCCACTGAGCATGTCCCTTGTCTATGAATTGCATCTTAAAAATTAGATAATCAATACTAATTTTTCCAAGTAGCAAACTATGATCTTAATAATGAAATGAGTCCAATATCACAAAATGAAAAACCCTAATAGGTCTAAAGTACCACGTAGATATTTTTCACATATTTTTTATTTTTACTCTGTGTGTGTGTGTGTGTGTGTGTGTGTGTGTGTGTGTGTGTGTGCATGTATACACAAAGGACAGGCTCCTATGCATCTGTGTTTGTGGAGGCAAAGTGTCTTCCTCAGTTGCTCTCCATTTTTTTCAGGGTCTCACTGGACACTGAGCTCACTGACTCGATGAGGCTGGACAGACAGGGAGCTCTAAGGGAGGTGTGTGTTTTTGCCTCCCCAGCACGGAGATTACAGAGGCATGTCATCACACCTGATTTTCAAATGGTGCTAGGGATCCAAACTCTATATGCTTTCACATGCTTTACAGACTGAGTTATCTCCCCAGGTCCTTCTTCTCTAATTATATACAATTGTACAACTAGGGTAGAGGTATCTTATGCTTATAGTTTTAACAAATATAAAATGTGAAAAATAAATTTAAGTTAACAGAAAAATAAGATTCAGATTAATGGTGTTAGAATCAATGTAACATTTATATAGAAACAAATGTCCCCTCTTGGCCTTGAACTAATTGTGACAGTACTGGGTTTTTTCAGTTCTGCAGGTTATACCACCTGGACCACATGACCTGAGTTCAAATGAAACCTTTGTTAATGTGACAAGAGACAGAGACTTCCCAGAATTTTATTTCAAATGCCTCATTTGAGGGTATGAAATTCTTCTGCTTTTTTGTGAGCTATTAATATTATACCAATAGAACCATGAAAACACAAGCATATGCAGTCACTGAGATCGATTATATCCAGTACTCAGTTATAAGGTAGTGAGTCCCTTGGGGGAGGTATGATTGCTTACGTTTTTTTCAAATGTCATCTGTCTAGTTAGGGTTTCTACTGCTGCGAAGAGACACCATGACTATTTATTGGGGAAGCTTACAGTTCAGAGGTTCAGTCCATTATCATCATTGTGGAACTTGGAAGCATGCAGGCAGACATGGTGGGTGCTGAAGAAGAAGTAGAGAAGTCTACATCTGGTCCTGCAGGCCACAGGAAGTGAATTGAGACATTGGGGGTATCTTGAGCTCACCCTCACAATGACACACTTCCTCCAACAAAGCCACGCCTTCTAATGGTGACACTCCCAATGAGCCTACAGGGACCAGTTACATTCACACTACCATTCCATACAAATGGAAACATAACAACCTAAAGTCCATCTCAAAGAGCTGCAGATCCTAGATCACAGGCAGTGATTGAAGGAACCTAACAGATAGTCATGAGACAACAACTCAGCTGAAAACAGGCAGTTGAAAAGCAGGTGACGCCAGGAAACTGCAAAGGATTAGAGAAGGGAACACATCAGAATGTTCAAAACCCCTAGGTTACTCCCTGAGCTTGTGCTCACAGAGGTAAGCCAACATGGGAAGTGACAGTTGGGACAGTAGCTTGACTTGTTGGACATGCTCAATGATGGCATCGGTGAAACCCTTTGTTCTGAATGAAGTTGGAGATATGTAACTACACAGTCATGAGTGGGGACTGACCCAGATAAAAGGAGTAAGTGCCTGTTGAACTACTCCATACTAATGAGATGGCGGTCCTTATCAAGAAGTCAAAATGGGAAGCATACCCCCAAGATGGCACCATGGCTAAAGGTGCTGGCAGCAAGACTGTTGCTCTGTGTTCAAACCCCAAGATGCACAGGGAGAAAATGGGCTCCCAGAAGTTGTTCTCTGGTCTCTTCAAGCACACTGTGGCACATGAGGTGCCCTGTACCTCCACACAGTTACAAAGATGCTCACAAAAATCATGAAAAAAGGCTGCTTTGTCCAGCTGTTTTGAATGTAGGATCACCTGGTACTCTGTTTCAGGTGGTCTGGCTTGATCAAACCACATTAGTCTGGAAGGAATCCACATCTTTTCATTTTCTGTGGAAACAAAAATAGAAATCCTTTTCCCCAGTAACTTGTCCTTGAACTTAAATTTTGGAGTCAAAGCATTTTTTTTAAATTTAATTTATTATTTTCAAAACAGCTGGACAAAGCAGCCTTACAGACTACAGCCAGGATTTCTGAATCTTCTTCGAATCCCCCATGAAAGAACAATGCCCAAAATCCCAAATATTGTCTATAAATGTTTGTTTTCATTTAAATGGACTTTATTATATAAAATAAATTTTAAAAAATTAAAAAAATAAAAAAACATGAAAAAATAAACATAATTACTTTTAACTGGAAAGATAGATAGATAGATAGATAGATAGATAGATAGATAGATAGATAGATGCTGTGAGCCAGGCATGATGTCACATGCCTTTAATCTCAGGACTCGGTAGGCAGAGGCAGGCAAATCTCCAAGTCTGAGACCAGCCTGGTATATAGAGCAAGTTCCAGAACAGCCAGGGCTATCCAGAGAAACCCTGTCTCAAAAAACAAAAAGGAAGGGAGGGAGGGAGGGAGGGAGGGAGGGAGGGAAGGAGGAAGGCAGGAAGGGAGGAAGGAAAGAAGGGAGGGAGGGAGGAAACCAACAACAAAAAGGGATTTCTTTATTCCAGCACTCTAGAGGCAGAGGCAAATCTCTGTGAGTTTGAGGCCAGCCTGGTCTACATAGATAGTGAAGCCCATAGTAAACACATGTCCAGTTGGAAATACATTTTCCCAGCTCCCTTTGCCCCTGTGAATGACCATGTGACACAGTTATGCTGGTGACAGCTCTAGGAAGCCCACAGAGTGAGCCAACTGAGTCCAGTGTGGCAAGAGTAGGGGCCAGCAAGAAAACAGGTTCCCAGCGAGGTCATTAGAAGTGGGTTCACTCATGGAGGACCTGCTGCCCCTACTGATGAGCTCAGACTTTAGTCTAAAAGCATGGGATCTATTTGATGTGTGTTAAGCAGCCCCATGGGACAGTTTTATTTAATAAAGGTCACTGAATACTGTGTGTAGCAATGAGTTAGAAATATCAATGAGACAGAATAGGGGGAGGGCTCAATTCTTTGAAATTGAACTTAGATCTTACAGGTTTGTCCTATGTTAGTGTTCTTGGTTGGTCTCCTTGCTGTGATAAAACACTGACCAAAAACAACTTTCCAAAGAAAGGGTTTGTTTCAGCTTACAGGTTGTAGTCCATCATGAAGGGAAGTCAAGGCAGGAGCTCAGGAGGGGTGCTGCTTACTACTGACTTGTTCCCATGGTTTGCTCAGCCTGATTTCTTATACAACCCAAGGATGGTCCCACTGAAAGTGTTCTGCTGTTCCATATCAGTCGTAATGAGTAACACACACACACACACACACACACACACAGAGAGAGAGAGAGAGAGAGAGAGAGAGAGAGAGAGAGAGAGATCTCCCAGCCCAATCTGATGGAGGCAATCCCTAGGTTCCCTCTTCCCAGGTGTCTCTAGAACTAACCAGCACAGAGAGTCACCAACATCGAAGCAGATGTTGGCTTGAAGACCTTTGTGGGTTATGCTCACTGAAACGAGTAACCATCCCAAGTCTACGTGGTATTACTCTGAAAATATTGGTGTCTACAACTGAGAAATGGGGGCACTGGCAGTACAGGAATAGGGCTCCACACATTTCTTTAGTGCTAAAAAAAAAAAAAAAAAGCCTGGCTCTCGCTTCAGGATGTGGAACTGGTTGGCTGTCTTGCTTTCCATGAGAAGGAAAACAGCAAGCTTTTGGAATGACAGAGGCTAGGATTTAAATCTCAGCTTCACAAACCATACGACTTTGGCAATTGTTATGTCCTCTGCAGAAAGGAATCAAAAGAGACATGCCTTGTTGGGCTGCTGGGAGAGAGAGTGATGTGATGTAACTGTGTGAGGTCCCTGGAATGTAGCATCACGCAGTTCACCAAAGCTTTTTTTCCTTGATCAGCTCAATATTATTTCTTCTCTACTATTACTCACTTCAGTTTGTAATTTTTCATATTTTTTAAAAAAATCTTTGTAGGTGTGCATGCACATGCATCTTGTGTGTGTGACAATGCAGCACACAGTATGTGTGTGTGTGCGCGCGCGCGCTTGCGCGCGCACATAGGTCAAAAAACAAGGTGTTAAAATTTCACTTTCCACCTTGTTTGAGACAGGGTCTCTTGTTCAACAAAAAGCAGGCTAGCTGACCCAGGAACCCAGGAGCTTCTGGTGCCCCCCCCACCTCCCATCTCAATGTAGGAATGCTAGGATTGCAAACATGTTATCCGGACTGGCTTATGTGGGCTCTGGAAATCTGAATTCATGCGCTCGCATGCTCATAGCAACTACTTTATTTGCTCTCCTCCTCCACAGCCCCCCATACTCTGTAAACTTCTTGACTCAGTAGCATCTCCCTAAGGAGTCTCTGTAAAGAATTTCTCTCCGTGTTGGACCTCCACATACACCATCCCAGCTGGGTGTGAAGCATCCCTAGCGAGGCAATGCAGCCAGCTTCAAGCCTAGGGACAGAAAGGTGCCAGGACTTAGCTTTCAACATTGGGGCCCAGATTTGACTGTTTCACCTTGCCTTGCCTTCCAGCTCCATCCCACTCCCTGGTGAATGATGCTTGGAACAGGAGAATACCAACACAGACAACTGGGATTTTAGAAGAAAATAGGAAGAAACACTTTGGGCTTCTGTCACAAAGGAAGGAAAAAAATCTCCTCTCCTGCAGCCGCTGGCCAAGTTGCCTGACACTTTGGTGATGAGAAAAACAAGAAACAGAATAGACTCATCTGCTGCCTACAGTATGTTAAGATGCCAAAATTGGGGAAATGTTTCTTTTCGTTTTGCATATGTTCTCGTTTATCTCGCTGGCCTCTGTTTGAACCCCCTTCAACAGCAGAACTTTCCAAATATTAAAAGGTTTATCCACTGCCCCAAGTCATTACTGAGTTGTTGCTGCACTTTCTGCTTTGGCAACTAGAGGGCACTGCAGGTCTCTCTACCCTCCCTTAGACTTGCACACTCCTCTGGGACAAGGGCAGAAGGGAGGAGACACAATGAGAGAAAGACATAAGTTCCCTGCAGTCATGAACAGCCCTTTTGCATTGCTTACATCCTCCTACTTCATGTGGCTGCCTTAATACTCGGCCTCCAGCAGCCTCGACTTCCCTTGACTTACGTAGGGTACCATTTCCCTATTCCCAATTCCACAATTCTCTACCTGTCAGTCCCACCCTTTCATCTTACTCACAAACTCATTGGGCACCTCCCTAAATATCACAGAAGCAGCGTCCTGGACTCTTCTACCAGTCTGCCCAGTGTTGACCTGAGACTTCACGGTCCTGGTTGGACAAGGCTACTTAGTGTGCAATCACAGGGCCGGCCGCGCCGGCAGAACCTAATTCCTTAGCGAGTGGCCTCTGGAAAGCTTCCAAGCATCGCCAAGGGCAGGGAGGAGTCACTGAGGAGTAACCAGCAATGCCCAGTGCAGACCCAATGCATGGGTGTCCAAGGTGCCATCATGAGTCATAGAAGAAACAGGGGCAGCTGGTTTGGTGGGCAGGGCCAGGTGTGGAACTTGAGCCAGGGTAAGAGAAACTGCAATGACTTCATCTTATGATTGCAGCGAGTTTTATGATTTCCAAAATTAAATATATATGTGGCTTGTCTTACTTCACATAAAGAGGGGGAGCATTAGGGTTTTCGTGCCTGTAACAGATGAGAAAACTCAATTGGTAAAAGGGTTTGGCAGCCTGCTTCCATCAACAGACATTAACAACAGAGCTAAGCTAGACTCCAGTCTGAGGTGAGCGGAGAACCCAAAGACGGAAGTTCTGAATAAAACCAGCCTTCAGCAAGAGGGAGGTCAAGTTACCTCCTCAGCTATATCATAAGCTTGTCTGTTTCTGCATTGTGTCTGGGCACTATGGAAAAGGGAGGGACAGAGAGAGAGAGAGAGAGAGAGAGAGAGAGAGAGAGAGAGAGAGAGAGAGAGAGAGACCGAGAGACCACGAAAAGCATATAGAAAGCAAAGGGTGGTAGGATCCTGAGGGCTTTTGACACCCTCCCACCACAGGCCAGTTAGGTCCCGCCTTTCACAAGAAAGAGGCTTGGTAGCCATTCTCTCCCCTCGCTCTCCAAGGACAGAGTCCTTGTCCCACCACTGTGGGAAGAGACAACTGCCCACAAAACAGAGAATTTTGCCCACAAGAAACCTCTCTTTGCAACTCAGACCATTTGGTAACCTCTCCAGTCTCTTGAATTATTCATTCATTCGTTCGTCTTTTTTTCATTGAAAAATGGTCTCTCAAGAAATTTATGCTGGTCTTGAACGTGCCACCCTCTTGTCTTAGCTCCTCCATTTCTGGGATTACAGGCACACCACCACACCTGACCACCCCTACTTCAATTTTTAAGGATGGGAAGAGAAAGAAAAGATCAAATGTGGAAATGTCTTATCAACAACCTACAGTTTGCAATGAGAAATGGGTGTTTGTTTTGTTTTTAAATAAACTGTCCTCTTTTAAATAATTCTGTTCAAAAGTTAATGTTATTGTATCTATAGACCACACTAATTAGACTCAGAGAAGAGGTGTGGAAGAGGAGGTTCTGGAAGGAGCTGGGAGTTGTTATGTTCCAAATATACTATATACATGAAATTCTCAATGAAGAATAACAAAAATATACCAATTATTGCATAAGGTAAACCATTATATATTTCTACTTCATATCCACCTTAGTAGATTTGTCCAATAATTTCTTTATTGGACCTTTGGGAATGCTTCCCCTCACCCCTGCAGTGCCTCCCCACAAAAGAAAATATCAAACTAAAACAATCAAACAAACAAAAAGCCATTTCTGCTCCTCCATCCTCACTGGCTGAGAACTGTGTACCTTTGCCATGCTAAGACTGAAGGCATGTGTTATCACACCTGGCCACTTTTGTCCATTTTTAAGTACAACATACAAAATTTAAGAGAAGTTAACAAGTAGAGTCAAGCAGACACTCAGGAGGAAGACTGAAGATATGGCTTAAGCACCTTGTTTGTAGACGCCTTTAACTGAGCACTACTGCAGCAATGAGTAAACTCACACAAGATGGTGTATAAGATTTGACACCATTGCCCTTTGAAATATTCTCTGGCTCTCTCTCTCTCTCTCTCTCTCTCTCTCTCTCTCTCTCTCTCTCTCTCTCTCTCTCTCTCTGTGTGTGTGTGTGTGTGTGTGTGTGTGTGCTGTGAAAAAGTCTTAAATCCCAGGCCCCAGGCCCCAGGCCCCAGGCCCATTGTTGATCTTGTGAAAATCCTCATCTAAAGAGAAGAACCTGGGGCTGTGCTTCATGGTTCTAGCCTACTAAACACCCCCTCCTCTTCAGACTTCATATGGGAAATTACTTGGAAAGATCTCATGAGAGGTGGCATGCACAAGCTCTTGTTTCAATAGCAAATCAGTGTGCACCCTGCTGTCCACCCATGGGCAGGAATGAAGGAGCATGGAAATAGCAGGGCATTGAGGTGCACAAGGGTGTGGTCAAGCTAGGATGATGAGTCAGCTCACCAGATTAGTTGGTTTAGTATGTTTGACTCGTCTTGAATTTACCTATTACCCAGGTCAAGTTGCCTTGTTCCAGGTTCCATTTTGGCAAAAATTAAATTTTAGCTTTCATATGTGTCACAACTGTTATGCGAAGTTGCTGAGGGAAGCTACCAGAAGACCATTTCACAGAACACCTAGAACTTCACTGAACTGTAAGCCATCACCAAGTGTCTTTGAGACACTTCCCAAAACTCCTTGTGGAAGTCTGGTTTTTGTGTACTAAGAACTTTCCTTTACTCTGAAGTTTAAAAGGCTAAGTAACTTGAGTAGAGTCCAGGTACATGCCATTAGAAGCATGAGTCATGGGGCTTGTTCATGGGTACCACACACACATCTTCCTGAAGAAATGTTTCATCTGAGCCAACAGCAAGTAATGTGACTATATTCTTATGTGAACTGGGTGTTGAGCCTTACGCTTCTGGGCAGCACAGGAAGCTTGTGTGTTCACCTCTACTCGTTCACAGTCATATGGCATTGGCTGTAAAGAAATAAGGTGGAATAGCATGTAGCCAGGAAGAAAGCCATCAGTGAGAAATACTTTTTGATGAATATCTTGGCAACAATAAAGAAGATGGGATGGATTATTGGCTAACCCAGAGCAAGGGGCCCAGCTTTGTAAAGCCTACAGTGTAGGTAGAACTATTTCTCTACCTCAGGAGAGTGTCAAAAGACTCTAGATTTGTAGAAGACAGAAAACAAGTCAGAAATAATAGGATGAGGAGCAGTGCTCAGTGTAATTAATTAATCAAGGGATACTTTATAAAATACCTGGTCCAGGTAGCCCCTCCCACTGCATTCCAATGCCCTTGCACCAAAGCAATTAGAGACTGTGGAATTTGACCTGCTAAACAAACTGCCTTCCTACTCCACACCCATAGTCCTAAAACACAGTCCCACCCACAGAGCTCCTGTCATCCCTCTCCAGGGAAGTTCAAACAGGTTCTAGCAGCAGGGGTGGGGAGAAAAGGGATGGGCAGGGCACCCATGATAATACTCCAGATTGATGTTAAATACCTGAGGGAATCATCAGCCAAGTAGGGAGATAATAGAAAGGAGTCAAGGAAACTTTGGAGGTTAGTGAAACTGTCCTGTCTTGATTATAGTGGCCAGAATATGCCTGTATGTGCCTATCAAAAAATAAAATAAAATAAAAAATCGCCCATCTAAATGCCTTAGCAGGGCAAATCTTGTCCGTACATTCAGAAAACCCAAACTTCTTCATGAAGTGCAACCCATGAAAGGAAAGTTCACTGAGGTTGTCATCTGCCCTGTTATGCAGCGTCCAACAGGCTGTGTCAGAGAGCAGGGTATCCAACACAAAGACTGACTCCACCCCAGCAGAGACAGCAGGCTAAGCTGGCTGACTCACAGCCAGGAATAGTCCTGACATAGGCCTTGGACACACCGGGCTGGGCGTCCAATAAGAACGTGGTTGTAGTTAATTCTGAACACAATGGATATGTGTACGTGAGGAGGTACCAGCATCTCCTTGGCAGGACATTCAGAGATATCATACATCAGCCTAAAGTCTCTAAATAGATGCTTATTAAATGTGAACTAAATGGCACAAAAACAAAGTACAACAAAACAGTCATTTTTTATTTTATTTAATTTAATTTTTATAACAAAGTCCAATTAAATGAAAACAAACATTTATACACAATATTTGGGAATTTGGGTGTCGTTCTTTCCAAACTACTTCCTGCTGGTAAGGGGCGCTGTCATGGGGGATTCGAAGAAGATTCAGATATCCTGGCTGTAGTCTGTAGGGCTGTTTTGTCGAGCTGTTTTGAATGTAGGATCAGCTTGTACTCTGTTTCAGGCGGTCTGGCGTGATCAAACCACATTAGTAACAGTCATTATTTTTAAAAAGGAACAACCTGAAGACAAGAAAGTTACTAGCGATAGAAAGGGTAGTTTCTTAAAAAAAAAAAAAAACAGAAATCAAAACAAAGAAAATCAAGCAAAAGGAAACAAAAATATGTGAAGGAAAAACTAAAATCAAAGAGAATCTCTACAGTCCTAGATCCACCTAATGTAAGCATTGAAGGGGACTTGGGGGGAAATGCACAGTTATTTACAGCTGAGTATGATGACACACACTGGAGTTCCAGCCCTTGGAAGGCTGAAGCAGGGGAATCTTGAGTTCAAGTCCAACATGAGTTACATGGTGACAGCTTGTCTCAGAAAAAGTGTGTGTTGGGGTAGGAAGGGGTGCCTCATAGTAATGGCTGCCTGATGGCCTGAGTTCAATCCCCAGAGCCCACAGGGTGGAAAAGAATCAACCCTACAAGTTTTCCTCTGACCTCCACACAGGTACCATGGCTCAAGAGCCATCTCCTCAAACACATTCTTTTCTTTTCTTTTCTTTTCTTTTTAATGTTTTGGGGCTGGAGAGATGACTTGCCAGTACCTGTACACTGCTCTTGGAGAGAATCCAAGTTCTATTCCTAGTACCCACATCAGGCATCTCTCAACCACCTGTAACTCTAGATCCAGGGGAGCCAACAACTTCTTCTGGCCTCCCAGGGCACTGTACTCACAAATACATACTCACATAGAGACACATAAATCTACTCAATTTTAAATATATCTTTTTTTGAGAGTACTGAAGCATGTAATATGCATTCATGAAATCAATGAAAATGCATGTGAAATATTATCCACCCATAATCATGAATGGAGTACTGGCACATACTACAGCATGGAGCAGTGTGGAGGAACCGGGCAGGAAGCCACATGTTCAATGACTGTTTCCGTGAAGTGTGCTGGGCAGAAGTGTGAGTCACATCCGAAGTGTGTCATCGTGGGATTTCATAACCTACTCAGAATGGCATGAAATGTAAAACTTAGGAATTGTGATGGTCTTGGTGATGTTACACTCCACTCTCAACAAAAACACAACAGGAAAAACTGGTGGCTTGATGGTGTCAATGAGATCCTAAGCTCTTTCCATCTCTGTTTGCTGGGCAAACACTAGCTGTGGTCTCCCTCCGTGGCTAACACACCTGCTGGTTCCAGGTGCCAGATTTTACACTACCATATCCAAGGTCAGGAAAGAAATTAGCACACAGCAAAAGGAGTAATTCCCACATGGTGATCTCCTTTAACTTCTTTTTCAGAGCCCATTGTTCCCTCTCCAACCCTCCCTCCCTACCCCTATACTGCTTGGGCCAGAGCTGTTACTTTTTTCCTTCTAAGCCAATCACAGGCAAGAGAATTTAGTTTACCATTACTGTCAGCCAATCACAGTTAAACAGCTGGGACTGAGCACAGTTCTCTTTGGCAAGGAAGAAGGAACAGACTTTTGGAGTAGTTTCGCCAGGCTGACTCACTGACCAATTAACAGCCAACCCTATCCCTGTGAGGAGACCACAGTGAGCCTGTCTATCAGACTCACACAGCCCAGACTCTCTCATGCAGAAAGGCTATCTAGCCTTGAGTCTACTGTCCCGTGTTCATTTAATGTGTATTAATCTTCCGAGATAAAATCGTTAGTCATGTGTTGGCATCTGCAAATTAACACTGGCTTCTGGGGAGAAACCGGAGGGGGGCTAAAAATCGTTCCACTGCATTTTTCAAAGGTCCAACATCAAAAATTTATCAAGTGTAAAAATCCAGTCTGTTTGATACTGTTAGAATGATTAATATTATAAATAGCTACTGGAAACAAGGCACATCTGATATCTGAAGAATTAAAAGGGGATCCAAGCGTTTTCCTGTCTAGACTAAGGAAAGTTAGTTCTTAGATGGGCATTTCCCCTCTTCTTATTTGATTCAGAGCTTGATTCAAAGGCTTCCTGGGCATTCTATTTATCAGAGAGGTACTGCTTGCTTCTCAGCCGCTTCATCCGGACTGATTTACTAACATGCGCCATAGACAATCTGTGAAATCTCTACAGCTCAAGCCCACTGCGCCTCGTTAATTCGCACCTCCTTTAGGTGAAGGACTTAATGCGTAGATGGGCTCTGACATACGAGGGCTGCTCACCAGCTCACTGTCAGAGCAGGTCTGAATAATTAGCACAACATCTCCTCTTCTGAGATATTAATACCTTACATCATAAATGTCAAGCGTAGCACAAAGATGCAACTAGCAAACCTCGGAAGGGAAGGGCATCTGTAAATCACAGCGGTACATTCTGCTTTCCTTCCATTTTACTACCAGGAAATAAACCCAGGCTGGGGAAGACTTTACAAATCTTGTCCTCCTCTGATTTATTACTTAGCATCGTGCCTTTTCTGAAGTTGTACCCTGAAGGGAAGGCTGGAGGTTGGGATGGGGGTTCTCAGCTGCTGGGATAGGGAAGAGTGATGCTTTGAGGGAAGCAGAGGGGTCAATGGAAAACAAAACCTCTTATCACCTCTCTCCAAAAGTGTGGTCCCTTTATTTATGGACCTGTGCTCTGTGCCTTTGGGACACAGAGGCTAGGCAGTTGTACAATACCACTCCATGTGAGAGGTGTTTTCTCTAAAACATCCTAGCCTTGACTACCCAAAGGAAAAAAGAATGATCACTTTTATGGCTAGAGAAGAAGTATGAGCATGAATGTTATAGTGTAACGTTCATAAACTGACATCTATGAGCTTTGCTGGAATCCTTAGGCCTTAAAAAGACATCCTATTCAGATCAGCTGGACCCAGCAGTTTGTACGACATCTGTCTCCAACTCCAGCAATGAGTATGACCCCCCCCATTGCAGTCATGGGGTCTCGGTTCTAGGTGTGGAATCCCTACTTACTGGGGAAAAAAGAAGAAAAAGGGGAAAAAAAAAAAAAGCCAAGCAGCCAAGCTTTTCTATCCTTAGAGAGCCCTACTTATAAGAAGCTCCCCAAGATCCTGGACTGAAGTCTGTCTTTCTGCAACTTCAGCCACTTCATCCCATTTCTCCCCCTGGGACCACGAGGGATAATTCTTACTCCCTTTTCCTTCTGGAAGTCTTTCAAGCATTTGAGAGTTGTATCTGAAGCTGCTGTATATGAAGCTGATTGATCCCAGGAGCATCAGCTTCGGGCCCTCCTCAGAGCAAAACAGTATTTCTGGCCCTCTTAAAGAGAGTTCATACAGACACAAGTAAAACGCAGCCCGGATAGCAGTGCTTACCATTGCTTGATCTCGTATATCCATCGTTGTACTTTACTCTTACTCAGGTGCTATGGAGGAGCTGGGAAGCTGCTCAGTGGTGCAGTGCACTTGCTGCTCTTTCAGAGGACCCAAGTTCAGTTCCCAGCACCTACATTGTGACACTCACAACCACCTGGAACTCGGTTCCAGGGGACCCAACAAACTCTTGTAGCCTCAATGGGCTTGTGTTGGCACACACACACACACACACACACACACACACACACACACACACACACACTTAATTAACAAACTACTGCGCTATAACATTATTATACTCACAACTTAAGGATGAAGAATTTGAAACTCAAAGACATAAACCGGAACCTTCTGTTCCTGTGGCTCAAATGATGCAGGGCCAGGACTGGTCAAAGCCAGAGCTTTTAGCCCCTGTGTCATTCTGCATCTGAATCTAGAACAATCATTTCTTCATTTTTTATGAAAATAAAGGCCAAATTTGCTCTGGTATTGGCTCTCAAAGTTCCTTCTCAAATTTTTATCATCAGTTCAAACTTCTCTTTGATTCCTAGATTCTTATACCCAATTGGCTACCAGAATCAACCACATAGACAATCTCAATTTCAACAAATCTAAAAATGAACACATCTATTCCTTCCCAAACATATACCCAAACACAAAATGGCTCATTTCTACTCAACTGTCCCTTTGAACCTTTGCCTACACTCATATTCAAATGTGGGTTTGCCATCCCACAAAAACAATATCCAAGCTTCAAATGAAATACAAAACCTTCCAACATCCACCACTCCTCCCTCTCCAAGTTTAGCCTCACTGTTTACCCCACACCCTCTCCACCACAATTTAAATAAACCTACTCCTGTTCCTGCAGTGGTTTAGTTGGTGTTACCTGAAGAGCTGTACATATGCTCCCTCTTCCTGGAAAATTCTTTCCTCTCCCCAAGGCTGGGTGAGCTAACTCATATCCACCCTCTGAATTTCAGCCTCTGTCAGCTTCCTGAGGTAAGCTTCCCTAATTGTGAACGTGACACATTGCTGTGGACACTAATTTATTTTTACCATTGTCTGTGCCATCCTTTATTGTAACATCCTAATTATTTCCATAAAGCAAAGACTTATTTCTTGCCCATCTGTAAGTCTCCAGCGTTTGAAACTATATGTTGAACAAATGAATGGAAGAAAGAGAACAATGGCAGTTAAATCCTGGTAGTGACAGTACCTGACCTCTGTGAGGCCAGCACAGGTTAGCCATTTGTCCGCCATGAACCTTCCTGCCACCGGGTCCTGTCCATCACTTCAGATTGTTGGGATGCTCTTAGACCCTAATCCTCCCACACATTCTTTAGCCCATGAGCTACCACTGTCAACTGAGTGTTATCTAAATACTTGACTAGCATACTTCTTATATCTTCATTAGACAAAGACAGAGCTGAGTGACCCCATTAGATACCGTGTCCCACTAATCGGTACCAATTGGATATGCTAATTCAATCACGTTTAAAAATGTTACACCCCCACACACACACACAGCTTCAAGACTATCACAGGCAAGTTAGTCAAGAGTCTTGATCAAAGTCAAAGAAAGATGAGATCAGGCACGTTCAAGGTGGTATGGCTATAACCCAGATACATGGAGGAGGGCCTAGGTATCTCCCCCAAATGATCTGACAGACTTTGATGATCCCCCATGGAAGGCCTCACTCTTCCTGGAGAGTGGATGGGGAGTGTGATGGAGGGTCATTGAGCACCATGGGAGAATGGGAGGGAGAAAGAACTGTGTTGATATATAAAATAAGATTGTTTCTAAATTAAATAAATAATTTTTAAAAAAATTCAAAGAAAGATTACTTTCATTCTCCATGCTCATGATTCCCAACCTTTCTTGTGTACCACACTTAGACATAATGTCTGTATAAGCATCATTAGGTACAGTTAAGGCTTTGTGAAACTCCCAGAAGCACATTTACAACTCTGTGGGTTTTTGTTGTTGTTGTTTTGTTTTGTGTTTTGGGGGGTTTTTGTTTTTTGATCACTAAAGAAATGACCATGGAGGGCAAGCGGACAACAGACAAAGAGCTACCTGGCTGACGCTCATACCTGGAAACAGGACACCATGAGGTCATTCCCACCTCCACAGCAGGTACAGACTGCTTACTTGCACAATCAGTCTTACTCTTCCTTCCAGGAAGAATCCAGCATCCCAGCCCCCCCCCCCCCCCCGGCCTAGACCTTGTATTTTTCCCATGTGGCATTTTATTTTTCCCACCTTTTCCAAGGCTGACTCTAAAAAACCTGAGATGAGAAGATTTATATGATTAAACCATTCAATAAGAATCAAGAGAGACTACAACCTTTTGCCTGAAGGAACCTTTGGTCTGGAGGAACCTTTGGTCTGGAGGAACCTTTGGTCTGGAGGAACCTTTGGCCTGGAGGAACCTCTTACCTGGAGAGCTAGATAGTCCACCAAAACAATTGTAGTGGAACACACTAATCAACCGTGCAATGCATAGCCCCAGAGATGGACTATGTTCACGGCAGAAGCAGAGGTCTGAAAAATAAACACGATGATAGCTCAGCAGCCTGATTTCAAGAATTATCAAAGTGAGGCAGAAAAAAAAAATCTGTCTGTTCTATGTGACCACTTGCATTTTAAGCACTCTGGGACAAGGTTGTTAAGGAAAAGCCAATGTTGAATTCTGTGAAAGAATGCTATAGCTGTGATGTGACATCTCATTTCCAAGACTCCAGGCTTTAGCACAAGATTCTGCTAATATATGGTTGATCCGATCAGTAGCAAATGGCGGTTGAGCTTAAGAGAACCCAGTAGAGTAGAGATAGGCCTGGTCTCCAAGAAGCAAGGAAAACAAAGTGTGAGGCTGAAATCAGAGTGGACTACCTGGCCATGGGGACTTCTAATCCAACCTACTCATAAGCTAAAAAGTAAAGGGAACTTTAATCCATAAGGCCATGACATGGGGTGGGCTTACTAGTATGGACTCATTGTAGCAGACACTATCAGTTGTCTGCCTCAGTCTTCTGCATGATACTTCCTTGAAACAGGAACCCTCATCTGATTTGAACAAGATAGACTATTATCCAGCTGCAAGATGGTGTTTCCCGGCCTCCGTTTCAGCCAGGTTAGGATGTGACTAATCTTGGCCAATGGAATTGAATGAAGAGGAGTTTTGTGCTAAATTCAGGGACTCCTTTATTAGAGGAATAAATACACCTCTCCTCTCCCACTTATCTACTCTGATTGTGGATCAAAGCAGTCATCTTGGACCATGAGATAGGCATGGATTTCAAGATGGTCATCTGTGTGCCACACACAGAATATGGCAAAAAAAAAAAATGAGTATTTTCTCTGACACTGCTTCTGTCACAGCAGTCCTGCTTGGCCTTACCTGTAAGTCTCTTTCATGTGAGCTACAGATAACAGTCTTTCTTAAAATGTTATTTTCAAGTTGGGCTGTGGTAACCCACACTTTTAGTCCCAGTACCTGAGAGGAAGAAGCAGGAAGATCAATGACATACTGCCTCTGCTTTCCAAGTGTCTCTGTCCCAAGTACTGGGACACCAGGGTGGACAAGTGACACAAGAAAAACAAAAACCCTGAGCCACCTAAAGAAGAGCTGCTGTAGAGTCACTGTGGGGATCCCCAGTTCTAAGTCATAGTCTTACAGGCAGGGGTAGCAGCAGCAGCAGTAAGCTGATAGATGAGCTGAAACTTTAGATAACCACTCCTACCACCCTGCTAGTAGGATGCTATGATAATGCAAACATTTATCACCTTCTGGATGTACCCAATGAGAAGGAAAGATTCCCCTTCCCTGTGTCAGAGGCAAAAGACATACCTCCCCACAAGAAAAATCTTAGCCCCTCTTTTTAATCACACTTATTTTGTCATTATTAATTTGCAGCTTTCTAAAAGGCCTTTATGCTTCTTATTTGTTTATTTATCTAATAACACTTTCCATGTTTTTTTAACCCTTAATTCAGTGGAGTTGGCAGTTCCACTGACTTGTTATAAATTCATTTCATCCTTTTTGATCCTAGATAATGCAACCTTTTGGATCATGTCAACTCTCCACGGTTCAGGGTTATTAGTGAACTTGAGTCAGTGACCATCCTAGCTTTGCTTTGGGGAGCAATTCTCTCCACCTCCTGGAGAACTCTAAAGAACCCGTTTCTGTGATTGTTAATGGACTTTCTCTTACTGAATTTCTTCTGGTTAGCGTATTTTCTCTTAGTGTCTTTTCTATTTAAAGCCAGCTCTGTCATCTACCAGACTTATTTGTCATTTCCTATGACATAATCAACATTTGACTCATGGATTTAGAGAGAAACCACATAGCACAAGTCTTAGGAACTCTTAAAGATAGGAGAGCATGAGAGTTAATTGTCTTTGGGGATTTCTGAGCAATATAATGAGGAATGCCGTGTTAACTGCTAAGGGACATTGCATTCACTCTGGTAAACACCAAAACAGGAAACATTCATAAGATGCCTCATTAGTGTTCAATCAGATCAGTGAATCAATAGAACAGAATAAGGTTTCTTTAGCATGCTGCCTTCCTCTGAGGACTTCTCAGGGGAGTATATATACCTTCTGTGGTAGAGTATTTTTATCTATTGCATCTAAAGGTTTTCTCTAGTATAATGCTAACTTGTGTCCCCTCACAAGGGACATGTTAAAACCAGACGTCTGATCCATTGTATCATTCTTTGTCTGAGAGAGGCTTTCACATTCCCCACTTAGCTGTTTGCAAGACAGGCTTCTCAGCTCAATTTGTGACTGATTCATGAAGTGTCCAGGACAGGTTGCATATTTATTAAGTATTAACAAAACTCCACTCACTTAGTTCCCTTTCAAAGAGCAGACAAAAAAATCAAGATCAGGACAAAAGTGAACCTAGTGGAAGTTGATACAGATGGGCCTGGCAGAGAGACCAGGGCATATAAACCCTCTGAAAGTTCAAGTCTCTCTCTCACTGTGTCTCTGCATCCAAACACCCACTTGGCAAAACCCTGCTGGTTTTCAGCTTTTTCTTTGTCTTTTTATGTGCATAGCCTGCACACTTTGGACCTATGTACAAGGTGAGAGACTGGGTGATGTCAAGTAGGGAGATGCTATCCAGCCTTGCAAATGAGTCTGTAGTTAATGCCAAGTTCAGTTGCTTTCCAGGGAACTTCTTGAATAATGACCTTTTAAACTCGGCAGTTGGCCATTCCCTTTTCTGATTAGGACATGCCATGGTTTAAACTTCCAGGTGACTATTCACAACAGGCTGTAATGGCTTCTTGTTTCCTGATCTCTCTCTCTCAACTGAGCTACATGTTCCCTGATTTTTATCAGATATGATCCTACCTCTGGGAGCCAAACAATTGTGAATAATCATTCTCCATTCTTCTCATTCTTCTTTCTTTATTATGTTAGAAAGAGACAGACTTTTTTTTTTCTTTTTTTCTTTTTTTTTGGTTTTTCGAGACAGGGTTTCTCTGTATTGTTTTGGAAGCTATTCCTGGAACTAGCTCTGTAGACCAGCTGGCCTTGAACTCACAGAGATCCACCTTCCTCTGCCTCCTGAATGCTGGGAATAAAGGCATGCATCACCAACACCCAGTGAGACAGACCTTTTAAAGTGGAGCTTTCACTGTGTGTGTGCATGTGTAACGTGTATGTATATCGTTGCCAGTGTGTACATGTGTAATATGCATGTATAGCTCTCATTGCCAGTGTGTGTGCACATGTAATGTGCATTATAGCTTTCATTGTGAGTGTATGTGTGTTTGTAATGTGCGTGTATGTTTAAGAGGGTAAACCTGGAGTCTTCTTCCAAAAACAGATTTAAAACCAACCAAAATAAAATATCTTCTAAGACATTATAATGCTATACAAAACCGCCGGTAAAAACTCTACCCCTCAGAAGTGTTTTGAGTCAGCATGTGAAACCCCGGGCCACAAGCTCTTACTTTGAAGCTCACATTCTATTTGTGTTCATAATTTCTCAACTTGTATCCCTTCACATCCACCCCACTGGTGAACCTTAATACAATTAGGACTTTTAGAGAAATCCCTGGTGCCTAGTGCTTTCAGAACTGGGCAAAATCTTCTCATTATAGCAGGCTGTGAATAATTGTTTTGTTCCCTCAATGGGAGAAAGCTATGATGGCTAAGCCGACAGTGGGGCATAATACAGTAAATCAGCTTAATGACGTGTGCATAGAGCTGTGTTAAAGACTCATTTCCCGGAATTCAGAGGAAGAGAGGAAAAAACAATTCTAGGTGCTTCAAGGAAACTGAGGAATATATAGTTCTAGGCATTTTTGTTGCTTTGTTTCAAGCCTTGAAACTGCATGAGAAAATGGGCATATTTTAGACCAGAGCAGTCTCATGAATAACCCACTGGGAGTGGGAGAGAGATCTCAGCCTTTTTTGTATCTGCACATTATATCTAGAAGTTTACATTTAAAAACAATTTTAAAAAACACCAAAAAACCCCCTGCAAATAGCTAGCCTGTTTGAAAGAGCCTGGGGTGGCCTGAGAGCTCACTCTTCTTCCCTGCCTTATCAGTGTAAGACCCCATT
This sequence comes from Phodopus roborovskii, assembly GCF_943737965.1. NCBI lineage: Eukaryota > Metazoa > Chordata > Mammalia > Rodentia > Cricetidae > Phodopus > Phodopus roborovskii. The sequence continues at coordinate 17,031,925 of NW_026126549.1, read as the reverse complement.
GTTGGCTGGGAGACAGAGATAGGCAGATCTCTGTGAGTTCAAGGATAGCCTTGTCTACAGAGCTTCCAGGTCAGGCTCCAAACCTGCAGAGAAACCCTGTCTCGAGAGAAAAAAAGAAGACACTAGTGTTGGCTGCAGTTGTCATAACAACAAAGAATTGCATTCTCCATCAATTATTGGTATCCAGTAGGTGGGATTCTATATCATAGAATGTGTCACAGTCCCAGTGTACTCCTTTCATTTCCCAATTCCATAAGTCGTTACCCATGTGGACCAGAAAATATCTGCGTGATGGTGCAGAGGCCTCTGCCAGTGAACACGATGGGTGAGCTGCTGCTCTGCTCAGAGAGGTGGAGAAGCCCTCACTTCTGCAGTAAAGGAGCTTGCTTTCAGGGAAACCCATTTTGAGATTACAGAGTTCTAAAACTTCTCCCTCATGTAGGTTATTTGATAAGACTTAAATAAGATGATAAAATTATAATTCTTGGGGCTGTAGAGATTGCTTAGTTTGTAAGAGCCCTGACTACTTCCTAGGGATACAAATTTGGTTCCCAGAACACATATGGTATTTCACAATTGTCTGTAACTACGGTTGGGGGGGGAATCTAATGTCTTCTTCTGATCTCCTTGTGCATTAGGCATTCACGTAGTGTGTAGACACTCATGCAGGCAAAACAGTCACATATTAAAAAAATTAATCTTAAAACATTGTAATTATTTCATATGCAAAAATATAATAAAAATAAAAGACTGCACAGTGAATCATAAGCCTCACTTCCCACCCCACCTCCCCTCCAAATTCAACATTAATACAAGGTTACATGCATACCCAAACATTTATCCCCCTCGTTCATGCTATTATTTAGAACAGCATCCATATAGTTCTGCTCCTTTCACTTATACCTTGGAGAATACCCCACATCACTACAGAAAGAGAACCCTTTTCTTTCACAACAGCAGGGCTCCATTTTTTTTTTTTTTTTATTGTCTGCTATTTCTAATGCTCTCTTGTAATTGATACCGCACCATGTATCTTTGTCTTTATTATTATTATTATCATTATTATTTTGGTAAAACAATTATCGAGCCCCTTGCTTTCCATAGTAATCCTCTAGAGCTTCCTAATCTACATTCCTGGAAGAAGTTTATTCAATAAGACCGGCCTTGTCTCACTTCTGTTATGCCATCAGCAAATGTCTCACTGTCCATCAGAATCCCTTGGCAGGTAGAAATCTCCCATCATGTTTCATCTGTCTATCAAGTCTTTCCTCCCATCACTCTGCACCTGTCTGATTTACTGCCCATGCTAATGCAGACATTGTGATGTTGCTGGTTACCCACACTCTGGTTCCTACATCATCTGACTTTATTTTTCTAGGGTCTTGTTGGATGTGTTAGTGATGATGTTAGGTTTGACCTTTAGTTCTGAATATGAACCTTCCAACGGAGCCACATCTAACTGCTTGCTTCTCATCTGTTATCTTGCTGATTAACCCAGCCACCAAGACTCTTTTAAATCCACAAAAAAAAAAAAAAACTCACTTTGTCATTCTTCGTTCTTCACGTGTGGTGGAAATTGTCCTGCTGATTCCGTGTGCTTGACACCACATCTGACCCTACTTTGCTGTGGCCTTTGCAATCCACATTGCTTGGAATATTAAAGGCTAGTCATATAGAAATGCTTCCAAGAGAGCATTTTGACTCCTCTTGCCCTGTCCTGCTGTGACCACAGGCTCACCCCCTGGTTCTAAAAGTTAACCATCTGGTCTACTTGCAGTTTGATGATGTTACACTTTGCTGTCTCACGGTCAGCAACCTCTCCCTAAACACCTTCCCTTTTATTATTTATCCACATCAAAAATATCTCCTCAGTTCTAATGTAGCAGAGTGGTGCTGTCTAGTTGGTGGGTTGCCATTTATCTCTCTACAAAGATACTGGCCCAGGAAAAAGATACATTTGCTCAGTAAGGTATATCAGACTAACACAGAGATAGAAATACTTTCATGTAGAATGCTCTCTTGTCTCACTGCAACATGCAGCAATACTGCATGCCACAGAAATTAAACAGAGAAACCACACCTTTTCAGATAGAACCACAGTAAGCTGGTAGGTATGCCAGTGCTGCATCACGTTCAAGGGGAAAATTGACATTGATAATAAGCACCAAGCACAAGCAAATAGATAGAGTCACATGAATATGAGACTGATTTCTCCCCTCTATGAAGACACTGGCGGGGAAGGTAGTAAGACTATTTCTAGTATAGACATACACATGAGCAAATAGATGGGCAGTCTCTGTGTCATGATAGAAACATGAGGAGATTCTGTTTTTAAATATAACTGTGAGACCAGTTGATATATTTATTTCCTTGCACCAAGGTATTGTCTCCAGAAGGGCGATGTTAACATATAAATCTCTCTCTTAGCAGGGGAAAAAGAAGCACAAGGAGGAAAAAAAATCTCTACATTTGTGTTTATCAATTGCTACTCTGTTAAAAAATATTTTTAAGAAGAAATAAGAATAGGATATAAAGCTTTCAGAAGGAATTGTTAAGAGACTATTAATTTAAATGTGGTCATATGGAAAAAAGCAGATTTTAAAATCACACTACAACACAGCATTATCCCATCTTTGTAAATACAAAAATACCCACATGCCAAGCTTCTGTTCCCTATGTGCTGGAACTATAGATTTCACAGTGTTTGTGGTGAATTTTTAAAACTTTTGACCTTCTTTGTTTTCATTTTTCATGAGCATACATGTCTGTAATAAGAAGATATCCATAAAATGGATAATTTTATACGTGTGTATTTGTGTACTTTTCTGTCTCTTTTTGAGAACCTGATTTTTCCATTTCCTATGTTTCTGATTTAATTACAGCATACCCTCAATGGAGATGAGCATTTAAATGTGGAGGAGAATGGATAAATGGGATTGAAAGGAAGAATGGGTGTGTTCTACAGACACTTTAGTTCCCAATAGCTGAACCATGTGACCTAAGGGAATTTTTTTTTTTTTCACTCTGAGCCAAATGAGATTCAGAAAAGCCAGAAGGAGCAGCAAAGACCCTGGGAATGTGTGCGGTCTGTGGGCATACCTCTTTTTCTTCTGGAGTTCTGGCAGAACACCATAAAAGTAACAAAGCTGGAGAGACCTTGCCTCCCCGAGTTTTGACATTTAAGCAGAAGCGTTCTGAGTCCTGGGAGCAGCTAATGCTAGTAAAAACAGCACTCAACCTGAGGCTGCCCACCAGTGTGTAAGTAAGCAAACAACACTGGCGGTGAGTGCAGTGTCACTCAGCCAGTCTCTGGAGCACTAAGGAACTGCATCTCCACTAACCCTGTACATCTGTGGATTAGCAGCTCCCATCTCTCTCCTCCTAGACACTCATCAGCACTCCACTTTTTGACCTATGAAGCTTGACTATTTCAGATTAAGAAAACATTATACAAGGAGAATTATTTGTTGTCCTGGGGCAAGCTGATTTCATTTTGCATCACAACCCAAGAGTCATCCATGCATTTGCACATTATAGGGTTTCTTTCTAAAGGCCGAATGATGTTCCTTTGTGTGCAAGGACACCACATCTTTATCCCCTTATCTGATGATGAACATTTAAGTTGGTTCCATTCACTAACTTTTGTGAACAGTACTGAGATGAACCTTGAGGTGAATCTTTTTCTTTGGGAATATAATTTTAACTTTGGACGAATGCCAAGAAGTGAGCTTGCAGGACCATGGAGCAGTCGGTTCTTGTAGCACACGCATCAGTTTTCCCTAGCACTGGACCATTTTCCTTTCCTGCAAGTAGTACAAATGGATTCCAATTTCTCCGCGTCCTTAGTCTTATCTTTTTGATAAAAGTCCTCTTAGCAGATGAGATATGACATCTCTTCATGATTTTGATTTGCATGTTTCTAACAGTGACATTTAGTATTTTTCTATACCTGCTAGCCATTTGAGTGTCTCCTTTAAAAAAAAAAAAAACAAAAAGTAAAACAACAACAACAGCAACAAAAACCAAACATGTTCTTGTCTCTCTGCTGTTTCTTTGTAAAGGTAGGTATGTCTCTGTTTCTCTCTCTTCTCTCCTCCATCTCCCCCACTATCTCCTGTCTCCCCTCTCCCTTCCCCTAAACTTTCCATGTGGGAAAAAAAAAAGTGTTCTTGGTCTCAGCCCATTTTCTTTTAATTGGGACAATTAGGGTTTGTTTGTTCTACTGAGTTGTAATTTCCTTATGTGTTTTGGAGAGTAACCCCTAATTCAGTTGGTTCCAACCTGAGGCCCACCGGATACAAGTGTCTGTATGTACCCTAAGATATCTATGAATGCAGCACAACACAAAATCATAGACTTACTTAAAACATTAGAAAACATTTTGCTTCATTTTTGGTAACTCAATTATGTGGTTCTTAGGCGTGAACTTTGTAGGTAACTTCATGTCACGGGGTCACAGGGTTTTCATTGTGTGGTTTACAGATCTCCTCTTCCATTCCATAAGCTCTCCCTCCTCCTATTGGCAGAACTTTTCATTTGATCTAACCCCACTTGTTTTCTTTGCTCTCCCTGGGCTTTTACCTTTGGATCCATGAACTCAGTTGCAAGAGCATTTACAAGCTTCTCCTCAGTTTCCTTTAATGAACTCTACGTTTCAGGTCCTCTGTTGGCCTTTATCCCTTTGAGCCGATTTGTGTGTGGTGTAATATAAGGTCTAGTTGTGCTTTTGCACCAGGATATAGTTTTCCCTTTGACATTTGTCAAAACTGTCCTTTCCCTGTTGTGTACCCCTGGCACCATTGATGAGCAGCTGGCTGAGTGTATATAGATCGGCTTCTGAGAGTCCCCTTTTTTCCCACTAGCCTATACATCATCTTTACAGGATTCCAGGCTGTTGGCTGCTGCCATTTTGTAACGCATTTTGAAATATAACTCTAGCTTTGTTCTTCTTTCTCAAAATCAAGCTGGAAATGTTTAGCTATTTGATTCTGTATGAATTACAGGGGTTTTTTCCCCCCTACTTCTACATAAATTCCTTTGAAATTTTACAGGGATTGTATTAGACCTGTTGGTTACTATAGGTAGTAATTTGAATGTTTTGGTAATAGTAAGTCTTCCAGTCCAGGAACACAGGACACTTGGCTCTAAGGTATGTATCTCCTTCCATTTCATCGATATTTTATAGTCTTGGTGTATGAGTATCCACCTCCTTAGTTTATTCCAGGTATTTTATGCTTTGGGGCAATATTATAAAGTAGAATGTTTTCCTAATTCTCTTTTAAGACAATTCATTTTGATGCATTTTAGTATACAAGTGCAACTGACTTTATATGTTGGTTTTGGATCCTGCATCCACCTGAAGTCACTCAGTGGTTCCCAGCAGTTATCTTGGGTTTTTTTTTAAATGGAGTCTTTAGAGTTTTACAAGTATATAATGTTTTCAAGCACAGGCACTTTTATTTGTCTCTTTGTAATTTAGATGCCTTTTATTTCTTCTTTCTTAATTGTTCTGGCTAGGATTTTTAGTTGTGCTGAATGCAAATGCAGAGAACAGGCATCCTTGCCATCCTCTTGATCTCACAGGAAAAGCTTCTAATTTTGCACAGTTGAGTATATGAGTCTGGGCTTTTCATATGTGGCTTTCCTATCACTGTGGTATTTTTGAGTGTATGTGGTTGGGTTATTTTCCTTTCTTATTAACAGTTTAATCCAAACCCCTTCTTCCAACCTAGTCCCCACCGCACCTTCATGGCTTTTGTTGCTCTTGTGTAGGTCGTCTGCAGGTAGCCACTCTTGTTCTGTGTTTAGGATCACAATGGCCATGTCATATTCAAAGAACTCTTTCAAGGGGTTGATGGGAGATGTGATAGATGGAGAGTTGGGCCGGCATTCTGCTCTCTCCAGACTCTCCATCTTGACTCCTCCTTACTACTTCCTCTTTCCTGCTTGTCTCTTAGTCCCTCCTATCTTCCTTTCCTATTGGCCAACAGTGCTTTATTCATCAACCAATAAGAGAAACATATTTACAGAATGACATCTCCGATCAAGGGGTTCCTTCCTTTGTGGTTCCTTGTTGATTTCTAGCTTCATTCTACTATGATCTGATAAGATGCAGTTTTTTTTTTAATTTGCAAAGATAAGCTTTATGGTCTCTAGATTTACCTGTTTTGGATAAAGTGCCACAAGATAAAGAAAATAATGCATTTTCTGCAGCTATTAGATGGTACATCCTGTAGACTGAATTAGTTCATATGGTTTAGTTCAAGTTTGATATTCCTATGCTGGCTTGTTATTACAATGTTCTGTTGGTGAAAGTTAGGTATTGAAAAAAAAAACCACTGTCATGGCGGTATTTGACAATATGTCTTATTTCTGCCCAGTATCTTCTTCTACAAAATTTTAGAAGCTTTGATATTCAGTGTGCATTTATTCATATTCTGTACATATTCCTGCTGGACTCTTTCTTTTACCAGTATGTATTGAGTCTTTGTTTCTTCTGATGGATTGTGTCTTGCTGTCTGCTTTGCCAGGTAGAAGTATAATTACTCTTGCTTGTTTTTTGGAGTCTGTTTATGTATGGCATTGTCCAGGGGCTGGAAAGATGGTTCTTACAGAGGACCAAAGTTCAATTCCCAGCACCCTTATTAGGTGTCTCATTATTTCTTGTAACTGAACCTTGAAGGATCTGACATCTCTAGTCCCAATGGTCACAGGCACTGACATGTACATACTCATTACAAAGACCCATACACATGCATGTCATTAAAATAATAACACACACCTTTAAAAACTAAAAAGGATAGAATTTTACATCCTTTCACTTTCCGTGTGATCCTCTTCAGCTTGTCTTTGCTGGTGAAGTGTGTTTCCTACAGTCAATAAATAACTGGGTCTTGTTTTAAATCCAGCTAGCCAGTCTGTATCCTTTAGTTCGACAAATTTACATTTGGGGTTATTATTGAAAGGCATGCACTATTTCCTGTTATTTGTTGTTGTTTTTTTTATTCTTATGCTTGTTTTGAATAATCCACATTCATTTCTTTCTCCCCTGTTAATTTTAGAGCTCAAAAGCTTAATGCTTGATTCTTTCCTGGTCCTCATTTGGTCACCTACATTTCTGATATGGTTAGTTATTTTCTTTATGCCTTCATGATTGGTTAAGTGTTGACAATTCCTTTGAAACAACATAATTAGCGTTAATGTGTTTTCCTAGAGTCCTGTCACCACCGAGATCCCAGACAATGGCTGACCATGAGAGATGTGTCTCACCCACCTGAACATTCTGTTACTCACTGGCAATTATAGCTTAGCCACTCTGGCCAGTCTCAAGCCAAAAAGGAAGTTTTCCCACCTCCTTTACCTCCTCACCTTCTACCTTACTCCCCCAGCTCATAAGCCAACATCAGGCTCTGACTCCTTCAGAGACTCCCCTGGAGATCCTCCCCGCCCCCTCTGTCCCCGCCCCCACCCCTGCTCCAAATAAAGGCCTGCACAGTCATAAGCCAATGGGTTCATTGTAGGCTTTCCTTCTTGCTGACCTTTCACCTATCTGATGAGTGAGCTCAGTAACTAAAATCCAAATGGCCTTCACTGTTCAAGATGTCAGCTGATCACAGCCTTTCTTTTTACTTCCTGGTTCATCTTTTCCTCCTGACAGAGTAGGAAACAATTGAAGAAGACACAGGAAGTGGGCCTCTGGCCCTCACACACATGTGTGCACATGCACACATAACACAATACAAAATTCAATCCACCATCTTGAATTTTTTGTATTTTAATATGTTTATCCTTAACTTTTATGCTAAAATTGAAAGTGCATATCCCATCAACATTATAATAAAACAATATGTTGTATTTGTTTACATACTTACCTTGACCAATGCATTCCATACTTCCTTAGTCATCATGTTGCTTAGTATCTCTTCATTTCAACTTCAGGAACTTCCTGTGGGTCTCTTCCAAGGCAGAGCTTGTGGTGACAAGCTTCCTTGGCTTTTATCAGTCAATTGTCCTTCACAATGAAGGACAGAAGCTTCCTTAGACAGATAAGAGCTAAGGAATTCACAAGGAGGATTTGCTCCCTAGTTACTGCTCAACAGCTTATTTGTAAGGGAGTGGAAGGTCCAGGACATTTCCTTCAGCATCTTGCTAAAGTTAGTATTTGTGTGGTTTTCTCACCAATAAAAAGTAATACTAAGGAGAATATTGTCTCCAGGAAACAAAGGGGGAAGGAGGATTAGGTTAAGTAGCAATTACTTAAAGATGATGTTTATAAGATAAACTTACCACATTATACATAGACTAAATTGCATATAAATTTCATTTCTATTAAACGAATCAATATTGTTTTACAAAATAAATAAATATGCTTGAAGGAGGAGAGCACATTTAGCTATTCATAGGTTTCCCTGATCTGCATTTTCCTTTCCTGACCAGCCCACCACAGCCTGTAACCCTCCAGCTCCCTACCCCCAAATCCCCTGCCACCACGCCCATTCCCCCATCATCACCAACAGCACCCCATCCTTACCACCAGCATCCCCACCATCATCGCCTGCGTCCCCCAAGCTCTCACCCCCAAATCCCAGACCACCACCAACAGCACTCATCCCCACTACCACCATTCCTACCACCACCATCCCCACCACCACCATAACCCCATCCCTTCTATCACCTACATTCCCCCACCCCAACCACCAACAGCACCTGCATCCCCCAACCTCCCACCCCCCAAATCCCCACCACCACCCCATCCCCCGGCAGCAGCACCCCATCTCCACAAACAACAGCAGCATCCCATCCCCACTATCATCCCATCTCTACTACCACTATTTCCATCCATCCCCCACCAGCAGCATCCCCACCGCATCACCACCACCAACAGCAACCCCATCCCCACCAGCAGCACCCCCACCCTCATCCCTACCACCCCCATCCCCACCACTACTACCCCACCACCATGGTCCTCTCCTCCATAATGTCAATGAAAACAGACAGACAGACAGAATGTACCCCAGCCTGGCTTTCTCAGAAAGTCTGTACTGGTTTCATATACATGAGTTTATGTTGGATGTTCCACTAATCAAATCGGAGTGCTGGCTTTCAAAGCCTTTCATTTCTAGATTCTGAGTGAAGCAATTCATCAATTAATAAAGGGATAGTGGTTTTTTAAAAAATTGCACAGTGCCTTTTAGTTTATAAAATGCATTTTTATCTTCAAGCCAACTCAATTTAAACAGCCATTTCAAGTGTCCCTCTCTAATTTTCCCTGTTCAGAATCCATTTCCCCTGCTTCTCTTAGTAACAAACTACTTTCTTCTTTTGATGAGGTACCTTTCCCACTCCTTCCTGAGTCAAATGACAGTAATTTTATCCCATGTCCACATCGAAGGCTAGAGCAAATAAGTGCATTCTAATTCTGAGACCACAATGATTATTCAGGGACAAACAGGTGTGGTAATAGTCCTAAAGACTATATTATGGGCTTCTCCTGAAGCTGACAAACCAGAAAACAGGTCACAGAAATAGATAGGAAGGCACCACAGGAATCCACCATTTCCTCCTGGAGCCAGCACTGTCAATGAAGACTTTTGAGGCCCAGCCAGTTAGCTGAAGCCAAGAGGTCCTGTGCAAACCAGGATGGACCACTCACTTTCTCAGCTACCACACTACTAATATTGGCAGATATTGGGGTTCTACTCCTCTGGAGAAGTACCAGGTTCTTATGTCCCCAAACAGGGAATTAGACAACATGGGGATAATAACAGGCAAAGCGAGCAAATTGATTAAGAAAGAAACACACATCAAAGAGAAGAAGCAAGCCAGAGCAGAGCCAGGCAATGTTGTCCAAAGGAAGGGGACTTAAATGTCATATAATACACAGGGTGTTTTGCAGTGAAGGCTTTCTTGCTAATGCTTTCTTACAAGGCCATGCACCACATCTCATTAGCATCTTAAGTCTCCACACAGGGGTGTGCATTTTAACACTAATAATGAGCCATGGCCTGTGCCTGCACCAGGAGCTCCAGCTAGTCCTAGTCCGGGTGCCTTCTGCTGCTGCCTTCTCGCCTTTGCATAAGGCCTCCAAGATCCATGCTCAGTCCCACTGGCCTATTACAGTGTCACATAAAGCGAGAGCTCCGCAGCCAGGGATGGGAATTTGAATTCTAGTGAACCAAGAAAGATCAGTGCCCACTCTCTTCCTGTGTGCCGAGAGACCAGGTGTACAAAGTGCCAGTTTGGAGGCAAAGATGAATTTAGCAGCTTTCAGTTACCTTATTCTATGTAATATTTAAATGATTTTTAAAAATCGAAGATCATTCTTCAGTTATCAAGTGTTGAATTAAAATGAAGTGCAAACACTAAAAGTTAACACACTGCTAAAAATGAACATGTCTAAAATATTAATAGCAGCTCTGAATGATTTACAGTGGCCCCCTTGGATGTATCCCATGATTTATTGATGTCGTTTTGGCAGCACCATGGGTGACAGTCACCTCGCTGTGCATGTGCTCTGATGGGTCCCTAAGCTGGGTGTCCTGTAAAGCCCACTTGGCCCTTCACTGCACTCGTGTCTGATATCGGTGAAGTAGAAAGATAAAAATATTAATTTTCTCAGAAATCAGAGAATTGCAAAGCTAGCAGGCTTCAAACATGATTTTTGTTCCTTATTTTCTTGACTTCATGCAGGGCTGTGCTGAAACTATCTTCAGTCGACCTCCCTTGTTAATTTATGGTGTCAATCTTGATTGGCCAGAAAGTCTACTTTAGATATAACCTTTGCAGCAAACAAAGCCTGTTTCCCAGAGAATAGCTTGTGATTTTTCTCGATGCCCAACTTCTCTTTTTTTTTTTTTTTTTTTTGTCCCAATAATGCATTTTTCCAGACCTTTCTGCTCACCTCCCAGATGTTGTGCAGCCCTCCACGTTACGACTTCCTTCTAGTTTCTCCACATCTAGTCTGGCACCTCGAATCTGCTCTCACTGAAACTGGGCTTATCTTTTATTTATTCCCCTTACACTGCTGTCCTCATCTCAGGCCATTCTAATTCTCCAGTGACCAATGGTTTTCATTTTGCCCTCCGGGTGACGGCCGTCTGTTTCCCCCTTCTCTGCACTGTGAGCCACACTTACTCAAACACCTGGCGTTCAGGTAACTTCCCCCTGTTCAAAACGTTCTGCAATTCCCTCTTCTTTCTGTTTCCCTCTTCAAAACATCCATAGACTGATGGGTAGGTGTATGGGCGCTTTCCTGAGGGATCATCACATCAACTTCTTTTTCTCTTGTTTGAATTATAACTAAGACCTGTGTTGTATTAAACACTAGGAAAAGGCAAACCTCAGTCTGACCTCTATGTTCAATTTCCAAATCTGATATTTGACTCACTCTGTAAAGTCTAATTCCATATTAGACTGACACATCTGTAGCTGGTTTTCTTTAACTCTTTGCTCTTTGGGGGACCCACTGTCCAGCTCCCAAATAACAACAATGAGATTTGTTCTTTTTTATGAAAGCCTGGCCTTAGCTTGACTTATTTCTAGCCAGCTTTTCTTAAGTTATCCTGTCTACTGTTTTGCCTCTGGGCTTTTACTTTTCCCTATTTCTATATATCTTTCCCTTCCCTTTTGTTCCGTGTCTGGCTGTGTGGCTGTGTGGCTGGGTGGCTGGCCCTGGGCATCCTCCTTTTTTCTTTTTATTGCTCTTCCCCCTTTTCATGGTCCTTCTTCTCTTTTTCTCCCTCTATTTATCCTCTGCCTGACAGCCCCACCTTCCTTTCTCCTGCCTAACTATTGGCCATTCAGATCTTTATTAGACCAATCAGGTGTTTTAAGCAGGCAAAGTAACACAACTTCAGAGTTAAACACTGAAACACAAAAGGATGCAACACATCTTTGCATCATTAAACAAATATTCCACAGTATAAATGAATATAATATGCCTTAAATTAATATTCCACAACACATAGCCACTGTTTTTTGTTTGTTTGCTTGCTTGCTTGCTTAATTTTCTTTACCTATGGCTGGTCAAGCTATTTTGGTGACAGTTGTTTATGTCATTGTAATCACATAAGCACCCTATGATCCTAATAAGCTGTATATAATTGGTAATGTTTAAACTCTACCAAATAATTCATTGGCAGGATCATGAGAGAAATACAATAGACCTAGAAATACTATTTATTCCTACAACTTCTGCTATGTAAGTATGGACAAAGACAGTCCATAGTAAATAGGTTTATGATTAAGACATTTATCCCACATTACTTCAAGTGTGAGTCTGAGACCAGCAGCAGCATCTCAAACTTGTTAGAAATGTATTACAGAGTCTGGAGTTCTAGTCTAGATCATTGGAATCAGACCTATTTGTTAGCATCTCCAGGTAACATATGGGCACATGAAATGTTAGAAAACAGTGGGTTAATAGAATGTAAATCAGATTCTTACTACCGTGTTTGACATGTAGTAAACCATACAGACGGTACTAGTAATTACTAATATTATTATAGCTATTTTCATTCTAAATCATATCATTCAAGAGCTGTAAAAATGATGATCATAGCAAGTACCTCAGAACAGACCTTTCAAAGTACTTTCAAACTCCGTGAGACCCCTGTGATGTCCATGCTAATATGATATTGGCTCTATCTGCTCAGAATTTACGAAATGTCAGGTGCCAGCTTATTTATCCAACAGTGCTATGAAATATGTGCTGAATTTAATACATGTTTCATAGCAGGATGAACTGAAATCTGAAAAATTACATAACTTGCTTGATAAAGCACTCAGGGTCTGAGTCTTACCAATCTGATATAACAAATTTCTCTTAGTGCTGTTTCCCACCAACAAGGTTATCAAGGAGAGAACTAAACTAAACTTGCTCCAATACGATCAGTGTCTCGAACATAGTAGGCCCCTAGCTCGCTCTCTTTTCTACTGTGAGCTTGTGGATATGGTGCAAGCTTTCAGCTACTGCTCCAGCACCATGCCTCTCTGCCTGCATGCCTGATGTGATAGTCATGGACTCACCCTCTAAAACAGTCAACAAGACATCTGTCTTAGTTAGGGTTACTATTGCTGTGATGAAACACCATGAACAAAGCAACATGGGAAGGAAAGAGTTTATTCAGCTTATGATTCCAGAATATTAAATTTCATTATCAATAAAAAAAAAGTCAGAATAGAAACTCAAGCAGAACAGGACCTGGAGATGCAAAAGCCATGAGGTGGGGATGCTTACTGGCTTGTTCTTCATGGCTTGTTCAGCCTGCTTTCTTATAGAACCATGACTACCATTCCAGGGATGACACCACCCACAATGGGCTGGGCCCTCCCCCATCGATCACTAATTAAGAAAATGCCCTACAGACTTTCCTGCGGCACAATCTTCTGGAAGGATTTTCTCAAATGAGTATCTCTCCTCTCAGATGACATTAACATGTGTCAAGTTGACGTAAGGCTATCCAGCACACCCCCAGTTAAACACTTTCTTTCATCAGCTGCCTTATTCATACAAGAAGGAAAGGGGCATAGAATCTGCAAGGGTGCAGAGTAAATGTCAGAATTGTTCAGGGTATCTCACAGAGGAACAGGTCCTCTATCAGTTGATAGAAGCATAGACTTAAAACAATGTTTAGCAACAAAGCAAGAGGACAGTCTGAAATGAGTAATAGAGGCTCATCACCACACAGACAGCCTGGGATATTGGAGTGGAGACTTTAGACAAGATTCTAATAGAAAATAATATGCTTGCACAGATGGGGGAGAACTGGGAACCAAGACCAGGTCCTATTTGATGATCATTTGTACTTGCAGATTTTGTCAATGCTAAAGTTGAGCACTATGTTTTTGTTTTTGTTTTTTTAAAGATGAAAAATATTTTAATTAGCATACAACACACTGGGTTCTGTTTCAGCAGCAATTTTCAAACAAAATTCTTATTGGTTCTCCCTCATACACTTGACAGTGTCCTCTTACATCCCGTTTTCATGTAACCTGGAGCCATAGTTCCAGGGTCTGTTCCAGGACATTTTATTGTATTCCTAAAGCTTTAGTTCAAGAGACCCTCAAGATGATTAGGTATGCCTGATGCTGGACCCAAGGAGACCCAAGCCAAAGGTTATGGGATCTAGCACCCAACCTGAGTAAACAGAGGGACTCAGGAAATAGTTCCTGCAGCTGTCTTCCATTCAGCACATGACATGTGACACAGCTATCCCTCAAAGGTTATCAAACAATGAGGGTGAAATGCTCTGTCTGTCCATGGGGCCATTAAGGTTAAAATGAAAGTGTGATGTAATCATCTGTAGCATATGAAGTAAGAAACATATATTGGAATGGAGTGAAATCAATCTCTGACAATGGGGAGGCATTTGCTTTTGGAAAAAATGAGGATAATCTTTCACTAGTAAAGCTTTAATAGTATTTACTCTTAAATGACTACTACAGATGTTATCTTGTTGTTATTTAACATTCCAGAACTTCATGGGGATACACTGGGTAAAAGGGAGTAGCCACAGCAGTGAATAATCCATGCAAAAGATAAAGTCATAGGCAGGGAGGGGGAGGGGGTAGAGTGGGAGGAAGGAACAGTTGATTAGATTTTTCCCAAGAAATTGTTAATGTTACATTTTATTGAACTGGCCTCAGAAAGTACTAGAGCCTGAACATTATTATTGCAGTTATTACCTCTCCTTTCCAAGTGCCATATCTTATTCTCTCTTGAATTGATACATTCTGATTACTTTTGCTTACTTTAGAGATGGGATTTTTCTAGGGGGAAAAAATGCTTTACTATAACCGCTCATATTTGGATTTCTTCAAGTTCTAGCCAGTTGCTATCACATCTAAGTAATCTCCTTATCTTACTGGAATCAGTTTGTTCATTTCCTACCTATGCCTTCATTTAATATATGGAATGCTTCCTTAGTGTCCTTTCTGCCTACCACAAAGGACAAATGTGTCTTGCATTAGTCTTGGTCATAGCTGCAGCCCCACGGTACTCAAGGAATCACAACAGCTGACAACACCGTGCTCTGCAAATGTGGCCCAGGCAGAATTGAGTGTGATTGAAAGAGTTTGCGGGTCCAGCTCACATTGGATTAAGTCAGAAAACCGATTTCCAGGGCCTTGCAAACAGCTGCCATGGAGTCGACAGGTCACTTAGTGAGAAGCACAGGTGTGGGGTGGTTCCAACTGTTGGCCTCCTTTTGTTCCTGGAGAAGCTCCAGCTCCAGTGACCAACATTACTAGATTTCCCATCAGGCTTATGAGTATTTGCTAAAGCTGGGTTATTGCCCTGGTACACAGATCTTGTGATTTATTAGATGTTCCTGCTTTAGGCTTTTTTTTTTTTTTTAATGATTTGGGGAGCTTTGATGCACCTGTGGTTTCATCCAACATTATTTATTACAGGTGTTCAGAGAAAGGCAATGAGAAACGAAGGTAGAAGTACTGCTTTCTACACCAAACAAAGGGATGAATTAAGAAAGGAGATACAAACTGAGAAACTGATGATCTAACTTGGGAGGAAGGCAAAGAAAATCCCTAAGATGATGATGAAGCAAAAGTGCACAAAGCTAAATAGGGCAAAGTATGAAGGGGAGCTCACTCTGAAGAAGTAGGGGGCTGGCACTCAGAAGGTGTCGTGCAAACCCCACTGCAAGTGTCCTACACTTTCAGAGAGGTGTGGTCCATACAGCAATCCCTCAACAACTCAAGGGAGGGGCAAGTACTAGCCATAAGAAAATACCATGCATATTTAGTGTGCTGGATGTCTCAGGCGTTCACTGGACTCACATAGGTGAAAGAGTTAATACTGAATACTAAAGAAAATGGAGACATAACTATAGGGAGAGGCTGGAGTGTGGTAGGGGGTAAATGCCAGGTGTGTGAATCTTGGGGTGCTAAATTATTGCCTTAGGAGACATAAATGCAGTCTGAGGTGGTTGGGCCTGCTGTTTGCATATAAAGCTGATGGTGTTAGTTCACTTTTTAAGTCTTATTTCAGTTCTGTATTCACTTTTCCCCACAATTTCATGTTTATATAGTAAACACATTAATTACAATAAAAACTACATGGGAGAGAGCAAAGCATTTCTTATGGCACATTGGTAGTCCTCCTGTCTCCAGTTCCAGTGCTACAATTCACCTGCTCATCCTGAAAGCCATTTTTTTTTTCATCCTGTCAAGATGAAAAACTACACTGACCAATGGCAACTTTCCAGAAATCAACCCCAGAGAAATGAGAAGCCAGAGGCAAAGAGAGCTAAAGAAGTAATAACAACAACTGCAAAACAAATCAACACTGGGAAAGTGACCAGTCTGAGGCATTAATGGGAAGTGGCTTCAAGGAGGTCAAAGGGCAACACAGTTCCTGTTCTGCTATGGGGACCTCCTCAGCCTGATGCTAGCCTGAAACAGCTGCCCAAGTCTAGGCTGAGGGTGTCAGGAGGAGACAACAGAGCAGGGCAAAGCCCTCTAGGAGTGAGGAGTGACCAAGGTCACCAGTGTGTACTGACCAATTAATTGCCCACGAGCATTATCCCAGGCAGGGGATTTCAACCTGTGAAGACTCCTTACAGTGTTCAAATAGGAAACAAGAGGGTATTTGTAAGGGCTACAGAGATGGCTCAGCAGTTAGAAGCACTGGATACTTCTCCAGAGTATGAAAGTCCCAGCATGCACTTCAGATGGCTCACACCATCTGCAACTGAAGCCTCGGAGGATCTTCAGGCCTATTCTAGCCTCTGCAGGAACACATATAGAATTCACTTACACAGGTGCACAGCTGTGCATAAACAAAGGTAAATCTAAAGGAGAGAAATGGTTTGTGCCTGGCAGAGATGATCGTCATCAGTTCTGTAAAGGTAAGACTCCCTGGGCTTTTCTGCTTGGCTTTAATTCACCTGGTGGTAAATGGATGCTGGATTTGAGTGAGCCCTTTCTCAACACATGGCCAATGTCTAGTAACTGATAGTTCCAGGGGAGGTATTATTAGCACAACATAGCCAAAACAAAAAACAAACAAAAAAAAACATGAAAAGAAGACACCTACTCGAGAATATAAAAATCTCAATAATCTAATTAGATCTCAAAAAAATCTCAACAACTTCCTTATTAGAACTATGAGAAAACATGGACAAGGAAACTCAAATGATAACTGTGTTAAGGGGTTAAGACAATAACAACAAGATGAAACAAGAAGAAAACACACAAAAGGGGATCAAGTTGTATGTTAGGGATAAGATATCCAGGGCCAGTGAGATGACTCAACAGGTAAAGGCACCTGCTGACCTTAGTTCAGTCCTCAGGCCCACAGAGTGGAGAGAACTAACTCTCACATGTTGCACACTATAGCATGGGGACACACATATAAACATGCACAAGGAAGCAACCAGTCAGATTTCAATGTTGTCAAAAGCCTTTAGCAGCATATATATGAATATATGCAGCTAGCACATAAATGCATGGAGAGATGGTTCAATTCGTATGCCATTAAGAAGATGAAGAAGGTGGTTGTAGTGCATACCTTTAATCCCCAAACACTAGGGAGGCAAAGGTAGGTGGATCTCTTGAGTTTGAGACCAGCCTGGGCTACAGAAAGAGTGCCAGGACAGTCAGGGATACACAGAGAAACCTTGTCTTGAAAACCCAAAATAAATAAATATAATAATTAATTGATTAAAATAAAATAAAAAGGAAGCTGCAAGCTAAAAACAATAGTGAGATACTATAACACACACACTCATACACCTATGAGGACAGGCAAAATCCAGAAGACTGACAATTATCACATGCTAGAGGGGGTGTGAAGCAAGAGAAATCAGACTCATTGTTACTGAGAATGCAAAATGGTACAGCTACATTAAGAGGCAATTTTGGAATTTGCTGCAAAGTTAAGCATGCCCCTCCATTGTGATACAGCAGCCATGTTTCTTGGTCCTTACTTAAAATCAAGAAGAATTGAAATTTATGTCTACACAGCACCCCTTACCAGCAGAAAGTAGTTTGGAAAGAACAACGCCCAAATTCCCAAATATTGTGTATAAATGTTTGTTTTCATTTAATTGGACTTTGTGATATAAAATTAAATAAAATAAAAAAAATTGAAAAAAAAAGAAATTTATGTCTACACAAAATCCTGCACCACATACCTAGAGTTCCTTTATTGTAATTTCCCAAATGCAGCAAGAGTTGAGGAGGATGACTGTGATATGCCTAACAATAGAATATTATTTAATTAACCCCCCCAAAAAAATAAAACAAGCCATGGAAAGATTAGGAGGAGCCTTAAGTGTTCCTTTCTGAAAGCTTAATTACTGAACTTACATATTATTAGGGGAAGGACCACTTTGAGAAAGAATATATACTGTCTTGTGTTATATAACATTTTGAGGGCAGCTATAGAAACAGTAAAAACATTAGTGGTTGTCAAAGAGAAGAGGGAAATCAAGGGTGAATTGGCTAAGCATGCAGAATATTTAGGACATTGAATCATTATGCAAGATGCTATAATGGTAGATATATGTCAGTATATATTATAGAACGGACAACAAAAGAAAAAGGAGGAGGAGGAATAGGAGAATTGGCTATAACTCCAAGAGCAAGTGACAACAAACTGGAGACATCTGGGTAATTATGGTAAAGTCAGGCTCATTGCTTGAAATAAAAACACTACTCTAGTGCAAGATACTAGTTGTAGAAGGTGGTGACATAGAAATCTGTAGGAAATAGTGTAGGAAATTGTAACTTTTGCTTAATTTTGCTGTGAATGTAAAATGATTTGTCTGCATGTATGTCTGTGCACCACTTGTGTGCCTGTGTCATGGTGGCTAGAAGAATGCATCAGAAGCCCTAAAACTAAAGTTATAATCAGTTGTGAGCCACCATGTGGATGCTGGGAACTGAATCCAGGTCTTCTGCAAGAGCAGCAAGTGCTCTTAAACACAGAGCCTTCTCTCTAGCTATTACAACTGTTCTTTGAGTGATACTCATTTAAAAGAAAAATGAAGTATTACTTTACTCTAACAGTTTGAACAGATATTAAAAAGCTACATAGTGCCTAGTGTTAATGAGGGGTGAGAACAACACCCACAGCTGAGAGCTTGCAGATAGCTACACATGCTATACACAATGTGATGCCCACAGTGTATCAGGCCAGGCGGTGCACATAGGACGTGTCCATTCCTAAGTACCTAACCTAATTATCTCCCACATCTAAAGAGGGACAGACAGTTGGAAGTTATAGGAGAAGAGAGAAGGGAGCATGAATGGGTGAAGTATGACCGTTGTAGCAGATTAAAAAGAGACACATTTGATATACACATGCTAGTGTACATGATATTTAAGACAGTGAAAAATGTAAGACACAGAAAGATATACAGAGCTACTAAAATGAAATGTGTAACAATAAGGACCACACCACATACAAAGAAAGACTGTAGTTAGATGCATGGGAATAGGTTACCATGTCGAGAGGGGAAAAGAATGTGAAATGTCCATAGAAATTTCCATAAAGTTTTTTATTGGATCAATAGTAAAGATATGACAAAAAGTAAGGAGTGTCATTAGCATATGCTTCTGAATCTGAGGTCTAACTAATGAGAAAGATGGGTGGATGAAACATGATAGATAGATAGATAGATAGATAGATAGATAGATAGATAGATAGATAGTACATAGACACATAGTAGGTGGATAGATGACAGAAGATAAATAAATAGATGATAGATATATAAATAGATGATTGACACAAAGCTAGATAGATAGTTGATACAGTTGATAGAGATAATTGATATAGATAATAGACAACATAGACAATAGATACATAAAGATAAAGAAGGCAATAGAAAAATAGATGAAAGAAATCATGATATTGAAGTACCACCACTACCGCCATGAACCCCAAACAGTTCTATTTTCAATTTGACTTTTTTCTTACCTTTAATTTTGGAGCTTTTTATACATACACAAAACACAAAGGTTTCTTATTTCATAACATAAACACCCACATCCAATCTCTATCCCAAGTTCAAGAAGTACCTCCCACTTTCTACCTTGTGCTACAGGTCTGAAGCTTTCTCTGTCATTATAATCTGCATTGAGCTAAGCCTATGGGAGAATATCAGGGTTTCTTACATGAAAGACAGGAACACCATGTGTAAATCCACAGTGGCATTCAGGACACATTGGAGAACTGCATTTAAAACATTTAACCCTAGGCCAACTGCAATTTAGAGTGAGAAATAGGAGCTCAAGGGGATGAGTCCTCAGAGGGAGATAAGGTCAGATCAGCTCACAGACATTATATATAAACACGAGGAGTCTGCTTTTGGACTTGAGGCCAATGTGGAGCTGTCAAAAAGTATGAAGCAAGGAATCGAGTGACTTGATTGGACCTGAGTTTCTAAAGATCACAGACAGTAATGTGAAGAGAGAAAGCATGGGGGGGGGCAGCGAAGGATGCTGTAGTTATCCATGCTAGACACTTTGTGACTTCAGTGGGTACCAGGAAGTCTGGCTGTCCTAGCAGATCAAACATCCAAGTACAAAGGCAGATGGACAGTTTCCTACATTTCCTCCCAGCTCTACAGTTTTCAAATTCTGCATATTTTATATTCAAATAATGGAATGATGAGGCATAAACAGAGAAATCTGAAGGTTTGTGATCCATATATGCAGGAATTCTCAGGAGAAGAAGGTATTAAAAACTATTGCAGGACGTTCATTGCTTCGGCAATTCCCTGTGACCAAGAAACTTTACAATTAATAATAAACTCTCTGGTCCAGGTAAGACCTGCTATTTCAAGAAAGTTTCAGTATTTGAAAGTTCAGGACAAAATTCTGTTGACTTTACTGCTGAATATTCTAAATCTGGGCAGAAACTTCACTGGAGCTGCTGTGTCTTTCCCATTGCAAATGAGATTGGATTTGATAGAAAAATCTAGGGCATTGCCATGAAATTACCTGGCTGGGTCTTAGTTCCACTTTGGCTTTCTAGAATTCTAATCAGATGAAAAGCAGAGGACTGTGGGCCTGTGTGGGTGTTCGCCTCTGCATCTTGTTACCAGAACATTCTGACTCAACACTAACACAGTGTGCCATGTGCCACTGGTCTCCAACCCTGGCTGCATGTTAGAATCATCTAAGGTGCTTTTTAAACATTCCAGAGCTTAGACCCTGTCCCTGGAGTTGCTGACTTAATTGGTGTGGAGTGAGAAGGCTTTAACAGCTTCCCAGACAATTCTGATGTGCAAACAGGATTAAGAAACATACATTAGGCGATTATCACTGCAGTTCCCAAGGTCATGGGACTATTCGAAGAAGCAAGATCTAGGGCTTGACAGATGGTTCAGTGGTTAAGAGTATTTATTGCTCTTGTAGAAGACCTAAGTTTAGTTCCCAGCACCTACATAGAAACTCACAACTGCCTGTAGCTCCAGTTCCAGAGGATCTGAAGGCACCTGATCACATGTGGCACAAACAGACAGACAAGTATACGTGTAAATAAAGATAATTAATTTTTTAAAATAGGCAACATCCTCCAAGTGGCTACAGTTAGATTCTTACAGGTTTGGATTCTTTCATGGGTTTGGCAAAAAAATACGGACATTGGCACATTAAAAGGAAATTAGTTACTAGGTGAAAATATTTATAAATTTTATAACTGATAGACATCAATGATAAAATAAAGTATGATTGCTGCAATTTTAAAAAGTGGCATGTGGGAGTGTTAACTATTCCCGAGAGTATGTTGGGCACCAATGACACTCTATCTGGAGTTCATTTTCTCCTCTGCTACTGGCCTCTTGGGTAAAGAACTGCCCCCACCTTGACCACTGACCTTGGACATGCTGTCCTAACTGAGCTTGCAGGAGATAAACTTAAAGCAGACTGCTGAAGCTTGCGAAGTCAGGGTAAGACAGTTTTCCAGTTTTCCTGCTTCTGAGATGGTCCATCTGATACTTTAGGCCTTAGCCAATGTTGGTCGCCCCAAAGTTGCTGTGAGACCTTGGGCGACTATCCAGGTAACCTACTGTTTCTGTCTTCACTTGCAGGAAGTCATACGCTTGTACTCCCTGCCTAGCCTAGCATTGTTATTTTCATTCTCAGGTCTTTGATGAGGTTGAAGACTAGACAGTCATAGTTATAGCCTCTCTTATCTCAGTTAGACAAGACTTAGACTTTCCAGATTGGGAATGACATGTACTATGTATCTATTGCTCAATGTTGCTCTTGCTGGTAGTAGGTTTTAATTTGTGTATATTTACCTTTCCTTTTCCTGGAATATATTTGGCATTTGTTATTGTATATAGTTTAGCACCAGGCTTAAAAAACCTCCTTCTTAGACTAAAAGGAGAATTGTAATGGTGTCTTGCCAATGAAGACAAGTAACAGTGGCCATGCTCCTTTGGGTGTGGCTCCAGGAAGACTGAAGGGGAAAGAGGGAAGCATGTGACATGGCCTTGGTTGGTGCCCTCTCTCTCTTGGGTCAGTGGTTCTCTATTACTATCTGTATAAGTGTTCCCCAATAAATACCTACTTATCATTTATCTTGGGTCTTGTGAAATCTTTATACCCTTGCCTTCATGAGAGAAAGATGCCATGTGACAGAGCTTGGGTGGAGGTTTTTTGTTTTGGGTTTTTTTTTTTCTTTTTTAATTGGGAGAAAGTGAATGGGAAAGGGGGGAGAGGAGTGGGGAGACCCACCTTTAGGGACAGAAGCAGCCAAAGAGAAGAAAGAAGGTGGTGGGGGGGAGGAGGGCCAAAAGGCCAGACAGAGAAGCGGGGGGGTGGGGGGAGCACAGATGGGAGGTGGGCAGGGCTCTTTTAAAGAGGAACATAGCGAATGTGCACAGATGGTGCTCTTAGTGGCTACAGCTGAGGGTGAATCCTGTCAGAACCCCAAGGACAGGCCAGTACAGAAGCTTGAATACTAACATTGATGATGTCTAAAAACTTAATAGCAAAACTACAAATATCTGATTTTAAAATGTAAAAAAGAACCTAAGGAGACATTTATCAAATAAAGATGTATAAATGGCCACAAGGGTACAGCCATTAACAAAAACAGTATGGATTTTCCTATAAGTTTTAAAAAGAGAACTGCCATATTACCCAGAAGTTTTCCTTCTAGGAAAGGATCATTACAACTTGGTTCACAATAGCCAAATGTGGAAATAGTTTGGTTATCCATTGAAAAATGAATAGGTAAAGACAATGTGGTGTACAACAATAACGGAATATTGTTCATTCCCCCCACACACACACACACACAAAAGATAAGACATCCTGACACTGGAGTCAAAGACTATTCATTCCCAGTGAAACAAGTCAGTCACAGAAAGAGAAGTACTACTAATTTTTTCCTCTATACGGAATCTCAAATATTTAAATTTGCAGACTCGGGGAGTAGAATGACATATGCCAAGGCTGGAGATGGAGGAAATGAGAAGTTGTTAGGCAAAGTGCGTGAACTTTCACTCTTCAGATGAATAAGTCGCTTGCCTTATTCATGGGGGATGAATCCTTCTTCTTTCTCTTAGCTTCTGGTTGCTCACTAGCTGTCCCTGGCTCACAGCTGTGTGCCTCCAGTCTCCTCCTTTGCTGACACTTGGCATTCTCACTGTGTCCCTGTTTCTTCGAGTGGTCCATCTTCTCATAAAGACACTGGTCATATTGTTTGGGAGCCCTGTCTGCTTCAGAATGACCTCATATTGTCTACTTGTATCCACAATAATCCCAATTCTAAATGAGTTGAGGTGTTAGAGGTCCAGGCATCAGTCTAACATGGAGACTGCTGGAGCAATTCACTCATTGTGATATCTGACTAAATTATTTAGAATCTTTTAAGAAATACACTGAACAAAATTTTTAGTTGAATTTCTCCATTAATGTCTGCATGCCAAAATAACCTTTAATAAAACCATATTTCAGCACTGTTTGCAAAAGGCCCAAAGATGAAAGAAATCCTCATGTTAATAAAAAGAAATTCTTACCTCAAAGAATAGGCACTGGAACTATTTTTCTAAAATTTATCTTTTTTTCCATTATTTCAAAAGAGTAATATGAAGGGAAATTTCACTTCTAGTTTCTTTCTTTCTTTCTTTCTTTTTTATCAAATTTTAGTTAGCAGCTTTTCTGAAAGCCTTGAGTCATGTTGCTAGAGAGGAGAATGTCATTAGCGAATATGAAAGTCTCTATATTTATTAACAAAACACCAGACTCTAAAAAGAATGAGGACAGAGAGTCACTCTAATTTTTGAAAGCCCTCCTTCCTGTTTGCAATATTTAAGACAGTTTGAATCAGAAAGACCTTGATAATATACAGTATTATTCCTCAAGGTTTTCTATTGGTAAAATGATCCGCATGGTTTTCTATGCTACTATATACAATTCAGTTTATTGAACCAAAACAAAATGTCACTATCAAAGATCTAATGTCACAAAACCAAAGAGAAAGAATTTTAACTTATTTTCTCTTTTCACATAAACTTATACAACAAATCCTTAAGGCTAAAAATATAAATAGGCAAGTAGGGAGACAAATGGTATTTACTTTCCCATGACTCTTGACAGAATAATAGTGTTCACAGCAAAATCAGACAGACTGGTTGTTGCAGAGAGTCAGAGTCTTCACTTCCAAAGAATACCAGCATTTCCCAGGACTGAGCAAAATGTTCTCTCCATTTACGTGCCTTGGCCCCATGAATGTGTAGTCAATTTGGGCCTAGCAATGACAGCATGTAAAAGATAGACATCAATTCAAACTCTAGAAAAGAAAAAAACTTGGTAATAATTAAAAATATGATTAATTAAATATGGCTGAATAAAGTGGCTTCACATGTCCATAGAGTTCAAACCAGGAACCTTCATTGCCCTTTGCTTTTTTCGGTGTTGAGTGGCTATCCATATGAAGACAGGCAGCACAATGGAAAGCAAGCATATTCCTGCAGTTCCTAGAAGGAAGCCTGCAAACACATAGAGATCCATCCTTGATTGGTGGCCTAGGAGAGGAAGGACTTTAGTAGACAGAGCCACAGTTAGTGTCCTCTCCAAAAGAGAACAGGTTGGGGCAGCATCTTCTGAACTCCCAAAGGCGAACTACGACCTGTCACCAGAGATTAGGAGATGAGGTAGAACAACCATGAAACACACTGAATGAGAGGAGAGAGCAGAAAAAGGAAAGGTATACATGCTTGTGGAAGTGAAGCTGTGAGTGACAACATACAAGACTTCTACTATTTCTAGCACATCAAAAGCTGTACGTACATCAGGGGCTGGAGAGATGGCTCTGCAGCCAAAGGACTTGCTGCCAAGCCTGATAACTGAATTCCACCCACAGAATTTGCATAACACAGGGAGAGTAAAAACTCCCATAATTTGTCACCTGACCTCCACATATGCACATCACCCACACACTCGCACACAAAGTAAAAAGGAAATGCTAACAAATAAAAACAGCAAATGAAATAATAACTCTTTTGTGTTCAATGGGGACAAGCATTAGCTAACAAGAAAGAAGCCAGACACCCATTTGTGTATTATATAGCTCTGTTCATATGAGTACCCAGAAAAGGTAGTTTCAGAGAGACAAAGCAAAATGGTGGCTCTTAGAGACGGGGATGAAGGGGAAGGTGACAGCCACATGGTGTGGGATTGTTTAGAATCAGGGTAGGGTTGATGAAAACATTTTGGAATTTTATATAGGCAAATGGTGGGTTATATTAAGTGCCCTGAAATGTACATTTAAAATGACTAATTTTATGTTAGATAAATTTTAACATAGAGAGAGGGAGAGAGGGAGAGAGGAAGAGATAGCTAGAGCTCTAGCTACTATGCAAGGCTTAAATGGTGTAGAAACTTGAATCTTTCAGTAAAAACCCAAAGAGGTCCAATGACATCTTTTGTGCTCTCACCCTTGAAGCATGCGATCTGTTCAGGAAATGGTTTCTCTGCTCAAGCCCAAATCTAGACAATCTCACTAGGTGGTTGCACAGGACTTGACCTCTGATGACTCCTTTCTTTCTCTTTACATCCCCTCCCTTCAGCAAATGGAAAGTTGGCATATTTGGCTTGGGACATATTCTACTGCTTCTTTTTCTACCTTCCATGGAGATGCTTCCATTCTCAGTACATATGCAGAGTTTAGCTAATAACACACTGCTAAATTCCAGTTGCACATTTTACAAATACCAGCAGGGTTCCAATGTTTCAGCTGTACAAAAACCAGCCTGGAGTGTATCCAGCAGGGAGCCCAAAGTCATTTGAAGGACAGCTCTGGTGGAGTTTGCTAATGGTTTATTTCTTCCAAGTGGCATATCAAAATTTTTGTGCTGAAGTTTCTGAACTACGTGCAGGTTCCAGAAAGTTTGTTGGAAGCCACAAAGAGCCATACTGTTTTAGGGAGAGCTAAATGCTTTATAAAATTTGAACCCTGCCTGTGAAACATCAATAGTTTAAACAATGACAAGAGTTCAAGGCATATTTAGGGAAAGAAATAAATTGGCATATTGGAGTACCAGAAATAAAAGTGAATTCTTCTGAAGAGAAAATAACTTCTTTTGAAGGCCTGTCCCTTCAGGTAGCAGGGCGTTCTCTTAAATCTGACCTTTGCTCTGGTTATATCTAAGTTTCAGAAGGTCAGTGTCACACTGATTCTCTGTAGAGAAACATCATGTTTACAGTCCACAAAGGCATGAGTAAGAGATCAGGTGTTACCTCCTGACACATCTACTACTTCCATGATGGTGTCATAACCACTTTTCCAATTCTCTGTTCAGCTAGGACATAAGAGCCTCCAAAGCTATCCACACCCAATAGTGTAGACTTGGAGCAAACATTCCCACTCTGTGGTCTTTCTGCCTCCCCGGGACTCTGCTCAGAGAGCAGTGAGAAAGCAGCTCTCCTCACATATAGACTTCCCTTTATCTCTTTCCACTTATCTCCTCCCCCCGAGGCCCACAGACAAATGCCCAGCTAAGGAAAGTTTTCCAGTGGGAATCCTAAAGCCATCCACAACCCTCAATGGGGTAAAGGATAAAAAGAAATGAGGGGAAGTTGGTATATATACTTTAAATGTTATTTCCTTTGTTTCTTTGAAGATTGAAGATTAGAGTAGTGGGATATTGCTTGCTGCTTACCCCCAGATCCACAAGCATACAAAAAGTGGGTGATTCCTAAACAAGAGGCTGCACCAGGTTTCAGGTTATTGTGCTACTTCTTTCCAAAACTGGGACATTGACGTCCTCCTAAGCCTCCTCTTTGTGTTATCTCCCTTTGTTGTAAGCTTTAATCAGGAGATACATTGCTCTTAGGACTCCTGCTCACATGTCCCTCAAATATCAACATGATGAATGGAGATGCCCATTCCTGGGAAGATATTAAAAGCTATGGTTTGTGTCACTTTAATATCTGCAAAACTCTCCTGACACACCTCTTTAAGAAGAACCCACACAGAATGCAATGAACTCAGCTGTCTATATCATAACTTAGATGGACTCTATTGCCATGTACAATATTAAATATGTCTGCATTTGCATGTTATGGTTGCAATATCTAGTCCCCAACTGAATATGATGTTTCCAGAAGGTGTGGACCTTGTTTTACAGTCTATTGTTTCTCTCATCATTTTCTTCTGTGAGGATAACAGTGCTTTGGCTCTGGCTGTTCTTCTAGAGGATCTGGGTTCAAGTCCAGCACCCACATGGCATCCCACAACTGTCTTTAAGTCTAGTTCCAGAAGATACCTTCTTCTGATCTCTACAAGCACCAGGTATGCAACTGGTGCACATACATACATGTAGGCAAAAACCTACACATACATTAAAAAAAAATTCCCTGAAAGATGGCTGTATACATACATACATACATACATACATACATACATACATACATACATGAAAGCCATACACTGTTGTTTTTAATTTGGTTAATTAATGAGTTTTATTGGGGTTAATTATAGGAATATTGGTGAATGGTTATTTACAGGAGCAGTAATGACTCAAAGACAGCTGCATCACTGGAGTCCACCCCAGCACAAGTAACTGCTCACAAAGTTGGGAACCTGGAGCACATTGCACAGCCTGTAGGTAGGTAGCTCAACGGGTTGAAGTGTGTCCTTTCCAGGCGATTCAGTTGGTCTCAGCCTCCTCCAGGCAACTCCACTGGCCTCTGCTTCTTCCAGACAGTTGGTCTGGTCTCAGTCTGAAACACAGTTGTAGGGGTGGAGGTTCCAGTGTTCTTTGCAGCATGACTTCTGAGCCTGACTTTCAACTTTTATGGCAGGGAGGGGCCTAGTGAATCTGGTCAGTTTTAAGGACTTCCTGAAGTATTTCTGAGTTGTTTGTCTTCTGCTCAAGGAGTTTCCTGCAGGATAGAATGTTTTAATCTCCCAGGAAACTTATGTAACAGGGATCAAAAAGCTGTTTGGGTACCCATACCCTGAATTTGTTGGTTGTAAACAGAAGTTACTGTTCCACCAGCAACTCCCAAATAAACAGGCTTAATATTACTTTTAAGTGCTCGGTCAATTGCTCAGACTTATTACTAACTACTCTTACATTTTACATGTTAAGTTAACCCTTATTTATTCTCTGCCATGGGGTGGTATCTTTATCAACATGGTATGCTCTTAACCATACACTCCTAAGGCTAAAAAATTTTGAAAACTCATTCAACTCATCCAGCCTTTTCAAGTGGGCCATATTAATGTCAGCTCAAAAACAGAGGGAGGGGAGAGACTGTTCAATTTGTGTGACCTCAATACATACAAATAATATTAGTGCAATATTCAGAAGCTTCTTTTAAAATTACTCCAAAATGTGAAACCTGCAGATGACAGAACAGAATCACTCTGAGCCAGGTTCTAGATGACCCAGTCCTGGGCCCACAGGATTGACATTAGCAGCATCATTCACTCACTTGGATTTTCCTTATTCCTCTGTAATCTCTCTAGGGTTGACCAAAGCACCTTTAAGTTGGTTTCCACCTCTAAAATCCTTTTAATTCTCATAATTTATGTCGAGAAATAATGGATGAGGTTGTCTTTCATTAAGCACATTAACTCTACAGTGTTCTTTTGCTCTCTTGTTTTGAAAGCATATAACAGAAAGCATCCTCTTGTTTTGCTGGGAATAATTAAAGATTATCAGCCTCTCTTGCCACCCTGGGAAGCAGGAATTAGATTTTTGGCTGTTAATGAATCCAGTGCTTAATTCTGAGGGGGTCATTAAAATCTATTTTTAAGGAACAAAAGAAAATATAGGGGATTTCCTCCCAACAAAGAGAAATCAAAATGGTAAGAATAATATGGGGTAGAAGGAGTGGCATAAAGGAAACTGTGAATTTAGCATGTCCACAAACAAATGACAACTAAGTTCAGAAAAGTGTGTGAGAGCTAAACTGCTACTCACCTATAGCTATAGAACAATAGCAATATTCTATTAGGCAGGAACCTCCCACTACTGTAGCAAATCCCTCCCGTTAATCACCTGTTACCTCAAGAGAACTCCCCATGGCTGCTGGCATCTTATAACTAATGTTATACTCTCTGCGGAAAGCTCCCACACTGCGCACTGGGAAACCCACAAACACAAGAAAGGAAGAGGATGAACTTACAAAATGGAGGAGGAATAGAAACTGAAACCTCCAGCTGGGACACTGAGGCTGGCAGTAGAACTTCAAAGAGCAGGAGAGAGGCTTTGAGATCCAAAACTTGAGTGGTTTGAAGCTCTCTACAAGGAGTGACTGCAGGTGGTGGGTGTGGTGGCACAAGCCCTTATTGCCGGTGTTCGGGAGTTAGAGGCAGGTGGATCCCTGTGAGTTTAGGACCATGCTGGTATATACAGTGAAGTCTAAACCTACATACTGAGGCCTTGTCTTAATAATAATCATAATAATGAAGTGATCACAGCCACTTCCCAAAAAGGATGTGACCTGCTGAAGGACAAGAGTCAAAATAAGAAAATATAGACACTATTTCAAAGATAAGGAGAGCTTTGGAAATTCACAAAGGTAGATGCAGGAAAAGCACAGAAGTGAACATGTGTAGTGCACTAGAAGGAAATGAGCCAAGCCCACCACAGCAAAAGCTGTGAGGCCCCTAGAAAGAACTGGGGAAGCAGAAGCCCTAGAATCCAAATGACTCTGGTGAGACCAACAAGCTGTCCTCAGGACAAACCCCAATCCTCAGAAGCCTCACATCTAGTTGCAGGTTGGTAAGAAACTGATTCCCCTGACACAAGGGACAGCAATGGAAAAGAATCTCATTTTGAATCTGTAAGACTCAGAGGGCAATGGATGGGTACCCTCTTCAAAGGAAACTTATTGTTCAAAACTGAGATGCCCTGAGAGCCTGGAAACAGGGAACATCCAGGGAGACTGACCTCAATTGTCCATGGCCCCATAAGAAACAACCCCTATAGGGCAACTGTGGGAACAGAAAAGTTAGGCCCCAATAAGCCAAAACTGCAGTTAACAGGGCTTTGGCTCAGGTGATGCAGTGGTTAGGGAGAGGTAGCCCCGCCCTAAGTAGCCTGGGTGAATATCAACAACTGTAAACAACCCTAGTGTTTGATAGCCTTGAACCTGAGCTCATTGGGTGGATTAACCTTTGGAACCGTGGCTTCTGCCATTCACTGCCACACAGGTACACAGGTCTTGAACTCTGAAACTCCAGCGGTTTACTTGACATTCACAGCAGTGTCATTCCAGCACAGTCAGTCACTGCCTAACACTTAGGCAGTCTTGAAAGTAGGAAGACAGATCATCTCCCTGTACAGCTCTCAGGCCTGTGACTGTTTCCCCCACTCCCAACATTCTGATGATAAAGTCTGATCGAAGTTGGAATAGATAAAGAAGTCTGCTGCTACATATAAGAAGCAATTAATCAAGAGGATACAATAATTATAAATTATATACCAAGTATTAGAGGTCCTAATTTCATAGGACAAACACTAATGGGCATAAAAATTCCTATGAATCCTAATCAAGTAACTACAGTGTCCTGATGTTACCTTTGCTAAAGCATCCAAACTAAAAACTAACAAAGACCCTCAGAATTAGACTGTATCAGATCAAATGTTTTTTGTTGTTTTGTTTTTTTTTTTCTGAAAAGTTCATTTTAAAAATATTTTTCTTATTTTACACATGGATCCCAGTTCCCTCTCCCTCACATCCTCCCATGTCCTCCACAGACCCCCCCCCCAATCCCATCTCCCATCTACTCCCCAAGGAGGGTGAGGCCTCCATGAGAGATCATCAAAGTCTGTCAAATGTTTTAACAGATTATCTACAGAATATTCTGTGCAACAGAAACAATGCATATTCTTAGCAGCTGTGGAACTTCCTCTAAATGACCACATTTTGGGCCGCAAATCAAAGATTACCAAATACAAAAGAAATAGAGTAATATCTCTTACCAATTCATAGTATAATAAAACTAGAAATCAACAGCAAGAAAAACTATAGAAACTATACAAACACCTAGAGACTAAACAATATACTTCTTGAATGATGAATGAAATTGAAAGGAAACTTAGGACTTTGTGAAATCAAATGAAAATGAAAATAAAATCTTGGTTTGAGAGTTAATGCAGTTTTAAGAAGACACTTATAGCTATGAATGCTTAAATTAAAAAGAAAAATCAGAGAACCTCCAAATATGTAATAGAATTTTGCTGCAAGTATACATTCAGACAGATTCTACTTGGTGCAATTTTTGCATTAAACATATTGTCTTAGTTTGCTTTCTATTGCTATGGTGAACACATGGCCAAAGACAACTTGAGGAAGAAGGATTTGTTTCATCTTACAGCTTATAACCCACCATGAAGGGAAGTCAGGGCAGGAACTTGAGACAGGAACCTAGAGGCAGGAACTGAAGCAGAGGCTATGGAGAGATGGTACCTACTGGTTTTCTCTCAATGGTTTAGTTACCCTGTCTCATTATACCATCCAGAACCACCTGCCAGTGTTGCATTGCCTCCACTAAGCTGGGCCCTCTCTCACACATAGATCATTCATTAATCAAGAAAATGTCCTCCAGAGTTGCCTGCAGGCAATCTGATAGAGGCATGTTCTCAATGAGGCTCCTTACCCCAGAAGTAAAGTTGACAAAAACCTAACCAACATAAAAATTAAAATGCTGTATATGTGTTACATTTCTGACTTCATTGCTACATCATAAAAAGTACTTTTTGAGACAGGGTAGACCAGGCTGGTTTCAAACTCAAAGATTCACCTGCCTCTGCCTCCTGAGTGCTGGGATTAAAGGCAAGCACCACTACTACTAATCTCATTAAAAAGTATTTGTACTAGATGAGAATTTCCATTTTAAACAGGCATCAATGGCAATCTAATCCTCCTCTTAAAATTTTACACATCAGGTGTACTTGAAAATTTGAAAGCAGGAGAGACTTCAAGAAATACTGTATCCTCCTGTTCATTTCAGCATTTTCCTTTCAATATCCGAAAGGTAGAAGCAACCCATGTCCTTAAATAGAGTATCTCTGAAACAAAACTCAATTCATATAGACAATGGAAGAAATTCAAACTTTAAGGGAGAAGGCAATTCTGACAGGTGGCAACATGGATGAGCCCCAAGGACATCATGCCAAGTGAAATAAGCCAGTCATAAAAGACAAATATGGCATGATCCTATTTATATAATAAAGTTCCTGGAATAGTAAATGTTATTTATTTATTTATTTATTTATTTATTTTTAATAGTCAAATTTATAGAAACAGAAAGCAGAATATTAGTTACTGGAGCTTGGAAAAAAAGAAGAAATTGGAATTATTGTTTAGTGGGTACAGAGTTTCAATTGTGAATGATTTCTATTTGTGGATGATGGTAACAGTAGTACAATGTACATGCATTTAATACTGTTGAGCATTATGTCAAAATAGCTAATAATAATGTTAGCTTTATGCTGTGTCTATTTTATCATGAATTTAAAAATTAAAAGGTATTACATGCCAGATAAGCAAAAGAATGTTCCAGAGTAACTTGTACGCTTGTGCATTTCCAACCCACATCTTCCAGCATCAGGTATTGTGGGACAGTGATCATTTCACTATGCAACCACTAGAACCACACCATCCTGCAAAGATGGACAGCAAGAATATGAGTGCAAGACATTCCTACACTAGACAATTGGGAACAACTACATATAGAGATGACTATGACCCTCATAGCTATAACCCACTAAATGCAAGCAAAAAGCATCCTAAATTCACTTTACTTAAATCCCAACGGCATCTCCAGCTGTTATTTGAAGAACTATGGCCCAGGAATTTGGTCTGGAAAGAAACAGTGATGCAAACTGACCATATTAAAATATATATATATATATATATATATCTTTTCTTTTCGTTTTTTTTTGTTTGTTTGTTTGTTTTGTTTTGTTTTTACTAAAACAGAACTGGTACATTTATGTCTAACACAACTTTGCAGTTATGGGAAAAAGGTGTGTGCAAATGAGGGGCACTGAGGGACAATTGCATTGTCTTCCCAACCAAATCCACCTCTGAACATCAAAAATTCACTGTAGACTTTGCTCTTTCAGGACTGTCCCTGTTTATTTTGTTCTCACATGATACGTGAGCTGCCATGCCAAAATTACTTGTGCAATAATACTTCTGGATAGACATTCTATCACTGTTTATAGTCTTTCCAAAAATTCCTAGTATTCTTGTCTTTTGTAGTTATTATTTTTCAAATATTCATTGTGCCTTTATCTGCATGATCTATCACAGATTACGGACTACCTGAAAACAAGACATATTTCTGCCATGAAACACTACAGGTAATCACATGCCTGACAGATATATTTGGACAAAATAACGTGTGTGAGTGTGTGTGTGTGTGTGTGTGTGTGTGTGTGTGTTTTAATTTAATTTTGGTGTGTCTCTAAGCACAAATGATGCATATTATCCATCATGAATCCTAATTTTCCTCTTTTTTTTTTTTTTTTTATTTGTATACAACTCCTTGGTCCCTAATTACAATTACGTGGTGCAATACTTTTCCTCTTTGAAACAGGTGAAAGTCTTTTTAACACTAATACTAATTGGCCTTCAGTGCCCAGTGCTTCCAATGGATGTCTGTCATTCATGAAACAGTCAGGAAGGCTCAGTGGCAAAGCGTTTTGCAATTTGTTCTGTGGCAGCTCAGGGACAGGCCATTTCAGCACATACCAGTATGGTGCAGGAGAAATGGTAGGTGGCTTTTTATCCCACCAAGACTGTCAGGTGGGCACTGAGCAGATCATGTGGGTCTCTTCTCCATGCTGCAACAAGGCATGTGCTCTGAAATGATCACCTCTGATCTACTGCTTCTTCGTCTGTGTACTATGAGGGCTTCAGGCAAACACTCCTGCAAATGGCTTTTCAAAAGGGATGGTAATAGCTGGCATCCGCAGAACATGTTCTGAACTAAAAAAGCATCTTCACATTCACTGTCAGGGCCTACCTCCTCTGCCCTCAACTGCTAACAAACAGGAATCCTGGCTGTATAGCTTTGAGGCAGGCTCTGGATGTAGCACTTGATCTTTTTGCCTCTAGAATGAATATGATGGTTTTATTAATATCCTAAATCATGGGTTTCTAGAAGCCAGGGCACACTGACACTTCCTGTTCTTCTTTCCACTTGCAAGTAATTCTTTGAAGCTGATAGCTCCCTGCCAGGGCAAGTCAGGAAGCAGATGAGAATCATAGAAGAGGGTTGGGAACTGGGAGGAAAGGATAAATCCATCCTGCTGCCACCGTTGATCCTTTCCCCCAATTCTCCTTCCATGAAACCCAAATCAACATACCACTCCACTTTTCGTTGGGGAACAAGACATTTATGTTTCATTGGGCCATCAATATATGAATCACTGGACTTCAGAGATGACAGAAAGCATCAAGATCAAAATCCCACACAGCCAGGTTGCACTAGCTAACTTCTAGAAAGATGTAATGTCCTAAAAGGAACAGAAGAACCTGGAGTTTAGGAAATGCTGGGGGAAATGATGGGAGCCCACATGCATGGGACACCTTCCTCATAGGTGTGAATACATCAACTACAAGGAGAAAATGTGAGTCAGCAAAATCCTTCATTGGGTAAGAGCGCTTGCCTCCAAGCCTGGTGACATGTGTTTGATCCTTGGAATCCACAAGATGGACGGAGTGAACCAACTCCCACAAATTGTACTTCTGACAGGTGTGCACTGATGGGAGATGTCATTCTGTAAATATGTGTCTCATATTGGTTAATGAATAAAACACTATTGGCCAATAGGAAAGCAAGATAGGCGGGACTAGGAAACAAGGAGGTCTCAGGAGGAGGTAGGAGAAAGATGCAACATGTAGGGCTGAGAGAGCAGAACTATGGACCCTCTCTCTGGTAAGATAAGACCACGTGGAAATACTTAGATTTATAGAAATGTGTTAATATTTAAGACAAAGCTAGCCAATAAGTAATGCTAGTAACAGACCAACAGCAGTATATCTAATACAGCGTCTCTGTGTGTTATTTGAGGCTGATGCAGCTGTGGGACCAGGCCGGCAGGAAAACCTGCTCGCAACAATGCACATCTGCCATGGAGCAGGCAAACACCTGCACAGACAGACAGGCAAAATAAATAATATAAAATGTAACTTAAAATTTTTAAAGGTTCATGATTTCAGATGTTCCAGGTCAGTGTCACCTGGCACTCATCACACTTGGGTAGAGAGTACTAGGCTTCATCTCCTGACGCTTCCATCACCTTCACCAAAAGCACTACAAGCTAATAATCTTTAATATATGAGCTTTGGGGCACATTGAAGACCCAAATCATATCACATGGTTGGGACATTGTTCCAACTCATTTCCCATCTATTCTTCTGAACATTTAACCTCTTAGACTATAAAAATGTTTAATTGTCTCCCATCATATATATATATATATCTTCTAGAGCAGTAGTTCTCAACCTGTGGGTCACAACCCCTTTGGGAGTCAAGCAACCCTTTCACAGGGGTCAACCAAGACCAATGGAAAACATAGATATTTACATTATGATTCACAACAGTAGCAAAGTTACAGTTATGAAGCAGAAATGAAGTTATGGTTGAGGGTCAACACAACACGAGGAACTGTACTAAAGGGTCGCAGCATTTAGAAAGGTTGAGACCACTGTTCTAGATTCTAATTACTTTACTAATGCTCACTACTTTTCACATGTCCATCATTTAAAACTCTCCATATAACGCCCCTCTCTTGCCATACACCTGCTTGCTCAGCCTCTGGAAACAGACTTGCTCCCAGCTCTGCTTTCAGCATAGTCTCATCCTGGTCTCTGCTTGCTTCCTGCTGAAAACCCCAAAGAACACATTTCATTCTTTTCATTGCCGTACTGAGCCTTAGGCTTGTTACAACATTTTCCTCTGTGTTGGTACCAGACTATGCAGCCCCCTCATTCTCTCTTGTGATTTGTTCTGACACCATCCAGAGCTCCCTTTCTGGCTTTCTATACTTCCTTTCACACCTCCCTGGGTGAGCTGGTTCTTCCCCTTGCCACCCGTTCCCTGGGTGTTCATGTTTTCTCAGGGTTTTACCTCCTGCTAGACTCTTCCCCTAATTTCAGAATGTGATGCCATTTTTTCCTGAAAGCTAAGTTTTCTTAAAACTAAACACACACTCTTCCCACAGATCAACCCCTCCCCCACCTATTCTACATGTGATGTTTCTTTGATACACATACCTAAGGTAGAAAGCCAGGAGTTTACTCTCTAGTCTCCCTCAACCCTATATTTAATCTTCATTCCTTCTCTTATTTTGATTCTTGCTGGATTGTCTTTAGTTCATAACTTGTCATCCCCCATTTCTCTGACTGCTGCAGCTCCTAACAAATCCACACATGCGTATTTTTTTACCAAGGTGGTTTATTCAAGATGAAACCTAAGATCTATATTGTAGCACAGAACTTCCCAATGGTTTGACCTTCATTTCTGTCTCCAATATCACCTCTCCTTTTTGTTACGGCTCCTCTATTCCAGCAAAATGCAGATTCTGGCAGCACCCAAACCTTCATATTGTGGTTGATACCCATATGTAGGACACTGTTTAAAACACTCTGCCTGATGCCACCTTCTTTCCCATCTCCTTCATCTACTAAAATAGAAGTTAGGTTTTGAAGCAGATCAGGGTCAACTTAGTCCAGGAAGCCATCCTTGACACCAGGAGTATTTACTTGCCTTGTCTTCACGCCTTCATAATACTCCTCTTCAAATTTTCACTCCATGACTTGGAAGAGAAGCTAATGAAGCATTAGGGCCACCTATGCCATAACCCCTTCCAAAACCCTTGCCTAAATGTCTCTCCATACTATTACATACTTTTTCTTAGTGGGGTCCCCCAAATGTGTGGAAGAGCCTTTCAAAAGCTTCTCTCTCTCTCTCTCTCCCTCCCTTTTAGGTCTTTTCATCTTCTAGTCAATGATTTGTGACTGGGAAGAACACTTATTTTGTTTTTCTTTTTGAGATATATATATATATATATATATATATATATATATATATATATTTGCATTTAATAGCTGTTTGTTGAAAGAATGAATAAATGAATGAAAGATAAATCTACCACAAGGTTGGCAGGGATAGAAAAGTCCAACAGTGGTTCAGGGCACAGTAAGATGTGAAATCAGGAACACACCCAGGTGACCTAGTTCCCAAGAATAGCCAGGAGGACATTGTCTAGGATTCCTGAAAAAAAGAGCACAGTGGTGGATCACATATCACACAGATAGCAAAGGTCAGAAAGCAGTCAGATAAACACAGGCCTGATGTACAACTACTAGTAGCAGAATGCAGGAAACAGTCCAAGTCCAGGACAATGACCAAGAAAACACAAGGGGGAGACAATGCCAGACGCATGCACACACACACACACACACACACACACACACACACAGAGGCAACAGTGAGCAGCCACTTCCTGCACAGCTGTTCTATAGCTCTTTGTCGACACAACCAACCTGCAAGAGCAGTTCGGGGGAGTACAACAATTCAAAGAATTCTGTCAACAGATGAGGCCTGGAGGGGACAAAGGACTCTGACTGCTAGCATTTGTCCCACTTGGGTTGGTGTCTCAGGGATATCTATTTCCGAGCCTGAGCAGCTACTGGAAATTAAATGATAAAAATGCTACTGAGTTCACAAAAGCCTCTTCTTAAAAAAAGAAAAATTAAAAGAGTGAAAAATCTGTATCTATCCTGTTCTGACGTATTCCCTTTAAAGATTTGCTTTCAGTGATGTGACAATAAATGGTTATGTTGTAGTTTGAAATCAGGACAGCCGTTATGTAAAGGAGGCAAAAATTGCTTCATTAAAATGCATGAAGAGAGAAACGATGGATTATAGTATAGATCATGCTAGAGATGAGCAGATTACTGAGTGCCAGGCACACAAGGGAGACAGATTAATGAAAAATAAATAAAGGGGCTTCAGAAAAACAGCATGAGTCTGAGCATTGGTCCGCTGCATATCACAGAATATAACCCCAGAGGTGTAGAGAAATCATTCTTTTTCCATTAGAATGTTGATTTGAAAATTAATGCTGTTTGCTTCTTTCTATGTCCCATATATTTTTTCATCTTTTAGATAATTAAGGATATTTTGAAGTAGAAAACACCAACATGATGTGGCCTCTAATGAAAGTTTCTTAACCTGGGAAAGGTCACAAGCAGGCTGCAATTTTCTCAATGAATGGACAATCATTGGCAATTAGAAATACAAGAACTGGCCTTTCTTCTTCTGACTTTGCTATATGTTTTATCTGAAAAACACCACGGATCTGAAGATGAGTGTTGGTCGGGGTACTATAGAGGAACAGAACTGATGGAATATACATTAAAAAGGCATTTATTAGAGTGGCTTACAAGCTTTGGTCTGGCCAGTCTAACAATGTCTGTCTCTTAAAGGAAAGGCCAGGAATCCAGCAGTTAGTTGTTCAGTCTACCAGATTGTATCTGTCAGCTGATCTTTCGTCTACACTAGAATCTTGAAGAAGGAAGTTCTAATACCAGAGAAAAAATACCTTAGCAACAGGATAGATGAATTTGCCACTGAGAGTGAGGGTAAGCGGGGAAAAAAATCAAAATCTTCCTTCTTCTGTGTCTTTTTATGTGGGTTGCCATAAGAAGGTATAGCCCTGATTTAGAATGAGTCTTCCCACCTCAAATTATCCTCATAGTCATGTGCAGATGTTTGATTTTCAGTTAATCTCAGATGTGGTCAAATTGGCAACCAAGATTAGCCATTGGAAGGAAGTTACATACATTATTAGGAAGGGAATAGGCTTTGAGATCAGATGACCCAGGGTTCAAACACCAACTCTAGCTAACATTTGTAGTTTGTGATTTAGAGCTTATTTTAACTTCAATATTTGGCAGGATAAAAATTATGCTTGCCTTAATTAACTCAGAGTTTTCAGTGCATCTCAAATGATTCATTTTTTAAAACCAACTTTGAGAAACCTATATAAATATAAATTGTCACCCCTATGTAACAAATTCCATCAAGTTCCAGTTGGTTCCAGTTTTGTGTATTCTGACTCAGTGGTTCTCAACCTTCCTAATGCTGCAACCCTTTAATACAGTTCCTTATGTTGTGGTGACCCCCAACCATAAAATTATTTCATTGCTATTTCCTAACTGTAGTTCTGCTGTTATGAACTGTAACATAAATATCTGATATGTATGTTATCTGACATGTGACCCCCCCCCCCAGATTGAGACCAATTTCTCTTAACTACAGACATTGTACACCTACTCATTCACTTGTCAATACTGACAGAAAGAGATGGGTAGTGACTATTTTTAAGAATGATATATTTTGATTGTTTACTTAGTCTTCTGAAACTTGGATTCACACTTTCTGCAATGTGTATGGTTACACAAAACTCCACGTGAATTTAGGGAACTACAGTTAAGTATCCTGGTAATTGTACATGCTTCTGAACATTTAATATGTTTCAACGTTTATAAAAGTTACAGGGGAAGTGAAAATAGAGGAAATATATGTAAAAACTTTGAGAAAACGTTGAAGGATGATAGCACCTATGATGTAGATGTAAAACTGTGAAAACAAGCAGTGCAGACCAAAATGAAGCCCTGTGGCAGTTCTTTATGCTGAACTGACCCTTCCACGGTCCATTGGTCCTGTTCTCTGAGGGTGCAGGGGGAGAACATAGAGGTAGGCGGGCAATAGGAAGAAGTACAGTTGTGTGGCTGCATTTGAACTTGAAGCTACAGCTACTCCCATCGTGTCCCTAAGTAAATTTGGTTTGACGGGTGCCCTTTCTTTCCCTCACTGCACCAAAGCACCCATCTGATGATGAGGGACCATTGTCCCTGCCAAGATGATGACTTCTTTTCTGCTTACTTTCTTAATACTTCAAAGTGTCACAAGCAATAATGACATAGTTCAATCGGAATCTTACTGTATCCTCTGGTGAGAATACACTTTTTGGGGACAAGGACCTCGCCCTCAAAAGGGCCATAGTCTCAACGATGGGAAACATGGCTTCCCCAAAGGATCATTGAGAAAGGTAGCCAGTGAGGACACTGACTCCAGGTTGCTTCCCTGGAGACCTAATGCCATATAAAGTCTCTGGTTTATTTTACAATATAACTTCCACTCCAGCACTTCAGGCAGCCTTCAGTTTCTAACTG
The DNA here is from genome assembly GCF_943737965.1 of Phodopus roborovskii. Taxonomy (NCBI): domain Eukaryota; kingdom Metazoa; phylum Chordata; class Mammalia; order Rodentia; family Cricetidae; genus Phodopus; species Phodopus roborovskii. Next base: position 16,991,230 of record NW_026126549.1, on the reverse strand, counting down.
CATGAAGCCAATTTCTTCCAGATGAAGTAATTTGTGACATGACTGCCAGACTGCATTGTCATAGATGCATTCCCAGATCTCCTTCACTGTGAAGATCCCAGTGAAGACATAGTACTCAGGAATGTCCATAGATATCCCAAATCTTAGGCGGTTCCCAGTCGGTGGGATCAGTGTAACATGTCTACCTTTGCTAAACACTTACTTGTACCCCAAACTCTGACATCCTATTACACTAAGGCTGCTTTCTATCTATGTCTTACCTCCAACTACTGGGGACTGAGTGCAGGATGAAGACTTCTCTCTCAGGTACTGGGGGCTTCTATCTCTCACAGGCTTTTCCTTGATTGTTAACAAGTTGAGTGTTGTTCTTTGTTGTTGCTGTTGTTGTTTTATTGAAGTATTCCTCGCCCCACCCCCGGAAGCAGTAATACAACCAATCTAGTAATAACCAGACAACTTTGTAGCTTTTATAAATACTATTCCCATAGCTTACAAATACCTGAATCATCACACTGGTAAAGATGTTATTCTCCACCTAGACATTTTCCACTTGTCATCACAGGTAAATTCTCTATCAAATGGACTGCAGAGCAGCCGTATCCCATATTCCTTTCAGGGTGTAATTCTTCTTGTCAACAAGGCAATAAGTGAGCCAGTCCCTGGATCCCTTCTCATGAATGTTTTCCTGGACCGCTGCTGCTGGAACCTCTTGCAACAACTCAGGTTTTCTGAGAAGCAGACACCAAGACAGGATTAAATGCTAGAGATATTTATTGGGGAACTTGCTGATGAAGGATAAAGTGTCAAGGAGCACAGAAAATTTCAGATGCCAATATACATATAACATCTGAGAGGCAGAAATACACATGCAACATCTGTGAGAATGGGAAACATGACCTGACTCACCTTCAAAAAGTTAACTATATTGTTTATGAAGAGGTTAGAGTTAGGACAGGAGTGGGAAACAAGGAAGGAAGAGTATAACTTGGGCGGTTGTATGCAGTTCAAAGGTAATGCTGACTGAACAGGAATGAAAATGGATGAAGAAGGGCAGAGATGCCATCTGTAGTTTTCACCAGGCCAATTAGAATACTGGATGCTGCTTGCTGGCCTGGAGAATTCCACAGGACAGGTATCTTTACAGAGGAAGACTGGGAGCTGTGCTTTGGGCATAGGGATATCTGTTAGTACCCAAAAGGAGATGGCAGGCAGGTCCTAGTCAGTAGTTTGAGAAAGTGATAAGGCTGAAGTTGGATGTTTTGGAGTCATCAGTCACCAGATAGATGACTTTGAATCACAGAAATATTGGTGAATATAGAGAATAAGAAGTTTAACTATGTCCAGAGAATCACCTATATTTGAAAACCATACACACAAAAAGAATATGAGGCTGTGGAGATGGTTCAGTCATTAAAGTGTTTGCCCTATAAGCACAAGAACCTGCATTCAATCCTCTGTGGGGAAAAAATGCCTGGTGAGGGCTCAGAAGGGAAAACACCACATGTTTTCTCTCATGTGTGCATTCTAGCTTCACATGTTCACATGTTATATATGTATATATAAATTTGGAGTGTCTGCAGACTCAGGAAGCTAGAAATGGTCCAGGATCTAAAGGAATGGGAAAGGCCTTCAGGGAGAAGGGGATATTAAGAACACACATGATATGAAATTGGAGAAAAACAATGGAGTTTAAAGGCTTAATCAGAGATAGAAGGAGAAGAAATAAGGGAGAGAATGAATGAGTTAGCCAAAACTAAGGATGTATGAGAAAGTCTTATAGAAACCTGCTATTTTCCAAGATCAGTCTACCTCAAGATCTAGCAATTCCACTCTTAGGCATATGCTCTTCATAATTTTAAATGTAATTGTTAAAAAGGAGTTTTAACAGAGGTACCCTACATGGATAGACAAAGATTATTAAGTGAAAATATCAGGTGTGGGATACCTCCTATGATATTTTTGGTCAATGAGGCCCCAGAGGTTCTCAAAATAACATAGACTATTGCCATTGCTTTTAACTGCCAATCATAATTATATGGTAAGGTTCTATTGCTGAAGATACAACATACTCTGGTTTTAGCACAAAGAGAAATCAAGATGGAACTGACCTGAAAACTTCTTTCATGATGGCTAGTTTTCATTGCACCCAAGGTGCTATCCAGGCCACTGAAGGAGAAAGATGACCAAGGACTTATGTAGCAGTGAACCCTGTATACTCCAATGCTGACCTGCCAAGCAGAATGCACCCAAAGGTGCAATAATGACATGATTGTTATGGAAGTAACACAACAATTATCTGATTTGATTTGATATCCATAGGAGGGGATGTCTGGTACTGAAATATGGTCAAAATCCCATGGCTAGGGAGATCACAGGCCCTTGAGATACAGGGGAAAGAACCAACTACTGTTGTTTTTCTAAACAGGAACATCAAGATGCCTTTTAAATATTTATGTTTATACCCACACAATATATTAATCATTCCAAGGCTTTTGGTATTCACAGAAGAGTGACCAGAAAGAATGTAAAATCTGGATGATGGGCAGAAATATTGTGAGATGCTGTCTTATAGACATAGCATGGCCACTGCAATCAAAAACTCATAGTTCTCCATGGTTACCTGCACAAGACTTAAAGTTAAGCCAGTCGACATTCTAGCAAAACTCTAGTAAGCCTCATGGGGTATCCATCTCTAGTTGAGCAGCTATTTACAACTGAGCTTCTGAGGAAGGGGAAGCCTTTTTTTATTCGGGAGTAGTAGACTGTCCTTGCTCATATAGGTAGCACTAGTCAGATTTAGTAAAGTGTCAAAAGAATGATGAGGAGGTAAAAAGATATGAAGATGAGTTAGAGTCATGTGGAGATAGGTTAAGGGAGAATTGGTAGGAATAGTTGGGGGATGGTATGATAAAAGATATAGTGTATACATATACCGAATTGCCAAAGAATAATTTTTCCAAATGTTTTCTAAATTCCTGTTACTCACTTGTAACCCCAGCTCTGGGGAGGCACAGACAGACAAATTCCCATGACTCACTGGGATCAGTCTAATCTAATAGTTGAACTCAGGCCAGTGAAAGACCCTATCTCAAAAGAAAATGATAGATAGCCATTCTTGGAACAAGTGATGACTGCATAGAGTCCATGTGCTTGCCTTTAGACAGAAGCATATTTGGACCTGTATGAATATTTGACTACATAAAGGAATATTGACCACATAAGCTACTTCTGACCTTCAATCTAATAGCATTTAACCTAGCAGCTGTTATTTATATGGCACAGTAATATGTTGAAATTCATTCTCTAAGTTCATGTCCCTCTATGACCTAGCACAACATACCACGAAAAGGCTCTAATTTAAATCTTTCAGGGAGATATCAGTATAGGATACTTTGATGACTTTGGACTCTAGTTGGACTTGACACTAAACCCTTAAATGATGATTTCATTTTATTCCTATGAAATGTGCCCAAAGAAAATCCTGCTCCTATCTTGGGTTTTCATCCACCTCCCACATGTTCATTTGCATTCGAGTATCCAGCTTTGCTTTGGCCTTGTACTTTCATGCACTTGGCAGTCATGTGGGAGTGAGAGCAGCTCAACATCTGCAGGGCACAGTCCTCTGCTAAAACACTGCCCTCCTCTAATCTGTCACTACTAGTCCTTTCCTCCAGTGCAGTAGTCAGTTTTACCTCTCTTGTCTAATCTCATGAAATCCAATAGGTTACAAAATTCCAGGAAAAGTCTGGCCAGATTTCACAATGCTTTCATTATCCCACAGTTCCTACAAGTTCAGTTTCTCCTCTTAAAAAAATCTAAGATGATACTTTGAAAAACAGACTCTTCTTGTAAACAACACTGCCCAAGAAGAGTATTGCCTTTCATAATATCCTTGTATAGCTAGAATTTTCATGTTCATTTCCTCTGCAGTGAACTCCTTCCCAAGACTTCCCTCTCTCCTCATAATTACTGCCACAAACATTGGTAAAAAGACCAATAGTATCAGGGAACAGAAAGCCATAAGAGAATAGTCCATATTCTTGAAGGAAATTTTTTCATCACATCAGTTAATATAAGCAAATAAGAAGTTGTATTTCACACAAGAGGAGAAGAAACAACCATATTGGAAAACCTGCATTCTTGACAAGCATTTGTTTATTCAACAATTATTTTAAGAACAGCTACTACAGGGAAGTGAGATAAATAACAACAAAGTATAATAATATATGTATAAATATGCCACAATGAAACTCATTATATTTTGTGCTAACTTTAAGAATTAATTTAAAAGAGAAACAGACAAATAAAATATAGCTATTATATATAAACTATATGGAGCTTGTAGAGTATAGGGAGGACTTCACAAATCTTGTTCTGAAAGAACTTGCACTCTAGAGGAGAGAGAGAGAGAATAGATCAGTACCTGTTAAGGTACAATGGTGCATAGACTGGGGTAAGGTTCTTGCTGGCAAGAGCCTGAAAGGAAGGCTATGGGGACTTGGTAGCTAACTGGCTCATGAGGAAAAGGATGGATTTGGAGAGAAGTTGAAAGACTAGAGTGATGCGAGTGGAGTTGCCAGAGCAGGAGTAGAATGTATATAGAAAGGAAATGAGTCAATTGCAGATAACAAAAGATTGTATGATTCCATAGGATACAAGAAGGCATGTGAGCAGAGACCAAATGGAAAGTCAGCCTTGCAATGCTGAGACCACCATAAGGAACTCTATACCAGTAAGTATACCAGTATACCAGTATACCAGGGGATGGTTGGCAGAGGAAAAGGAAAGTTTGGAATGAGGCAATTCTAGAATGCCAAGGTCAACTACACAGTATGTGTAACAATGGTAGGCTGCACCTTGAGGAAGTTATAGGATAATGTGACAGGAGACTTAGAGAGGAGGAGGAAGGTTTCAAAGACATTTTGAAATCAAAATTGATAGGATTTGGTATCTGGTGGTCTGTGGAGGGAAAGTGCAGAGGAGGAAGCAGTCACAGTTGACCTGAAGAGTATAAATAAGCCTGACTGATTGGGAAGGGAAATGAGAATTACAGGGTGAGACATTCAGGAGGGAAAATGTGAGTGGGAGAGGCTATTAAAGATGCCTGACAACTGTTGGAAAATAATATCGCCTGTTTGAAAAGTTTCAAAGCTAGAAGTAGAAATAAATGTTGAAAACATCTGCACAGATGTGATCACCAAAGCCATGACTTTGGGTGAGCCACAATTATTGTTTGTACATCATGAAGTCAAGTGGTGTTTTGATGATTATCTACTTAGTTTGATGAATGTAGACAGCCAATACCAGATCATTACAGCCTAGGTATTTTACAGGCCGAATGCCCCGGTTTTGCAGTCCAATCAATCAAATTAAACAAATCATCCTCAATCTGCCCTTAGCTTTGGGCTGTGTCAATACATCCACTGGGTTCATGTGCAGACTGAAACTGAAAACCCAATTGAGACACTGATTTGCTGGCACTAATCTCTATGCCTCCAGGGATTTCAGCTACTACCTGGCCAACAACACCATACATCAGAAGCCCACTGGACAGTTTACAGAGCAAATAGCCTTCCCCTCACTTAGTCTGGCATCCACTTACTGTCATGAGAAATAAATTTTCCCAAGAAAGACAAAATATATCACCATTGTACTATAGGAATGCAGACTCATACCTTTATATTTGAGGAGTGGCATTGCCCTAGTGAAAGCCACATTCTAAGGGGAGTCACAGTGCTTCTGGAGGATATCAGCTACAGCTAAAAGTTGGTATATATTACACTTTACTTTTACAGAACACATAGATACCTGGACTCAGAGAAGCTGCAGTCTGCCATGTGTGAAGGGAACTCTGCTGTGACCAGTGTGACCCCACAGCAGGAGGGTGCTGTCTATCCTTTATCTCAAGTCCAGTGACCAACTCTGTATGCTTAGGGAGCATGTAGGCTCGTGTCTGACTCTCATTTTAAAACATAAGTTGAGCTGATGAATAAACCAAGGACTACCTCTAATGGGACAACCTATACTCTCAGAGTTTGCAAAAAGAAAAAAAAAAAGGTATTTCCCACATGCAGAGAAAGAAATACTATGGATGGCTTTCTGCCCTTTCCAACCAGACTTCCCCGAGGGACAAAGAGGCCTTGGTGGAAAGAAGCTGAGGGCATCACCAGCTATCTAAGATCTATAGCCCTAATAGAGAGGCCTGCACCTGTCAGACCCACAGACCACAAACCCATCTAAGACAGTGTCTGTCAATAAGAAATCCCTGCCCCACCTTCTAAGTTTTCTTTCCCTGCCTGACTCCACCCACTGTCTGGGCTGCTTCCCCACTGGTCCCTTAACAGAGGCTTAACAGAGGGAGAGACCATCTGATTTTAAGTTGTATTTGAAGTGTTGATATTCTGTGAACTGGACTTGCTGAGTAATGACTGCATTTTAACAACTTTAAATTGTGTGTGTGTGTGTGTGTGTGTGTGTGTGTGTGTGTGTGTGTGTGCATGTTTACACCATGAGGTGGGATCTTAACTGAGGGAGAAATTTGGTTTTAAATCACCTTTGAAGTATTGATAGTTTATTAGCTGTACTTGCTAAAGAAAGATTACTTTCCAACTTAATTTTTTTCTGTTTGTTTGCTTGCTAGTTTGTACCAGGGTCACATTACAGTGCCCTAGGATGTCCTAGAATTCAAAGTCTTCTGCCTCAGCTTCATGAACGCTGTTTTTATAGATGTATGCCACCACACCAAGCTGAACTCATAGTCTAGCTGTAGCACAAATTCTAATAGGTCAAAAATAGGGGTAAATGCTGAAAGATCAGAGAAGCCAGCCACTAGTTCTTACCTCTGCTGAATTCTCAGATCAAATGGGTGATTCTGTCCCTACGAATCCTCAGACTGAATGCAATGAGCTCCTGTCTCCTCCCACCTTATGTTCCTCTCTCTGCCCAGCCATATCACTCCTGTCTCCACCTCTCTAGTGCTGGGATTAAAGATGTGTGACCACCGGGCTCTGTTTTTCTTTTAGACTGGATCGATCTCCTGTACCCCAGGGTGACCTTGAACTCATAGAGATCCACTTGCCTCTTTCTCCCAAATGCAGTTAATTTTCCATGGTTGGGTACCCATGTGAAATTTTTATCCAGGACTGGTGGGTTCACCGTGTCAATCGCACACTCTGTCTCTGTTCCTCCCTCTTATCCATTGCCTGAAAAGATTTCCATGGATCTGAGGAACATCCTTGGCGGGAGATGAAAACAACAACAAGTAAACAAAAGTGCTATGATTCAGACTTCGCCTCGTGGGTAAACACTCACACAGTGGGCAAAAAGAAGCACAAGCAGAAGGGAACTGTCATCCGGAATCAACTGAGCTCATCTCATCCTGAGAGAATAACATAAAATGAGCTGACAGTCTCCTCCCAAATATTACTGCAATTCCCAAAAGAGAGACTCTCCTTGAAACACTCCCAGAGCAGCCCGTTACCTTTCAGCATGGAGTTAGCCCCTGAACTGGAACACAAGCATCTTTTGTCTTTGAATGTCCTCTGCAGGTAATTGATGATGTCTAACCTGTGCTGCTCCCACAGACTGACAGCCTTCCGCTCTGTGGCTTTCTCCTAGTTTTTCCTGCTTCTCAATCTAACTTTCTTTGCCTTCTCATCCAGAAAATCCTTGTTTACTTTTTATGCTGATTGGTTTGGCTATTGCTGTGTTTCAGTGCTCCTTCCAAATCATGCCCTGGGGGCATCATCTTTGCTAAATAAAAGGCTATTTACTCCAGTGAGAAATTATGCTATTTCCTTCCGGGCTATAGCTGCCGCAGTCACTCGTGGTTTAAATAGTAATTGCTTTATCTTGGTCATAAGTTGCAGCAACAGGGTTTGATTTGGAGGGGAGGCGTGACTACAGCTACAGAGTGGTAGCAGGTGTCAGAGCTCCTGACTCTCAAGGACTGGCAGAAAAGGGTGCACTGATTGAAACAGCATTAAAATTTTGGTTCTAAGTCAACATGAGCCCCTTTTTCTGCATACACACACACACACAGACACACACACACACACAGAGAGAGACAGAGACAGAGACAGAGAGACAGAGAGAGAGAGACAGAGAGAGAGATGGAAACACCCTTTGGTAGCCATGAGATGGTGGCCATCAGTCTCCCTAATATTGACACACATGGAGCTAGTCCTGATTCAGCAGAAGCCAGTGGCTTTCCAGTTTTATGAAGACTTATGCATTGAGAATAAAGGCAATGGGGAAAGGGCTTTAGCACCACACAGTCTGTTGAATTATTGAACCTGGCCTCATTGGTACCTGAAGGTTAAGAACTCTTGTCAGCAATTACTGACAGCTCAAGGAACCTAGAGCTATCACAGATGGATGCAAAAGAATAAAAAAAAATTATCCTCCATCCTCACAAAGGCAGCAAAGAGGACCGTAAGCCTTGACCAGTGGTGCTGTTCCATTTGTTATAGAGATAGCAAGTATGGTAATATCCACCTTCATCATAGTAGCCCAACAGAAGGGATGGTAGAAACAGTCTGGTAGGCTAGAATCAACAACTCTGTGGAAGCAAAGAAGCATATGGCTACAAATCTGGGCTCAGCAAATCGTGGAGAGGAATAACTGTGGATGGTGTGAGCACCCTTTAGAGGGGGCTCTGTAAAAGTTTGTGTTTCCTTGAGTCAACAAGAAGCCTGAGTCAACTGGGAGTTTGCTGGCTGCTGTTGAAATTCAGGTTTAATACGATGTGACTGCATTTGCAATCAGCAGCTGCCAACTCCTGAGATATTTGGATTACATGACTATAAATGGCCTTTGTCTCTAAGTCCATGAAATGTACAGAGATGCAAGGTTTCACTGCTATGGAATTATTCTGTGACTTTAACTCATTCTACTGGCAGTGTTTTCCAGGATGCTATGAGAGAAATTTCCATGTAAAATACTGCAAGCAACATGGGTAGTAATATCCAAATAATGACTGTGGTTGTTAGATTAAATGCTTTACCACCTTATCTGACTAAATCCTTAGCATTGTCTTAAGAAGAAGTAGTTGTGCTCCCCTTTCTGTTTCTCCCTCCCTCCCCTCTCCTCCTCTCTTTCTTTTTATTTAGCCCCAGCTGGCTTAGAACTCTTGCTCCTCTAGCCTTCATCTTCCAGGTGCTATAATTCTTTATCTTATTTTAGATATGCACAAAGTTCAAAGATTTGAATAATGTAAGGTATAGACTAATAAGCATTGCAACCCCTCATCTGAAGACATGGAAAATGAATATTAAAGTAGAATGGCCCATAGCCTTGGGGAGCTATCTCTGATGTTCTTCCTTTAATACTCTTTCTCTGAAGTCAGCTTCCCTAAAATTACATTTGGGATGATGGCTCCCATGGATTGACTTAGTGAGAAAGTCTTCCCAGGATCACTGATAAGTGAGTGGGAATAGTCAGAGAGTCAAGTATGAGATCTCGGGAAGAACATAACCAAGAAGTGATGCCCAGATCTTGTCGGGGAGCCTGGTGTTGGGGAGAGAGGTGGGGACAAATTACACCTCAGAGCAAAAATATTTTCACACCTGTCAGTCAGTGCTGTAACCATAAGAAACACCCACCTGTACTTACAAAGCACAAAACCCACTGAAACATAAGAACAAAGGGGATCTGATAGGTCTGCCCAGAGCACTGCTATTGTCCAAAGAGCCCATTCAACAGCAGAGCTGGCCCAAAGTCAGCTGCAGTCCTTAAGGAGAATTAGAGGGAGCCTTCCTAACTGGGGCTTCTGACTCACAGTCTATACCTGGGAAGGGTAGAAAGGCATGCAGCCTTTCAGTGAAAATGGTCTGTGAGTTTGGAGCCTGGCATTTCCAAGTTTCTATGGGATATGTTATGGAGGAGGCAACGAGATGTGATGTGGCCAGGGTACCTCAGCCTTTTCAACCTCAAAATGAAATGTACTTCCCATGCCTCTGCCACTGTGTTCTGGGAAAGTCATAAAGCCTGTGAGCCTCAGGTCCCTTAGCAAGAAAAGGAAGAAAATTATCTACCCCAGAATTTACTGGAATAAGCAACAAGGTGACACCTGTTAAAGTACTTTGAAAATGGATGTTGGTATACGAATACATGCTATTAGCAACATCCGCTAGTAGTTAAACAGAATCATGTTTCCATTAAATTGGGCTCATAGAATTCCATGCTGTGCAAGTGGGTGTATACAAAAGAACAATATTAAATAGAAACTCATGGAAATGGGGGAGGGTCTTTTTAATCCACCAAGAAACCTGTTTCTGCTTGTTCACTAACATCTCCATCCAAGATTTGAAAACAGCAGCCTTGAGATTCAGGAAAGCCAAGCTCCCAAAGACACAAAGCAGCCAGGCCACCTTAAGAGGGACCTCTAGCTCCCATCTCTCATACATCCTGTAGCCTTAGCTGTCCCCACCCTCCCAGCCAGACCTGGACTGAACTAACTCCCCAGTAACTCCTGAGTAAGACTATGGAAAACACATTCACATGAAGGTCAACAGAGCACAGCTGTAACCAGGAGTCTCTCAAATGTCTGGAAAGTGAGTTGTGAATGGTGGCATGCTGATTTAAATATTCCAGGCCTGAAGTTAAAGTAAATGCAGTTTGTGAAGATTCTCGCTCTTCAGAGATACTGACTTCCCATGCTGAACAGAAAGACTCACAACTATGACATAATCTCTCTCTCTCTCTTTCTCTCTCTCTCTCTCTCTCTCTCTCTCTCTCTCTCTCCCTCTCTCTCTCTCTCCCCCTGTCTTCTGTGCAAGTAAAGAAAGCATGTACTTTAAGATAGGAACAACTCTAGCTTTACTCCTGGCTTAAGCTTCTACCAGCTTTGAGACTCTGAACCTTGGTTTTCTCATCTGTGAAATGGAGACATGAGAACCTCCCCCATGAAGTGCTGCAAGAATGCCTGTTAACTACAGAGCTGTCTGTGCTGCTTGGCAAATGTCCAATGACTCCCATGAAATAAAATCAACACTAATGCATAAAGGGGCTGGACAACTGCCCTTGACATAATAGAACATTAATAATTATTATGCTCTTCAGAAAGTACTTCAGGGATTTGTCCTCAGAGGACATTAATAAATAGCAGTTAAACTAATGAATATACAAATGGTGTGTCCAACAAGCTATTCCATTCATAGAAAGGAGAGAACATTCCTGAGATCTTTCTGGAAGAATTCTTGCCTGAGCTACACAGAAAGTTCAAGGCCAACCCATGTAATTTAGGGATATTCTATCTCAAAATAAAAAGTAAAAGTGAATAAAAGACTGCAGATGTAACTCAGAGGTAGCCTTCACCTAGCACATATGAGCCCTTAGTTGACATCCATCTAGCACTCCTTCTCCCAAGGGAAAAAAGAAGAAATTCTTACATCATGGCTGGGCATAAAAAGTATGTCATACAACACACAGAAACAGCTGATCTGAACAAGGGGGAGCTCATGGACACCAGTCTGATAGCTGGAAAACCAACATAGGACTGACCTAGACCCCCTTACCATGGGTGTTAGTTAGGAGGCTGGGGCAGTCTACGGGGTCTCTGGTAGTGGATCAGTATTTATCCCTAGTATAGGAATGGACTTTGGGAGCCCATTCCGCATAGAGGGATACTCTCTCAGCCTAGACACATGGGGGAAGGGCCTAGGCCCTGCTCCAAATGATATGACAGACTTTGAAGATTCCCCCATGGGAGGCCTCACTCTCCCTGGGGAAAGAGGATGGGATGAGGGTTGGTGGAGGACAGGGGAGGAGGAAAGGGACATATAAAACAAGCTTGTTTCAAATCTAAATTAAAATAATTTTAAAAAGAATGTCATACAACACATACACACACACACACACACACACACACACACACACACACACCTGCATTAGGAATTGAATTTGGGACTTTAGTACCTTGAACATACACAGGCAAGTGTTCAATCCCAGAACTATATCCCCAGACTTTATCTATTTTTTTTAAATTTTGAGTAAACATCCTTAAGTTACATGGGTTACCCTTGAACTCACTCTGTAGCTCAAGTAGACCTTGAATTTGTGATCATCCTACTTCACCCCTCAAACCCCCAAAATAGCTGGAAGTATAAGCCTGCGCTACCAGGAACAGCCATCCCAAACATCTTTAAAGTGGCCTTGTGCCTCACCACAGGCTTCATGTGCCATGCAATCATCACACCCATCCTCCCTTCGCTGTGACCAGGACAAAGCCTCTGAGCAGTGGGCAGCACACTCAGCCTTCCCGACTTTCTAGCTCAGATCGGGGCAGAGTGATGTGATGTCAGTTGGTGCTGGAGATGTTCATTCCTCTTTCTGCCTTTTCTCATGGTGCAACCTTTGTGTACATTTACCACTGATGTCCCTTTCTGTGTCCACAGTTGCTCTGGTATAATATCAGTCAGGTTGGAATAAAGGCTCCCTAATGACCTCACTTGAACTTACCTCTTTTGTACACACACACACACACACACACACACACACACACACACACACACATATATATATATATATATATATCTTCCCTCATCATTTATTGAAAATATGTGTGTGTGAAAAAATATATATATGGACAAAAGACCTCTCGTTAATACACACACACACACACACACACACACACACACACACACACACACACACATTCTTTGTCCCAGCTGGTCCTGCTGCCCTTCAGCCCCAAATGGATACACAGATGCTATATTAGTTATAAAACTGTTGGCCAATGACTTGGGCTTCTTATTGGCTAGCTCTGTCTTAATCATTAACCCATTTCTATTAATCTATGTATTTCCACATGGTCTTATATTACTGGAGAATGCCTGGTGAGTCCTTTCTTCCTGGTCCTTACATGGCAACTGTTCTGGTGGGCCTTGTTTGCCTACTTTTCCCAGAATTCTCCTTGTCTCCTAGCTCTGCCTTTCTTCTTGCCTTATTGGATGAACAGTGTTTTATTCACTAATAGAGAAACATATATTACAGAAGGACAACCCATTGATATATATATATATATATACATATATACATATATACACATATATATGTGTATATATGTATATATGTATATATATATATGGTTCGGTTTGGTTTGGTTTGGTTTTGAGAAAGGGTTTCTCTGTGTAGCCCTGGCTGTACTGGAACTCGCTCTATATACTGGCCTCAAACTCATTGAGATCGGCCTGCCTTTGCCTCCATGAACCAATATGAAGATAAGAGGAAAACTTTTCTGGAGTCCATTCCTTCCTTCTACTCTGAGGTCTCTCTCTTGTTGTTTATGTTGCTGCACTGCTACATACCCCAGACTCTAGTCCATAAGCTTCTCAATGACTTTCTGTCTCCACCCCTATCACAATGTAGGAGTTATGGGATTATAGATGAATGCCACTGTAATTCACTTTTATGTCCTTTCTGCAGCTGGAACTATGATTTCCATGTTAATTGTAAGAATCCTAAAGTCTCCTATGTGCAGAAATGATGAGGGAAAGATTTCAACTGAAGTCTCTATTAGTCATTTTCTGTTGCTGTGATAGAAGTACCCTGAGCAAAGGCAAATTCAGGAAGAAAGAGTTTATTTGGGCTTACAATTTCAGAGGGAGATTCCATAACGGCAGGGGAGACATGGCACCAGATATCTGAAGCTGGGCTGAGAGATGACAGCTTCAACCTCAAACATGAAGCAAAGAGAGTGAATTAGATGTGGGGCAGGCTAGAAACTCTCAAAGCCGATCCCCAGTGACATACTCCCTCCAGCCAAACTCTAACAGTTCTATAACCTCTCCAAACTGCAGCACCAACTAGAGAGGAAATGTTTAACTGCCTGCACCTGTAGGGGGCATTTCTCATTGAGACCACCACAATTTTTGTTTGGCATACAAGTCTATTACCATCACTATATAACACCGCCTCTAGAAGCTGATGAATTGCGCAAAGACAGTAGGGTGAGTGACACCATCAGTATTTACAGGTTAGTGACATGTTCAGAAGTGTCTTGGTGAATGGTTTGCTTAGAAAACTGCTTCAAAATGCGTAATAAGCATAGGCCCTGTAGTTGTGGGCCAATTTACATTTGTTCCTTTGTTACTATAGAAAATCTCTCTAAGCAACTGAAAAATCTGCAATCCACTCCTGCACAGGCATATACCTGCCCTGGCTAATTATTTAAGACACTGTTCAAAGAAGTGCTCCTAATTAACATTATGTGTGGCCTATGCCAGAACATGAGCCCAGCATCTCTAACAGCTTGTAATCCATCTGGTCTCCAGGCCCACATACTAGTGTCAGGTATGGCTGATGTCCCCAAGACTACCTACCTTCTTTTATGGTGGTGGGAGGAGCTGGTAGAAGGAGGGGTCCGTGGTGAGTGATGAATCAATAAACAGCCAAGTCCCTGGACTCTGTTGACATGCATGGCCAGTTTTCTCTCAAGATTAATTGCACTTGTTTTTGCAGGAGGATTAATTCACTTTTCTGGAGAGTTTTTCTAGTTTTCTGCTATTAAAAAGCCAATCTCAACAATCCCCTTAGCTCAGCAGGAATAGACTCTAGCTCAGTATGGCTGATCAAACTGTCAAAAATCTATGACTTCAAAAAAAAAAAAAAAAAGAAAAGAAAAAGAAAAAAAGCGTGGTTTCAGCCGGAATCAGGGACATAAATGTGTGTGGATGAAATGTAATATACATAAACATAGACATAAATCTCTTATAATTATTGTGTTTCATGTTATACATGAAAGGTATACACTGTATACCTTTTTTTTTTTCATGGTTCCCACCTATTTTAAGAAGCCCGCAAGCAAGCCAGATACTACACATTTCAAATAATAATATAGTCCAAAAAGAAGAGCAGGTAATAGGAGACATGTTCACAATTAGAAAAAACTCTTCAAACAAAGAACAACCCTTAGCTAATTAATGTTTGTCAAGAACTTTAAAATCATATAATTCAACAACCTAAACATTCCTACCTAAAGATAGCAAGACAAAGAGATAGTGGAAAGAGCTGCCTCCACTGGGTGGAGGTCTTGTCTTGCTCGGTGATTCATCAAATTTGCCAGGAAGGAAGAGGGAAAACACCATTCACACACAAAGCAGCCCCAGCTAAAGTCCCGTAAAAGCTATTGTTCTGTCTCTTCCTCTCATTTTTCTTTATGAGTGAAAGGGGGATAATTCTTCTGAAAATCATCTCAGAGGAGTAGTGCCATAAATTCTTAATTATTAATATCTCAATTTGTTATTTATTGAGCATCAACAGTGCATTAGATGTCTGCATCACAGACAGCTACACACCTTAAATCAAACTAGCTCACTTAAAAATGTGGATCTTTAGCAATGTTGTTTTCAGAGGGTGTGTGTGTGTGTGTGTGTGTGTGTGTGTGTGTGTGTGTGTGTGTGTGTGTGCACATGCATGCATGCTTAGTGTGATCTTGGGGAAATGAGCTGGATAACAGAATGTTCTTTGCCTTTGACAGAATGTCTACTGGTTTTCCTTGCCTACTGGTCAGATTATTTACCTATAAATCAAAAACAAAACTATGGAGGGGGCCCTGAAAATTTCACATCTGATAATCACTAAATGCATGTGACCAAATTCCCATCTTAGATCTGAACAAACCCCCATTTTAGTAAGGTATTTGAAAAAGCACTCAATTTTACATGATCACTTGCAAACTATATACGTACAGTACTGAACTGATGAATCATGGTCATTATAATGCATTCAGAGGAGAAATGGTACAGATGGCATAGGGGTAAAATGTTTTAAGATGATTTTCGTTTGACTGTGCTATTAGGAACAAAGAATTTGATTTGACTAAAAGAATACGACCACTAGGAACACTTCTAAACTAGGAAAAATTTGGTAGGCTGCTTCACATTTTTTTTTTAATCTTGGCTTGGTATTTAGGGGCTACGAGGATCTGAAAGTCCAGTGCAGCTTTTATGGCTGTCATTGCTGTGAAGGATGCTTCACAAAAATATGTCCATCCAAATACTAGAGGAAAAAAGCAGTCTCAGCTGCCCTCATATATCATGAAACTTCTACATTCTACCCACCAGTTTTGGAAACATTTTTGTCAAAATTCACTAGTAGGTTTCATTTCTTTCCCCTTCCTTCCACTTGCTTTTTCTCCAACAAATTAGAACTCACTGCATTTTTATTTGTTTAATAAGTGAGTTCTTTGAAATACACTGAAACTACTTTGAAGTCAGTTTTGAAAATTGATTACTGCATTTTATAAGTCTACAACATCATAATATTAAAAGACTGTAATTAGCCTTGGCAACAAACATAACATTCAGATTTGAAACTTTTTTTTTTCTTTTTTGGCCATTAAGATCAAAATACTTTCTCTGTACTACAGAATTTGTTTTCTTTTTAAATTATTTCTTCCCTTTAAAAAGCAATGACAGTTTAATTGACTAATTAAATGGCTTCATTTAAAGCCTACCCTTCTTGTCCTAACCTATTTAGTGGTTGTGGGCTGCCTCTTCCATCTTGTGGACTTCTATTGGCTCATCTATCCATGGAGCTAGTTGTCTGCTTCTGCTTGTGTAAGCTCTGTGACAAGCAGTGACTGAACTCACTTAAAGTAGAATCTGCCTGGCTCATACATAAAAATGGAACCTGTGAAGAGTAAGGCTTTGTTTGCTTTTAAAGTTTTCTAGGATTCCTACTACCAATAGCCATTTGTTATCACAGAAAAATAGCATGTCTTTTGTCAAAAAAAAAATGAAGTACAAATTTGACTACCTTATCTTACCCCAATGTAATTTACAAAACTCTTTGTGACACAGTAAAAAGATGAAACAGTTATACCTGCATTAAAATCATCGTAAGGGTCTCTTTTGCCTTGGACCCTGCAACCTCTGGGATGCTGATGCCTAAGAAGAACCAGATTGCCATCTATGACCTCCTTTTTAAGGAAGGAATGATGGTTGCCAAGAAAGATGTCCATATGCCCAAACACCCCTAGTTGGCCAAGAATATACCCAGCCTTCATGTAATGAAGGCTGTGCAGTTCCTGAAGACTAAAGGCAATGTGAAGGAAGTTTGCCTGGAGACTTTTCCATTGATACCTTACAAATGAGTGCATCCAGTATCTCAGAGATGACTTCTACCTCTCAAGGGCCCAGAGGATGAGTGCCCTGCAAGATTAACAAGAAGGCAGGCAGATAGAGGCACCTAGGGAAGGAGTGCTGTGCCCCCTGGTGCTGACAAGAAAGCTGAGGCTGGGACTGGCTTAGCAACTGAATTCCGGCTTAGAGTTGGCTTTGGTCTTGGACATGGTCAGCCACGTCAGTGAAGCTGGAGATATGTTGTGTTGAGTAAACTGTAAAGAAAAATGTGAAAAAAAAAAAACATCATGAAGATTATATTTGTCATTCTGCTATTTAAGATGATATAGTCCATAAATTGTGTTAACGGAGCCCAAATTTGCATGGAAACATAATGTTATAAATGAACAAGTGAAGATATTGTTACAGCCTTTGGTGTAGCTAGGGCTATACTATACGATTCACTAAGCATTTCAAAACTAGTCTCTCTCTCTCTCTCATACACACACACACACACACACATTCTCTCTCTCTCTCTCTCTCTCTCTCTCTCTCCATTCCTTCCTTCCTTTCTTCCCCTTTAGATAAATATAGGTAAGTACACAAGAGATAACATTTCTTTTCTCCCTTCCACTATGAAGTCTGCTGCTCTGGTCCAGCAATTTACTGAAAAAGCTTCTCTGGATTCTACACCAGATTTCTTGAGTGCAGCCTGAGGCATGTGTTAGCCTGACAATTTGATAGCTATCTGCACTCCTCATATGCATGGCCATTTTTTAAAAGAATCTCTGAAGACAAAGAGCTAGTGACCTTCCCTTGCAATCCACCTCATTATTATACAGCTGTGATTGTCAGAAAGCATGTTCTCCTTCCCTGTAGTTTTATGTACTACTGAATTTATTTTACTCTCTGGTGCCACAAAGAAACCAAGTTGCCTCTATCCTATTTCCTATCTCCCCTGTCCTGGATAGTTATATGTCAACTTGATGGACTAAAGTCATCTGAGAGGTGGGAACCTTAATTTAAAAATGCCTCTATAAAGTCAGGCTGGAGGCAGGCAAGCCTTTGGGGCATTTTTCTTAATTAGTGGTTGATAAGGGAGGGCCTAGCCCATTGTGGGTGGGAACACCCCTGGGTTGGTGGTCCTGGGTTCTATAAGAAAGCAGGGTGAGCAAGACATGGAGAGTAATTCAGTAAGTAGCATTCCTCCAAGCCTCTGTATCAGCTTTTGCCTCCAGGTTCCCACCCAATTTGACTTCCTGCCTTGGCTTCCCTCAATGGACTGTGATTCTGGATATATAAGCCAAATAAGCCCTTTCCTCTCCAAGTTGCCTTTAGTCATGGTGTTTTATCACAGCAATAGTAACCGTAACTAAGACAGCCTCTATCCTCCCTAGACCCTTAAATCAATGCCCATTTGTTTGGTTTCTACAGTGTTTGTCCCATTCCCATTCCCTTCTCCTGTCTGCTCCTACTTAGACATGCTGTCCTGTATCCTGCCTATATATGCCATCAGGTCAAGTCAGAGAGCTGTGAGTATGTGACCTCTTCTGATTGCTGCAGTGGCTTTGTTAATTCCAAAGATATTCCTCATCACCAGATTGGGTTTGCCTGTGCTCTCTGTGTGGGTGTTTTATGCAGAAATACCTTTCATAATCAAGTTAAAGGATTTTTGTTAGTCTCTTCAAGACACTCCTGCTGTCAACACAGATGTGATATACTGGTGCCCAGTCCTAATGACATGCTATTTGCTTGTTGTCTCCATCTTAGTGTTACCATAGAAAACAGGGCATTCAAACAAACACTAAAGCTAGGATTACACATCAATTGGTATTAGTGAAGGTCCAACACTGCTCAATGACCTTCAAGAGACACTGTTCCATCCCCTCAACACTCCACTCCCAATTATGATGAGAATATTAGTGACTATCCTCTAGATCTCAGGACGTTTTAAAAATAATTAGATGAACAACTTGGGTGTGGTGGCTCATACTTGTAATTCCAGTACTCAGAGCTGGGGAGTGTTTGGGAGGATCACGAAGATTCCAGACCAGCATAGAGTAGGTAAACAGTAACCTCAGAACTAGCCTGATCTACAACTGAGACCCAATAAAATAAAATAAAACAGAATTAAATGAGCTCTTAAGAGGAGTGTGTGTGTGTGTGTGTGTGTGTGTGTGTGTGTGTGTTTACAATTCAACCTTTAGGCACTTAATAAATATTAATGGGAAAATTAAACACATAAACATACAGATAAATGACAGAGAGCATGCTGAATAATGACAAGAAAGAGGGATCAGGAAAAAAAAAAAAAGGTAAGATATAACATCAATTCAAGCTCTTGGCATCTTAAGCCAGTATCTGTCGCCAGTGGCAACACCAGATGAATCACAATGCTTTTGGTCCAGTGCAGTGTTTTAAGAATGCAAGCCTTACTTTCTGGAAAGGAATTGTCTTACCCACAGTTTCTACAGCTCTGTGCAGTTAATGAGGCATCTAGTAGCACCTGTTCAAAATTTGCTCAGGAAGAAATGTAATGAGTAAGAGGCAGAGCCAGGAGAAGAGGTTCACATTCATCAATGTACATTTCTAGTCTTCCAGGGACAGCAAAATGTTTAACTGCCAAGCAGCAAATCCCATTTGACTGTTTAAAGTAAAAAGTAATGATGAATATCAGGCTAAAAGTGTGTGCCATTCCACACTTTGTTACATAAAATACGCTAATGGCGTATATATGAATTACAACTGTATTTTACCAAGTTTTTTATTCTCACATGAAATAAGCATCACAGGATTCTTTTACCTATACATTTAGTCATCATCCACAAGAGAGAGAGAGAGAGAGAGAGAGAGAGAGAGAGAGAGAGTGAATTGCCTGTGCTAGGCATTATCTGAGACTGGGGTCAATATTTAAAAGCACAAATATATGTTAGATCACAGATTGACAACTCAGTTTGTTGTGAACTGGCAGGTTATCTATCAGTCATGACCATATAACAGCTCTGAGAAATCACTCCAGCAAATTTCAGTAGAATGGGATTAAGTGGATTAAATGCTAATGAAATCTTAAAATCAGAGGAAGAAGCCTCTGCTAAGACTCCAAAGAAGAACAACTCATTTTGTGACTGGATTACTTCATTCAGGATGGTTTCTTCAAGTTCCCATCCATTTGCCTGAGAATTTCAAGATTCCATTGTTTTTTGTCTGCAGAGTAGTATTCCATTGTGTAAATGTGCCATTCTTTACCCATTCTTCAGTTGAGGGGCATCTAGGTTGCTTCCAAGTTCTTGCTATTACAAATAAAATAATGCTGCTACGAACATAGTTGAGCACATGTCTTTGTTGCATGGATGTGGATGATGTGGGTATATGCCTAAGAGAGGGATTTGCCAGGTCCTGTGGTAGACTGGTTCCCATTTTCCTGAGGAACCGCCATACTGATCACCAAAGTGGCTGTATAAGTTTGCATTCCCACCAGCAATGTAGGAGTGTTCCCCTTTCTCTATATCCTCTCCAACATAAGTTGTCATTGGTGTTCCTAATTTTAGCCATTCTGGCAGGAGTAAGATTGTATCTCAGAGTTGTTTTGATTTGCATTTCCCTGATAGCTAAGCATGTTGAGCACTTTCTTAAGTGTCTTTCAGTCTTTTTTTATTTCCTCTATTGAGAATTCTCTCTTCAGTTTTGTACCCCATTTTTAATAGGGTTATTTGGTGTTTTGGGGACTCATTTCTTGAGTTCTTTGTATATTTTGGGGATCAGCCCTCTGTCAGATGTAGGGTTGGTGAAGATCTTTTCCCAGTCTGTGGGCTACCATTTGGTTTTGTCAACTGTGTCCTTTGCCTTACAAAAGCTTCTCAGTTTGAGGAGGTCCCATTTATTAATTGTCAATCGTAGTATCTGTGCTACTGGAGTTGAATCCAGATGCAGAGAGGGAGGACAAGACCAGGCTACAGAAACATATAGAGACAGCTGACCTAAACAAGAAGGAGCTAATGGGCCCCCAGACTGATAGCTGGGAATCCAGCATTGAACCAAATCAGACCCTCTGAACATGGGTCTCAGTTAGAACTCCTGGGCAGTCTACGGGACCTCTGACAGTGGAACCAGGATGTATCCCTGGTGCACAAAAGGACTTTGGGAGCACGTTCCCCATGGAGGGGGGATACTCCCTTAACCTAGAGGCAGGAGGGAAGGCCTAGTCCCTACACCAAATGACTTGACATATTTAGATGAGCCCTTCAGGAAAGCATCACCCTACGTGTGGAGTGGGGAGGGGAATGGGATGGGAGGGTAGTGGAGGGGGGCAGGAGAAGGTGGAAGAGAGGAAGGGAGGGAGGGATGGAGAGAGAACTGGGATTGATATGTAAAATAAGAAAAATAAATAAATAAAATATGTAATAAGGAAAAAAAAAAAAAGAACAAGTCAATGGTAACTGCCTTCTAGGCATCATTAGGAGGCCTGGGGATCAAGATGTTTGTCAATGCAACCAGTGGTTCCAGGAACACACTTCATTACTATCCATGGATTGTAAAAGTTAGTCCTCATTACTTTCTCACTTAGGAGTAGGAAGTGGGAATAAAGCCTAACAGATTACCATTGTTTCACTATTATTTCGGGTTGGAATTTGTCTTGTGAGAATGCAACTGCTTAGAAGAGCCCAAAGTCACATCCAGAAACATAGCTGCAAAGGAGTCTCTTTCCAACATCTGCAGTAAAGGAACTAGGGAAGAGTTGTTAAGAGTTATTGTTGTAATGAGCCATTATACTCACTTGATCAGCAGAAGACAGTATGATGAAGAAAGCCTTTGATAGAGAAGGGCAATAAGTCAAAGACAGGAGGAATCGGGAGCTCTGGTGAGCTTGAACAGAACCCAATACCCCATTTTAAAAGTTCAATTATTTCTGGTCATCATTAGTCCTGACACTGTAAAACTAAAGTTAATGCCAAGAGTGCGGTGCCCTGGTGGAATAAATATAAACAAAGAGTTGAGAAAGAGCAGAGCAGCTGTTGTCCCTGGTATTTCCACCAGTAATGTTGCAGGGAGGTCACTCAACATCTCTGGCTTCAGTTTTCCCACTGGTAAAACAGTTTCCATTATCCTCTGCTAACAGGACTTAACAAGAAATAGAGTCATCATAGCTTATCATCTTGTAAGTAGTTGTACACACAACAACTAAACAGTCTACTTAATGAGGTAAAGGAAGATCTTCATAGTATTTGTGTAGAGACTTTCTTTGCAACCAGTAAATTCCTTTCTTAATAATACAGTACCACAATTTGTTAGGATAATTTGAGAGCAGTGGCTAGTCAACAAACACTAGCTGATATCAAATAAAATTGCAATAATGATGGAATTTGGTTTTCTTTGGAAATAAATGTCTCTACCCAGTTTTCCTCCCACAACATGCTATAGAAACTGTGAATTGCGCAACACATGCTGTCTGGCCAGGTAAACAGATGAGAGAGCCAGAGCTTTGCATTGTTTGCCAGGTGTTGTGCTCAGCCAAGGTGAGTGCTTGGCAAGGGAAATGGTCTTCGGTTTGCAATGTTCATGAATATGTAATTCATCTAGTCACAATAGATAGGTTTCATGCAGTTTGGGAAGCCACATGCCATTTCCTTTCTCTGCCCTACTTAGAGGTTCAGCAGCCGCTGAAGGTCACACTACCACTGAGTTGCAGAACACAGAAGATAGAGACTGTGCGACCTGTAAATTATCTGCAGGGGCACAGATATTACATGACAAAGTAACTTGAGAGCCTCTCCTCCCTGACCAAGGCAGAAAGATGAGTTCATGTGAGCTTTGAGAGTATACAATTAGACAACCTATGAAAGATAATGTAGGATTAGATAGAGCAAACATGAACTATTCCACTGGGCTAGATTTTGCTCTTATCTGCCTGTAGTAAAGTCAATGGTGATCAAAAGGGAGAAAGTACTATAACAGGAAGCTACAAATAACCTTAAACTAGGAGTGTTGTGACAAAAAATAAAAACCTGTAAGTAGGAATCTTCAAAGTGACCATTCACATCAACATAGCAGACAAGCTACAGCAGAAAGAGGAACTCCAGGTTTTCAACCTTTTTTGATGAATGGAGCTGGTAACAACATGCCTCTACTATTGTCTCCTTTTCTTCGTTTACACACACAGGCATACACACACACAGAGGCATATACATGCACATACAAATGACAATGTGAACATGCATACATACATACATTCTCAGGAAGAGAAGGAAATAGCAAGGAAAGTCCTTAAGTAATTAAGGTTCAAAATAAGAAAATGACCACACTATGGTTATCACTAGCAGTACAGGAAAGCAACACAAGAACTCACAGTGAGTTCTTGCTTACATTTCTTTTCCTCCGCCAAGCTTAAGCCAATTCTTCTTGTCTTGTCTCTTTGACTAATGAGAATAACTGACCCCCCTGTTTCTTTCTACCATTCATATCTGCCAGCATATTGTTATCATTCATCCTTCCTGCTTTTTCCCAGAAAGCAGTTGCCACTCTTGAGTTTATAAAGAACCTTTTAAAATGTATGCTGTTTGGGGGTTTTTCCCCTTCCTGAATCCTGGCCAATTTCTCTTGCTGTTACTAAAAAAAAATGTAAAAAGAAGAAATGTTTAAAACTCAAGAACACTTCATGTCTGCAGGGTAATGAGACCAAGGGACAGCTGTGGACTAGTTTGAGCTGAAATTTTTTTTCTAGGTATTTTAATCTTTTTAATGTGTGGTAGCTTTGGAGACTTTGACCTGAAATATGAGAAGATGATCGTTGGCTTGGAATATGACCCAAGTAAGGGTGCCACAGAAGCCTAACAGTCTTTACACTGGCTAGACAACTCTTTTAGAAGGTTGCCAAAGGTCTAATAAGGATGGAGAAGAGACTATGATAAAGAGCCATTCACAGGTTGCAGAAAAGAGAGGGCAGCTGTTAAGAATGCTTGATGTTCTTGAAAAGGACTTGGGTTCACTATGTGGGTTCCCAGCACCCACACAGTGGCTCACAATCACCTGTAAACTCCAGGTACAGGGGAATTCAACACCTTCTTCCATCTCTACAGGCAGCAAGCATACATATAGAACACACACGTGTGTATGTGTGTGTGTGTGTGTGAGAGAGAGAGGGGGGGAGGGAGAAAGAGAACCAGAACCAGAACCAGACACAGAACTATGGAGCCTGGCCCAAGATATAGGACTGAACCAAAGGGGGTCTCTGAGCCATTCCTCTAGGACCTTCAGCTTAAACACCAGTGCCTTTTCTAAAACACCTTTCCAGGCTGCAGGTGGTACCCAGAAAGCACTTCTTGTAAGGAAGAAACACGTGGGTTTTCAAAAGCTGGAAAGGAACACAAACTTTATCAAAATAACTGCCTCTCTCCTGCATAAGCAGATGACACAATTAGCTTGGATGTGATGTCTGGGATGGTAAGTTAGGGAAGAGTATTGTGTAAACATTCCAATGAGCAATGCATTGAAGACTCACAGAGTGGGGGGAAGACACAAGAGGCTTTTTGCCTAAATATCCAAACATGGTCTCATACTAGTTAACAGTCTCTCTATCTCTAGATAGCTGCTGGTTTGTTAGTTTGTTTTTGTGTTATTTTTGCTTCTTTTTCCTGAGCAAGCTCAGTTCTCTTGAAGTAGCTATAATGGGGGGGGGGTAAAAATTCTACAAAGGCAGAGTATTAAGCACTAACACCTTTGCTTTTTGAATATTTGCCATTTACCGTGAGCCGCTTACAGGAATTTGAACAATTGCTTTATTAATTATTCTAACCATTTGCTAGTTACTTAGGTTTTAAGAAGTGTGTTATGTGCTTTAAAACAACATTTGTGTTAAATACCAATGTAAATGAGCCACAGCAATGATGAGAAATGTTGTTGGATTGGGTTGTGTTCACAGAGGTGGTGGGCCCTCCCCCCACGTCAGGCTATTTCACTCTAAGGACATTAAACCATTATTAAGATTGTCTTCCCTTCAGGCCTCAAGGACAGATTTAATTTTGTACAGTTCAGACTGGATGGCTAATAGCAATAACGCTGAGCACAAGCATCTGGACTCACTACAGGAAATCATTTCCTTCATTGTGAGTTAGGGACCCACCTGAGTGAAGGGAGTAGAAGAAATTCAGTGCCTCGGTTTCCAACGCAGAAACAAAACACAAAGATTTGCTGTGAAGAGGAGACCGTGACAAGAACAGACACAGAACTTCAAAGCTGTAATCCCCTTGCGGTTTTTGTATTTAGAAAATATCAGGGCAAGAGAAGCAGAATATAAAAGTTTGTTGTTTTGTTTTAAAGTATCTCACAAATGTTCCTAATATAGCTAAAAATCCTTCATTTCATTCACCCTCAGAGGCTAATAGTACCAAGTGACAGGAAAGATTATTTTCATAATTATATTGTACATTGTAAACCAAGTCCAACCAAAGAAAGTTGCCAAAGTCCCAGACTAAAAACTGAGGAAGCCAATATATGTACGACTATTTAAAGGTACAGAGAGTCAATTCAGATCGCCTTAGTTAGGGTTTCTATTGCTGTGAAGAGAAACCATTACCACAGCAACTCTTATAACAGAAAGTATTTAATTAGTGTAGTTTGCTTACCGTTTCAGAGCTTCAGTCCCTTGACATCATGGTGAGAAACATGGCAGTATTCAAGCAGACATGGTGGTGGCTACATCTTGATCAAAAGGCTACAGGAAATGGACAGTGATAGTAGGCGGTATCTTGAGCATAGGAGACCTCAAAGCTTGCCCCCACAGTGTTACACTTCCTCCAGCAAGGTCATGCCTACTTCACCAAGGCCATGCCTCCTAATACTGCCACTCCTTTTGGGGGGGGGCATTTTCTTTCAAACCACAACACAGATGTTCAATGTTTCCCTCACCCCAGATTTCCTATCTGTACTAAATCGCTTTCTAGACACTTTCTATGATAACACCCTTCATGCCAGAGGCTCCAACATGGGGACCAAGAACTTCTCTGGGTCTCTACTTGGCACTTGCCTTCCTATCTCCACTGTCAAGGCACTATTAACACATCTATAGCTGACAGAGTATATCAGCACCATGAATACTGTAAAGAAACAGTTTTTTACCTTACTCTGAAAGAAAAGTAGTTTAAAACCCCTTATTAATTCTTTCCTTAACCCTACCACTAGCAAATTCTTGTTATAGCACCCCAGTTACCTAACTTCACATAATTCTCCTTTCCTTCAAGTCTGTTATAAGTTCCAGGGTTTTAACCTTACAGCCCTGGATCCCAAAAGCTGAAAATGTAACACATAGCATTCAGAAACATAAACAACTTAAGGTAAAGGAATTAAAATGCAGATGTGAATCCAACATAGCGATATTGTTTATAAGAAAGAGATATCAAGGCCCAGGGAGGTTGCCATGTGACAACAGAGACAGAGTGGCATGGGCAAAGCTGTAATCCAGGAATGGCAGGATTGCTGGCCACAAAAACACAAAGAAGAGGCTGCGCAGTACTGATGACACTTCGATTTCCAAATTCTACCCTCCAAAATGAGAGAATTTAGTAAGTATCTGTTGTTTGAAGCTACCCACTTAGCGGTACTTGGCTGTGAAAGCTCTAGAAAATAAGTTTTCTCCTTCCCTCTCTCTCTCTCTCCCTCCCTCCCTCCTTCCCTCTCTCTTCCTCTCTCCCTTTCTCTCTCCCTCCCTGTTATTTTCTCAGCAAAGACATTTAGCATTCCCTTTCTTGTCTTGACATTTATCCTTAGATGCTCCTCTTTGACCCACAAGCTGCTGGTGAATGCAATTTCCTCAATAAGCACAGCTACCTCCCTAACAAAAATCCTGGAACCAGAGGTTAAGATTTTTTTTTTCTTTTTCTTTCTTTTTTTAAACTTTTTTATTTTACTTTTGTTGTTGTTGCTGCTGCTGCTGTTGTTCACAAAGTATCACCATGATGATGTATTTACATTGGAAAAAAAAGTCAAAGTTCTCAAATTAGTCTTGAAGGTCTAGACTCTATAAATTGGATGTTATCCTTTATAAAAATAAGCAGACCTTTGTTTCAGCTGTATTGGCAACTTTTCACTGTGGATAGAGTGAAGACATCTATGTTTGTCAAAGCCCTAAGACACCAATTCTCAACCTGTGAGATCGTGACGCTTTGGAGAGCAAACGACCCTTTCACAGGGGTTGCCTAAGAGCACCAGAAAACATGACAGTTCACAACAGTAGCAAAATTACATCCATGAGACAGCAACAAAAATAATTTTATGGTTGGCAGTCACCACAACATGAGGAACAGTATCAAAGGGTCGCAGCATTAGGAAGGTTGAGAACCACTGGCCTAAGAGCTGTCATGAAGTTGTCTTGGTCTTTCCACTACCTTGCCCTGTACAAGTCGTCCACCTCTGCTCTTCATACAAACAGCTTCTTTCAGTTCCTCGTTTTCAACACACACTCCCCTAGTCCTCCTACAGCTACTACTATGCTGCTGTACTCTCCCTCGGCCCCTTCTCTGAGATACTTCTAAGGGGCTTCCATCTCAGCCCAAGCAGGTGGTCCTCTAAGGTCTTTCCTGGCTTCCCAAGGCAAGAGCACATCTCCCCAGTACAGACCTTTATGGCTGGCACCCACTGCTTTTCCTTGAAATATTTATTAGGTTTTAATTACAGTAGAAACGCTTTTAATTGAGCTCCTCTGGGACTTAACTGATGTTTTCAAACCCCTTTGTCAGATGTATTGACTGATCGTCCAGAGTGAAGCAGATGCTTGTGACCTCTGCCTGCCTGCTGTCCTTACCACTGTTGCTCCTACCAGCTGAGTGCCATGCTCACTCAGAGTGGCTTGTTTTTGTTCTAAACCTGTTTATGACAGTTGTACTTGATTACTATAATTATATGGTTTAATTAAGTATCACATAAACTGTTCAAATATGAGCATAAAGAGAGAGCTGTTGTTTCTATGAAAGCTAAGTTAAACGCTTTGGGAAGACATGCAAAGTCTGGGAAGTGGGTGGGGGATGGTTCCTAAATTAGTTGTAAGCAAGAGAAGTGTAAAAGATTGGGAGGGTAATAAAATCTAAATGGATAAAATTTACCTCACCAGCGTCTCCATGCCCTCCACTTTAAAGTAGCTGAAACTGAAAATTGTACACATGTAATTTTGAGTAGGCTTTATACTAGACCAGTCCTTAGACAAAGCATCTTAGCTGGATCAAATTTGGCGAGTAGATATTTATGTGTTTTAAGTAAAAAATAAAATATGTATAGATATAATATATATGCCTACTGTCTTTTTCTAGCAAGTTAGTTGCAAGTATTATCCTAAATATTACAATAAATATTATTTTGTTTTATTTTGAGACATGTTCTTGCTTTGTGGTCCAGGCTGGCCTCTACCTCTTCATTCCTGCCTCAGTCTCTTAAGTGCTGAGATCACTAGCGTCTTCCACCAAGCTCAGTAGTAAATATTTATTAACATGGTCATTTAGCTAACATTGCTCTTCTCCGCTAGACCATGAGTTCCACTAGAAGAAGCATGCATGTTAATTTTATTACTAGGGTTTCAGTGCTTACTGCTGGCACAGGAAGCATTATTCTGAATAAATAAAGACAATTTCCCTTTAGTTTATGCTGTACATACATAGCAAATGGTATGGGTATTTTATTATATTTCTCTGAAGGAGGATCAAATTCTCAAGATTTGGGGGCAAAATGTACCTCAAAATTCTTCGAAGCAGTTTAGGAATAGCATGTCAGAGTGTGTTTGCAGGGGCAGCTCATCCTGGTAGCTAGCCGTCCTGTGTGTCTGAACAGGCCTCCCTGGATGATACAGCTATGCACCAAGAAGTCAGGGAAAGCTTCATACCCTTCTCTTCAGGCTGTGAAGAGCTCTTTTGCTCTTCTAGGATCCAGCTTTAGTGATAATGATAAATGATGGGCTTAATCCATAAAAATGAAAAACTTTTCCTGCCTTCTGAGGAAAAACAAAACTTTCCCTGAGGAATGATGGATATGTGCTCAAATATTTTTAAAAGATCCTATGTAGCACAAAAATAGTCTTTTGAAATAAGCCACGGTTCTTTTTATTCACATTTAAAAATATGAATGAGGTAGTAGAAAATACAGCCGGAGGAAATGCTTTCCAATCCGTTTCATCTGTGGTCTTCTCTAAGCTTAGATTTCCTCGTCTGTAAAATAGGATGAAAAAAATATAACCCTGTTTTGAGGAACTGTAAGTAAGCAATTAACAAACACGAGTCTACACTGCTATTGTCGCTGCAGTATCTCCAACGGCCCACTTTTTCCATAGGACCAGTCCCTGACCTCCCTTTGTGGCTAGTAGGCAGGACAACAGTTCATTTTCTTCAGCCCAAACACAGCAATCTCCTGTCATTACACTCGAAAGGAGGTGGAGGCTACTCATTCTGGACTTGACAACAATGGTCTGGTTCTCACAGATCTTCTGGGGAGATCCACAGGATACTCAGACCCCATCTCACCTCACAGTCTTTTAAAGATGCCTAAATAAAGAGGCTGGAGTCCAGGCCCCTGCGAAAACGGCAATTTCACTGCCAGTATGAGTTTAAACTAGTATCCATCTGTGAAATGTCATTTCTGTTGGTTTCATCTCATAGCTCAAACAATAGAAAAATCACACACCCATCCCTGTAAAAGTCTACAGTTTCTCTATAATGTATGGGCACTCAAGCTACACTAATTTATTCTACAATTACTTTTATTTTTTAGCACTTTTATTTGACTCTTATACTACATAATTAATGGTGTTTACACGGAAAGGTTGTTTAACTAATGTAAATGGCATAAGTGGATTACTTGAGCAAGCCTTAAAACAAATAAACACTTTTCCCCTTTGAATTTTTTTTTTTTTCTCCTCTAAATGTCTGGAACAAGAGCAGAGTTTTTTTTTTGTTTGTTTGTTTGTTTGTTTTTTGTTTCTTTTTGTTTTGTTTTGTTTTCTTATGTCATAGAGGATATAAAAATTAGGTTTCTGTAATCCATTCTTTCCTGGTGGAACAGGCTTATAATTCTGTCTCCTCTTATAATGGTTGGCCTGGCGGTAGTCAACAGTGACCCAAAGCCTCAATACATCCCAGACTCAGAAACACATCTTTTCTTTGGGAGGTTGCCACTGTTTTTCTCCATGATCTTAAACATAACCTAATATCTGGCCCTTTCAGATCATTTCCTGCAGTTGGCAGTACCTAGAGAGAGTGACTGATGAGATAAATATGCTCAACATAAAGACCAGAAAACACCAGGGAACTCCTCCCAGGTTTCTGAATGTTTCTCCCATCGTATCACCCAACTGTGGCAATTACAGAGATAGCCCCTCCTAGTCAAAGTCCAGGTTACATGTTCTTTGAGTGGCAGCACAAATCCAGGTTATAGTAAAATAGTGCAGGCATGACAATCACATTATTTTTTTTTAAAGCACTCTGAAGGAAACACTTTCATACCAATAGCCATTCCTTTACTTCGATTTTCTCAGAGGCAAAGCCAAAGGGAAAGAGTGAAGCCATCACTTCCCACACCCACAGGTCTAGCATTCATGAAGCCTCAAAGGGAAGGCCTGACTCCAAGTCATTTCTGGAAGAACAGATAGGGTATGGTCTAAAGTACTCTCGAGTTATCTCAGGAGTTACAGACCAGCCCTTCTAAGGAGGCTGTTTCTAGAGTTAAGCTGAAGCCTCAGGCATAACCACTGAGGTAATAGTCATGAGGTCTAAGTATAGAACTAAGGTCCTGAGGCAGTCAGAACACAGACTGCTGCTTCAGGTCTTAGGACAAATACAATGATTGGAGTCCATAGAGAACAATTCATAGGTCAAAGGCCCACGAAAAGAATATTTTCAATAAACAAAACACACTGACCCAGTGCCTTCTCAAGACCTTTAATCTTACCTTCACATCATTTGAAACATACTAAAAGCTGTGAAAAAATCCTATTTAATATAAAAGTAAATTTCTAATGTTTTTAAAATTATTTAGCTAGAGTCACCATCAAATTCAGTACAGTGTCTCAGTATCCTTCACGTTGTAGTAGCTCTTGTGTATTTAAATTGTCTCAATAGAGCACTGTTTTCTTTTTTGTATTTTAAAAAATACTATGTTATTCATATTTGTATATGAAAACTGGCTATACTGTCATTTTATATACATACTGATACTGAAAACAGAATTCAGTAACAAAGCATTTCCAATGTATAGTGAACACAAGCATGAAAACACTGTTACAGAAAGTAGAAGAGAAATCATGAGCGGTGATTTTCATTCTCGCTGAAGAGCAGCACCCTCAAAGAAGATCAACTCCATAGGTAATACTCATCTACACTGAGATCATATACAGAGGAAAGTTGGTGATTGTACTTACTTTGTTATTTTCACTAAGCCATTCATCTTCCTCACACTCAATGCTGAGAAACAAAATATAATCTTAAGAAAAATGTGTCCTCGTTATTATTCTTAGGAAAAGAGTCTGTGACTTGTGGAGCAGGAGCATTGTGCAGCAGGTGGGGGAGCACGTTCAGTAGGTGTGCTTGCTGGCCCCAGAGCATCAGGGTCTGTTCTGATCCTGATGCACTGGACAGAATACCGTCCATTATCAGGCATCCACACTAACTCCACTGCACTATAAGGAACCATTTTTGTGGCATGCCCAGATCTCACTAAGTAAGAAACAACTGTATGCAGGTAAATATAACAATTGAATCTTTTATAAATTGTAGCTATACAAACACCCATACATAAACACTGAGTTGAACTAGAACCCAGAAGCAGATGGAGAGGACAAGACCATGCGGTAGAAGTACATAGAGACAGCTTACCTGAACAAGGAGGAGCTAAGGGCCACTAGACTGATAGCTGGGAAGCCAACAGGGGACTGACTCGGACCCCCCTGAATATGGGTCTCAGCCAGAAGGTCTGAGCAGTCTAAGACACCTCAGACAGTGGAGCCAGGATGTATCCCTGGTGCACAAAAGGACTTTGCAAACATATCCCCCATGGAGGGATAACTGCCTTATTCTAGAGATAGGAGAGAAGCCCTAGTCCCTACTTCATAGGACCTGTCAGATCTACATGACCCCAACTGGATGGCATTCCCCTACATATGGTATTGTGGTGGGGGGTTGGGAGGGGAGGGTGTTTAGAGTGCATGGGAGAGGGCAGAGAGGGCAAAAGGGAGGGAAGGAGGGAGGGAGGGCTGGAGGGGAGGGAGGGAGGGAGGGAGGGAGAGGGAACTGGGATCGACATGTAAAATAATAAATTAAAAAAAAAAAAAAAAAAAACGCTTTGACTCCAAAATTTAAGTTGAAGAACAAGTTACTGGGGAAAAGTATTTCTATTTTTGTTTCCACAGAAAATGAAAAGATGTGGATTCCTTCCAGACTAATGTGGTTTGATCACGCCAGACCGCCTGAAACAGAGTACAAGCTGATCCTACATTCCAAACAGCTGGACAAAACAGCCCTACAGACTACAGCTAGGATATCTGAATCTTCTTCGAATCCCCCAAGACAGCGCCCCTTACCAGAAGGAGTAGTTTGGAAAGAACGACGCCCAAATTCCCAAATATTGTGTATAAATGTTTGTTTTCATTTAATTGGACTTTGTTATATAAAATTAAATAAAAATTAAATAAAAATAAATAAATAAATAAATAAATTGTAGCTATAGGTTCTTCTTTAGTGGAAGGTGGAAAAGCGGCTCTCTGAATACATAAAGTATTACTGTGGTCTAAAGATTGCTGACTAGTACAGTGTTGTTGAAATGAAGACACGGTATACATCGAAACCACTGTTAGATTAAGACACTTCCTACAACTTTTATCAGTTCTTTAAATAATGGAGCCAGTTCCTTTTCTAGGCTGACAATTAGTCCTGCGTTGGTGTTACTGCTGTCTATGAAACTCACCATCAGAGGTAAACGATCGAAATCACTTCACCTGGTAGGTATTATAGTAACAGATGATACCTTTATTTCTTTAAAGTCCGAGTTTGCTGCCTTGGTCTGTTTCTAGGGCAAGAGTGGGTAAGAAGCCAGGCCTCCGGGCGTGCTCTGGAGCAGTGTGTTAGCCACTGTAATGACAGGCACCCTATCTGATACAACAACTGCGTGGAGCCCTTCAACACTTGGCAACTTTTTGTGCAGGAACCGCTTTAGATCATCTGCCATGATGAGCCCCTTTCTCTCACAGGATCAGTCTCCACTTCTCAGCAGATCCACATGGCTCTAGCCTGGGGCTGAATGTCCCTGCAGTTCAGTTGCTTCTCTGAAGCTGCCTGGCAAGCCCCTGTCACGTGACTCTGAGTGTTGTTTTCAATGAGCACCAAATTCAGTCCTTAGTAACACCACACATGTTCTACTTTGTTACCCTTGAATACAAGTTTATAATTTTGCTTTGGCCAATTTTCTTTTGAGATAATCATTTTCCCTGTTCAAACTCCAAAATTCTCTCAAACAGAGGTTTTTTGCTTGGCCCAGGGAGGTGGGAAACCTGGACATAGAGGCCAAACTGTTCTTTTGGGATAAAGGCCCTAACACAGACATTCCCAAGGCTACTGGGCACTGATAAACCGAAGCAACAGCGATTCACAACTACTTCAAGGAACTCCCACTCTCAAGTGAAACTGTATGCTACCACTTAAAAACAGTATAAACACATACACACACACACACACACACACACACACACACACACACACACACACACAAACTTACTAATTAAATGCAAACTCAGGAAATGAACTTTGACTCCTTGGGGAAATTTACCCGTAACCAACACTGCAAAGCTTTCTTGTGACTTTTGGGAAAACCATTCAGTTTGAAAATCTTCAGTTTGTAAAATCACATTTCATAAATCCAATGACTACACAAAGCTTCATTTTCCAACAAAATAAAAATGAAATTTGGAAGCTGACCTGAAGTTACACTTCTAAGAAGATCTTTCTACCACTCCACAAAATGTACAATATGCATGCTCTACCAGGATGCTTACAGCTAGACACAGCATTAGCTCTTAAGAAATAATCTATTTGTAACTGTTATAAAGTGACATTTTCCTGCTCAGAAAGAAAGAAAGAAAGAAAGAAAGAAAGAAAGAAAGAAATGAAAGAAAGAAAGAAAATTATAGGTCTGTTTACAGGTCCCAAATCCTCTTTTGGCTGCTAACAAATGCTAAAGTGATAAAGCATAGACTTGAAAATTCTACTTTCAAATTGTGTCCTCTGCCAACATCATATAATCAATATGATTTATTTAAGGGATTCATTTCTGATCTATTTTATCTTTTTTTTTAAGCACTTAATACACAGTGATTTTTTTTTTTTTCGGTGATGAGCCCACAGGTACTGGCAGCAGAAATGAAATTCCAACATGCTATTTCCTATCTGTGAGGATATGGGCAAGTTATTAAGCCTCCATTTCATCATCTGCAAAATGGTACTTAAGAAGACCATTCACAGGATTAAACATGCTAATGAGTACCAAGCTTTGGGTGAGCCATCAATAATATTAATTTGAGTATTATTAAACTTATTACCCATCATTTTCTTATTACTTACAATTCTACCACACCTGGAGTCTATACTACTTAGTCATTTCCTGATGTCCCTGTTTCTTCCACCTATACTAAGCCATTATCTTCCCAAAGATGAGAGATCCTTTTCGAAGACAAAAACAATTATTCCAGTCCCCCTTTGTACATACAGACATAGTCAATCAGAAAGTATTCCCAGCTGCCCATCGCACTAGCGTGCCCTGGCTACCTGGCCTGACTATACTCCCTCTTCACCTCTCGTCCCCAGTCCCCTTTAAGCTTTAAGCAGTCATCTGTGCACGGCCCCACATTGTGCTCTTTCACTCTAGAGAGTTCTGTCCATGTCCTGTGGCTGTCATATGCTAGTCCAAAGGCTACTTCTCTAGCTGACACTCCTATCTTTCCACAAGTCATATTCCTTCTCTTCAAAAACACTTAGCCTGACAAATGCGTTACCTGTTTAAGGGATCGTTTTTCCCCATGTCTGCCTTGCCTCCGAGGTTATAAGGTTGTAAATACTGGGAGGTACAGCTCCCAGTTTTGCTCCTCCTGTTCCTTATAACCCAGTTCAGCCCCAACTGAAGGGAAGAGGATGACAGTAAATACTACAATAATAAATGAATGAACGCACACAGGGAGAGGCTAAAATGCCCAGTCTCAAAATGCTGCCTCGGCCCCCGAGTTGTTTCCTTAACACAGAGACAGCGTCTCTTCTTACTTCTTCCGTCTTGCCCTTCCTTTCTTTCCCTCCCTCTTTTCTCCCTTTTCAACACTGTTTTAGCTTGGCTTTCTCTTCTCTTCTCTTCTCTTGACTCAGATGCTCACAGCCCGGGCAATAGAGAAGACCCGAGAGGAAGGAGCTCAGGCGGCAGGGCGGCGCCCGCGGGCCGGAAGTGCGGCGCGCGGCCGGAAGTGCGGCGGGAGGAAGCGGCGGCCCGGCGGCCCGAGGCTGAGGTGGGTAATGGCGCTGGCGTTGCTGCGAGCACTTGGTCGGCGGCTGGAGGAGGCCGCGAGCCCTTCGCAGTGCAGCGTGCTGCAGAGTTCCATTGCAGTTAGACAGGATTTAATTAAGCTGAAAGCTATAAATCCCTGAGCCACTGGGGGCAGATTGTAAACGCGCACTTGGGTTGGCGCTCTGGGAACTGAATAAGGGATGGGAGGAAGAAAACAGCTTTTCGAGGAAAGCAGAAAATGTCTCAACTCATGCTTCTTCCAGTGATTCACAGATGCCCTGGTCCCGGGTTTAATTGAATTCTATGAAATGGCAGTATCACACTTGACAGCCTGCTGAGTTGACTGCCTTTTTAAATAAATGTTTTGGAGCAGTCGTGTTGACCTTTAATTGGGGTGAAAAGGTTGAAAAGTGCAAGAAGGAACGTTGTGAGTGCCAGGCCCCTCTGGACCCAGCTGTCTGGACCCCGTCTTTGCTTTATTGGGCAGAAGCAGCCCTCTGGGCTGTGGACAATAGAAGAATAAATCAGACATTGCAGTTCTCATCAAATACTTAGCCCTGTCTCTCACCCCTGACAAATACCAACTAATACAATTTTTAATGAGTCCAAGGGTAGAAAGTCTCTGGCAGTTGTCACTAACATGAATAAGTATCTGATTGTTTCTAAGGGTCCCTTTAAGTGAAGTTTCCCTTATTCTTATTAATCATGTTTATATAAAACTGATTTCTAGTGTTCTTATAGAAAAAAAAAGTTATGCTCTATATGACCCAAAGAGGAAAGATTACCAGTTCCTTAAACACGGGGATGGTACTTAGAACAGGTTATATCCAGACATCAGTAGTCCATTTCCCAACCTAAGATGGGCTCCTGTAACTACACATTGATTGCCTTGGTTAATTAACCACTCTGGCTATCTCAGTAGAACATTGGACAAGTTGAGATGGCTCTTGGAGCCCACAGTTATCTCATTCAGTAAGATTCTGTGGAATAGCTTATAAACATGCACATGATGCACTCTACCAATATTTAGCACAAGGTGTATAACAGGTAAAACAACAGAATAAAATGCAAGGGAAACAGCCTGGTGGTGGTGCTTATCTACAATCCCAGCACTATAGTTTAGGCTGGCAGATCTTAAGTTCTAGACCAGCCTGGAGACATAGTGAGATGTTGTTTGAACAAGCCACCACCAGCAGCAGGCATAAAGCATGGAAACACTCATGTCCTGGAAAATGCTGAATTATTGTTTTCCTGAGATAAGGCAGAACTAATCATGGCTCTGTAAGAACTGTTGGAACCTAATAACCTGGGGTCCTGCTGTACTGAGGAATTGCCTCGAACTAGAAAGGTGCAGTTGTGAAAATTAAAATTTATGGGGTACTTTAAACAGGCTCCAAATTTTCCTCCATGTTTGCTGTGGTCCACTTGAAGCTACCTGTCAGAGAAGGATCAGTAATTTTTGTCTCTTTTGCTAGAGAAATAAGCAGTTTTATTTAGACAGACTATTGACAGGTAAGTAATAGGAATAGATATTTTTTTCTAACTTGAGAATTTATTGAGCTATGTTTCTATTTTGTTCCAATACAGTATTGTACTCACAGGGGCACTGTACTGAGAGGCATTATGGAGAGATGCCTTCAAAATAAGTTTGTTTTAATTAATTTTTTTTATTATTTCATATCATGCATATGCTCTAGCTGGCCAATATATTTAGTTATTAAGTCTCATGCTTGGGACTTTAAATATAGTAAGATGTTGAGGTGATGTGGTGAAATATAGTGAGGGGTTTTTATGATCTTTATTGTAAATACAATTTTTTTGCACTGTTTTATTCAAGGGATATACATAAAAAAAAAATCAAGAGCCTGCTGGAATAGTTCCTGAATGAGATTTTATTTTTGTTTGCAGTTGTTTTGAAGAGGGATAGCCTTTGGCTCAGGTATGTGTGGCTATACATATAACAGGACCAAGTAAACTTCTCCAACTCTGTATATCTAGCAAGCTTTAGGGACAGTCTTTCGGGGGAAAATATATAAAATGAAATGTTGTGGCTAATTCACACAAATACATGATTCCACACCACTGACCCATTCCTGTACAGGTAGGCACAGGGATCAGAAAGTATAAAGATAGTACCTCTCTTCTTTTTCTAGTTCTTATCCAAGACTTAACTTCCCAGAGATCTAAACAAAACTTAAAATGTCTGATGTTTTTAGAAAGTGTCAGTCTTTGGCTCTAGAGGCTAGAAGACATAAATACACTGATGCTGAAGGCTTGGCAGGGGTCCCCCGGCTATGGCCTATGGCAGTAGAAAACTAAAAAGGGGACCAACCCTGTATAGAAAGGGCTCCTTTTCAGTCAGAGGGAACAACAATAACCACCCCCCTCCTTTTCACCATAATCTTCTATGACCAAATATCTTCTAGGCTCTACTCCTTAAAGGTTTGTCACCTTGCCATTGTAGTATTGGGGGTGGAGCTTCCAGCACTTGAACTTGCTCAAATTGTATCCAACACATAACATCAGTAATATCCAGTAATGACTGATTTACTTTGCTAGCCTTCATTACTATGCTGTTGTATTGTCAGTCTTCCTCTACCCTAAGTTACTTAAGGGCAGGGACAGGATCTTGATCACTGCTATGTGTCTAGTACCTGACAGTTCATACACTCACTTCATGCTATAGACAAAAGGCAATGTCCCTGGAGGAAGGCTACTCCTATAAAGAACACAAAAACACCATTGGGAAAGCAGCAGAGAGAAAAGAGAAAAACAATGCAGTGACTAAATGCAGTTAGAAGTAATTCTCTGATTAACAGCTTGAACCAGGGAAGGGTATGTTTGAAAATCCACAGATTGTCACCAAGCTGCCCTCTAAGCAGATATGCCTGGCGAATTATAGAGCATTTGTTGTGTTGAGTTGACTATGCAGGCTGAAAGCCCAACAGCTCTGTATCTACACTCCTTTCAGGTTTACCATACTCAACCCTTCACCCAAATATCTGTTCAGCAAATATCTGAAGAATTATATGTGAAGGTATGCTAAATTACTAACTTACCTGGCTGTCAGCACCTTAATTTGATCCTGTCTCAAGGGGAAAGGACCTGTCACATTACTATTTTAAGCTAAATTACTTAAATAACAGTATCCCAGTGGAGTTCAAAGTTCAGCGTATACACACACACACACACACACACACACACACACACACACAGAGTTGTGGGGTACATACTGCTTCCTTCTGTTTACTTGATTACAACCAAAACTAGAATGTTATAGTTACAAACAAATGAGCTTCCTCTTATTGTTCCTGTACTTTCTCATATTAATAATGAAATAATAGGAGAATGGATTTTAGTTCAGTCAAGAGGAAAGGATGTGACATTGAATTATTTGATTTTTTTTACTTCTTAAAATATATGGTTTTCATAAGCTAAGAAAAAGAACAGCTATATTAATAGAAATTCAGCTGTGGCCATCTGAAATATACTGTGGAAAAAGAGCTCTCCATCTTCAAATAGAAACTAATGTCGATCTTGTTAGATTTATAGATAAGAACCCTGTATTATAATAAGAGAGTTTTCTGCCTGAAATGTAGTTCTTTCTTTTCATGAACCCTAAAGTAGTGTTAAACAAAACATATAAACATGCCCTTGTTCAAGGAAAAACTAGGAATAAACAAAACATAAAAGGTACAAAAGAATTGAACATAGTTTCCTTATCTAAAGTCACTTCCAAGTTCCAAAATTTGAAAATATTTTATTAATGATAGCTGTGGAAGAACAAATTTAAGACTCAGGAGATTATAGACTCTTATACAACTCAGAGTTGCCAGGGCCTGGTCACAGAGTGGGTAGTTCTCAACATTAACATTCGGATTAAACTCTGCTTTGTACATGCTTATGACTTAATTGATATTAGAAAAAACAATGAATTGCTGGATTTGCAACAAAACACCTTCCAGATCTTCTGTAGTTGTCTTTGGAACAATGAATTAGAAATAAATAGACTATTAGTGACAGATGAAAGATATTTTGAATTGCAAATGTATTTTTAGCAGCGAAATTAGTATTACTATCTGGACATAATGTGACTAAAATGTTTTAATGAAATTGTCTTTTCTCTGGGTCAGTATTAAATATCAGGGACTGGGTCATGTTGGTTAAGAAGGATAATCTCAAAAGGAGGAGAAGGCTGCATAACTCTTTATGCACTTTGTTCACATTCCTTGAACTAGATGGTTTTGCCCTCAATCGTAACACTATCTTTATGGGAGAATGGAAGTTTCAAATTTGTTTTTAAACTCTGTTAAGCCCTCATGTCTGAGATAAGCTAACCACATTGTTCAGATTTTCTTGACTTTAGGAATGGGTTTGTAGCCATTATGTCATAATTGAACTAAACATTGTTGCATACTCTCAATTTGCACTGTGCTGCTCTGACTCTAGGCCATTTGCTGAGTCAGTACATTTGAGGTTGAGTATAGAAGGAGGAGGGCAGCATGTGAAGACCCCATTGTGTTGATTAGTCCAGAATTCCCTCTAAAGTACTTCTAGATACTATGAGGCATGTTCTGTGGAGCCCATGACTTTACTTGATTAACATTGTTTTATTTTTTTCTCAGTTGAACATTTCCAAGGGACCCTTTCCTTGACCCTTACTGTTGTCACATGCACCATCCCATTTCAGAATGACTGCTAAGGTCTAAAGATTTTTAAACACTTTTGCATGCATGCACTGAAGATTATTTTCCTGCTGCATGGCTGTCAACTGACTACAGGCCAAGGCAAGGACAACAGTGCTTCTAGATGTGGGGAAAGAATGCCAAGATGAAGAGGATGTGTCATTTAAAAGTCTAATAGTATGTTCAACTCCCATGGTTAAACACTTTCTAGACAAGTGCCTGGCTTCTCTAATGTCAACTCCCCCATTTCCCAGCTTAGTGCTTTCTTAAACCACTGCCTCCCAGTTATGAGTAAAGAATAAGAGAAAGCAATTGATTGTAAGCAAGTGTGTTGACACTTGTGTATGGATTGCAAAGTGAATTCTGCATTTTTTTTTCAGCTTCCAAAGTTACAAATGTGTTCAATGCCTTATGCAAGCATGGGCCATTCCTGTGCTATTTCTTCAGTTTGGGATTGCCCTTTCTTGGGTTACAAGGACATTTGAAACCCAAAGCCTGTATGCTTCTTTTGGGTTTCTGAAAAAATGAGAGATCAAGGCCAAGTAGTAGAATTTCCATTTCACAGTTGGCAAAACTAAAGCCCAAACAGATGAAGAGTTTCCTGCATCTCAGAACTTTGTGGCAGTTGTACTTCTCTTTGGAATCTATGTTTACGGAATCCTAGCCCGAAAAAATATATTCAGGGAATTCAGACAGATAATTCCAATGTAAACTCTACAGCAAAATGAACTTTCAGCTCTAAATGAACAATTATACTATTTACACTTAGTTCCTCTGATAAGTTTGAGTGTGAATTGTGTTTATTTAAAATATTTTTGATATCTACAGCAAACTTATTCAGAACTTGCTTAGGACAAGTTTATCTTTAAAGATAATAATTCCAACTTAACACTTTTCTTAGGGGACTTCTGATATATATGGTTTGAGGAAATCATTAGTATTATAATAATGACTATTTTTTTCTGTCCATAAAAATTAAGGACAGGATCAGAAAAAGAGCCACTGGAAGGGGATTATCCTTTGTTTAAAACCTGTCAGTGGAAAAATTATTCTTGAAAAGCTCAGTTTGGGTGTCCTGGTTTGAATTTCTGCAAATTTCTGAGTGAATTAAACCATGACCTCATGCCAGGCTATTTGTTATCCAGTTTTGCATAGACACAGTACTGTCCATTTAAGTACTGTTCACTGTCTGAAATGTTGAGCTGTATCCAAAGTATTTTTCAGTCCTGCAGTTTCTCACTTCTAAAACCACTGTTGCTAGGAATGTAAGTCTGCTGTCTGTGGCCAGTAAAAGCAAAGTTCCAGAAAAAAAAAAATCATTGTCATTATTTATAAAATGCCTCTTAGAATTATTCCAAAACCAACTATTAAGCTTTGGTTCTATGTTCTGTTTTTATTTACACAGCTTCTTTTAAGATAGGTAATATTTTTCTCTATTCTTTCCTCCTTTTTTAAGTTGTTAAATCAGGCAAGAACCAGTCATGGGTGTGTGTTAGTAGCAGGCGTTTGTTATGGGATTAATGCCTTTGGAGCAACACCAGATACATCTCTTCTGGCTCATAAATGTCATTTCACTGTCCCATTGTAGACAAACCCTCATCACTGATAGGTGATGGACTGCTTGCATTTGGAAACACCCTTTTCTACAGCTTCTATGGTGACAAACTTTGTAGCTTTCCTCCTACCTCCAGTTATGCTGCTTGTCCTGGCTTCTCTTTGCTGCATCCCTAGAAGTTGGGTCCCCTTAAAGATCTACCTTGAACCCTCCTTTTCTGTACTGCTGAGATTATCTCATCTAGTTTCACAGCTGCAGATAACAATCTTTATACCAACAAAACTCCAAATTTTGCCTTTAGCCCTGGTTTTTTACATGAGTACCAAACCTATATATATCACTGTTCGCTTAAATCTCAACATTTCCCTAACTACTAACACATTAATTTTCCAAAGTATTGGAAGCAAAACACTGTTCAAACCCATCAGTGGTTTCCAAGACATACATGTAGAATTGCACATGACTTGACAACTATTAACAGATTCTCTCTAAAGTCCTATACTATTCCTCCTTCCTAGGTGATTTTCCACTATGCTTTCTCTTTGCTCAGCTCACGTTTTTCCCACCATCAAGATCCAACCCTTGA
Organism: Phodopus roborovskii; assembly: GCF_943737965.1. NCBI lineage: Eukaryota > Metazoa > Chordata > Mammalia > Rodentia > Cricetidae > Phodopus > Phodopus roborovskii. The sequence goes on along the minus strand of NW_026126549.1, from coordinate 16,948,837 downwards.
TTTGGAGTGCTTCCTGTTGTCTATATATCCATAAATCCTAAATGAGTTGAAGCCCTTCTCTTGTGACAGTATCTCCAGTCTCAGCCCACAATACTCGTTTTTTCCTTTCTCTCACAGCATTTTGTATGATCCTGTTGTTATACTTCCTGTCTTTCTAGTTTACCTGTCTCTGTATGTTAATATTCTGACCAGATTTTGGCTCTTGATGAATGAGGATCATCTCTTACTTACTTTCCAACCTTTTCTTTCCTCACCATTGTGGAACTAATGAGTAGGTCATTAGTTTGCTAATACTATAAAACATGATATAACTTTTGTCTTAATTAAGAATCACCCTTCTGAATCCACAAACTCCATCTAGAATTCTTGTTGCTTATTATATAGTGTATGAAGTTGGAATTGACACTTCTATATCTGCTTACTGAGAAATTTAGGTTTTATTCCTGTACAGTGTCTTTCCTCATCACTTCAAGCTGCACAGGGCCCCTCCCTCTCCCTCTCCTGTTCTTGCATCCAAGATCTTAGGTTGAAGGAAGTGGATGTTTAAATACAGCTGTTTGCAAACTCTAAGAGAAGTGCCTGCATTCCTAGGCTAGGTAGAACACAGTGACCTGAGTTGTCACCTCAGCAACCTTACCTAATTACATAAACTTTCAGAATGCTAAAATATAGGGTTTGTCCCCCAAAAGGGGAGTGTGTGTTTCTTTTCATTTGGGTAAAAATAGGAATGTTATACTTAGATGGTAATGCATAGGAAGTGGAACACTTAACTTCTCACATGGCACAAATGACTAAACAGAAGCCTTTGCTTACTTTATAGAACACAGATTCTACAAGAGCTATGATAATAGTGTTTGGTTAATGTCAGCATTAAATTTACATTATAGTCTTGTGCAGAAGCACCAGCATTATGTGTTAATAACCAAGGCGGTACCTGGGCTTATATAGACTTCTTGATGTTACACATGAGCTAACACTGCGGCTTGCTGATGAATGATCATGGGAGCTTAGAGCTTTGGTGTGCCAAAGGACTCTTTGAATGAATAAAATTCTGGTCAGTGAAGGTCAGTTTCTCTACTCAAGCAAGAACAATGTTGTTTCCCTCCTAATCAGATGCACACAGTGTTTGAGAAATCCAGGAGCCCCACATAAGTGATGTGCAGCCATAGCCTGGGCAGCTCATCATGCTGAAATGAATAATCCTTAATAAAGGCTCAAACAACCATAGCGTCTTCCTGTACTATAATCAGTTGCTTTCATGGTGTGCCCTTCAGTGCTTCACAGGGAAGTGCTATAAAGTTAAGTTATCTTCTCTTTCTTGCTTCAAGGAAGGCTGAATTGGTCCAATCAGTTCTCCCCCCATGTTGTATTTGATTCTGCCATAAAGACCAATGAAGTCTGCCTCGGGTGTGTTGGAAGGCCAGTTTCCCTTTTTCTTTCAGGGCCTCTGAGTAGCACTAGACTTGAAACAGCGGGAGTCACTGTCTGTATTGTTAGGCTTCAGAATTTTCTTTAAGCACATTCTAAATCCAGTTTCATGCTTTTTCTACTTTCTTCAGTCTGTGACAAAGGTGACCCAATTGTGTTTCTTTGATATTATGAGCACAGTTCTTTGTGTTCCTGTCACAGAGACATATAACAAAATACAAAGGATAAAATTGTGTCTGTATAATAGTAATACTTATTTCATGACTACAATAACATAATTTTAAAACAATGTTGTCAGTAATGCCTAGTGTTCTATTCTCAGCTGCTTAGAAGGCCAAAGCAGGAGTGCAGGTTCAAGGCCAACTGCACTACACAGTGAGTTCAAGGACAGCCTGAGCTATTTAGTGAGACTCTTAGAGCTTTGTGTTGTGTGAAATAAGTTTTTTACTCTTGGCTTTTTGAGGGGCCCACCACCCAGCTTCCAAATAAATCACACACAGAGTCTTATTATTACTTATGAATGCCTGGCCTCAGCTTGACTTGTTGCTAGCCAGCTTTTCTTAACCAGTCTACCTTTTCCTTCTGGGCTTTTATCTTTCTTACTTCTCTGTACCTTACTTTTCTTTTCACTCCGTGGCTATCTGGGTGGCTGACCCCTGACATCCTCCTCTCCTTGTTTTCTTGTTCCTCTTCCTCTTCCTAATTTCTCCTTCTATTTATACTCTCTGCCTGGCAGACCCTCCTATCCTTTCCCCTGCCTCACTATTGGCCAACCAGCTCTTTATTAGCACCACCAGGTATTTTAGACAGACAGGCACAGTAACACAGCTTCATGGAGTTAATGCAGCATAAACAAAAGTCACACAGCTTAAAATAATATTCTACCACACTTTTGCCCACCATTTGTGAATCCCTAGGTTCAGTTCCCACTACAGGGAATTGGGGTGGAATTTTGTCAGCTCACAATAGGAGCTAATGGAAAGAAAGCACTTTTCAGGGTGTTTTTTAATAGTACTAAGATACAGTTCAAAAATAATCAAACTAATGAAAATGTCACATTGATAGAGTAGCCCACATAAAGATTTTACTTCAGAAAGACATAATTTGGTGAATGTGACTTTGATAGCAGTGATGTTAGGGTTTACAAAGTTAGTAAAATTATCTCAGAAGAGTATTTAAGTATTTCCATTGGAGTATATCATTTTATATTTAATTTTTTACAGCTATAAGTGAACTTCAAGAATTAAGGAATTTTAGATTTAATGTCTGTCTAGGTGAAGAACATGGAACTTTTTCTTTATATTGGGCTCTAATATAAATTTATAATACACTACCTGTGAAGGAAATAAATTTAACAATATAAAATGCATGTACCTTAGATGTAAAACTGCATAGCATTGATGCCTTTCTCAGTAAATAAATGTGCCATGTTTAAGTAATTAAAACTGTGTGGGAAAGTAGAAACAGAGAGTAGAAAGTAGAAGTAGTTGTAAGCAGAGTGACAGTAGCATTGCTGAAGATTTTACTTAGTTCTCTGGTTGATTGAACACATATTTTAGCAAATTTGAAATGAATGGCAGCTCTGTTTACTATGGCAACCTTTATTTGTCTTGGGTGCAGCCAAGACCACAGGCTGTGTTTTGTCATGTTGGAAATACTGAAGCCAATTTTCATTGTGGATGTGAATTTAAAAAAAAAAAAAAGCCCTCAGTATCAAGTTAGCTAGGTAGAAGCAATAAGTTTTCCTTTCCATCTCAGTCAAACATCAATAAATCTTCTGTGCCTCCCCAGAATGCTTGTAGTTCACCATCCTGGTTAGCCTTGGTACACTGCTATAGCAGGTCCCATACTTCTCATTTCCAAGGCCTATATCTCCACTGTTTATAAAGATAATTTTATATTTTATGTGGATTTCAAGGCTTAACACTTAGTTGAGAGTCTCACAGACTGCTATAGTATTCTTTACATTCATTTTCTAAATAGCAGATTTGTGCAAAATTCATTTTACATTCCTTTTCCTAGGATTGTCAGGTCATTTAGTTAGCAGGGAAATCTGGATAGAAGTGGAAAGGCAGAGGATTATGAAATAGGTAGAAGACAGATCATTGCTTTTATGGATCAGTATCTGAGCTTTTTGTCCTGTGGTCTTTACTGTGGTTTGGTATGAGTTGGTAGTTTTTCTGAAGTCATATCATTCTGTCTGAAATAAATTTAAGGCTAATTTACACCAAGAAGCCTAGTTGCCAGAATAGCACTTAATAAAGTCATGCTCTGTGAAGTTGAGCACAGAAGATTTGAAGTCATGGCAGTACCAACTGCCTCAGTCCAAAGTTAGTAGACACCCTGAAGAGCAGTAACTGTTAGTTTAGAGACAGGCCTAAAGAATGCCTGCTGTCCACACTGAGTGATTGTAGAAGGAGAGAAAGGCTCACTCTAGTATTTTAAACTTGAGCAACTATGTGTTCATTGTTCATTGATTGTATACGCTGAGAAGTACTGGTGTGAACAATACCTGTTCTTATAGAGCTTCACTGTAATAGAAGAGACATAAATAGCTGTAAATAGTCAGGGGCACCCTGAAATGGAAACACTTATAATGAGGTTATGCATTGGGTTGATTTACAAAAATATTGTGACTATGAGAATAGAGTATTACAGGCTAGCCTACTTTGGTAAGGTGATCAGGAGACCCTTCAATGAGGTAGTTTGAGTCCTAGGGCTAAGTGAGGAGAAGTTATGTGTCCTCATGTAGAGAAAGAGAGGCAAGTGCAGTGCTTGCTACTGGTGAAGAAATGGTCTCTGGGTGTTCAAAGACTAGAAGGAGAATTGTCACAGGTGCCACTTGCCAGCATAAAGGAGGAGAATGTGGTAGATAGAGTTAGAGAGGTAAAGAAACTAAGAAATTATAATAATCCCAGGAATGAGTTCATCTTGAGAATAGCGGTAAATGATAAAGGTAACCATACACCTGTATTTTAGAAGTGAAATTGTAACATTTAGAAATTTAAAGACAAAGCTGGAGGCTCAGTGGAATAACTAGGAATAATAGGGTGTCTTAGTCAAGCAGAGAAGCAGAATGGGGGAGCTTCAAAGCCCAAAGTTTGACATGCTGCTATTAAACTGTTCCTTCTGGAATCTCTCCAATAAAAACACCGGCGCATTGATGTATGAAACTTTTGAAAATCATGGCACTCTTCTTTTAAAACACTTCTTAGGGTGTTGAACAGACTTCTCTCCTGACAAGTTAACTCAGACTGCATCTCTCTTATGGTTCCTCCACCTGCAACTTCCAGTGTAGGAGCAGAGATCTCAGAGATATCTCACACTGTCAGCTGAGAATTGTATGCCATTTACTTACTGTTTCTCTTACCATGGAAGGGCTGGGTGGTGGTGGATGCTTGCCAGTAAGATTAAACTGTCCTTATGACTAAAAACCATCTCAGGACACCTCCAATTTTAGGGAGTTATCAGGATGCTGGCAAAATCTGCAGCTGAAATTTAATTTCATATGCAAATAACAAACTCATGCAGTTTGCTTACAGAAACCAAGTGATTAGGCTCAAAACTAATCCATAAATAGGGTTTAGATTTTTTTCCTTTTCTTTTTTTAATTCTAAGTTCTGTTATGCGTGGAGTACAGTGAATTTATTGTGGACATTTGCCAAACATCTGGACCTCTCTGACACTCTTGGACTCAAAGATACAATTCTGAAACTTTCAAATCCAATCATAAGCTTGCAAGTTACTGCTTTTATTCTAAGAGTAGAGTTGATGGTGCATAAGTTTACTGGCTTATTTTTCTTTTGGCAGGATTAAAATGCTCTGGTTTCAAGGAAATAACCTGCAGATTGCCAAATCCTCCTTTGGACTCTTGCGAAATCTCTCTGCCTCTAACACCCATCTGCCTATACTGACCTTATTCACAAAGGTACTGAGTAAAAAACTAAAATTTCACTTAAAAATAAAGTATTATCATTGTTGGATGAAAAAAGTTATATATCCATGAAAAAGGATCAAATCTATAAAGAAAAGCAATGGAAAAAATTTCTTCAGACTTGTTCCTCCCCAAACATCTCATTCTTCCTGTTATTGAAAGTATACTAATATATACATTGGTCTTTTTAGCCCACATTTAAAAAAGAACTATAGATTGTAATTATGATGTGTAAAGCTGTATTACTTAGAAATAAGTCAGTTCTTGTTTTTGTGGTAGTTATGTCCTAAAAACACTATAAATATTGAAATAGCAAATACTAAACCTAAGAAAAGCACTGGATTGCACTCAAATAAGCCTCTGGCCACAGTATTTTTGTGAATCAACTTATATAACCTTAGTGTATATGTGTTTCTGTTTAAAGATGTCTTATTCAGTGCATATTGTTTTGTCATTAGTATTTTGCTCATGGCCAACAACACTCCAACTCATGCCTAAATGAAGCTTGTCTGACATTTGTATTTTCTCCATGAGGCACATCAAAGCTTTCTTTTAGCACCATGCTTAGGGGCTGGTTTTTGTTTTTTTCACCAACAAAAAACACAAGACAAAAAAAAATGGCATTACCTATACAGTCACACCCATAAGACTACGTGTAATGAAACTAACTTATGTTTATAGTATGGGGGCTAAAACAAGAAGGCAAAACATTACCTTATTAGACCTTACTTTAGAAATGAACACTTCTAGCAACTCAGACTTGTTCCAGCATTGTGTATTACCATGTTGGTGACTGACTATAAAAATGCTTCCAGTATTGTTTGGGAGGTTACAAATTTTATCAAGTAGGTAAGTTCACAAATAAAGAACCTATGAATAATGAAGACTGATTATACTTGTTTTCTTATCCCTAGCATTACTGTTAACCCACAGGTTTTGTGTGTGTGTGTGTGTGTGTGTGTGTGTGTGTGTGTGTGTGTGTGTTTCTTTTTCTGTCTGTGTGAGTACACATGAGTGTGCAGGTACAATGGAGACCTAAAATTGATATCAGGAGTCTTCTATTAGTCACTCTCCACCTTATTCTTTAAGGCAAGATCTCTCAGACTTAAGTGAGATAGCCAGTCTAGCTAACCCACCTGCCCTGGGGATCTCCCATCTCTGCCTTACAAGCACTGGACTTCCAGGCAAGCTACCATGCCATGCCCACCCAGCATTTCCATGGGTTCTAAGGATCTCAGCTTCCAAGCTTGTAGTACAAGTGCTTTAACCACTGAGCCATCTCTTCCCTGCCTTAGTTTAAAAATGGTAAGAGTTTTTACCTATAGTACAAGCATCAGTAAGTATTCTTCCTAGTTAACCACTTTGTAGAATTTATAATCAAAAAGAAACATGAAAACAGAAGTTACTTTTTTAACACAACCATTCAAATAAAAAAACCTTTCTGATTTTCAAATTTTAGCTGTTTGCTGTTTGACAATTTTTTTTAAAAAAAGTTCTGACAGTTGTCTGATAACAAAGTCTGCTAGTTGTGATATTCTACACCTGTGTCTCCCAGCACTCGGGAGTCAGAGTGAGGCAGGAACAGGTTCAATACCAGCCGAGGCTACATAGCAAATACCAAATCAGCCAGGGCTTATGTAATAAGGCCTTATCTGAACTTCAACCCATCCCCCAAAAAAATGCAAAATTAAACTCCTAATTGAGAATATTTCATCTAAATTTTATGTCATCAGTATGTATTGTACCATTAGAAATTATAGAGCCAAGAATATTCCATTATCTGAGACAATAGCCCCATAAAACTAGTTGTACTCACTTGGCCATGCACTGGGTTTTTTTGTTTTTTTTTTTTTTTTTTTTTTGTTTTTGGTTCTAGCAGCAGTTGAGATAGCCAAGAACATTTGCAGAAAATAAACAAACAAAAACCCAATCTTCCATTCATCTTAATATGTATACTGAGCCCTACGAAGTACATAACAAGATATAAATAATGCACAGTCCAGTAAAAGAAGTATAAAAGTCAAGAATTTGTTCTTTGTCTAAGGCAAGTAGTAGAGTGTACTTTCCACATTGAGTTTATAACAAGGGTTTGGGGGGTTGTTTTGGTTTCTGTTTCCAGAGAGTGCTTGATTCAGGAAACAAGGTTACCAAGCTCTTCAGTTTTGTAATCTTTTGGATTAAATTCATCTTCATTTTGGCTCTTCTCCTTTATGACTGCAGCAACCCTAAGCCCAGGTCTCACATCTCAGATATCTATGGAAACAGCAACAGAAGGCCCATGGCTATTCATGGCTCTGATTGGCCCATCCCTGAACCAATCATAGGCAAAAGAGATAGGATACCCTGAATGTTTGCACCTGTGTCAGGCATCCCCCTTTCTTGCTTAGAGACAGAATTAGCCACCTGCTGAGAGAAATTCCTGTAGTATAAAACTGTAATCTTCTGCTACAAGAACGGATGGGTGGGTGATAAATGGCTATCCACTCTATCAAGAACAGAGTGAGTAATACATGCCGTGGAGAATCCTCAGACAAGCCATCCTGACCATGGGCCTTTTCTTATCTGGGTTTCTTATTCTTTCCAAAGGGTGATGAGCCTCTGGAAAGATACACATAGATATATACTCACATATTTCATTAGCAATTCATACAAACCTCCACAACAGCAAAACACCTTTATGAGGCTCGTCTCAAGCTTTTATTATAAAGAGGTACATCTGGTACATCTGCAACTTAGCATATTCTTGTTTTGCTTTTACTTTCAGGCTCTTACATTGATCTTTTGACACTTTCTCAGGAAATTTTAGCATGAGTGTCTTACAGCAGCAAACTATCCACAATCTGTTTATTGTTAAAAATAATAACAATTTGATGAGGTGAATCCAGCCAAAAAGACCTAGAAATAACCAAGTCCTTATTTTCAAAACATGCCCTGAGTTTACCTTAAGAAAAGACATGTCTTCCTAATATGTTAAAAAGCAACTTTTACAAAAGCAGAACTAATACTGAATCTATGTTGAACAGCTTTTACACAAGTAACAGTAATGCTGAGTATTTTGAGTTCATATAAGAGAACCTATAGCTGGACTCTTTTCTTACACCCAGTGGCTAAGAGACCATTAATATCTGCCAATCTCTCTTCTCCCCCATCTTCCACATAAGGAAGTTAAAGAGTACAAACCACAGCAGGTCCTAGCACTTGCCTGTGCTTCAGGTAGAACATTAGTCCATTGTGGACACCTCTAATACTAGAACTAAAAACACTGTGAAATGCTACAGTCATTCATCTAAATTGAAGAGACTTTTTTTTCCTCTTTTTAACTCCTGCATGAGATAATTAATCCTTTGTACTGATTAGGAAAAAACAGTCAAAAAAGACTTAAACCATTCAGGTCAATTGTATGAAGCCACCAAGTTTCTCCTTACTTAGGAAGGACATAGCCCTTTACTAGGTAGATGGGTCAGTGAAAAATAGTTGAGTATGTAGTGTACATCACACAGAGAGAGAGAGGGGGGAGGCGGGAGTTATATACACACATAAGGAAAATAAAAACAACAACCAAAAAGTGCAGAGAGTATCTATCATGACATAGTGGCTGTTTAGGAGAGTCTGTGGTAATGTTTTATTTTGGAAATAAAACCATGTGATCTACATAGTAGAAAACTATCCTTTGAAGAAAGTGCAACATGCCTGTGGTGTATGTTTGGTTTTTTCCTTGGGTAGGGGGTATTATACCAAATACCTGCCTTTGGATTTAACGGCTTTTGTTTTTCCTCTAGGATCCATGTCCACTCTGTGATGAAGCCAAAGAAGTCCTCCAGCCCTATAAAGACAGGGTAACTTTCATGTATTTGGGATGGATAGAGTTTACTGTATAAAGTATCTGCTTAGATCCTTTCTTTAGGAGAAGAGATTTCATTTAGAGTTTGTTTGTATTCATCAGCGAGTTTAGTACTGACTGATTTCCATGAAACTCATTACCCCTAAATGGTTTTCTCTGAATGTTACTGGACATTTTTTTCCTCTCTGATTCTTGCTGTGATTCAGAGTTAACTATCAGAATGTTCATGCTTACTTTAAACTTCAGCCCCATTCCTTTTATCTTACCTTGTAACTTCCATGGATGTATTTTCTTTTAGCAAACCTTTGTAGCTGAGCCATTCTTACACCAAGACATTTACATCCTTATTTCTAACTTCATTGGGAACAGGGCAGAGCCCTGCTGATGGATGGAGCAGGTATAACAGAAAAGTAGGGAAATGAGGAGGTAGAGTAAAGGTAAAGAAACCAGTCAGGCTTTGGAAATGTAGGCCATTGGATTATTGGAGGCCTACAACAAACAAGAGGAAAGCTATGTGTTTTCTCCTTTACAAAGTCTGGGCTTGGCACATCATTGCAGTTGCTGTAAAGCTCCATGGCCTATAAAACACAGTGTGTTAACCTATCTGTGTTTTAGTTTATTTTACAGGAGGTGGACATCACACTTCCAGAAAATTCTACTTGGTATGAAAGGTATAAATTTGACATCCCCGTCTTCCATTTGAATGGCCAGTTTCTGATGATGCATCGAGTAAATACCTCAAAGCTTGAAAAACAGCTTCTGAAAATTGAGCAGCAGGTGCTGGAAACAAAATGATGCCTCATGATTTCCACCTTCTCTGTCAGAAGGCATCTGCCTGAGGGTATGGCTAGGGTCTTGAATTTCCTCGTCACTGTCACAGTGCCCTTATGATGGTATCACATAAATAATATGTTGCCATTACTCTTCTGATTGATTCAAGTACCCACATGAGAACAGTTTACTTGTGGGCATTTTGTAAACTTGGAGTGCATTGTGTGGAGGGGAAAGCTCTGGGAGGAAGGGGTCTATTTGTTGACTTTAGTCTTCCCTTGCATGTGAATCTGAAAGCACTTGTCATGCACTGGACAGTGTCATGATGAAAGAAGACACTGTAGTCTGCCGCTAAGCAGTCCTGGAGCCTAATTTGTAGTGGAGTAAATGTTCTCCCCCTCAGTAAAGAGAAATGTGAATTGTTAATAACTGTGCAAGTCAATAAAGGGGTTTTTCAATGAGTACTTCTGCATGCAGCCTATTTCCGTGGAATTTAATAATACCTGTTTAAAATTAGTATTCACTTTTGTTGAGTAGAAGAGAATAATTATTCTACCCAAAGAGGTTTCACTTCAGAAAGACAAAGGAGCCTTAATCCTCCAGAATGTGTATCACAGACTCAGCTGTACAAGTCACTGTGGAATTGACTTGTAACGTTGAAGACTGCCTTAAATTATCATCAATTAAATTAATTCAACTAATTGTAAGATAGTAACTGTCAAATTTTAGTATCTTGAGAAAATCCACTTTTAATCATTACTGCTTGTATGGAACATCTAAACATAAAGTACTATTTTATATAAAGATAAAGGACTAAAGATGTAGTTTGTACCCTTATTTGTATTTTGTTAGATTTGTTAAAGATGGATTCACTTAAAAACAAAATTATATTTTCTCTTAAATCACATCACTATGAGGTTCTTCTGTGAACTGAACTATTTGGATACCATGAGCCACTAGATCTGTAAATGATCAGTGATTTGGTCATTAGAATTATAGAATATCAGAGCCCACTAACCTTAGACGTTGTCCATAGATTATACATGAGGAAGAATCTAAAGTTTAGGGAATTTGAGTGACTTAATTCATAGTCACCAAGCTACTCAGCCACTAGGCCAGTTCTTGCCAGAACCATGGCATTTATAATATTCTCTGGATTTGCTGTAGTTGTTCCATTGTATTATTTCAAGTATAGCATCTCCAGCCAATGTGAGTTCAACACAAAATAAGTTGTCCAAAGTCACAACGTCACAATTTGAAGAAAGAAAGAAAGAAAGAAAGAAAGAAAGAAAGAAAGAAGGAAGGAAGGAAAGAAAGAAAGGGAAAGGGAAAGAAAAAAAGAAAAGACTTACAGTGGCTGGAGAGATGGCTCATTGGTTGAGAGCACATGCTTCTCTTCCAGGACCTAGGTTCATTCCCCAGCACCCATATGCTGGCACACAACCATCCATAACCACTGTTCCAGGGGATCCAACAGGCACCCATGTAGTACATGTTCATGTATGCAAGCAAAACATTCATACACATAGAGTAAAATAAGTAAATCTAAAAAATTAAAGTCAAAAAAGCCTTGTAACTGAAGAGCAGTGCTCATGCTTTACACAAGCCCTTTAGTAGACAGACTTGTAAAATGATAAAGTGTCTTACCCTTGTTTAATTTCCTCCTCCATGAGTGAATAGAAATGTCTTTGGTATAGCTGTGTGATATTATATGGCAAAGGAGAGATTATCCTGGGTGTTCCTGCTTTAATTAGATAAGCCATTGAAAAGCTTCAGAGAAGTAAAAGAGGTCATTTCTAGCTATCCTGGAAGTAAGAAAATATCAGTCTTGTAAACTGTCTATTTGGGGCCACATAGCAAGAGGCTTGGGAAAGACTCTAGGAAGTAAGTAGTTCCTGTGACAACACCAACAGGAGAAAGGAGACATCAGTCTTATAACTTCAAGGAAGTAGGTTCTGCCAGTAATCAGTGAACTCAGAGAGAACCTAGCCCTGAGGGAAATCTGCCCTAGATAGCACCTTGACTTCAGCTCACTGAGTCTCTGCTCACAGAACCTAAATACTGCACAGCAGACCCTCCAACAGTAGGGCTGGCAATAAAGCATCATCCTGCTGAGTATTATGGTATATGGGAAGTGCAGAGGCTAAGGGTAAAATAGTACTTCATCAGAATAGTTTCAACAATAGAAATTTTTTCAAGCCTTGATTCTGCAATATGGCTGTGTGTGATAGTGCACTCCTTTACTTCCATCACTCAGGAGGCAGAGGTGGGCAAATCTCTGAGTGCGAGACCAGCCTAGACATAGTAAGTTCCAGGACAGCCAGAGTTACATAGCAATATCTTTGTTCAAACAAACAAACAAACAAAATCTACATTGTACCTACTTTCAAGATATTTAAGCTAAGGTATTGGCTAAGGCATTAAAAAGACAATAATGCCAATTCCAGAAACTATTAGGTCACACCCAGGATTGCAAGAGATTAAGGAGAGGATATTGAGAAGGTTTAAAAAAAAAAAAGTTAAGAAAGGTGGGCTCTCACTTGGTTTCCACCAAAAGCAAAGATATGGGGCTACCTGCTATCAAGAGAGAGGGCTGCAAAAGTAGTCAGAACAGAACTATGTCTATGTCTTTGGCAGTCATTTGAGAAATGGTTTGGCAAGCATGTTTGCTGTTATGAAGGAAGCTACAATTTTGTTTGTCCAGAGGTGTATGGTATGGTGTGATGTGTGTGTGTGAATGGATGTGTATGCATGTGCATGTGTGTGTATATTTGTGTGTCTGTGTGCCTGTCTGTCTTCCCTGACCAAATGTGGGCCAAGCATGAAAGAAGGTCAGTGTAAAGCACCTTCAGTATAAAATTTTATATATATATATATATATATATGTGTGTGTGTGTGTGTGTGTGTGTGTGTGTGTGTGTGTGTGTGTATTACATATATTGTTTATATACTATAGCATATATAAGCTCACTATAGCTATCCCATAATCTGAACATTGTTTACATAGGCCTAATGTTTCTTACTTAAAAATGTCAACAAACTCACTTCTCATTTGAGAGAGCAGTGGTTATGTGATGAATATTCCTGGAACTCTTCAGCAAAATCCCAGTAGATGACAAAGAGAAAGGCAGATACCTGGAAATGTAGTATCTAAAAAGCAATTTAGTTATGATACTGTTGGCAGATATCAAAATGTCATAGTCGCTTTCCTGTAATATTTGTGGCTGCAGGTACTTGTCTTGGAGGTTCAGTTCTTGGAGACTAATTTTTCCTGTGTAAAGATTTATACCATAAGGTCAATGTCTACCCCCAAAAGTGATGCAGCTCCCCCACCCCCTTCCTTTAAGGAAATACATTAAGAAGGATTAGAAGGAACATGGAGTTTGAGTCTTCTGTTGCTGCTCTCAAATGGTCTTTACAGATGCCTCGTTGTAATTGCTTAAGGACTTTCTGGAACCCATACTGTTTAGACAGTTCTTTTGAGAAAACAGGATTCACTCAGAGGGTTTTGGTTTAATAATGTAACAGCTTCATGGGCATCTTCAACAGAAATCACAATACGGCATGCCATTACGAGACATGGGAAACAGATACTGCCCTTGCACTCGTCCTGGCTTCCTTTTCTTTCATTCTCTCCAGGCTCTGAGCTCCCCTGCTCACACTGGACCTCCTTCCACAAAGCTGCAGCCTGCCCGTGTCCATAATTCCTTCAGAGATTCCACAGTACAATGCTCTAAGCAGCTCAGGGCCATCTTCCCTCAGCTCTATTTTGGAATCTCAGTAGAAATTTTATTCATATTTTACAATCAGCCATTTAAATTTTAAGGTGATTGAAACTTCAAGAGAACTGAAACTATGAGCCACCTTTGGGACAGAGCCAATCCCTGGCCCAGTTGGCTTTGGTAACCAATGCAGATCATAACCATAGTCCTTGTCCATGCATCAGAATGGAAGCAGGGCAAACAATAGTGATCAGTAACTGCTATGTATCATTTAAATGTGTCATTTTGATATACTCATCAAAAGTTGAGAGGATGGTGAGTTCATTTATGTCCCACTTGGTAGAAATGAAGAAGACTTGAACCAGAATGGTAAGCAGAGAAACTATCAAGAATTTAAGACAGATTGACAGAAATCCATGGCTGATTGAATTGTTGGGAAGGTGGTAATGGAGAAGTTTTGGGAAACACAGCTGTGAGGTCTCAGTTGATGACCAGTGTTTTCGCTGTGGCTATTGGGTAAAACCTGGCATGTTTTTCCCCCAAGACAGAAGGTATAAGAGGATGAGAAAGTTGTGTTTGATGGCTAGGGAAAATGGAACATGGTGAATTTGCCATGTTGTAGACCATTCTGGTAAAGATTAAAATTCAAAGTGTGAAACAGAGGTCTAGGTTTGAGATGCAGGTATTTAAGAGCAGGTATTTCATCCACTTGGCATATTAGCAGGAAAGCAAGAAAGTACCAAGACCTGGAGAATACACAAAATAGAGGAAGTTGCCAGTGAAGGGATGAGAGATGACAGACCTGGAAACAGTAGGAGCTGGCCCATTTACTGTTCTATGATAGCTGTGATGATAGTGCCTGCACTGCTCCAAGCACTGGAGATAGGACACAAACCAGAGATCCTTCTCTCAGGGACTTGCATCCAAGAAGGAAAGCACCACATCAATTGAAATAACTCTCCTCAGAAGAGGAGCTTTCTAGATACTGAACTTTACATGTCAAAAGTGGTTGAGGAAATGGCTGAGTGGTTAAGAACACCAGTGCTTCGCCAGGGGACCTGAATTCAATCCCTAGAACACACATAGTAGCTAACAAACAACTATACACCAGTTCTGGAGACCCAACAACGTTTTCTGGTTTCTGGGTTTACTGCATGTATATGGGGACCAGACACATACATGTAGGCAAATCACCTATACACAGTAAATATCAAGAGAGTCATGACAGGCTGAAGAGACTTCAGATTTAAAACAAGGGAATCAGTGCTACCATAAACAAACCGAACACTTTACAAGATACTTGGGTCCTTGTCCCCAAACTTGGGGATGTTCCTTAGAGTGAAAAGGAGCATTGAAGGAGTGGTGAATGTCAACATAGAAAAATCCTATTATCCACATTCAATAGCATGCCTGTATATGAAGGACAAAAGGGGTTTGACTGCAGAAAAGGAGAAAATGTGGAAACAGAAGCAAGGAATTAGCCTCATACAAGAAAGGGGTCATGAGCTTAGTAATCCTAGTGGCCTTAAGAGGGTAGAAAAAGCCAAAGATCAGCAGTCTCCCTAGAGCAGTGGATCCCAACCTTTGGGGATCAAACAACCCTTTCACAAGTCTCCTAGGACCATCCAAAAATACAGATATTTACACTACTATTCATAACAGTAGCAAAATCACATTTAAAAAGTAGCAAGAAAAGTAATTTTATGGTTGGGGGGGGTCACCACAACATGACGAACTAGGTCACAGCACTTGGAAGGCTGAGTATTAATGCCAAAGAGCTTTCCCAGTGAACAACTCTGTTAACAACTCAAGTCCACTGAAAGTTATTTTTGACCTGCAGTCTACAGAAGTCATTTGAATGAAAAATGTCCACAGGCTCATATATTTGGTAGTGGTGTTAAGGAGCCTTTAGGAGGTGCAGCCTTGCTGGAGGGAGTGTATCACTGAGGACAGGTTTAAGGAGGTCAACAGCCCTCTTCCACTTTGTACTTCCACAGTTTCTGCTTCCTGTATGTGTTTGATATGTGATCTCTCAGCCTCTACTCTGCCTGCTATCATGTCTTCTTCGCCATTATGGACACCCCCACTGGGACTATAATCCTAAATAAACCCTTCTCTAAGTTGCTTTTGATCTACTATTTTATCACAGCAGCAGAAAAATAACTTTACATGCATACATCTGTGCTCTTTTAAGCCACCAAAATTGTGCTCAATTGTTACCATAGCAATAAGAAATAGATGCAGTTGTTGACATTATAAGAACAGTTAGGTGGGAAAGAAGAGGTAGAGTGGAAGGAATTACAGTAGAATGAGGCCAAACTTCAGAAGGTATCCATCTCTTAGAAGTTTCACAGAAACCCCCAGTTGAGCAGAAAACCTCATTTGAGCCTCTAAGAAAAAGCATTCAGAAAAGATCTGAAAAGCTAATTATCTCTGCAGTCCCGGGCAGTACCAGGACAGGCGGCAGCCTTCTACTCTGCCTTCCTTCGGAAAGGTTACTGCCCAGCAGTGGAGTTCAAGAGTCCCCAGGGTGGCCCTAGCTCTGGAAAGTAAACTATGATAACCCTTCTTGGTCCACAGATACATGACTCTTATTCACCATGGAGACCAGAATACATTATACTATGAGCCTAAATCCTATACCTGCTACAGATCTTCTCAGCCTATGAAAGCAAAAATACATGTTGACCTTGGAGGCAGAGCCAGCAAAGACTGGCCTTTGGGCACTGATTCTTTGCATTTTACCACCCCTCTGGTTCAAAGAAAATAACTACCAAAGCTAAGATTCGAAATCAGAAAACCTGAAATGTAAACCTTCAGGAAAAAGGAAAAATATTAGAGTCGCACAAAAGATGGAGAATATTAACACCAAAACAATGCCAATCAATGGAATAGAAACAAGTCCAGCCAGGGTCCCATAGGAGAGTCAAGAGCATATTGAAATGTTTTATATGGGGTATTAGTGATAGAAAGACTTCTGTCCCTAGAATCAGGGTAGTCTGGTATCACAGAGACTTTTAGTGATTCTCTAACAGCAGGATATGGAGATGATATGAGCTAAAGGCAAGTTGAGTCTGAGGCCAAAGTAAGCTACTCACATGCATTAACATGTTGTAACTCCCCTCCAGAAGAGTCTTGACAACAGGGCAGGGTTAAACAGAAGATTCCAACCATCCCAAGTCCCCATAACAAGGTCAACCCATATACTCTGGCCACTGAGGTAAGAGAAACAAATTTTATTTTTAAAATGTCCTCCAAAAATGAATAAAGGGGCCAGTGTAGTGGCTTGTGAATAAGCCTACTTGCTGCCAAGCCTAATGTCCTGGATCCAATATCTGGGACTCACATAGTGAGAGAGAACCCTTTCCTACAAGTTATCTTTTGACTCCATAGGCATGACACACATGTGCATACAGATAGAGAAATAAATGAAAACAACGAGTCACAAGTGTTCAAATACATAATGACACTAAGCTGGCTATCAGTTGGAAAGTTCCCTTACACGGAAGAGTTTATTCCTTGGCTTGGTGAGTTAAGCATTGCTCTGTGTGCTTTGTTATGAATTTAATGCAGAGAGAAGAAAATGGATACTGACAGAGATTGGGGGTGGGGAGGGATTGAAAAACAATTGCCAGAGGAGCTGAGGTTTAGGACTTAACTATCTCATCCAGTATTACTTTTTAAGTGTATTCTCAAAATTGAATTTAAAAAAAAATAAAAAGGAAAGGAAAGGAAAGGTCACGACTGCTTCTAGGTATGGTAGAGGAGAAAGTTTATTGTAGATAAAAGGGAGGACATGAGTAGAGGCAAGGACAGGGACATCTGGAAGAATTCTGAGTGGACAAGACCAGACTGAGCTAGGGCTATGTAGAGGAGGGAGGAGGGAGAGAGGGAACCAGGTGCAGCAGCCAGGAGGCCAAAGGTACAAAAAGGGGTGGGTAACCAAAATGTCTGGATTATATAGAGAAGAGCCTTTGGGAGAAGGGCAGCCACCCAGCCCCTGGGCTGGAGAGTTCAGGGTAGATTGCAGGATATGCCAGCCATACCCTTTAACAGGTAGGGGCTGAGAGATTCTGGGAGAAGCTGGAGGTCAGATCCTTTTTTGATACATTAAGTGGGCACCTCAGACATTTGTCTGGGGGCTTGAAACGTAACAAAAATAAAGCCAGTCTCCCTCTGAAGGACAGAGAAATGAAGACATTCAGAAACTACAGATTGGAGGATTTATTCCCATTGTGACTACTGGCTTGTAGTATCACTCTTTTGTTCTGCATGACATCTCTTGCCTTGCAAACTAACAAGATACCTGAATTTGGCAAGGATCCTGCTCTGTGAAGCATTTTCAAGTTAGGGCTTTTAGCAATGTCAGATTTCTCAAAGCCCCTAATAGAGAAAGGGTGGAGAGGGTAAGGGCACTGTAGCATTCTCACAGCATGATAACCTCTCATCTGGAAGATGCAGACCACCACCTGTCCAGCAGAGTCAGGGACTTGGAATTAGATAGTCTTAAATCTCATCTTATTGGTAGATAAAAGTTCAGGTAGTCCCATTTTACCCTATTCGTGTACAGCGGTATGTTCTGTTTACACATGGAGACTATATTGTACAGTTCTTGATAGGTTAGGTTTTGTCATGTACAGAGTGAGGCCAAATGATGTCTTCAATGGTAATAGAAGATACTATTGCCATTTTAACTAAATTGTCCAGTTGAGGGAAGAAGAGTAAAGTTGATGATTTTGAATACTTAAGAAGATACATCACTTTGCCGCTGGTGCAGAACCTGTAATTATGTGCAATTCCCTGTTTAAGACTCTTTAGTTATGCTGAACATGGAGAAAAAAAAACCCCTAAATAACAGGGAGGAGAAAAGAAAGGATTTTTAAGCACTCTTGACACAAGATGTTCATTTAAATAGAGACATTGCCCTTACCAGAAGGGAGTGGTTAAGGGTCTGGTCATCCCACTGACATATTGTTATCAAATCTTTATCCTTAAACCATGGATTTGTAATCCTTCTAAAGCTTCATTATTATTTTGAAATCAAGACTGATTCCTTCTGTTCACAAAGCATGATCGTTTTTCATTGATATCTTTTTAATGCTCTGACTTTTTTGCTCTCTGAAAAAGATAAATCTTCAAACCTTGGACCTAGACCAGTTTGTTCTCACCAAACCCATAGCATGGTCGTTTCCTGTCCCTGACATGGCACTTAGAGATAAGAGAACATGCCTTGCCAGTTAGAAGCATACTGTGATTTTCATCAGGGCTAGGAATGTAGCTGTAGGTCTCAGTTAAGACATGTTCAGCATAGATCGTTACAGACTTTCTTTGATTCTGTTTGGGAAATGTCCTCTAAAACCCCAGATTGACAAAGGGGATGCTTTCTGGGAGAGAGACACAAAAACAGGAGGCAGGATGATTATAGAGGTAGTTATTACTCTTTCCATCCATGTCCAAATACCTGAAAAAAAGCAAGTCAAGGAGGAAAGGCTTAATTAATGGTGAGGACTCCATCCACACAGAAACTTGTGGCAGACCTCCTACATATACTTCAGTAGATCAGGAAGAATAGGACAGGTGAGGCTAGGCTCTAACACATAATACCTAGATAGGCTCCATCTCCCCTAAAGTCTTCACAATCTCCCAAAATGGCATCAGCATCTGGGGACTGAGGATTCAAGCACATACCTATAAGGGGCATTTCACATTCCAACCATAGCACAGGGTCTTGGCCTTTTCTGATTTCTAGAGACTTCGTCCACACCTTATAGTGGAAATGAATTTACGTTAAAAAAGGTGCTCCAGTCCTGTGTGGTGGTAACTCCTTTAGTCCCAGCACTCACAAGGCAGAGGCAGGTAGATCTCTTGAGTTCCAGACCAGCCAGGGCTACATCCAGTCTCAAGTAAGTAAGTAACTCGTCCAAAGATGAGTGCAGTAGTCAGCTTTCTGTTACAGTAACAGCACATCTGAAAAAACACACTTAAAAGATGAAGGGCTAATTTTGGAGGTTTTAATACATTGTTAGTTTGGCTTTACTATATTTGGGCCCACAGTAAGGTACTACTATACAGAAATAGAGTGTGCATAGCAAAGTTCTGGCCTCACAGTGGCCAGGAAACAAAACCACAGGAGTCTAAGTTCATAATGGGCTCTCAAGAACACACCCCCATGGACTTAACTCCCTCCCACTAGGCCCTACCCCTTAAAAAGTTTCATTAATTCCCAATATACTATGAGCTAGGAAGCAAACCTTTATCATATTAGCAAATCATAGAACTATTCAAAATCAATGGAAAACAATGCTTGAAGTTCTCCCTGATGAAACTACCTAAGTCTGAGTGTCTCAAAGAGCTGAGAAATTAAAGAAGATGGGTCAAGCCACTGGCTGATGCAACAACTGGAAAAGAAAAGTGCCCTTGGTACCAAGGACATGTGTGCAAAAATCATACAAAAGTGCTTCTTGCCAAAACTAGTTACATAACAAATTACATGACAGTCAAGTTAATTGTTTACTTATTGTTTCCCACATAGCTAGTGGCAGCCATTTTAACTAACTCATTGTAGATATCTATACCAGTGGCATGTTATTTAAACCTTTATCTGACCCTTTTGGCCTTTTCACTCTATTTCCACGGCAGTCTTTGGTTGGAAGGATGCCACTGCTTATGTTGAGACTCCCTGGTTTGAAGCTGTGACACCAGCCCTCAAAGGTGACTGCTTATATATATTCTTCTCATCTGAGATTGCCGTCATTTAATTCTGCTGGCAACTGTCATTGTGCATGACCTGTAATCATTGTTCACTGACAGGCTCAGGTGAGCACATCTCACTGAGTGGTTCTAAATGGTGCAACTTGCTTGGTAAACTCCTGGTAAGGCGTCTCTCAGGGACACAGTTCTTGAATTCTACAGACAGCAGGCAGTGCCCTTGCAACACCTTCCAAAGCCCACAAGGGATGCCTTGACAGATCCCCAGAGGGCATACCGGCATTCACTGGAAGAAACTACTCCTATTGTTGCTCACATCTGGCTGCCTGTCCTCCTGATGGAAAACACAGGTAAGGCCTGAGGTGATTAGAGAAACAGCAGCCCTTTTCTCCCGGACCTTGTGACAGCTTGCTTTCCAATCTTCCCTGCTGAACACTTGTAAGAGAAAGTTTAAATGTGTGATACACGGCCCATGCTTTTCACACCCTTATTAGAAACAAAACAAAATGAGACTTAGGAGCACCTGTTGATGAGGACCGGACTGAGCCAAGTAGCAGGAGTGTGGGTGGTGGATGGGAGGTGTTGCCTGGGCAGTAAATCCAAGTTGCTCACACCAAAGGCAGTGTTTCTAAGGAAGCTATCTGGGTGAGTGGTAAATACTTAGTCATTTAGGACAGGCCATAAATGACCAGTTCATCAACAAGGGAAGGTCTGTTTAAAAAAAAAAAAAAAAGTGCTCACAAAATGGTAGGATGCTGTTTTCCTCTTCAGCCCACCTTTGATGCACCCTTGTTTAAAAGTATAAAAGTTTCTGTAATCAAACCTTTGTTGACAAGGTGTTAAACAGCTACAGTTTGGTTGCTGGGTGTCATTTAAACAATATTTTTTTGAACTATGATTCTAAATAACAAACCAAACTGGATTCAATCCCTTATGAGGTCTGAGACGGTGAGGTATACACCTGGACTTTTCTCCTGCTCCCCAGTGTCGGTGAGTTTTATTATTCTACTTAACTGTCTTGTCACATCTGTCTCCTTCCTTCAATCCATCTCTCAGTCACACCTTTCAATAGCCTTCCTTCCTAAATGATTTTCCTTTCTCACTGATCTCTCAGCCCATTGACTACCCATCTGTAACAATCCTTTCAAAATCGTGGGTGCTGCTGATAAACTTATGGCCAAAAGAGAAAGATGAGGAGAGGAAACCAAATTCTGGGATTCAGGATGTCATCGAGAGCCCACCTACTGTCCCCTTCCTGTGCCCTAAACTCCATTTATTCCAGCTAATTTGCCTTTGCATGACACACCACTTACCACTTTTATGTCATGCATGAACGTGACTCACTCTGCCCAATATACCTTACAAAGTCACCCTTTGACCTTGCTCAAATGCTGCTCCCTTCGAAGCATTTCTGATTCCTTTCCTTTCTCTTTTTTTTTTTTTTTGTTTGTTTGTTTGTTTGGGGTTTTGTTTTGTTTTTCCAAGACAGGGTTTCTCTGTACTGCTTTGGAGCCTGCCCTGGAACTAGTTCTGTAGATTAGGCTGGCCTTGAACCTCGAATTCACGGAGATTTACCTGCCTCTGCTGGGATTAAAGGTGAGCGCCACCAACACCAGGCTTTACTTCCTTTCCTTTAATTCATATTAATCATTAATCACTCCTTTCTTTAGGAGTCCTCTCTCTCTCTCTCTTCCTTCCCCCTTCCTCCCTCTTGTTCTTCTCCCTCCCTCATTGAGATATTCTAAAACTACATAATTCACTCATTTAAAGTATCAAATTTAGTAGCTTTAGTATAATCAACACATTTGTACAACTATTACAATTTATTTTGAAGATTTTTTTCATCACCTTTCAAAGAAAGCCCATATCCATTAAATACCAGTCCATATTCTTCATTTCCTTTTCCAGACTGAGACAAAATGCTTATTCTGGACATTTCATACAAATGGCATTGATAATATGTACTCCTTGTGTCTTTTTTTTACACCCCTTATGGCTGTTTTTTACTTAGCATAATGTCTTCCAGGTCCACCCATGTTGTAGCATGTAAACTTACTCGATTAGACCTTATTATGGCTTTTGGTGGGCATGGTTTGTGCTTGGGATCAAATCTTACACAAGCTAGACATGTGTAACTCTACCATGGATTTACATCTGCAGCCCCTTTTTATTGTTGGATGATAGTTCATTACATTTATTTAGCATTACTAGATTATGGACATTTGAGTTGTTTCTGCTTTAAGCAGTTATGAAGAATGCGTACCTAGCACTTATGGTTTTACTTTATATTAACATTTAATGTATGGCTTGGTATTCTGAGCTGTTTTGTGTCCTAGTTTTTTTTGTTTTGTTTTTGTTGTTGTTGTTGTTTATTTGTTTTCTTTAATTTGGTTTTACCTATAACAATAGTAGGCATTCAATACATGTTTAACAGGAAGGTGCCTGAACAGGTATTGCCAGTTCTCCTTATGTAGATTTCTGAAGAAACACAAGGTACTTAGAGTTAAAACATTAAAGTGAACCAAATAATAACTAAAGACTGCACTGGTATTATAAATCCCAAAGACTGGTGGTTCTCAAATAAACCTTAATCTCTGCATGACTTCCTGGGACAACATGTGTCATAGTTATCTCACGTATGTGGTTTCTTTGCTGATCATACTTGTGATCTGGATGGATGGGGGTATGGAGACACAAGATGTCCTTCCCTGAATTGAACCAGAGTGTTTTGTGCTTAGACTTAGCTTATGATTGAATTCCAGAGCGGTGGTTCTTGATTCTGGCTGAACATCAGACTTCTCCCTGAAACTCCAGGTACAGATAATCTAACTCCCACCCTTTCCCCAGCTTATGAGTCTAGAAGCTGAGAAAGGGCCAGGTATTCACATGCTCTTTAAAATGTTGACATGTAGACATTTCTGGTTTGAGAATAACTGTCTGAAAGCCAGCCTGCAGTTTAAAAACTTCATCTCACAGAGTGCAAGCACCATAATCCTGGACAGTACTTTACTCATCAAGAGATGATGCTACTGCTAAGGCTACCTCCCATTTGTAAGCCCTTTTTATTTGGAAAAAGTTTGCAGTCATCTTTTATTAGCTAGACTCACATGCTGGGTGACCTTGTACAAATCACATAATCCTTTTGTGTCTTAAATTTCCTCATATGTAAACTGTAGGTGGTAATACTGACCCACCCTGGAGGGGTACTGTGGAGACTAATGGAGGCCTATAAAGCAGTCGCCAAACACAAGAATGTTCCATGCATGCTTATTAGTCAGGTATGAAGTCTAGTCACAGCCTTTTAAAATGAGACAAACAGCAAAAGAAACACTTAAGTAGGCCTCCCTGCAAACTTTATCATCATTTGAAAGATCATTTCCCAGCACCAACATTTAGTAATTACTTCTCACTACCAAAAATTAACAAGCAGACACAAATTATGATCACAGGAAGACAGACAATGCAGTAAATACATTTAGAAAGAAGCCCTGAGATCAGTTTGCTGTCTCTTATCAATTTAAGATGTAACTAGAGATTATATCTATAAAAACACTCATAGGGGGAAAAAAACTATTCTCAGAAAATACTTAAGCATGTCCAGATAGGTCCTTCAGCTGGGACTTCTTATTCCTTGTTGATGTTAATCTGGAAGTTGTACTCTTCTTTACTGATATCTTCTGTATAGCAACATTTAGTGTCATTTCTCCCATGTGACAGAAAGAATGTGTGGTCAAATGAGACCTTCACCTCTATTTCACAATGGGACTGGGTGTGAATGAGACAGGACTCCGTAGCCTGGGAATCCAGGTAGGTTTTATAAACATGGTTGGCCCACAGCTAAGAACTCATTTGTGCGTGTTCAGCTTCTCAGAAGGAGGCAGAAAGCAAACCTGGTTTTTAACCTGTATTTCAATTTTTTTCTACATTTTGCCTTGAAAAGGTCAACATTTAAAGGGCCAAGTTTACTTTGCATGCTATTTAATCCACAACTGCATGCTTTCTGTGACTCCCATACTAGCTAAGAAGATCCAGGAGCCGGACCTTCCTGGCACTTGAGCTTGATCTCACTATTACCTCTTTGGGTCCTTGAATTTAGGTTGAATTCCTGAGGACAGTTGGTTTCTTTGGTTAATGTCACGATTTGTAACAATTAAATTCTATGTAATAAATATTTTTGAATCCTAACATCTGTGGGCAATACCACAGTCTTTGCTGTGGAGGTTATTGGGAGTTCTTTAAGATACCTCAGTGTTCCTGTAATTCGATGACCTTCACTTATAAGAACACCAGGCTCCCACACACAGCCCCAGGATTTGGTTAGCTGATGTGCCAGTTTTATGGGGATTCCTAAACTAACCTTTGACAATAGGCAAGTTGTACATTTTCATTTTTCACTCTGTGACAGCTTTTAGAGTCTGATCAGAAAATAAGAGAAGTCTGAGATGAGTCAAGTCCAGTTCCTTAGACCTACCCACGGGCTTGAAATTCGTATGTTTTATCTGGGCATTTAAATGACCTGGAAAACCTATTCCTGTTCTACCCTCTGGTCCCTTCCCCACAATGACTATGCTACAGCTGGGCATTCTCCTGTATTGTATTAAATTATTTGCCCATCTTCATGTCTCTGTGCCATTCCCACAACCCACAGTTCCCATTTGTCAAAACTGACACAACCTTCAGTGGCTTTGAATCCCACTGACTCCAGGAATCTTAGCATACTGTCACTTCCTCCTCCTCTAAACTATGGTCCTGTCTCAACAGGGCACTCCTGCTTGACAGATCACTTCCTGGTCCAGCAGAATACAAGTTCCTACAAGACAGAGGCCACATATAAGGTACCCATGTTTGTGCACCACTACTACACAGACGTTGGTGCCTTGCCAAGAGTAAGTAGTACTGAATAGGCATCTGATTGAATGAACAATTTCTCACCCTGCCCCTATTGTGCTTTTGGATAAAACCCCTTGCCTCTTTCAGTCTCAGATGTCTCTGCTATGAACAGAGGATAACAGCACAGGCATACTCCCCAGGTGTGCAGGAAGAATAAACCAATGGCTGAAAAGCAATTTAAAATTGTAAAATGAGGTGCTATATATAAATGTTACATAATCAAAATCCTTTCCTTCTGTATTATGTTTTATTTGGCTTTATATCTTCAAATCCTTTGTGGGTTTCAGGATTTTACAGATGCAATATCAGTCACATTAGTACCTAGATTCTCCTGGGTAATGAACAATTTTGTGTATTATAGATCACGGCTACTTTTCCTTGGCACACTTACACATGAATCTGTCATAATTTAGGGTATTCATAATAACTAATGATACAATTCATTTCTAAGGGATAATCCAAAGTTTTTTCAGTCTTTGACTGGCCATTTTATTCCAATAGGGTTGCCTCCAGGGAACTAGCTCCCATGAAGTCTAAAATCTGGGTGATGAATGTAGAATTTTTAGAAACCTAAATCTTCTAGGACCTTTACAATGAGACCTGGAAATGATTTGGGTTTTAAAGCACTGTTTGTTTTCTATGGCCTTCTTTATCTCCCTTTTGATTTGAGTGTCACCAAGCTCTCATTGCAATGTGATGACCTAGGAATCAGGAAAGATATGGATTGAGTCTTTCCACAGGAAAACAGAGCAGTGCTATTTTCTTCCTTGATATGTTCCAGAGGTTGCTGGTAAAAAAAAAACCCTATATTATATTTAGTTCCTATAAATAGTTTTGGACCCATAAGTACATAGCCTACTATTATCCCTATAATAGTTTTTCAACTTAGAGGAGATGGAGATGACAGTGATATGACAGGCTGTCCTTGAGATCAAGGGATTCCTCACATGTTAAGGGGTTAAAATAGAATGTGGTATTTAGTAACTAATCAGTAAGTATTATCAATAGAGGGTCTTCTATAAGCCTGGTCCTGTGCCAGCTCTCACTCCAGCTTCATAACAAGCTAATGGGGCAAACCTAATAACCTCCATACTCCCAGTCTCAGCAATAGGATTTCTAAAGAATGGGACTTCTTCACATAGCAAGAAATTCTTCCTGTTTTAATTCTGTTTATGACAGTTAATTTTATGTGTCAGTTTCACCAAACAACAGAGTAGCCAGATTAAACATTATTTCTGGAGCTTTCTATGGTGATGTCTTGGTTAGTTTGACACAGGCTACAGTTACCTTGGAAGAGGAACCTCAGTTGAGAAACCACTTCCATCCAATTGCCTATAAGCAAGGCGGTAGGGCATTTTCTTAATTAATGATTGATATAAGAGACCCAGCCCACTACGATTAGTGCCACCCCTTGGCAAGAGGTCCTGAGTTGTATAAGAAGCAGACTAAGTGAGCCATGGGAACAAGACAATAAGCAGTGTTCCTCTGTGGTCTCTGCATTAGTTCCTGCCTCCAGATTCCTGCCTTGAGCTCTTGCCCTGACTTCCCTGCATGATGGACTACAATTGTAAATGAAATAAAGTGGTTTCTGGAAGAGAGTAGCATTTGAATAGGTGTATACAGTAGACCAATTCCCTAATGTGAGCATCATCCAATTTGTGAAGGACTGAAAAACACAAGAGGAAAAATCCCCATTTTGCTTCCTACCTGTCTGCTTGAGCCTGGAACACTCATTTCTTGGTTTTAGACGGGCTTCTGGACCACCAGCTCACCTGATTTTCAAGTCTCAGGTAGTAAAATTAAATCCCTGGTTTTCTTGGGTCTCCAGTTTAGAAAAAGCAGATTAGGGGATTTCTTGGCTTCCATAATTGAGTCAATTTCTCATAATGAATTTCTGTCTGTTTATGCATATATAGGTCACACTGATTCTGTTACTCTATGGAGATCCCTACAGTGGAATCCATCCTCCTCATCTTCTCCCTGAGCACATAATCCTCCCTTTTACAATGGCTGCCTAATCCCTCAGAATTGCTTATTTCATTATAATTTTTTTTCTTCTTGTTGTTGTTGTTCTTTTTCCCCCAACTTGTTTTTTTTTTTTCAAGATAAGTCTCATTTTCATTATGAAGTCCTGGCTGTCCTGGAGCTCACTGTGTAGACCAGGCTGACCTCAAATTCAGAGATCCACCTGCCTCTGCCTCCTGAGTGTGCTGGGATTAAAGGTATGTGCCACTCTGCCTAACATCATTAATGCTAGAAGTGTTTGTTTTGAATTTCCCCTGGTAGATTCCTGACCACCTTGTGTAGTTTTATACCAGGCCATCATTTTTCAAGATTGTTAGAGTCTTCCATCAGGCTTGTCCTCAGTGATATAAATTTTTTTAGAAATTCAACATAGTTTTTCTTCTGAGAATGTATGTTGAAATCCCAAGTGTTTGTAGAACAAAACTGCTCTTCCCTACCCTTTCTGTTAGCACATTTTATCTCATTTAGACCTGTACCAATCTAACTCTCCAATGCAGAAGTTGCTTTGACATCCAAGTAGAAGATTGCATTGTTTGTGGGTGATAACACACTTGCTGAAGATGCTGTAACATCAAAATCTCTTACAAAAATATCTTCTAGTTGGTGTGTACAAACCAATGCCATACTCCCAATTTTCAAAACCACCTCCATGATATTTTGTAGTCTATGCAGAAATTAATGTCTCAGACTGCTTTGTCTTTAGTTATCCCTCCCATCTATATAAAATTGGTCAGAAATATCATTGCATTGTCATTCATGGGAAACTATTAATGAAGTTAATGACTTGTTCAATGTTTTAGAATGATTCCCAAGCAAAGATGATTTTTGAGTGTATAGCTTCTGGCAGGAATCTATAAATGCATTTCCTTATAAAATCTTTTGGGTGGTCCTTTAAAAAATGTGAACAGTTTTCTGTGTTAAAGGGGATGGTGGGAATGGAAGAAGGGGAAATAAAGTCTTTAGTTAAGCAAAATTTTCAACTCTAGCTCTGCTTCAACTCTTTCCATTTTAATTATGCATTCTCTCTTTTCCAAAGTGTGTGTGTGTGTGTGTGTGTGTGTGTGTGTGTGTGTGTGTGTGTGTGGTCATTTTACATGTGCCAACTTTGTGGAGTGGGTTCTCTCCACTTTTCTGGGACTCAGACTTGAGTTATCAACCAGGCTGTGCAACAAGGACTTTTACCTGATGAGCCCCCTTGCCAGTCCCTATAGTGTGTCTTAGTTTGCATTTCTCTTGCAGTGATAAGGACTATAATCTAAAGCAACCTGTGGAGGAAAGAGTTTATTTGGCTTACATATCTCAAGTCAACAACTGAATCAGAGACTATAGAGGACCACTACTTACTGATTTACTCCCCTGCTTGCTGGCTTACTCAGTTTGTGTTCTTATACACCCCAGGACCACCTATCCAGACATGGCACAGCCCGCAGTAGTCTGAGCTTTTCCTTACCAATCATCAGTCAAGACATTGTGCCACAGGCTTGCCCACAGGCCAGTCTGATGGAAGCATTTTCTCAGTTGAGGCCCGCTCTTCTCAGATGACTCTTGTGCTGACAAAACCTAACCAACCATTATATATTCTCTTTAACATCTTTTGAAGTACTTGGTAATCAAAGATAGATGGTAAAGGGCCCCTTCTCTTTGTTTCCATTTATAGGACAAGAGTCCAGTGAGATCTGAATAGATAGAAATTGCATGTGTAAGTAATTGTCTAGAGCACACTATTTCCCCCATTTCAGCCTCACGCTCTTACCCCTTTTCAGCCTGCAGTACTACTATAAATGCAAAGCATTTGCAGTGCATAGTCACCATTGTCATGGGGTCCCCCTTGAGCAGCTAAAAGCAGTAAGACAATTCTGCCAGCTGTTTTGTAGCCAAGGAATAAAGGTAAACAGAGGTTAAGTGACTGCCAAAAGCACTCACCATGGCAGCTGTTCAGATGGGAACTCATAGCTCTAACCAGTCACAGCCCATTCAAAGGTTCTAAAGTACAGCTTGTGAGAGAGGGACCACACTGCCTAAACACAGATTTGCTTACCATCCACAATGGAAAAATCCTGCATCTGTGGTTCTGACTCTTTTCATTCTTTTGCAATGTGGTTTACAATTTTATGCTTGAGTATTTTATTTACTTCATTTCCACCCCTCTGCCAGCTCCTCCTGTGCCCTCCCCAGGCCCTCTCAAATTCATGACTTCTTAATTGTTGTTAAAGATACATGTGTGTGTATATCTTCTGTTGCGTTCATTTAGTATTGCTCATGACATGTTTAAGGCTGACTGCTTAGGATTGGATAACCTATGAGGCTCATTCCTGAAGAAGACTGACCCTGTTTCTCATGCAGCCACTAATTGCCTGCGACTCTTCATATACGTGTAGGGCCTAATGAGATTCCTTCCTACACATTGGCATGCCAAGTGGCATTGTCACTGCAGGCTGTTGAGATTTTATGGGTACAGCTCTGGGTCATATAGAAGAAACAATCTCGCAGCAGACATTCTGGTCCTCAGACTCTTTCAACTTTTCTGCCTCCTCTTCTACAATGTTTCCCAAGTCTTGGCTGTGGAATTTGTGACAGAGATGTACCAATTGGGGTTGAGCATCCAGTGGCAAGTTTTTCTCTGCGTTTTGACATGTGTGGATGTCCGTAATAGTCTTCATCCACTGAATAAAGCTCCTCTTATAAGGGTGAGAGGTTTACTTATCTGTGTGTGTAAGGATAAGTATTTAGAATGCAGTTAGAAATTGTAGTGGTTTGGGAAAATGGCACAGTGGGTTCCTTTTAGGGTCAATAACACTCACCAACCCCAGGGAGTTGGATAGGTTTACAGAACTAAGCATGATTTCCCTTCTAATGAGTGGGCCTTAAGTCCAATTAGTTTTTATTAGCTAGACTATGGCTCTCTTAGGGTGAGCTATTTTACCTTTATAACTATATATACTATACATATTATATAGTTATATATGTTATCTAGTAATATATACTGTATTTATACATGTAATATAAAGTAAACATAAGATAATGTTTCCCCATGGCATTTTCAAATATTTTTAGTGCTATTTATTTCTTCTCCATCCTTCTCCTGCTGTGTTGCCCTCCCTTCCCCCTTTTTAGTTAAATCTCCATTTTTCTTGCTTCCCCTTCATAGCATCTGTGTCCTACTATCCCCTCTCTATTACTCCTCTACCCACCTCCCTGGTCCCCTTGTTTTCCTAGTTTCTGGAATTACTCCAAGTTATATACTTATATCCAAAGATTCGGATCTGGGATGGACAAATAAGAGAGAACACATGGCATTTGTCTTTCTGAGTTTAAGTTACCTCACTGAGTATAATATTTTCTACTTCCATCCATTTAACTGCAAATCCGTAATTTTGTTTCTGTTTACATCTGAATAGAATCCCCTTGTGTATATGCATCATGTCTTCATTACCCATTAATGAGTTGAAGGACATTTTGGTTGTTTCCATTCCTTAGCTATTGTGAATGGAGCAGCAGTGAGTATGGCAGAGCAAGTGTCTCTGGAGGAGAATGTCAAGTCCTTTACAACTTTGAAAAAGGAAGTTGTAGACGACACTAAAGACGGAGAGACATCCATGCTTGTGTGTTGGTAGGATTAATATTGTGAAAGCAACCATCCTACCAAAAAGCAATCCAGAATCAATGCAATCCCAGCCAAAACCCCCAAAATGTTCTTCACAGAAATAGAAAACTTCCTAAAATTCATATGAATATGTAATACCACAGATAGCCAAGGCAATCTTGAGCAAAAAGAACAATCCTGGAGTGATTACAAGCTATATTACACAGCCATACTAATAAAGGCACCATGGTACTTGGCACAAAAATAGACATGTAGACCAGTGGAACAAAATAAGAGACCCCAATACAAGTGCACATAACTATTGCCATATGGTGTTTGATAAAGATGTCAAAGATGCACACTGAAGGAAAGATAGCATCTTCAACAAGTGGTGCCAGGGAAACTGCATGTCCACATAGAGAAGAATGAATTTAGACATATCTGTTGCCCTGCATGAAAATCAACTACAAATGGATCAAAGAACTCAATGGAAAACATGAAATGCTAACACTTCAAGAAGAAAACACACATAGTAGCCTATAAGATACAGGTGTAGGAAACCATCTTTCAGAAACAGATGGAAACAGATGCAGAAATCTACTACCAGCCATTGAGCCAAGCTCCTGAAGTACATTCGAAGTGAGGGAGGAGCGATATGAACAAAGGAGTCAAGACCGTGATGGGGAAACCCACAAAATCAGCTGACGTGAGCTAATGAGAGATCACTGACTCAGGTCTGACAAATGGGGAACCTGAATAAAACCAGACTGCCTTAATATAGGTGACAATGGTGCAGCTGGGGCAAGATGTGAGGCCACTGGCAGTGTCCAAGATCTAACTCTAATGCATAAACTGACCTAGTGGAACCCATTCTATATGGAAAGGTACCTTACTGAGCCCCACAGGGGTGTGGGGGTGGGGAGGGGAAGGTCCTGCCTCAATGAGATGATGGGACAGACTTAGTAGACGTCCTAGGGGAGGCCTTATCCTCTCCGAGCAGCAGATGGGAGGTAGGAAGGGAAGTGGGGGGAGTGGGAAGAGAGGAGGGAGGGGGAGCTTGGATTGGAATGTAAAAAATAAATTAATAAAAGTATAGGTGTAGGAAACGACACACAGATAGGACTCCATTCCCTTAGGAATAAGACCAACAATGAACAAAGCAGACACCATAGAATTAAGAGTTCTATATAACAGAAGAAATAAGCAAGCAAACAGGAAGCCTACAAAGTGAGAGAGAGAGAGCCTTTGATCTAATCACCTGGTAGATTACTATTCAGAATATATAAAGAATTTTTTTGTGAATCGAGGGAACAAATACCCTAATTTAAAAATGGATTGCAGATCCATGCAGATCCAGAGTTCTCAAAAGAAGAACTATAAATGGCTGAGAAATAACTTTAAAGGTGTTCGACATCCTTAGCAATCAGAAAAAAATGCAAATTAAAACTACTTTGAAATTTTATCTCATCCCAGTCAGTATGGCTAAAACAAAAAAACAAGTGACAACAAATGCTGGCCAGGATGTGGGGAAGTTGAAACTTCATTCATTTATAGTGGGATTACAAACTGGTGCATCTTAAAATCAGCAAGGAAAATTCTCAAAAATCTAAAAGTAGATCTACCATCCAAACCAGCTATACCACTTTCCTCGCACTGAAGGTGCGAGGACTTCCTCCCGCCCTTTGAATAAAAGAAATTTCATTAAATAGGCTGGGAGTAAACAGATGACTTTCACATTCAGACTTTTGGGGTTTCTTTTTGTTTCCTACAGGCAGTGCTAAGCCTAAGATCCTCAAATAGGAAGAGATCTCATTTCCCCTCATAGAATATCAGGGTAACCCAAACTCAATAGGGTTGTGGGAGCTAGCAACCAAAGGAATGCTCTGTCTTGTGTCCAAGTGATAAGCACTTGTAGAAAAATGCAAACAATAGAATATGGTATGGAACTAATTGGTTGTCCAGTGTCAAATGGTTAGCTCTAAACAAATACATATGAGTAACATTATATGGAGTCAACAGATTATATTTAAGAATATATATTTATGCATGTGATAACAATTAGTGAAAAAAGTAAATGAATTTGAAGGAGAGCAGGGTGGGGTAATGGAAGGATTTGGAGGGAAGAAAGGGAAGGGAGAAATGTATAAATTTTAGTCTCAAAAACATTTAACTTTAAAAAGATAGTGTGTAAATATGAAAATAGTACAAATGGTCTGTCTTTCCCATTCCATCTGTGCTGGCTAGTTTTATATCAATTTGACACAAACTAGGGTCATTTGAGAAGGAATCTTAAATGAGAAAAATATCTAGATAGAATCAGCCTGCAGGCAAGCATGAGAGGTGTTGTCTTAATGATTGATGTAGGAAGGTTCAACCCATTGTAGGTGGTACCACCACTGGGCTGGTAGAAGAAAACAAGCTGAGCAAGCCATGAGCAAAGCAAGCCACTAAATATCACTCCTCTGTGACTCCTGCATCAGTTTCTACCTAAACCTTTTCCTCCCAAAGTTGCTTTGGTCATTTTTTTTTTTCAAATCACAATAAAAAATTTAACAAAGATACCATCCATTTTTAAAGAGACACTGAGATGTGTAATTAATCTAAGAATGGATATATCTATAAATGAAAGAAATGGAAATCTAAACATTAGCTATATACATTTTGTTTACAAAAGGAAATATCTTTTATTCCCCCCTCAGCAGCTAATGTAAATGTCACTTTACAGGGAGTCGTCAGTCAGTGTTTGGCTCCTACTACCAAGGTGATATAAACTTTTCCTAGTGCTCTTAATCAAACCCAGGGCTTCATCCAAATATCACAAGTGCTTCACCAGCTCTACTGACATGATTTTTAATTTCTTTAAGATTACAATCATTTGTACGTGTGTGCTTGTATGTGTGTGCATGCCAGCATGCCAGTGCCATGATGAACATGTGGAGGTCAGAGGTCAATTTGAGGGGAGTAAGTTCTCTTCCCCTAAGTGGAGCTCAGGGATAGAACTCAGGTATTCAGGCTTTGTAGCAAGTATCCTTTACTGTCTGAGCCATCCTATGAGTTCAAAGATGATTTTTAAAATAACAATTAGCACCCATGAAATGCCTCACTGGGTGTGGTCCTGACCAACGTCTGTGGTTACATCTACAGGTGTGAATAGACAAAGTCCAAAGAGATACATTTCTTCCATGAGAGCTTCCTCTTATCCCAGTCAAAGACAGTGTTTCATGACAGCCTTCAGGGGAGGGACCTCCAGAGGGTCTCCAAAGCAAACAGAAGAACATGGTTTTAGAAGGAGATCGGAGTGCTCCTGCTTCCTGCAATTTGTATCAAAGACCCATGGTTGGAGAGTTGAGTTTCCAGGGAGGCAGTAGAACTTTCGCTGGTAGTTAGGACATTAGGGTACTTCTACCCATTCGCCTTCTCTGCACATCCCCCTCTTCTTGGTCACCACTGAAGTGTTCTACCTTGTTCCTCCACCATGAGACACTGTGCTGCCACAGGTCCAAAGAGGTCAAGAGACCATGAACTTATGCCTCTGTAACTGTAAGCCAACATAAACCCTTCCTCCTTATACAACATGCTTCCTCTGGTATTTTGTCACAGTGACAAAATCTGACAGATACACTGCTAGAACCCGGGAGTGGTCTTCTGGGCCATCTCTTGTCTTCTCTGATATCCCTAGACCTGTTCCCCACCCCAGTCCCACCCCATCACACCATGAGCAGAGATTCATATGTTCTATTAATCATCCCCACCTTTAAATTGTTTCAGGCAAAAGCCATTCTCCTTAGTCACTCTGCAGCTGCTAAGTGACTGTTGGAATTAAAGTCTGCTGCATCTGTACCAGTCTTTTTGTTCAAGCTTGGCATTCCTTCTGACAACCTGCCTGTAGACCTCTTCCCCCAGAGTTAAAGACAACCCATGCCAGAGCTCACTCGCCTAGGAGTTGTGCAGCCTCTTCTGCTACAGGTGCCTTTTCACTCCTTGCCAGTTGAAAGCTGGCCCTTTACCTTCCCTCTCCCTGCTGACTTGATCAGAGTCTTCTCAGAGACATGAGCTACAATGCAGGAACTGGTGGAAGCCAGGCGGCCACTGAAATGACATCTGCAGCGCTGTCACACATGAATAGTCACCTGTATTGAAAGACTACATAAACCCTGTAGGATTTCTCAGAACTGAGGCAGTGATCTGAAGTGCTTGGGTTGCAAGCAGAAGTATGGAGGTGGGGTGGGGTGGGATACATGTGAGTGGTAGAATAACAACAAGTTTGGGTTCTTTCCTGCACTGTTGTGATTTCCTGTTGACAAGAGTTGTGTGTACAGGTGCAGGTCTAGGCACAGATAGGCTCTACCTTCACCAGAAGACAATCTGGGACATGCTCATATTCTTAGCCTTAGTTAGACAACAATACTCAAGTATCTGCTTCTGACTGTATGTTGCCTTCAAGCCCCAGTCTTGTGTGTGTGTGTGTGTGTGTGTGTGTGTGTGTGTGTGTGTGTGTGTGTGTGTGTGTGTGTGTGTGTGTGTGTGTGTGTGTGTGTGTGTGCAGCCTGAAAACATGACCATTCTGGCAAGACCGCAGCAGTCAAAGTAAAGCTGACAGTAACCTAAAAACTCCCAATGCACTTGCAACTATGAGCTGCTTCATGTCTTCATCCTAATCACGGATTTCCGAAGGGGAACGAAGGGAATACAGAGTCCGACAGATGTAGCTT
Source organism: Phodopus roborovskii (assembly GCF_943737965.1). Lineage (NCBI taxonomy): Eukaryota > Metazoa > Chordata > Mammalia > Rodentia > Cricetidae > Phodopus > Phodopus roborovskii. The sequence goes on along the minus strand of NW_026126549.1, from coordinate 16,913,223 downwards.
GCTCTGCGGTTTTCTGTCCAAGAAGATGGATGGTTCTGCTCTCTCGATATTCCTGGAGGACCAAGCCGACTGCAGCAGAACCCACTGTGGAGGATGGGAAATGAGTGGGGAGCCTTAGGGCGTGAGAAGAATCAGGCTTTTGCTAAGGGTCCCTAGCGGTGTGGAGGGAAAGGGGAAATGTCTTGCTTTGTACTTTCCCGGAGGTTGTCTGGACCAGAGTTTTTGTTTCGGAGCTTAGAGCCGTTTCCAGCAGGGTTGAACCTGGTGGGACTCACCCTTCTAGAAAAGGGTACTCAAAGTGCTCAGGACGGCTGGGGCTTCTTTGGGGCCAAGTCCCGCGCCTCCTACTGGTGCCAGGTATGAGGGATGTCCTCCACGGCGTGCCCACTCGCGACGGCTCTGGGAGCTCCTGCCGTCTGCTTGTCAGCAGCAAGGGCCTTCCCTGGTCGCAGCCTCGTTCCCTGGACGATCCCAACGCCTCAAGCCACGCTGAAGCCGGTGGCAGCCACCACCACTTCATAAGTGCCAACTTGCAGGTCGCCAGAGCGTCTCCCGGCCAACGCTCGGCCGGCGGACAGGACAGAGACTGGGTGGGGGGGGGGGGGACCACGCGGTAGGCACCTCCCACGGCCTCCAAAAGTCACCGTGCCCCGACGATTGGGTATGGACTACGCCAGTCAAAAGCTAGTGACCGCCCCGCCCTGTGGGGGCTGTCCCGAGGCAGACCACGCCCCCACGGCCCCGCCCCCCAGGAGCCTAGTCAGCGCGGCGCCGCGTTCCGCCTCATTCGCTGAGCGGGTCTGTGAATTGTCAGAGCGCTCAGGGCGACTGCTGAGCCGGACGGCCGCCGGGCTTGCGGCGATCCCCGTCAGGTGCCCACCAGATCCAATGAGCCCGGGTCTCGCGGGTCGCGAGCAGCAGGCGGTTCGGAGCAACTTGGGACTGAGGATCTGCAGCAGGGGCGTGGATTTGGCGTCTGGACTGGGCCAGGAGGGTGAGTGGCCGCGCCGTGCAAGCGGCTCCTGGACGCCGCTTTGCCAGCGAGCAGGGGACCGCGTCGTCGGTGCTCGCTGGGTGGGAGCGAGGCGGCTGTGGGAGGGCAGGGCAAGGCAGGGGACACTCTCTCGCTGCCAGCGTCCCGGCTTCCGAACTTCTGGTTTTCAAACCATCCCAACTCGGCCCGGGACGCGGCTGTGCGTCGGCACCGACTTGACTTTGGTGGTTGCCACCCTTAGGTCCGGGGCGCGCCCCTGCCCCTCTGCGACGATGACACGGCTCCCAGGGACGTCTCGGTGCGCACACGGCAGTTCCTAGATGGCTGCGACTGGTTTCTAAACATAAACTGGCGCCTGAGCCGGAGTGCGCAGCAAGCAAGCACTGGTCGCCTTCCGAGTGAGAACTGGAGGGACCCTTCGGGAACCTTAGCAGGCCCCTTCCGTACTCTACAGACCCGAGGAAACTGACAGCAATACTGAATGTTAAAGTTTGGGAAGTAATTGCTTCCTGTCAGCCCTCGGATCTGCGCCCCTTTTCCTAGGGTGCTCAGACCTCCACATCCACAGCAAGGTGTGTCTGAGGAACTTGGTTAGGACCAGCAGCGAGCCTAGAGGCTAAGGCCAGGCTAAGAGTCCTCCACCCTGGTTTGCTGGTGTTTGTTTAAGCACCTGTGTGTTTAAGTGATGAAGTTGTGGCAAGAACTGACTACAGAGGACTCAAGGTTAAACCTGACACTTGGTTTGTGACTAAGCCTGGTTTACATTTTCTTTCTTCCTTACCTCTCTTCGTGGTAAAAAGCTGCTTTGATTTTCTGAGTGCAGTTGCATAGAGCTTATATTCTCTGTGGACCAAATAGAATTCAGGGCAGTATTGTCTTGCCATTCGTATTTTGTATGAATGAGAGCTCGTTAAGAGTACTAGAGATAGTTGGATCAGAAGTTGGGAACAGTTCGATATTTTAAAATATGTAAGATGTTGATTTCATAGTAGATGTGAATGTGCATACATATACACATATCTGAGCGTGTGTGTATATGTGCAGGATTGATAGGGGAATGAGGTAGAAATATATGAAGGATTAACTGAGCCTTGAACTTCCTCTGGATTCCAGAGATGAACCCTCTTAGCTATGAGGTATGTGACTGTGTATGTGTAAGCATGTCCGCATCTGTCTGGTCTGTCTGGGTCAGTATATGGCCGTGAACTTTATGAGCACTCAGTTCAGTACCACTCAGTGCAGATCTACGTTCCTGTTTACAGCCCAGCAGCCACCAGCCAGCCCATCTGTTAAAACATAGCATGTACACTTCAGCCAGAGCACCAGGTAGATGGTGGCTAGGGGGCAACCCTTAGCAAAAACAGCATGCTACAAACAAAGCCTTTCTCTTCTATTTTTATCCACTATTTGGCCTGAAGTTGCAGTTTTACTGAGGGAGATGAAGGGGATGCTGTCTCTAGAAAGGGGAGACTGTATTTTCTGATGCAGCTGTAACCATAATTTGAGGAGAGGGAATTACAGGAGAAAAAAATAATCCCTTGAGAAAAATGTGGCTGTCATGTCGCCAGCAAAGCTGGTTTACAGCCTTGCAGTAACACGTATATCACAAACTGTTTTCTTTTGCTTGGGAGAATGCACTAAAAATAAATTGTTTTGAACACACACACACACACACACACACACACTTTAATAGAAGTAAATAGAACTTTATTGCCAAGGCTGAAGTCAAGATTGCCTTAGTAATTCCAATGAAGCATGCATTTAGGAATTTATACCCTGGAAATAAGTTTATATTTGCCCTAATCACTAGTAACAATGGTTCACAATTTGTAGTTTAACAATAATAAAAAGGCTTTATCATAAAATTTCTGGTGACTAAAAAGGTATGGGAGGAGTATTATTACAGCAGCTTATTAAGTTCCTGAAGGCAAGTGACTGATACTTTAAAAAGCTATAAATTCCTTTAATAATATAGTTACTTTTAGTGACAATAAAGGCAATACTTTCAAGAAACAGTTGATCTTCACAATAATTCTATGTTTTAATTACATTTTAATAGTGGTATTCATTATAAACTGAAGTGGTTTCAAAAACTCATCACAAGAAATATTTTAATTTTTATGGTACATAAACATTTGGGAGAAAATATTCAAATGCCTAATATATATGTCTAAATTTGTGAAGGGCTATACCGATCTTCCTGGCTTTACATGAACTCAATGGCTCCTTGGAAATTAAGTTCTTGTCCAGCAATTCAGTTCTGGGGCCTAGGGTAGCTTAGGAATCTTGATTTCTAAGCACCCAAGACAAGTTTTAATACAAGGGACCTCTTGAACATATTCCAACAAATACTGTAATAGTGTCTATGGTATGAAGTAACATGGTGTGTGGGTTGACTTAACAATTGATTATGCAGAAATTTGGTATTGATTGACCTTATGAAATTGATAGTTATTATCTCTCTTCTCAAATATGGGCCTCTTTTGTCTTGGGCCTGTAATCTTCGGTCATTGCTATTCTGAGTTCACCCCAATTTTAAGGAAGTCTTCCTGGAGAAGCAAAATAATGTAATAGTTCTCCTAAGCCTTGGTTCCTCAGCTCCCTGCTTCTGTACCATTGGGTCCTGGATGTTCTGGGGTGATTTGGCCAGTTCTATAGACAGTGTTGATCATTTCTCCTTGAAGGATGAAAAGGAGGCCTTTTTTTCTCTTGGTGATAGGAGAGAAGCATACACAAGTCAAGGATAGTATAGACTTAACCAGAATCAAGTGTTTCCTTGGGAAACTGTAGCTACTTGATTGACCAACCATGAGCCCCACCCACCATGATATTCGCATTCTAAAAGCTAACTTGATGTGTTTTAAGCTGTCCCATGAATTGGGTAAAATTTCTCATCACAGATATGGGTTGAAAATTGATTGCTACCTGTATTTTTACTGACATTAGTGTAGTTTTATTTATAAATATCACTGATTATTTTTGTTTGTTCATTTGTTTGTTTGTTTTGTTTTGTTTTTTATCTTCTTATCCAGCTATGTGTGTTCTGTGCTCTGTTCTTCTATTAGACTCTTGGATAAGATTTGAAAGACAATGGATGGCTATCAGAAGTTGCCCTCTCTCCCATTCAAGTAAAAAAAAAAAAAAGAAAAGAAAAGAAAAGAAAAGAAAATAAGACTGCAGAGGTCAGAAATGTTGTACATATTTACTTCCTTGATGACAAAAGGATATAGATAGGTTGAGACACTGAACTTATATAGTTCCAGATCATTGGATCATCACGGAGACATTTACAGAGCAATTTCTCTTAAGAGGAAGGCTTGGCATTTGATAGGTCACTTAACAATCTTTGGAGGACAATGATTTTTCCCCCACTTAGTTTCAGATGAGCAAACAGCAGCCACAAAAGGATAATACTTGAATTCTGTCTCTCATGTTTAAAGATAATAGCAATAAGTGAGATGTTGGCCTTATACTATGAGCTGCCTTTGTTTAGTTTGTGATGCTTTTTCTTTCTTTTTTTCTTTTTTCTTTCTTTCTTTTTTTTTTTTTTTTCCTTTTATTGGATTTGACTTTTATAAGTTTTTCTTCTAAAGTAAGCCAGTGTATATGATAATTGTTCAGATGACCCTGAGCTTAACCAGCCAACCTTGACACGGAAGGCTAATAGTTTACTAAAGGTCACAGAGCACAACTGGGGGCAAAGCCTACATGAGAATTCTTTGGACCAGTATTTTAGCCTTGCACAATTTTTGTCTGTTGTCATGTTATACTAATACTACTGTTTTTTACACTAACAAAATTGTTACTTACATTCCATTTTCCCAGCTTCTGCATGTTTTGATAGACTTAGAGTGGCTGCAAAACATGAGTTATAATATCACAGCCCCAGACTTATGCCCACCTTAGATAAACGGGCAGACAGAAGGAAGGAAGGAAGGAAGGAAGGAAGGAAGGAAGGAAGGAAGGAAGGAAGAAAAAAGAAAAAGGAAAGAGAAAAGCAATCGACTATAGTAAAATGCTGCCTTTCTTGAAACTGGGCCATAGGTCATTACAAGTTTCTATGCAACAATTCTTTTCTTTTTCTTTTTTTCTTTTTCTTTTTCTTTTTTTTTTTTTAACCGTGGCACATTTTTGGCATCTAACTTTCATTTGACAAACTCTTTCAAGTGTTTGACCCTTTTTCCTTGAAAAGGTTCACTTTTCAAGTCAATTTGTTCTCTTAACATCTCCTAATATATAAATTTTAACCATTTTAACTGTTCTCCCAAAATACTCCTTTGAGTCCCTCCATTTGCTAGTCTAGCAATATTTTCTCCTAGGAAGTCATTATTGAGCTAAAGAAGTTTTAATGTAGCTTTAGCTTTGTGGGCTTGACAACAAGGAAAAGGGAAACTGGTGAAGGATGATATTGAAGTAATATTGACGTGTGTTTCATACTCAGTATACCCGGTTTACCATGTCAGTGTTATATTTAAGGTCCAGATGAATGAAGTGACAGATGCACTCATCTGTGTCCTCGCAGACACTGCTAATACAAGCTGAAGACATGACTGCAGACAGCAGAGCCTGGGTTACACAAGAAAAACAAATGCTTAGCTCTGAAAAAAGAACTAGGCTGAGATTGAAGGGGTCAGGGGTGGGGTGGGGAGTGTGTGGGAAAGAAATACCTTCAGTGAAATGCCAGACAGAGTGGTAAGAAATTTATAGAAGTGTAGATGGTTTGGGGTTTCTTGCAGGCATTGATTCTGTCTTATATTGTCTTTACAACCCACTCACCCTGCTTGCTTTTAATAATTTATTATCGCAGCAGGCCTTCCCCTGGTTTCTTTTTTATAACTTTTTCCCTTCTCACCTCAAGTTCTAATCAGGGGCATATATAATAGTGTGGCTGGTCTCAAGTACTCAGGAAAATCCATGATCAATATCACTACATCATAAACCCCTGGCTGTTTCATTCTGCTTTGCAATGTTTCCTTCCCTGTTATATTAACTTGGTATCTATGCTTTAAACAATATTTTATTAATCTTTGCACAATGAAATGTCTGATCTTATTCTTCTTGGCTGGAAATATCTTTCAAGTAATCTATCATCAGACCACCATTGATCTAATGATGTATTTATTGCTCACTATTGCAGCCCTGGCAAGAAACCGAGTATGGTTCTAAAAATTTGATTAAAAAGAAATCAAGTTTTTGCAAGGCGTAGCCATCCAATTATGTTAGGACCTGCCAAGTATATTTTATGCTAACACACACACATATTTCAAGTGAGCAAAAATGTGCTCTTTTTGAAGGTTCTTAAAACTTTTTGCTATGAAATAAATAGGGCAAGAAGATGTCACATAATTGGAAAAAAATTATGAGTATATATCCCAAGATTTTTCTTTTGAGACAAGGCCTCACTGTGGAGCTCTGACTGGACTGGAATGCTGTGAATAGACCAGATGGCCCTAAACTCACAGAGATCTACCTGCCTCTGCCTCCTGACTGTGAGGCCTGTAGGCATGCTCCATCATGTCTGGTTCCAAGATCCAAGATTTATTTTATGTGTATGAGTGTTCTGCCTGCATATACAGGTGTGTATCACATGCATGTGTGGTTCCCAGTGAGGCCAGAAGACATCAGGAAGTACAGACAGTTGTGAGCCACCATGTGGTTGTTGGGAATTAATCTGAGTCCTCTACAAGAGCAACAAGGGCTCTTAACTGCTGATCCATATCTCCAGCCCTAAGATACAATATTTTTTTAAAGATTATGTTCTGTATTCTAATATGGATAGATTTATCTTTTAGTTGACAATACAAACAAATATGATAAGTAGCTCCTAGTCTAGAAATCAAAATAAGCTAAACTTAATTAATAAATACTGAGCACATGTCATGGGAAGACATTATTTTAAAAAAAAGAATTGCAGTTGTTCTTTAGCTCTTGTCTGCTTAGCTGGTTAAAATTCATTTCAAGTGTTAACATTTAGGGGAAACTTTTTTTTCCGTTCCCCCATTTGAACTAACGATCTCATCTTAATTTCCCGTATTCTCCTCTTCAGTCTGGAAGCCCTTTAAAGGCAGGGACCTTATAATACCTCAAGAAAGCCTTGTTAGAAATAGTGGCTACCTGTGCTAGATGCTACAAAGAACTACAAATGGATGCTCTTGTGGTTCCAAAAGATTTGCGTAAAAACATCCAGCTAAAGTATAAGTGTAGCAGTAGCTGAATTGTAGGATCAGTCTTGGCACTTCATAGAATGCTCATCTGTTCCTGTTCCACATTCAAAGCCCATTTGCTTCATTCCTGCCCTACCTCCTTCTCTTACTACTGACTTCTTCAAGGATGTCTCCAGTTTCCTCCCTCCCTAGACCATCCCCTCTGACTCTTCTTGTTCTCATACCTTGTTATATCTTGAAAGGCAACTCCTCTTTGACACTTGGGGCTGTCTCACCCATGTCTTGTGAAGCCACTGATGGCTTGGTTTCTGTTGCTGTACAGTGTAAATGACTAGGTGGCATTGGTGAGGAAATTTAGAGAGCCTTTGAGAAGCTAAATCCTGATGAGCTGAGAGGCTGCTGTCATCCACATTCACTGTGATAGGGGAGCTATTAAAAATAGTAATTGAAGTATATTTTTATCTTAGAGACTAAGTTTTATGATAGTTTTTATTTGTAAGTTCCCTTTCCTTGAGGAAGCACCCTCAAGTTGCATTATTGAAGTCATGTATGGACCATGCAAGTAGCTTAAAGTTCAATGAATTAAGCATAACTGTCTGAAATAAAGCCATTAATATAGCTCTTTCTTGTTAGATTCATGGGACCTTAGAGGATTCAGGAGATCACAGACCAGGATTATCTGTCTTATCTGAGAGATTGAGTCTCACTTAATGTATGTGCTTTCTTCTTGTATCTACCTAGAAGACATTAGAAAGCTGAACAGTCTAAATTCAAAGGAATTTAGATATTCAAGGCCACAGAGATGAGCAACATGAGCTCAGACACTGGTTTTGGCTCTTATAAACCAGGATTGTTTTTCTCTGAATACAGGAGGGCCTACAGTTTAACCTTTGGTTCTAGATTCCTGGAAGACTTGAGGGCATCTCCAGGTAAAGTGCAGAGGCCAACATCTGTGGTACATTTAAGTTCACCTTCTTCCCTGCAACAGATAAGCATCTGCCCAGTTGTATTTTGCTTTATAGTTTCTCAAATCCTCTTCTTAGATAGAAAATGTCTTCCTCTCCTTGAAGTTGTGAGGGATGAAGCAGATGTAGTGGCGGCCAGGTTATGTAGTGGAAACAGTAGAGATGTAATGGTGGTGGGGGTCTGGGAGGAGTTGGAAGGGGGAGTAGGGTAGATATGATAAAAATGCATTATAAGACCAGGTGGTGGTGGCACACACCTTCAATCCCAGCACTCAGCCAGCACTCAGGAAGCAGAGGCAGGTGGATCTCTGTGAGTTTGAAGCCAGACTGGTCTACAAAGCTACACAGAGAAACCTTGTCTAGAAAAATTAAAAACAACAACAAAAATAACCCCGTGTGTGTGTGTGTGTGTGTGTGTGTGTGTGTGTGTGTGAAATTCTTGAAAAGTCCGTTTAAAGTATTTTTTAAAGAACCTTATTCTTCTTATACTTTGTGTGTGCCTTACAAACAAGATGTTCTTGGTCAGAAAGCTGTTGTCCCTTAAGCTTTTAAGCACCCCTAACTTCAACCTTTCTCCATAATTCAGTCCCCATCCTCTAGTATTTTCCTTCCTATGTATTTTCTGCCATTTTCAGGTAAAACTCTTAGCTGATAAAAGCTCTTTCACAGTCAGTGTTACCATTAATATCTTCCCTGTGAGTAACTGCAATTATGACCCTTCTCAAAGGACTTCTGTGAGCATTCCATGCATTTTTCTGGTGGGATATTAGATGTTCTGAGAACCTTATACAGCACAAGAGTAATTAGCTTCACACAACCTCAGTTTTTACCATTCCTACCCATGCTGTTGGGTTTTTCTTTCTTTCTTTTTTTTTTTTTTTTTCCTCCTAAAATGTATTGACAGTAACTTTCAATTTTCCTCATTTGTCTTGCTTCTTTTTTCTTTTTGATGTTTCAGTTTGCTCTCCCTGACCTGCCTACTTGTGTTGTATTGTTTCTAACACATTCATCTGTTTTTCCACAGCTTTCCTGCCCTAGCCACATCGATACATTTAGATACCATTCACACACTGAATGCATTTCCACCTTTGCTGCACATTAGTAATAGAGACATTAAGTGGGATTCTGATAGTGCTCCTTTTATAAGCTGACGCATCATTTAGTATTCCTGTCTTAATTGTGGTCTCTTAGCCAATTTTTACCCATTCTCATGCTTACCCCATTTTCTAAGTAGTGTTTCTTAAATACAGTATGAATTATAAAAATCTTTATTCATTACATTTATGCTTGCCATTATGTTCTAAATTTATAATTCTATAATTTTCTTGTAGGAAAGTACATATTAGGCTGAAATGGTTAATTTGGTTTCAAGCCATCAAGCCCACCAGAGCTATCTGGTATTGGCCTTTGCCCTCATAGATGGGGCCTTTGCTCTGTAATTTTATATGGTAGGTGGATCTTGGTGAGAAGGGTTGTCAGGTCAGAGTTGACTGCAGTAATCTAGAAGAGGTTCAGCTTCCCTAAGAGTAGTGTAGAGCTTCACACAGAAAAGGTGGCCACGACAGGTCTGCGTGCCATTGCTCAGGCAATCTCTATGTTGCAAACTCCCAGGAGGGCTTGCTATGCAAAGAGCCCACTATGGTGTGCTGCAGTTCATTGAAGAGAGTGGAGTCAAGGGCTGCAAGGTTGTGGTGTGTATGAAATTTGCAGGTGGACCGATAATCCACAGTGGAGACCCTGTTAACTACAATGTTGATATTGCCATGCTCCATGTTCTCCCCAGACAAGATGTGCTGGGCATCAAAGTAAAGATAATGCTGCCCTGAGACTCAAGTGGTAAGATCAGCCCTAAAAAGTCTCTGCCTGATAACATGAGCATTGTGGAACCAAAAGATGAGATGTTACCCACCTCCCCCATCTCAGAGCTGAAGGGTGGGAAGCCAGAGCCACCTGCCAGGCCCCAGCCAGTGCCGACAGCATAATAGGGACTTTGAAGCTGCTTGGAGGCTGGATGTTGTTCTTGTCCTGTAAAGACTTTTAATATAATCTTACACAAAGGAATAAAAACAACCAGCAAACTGTCAGATATTTTCATTTTCAGATAAATCTACCTTCTAACTTGAAATCCTAATCTTCTCTAGAGTGTTTTATTTTGTTGTTTTTTCACATTAGTCCTCTGGTCTAAGTAGAGTATGAAGCAGTTTTTGCTATTTAACATCTGGCCTGTGTCTGAGATCTGTGATATCCTTGTGTGATCTCTGTTGAAAATCTTGTAATTGGATAAAGGCTTAGTTGGCAACCTTATAGAACAGAAAGATCCATGAAAACTATACTTTGTTTATGTCTCAGGAGAACACATGTCCCAGACAGGTGGGAAATAAAAGTAAAACTTTTGAAACAGGTAGGGAGAACATTTGGTACTGGCTACCCATGTGTTTGCCTGTATGATGTCTCAGTGATGCTGAGGAAAATGCTGTCTTAACCTATGTTCCAAGAGTCTCTCTCTTTCTCTTGGTTTTTCGAGACAGGGTTCTCTGTATTGTTTTGGAACCTGTCCTGGAACTAGCTCTGTAGACCAGGCTGGCCTCGAACTCACAGAGGTCCTCTTGCCTCTGCCTCTCAAGTGCTGGGATTAAAGGCATGCACCACCAACACCCATCCTGTTCCAAGATTCTTAAACCTTGCTAAACAAGAGAGTCCTACTTCTAGCCTTGGATCTTATCAAAGAGAGAGAAATGGGTAGGGTCTTTTTCCTTAGCAGATCTTCTGCATCTAATTCAAATTGATATATATGGTAAAGAAACATAAATCTCTAATTTAAAAAATAGGGCATATAGCAAGAGTGGCTGATGAAGTGATGCAATGGTATCCTCAAGGCAAGGTCCTTCTCATCTTCCCCACCTTAGTTGTCATGGACCATCTCATTCTAAGAATAGTTCTTTTTGTATTTGTGGCTTGGTTGTAGTGGGTCAGATGTCACTTACAAACATGACAACATCTAGAGCACAGAAAAATGGAACCACCTCCATCATTTCAGAGTTTCCTTCTGAAGATTAGGAGAACATTCTTTAAAAGACTTTCAGAGGAATCCTCATGTTCTGATCAGAAGTGGCTCAAGGGGAAGGGTGAGTAAAACTGGCATTCTGTTAACAAAGAAGATGTAGGAAGATATAGGTATTGGGAGAGGCAGGGTACACAATAGACACTGGGAGGCATATGTAAATGTCTACTGCATGTTATGACTTCAAAAATAATTATGAAATTCCTTGTCATGACTACTATGTAGTTGGTAGATACCACTGATGGGCAGAAACAAAAAAGGTACAATGCAAACTAATTAAGGACAGAGAAGTGAGCCAAGATCAATAATTATTCTGATTATGTAACAATAAACCCTAATGAGTTTGAATGTACTAATTTATGTCTTCTTGTACTCAAGAGGTAGATGGTCTGATTAGAAAAAAAAGATTAAAATAATTTTCTTATTTCTCAAAACATATCTGGTATGTTTTACAGTATAGGTTTATATGAATGTAAACTATTATGTTAACTTTATATATCATTCTGAAAACAAGGTTGATAATTAGGGATGTTTATAACTGGACATGATTTCTTACACACACTTTTGAAAAGTAAGAATTTAGCATCCAAGAGGGATTAGTAATTTGCTGAGATCACACTACTAATAACTGGCTAAGCTGGGATTCGAACATGAGTTCACCTGCTCTTGTCCCTTCCTGCTGAACATGATTGCCCATTTTCTTGGACTATCAAGGTTAGCAGAACTGTAAATGATTGGACACTGCCCATCTCCGTGGCCTCGTTATTTATACCATGGCCCGTGCTCAATTTTCTAAACATATGGCTCTCTCATTGTTGGTGTAATAAGCCAATCTCTTCCCCACCTGTGCCCCTTAGCCTTTATGGTTCCTTCTGCTTGGATCACACAGCCTCCGTTCCTATGGCTACATCCTCTCTAACCAGGCTTTGAAACATCTCTTCTTTATATTCAAGGACTAGCCCATCTATCTGTTTAGGAGTCCTCCCTGGCCCTGATTGTTTCCGCCCCATTTTTGTTTTCTTTATGGTACTTGCAACCGTCTCATTTAATTTACTTGGTTATCTAGCTTTTGATCTGTTGCCTTCTACCTATAGTTTTAAAATGAATGAGCAAGCAAGTGACTAAATTAATTAGTAAATGAGTGCTTACAAATCTTGATTTCTAGTAACCCAGAATCAGCCCTTATCTGCTACCCTAAGGTAAGATGCCAATTGTCATTTGAGCCTGATTATAGCAAGCTCATAATTTTTTTTCTTGTAAAAATTTAAACTAATTAAGTCTACATTTTATTCTGTTCAAGGGCAAAAGAAATATTTATCAAAGTTCTTTGGAGAAAAGATACACTTACTATAGTTATATACATGTGAATTTTAAAGTGCCTGGTAGAAGAGTTGCATTTGTGTAATACATTCTGAATTTCTTATTTAGAATAGTTTATTAACACTAACACTTTTAATTTGGTATCAACTGTTAAAGAATGAAATTACTTATAACACTGAATTTTAAAGTGGGAGAATTATAGTTGCATTTATAATTCACTTAAAATTGACTTTTTTGCACACACTTAATTTTTCAACTCATATATGTACTTAAATGACTCCTTTCTTGGAACTGTGTTCTTAATTGTTCCGAAGTAATTATGGAGGTGCAAATTGAAAACTAGCTTCACCACACATGTCAATTCATAAGCAATCAGTGTACATGAAGTATTGTTTTCTCCCAAAGTCCTTTTGCTCTGGCTTCCCCTTCTTCATTAAAATGAGTTTTGTTTTGTTTTGTTTTAATAGCTAAGAGGTTTTTAATTTCATTGTTGTTCTGTGGGTTGTGTCATGCTAATTACATTGTAAGGCATTATTTTCTTAGGCTTGCAGTGTAATATTGGCATGCAATTAACTAAATCATCATTTAAGTTCAACAAAACTTTGCTTTCCCTTCATTCCTTTTCATTTTCTCTAGGCCCTTCTTGTAAGGTATCTTGACCTATAGAATGAGTCAATACACTTGCTTTGTTGTTATTGTTGTTGTTGTTGTTGTTGTTGTTGTTGTCATGGCCAGATGTTCCCTTGTGGGAAAAACCTGCTCTTCATTTACTGTGAAATACATTTCTGGCTAAACTTCCTGCATCTGATTTCCAAAAAAACAGATTTAAATTTTATGGTGAGTAAAATATGTTTGTATTTGAGACCAATTTTTTGTCATGTTCTTGCAGATTGTTTTTATATTAAGCCTCAGAAACAAGTCAGAAGAAATGAAAGGAGGGTGTTTTAGTATTCACATCATACTTTCTTCATACACCATGTGTCTTGGTGGTCTTGGTAGAGAGCCTTTCCTTCTTGCCTTATTCACACTCTATAACCTGAGTAAAGTTGGAGATAAATTTGTGAGTGTTCACTGGAATCTTAGTGAAAATGAGACCAAGAATTAAAGGGTTGGGTTCATGGGTCATTATTATTTAAATATTATTATTATTTAAGTTTTATAGGCTTATGTCTATGGCTCTTGGGGGCCTGCTTTTGACAGGGTAGTTTCTGAATATAATATATTAGGCCTTTTATGGATCAACTGAATCCTTTTTCTTCCTCTCCTTTTTTTCCCTGTCAAGGCTGTGTAGGTGAGGAACAGCATGGGGCTATAGAAAATGTATAGCAAACACAGTAGCAATGAGAAAGAACTATAATGGGTACACACATTGCTGGAGTATTTCCCAAGTACTTTGCAGGGTGGCAGTGAGGTTTCTTTGGCAGAAGTAAAGTGGAACATGTGCTTTTCCATGTGTGAACACTGTGATTTCAAAGGTCCTTTGTGGTTCACAAAAGCAGCTGCTTTTCAGCTGGTGTAGGTAGCCATAGCTTTGGAAATTCGCTTAAAATATATGTACTGAGAACTCCTGACACCCATTTGGAGATTTGGTTTCATGTTGGGAATCTACTTATTCACAAGTGACATAGAGCAAGTACTCTTTGTTAGAATTGTGGGGGCCCTTTGTTCATTTCGTTGGAGTTTGTATATCAAAACTACATTCTAGTCAGTGTTTGCAATGTTACATACAAATGTAAATTTGCACTGAAGGCTTTGTTCTTAATTTTGAAAGCTATGGACAGCACTATTGCTTTGTTTAGTAAAACATTGTGGAGTTACCTTTAGACATATTTCACTGTATGGAAAGATTTTCTTCCCAGGGATTTGTACCATCTAGTGCATAGTTTCTGAGTGAGATTTTAGGTTTTGCACAGTTTTCCCCCTTATCAAACTTGGGGCTCTGTGTGTGTGTGTGTGTGTGTGTGTGTGTATGTGTTTCTAGTCTGAGATTTTTGTCTATTCTTCACATTTTTTTTAAAGATGTCAGCTCTAAATAATCCTGATAATATTGTTCCCTTTTGTTTTCAACAAGTCATTTGCTACCAGTTCTCCTCTTGAATAACGATGGCATGATTCTTTGACTCTGCTAGTTTCCTATTTATTAAATACTAACATACCTCAGCATCTTCACATGTTGCTTAGAAAACCAAGGATGACTACTTTGTTTTTAGCAGACCATAACTGCTGTATTTCTAAATGACAAGAAAAAAAATTACTGTAAAACAGGATTAGTGCAGATAGCTTAAGCTGAAAATCATTTTAAATGTTTCATGGCTACACTTTGTGCTAAATATAAAAATAATTGTGTTTCCCATGTGTTAACATCAAAAGCTCTGGTTGAAAAACCACATGGTCTAACAAGTAGGTCACTATTGATGGTAAAACATGAGACAGGAAATGTCACAGTTAAGATGAGAGACCCAAGCAGTATGTCTCACCATGCTTGCACTAGTCGTCCAGAGAACTAGAAGGCTCAACAGGACATAACTAGCTTTAGCCCAATTTGAAAGCATTAGCAAGGATAGCCTTTTAATGTCTTATTCTCATTTGTTTCTAGATAGTGCACTTTTCTAGTTGGGCAAAATAATCGAGCTGCTCAAGTTTGCATAGTGATAGACCAGAATGTCAATTAAAATAGTAGCCATTACATTCTGTAAGTATACACAAAAAGCCATAATCAGCTGTATACACTTAGATGGATAGGTTCACTTGATGATTGAAATTGTTAACAAGGATAATTGATTGTGGACAGTTCTCATGCATTCTCTTAAGAGCCTCCCTTGTCTTCATATTTGAAAGTCACATGGCAAGGGTGCTTTTAGGAAACCAGCTATCATGTTTCTCTTTAGGGGTAATATGAGGAACATTTAGTATTTGTAAGTGGGAATTTTCACCACTGGAGATACCTGAGTTCTACAGAGACACTTGGATATTCTAAATGTTAAGCAAAAGGCGGGAGATAATACTACATTTTGAGGGCTCAAACCAAAATGGAGCCTCAGGTTCAGAGAATTGCCACTCCATCGTGCTACATTGAGCAGTTGAATACATGCCCAAAGAGCCTGTGGTTATTTGGATGAGTACATAGAGGCATGCCGTGATGACTGAATTTGGATCTGTCATTAGAGCCTTATTTATCCACTTCCAGCACAGAGTCCTTCACAAGTACACCCTGGCTTACAGATTCACGGTACTTTGAGTGGAAAGCTTTATTGCTCAAATCTCAGAGGCCTCCCTAGGCTTGTGTTTTCAAAGGTTATTAATGCAGATTAAAACACACTATTTTGTGCTGGGATTATTTCGTGAAGGTTATAACTTTGAAGAGGGCTGAGACATAGAAGAAAATCTCAGTGGAATGGTATTTTTTTAATTTATTATTTTAATGGGGCAGAATACAAACATAGCATTTACCATATCAACTTTTAAAGTTTGCAGCTCAGTGGTATTAAATAGCTAATGTTATCTATCTCCAGAACCCATTTTGTCTTGTACAACTAGATATCTGTACCCACTTACCAGCTACCACCTATTCTTTACTCCATGACACCTTGGCAAGCACCATTTCCTATTTTTGTCTCTGTATTTTTGATGACTCCATCTCATTTTAGGTGGGACGATGCAGTATTTGTCTTTTTGTGTGTCTGAGTGACATCACTTGGTATAATAGTCTCAGCAGCCATACATGATATTCTATTCACAAGACTCTTCCTCTTAATGTGAGTAATATTCATAAATGAGAAAAATGGCAACAGTATTTTTAGTTTATATTCCTTCTCCAGCTTAACCACAGAGCCTAGATCACCATGCCTGATCCAAAAAGAGTATGCTGGGGAATAGGTTGGAAATAAAACCCCTGAGAATGAGAATTCTGGGAGTTGTTTCCTATCAGCAACAATAAGGCAGTTGAATTTTGATTGGAGAAAACACCAGAAGTATGACAACTGATGCGACATCTGGCCCTTTTCTCCCTTTATGTGCCTGTTCTCGGCTATCACAGTGTGAATTGGTTGTGAGCTGTAGGGTCAGTCTAAAGCTGAGCAGAGAACATGAGGTGACAGTTTGTGGAAATAACCTAGAAGAGATCTAGGGGTGTCTGGAAGCCACTTTTACTTTTAAATGGAAGCTTAGATTTTTGTTGCTCTTTCTAGTTTCAAGAATGCATGAATATACCTTTAATCGAAACACTGGGGAGGTAAAAGCAGGTGAATCTCTGTGAGTTTAAGGCCACCCTGGTCTACAGAGCTAGTTCCAAGACAGGCTCCAAAAACCATAGAGAAACCCTGCCTCAAAAAATCAAAAACAAAAAGAAAAAAGAAAGGAAGGAAGGAAGGAAGACAGACAGACAGACAGACAGGAAGGAAGGAAGGAAGGAAGGAAGGAAGAAAGAGAAAAATATTTAAATTCTCATGTGTTTTGTATAACCACTTATCATCTTATAAAATTAGTTACCTGTTTTGGGTTTCTACTGTGAGATTTCTTTCTAAAGTTGACGTAAATGACCAAATGGTCAGGTCCCCTATTCTGCTTTGACCCTAGTCAAAATCCTGACCCCTGGCTCTGGCTCTTCCCCTGGTTGGAGGTGATATAGAAACCACCAGACTCCTTTCAAGGCCTTATGTTTCCTTTCTGGGGAAGAAACAAAAACCTAGATCATTTCTACAGACATGTTCTGGTGCTAACAAATGTCTTTAAACCTATTGACTGGCTTCCTTTCTGTAGTTAGGAAGGTGTAAAATCAGTATCTGGTTAGTAGTTTTAATTGTAAGGGCAGTACTCACTAGGTTACTAGTTGGTTGCTTAAATTAGCATTTCTGCTCATTATTTAGTCCATTTTGCATTGAAGAACTCAATTAAATGTGTCTGATCATAAAAAAAATAGCTGTTAAGTTTCATTCTTTAATGTAAGAAGAAGCAAGACTACTTTTCACCTGAGTTGGGTGAATGGAGTTGGTAGGGTGTGGAGAGTTTAGTTTCATAGGAAAATGAAGAAGGGAAATTCAATATGCAAACATGTAACCAGACCCCAGTGAGGATTCACATAGTGAGCTACTTCTGTCCCTTCATGTGTGAAATACAACACCAGTGCTTATAAACCAACATTGGTATGAGAAATAGCACAAACAGAGAAGCCCTAAGAGCCACCCTATCACTATCCTAGAGGACAAAGGGAACAGTTATTACAGCTCTAAATGAAATGCAGCTCTTTAATGATTTATAGTAGTCTTTTGGATAGGCAATATCTGTGAAATCTCTAAAGTAACAGGAAACACAACTTAAATTTAATTATATTTCTTTTTGCTAACAAAACCTTTTCCAAAGAAATACTGAAAAGTTATATACAGTACCTGCTGGACAGACACAGACATAGCCCACCAACTTAATTTCCTAAGAATGAATTATCCTTGGCTTCTGTGAAGGCTTCTAGTTAGGAGAGCAGTTAGCTTCTGGAAGCCTTGGGATCTCTGAGGGTTCTCTTAAAACAAGAGGGAGGCGAGAATTCTACCACTGAGCCACCAATGCCTCGCATTTAAAACAAAAGGGAAGATGGTTTTGATGGGGGCATTGTGCCTATGTGGATTCTGGAGGTCATCTGTTGTTCCTATTGTCCTCTATTTAAAAACCTACTAAGTTGTATAAGGACTTTACAAACTGTTTTATGTGGATAGGCAGATACTCCTGCCTAGAAATAATTTCTTTTACATGTTTATAACTGTCCTTTCTTGATACCAGCTTTGATCTTCAGACCAGCTTGTCTGGCACATGACTTTGTCACTGCTGCCTGTGGTAGTACACACTGGAGTTCTGCCCCCAGGCTGGAACGTGGAAAACCATGTTTAAAGCAAAGAACCCAGGTGATAAAGACTCTAAATTTAGAAATCTTTTATTCTCCACTTAATAAAATACAATGTGTTTCTTCTTCCCATACAAAGTAGAGCTTTCCACAGAAAATGAGTATTAAAAAAAAAAATGTATGACCCCATCACATCTGTCCACCTTGTAGCTGTTAAGGCTTCCTAATGTGATTTGTGAGTGCTGAGTAACTTTGCTTTGAGACAGGCTTCCTGACATTACTCAGCATTACTACTAACTCCCAGAGTGGATTCACTCTTCTAAGTAACCACAGCAGAAACTCACCAAGTAATGCTCCTTGGTTATTCACTGGGGGCCTTCTGAAGAGAAGCCTTCTCTGAATGCACAAGGAAGGAAACATGACCTTAGAGACAATCCAGGAGCTCTTCAAGCAGTCAGAAACTAAGACTTCCAGCACAGGCCCATTGCTTCTTTTAATTTTAAGATTGGATGTGATACCAGAGGTAACCTAGATTCAAGTCTTCAGAGCAGAGTTTGCAATGGTTAACAATGAAGGCACATGGAAAACTACTGGAACTTTAATTACCACTCATTCATTCAACATTGTGAGTGAGTGTGAGTGTGTGTGTGTGTGTGTGTGTGTGTGTGTGTGTGTGTGTGTGTGTGTGAATGCCATAATGTATTATAGAGGTCCATTCTCTCATTATACCATGTAGTTTCTGGGGACTCAAACCCAAGTCACCAAGCTTCTGTTCAAAACTGTTTTTAAAAGGTGGCTGGCACCTTTATCTACTGATCTATCTTATAGACCTCCCAATCCACTTTTAGTCCACCAAAATAATGAAAATTAAGGTAATATGTAGGTGAATTGACATGTCCTTTCCCATGATATGTAAAGTGAGGATGAGAGTGTTAAGGGAGGACTTGGCCTGGATATGTAGAGCTTGAAGTTATTCCCTTGTTTGCTTGCTGGATTGATACAGTTTACCTAAGTTAATTTGTAGAATTTAAATATCTCCAACTGTATAAAACAGTAATAACAGTAATACAAGTCAATTAGCGTTATTCTATCAAAAGGAAATTATATAAAAAAATAAAAACCACAGCCAGGTGAAGTGGTACATACCTTTAATCCCAGCACTCTAGAAGCAGAGACTGGTAGATATCTCTGAGTTCTAGGCCAACCTGGTCTACATATCCAGCTCCAGACCAACCAAGGCTACATAGTAGTGTCTTATCTCAAAAAAAAGGAAAGAAGGAAGGAAGAAAGGGAAAGATTAATACAAAATATAACTGAAGATAATTACTTTTTTTTGCATGCACCAATAAGCAATATAAGAATGAAAATGACAGGAATCTAAGATAAGCTGCTTGTTGTCCGAATTATTGGCTAAAATGATAGCAATCCAATCATATTTTATAAATTGATCCTCACACCTCAAAACTGACATAAGTAATTGGAATATAGATCTGTACCCCCCCACACACCATTTAGAATGAACATGTTGGAATTAAATATATACTTTGCCTTGAGGCACTTCCTGATGATAATATTAAGGTGTCATTAGAAAAACATGGACTCTTTTCAACTTAATGTAGTTTTTAAAATAATGCTTAATTCAGATAATAATTTGAGGGGGCTTCTGGTTGTTGTCATTTGGTGTCAGTGCTGTGGATTGATCCTGAACCTTGAACGTGTTAGACACATGCTTTCTCACTAAGCTGAATCTTTAGTCCATCACAGTGAATATAACACAATTTCATTAAACTAAATGATAGGGTTGAATCCTCTCCTGCTCCTTCTTTGGTTTGCAAAAGTAGGGAAACAACTTACCTTTTGGACACACTTGTTGCCTCCTTGTTCTTGTCCTAATATAAGATAAAGTAAGATGTTGAAAACTAGTATCTAAAATGGCTGTTTGTCAGAAGATGCTGTTGAAGGAATTAGAAAAGGTGCCACTGAGATCCCAAAGGAACAAACTCTGTAGATGAACAGATGACACAGGGCAAAGACATATGGAAGATGTGCGATTTAACCTCCCACACTGGCTAGTTACTGTTTCACAGATGAAATATGCTAAGAGCTTCCTGTTGATAAACCATCACTGAAGAGTCCCTCACAGTCAATGAAAATGTTTTATGAAAGACAACTGAGTGGTGTTTTCTCTTAAGCAGCTGCTGCTCTAAGAAAGATCCCAGGGTGAGTGACACAAGATAGGTCGTTCACTGCACCACTAAGAGCAGCAAGTGCAGCCCAGTGTTGAGAGAAGAAGTACACAGAATGCCATAGGACACTATTAACAAGGTTAGTTTTATAAAAACAGAACTTTCTGCACTGTGCAGAAGCCATACAATGTTGACAGCTCATGAAAGTCTCTTGTACCTCATGGAGATTTGCTGATTGTCCTTTTGAAACATCTGGAAGAGTGGTCAAACTTACAGATGGGTTACATTTATTTGTTCTTTATATATATATATATAGATATATATATATATATATATATATATATATATATAAAGTGCCCTGCATTTTTGTGATAATACGCGACTATGTGACCTACCAGAAAGATGGGGGGGAGACATGGCAGCAAATCTGTCTTTATAAGATAAGTATGCCTTCTAAAACTAGCCTAGCCAAGAAAATAAACACTATTCTAGGCAGAATATTATGAAAAACAGTGTCTGGAAATGTTTATCTTACATGTGGTTTTATTGCTTAAAACTATGATAAACATTAAAGCCCACATAATATAATAAGAAATTGAACTTAGAGCTATACTTCCAAATTAATGTGTCTTAAATAATTAAATATAGATTATCAAAGCACATTCAGTCATTTCTCTCTTGGTAAAATGATCCTTTAGGATGATAAAAAGTTTATGTTCAGCTATATTAAAATAAATATCTTTCATTCTTCTGTTTGAAATAGATTCTTCCTTCATACAATACATCCCCACCACAGTTTCCTCCCCCTGCACTCCTCCTAGCTCCCCACCACCTCCTCTCTCCCCAAGATCCACTCCCTCTCCATTTCTTCTTCAGAAAACAGCTGGTCTCTAAGAGATGACAGCCAAACAGGACAAACAAGGTAAAATAAGATTAGGCCAAAGCTCTCATATCGAGTCTGGACAAGGCCACCCAATAGAAAGAAAAGAGTCTCAAGAGCAGGCAAGAGTCAGAGATTCATCCTCTCCCACTATTGTGAATCTTAAGAACATCACACTAACAGCCATAACATATACAGAGGACCTGATACAGACCTATGCAGGCCCTGTACTTGCCATTTCAGTTGTTATGAGACTTTGTGAGTCCTGCTCAGTTGATTCACTGAGCCATGTTCTCCTGGTGTTCTCCATCCCTCTGACTCATACAGTCTCTCCTCCCCTTCTTCTGAGGTGAGGGACCCAACGGAGACCTTCGGTTTAGTCTCTCTTTCTCTCTCTCTCTCTCTGCATAATGTCTACATAAGTGGGTCTCTGTAGCCACTTCTGTCTGCTTCTGGAGGAAACCTCTCTGATGATGATCAGACAAAGTGTCAATCTGTCTTAGGCTATCCAGTCTCCAGTTCCTGGCCATCAGGCAGTGTAAGGCATGGGCTCCCTCCCAAGGCATGGGCCTCAAGTTAAACCAAACATCAGCTGAGCACTATTTACTTCACATTTACCTCATGCTTTCTGATTCTGGTGTATGTCTGTATGTAGACACAGCACACATATTCCAGTGGTTCTCAGTGTTGAAATTCATGATCCAATCATTTTCCAAACTCTTGCTTTAGGATAAAGGTTCTTAAACTTCTAGGGACAGGGAAGAATCATAGATTGCTTTATAACAATAGAAGATGTACACCATCTTCTCATAAAAAATTATATACAGATTCTGAGAAATAAAATTTTGTTCAGAATTTCAGGGTGTTCATATGCCCACTGATGGCTGTTGTCATGGATTCCCCTTAATACCCCTCACATGAGGACAGGGATGTCCTAAGGACTTATGTGACTTGTATAGTGTCACAGAGTGGCATAAACTAACCTTTCAATGAAGAATGCGAGACACTGGAGGCTTTGATATGTTTCCTAAAGATGCACATTTACTATGGGACTCTAAGAACCACCTATGGAGTTCACAAGGCTATTGGGGACTCAAGTATTCATTAATACAATTTATGTTTAAAAGAAACTTATTTTCATCTTGACCAGTATCAGTTGACACCAGCCATATGTGAGTTTTATGCTGGAAACTCCATAGGAAACATGGAAATGATAGTTTCCCTAGAGAACATCAAATCCCAATTACTAGCTTGGGCATCCAGTGCTGTTTCTAATACACCTTTTATATTGCTGAGCCTGTGGCCCCACTCACTGGGGTTCTATAATTGTGATTTGTCTGTGCACTAAATGATATTTTAGTAAATAAAGGTAAAGCTGAGGGTTACAGCTCTTCCTATTTTCCAAACAACTCAGAGCTCTGTCTCTGGCTTATGAGCCTGTGGGATAAAGAATCAAACCTTAGATAAATTGGCAGATGGGAGAACACAGGGAGTACTAAAATCAGGATAGAATTCATAAGCTTCATGATCTTCTGCCCCAAAGGCCTAAATCCATGTGATGAGGTATTGGAACAGATGCCTACTGAGTCTGGATTTATTACTATTTTTTAAAGACATGACAAGATTAAAGTACATTAATTTTTTTGCTGCCCTGGTCATCAGTTGGTAGTATTCCTGAAGGTGATGTGAAGTTTCTTCCTATAAATACTGGGCTCTGCATAGGGGCTAAAAATAAGCGGAGCAGCATGGGGAAATGGGCAAACATCATCGATCTGTGTTAGGACTGTTTCTGCTTTAATGTTTGCAAAAGCACAGCACAGCTTGGCAACCTATTTATAGAGAGCAGATACTCACTGCTATATATAGATGATAAAAACAAGGTGGGCCCTCAGGTAGACTTGAGGTTATGTCAGGAAGCAGAATTAGACGGGATCTCCTTTGGAATAAGTGACATTTCTATGGAACTAAGAGCTTAGAGTTGAGGGCCTTAGTAGTAGACATGCTAACCCCCTGCAGTGTGTGCCACCTCTGATTGTCCTTTGCCTTTATTGGTTGCAAGTCAGCTTCCACAGCTATCCCTGCCCCACAAACAGGGGCCAAAACTAACTTGGACACCTCAAAGGACCCTCTGCCCTTTCATCGTTTTAACAAATGCTAACTCCCCAGTGGTATTTACCATGTTTATATACACATGTACGTATAAATGTGTGCATATTATATTGTGAAAACCTGTGTACAAATGTAATGTTTCTGTTGGATCTTTCTTTGACATTCAATTCTCCATCTACTTTTTGTAAATAGCTCTAATTTTTTCCTCTATCCTCTGTTACTAGAATTGGTTGTGTTTTTTTGTTTTTGTTGTTGTTGCTTTTTGTTTTGTTTTGTTTTGTTTTTCTCCAGAACCCTTAAGAATTGGTTGTGTTTTTTGTTGTTGTTTTTGTTGTTGTTGCTTTTTGTTTTGTTTTGTTTTGTTTTTCTTTTCTCCAGAACCCTTAACAACTTCTTATTCTAGTTTCTCACCCCACTCACCAACTTTCCCTCTCTGGAACTTTTTTTCCTTTTAGTCCAATTGTCCTTTCAATTCAACAAGCATTTTTGTGAATGCAAGACACCTGCTAGGTTCCGAGACTAAGGAGACAAATAAGATGGGGGGGTCTCTGCTCCCCAGTTGCTCCATCTCATGGGACTTGCTGTCATTGTTCTCTTCTCTTCTCTACTTTGTTTATCAATTGCTCCCTCCAGACAGAGTTTCTTCCAGCACATTCCACTGTAGCAACAGCTAATCATGGGCCTGGTGGAAGTTAATTCCATCTTAAACTCCTGATAATGTCAGATTTACAAAGTGGCTTTTAGAAGGAAGCCCTCCCAGACTGGAAAAAAAAAAGGTATAAGTCATGAATTCTGTGTATGTGAAGCATATCACTGTGAGACTAATGGGCCCAGCCACCGATGAACCCCTGAGTGATGCTGCTGAGGGAAAGCTGTCCAGGTCTTTTGACATCCCTCTTAGTGCCAATGCAGTGGTGGAGTGCTGCAATAACTAATCATGTTTGCATTCATTACAGAAAACAGACCCTGACTAACCATAGTAACAACTGATCCAGTTTGGAGCTAGTGAGATCGCTTTCCTTGTTTATGCCCATCTCCTTTGTTTAGATGTTTTATGTATACAAGTGTATGCCCATGTGAATGTAATGAGCATCAGGCTTGTCTCAGTAAGAGAGCCACCAAGAAGGGAGATAGGCAGGTATGGTTTTCATAGTCACACAAAATATGCACGATGTATGTAGGTCAGGCTTAAGTGGTGAGGAAGGAACTTGAAAACAAGCATTTAAATATAACTCCCATCTCCATTGCTTTGTCTTCTGATAATCAGTAGACAAATGGTATTAGGGCTGAGATAATGCAAGATCTTTTCCCCTAAAGGCCATGTGGTATGGCTGGAATTCTTAACCAGTTTCATCACTCATCACAGAGTTAACATCTTCCTGGTGGCTGGGTTGGCTTCCCAGCTTCATTCTTTAAATCCCTATGTATTGTGTCATTCTTCAAAAAGTCTATTCAGTTCCTCCTCAATCTTCCTGTTTCCTACTCTCTATCCTCTGGAATGTGTCGCTATGTGTAGTGTTCATTATGTAGTGCTCTAAGTGGCCTACATCCAAATGATTACAGCTGTCTTCCTTGAGTTCCATGTAAATGGATTCATTCTTGCTTTTTCAAAGTGCAGTGGTGCTGTGAGATCTCCACATTTAACACATCTAAATGACCCCTCATCATATATATATATATATATATATATATATATATGTGTGTGTGTGTGTGTGTGTGTATGTATATATACAGATGTGTGTATGCATATGATACATATGTATATACATATATATTATATATTAGTGGTATTTTCTTGTTTTTAATATTTTCAACAATGAACATGTATTAGTATTTTTGTAACAAAATTGACTTTATTTTTATACATTTTTTTTATTGCAATAAAATTACCTACCCTCTAGGGCTTTTTAAGAGGACAACTTGACAAACTTGAGTCTGCACCTCATTTACTCAAGGATGGTCATAAATTCCTGTGTCCTGCCCTGTTAGTGAAGGTGCGCCAAAGGTCTCTTGATTGCTTAGTAATTCTGGGAAGGGAATTGTATCAGCAGCCTTTGCTCCTCCTGCATTCTTCCTGTTCCTCCTTCCAGTGTGAGATCTGGGGCTGTTCTGATTATCTGAGGTTTAGAACTGTTGAGAGATCTGAGATCCTTTCACTCTGTTGACATGGAACTCAGTGACTAAGTCATTTAGTCCACCCAGACCAATGGACTCCGCAGCCTAGAGCTGACCGTCATGCCACTTTAGGCCCTAAAGTTGATTCTCCTATCAGTGCGAAGCAGTGCATCAGAGCGAAGCAGTGCATCAGAGCAGGCATTTGGAAGTGGGAAGCCTAGGGACCATGCTTCCAAGAGATTCTTATTGAAGCTACAGAGAAAAGAGGATTGATGAGGGACTTATGCTACAGGGGAACAGGAATAGCACACTCAAGGTTGCTTAAGTGATATTAAAGGTCTCTTCCAACGCACTAGTGAAAATTGACATTATGATCATAAATATTAAAAAACACATAACAGCCCTTTTATGTTTTTTGAAAACTAAGCTTTAGCCTGACTTTAAGGTGTTATTACTATTTTGCTTTGTGACCATACTTTGTCTTTGCTGGGACAGACAGTTATCTGCCCCTATGGTACATCAGTAGTAGGTGAGTGCTCTAGGAAGAAGGCCAAAAGGACAATGTATTTATTGTAGCCTCAACATCGAGAGTCTTACAATAATAGATGCTCAGTATATTTTTAAATGAATAGGTTATGGCATATATGTGACCTCTAGAAAAGTCTACCATATGGAAACAAACAACATGTTTTGAAATTACATCTTTCTTTGAGACCACCTTGAAGTGGCCAGGGGCCCGAGTACCAAAGACCAAGTCATTTCTGTAGGGACTGAATAGGATGGTGATACTGTCATGGAGGTAAATGGGTGGCTTGGAATCAGTAAGTGTGGATAAAATCAGAATATCAGGGAGAGAGTGGGCTGGGGTAGTGAGGATGAAGTTTGAAACCTGGAAGCACAAG
Organism: Phodopus roborovskii; assembly: GCF_943737965.1. NCBI lineage: Eukaryota > Metazoa > Chordata > Mammalia > Rodentia > Cricetidae > Phodopus > Phodopus roborovskii. Next base: position 16,886,697 of record NW_026126549.1, on the reverse strand, counting down.
ATGCAGGAATAAACATACTCCATGTCTCCAAGGTGCAGGGACTCAGGAAGCTGTGCTGGACTAGATGGCTCTAATGCATTCACTGAAAGCTGGTTAGGGCATAATTGCCACAGAAACGAGCATTGTGTAAGGAGAAAGAAATCTGCCATCTGGAAAGGGGAAGAAAAGGGACATGTTTTCTGCATCATCTTATCAAGTAAGAACTTCCTATGCAGTTGGCAATATTCTGTTTTTGCCCCAACTGAGTCCCATAGCTTACAGACTTGCCAGTATTTCGGGATCAATATAAAAATTCCTGTTGTTTTGCTGACTTAGGTATTCACTGAAGTATTGTGTGGGAGGCAGACCTGAAAAGCAATTATGTGAAAGTACAGTATGCTGTGTCTCCTTGAGGGCTGCTAAGGAGAAGCTTGCCAGGAGCCTCTGGGACTTTGGCATGTATGCTTTAGTCCTGATATCTTGTGGCATGGCTAATATTCCTCCAGTTCTCTGTCAAAGGTTTTCACTCATTTGTTTACTGTTGTTGCTGCTGTCATCAGTGTGCACATGTGTGCACGAATACATGTACTGCGGCACACATGTGGAGGTCAGAGGACAACTTTCAGGAGTCATTTCTCTCCTACCATGTAGTCTGAGGATCAAACTGGAGTCATCAGCCGTGGTGGCAGCAAGTGCTTTCATCCCCTGAGCCATCTTGCCAGCCTGGTTTTCACTCTACTCCATCACTTAGAGCTTCTTCAGGTAGCTCCATAGATAACTCTAGGCTTTCCTCTCTCTCCCAATGAATCCTGACATGGTCCAAGGATTAACAAGGAGGGTGGGAATGGTACAGAGGAACAAGTGAGATTTCTGTCATTTAAGTGATGGATTTCAGCAGATTATTATTGCTATCATTTTCCAAAACAACTGGCTGTGCTTCTTGGTGACAGTGATACTAGCATCTGGTTAACTCCCAGTCAAGCCTAGTCAAGCCTAAACTAGTCAGATTAGTCAATTTGATATATCAAATGGACAAAGGCATTATGGCTGACCTCACAGAATTTCTCAAGGGAGGAGAGAAGGGATTCGGGGAGAAAAAAAAGCAAATATCCGAATTGTCTTTTGCTTAGGTTGGTCTTTAAAGCATTCATTCATACAGGTCCCTTCTCCAGCCTGCTCTGGTATTCCTCTGTAAATATCTCATCCCCTGGGCTGCTTTGTCTGCCTCTGTTAACACATTTCTTTTCTCTGTCTTACTTATGCATATTCCCTAACTCTGGCCAGTTGCTCACACAGTCGAAACTCTGTCATTGTCACTAACTTAATTTTGGTCCATCACCCTGTTTAACACTGAGCCATCCAGCTCTCCAGCACAAAATCTCTTTCTGCTTCACAGTGGTTCCATCATGCCTGAGCCAAGAAGTCTTAGTGTAGTCCTGGAGTAGAAAAGGACATTCAGTCTCCTTGGGCATCATTCCAGCCCTTCCGGAGTGAGTTTCTAGCACTCTGCCTTCCCTTCCATGTCACGTGAAAAGCTGTGTGCATTTCCTGTCTTCTCATTCTTCTGTCTACTTATGCTTCTTCTGCTGTGACAATCCAAACCTGTCCTCTACTTTACCAAGAAGTTATCTCTGACTGACTAGTTCTCTTGTGCATTCATGCCATGTCTGTTGCATTTCTGTATCTAAACTTCACACTATACTTTAGCGTTAGTTGCTCAAGGATTGGGTGGTAACATATCAGTAACCAATTATTAAGTGAAGCTTCTTATTCATTCATTTAGAGTGTTGTGTGTGTGTGTGCGTGTGCACGTGTGCGTGTGTGTGCCCATAGACATGCATACAGAGACCAGAGGAGGATGCTGGGTGTCCTTACTCCTTTTGCACTGTATTCCTTGAGATAAGGTCTCTCACTGAACCTGGAAACATGATGTTTTGCAGCTAGGCTGACTAGCCATCAGTCCTCAATGATCTTGACCTTTCAGTCTCTGCAACCCCTTGTCCCTGCACTGAGATTACAGTCCTGTGTAGCCATGCACAGTTTTTATGTGGGTTACTGAGGATCTGAACTCAGATCCTCATTTTATGGGGAGCAAGTGTTCCCCCTCACTGAGGCATCTCCCCAGCCTTAAGCTAAAGTTAAGTTTGACTTCTATTGCCTAATAGTAGCCCTTTTCCACCTAGTTTTCAGATGGTGTTTCAGGCTGGCCCCAGAAAGTACTACCTAGCATTTTTCATTATAAAGTGAGATTCTGCCTTCATGTACTATTGCTGGGAAAACCAGCAGAAGACCACAATGTATCCCATTAACTTCATCTTCAGATGCATGCTGAACAGATCCCAGATACAGGTATGACTCTGTGAACACATGAATATGCAAAGAGAGGGCTGTCCTATTAGTTTAGAGAGGATTGTGAAGCTCATAGTAATGATGCAGAAGATAGTCATTCTAAAAGTCAAGAGAACAACTGGTCAGATCATGCTCAGAGGAGATAATATTCTGTAACCAAGTTGTCTCCAGAGATGCTCAATGAAATGAGAACTTGTTGGGAAGACAGTACAGTTTTTAGGTGCCCTTTGTTGGGAGGCTAGTTCCAAGATTGTTGCTCATGTTGTTTCAATTACCCTCATTTTATTAACACATGACAATAAATGCTCTAGAATTGGTTTTAGTAATAAAACAGTTACAGACAGATGTAAACTAAGTAATAAAGTTTTCTCTCCCGCCTCTCATTTCCTTCCCAGCTAAACCAATAATCAATATTAGCATTTTAATTATTCTACTCTAAGTGTGTATGCTTGTGCAGTAGGAGCCCATTACTCTTATTCTTCTGGACTCTGGATTTTAACCAATTTATACTGGGAAACTTTCTCTTCACACTTCTTTTTTTCTTTCTGGCTCTGTTGAATTCACCATGTATAAATAATCAATTATTGATTTTTAGAAGCTCTCTGTTGAACATGTAGATAATAGCCCTCTTAGTTAGCAATGGTAATGTTATAGTGAAGGTCCTCCTGCTATTTTGTTGATGTCCCTTCCTGTGGTATTAAAGTCCCTGAAGACAGCAAATGCTCCAGTCTCTCTCAAAGTGTGCCACCAGTGTGTCCTCTTTTCCCTTTCCTGATTTTTCTCACACTCAGCTCTGTAGATCCCTGTGCTAGGCCACAAGCAGTACACACCCACCCGTGTCCCTGCTAGAATACCCTAATGAGAAATGTGGGTGATTCAAAAGGTGAAACTATAGCAAGAATGATTCATCAGGACCCCTCACCCATTGTTTGCTAAAAGTTTCCCTGTTAAAGCTTCTTAATGATTTCTTAATTGCCAAATCAGATTTCTTAATTGCAAAGGCAAATGCTACCATTTTGATGATGCTGCAGAATTTAGAATTATTTATTATCCTATCTCTAGTTCTTCCTGTCCCTGTTAATTGTAGAGTCTTTGGGACTTGCGGAAAAACAGGGAGGCCGGAGGCCTGAAGGCATTGAATTTGAGAGAAAAAAAAATTAAATACCCATAACTTCTAGGTTCTACCAACCCCAACAGATGATGGACTGCTTAAACAAATATGAACTCAAGGTATGCAAAGCTAGTCCCTCAGCCAGAAATGTCGGGAGTCTCATCCTTGAAGGACCTGGAGCAAATTCTACTTTCTGAGGCTGCTCCAGTTGCCTCCCCACACTGTCTTGGCAGTTTACATGGGCCTCTGCTCCTAACATATCGAACCACGCTTACATTGACAGTATCCGAGTAGCTCTGGCAGCTGCCAAAGGCTGAGCCTTTCAGTCAGTTGTTCATGTTGTCTTCCCTTGGCATTTGTCTCTGTCTAGGTGTTTCTCCATTTATGCTTGCCTGATGTATTTGTTGGGGGAAGGTTGAGGAAAAACATAAGACTTAAATTTAAGTCATAGCCATTCAAAATGGAGGCAGTATCTGATAGTGTTGGCATATTTTTCTGCTAAAATATTAACTCTGTGGAAATATTTTATGAGAGTGTCACCAAATTAGAGTTTTTTTTCCTCTGTGTTATGTCCAGACAAAATAATAAAGATTAATTTGTTTCATCATAAAAAACACATGGAGCAAGCTCAGCCTCTCAGTCTATAATAATCTCTTGACTCCTGTGATTGTGAAAACATTGACATCCAGGCAGATTCTATACAAAGGAACATGTGCAGCAACCTGCAAAATTAACAGCACCTCGGTATCAGAATGCCAGAGCCTCCCAAAGGACGGACTTAATACCCTCAGAACCACTGGCTAAGAGGTTTGCATGTTAGTGCTTTAGGTAAATGGTGCCTGAAAGGGATGAGGTGTCTGTCTCTGAGATGCTACCACCCCCAGCTCTCAAGATGGGGACTGCAGATCTTGATGACAGTGGGAAGCTAACCTGTTGTTTAGAAGTCTGTGTCTCTCATGCTGAATCCTTTACATGGAGACTTCACTTTGGTTGATTGACATATAGTTTACCTTCGTAAAATGCAACCTTTTAGTGTATGATGCTGTGCATTTTGACAAATACATACAGTTGTGTAGCTATTATCACAACCCCAAATTTTCTCATTCCCTTTGGAGTCTGCTCCTCTTCAACAAGCAACCTCTGTTCACTCTGACCTAGTTCTTTGTTTGTTTGGTGGTGGTGATGGGTTGTGTGGTGGGTGGTGGTCATGGTGGTAATTGTTTTCTCTACTAGGGATAAAATCCAAGGTCTTGCACATGTTGAGCATACATTCTAGCGCTGAGCTACATCTGCAGCTATGTGACACATTTTTCTAACTCTTGTTTTGCCTTTTCCAGGGAGTCATATAATTGGGATCATATATATATCCTGGTTTGAGTTGGGCTTTTTTTCCTAAGGCACTTTCATTTGAAGTGTGCCTGTGTTATTGTGTGTAACAATAATTACTTCCTTTTTGTTTCTGTGTAATATTCCATTGTGGTTCTATTCTTTATCTGGTGATCAGCTTTAGGAAAGTGGATTGTTTCCAAATCTGGCTCATTATTAAGAAAGCCACAATAAATATTCACATAATGTTTTGTTTTGTTTCGTTTCGTTTCATTTCATTGTTGAGACTGGGTCTCGTGGAGCCCAGTCTGGGCCCTAACTCAGCTGTGTAGCTGAGGATGACTTTTACCTTCCCAACCTCCTGCCTTCACCTCCTAAATGCTTAGGACTGCAGGGATTCGAAGTCACACTCAGTTTGCGCTGGGACTCAAACCCAAGTCTTCATGAATTCAAGACAAGGTCTCTATAACTCAGTTACACACCAAGCCCTGCATGCCTTTGTGTGTATGCGTGCATGCAAGTGAACATGTTAGCATTTCTTAATTACCAAGAGATGGGCTTACTGAGTACACTAGCAAATGAATATCAACTTGCTTATTTTCAGTAGTGGGTATTAGATGCAAAATCTTACCACTGAGCTTCCCTCCAAGTTCTTTTTTAAAATTTTATTTTGAAAACAAAATCTAAGTTGCCATAGCTACTCTCAAACACACAGCCTTCCTACCTCCTTGTTCTCAGTAGCCTGGTTTACAGTTGTCACTACCCTTGGCTAGTTCAACTCTTATTTAAAAAAAATAAAACAGTAAAAGCCAGGCATGTTATCACACACCTATAATCAATACTAGGGAGTCTGAGCAGGAGGATCATGTGAGATTCTATAATTAGAGGAATGGGGGTTGGTTGGGGAGAAACTACTGACTCCTCTAGAGTAGCTGAAGTATGTTGCATTTCTGTAATATTCATGAGAATTCAAAAGGTCTATAATTAAGATGTATGTAACCATCTACACTATTTTAGAACATCTCAGTAGGACTATATGTGTGTTAGGGAGAAGAAAAAACACTTAAAAGTTCTAGTTGGGGTTTTGTTGCCTCAGCTGCAGGTACTTTGAGAAGAAGAGAGATGTGGAATAGGTTGTATTCCCCATCTTAATAGCTTAAGGTTTTATTTATACACAGAACTTCCTTTCTTCCCTAGAAATACTTAAAGAGAATCTTTGACTGCTTGGTAAAACTGTACCCTGATATTCAGGAAAGATTAGAGAAGCTTTGCAGATGAACTAGGAAAACTAGGATTTCCTAGGTCTTCCCAATCAATTTTTTTAAGTCCTCATCTGAGGATTTTCAGATTCTGAACACTGGGGATGTTTTGCTTGTAGGGCACCTTTTTGTCTGTGTTCAATATGTTGTTGTTGTTGTTATTGTTGTTTCTAATGTACTTTCTTGGTTACTGTGATAAAACATTGACCAAAACCAACATGAGAAGGAAAGGGCTTATTCTGCTTATAGTTCCTCATCATAGCCCATCTTTGAGGGAATACAAAACAGGAGCCCAGTGCAAGAACTGAAGCAAAAACTATGGAGGAATGCTGCTTACTGACTTGCTCCTTGTGTTTTTGCTTATCCTGCTTTTGTTTATAATCCAGAACCACCTACCCAGGTGCTCCACACCCACAGTAAGATGAGCCCTCCCACATCAAGGAAGGAAGGAAGGAAGGAAGGAAGGAAGGAAGGAAGGAAGGAAGGAAGGAAGGAATGAAAAAAGAGTTCCAAAGACTTAAAACCTACATGTCAATCTAATAGAGGCAATTCCACAGTTGAGGTTCCCTCCTCCTGGATGTATCAACTTGACAAAACTAACAAAACACTAACCATCACATGGTTGAAATAGGCAATTATGGGCATGTCTTCTATACCTAACCTTGGAACTTAAGTTTCTATACCTGGTCTAGGAACTTTAACCTTAATTCTGTATACTGCTATACTAAACAGAGAAATCAGCTCAAAAATTATTTGAGTGGGAGGTCTCATCTGATCAATCTAGTCAGATGGCTGTCAAAAACAAGGAGAAAAAAAGATAAAAGATTCATGGACCATTCATGTCCCTTGGTAACTTTCGGAGCACTGCAGTAGCTAAATCAGCACCCTGACCTGGAAATCTGGGCCATAACCCCAAGACCATGTAACTAAAACACAGCACTTATTCCAGAGTTAATGAAGGATCCTGACTAAGGAAAATGTGCAACTCGGGCCACGGGACTCTATGGGGTTTTTATAGTTTTCTCACACCTCTGCTTTAGCCAAGTAGAAAGGAGTAAAGACAACAAATGGAAAATTCTTATTTTCTGTGTGATTTTGCTTCAGGAATATGTCCCTTCAAACACCTTCCTACTGGCCACAGTGCTATATGCACCCTTCTGTGCCTGCTTCTTCAGAGATGCCATGGGAGAGAATCATTCTCAGGCATCACTGGTAGCTTCTTTTGCTGCTGGCTAATTTAACATTCTCATAAATGTCATTTAGGACAGGGTGATAAAGAACAAGTAGTGTGATGCCCTGTGCTATCAAGGTGAAGAGAGAGGCCTGTTTTTGTTTCAACTCATGTTCTCACTGCAGGTATGTGTTTTAGAGCTGGGATGTCAGCATGTAAGCACTAAGAAAAAGTTGGAAAAAAGTCACAGGTTTTTTATTGTACTAAATGCCCAGTGGTTTTGCAACTATTCACCTGGTATAACCTAAGCCTACACAACATCATGCCCTTCCTTCTATTGTCCAGTAAATAGTTTTCTCAGACTGCTAGTGTTTGTAGACCAAGTGAATTGTCCAACTTTGTATTTTCCACATGGCCTTAAGAAGACTCATTTGGCAGAGCATAGAGGCCAGTTCAGAAAGGAAGCGGTGAGAGAGTGGAAATGTCTGATCACTATTGTGAGGCATGTGGAAAGTTCACAAAGAAATTCATTTGCCAAAGGAAGAGAGCAGTGGTAATGGATACAGGGAGAGAAAAGCATTGATTAAAGAATCCGAGGTACCACTCCATTTCAGTAAACACAAGTTGATATGACTGTAGATGACACCAGGGGGTGGCCATAATACAATAGGAAGTGATTCTTAATTATCACTGATGAGCCTTAAGGATTATAATTAAAATGTTCATACTAGTAATACCAATAAAATGTTCCTTTCTTTGAAATGTGTTGCAATTTATAGTTTGCTGGATCACAGGAAGACTCACTAAACACTCCACAGATCTCACCCCATTCTCAGCCAGAGGAAGGCATAGAGATGAATTCTGTGCCCCATCTTACACAGCTATTGGTCCATTTGTGCACTTAGATTTCCAGTGCACTGACACTCATCCACTAATGATTCCCATGCCATCATCAGGAGGAATAAGGCAACTAAATTACTGATGAATTTGGGTTACATGTATACAGTTATAATAACAAAGTTTGATTTTGGTTATTCTTCAGACTTCAGGCTGTGAATGGCTTATGATGAAGTAATTTCTACTTTTTAGGATGCTATACCATCATTTAGCTTGATAAAGTCCTTGAGCCTCATAGACTTTTTGGTGCTGAAACTATAGCAAATTGTAAACAAACAATTGTCGTGACCTTATTCAACCATTCAGAGACACAGTACTTTTAAAAGTTTTATTTCCCGTCTCTTCAAACTGGCAACAGATAGTCCTTATCATACTAAGGTATATTAAATGACAGTGTGGCATCCTTATGAGAAGTAAGAATAACATGAGTGTCCTATGGTTTTAAGAGCAAACTTGTGATTTGTCTGTGTACACTTGCCCCAAATTATAGTTCTTGGAGTCACGTGCATGGCATGTTGAATGAGCTAAGAAAATGATTACATAAACAAGAGAGATTTTGATGTGTACATAGAGGTCACTTTGCCCTGAGATAAGGGCTATAAATTGAGATTAAACAGTAAACTATGATTTTATTTGAGAAACAATAGGAAGAGGTACACTTACTCTCTAGCTAAAACTGAGCATAGTCTTTCAGGACCTTATCCTTTTTCTTAGTTTTCTTCCTGCTGCTGTGATAAGGAGTATAATGAAAAGCAACTAGGGGAGGAAAAGGTCCATTTCATCTTACACTGTACCATCCTGGCCCATCACTAAGGGAAGCCACACAGGATGGCATGGAGGTAAGAACTGAAACAGAGGTCGGGGAGGAACTCTGCCTACTGACTTGCTCCCCATGGCCTGCTCAGTCTGCTTTCTCATACCACCCAGGACCATGGGTGGCACTGACAGTGACTTAGGCCCACCCACATCAATAATTAATCAAGAAAATCCCCTACAGGCTTGCCTAGAGGCAATCAATCTGATGGAGGCATTTTCCCAATTAAGAGTCCTCTTACACAACCCAGACTGGTGTCAAGTTGACAAAAACCTAACCAGGAGAACGTTAAATTATAATTTAAATAGGTTGTATTTGGTGTTCCCCTGCAATACGGTGGTTTGTTCTTCAGTGCCTTTAACATTTTGGCATATAGCTTGGACTTTAGATTTTTGGTTGCTATCTTGCCAAAGTAAGTGTTACTGTGTTTCAAGCTTGATCTCTCTCTCTCTCTCCCTCTCTCTCTCCTCTCTCTCATATTGTCTTACTTAAAGAGAAAGTTTAAAATCATGTTTCTGAGTCAGAGTCTGTATTTTGGTATAAGACTTGAGATTTTTTTTTTTTACTTCATATTGCATATATCAGGGTACCTCAGAAATCTGGATAGTGGGTGCAATTAACTAAAGCCTGACCAGCCCATTCGAGGGCCCTTTGACTTCAGACACAAGGTAATTCCTTACTAACTTATGTAAAGTTAGTCTGGGTTCCTAACTATACTTGAATACTTGTCTTAAACATAGAAACACTCTGGGCAGTGGTGATGCCCACCTTTAATCCCAGCACTTGGGAGGTGGAGGAAGGACGATCTCAATGAGTTCCAGGCCAGCCTAGTCTACAAATAGAGAGTTCCAGGGCAATCAGGAAATCTCTGTCTAAAACACACACACACACACACACACACACACAGGCATTTCCTCAATCAGGCATTCCAGATCATCATATTAGAGTCAAGCTGGTAAGATTATTTTTCTTTTTTTTTTTTTTTTTTTTTTTTTTTTTTTTTTTTTAGCGCTGTTGCTGCTACTCTATAGAGTCCAAAGGGAATAGCCAGGGCTTCTCAGTGCTGAACAGAGGTCTTGGGCTTTAAACACTGTTCAGTCTGGTACTAAACCAGTGCTCTATTGAATTGCCTTAAAGTTTTCTGTTTCACACAGCTACATTACTTGATTAAAACAAGGTTAAATTTTTAAAGCATCTTCCATTGAGTGTCTGGTGAGACAGCTTGTAGGTGAGATTGCTTGCTGCCAATGTACTTCAGCTCCTGGGTGGAAGGAGAGTATCAACTCCCATGGGTTGTTTTCTGACCCCATCACATGAGCCAAAGTCCACTTTCCCAGGACATTTGTCTCTGATAATAGATATGTGCGGGTGGCTACGGTCTCGTGCAGTTAGTAATAATAATGCCTTACATATGATATTTTGACATTTGTTTCATTATGTTTTGCCCTTCCTATGTTGACAGTTATTATTTTAATTATTCTACTGGTCATCTTTATCCCTTAATAGAAATAGGCTCAGAATCTTGTCCTGTCTACTTATGTGGTCTACCTTATTCTTTTTCAGTCTGCAGTTTGGAAATGGAGCGTGAGTTTTCTTCATTTTTTTTTTTTTTTAATTTGGGGTCCCCTGCTTCATGACTTACTTTTTTTTTTATTATTTTTTTTGTCTATGATGCTTCTGTTTTGTTTTCTAATAGTACTAAGCTTTGCTCCCCCCATTCATATTTAAGAATAAGGGCCTGGGTTATTTTTCTTTATAGGTGATGTGGGTTTCCCCTTCTATTCTGTGTGCATCTGATTTCCTATTATTCCTGCCCATGGATGGGAAGTTTTTGGGGAACTTTGATCTTAGTAATTTCACTGTAGAATCAACCTGAGAGAGTGTGCTGGATTTTAGATGATCCAAATATCAGGGGGTAAGGGTGCTTACATCCTTTGGCCCACCTGATTCTTCCCAGGTTTAATTGAACTCTGTGTTTTGGTCTAATTTTAGACTTAGAGACAAGTTACAAAAACAATTTAAAATGTCTGTGCACCCCTCACTCAACTTCCCTAAATATTATTTCTTATCTACAGTATAACTTCCAGACATTTTTTAAAAGTTTCTTTATAAATACAATTCTCTGATTTACCCCCCCCCCAATGCAATCCTGGTTTCCAAAACAATGTGTGGGCCTAAGTCAGGCAAGGAGGAAAAGGAAGAGTGAGGAATGTCCACAGGCCAAGTAGACCTTGAACAGACATCAGTTCCCTTTGCTCTCAAAACCCTAGTCTCCACTATAGCTGCCCAGGGCGCTTGGAGTATTTGAGGCATGTGGCTTAGGCAGCTCACTGCCACTATGTCAATTTCTCATTTTATCCTGTATGTTCTCAGCTTTTATATTACTTTGTCCATCTTGGTCAGTGTTCTCCAGAGAAAGAAAGTCAAAATAAAAGGCTGAATAACAGAGCTGACGAGAAGGGAAAGGGAGAAGGGGTGGGGTCAGGGTGATTGATTTGTTTTGCGTATGGCTCACCAGCTGTGTGAGCTGGGAAATCCAAATTTCACAGGGTAAACAAACTCAAATAAGAATTAATCTTGTAGTCTGCAGGGTATGGCAAGCAGAAAATTCAGCAAAACTGTAGATGCTAAGTTTTTCTCTTCATTATCACTATTATTGTTGTGGTGGTAACTACATTAGCTACCCTCTTGACAAGTTGTTAAATGCACCATACATCACTGCTGACTATACACACAACATTTGCTGAAAATTTCTAGGGCATATTTATCTTATTTAACTAAAATTTCTGCCCGTTGATTAATAATTCCCTGTTCTCTGTGCTATAATTTTGAGGCAGAATTCTTTCTCCAGTAAACCTCAGATTTGCTTATAAAACCATCATCTGATTGCACAAGGCCCATCTAGATTATAAGGGATAATCTGCTTCCAAGTGTTAATTGAATCACAACACCATCTAGAGTAGTGTTTGATCAAATAGCTAAGTGCCATAGTCCATCCAAGTTGATACATTGTGTGTTCTCCTCTGCTGGTCTCTGTCAAGAAATCTTCCTGACATACCAAAATTTTAACCTGTTCTTCTCCTGACATCCTTTCCAGCTTCTTTTAATGTTATTGTTTTCCCCCTTTTAGTGTATACACACACACACACACACACACACACACACACACACACACACACACACACACACGACTCAAGCTAAAGTCATCTGAGAGGAGGTGACCTCAATTAGGAAAATGCCTCCATGAGATTGGGCTACAGGCAAGCCTATAGAGCATTTCTTTATTAGTGATTGATTGGTGGGGGAGGACCTAGCCTACTGTAGGTGTTGTTTCCCTGGGCAGGTGGTTATGGGTTCTATAAGAAAGCAGGCTGAGCAAGCCATGAAGAGCAAGCTAGTAAAGCAGCACCTCTCCATGGCCTCTGCTTTAGCTACTGTCTCTGGTCCTGCCCTGTATGAATTCCTGTCCTGACTTCCTTCAGTGATGAACAGTGATATGGAAGTATAAGACAAATAAACCCTTTCCTTCCCAAGTTGCTTCAGTCATGGTGTTTCTTCACAGCCATAGTAACCCTAACTAAGACAGTGTATATGTACATATATGTGTTGTTTGTGTACAGCCACATATGTGTGGATACACATGCATGTGGAGGACAGAGGTCAATGTTCAATGTCTTCCCGAATCATTTTTCTACCTTATTATTCAGGACAAGGTCTGTCATTGAAACTATAACTCATGGGTTGGTTAGACTAGATGGTTAATAAGCCCCAGGGATTTTCCTGACTCTTCACCCCAAGAGCTATTAGTATTGATAGCTTAGGACTATTCCCAACGTTATGTGGGTTCTAGAAATCTTAACCCAAGGCTCTTAGGCTTGCACAGTGAGCACTTTACAAACTAAGATACCTCTCCAGCTCTAATGTTATAGGGTTAAGTTATAAACTGTGTACCCATTCCCACCATTGTCCACTAGAAACCAAAATTGGTGTATCTAATCCATGAATAGTAATCTTCCCTTCAACCCCATACTATGGCCTGGTGCATATTAGGCAGATACTCTACCATTGAGCTCAATCCTCAGCCCCACAAATATCTCTTCCAGGCACAGGTACAGGCCACAGTCCTTTTAATAGAAAAAAAAAAACAGAAACAAAGAAAGATATCCCATGATTCAGCTCAAACTTTATAGGTTTACAGATTTGCCAGTTTGCCAGTATGCATTCTTAGGTGTCCATTAGTATTGTACTTACTTCAAATTTTTCACATATTCATTCTATTTGCCATATGTCTAAATGGATCTATTTATTAGCCTATTTATTTGTATATGATCCCATCCAATTTGAGATATTTTTAAAGTCTTCATAATGTGAGTTCAATTTTTAAAATAGACCAATATCTCTTAAGGGTTTATTCTTCCCTGGAATTCACAACATCTTAGGAAATGCTTTACCCAAAGTAGGCACTCAAAAAATGTAACGTTTTTCTAAAACTACTAGCTTTTTGTAATAATTGCATAATTTTATATGCTACTGTAGAGATTTCAAATGTATTAATCTCTAATATTCCCTTTCCGGCCCACAGTTGATGCTGCTTCTAAGATAGGGTGGTGGCAGATGTATTTAATCTCATCTTGGACAGTTGGGCTCTGTCTGAAATGCATAATAATTTGCCTAAGGTCATATACCTTGGTTTCAAGCTTGCTACAGACTCGGGCCTTCAAACCCCTGATAGTGTGCTTTTTATTTTGCATGAGTTACAATATGCTACACATATCCTTGGGGAGCATTTGACAATGAGCATATTTCTATAAATGCTAGTACTACTAGATATGCTTGCTGTGGACTCATGCAGGGCATGTTCTGCTAATGATTTAAACTTTCTTTTGTAAAAAGCTAAATTTCCTTGGACAATCAATCTACCCTACTGTTGCATACATACCCAGGGACCAAAATGAGTCAGGTATGAAAAACCCTTCCAAGGTCAGTTTCTTTCTCAGAACAAGTAAGTTTAAGAATAAAAGGAAAAAAATATCACTGTATGTTTTCAGAACAAAAACCTCCCCACCACCCCCTGAAAATTCATCTATTATAAAAAGATGGCTCTAGTATTAATATAAAAATATCAAGTTAAACCCATTGTGTAATCCAATAATTGTACATGGAGCTGTAATCCTCTCCACCCATACTTCCCAAGATACATCTTCTCAGAATCATATTAACTTTTTATAAATATCTAGATTAAAAGTATATATCTTGTATAAAAGCAAATATCTAAATCATGCCTCAATTCAAAAAGGGGGTAGACATCATTTTAGTACAAATTGTGTGTGTGTGTGTGTGTGTGTGTGTGTGTATGTGTGTGTGTGTGTGTGTTACTTTTTTGTCATTTTGGAAATGCCATGTGTCTTAGTCTAGCATGACATGTAGACTCCAAACGCAAAGTTCTGTCACCTAGCCCTATCCATCATGGTTCTGGAGTACTTTCTCTGTGAATATCAGCACTAAATAGAGGGTCAATTTGCTGACCTCACACCTTACCCTGGTTCCCATTTTTTTTTATTCTCCCTTACATTCGTGGTTATTTCTGGGACTTCCCTACTGGCCTTCAAGCCCCCACCTTTTTCCTAGAGTCAGTCCTACAGTATCAGCTTAAGTGCCAAGCTAATATTTGGGACAAATGATGTATTGTTCAGGCTGGGTCTCATATTATCCCACTTAATGTGGCAGAGGCTTAAAGGATTAAACAATCCATCAGGCATTTCCTGGCATCACCCCTCTTCTTTCAGGACACGGCAGCACCCTCTGGACCTGAGACTTACAACCTTGGGTCTGTGCATTGGCTTTGCAGACCTGTGATCCCCAAAAGTGAAAGGGAGAATTATGTGGGCATTGGTGCACCTCTGTACACCCCCACCCCCTCACACCCCCGGCCACTAGGCTAGGGCATCCTACCCTCTAAAAGAGAGTTCTTTGCCTTGGCTAGACCTGGCTTGGTTGATTGCCCTTACTCCTTCCCACATCCCTGTAGAAGACATTTATTCCCACAGCATACCACCACCCCGAGGTTCTTTTCTACATATAGAATATCACCAGAACTTGTCCTAACCCTTCTTTTCCCACCCCTTCTTTGCCTCTGCCACCCCAGAGCTACCTTTAGACCAGTACATGCTTTCTTAAAGAATAGTGGACCTCAGAAGAGTAGTAGCATACCCCTCTCCTGGAACATCCATCCATTGTTCTTTCTGCCTGCCTCCCATTCTCCTTCCAACCTTAAATCTCAAGATCCCCTTTCAGCCTTATAGACTAACCTTCCCCTTCCCTACCTAGAGTTAGCTGCAAGCTAACTAAAACCTAAGGTTTTTCCTTGTTACAACCTGAACTAAATCTGTCTCCTCTTAGTTCTTTTATAGTTGGTTTTACATATTCTAGCTAATTTCTCAATGTTAGAAAAACAATAGACAGTACTGATTAAATATGAAAAGATCAAGAGAGCTGAAGGTGAGAAAAAGATAAAGGATTATAGACTCTCTTGGTTTGAGTGTTTGCTTCAGGCCTTTCTGAGAGAACCCTTTGAGTCCTGTACTTCCTCTACTTTGCCTCCCAAGGAGAGTATCAAGCAGAAAGCAATGCAATTGGAAAGTAAGTGGGGGATCTTGCTCCTTACTTACAGCCTCCGTGGACTGAGCCCGGGATCATAAATCATATGAATTTGAAACCCCAGGCCAAAGTTATCTCCCGATAGGTCTGCATTCTGGGCCTGCTGACACTTCCCATTACCTTTTCTGATACTTAAAGGAGAGAATTTGAGTCCTGCCATTTTTAGATCCTTGACGTGTAAGCCAGAGTTCTGAGGGGCTCCTTTGTGGTTTGTGACACATGATCCTGCCCTGAGGAAGTGACCTGCCTGTGGCCTCCTGACTGCAGCAAAGCCTGGTCACAGGCAGACAACTAGCTAGTTCCTGTCCCAGGGAAAGAGACTCTTGTTCATTCTATTTCTCCTCACCTATTCCAGCTCCCCCCACCCCTCCTAAAGCTTTTCAGAACAGATCACCTGTGTCTCCATTATCATAAAACAAACAACATTCTTGGGAAGCCGAAGTGAACTCCCCATTGGAGTCCTAGGGGGTACCAGAGTGGTATGTTTCCTAAACCAGAGCCTCTGCAGAGGGAAGGTAGGGGCATACATGGTGAAGGAGGAGACAGACAACCTTACTACTCCTATGCTCTGCTGTACTTACCATAGAAGACACTGGTGGTTGTGCC
Organism: Phodopus roborovskii; assembly: GCF_943737965.1. Lineage (NCBI taxonomy): Eukaryota > Metazoa > Chordata > Mammalia > Rodentia > Cricetidae > Phodopus > Phodopus roborovskii. Next base: position 16,870,528 of record NW_026126549.1, on the reverse strand, counting down.
TATGTCAGGACTAGTTATTGGGGCCCCAGAATGCTCAGACACCTGAGCCTCTTCTCATCCATCAAGAGTCAGCTTCATGTGCTAAGGGAGACAGGGAACTTAATTCATGTTTGTCGTCTCAGTCATATTAGCAGTGTAACAAAGAAAATCCAGGACAAGGTATCTGTACTCCAATTGTACCCTCCATTCCAAAGTGTCTTTATGTGCCAGGATATAAAGCGTGTCTTAGTTAATAATCTGTTGCTGCAGAGAGACACCATAACCAAGGCAACGGTATAAGAAGAAAACATTTAATTGGGGACTTGCCTACAGTTTAAGTGGGTTATTCCATTATCATCATTGTAGGAATGAAAAAGGCATGGAGCTGGAGCAGTAGCTGAGAGCTTTATATCCTGGTCCACAGGCAGCAGTCAGTGAGAGACAGATAGATAGACAGATAATGGATATGGTGTGGGCTTTTGAAACCACAAAGCAAAGCCTAACAAGATCATACCTCCTAATCCTTCCTAAACAATTCACCAACTGGGAACCAGACATTCAAATATATGAACCTATTCTGGGCATTTCTCACTCAAACCACCACCTAGAGCTAATGTGCCTGCAGGACCCCATCTAGCCTCTGGTGGACCCTCACTTATCCTGTGTATCACCTAGCCTCTGGTGGACCCTCACTTACCCTGTCTACCACCCTGCCATGGCAGCAGGGGAGACCTGAAGGCTGCCCTTTAGGATCGTGTAGGTGGGGTATTCTACAGAACCTGTGTGGGTGGGGCTCAGACCTGAAGAGGAGCTTGAAGCAGGCCAGCCTTCTCTTAAGCCCTGGAGGGATGCCTGACTCACCAGCCATCCCAGGCCCTCATGTAAACTGAAAGTCATGAGCTGCCTTCTTCTTCCTCCCCAACCTCACCTTCAAAACAGAGTCATCTGTTGCACTCACACAATATATGTCTCAGCCATGACCGAGGAGACTGGGGCCGGGTGAGGAAATGGACCACGTGGTGTCCCAGAGCCTGCAGTTTGTGGTGTGCAGGCAGAAGAGAGGGGATGAAGACACAGGGTAGAGAACTCTTCTAGCACAATATTGAATAGATTGGTATTGAATGAAGTAAGAACTTCTTGGTTTCCCAGTTCCTTCAGGCAGATGATCGTACTGTTAACTGAAATAAGTGAATGGTGAGGAATATTGTGTGTAGATCGGGAAATGGTGAGGTTATTTTGTATATGTGAGTTTGAGGCGCAGTGGGATACACCATGGAGATAGCTACCGGTGTGTGAAATATTCGGAAATGCAAGGCTTTGTGTCCTAAGTGCATCAAAGTGTGCTGCAAACTGTCCAATGAGGGCACAAACGGGAAGAGCAAGGGCAGTGCTTGCAGTCCTTATGAAACATTCAGTGCCCTTGTGTGTCCATAGCATTTAATCTAAATTTGTGATTGTGGTTGAGTCTTGAAAACTTAATGTGAACTGAAAAAAAAAGAAGCATTCCCAAAAGACCACATGTTGTTGATGCCAATTATATAAAATGTCCTGAATAGGCAAGTTTGTAAAGACTGAATGTAGATTCATGGGAACGCCGGGGGCTGGGAACAAGAGGGTGGCTGAGAAATATGGAGTGTCTTTTTAGAGTGGTGTGTTCCAAACTGATTACTGTGAGAGCTGCACAGCTCTCTGAAGATACTATAGCCCACTTTAAGTGAGTGAGTTATGTAGTTCATAATGTATCTCTCAATTTTTAAAGTAAAAACACATGCACACATCTTATTCAGATTGTAGCTATTTACTTAACTGAAAATAAACTCCAGGTAAACTGTGCAACTTACACTCAAGCTGTAGCTCTTGAGTATATATGTGGGTAGCTGAGCTTCTCGTTCTGAGGAAACACACAGAGATGCAGATTGCCTTAACTGAGTTAGGAAGTGGAAAACAGCTTAAGGAATGGTTAAACCATCCTCATTCGTATGTAGTAATTTTAAAAAATGGCCTTGTTTGGTCCATTGAACTGCCTTTCACTTCCCAGGGTTTAAAGGATAGTTACTTCTATATCTGGGAGTTGAAAAGGTAGAGTAGAAGAGGTGAGATGTGCTTCTTTGGTGAGAGAGGAGGGTTTACATTGATAGATGAACTTAAACCAGGTCTACAATTTTTTTCAACATGCATGAACAATCAAACCAGTTTTGTGATCTCTTGGTTGTCCATAGGACTCATTGAATTGCATTAAAAAGCCTGGGGTACCCTGAAAGTTAGAATAGAGCTATCTACCAAGCGAATGTAATGGGGAAGGAAGGCATCTTAGAATGGAGTTATCTGCCAAAGAAGAAAGGTGTCTTACAGCGGAGCTACCTACCAAGCGAAGGAAGGTATTTACAGAAGTAGATGAGATTTCTAGAAACAACTTCAGACAGTTCACAGCTTTTGACTGTCATGGCAGCCAAGGGACAAGCACATGATCCTTACAAAATGAAAAGACATTTGCTTGGCAGCCTATGATCAGACACACATCACTCTACTCAGAATTTTTGATGTGGCCCACACTGCAGGACTCTGGTGGTGGTGGCTTAAATACCTAATGAGTACTTTTCCTTTGATGCTTAGAGAGAAAAAGGTTAGAAAGTCCTCCGCTGGCACTGTGTGGAGGGAGGGAAATTGTGTATAGGCACAAACAAAAAGCTGTCTGCTATCAACACTGCACGTAACACCTCCAGTTTCAAGAGAAACTGTTACTCCCCTAAGCCTCGCAGTCCATTAATATTCTGCATTGTTTCACTAATGTATTTAAAGAAAGTGAGGCTCTGGAAAGCTATGTCCAAATATGGTTCTTATATCCACACCAAGAATGGCTTTTTAAAGGTCTCTACAGTCTCCTCTTGTTGAGTTTATGTGGCTTCCTCCATCTAAACCAGAGACTACTATCCACAGAGTAGGCATCAGACCTGAAAAGCTAGTGCCAGAAAAACTGGTCCCCAAAGAGACCAGTTTGTTTTGAGTCTTTTACAGCTTCGCTTGAGTAAATGGGGAAGCCGGGCCATTGTCAGGAAAGTGCATTTTTTCAGAAAAACTTCCTCCCCTCACGGGGACACACGTCCAGAGATGCCCTGTGTCTTAGGGTTTCGTTGCTGTGACAAACTCTATAGTCAAAAGCAATTTTGGGAAAGAGAAGGGTTTATTTCTTCTTGTGGTTTACAGTCCATAGTGAAGGGAAGTCATGGCAGGAACACAGGCAGGGCAGGAACTGAAGCAGAGACCATAAAGGAACACTGCTTACTAGCTTGCTTTCCACGGCTTACTAAGCTTGCCTTTTACAACACAGGACTACCTGTCCAGGGTTGGCCCCACCCATAGTGGGCTGGACCCTGTCACATTAATCATCTATCAAGAAACTGTCCCCACAGATTTGCCTACTGTTCAATGCACATCTAATGGAGGCATTTCCTTTTCAAGATGGGGTTTCTTGGTTTAGCCCCAGCTGTCCTAGAACTCATTCTGTAGATGAGGCTGGCCTCCAATTCACAGAGATCCACCTGCCTCTGCCTCCAAAGTGCTGGGATTAAAGGCATACACCAGTGCTGCCAGGCTGGGGGCATTTTCTATAAATGAGGATGAGGTTCTTTCTTCCCAGTTGACCCTGGCTTATGACAAGTCAACAAAAATCTAACCAGATCACCCTGGAGGAAGACATTGTATGTATGTTGCTAAGGGTGAGTTGTCCCTTAGAAGCATGTGCAATATAAGAAAGGCATGCATTGGGGTTGTGGATTTTTCTGCAAGTTCAGCAGAGTTCTGCACATTCACAATCAGCTTGAAGAATGCTGAGGTCACATCAGTTTCATTGTGCAGCAGAAACCCTGACTGGTTGGGAAGGAGAAAATAATACCAGCCACTATTGACTTGGGATCTGGGCCATAAACAGCATATTCCAAACCCACAGAGAGTCTAAAATAAAATTTAGCCCATCATCCAACCCCTTTCCTCACCAAGCATGCTAAGAAGCAGTAAAACTGAAAGCATTAGTTTAACCCCTCCTCCAGTCCCCTAATCTGTCAGAGTAGGCAAAAGGTGGTTCTGGAAACTCCCCAGATGAAACCTAGTTTGCAAGCTGGAACCCCATAGGCCTACTCAGCCATTGACGGTTCATTTTATTTGGCCATAATGAGTGTTTAAATTCATTTATGTAAGCTGTGATTGTCTAAGACTCGGGCATCTGTGTTTCTGCCTTCTCATAGAAAAATTTGGAAGACCAGTCTCTGGGCCCATGAGGCCAGTAGGTAGTTCTTCCTCCAGTATGAATGCAAGCTTTGCCTCCTGGCTGTCCTAGGTCCAACCAAGACATTGTGTGTCAATCCCATTATCTACTAGGTTCTGTGGCATTTAAGATTGTGGTCCTCAATAAGACAAGGACCCAGAAGAAAGATTTTTGCTCTCCTTACAAATGATCATGGTGACAAGTGTTTGTCAATCAAATATCAGTTGGATCTGCTGAGGAACAAGATTCTCATTCAAACAAGAATTTTGGAATCAGATGCAGGTAAAAATGAGTTCAGTTTGACCTACAGGATTGCATTTCCTTTTCTGATAAAGAATGAAGACTATTTGAAACATGTAAGGAAAGCATAGATGGGAAGACTTGTATCCTAGCTTCTGATGTAGTCCTTTCTCCTAAGTAAGTGATAGTGAGTTTCTTACAGGGTGTTTTAGTTTTGCTTGCTTGATGGTGCAGGCTAGACTGTTGCTTTTTCACTGAGCTACATCTCCAGCCCATTTCTTCACCTGAATGATGAATATATACCATCACACATGGTAGATCTCAGCACTTTTAAGCCTAAACCATTGCTTTTGCACAGAGCTGCTTTGGGTTGTTTTTCCCCCACCATACATGCCTAGGTGCCTCAGTCTCTTCCTAGTCTCCAGTCTTCAGATTCCTATATGTGCATCTCCAGCCCTGTTCTCCACCTAAATGATGGGTAAATATCATGACACACCATCTCATTCTGCATGTATTCATTTTCAACAGAAGTTATAGAAAGTAGTGGTGGGCATTGAATGGTTTTTAGAGTTTTCCAAGTGTGGGTCTATACTTGTATTTTCCTCATCTACAAATTAAGATCATATTAATTAACACCTCAGAGTTTGGTATACTCTGAATACCCATTATGGGATTTTATTATTTATTAAATATCAACTGTTTGACAGGCTTTGTGCTAGGCTTTAGGAATAGAAAATGCAACAACATGTGGTCCATGTACTAAAGAGATTAAGTCCTGGGAAGGTGGGATGACTCAGCAGGAAGAAGTACTTGTTATACAAGCCTAATGACCTAAGTTCAATCCCCAGAAGTCACAGAAAGGTGGAGAGAGAACTGACTTCACAAAGTTGTCTTCTGACCTTTGTGTGTGTGATCCATCACACACTGTATGTACACAAAATCTCTCTCTCTCTCTCAATTTTAATATATATATATATATATATATATATATTAAAGATTCATTCTTACTAAAGAAGAAAGTTCTAGACTAACAAATCAGTAACATACAGAAAACTCAAGATGACTGCACTGTCACTGAAGCATAAATAGACCGGTAAAGTCACAGCCTATTGAACATCATATTAAATTAAGGAGTGTTTCGTGTATGACACTGACCTTTAGAAATACATATGCACATACATAACAAATGGCAGAGGTAACGACAATTTGCAACAAGATTCTTTCTTAAGACAGTTCTACATTAGACTTATAGAGCAGAGTCCATGACATCTGGAGAATTGCCTCATTGATAGTGGCATCAGAGCTGGCCCCCCTCCAGGGGGTGAGGTGGGGAGTGTGGATGCACACACAAATAACTTCCATATCTTTCCAGGGTTTGAGATCCCTAAAAATCCATGACAACTGCTCATGCACAGAATGAAGAACCAAGTTCTGAAGACATGGTCAGTTACAAAGAAAGAAGCCACACAGAGGGACTATCCAACAGAGTAGTTGTGTACATAGGAAAGAGGTTCCAGTGCACAGGGGTGAAGTGGGCTGTGAGAGGAATTTTGAGGAGTACACTGTTTTCTGTTTGCATCTTTTTCAGGTAAAGCAGACAATCTGGCAACTAATGTTGTCAGAGCTAGCACTAATTCTATATATAATTGTGGGCATAATAAGTTCTGGAAATGTTTTCTCATCTATGGCCAATTCACCCTTTCCTAAGTCATCATCCAGTCAGGAAAAGAGGTCCCAGAACTTGTAAACCGCCTCCAAAGGCCCACTTTGGCTGTTCCCTCTCCACACTCTCATGTGCCCTAGTCCCTTCCTGGACTGCAGCCTTCAGGTTTCTATATGCACAAAACTGCATCTGTGCAGGACCTGATTATCTATGGTGACACAAATGGGGCTTGTGACCATCTCAGACTTTCAGGTCAAATGCAGCTCTTTATCACATTCCCTTCAAAACAAGCCCAAATGCAAACGTGCTGGCAGATAGATATGCTTTGCTGTGCCAATGCACACAAAATGGAAAAACTCACTATATTAGGCAGAAACCCTAACAGAGTTCCCATTGACTGTCCCAAAAGCCAGTCCCTCACTTCTCTACCATACCTGCCATCCTGCCCGCAGTGTCTAGCTAGTGTTCTCTACTTCAATGAATGTAACGCCCTTGCCTTCTAGCTTTTGCTTCTTCATCATGCCCATTATTTAACAGTGCCTTGAATTATGAGAAAGCCTCTGTACTGAGGATGACAATTCATGATACCACACAGTAAGCCCCGCTAAATATCTACCATGTTTGTGGTGATGTTTTGAGGAAGTTTAAATAATAAACACACCCACCACTCACTCATAGCCACAGTTTCTTTGTTCTTCACTCAACCCTCTGAAGGATTGCTTTATCATAAGACCCTCAAATTCTTCTTGAATCTTGAATAGCTGCATGACGCTCTCATAGGTTTATGCAGCATTATGTGTTTGTCCACTATTACACATTTATCTTGTTTCTTTTTCCTTTTTATCAAAATCAGTACTCTAATAAAACAAATATTGTGCACTTATATGAGCACAACTATAGGGTAAATTTCTGGAATTGATATTTCTATGTCACTAATATGTACTGCAACATTTAGCAATATTGTTCTGCAGAAACTTGCATCCCAACCTACTGTATAAAAGAGACACTGATTCCATTTTCCATAAGTTACTTTTATATGATTGCTTATTCACACCCTGACTTGATTAGGAAAGTACTAGGTTGTTGGCAAGGAAAATAAAAATTATCAAAAGATGAGCAGAAAGTTATAAAACAAAAGTAAGTGCTTAAAGTGGACTTTTTTAATTCATGTAAGTTCATTTTCTTATTTTCTGAAGCACTAAGGTTTCTGAAGACACATGCAAGCAGGAGAAGCTGATTGACTACAGAATATAGTACTAAAAACAAAGCCATCCCAGTGGGATTCTCCACCACAACCCTGTCTCTGCTCTTTGCCTTAAACCCAAAACATGTTTCCTGAGCACAGAACTCTGTGTTCAGTCACGTACAACCTGCTTCTTTTGGGTGGAGAACAGTCTGGCCAAGTCTGATAACCTACTCCTGTCTCTCAAATGCGACTAGATATCAGGGTGGGCAGGGAAAGTACTGCCACTTGTGCACTTGGGCCTTCCTCCCTCCTAAAAGCCTCTAGGAACTTCCTTCAGAGTTGGGAGTAGCAGCAGATCTGGGATCAGTAGATGAAAACCAGGTCAGGGCAGTACTTGCTAGCAGGTATGTGGGCAGAGTGCCAGACGTGCATGCTCTCCTGGTTGCCCAGGGAAGCCCAGAGTTCTGGTGGCCCAGAACTCTAGAAGGGAGGAGGCATGGCCTCCAGTAGAACTGGAGATGCTAAGGAGTATCTGCTTAAAGAGCAAGGAACATTTCAGCCCCTCACCTCAGAACAGGGGGATAGGAAAAAGCCAGGCTGAGGTGACTAGCTGCCCTGAGTAGGGGCAGGCAGGGTAGAGGTGGAGGATCTAAGAAGGCCTCCTCAGATAGAAAGGAAATAGAAAGGGGCTTAGCTTTACAAAGGACCTAAATGCCCTGGCAGAGGGCCAGGTGACTACAAAGAAACCAGGCAGTCCTAAGCAGAGGCAGTAGAGCTGGAGAGAGCTCTATTGAGTGGGACCTGGATTGAAAACAGTCACGCTCAAGGCTGGCAAATGCAGAGCAAAGGTGACTGGGTCATGGGAGATCTCTGCCTTCAAAGTCCACTACTGTCCATGTGCTCCACTCTACTATGTAGACCCATAGATGTGAACCATAGAACACATGGCACCAGGGATGCATTTTGAACAAGGAGAAAAAGAGTTAAGAATATATGCTTCAGCCCCATGAATACAGGAGAAATAGCTTCCTACTTGGTTGTTCTCCTGGAGGGGAGTAGGAGGGGGGAAAAATGACAGCAGAATCTGATCTAAGGAACTGTTTTAGAGTGTCTCCCTAGGGAACCACAAGAGAAGGACAAAAAGACTGCAAGCGGCTGCAGAGGGAGTGAGAGAAATCAAAAGAGGCACCACGACAGGCCTGTTGGACTTGTGATGTGGGTCAGGGGAGATAATGAGGTACATTTTCCAGGTAGAGAAGTTGATGTATTTAAAGGACTTTAAATTTGCTTGAGTTTAAGTTTTGAATCCTCACAACTCAAGCCAGAACATGCTGGGGTTTTGCACTCCAAAATAGACCTGGTGTACCTACTACATAAAAGCCTACCCCACCACCACCACCACCACCACCAGTCAGCTGCCACCCATGGGATTCTGCTGTTGCTTGGTCTGGAGGATCAGCTTCCGCATCTTGCATTCAGCATTCCTCCAGATGGCAATGAGGAGCTTCCTGGGGCATCTGGCTTACACAGCATGTAGAGCAGCATAGACTGTTTTACCAAAATATTATGTGAGTTAAAAATAATTTGAATTTATATATGGAAAGCATGAAATTGCAGTCATAAAGTTTCAACACCAGAATTGTATTCTACTTTAAGACAGATTTAAGAATGAATGGTAGGCAGATGACTTCAGCTTTTCATTAAGACATTTAAGTCACAGGCAAAGTTAATTTATTAGAATAAAGTAATACTCAAACACCATTGGATTTATAAAAACTCAAAAAAAAACTTCGCTTATCAAAAGAACTCCATTTTCTTATTGTTTACACAATCATCGTGTTCATAATTGTAATGTGATGATCTGAAATCTTGGCCAAGTTTCCTGAGTTGGGTTTGAAGATGAGCTCATCAGAAGAACGGTGCTTCAAGGTCCTACCTTTGATCATCGTACTGATTTTCATTTCAAAACCTGCAGCTGAAGTTCTTAATCATTTCCCTGGTAACAGAGAGTCTCACACAAAATGCAAGGGCAAGAGTATCAGGCAAAGGTGATTTGTTTTTCCATCTGCCTCTGATTATCCAGAGAACCATGCCAAAATATGGAGGAAGAGAGCAGGAGCTCTTTGGCAAGCACAGAACTGAGAAGTCATGCAGACTGGAGAGACTTCTTTCTCCTGTGCTGTGTTCTTCAGGATTTTCCCCTTTTAATCAAATGATATAACTTTGACAGGAGAAAGTAGCAACCAGGTTCCTGTGCCATCATTCCTATCCATCAGCCCCTCATAGGGAAGGAACGGTTTCCCTCCACCTGCTTCTCTTTCTGGGCTCCATGCTGTGACAAATAGCTTTTGCTTAGAATTACAGATACCGAGTATCCATCATTCTAAGTCATCCTTCTGTCCCCAAATTAGAATTAATGCTTTGAAATGATGTTCTTTTGTGCCATCACATAGGTAGTTTGTTTAGTGATAAACTATAAGAGATATATTATCTGTGTTCTCACACAGATAATTCACTGCCTTGTAATCCCTCAAAGCAGTAATCTATACAAACTTTTTTCTGCAGTTGTGGAGGACAAGGGAAATTCATTATGCTGCATGTTAGGCAAAGGGATGTGAGAATTAAGAAGCATAACCCTGGGCTCTTTGCCCATATCCTGTAATTGTTCATTACTACATCTCTAGGCAAGAAGCTGATATGACATGATCAAGAGCATGTAACCTCAGGACTTTGAGTACAGCCCCCAGTGACAGACGATACATGTAGCCAAAGCCTCAGAGAAGGGGCTGCACAGACAGTTGCCTCAATCTCCATAAGCCCTGGATGCTTCATGATATGTTTGCTAGGATAGTGTGACCAAGCTTGCACACATGTGGACAGAGGTTGGACACGTCTTCCAGGGCAGCCCAAAGGATCTACACAGGTCGGGTTTTGAAAGCACCTCAGGTTTTTCAGAAGGGCATTTGGGTGTCATGGGAAGATTGGTTTTGTTGTGAACTATGCTTGTTGCACTAGTAGAAAACGGTGTTGATTACATTTGTATTCTCTCAAACTCTAGTGCTTCTCTGGGGAGAGACCTGCCCCAGGGAAACATGGCAGCTTGAAAGTAGGCCCTGTAACCAAGTGTATGACAAAAATAACCAGAGAGCTAGGGAAGAGATCCCAAAACTTCAATTCTAAGCAAAAGCAGAAATGTGAGGCCGAACAAAGGGATGGATCATCTGTATTCGATTCGGATAAAGAGAAAATACTTTAAACCTGATGATTCGCCATGTCATGCAGAGAAAGAGGTGCATAATATTGGGTGCGAATGGGAGAAATGCCACATGTCAATTACAAAGAAAAATAATGTTTTCTGTTGCTTGAGGATACTTGGGATTAATACCAAAACTCTCAACTGTGACCCTGGTGTTGTGACTCATACTTGAATCCCAGTCCTTGGGAGGCTGGGACTTGAGGACTGCAGAGAGTGTGAGATAGCCTGGACTATAGATTGAGGCCCTGATTGTTCTTGTTTTATTTTTTAAAACAAGGTTTTGGTTGTTATCGCTAGGTTTTGTTGTTTGATTTATTTTTTTAACACCCTATCTTAACATCTAGAGCCTAGGCATCAAATTGCATTGTGGCATTCTCAGCCATGGATATAAATCATTTGGGTCATAGTCACCCATCACCCTCTCTTGTCCTCCTCCCATTCCCACTGATCCTTTTCCTCTTTCCAACCAATCCCCCTCTACCCTCTACCTCCACGCCTTAACCAGGGTTTCTTACATGATCACGGTGAACAGTTGTTTAAAGGAGTGAGGGCAGATTTCCGTTTGAACAAGAGGCTGATAAATTCACACATGCAATAAGAAAGCCTATGTTTCTTTCTGCTGAGCTTGTCACAGCAGCCACACAGCTCAGTACAGCGGGGAGGGGGGGAGCACTCCCATGTGGGAGGAATATGCAGATGGAGGAATCTGGCCCTCAGTTAATGAATGGCATCAACACCTTTCTTTCATCCTGTATGGCACACCCAAGGCCTAGGTGAGACAAACAGGGCAGGAAGAGAAAGATCCTATCTTTACCTGACCTCATCCCATCTCCTGCCCTACAACTACACACCTTAGAGCACAGAACTTGCTTCAATTTCATCATAGTAACTCAGTCAGAAGTGCAGTAGCGATTATGAATGCAGAAATATTGTGCCTCTATCTCTTGCCATTCCTCACTAATAAGCTTCCTTAGAGGAAGCTGACTTGGTACTCACTTCTTACTAGGGTTTTATGGGGGGAGGTGATTATATTAACAACAAAAAAATCTTTTTAGTATTTTCTTTTTAAGTATTCAAGCTCTCAGTTCCAAAGGGAGTGCAAACCTATCTGTTGTATTCTAACTGGAATGAGAAATGTTGGACTCCACGAAAGCAGCAAGGGTAATGGTGTAACCAGTGTGGATAATGAAAGCTTCCGGTCTAGGAAAGGGGAAAAATCCAAAAGACCTGTTCAAAATTGCAGAGCCAGGGAGTCTGGCAGGTCTCCCTCACAGCTCACAGTGATAGACAAATTGTTAGCTACCACATGTATAATTTATTAGTAATTGCTCTAATTTGCCTCCTAAGTTTCTGAGTTGCCAGTTCACTGAGATCAACTATTTTCTACCCATAAAATAGGAATCATATGGTAATTTAATGAAGTAGCTAGCCAGGGAGAGTGATTACCATGCAAAGGGGTTATTGCCTTTGTAATTTAGAAAAGTGGGGGAGGAATGACAATGTCAGCTTCTGAGAAGCCCAGTGACTAATATCACTCTCTGGGATTAAAATGCTACATGTGTTTTCCCCCGGTGGACATATGGCCACTGAGATAACTGGCTTCCCTTTGCGTTGGGTTACAGCCTATTTGAAGAAAAAAAAAAAAAAAAAAAAAACCTTCCACCTTGGAGCATTATAAGGGTTGCCATGTGATGGATGGGAAGCCCTCCCATGGGTGATATAGTAGGCAGAGGAACAGAGTCTGCAAATAGAAAGAACATAGTCGAGAGTCAGTCTGAGGGAGGTGTAGAAAGGGTTGGTGGAGAACTGTGTTTTCCTCTTAAAACAAACAATTCACTTCTCTTCAAACATAGTTCATTGACTTCAAGTACAGCTAAATCCATAATTGTTTTCTCGTGCTGTATTCTCTCTGCTTTTTTTTTTCTTTTTAGTTTCATAAAGACAATTTCTTTCAATAATATCATGAGGTGTTTTTTTTTTCTTAGTTTTTGTTTTTACTATTTTTACTCCTCTGTACCCTTCCCTTTCTGTCATACATATAGACAAACCCTTTGATAACCCTATGGTTTTATGTTTCTATATATAAAAAATCCTAGGATCCACAAATGAGAGAAAATATCTGATATCTGTCTTCCCAAAGTCTGACCTATTTTACGTAATCCAGTGTTCTCTGGTTGTATCCATTTTCCAACAAACGACATCATCTCATAGTTCTTTCTGGCTAACCAAACACATTGTGTTTATATATCCCGTTTTCTTGTGTATCTGAGTTGGACACCCAGACTGACTCCCTAACTTGGCTGTTGCGATGGTGATGCAATGAACACTCATGTACAGGTAACTCTGTGGTGTACACACAGAAGTACCAAGCTGGGTCACATGGTAGCTCTGTTTTCAATTTTTAGGAACTTCCAAGTAGATTTTCATAGTGGCTGAACTAATTTACATTCCAGTAGCAGGTGATAAGACTTCCCATTTCCCCACATTCTGCCCAGCATTTGCTGTTATTTGTTTTCTTTATGAAAGACATTCTGCTCAGGAGGAGATAGAATCTCAGTATAGTTTTAATTTGCATTTTTTGTAATGGCTAGAAAATTGTTTATTAGCCTTTTGTACCTTGTATTTTGTTCATTCCATTTGTTGGTTGGGTTGTATGGATCTTTGGTGTTTAGATTTTTTTTAAAGTTTTTTTTTTTAATTCTAGGTATTAATACTCTGTCAAATATATGGGCAAGACTTTCTCCCATTTTTCGAGCTGCCTCTTCACTTGATTGTTCCCCTTGGTATGCAACCTTGTAATGTCCTGAAATCCACTTGTCAGTTCTTAGTATTATTTCCTGAATTGTTGGGAGTCCTTTTCAGAAAGTCTTTGCCAATACCTGAGTCTTCAAGTGTTTTTCCTTAACAGTTTCAGAGTTGCTGGTCTTGCATTAAGACCTTTGCTCCATTTTGAATTGATTTTTATACAAAGCAAGAGATTTTAACCTAGTTTCATCCTTCTACATGAGAATATCCAGTTTTCCCAGCGTAATTTGTTGGAAAGGCTTTATTTTCCCACGTATGTTTTTGGCTTCTCTGTAAGAACTCAAGTAGCTCTAGTTTTAAAGGTTTAATTCTGTGTCCTCTATACCATTCCACTCTATACCATTCCACTTCTCTGCTTATCTGTTCCTGTACCAGTGCCACATTGTTTTGATATTAAAATCAGGAATTACACTACCCTCAACCGTCATTCTCTTTCTCAGGCTTTCTCTCTGTTCTTGAAATTCCTCCATTCACCAACGAAACAAATTTTCTGCTTGTTTTTCTTCACTCAAGTAAGCTGAGGGCCTAGTCTGCATCATGTGACATAAGCAAGCTGGGAAAGTCCTGCTGCTTCCTGATCGCCTATTTGTAAGAGGCGGAAGCATGGCTTAACATTTGGCTTTCAGAGTTAAACTGTAATCCTAAAAAAAGACAGAGACCAGAAAATAAAGTTCTTATCCAACTTCTAATAGAAAGTAAAGGTGGCAGAATAAATGTAAATTGCTCTGGACATGTTTGGAAAGTCACTCTTGTACCCACTTCAGCTGGCAGCCACCCTGGGACTGATAAAATCCCTTTGCAGATCATCATAATATCATTTTGGCTCAGTCAAAGTCACAACCACATCCCTCCAGAATCCCATTTGGCCTCAGGTCAAATACATTATCTGAAAAAGAGAAGCTGTTCCTGAATAGCATTGTTTTGTTGTTTGTTTGTTTTAACTTCTTATTGATTCCTTGTGGATCTCACATCATGCATCCTAATCCCATTCAACTCCTCCTCATCATCCCCTTGACTCTGCCTTCTCCTGAATTGCATTCTTAACCACAGCTGATCTCCACATAGCTTAAGCAAGATTAAACAAAAACAAAAAAGTAAAGTATCACTTGCATAATTCATACTAATATTCTTGAAATCAAGATACTTTCATACATGGCCAAATACCTTTTGAAAAAGAACCATTGTCTATACATTGAAATGAGGTTTGGAAGTTGAAGCAAATTGGGAAGCTATGCTTAACAGCCTTTTGACCACCAGCCCCATGCTTTTTGATCAAGGTTTGGGAAGCACAAGGGCCGGAGGATCACTGTATTTAAAGTAGTGCTGTTCCACATGTGACCACCAGCAGCAGAAGCCTCTAGAAGCCCATTGTCAATACAAGTTCATGGCCCTATCCCAGCTTTCCAAGGCAGACTCTCTGGAGGATTCTGGTCTACAAACTCTTGAGATGGTTGCGATCCTCCCTGCAGTCTGAGATCCTGACCTCTGCATCCCTGGAACAAACTGTCAACCAGCAATTGATGGTTAGGACTTGTGCTTAGATGTTTTTCCTTCTGCCAGTGACAAAAGTGTAACCATCCATGCGCTCATCCCTTGGGAGAAAGCTAGGTTGACTTTTGTTTTCTTTTCTCCTCATTTCTCAATCCATGGATCAGAACTGTGGGCTGTCACACGTTGAATCTGCCTTAGTATAACAGCATGTATTTTTAGATCTGGAACTATAATGAGCATCTCCTAGCCATGTTTGATACCTTACTAGTATGAAGAACTGATCTAAACATTGATATATTTATTATATGATTACAGAATTAGCTGTGGGCCTCTGTGAACACTTCAGCCATCTGCAAGGAAGAAAAAGTAAAAACAGAAAGGAGAGCAAAAAAAGCCTCCTGTCATTCAATGTGTATATTAAAATCTGCACCCAGGGCACCCAGGGCAGCAGGGATACCCACCTTTTAATCCCAGCACTCTGGAGGCAGAGACAGGCGTATCTCTGTAAGCTTGAGGCTAGCCTCATCAACAGAGAATCCATGTCTCAAAAAATTAAAAAAGAAGAAAAAAAAACTGCACAAAAGTTCATACTGTTTTTTTCCCTAAACTCTTGTCAAAATCCACTCACTCATTTTACAAAATTTATTTTGCCTGAGAAGTGCATGAGAATTTTTTTCAATTTTAGATGCACAGAATGTAAATATAAAAACTAGAAGTATAAAACTCTTGAAGAATCTGGATGCAAATGTTTGTTATCTTGAGTTGGGCAATGATTTCTTAGATAAATCCCCTGAAGTAGAAGCTATGAAAAAGATAACAAAATCTAAAACTTTGTGCTTCAATGGACACCATCAAGACAAAAGTAAGAACAGAGCGTATAGGGAAGAAGAAACTATTTGTATCTCTGGAAAGAGTCTAGTATCCAGAATACATCACACACACACACACACACATACACACACACACACACACACACACACACACACACACACACACACACTGCCCAGCACTAGAGAAGCAGAGGCAGGAAGATCTCTGAGTCGGGAGGCAGCCTGGTCTACAGAGTAAGTTCCAGGACAGCTAAAGCTACACAGAGAAACCCTGTCTCAAAATTACAAAAATAAATTCATTTTAAAAAATGGTTTAACAAACAAACAAACAAAAACAAGAGCTCCTATGTAGCCTTAGCTGGCCTGGAATTCACTACATAGACAACACTGGCCTTGAACTTATAGCAATCTTCCTGTATCTGTCTCCCAAATGATGGGATTATAAAACATACAACACCACCCCTGACATACAATGGCAAAGTATTTGGGAGTAGGAGCGGGAGTATGGGAAGTTCACACTGATTTCAGTGTAAGTGTATGCTAATGAGAGCCTGCCTCAAAATACCCCCAAACATGGAAGAAGTACAAAGCCATTAAGCTAAGGAAAAGAAGCCACACAGAAAAAGCTACTTATTTTATGGCTTCATGCACATGTAATGTTCAGACTAGGCAAAACCATCGAAGCAAAGTTAATTAGTGGTTGCCAGGGGCTGGGGAATAGGGAATAAGTGACTGCTAGTAATGCATAGTTTTCTCTGGAGTGATGATAGTATCTTGGAATCTGTTGATGATGATTTCACAACATTGTGAAATGTTAAAAACACTTGAACAGTAAACTTTAAGGAAGTGAAGTTTATGGTTTGTAAATTATATCTGAATTCTTTAAAGTCATGGTATTTCTCACTCTACCTCTCATGGCAAAGGACTGACAAAATGTTAAATATTCTTGAAGCCATATGGCGGGCTGGTGGTTTGTTATGCTATTTTCTCTACTTTTGTTTTATGAAAATATGTCTCTCTAATGAGGTCCTACCGAGTTGGATGTTAAAATTTCCAAGGATAGAACTTGGGCATCTATTGTCTCACTTGCTAACAACTGTTTCCAATGGCAGTGGTGTTGGTGTTGGTAGTGGTGTGGCAGAAAACAAGTTCTTGCCAGTTAGGTCAGTCAGGCCTGGAATTCCTATGCAGCCCCACTGACCTCCTGCTCTTCCTGTCTTCTGCTCCAGTGCTGAGGTTCCTGGCATGCACCACCTCATCCAGCTTCCAGTTTATTCTTTTGAAATCAATCAATTGCTAGTTTGAAAACCAATCCACAGGGACTAGTGTTGTGTGTATACTTCTGTAAACATGATTCCCTTAGCAGGTTTGAAGAGAAGAAAGCAACTCTACTAAGAGAACAAGTAGATAAAAATAGGGAAAACAGAAAGTCCTGACAGCTCAACAAGAGAAATAGCAGAAAGAAGTAAGATGCAAATACAAGAACTTTAAAAGACCATTGTGTTGGGGCCACTTTACTTAAAAGCAAACAGACCTGTGCATTACTGTTCACAGAGTGGAGTGATTTTTCTATCCATAACGATGACCTTGAAACATTCTAAAAGGGTTAAATTATGTTCAGGAAATGTTACTTAAAGCAAATGGAGGCAAACCATTGTTTGCTGTATTTTTAAAACCTCAAATATCTAGGAAATCTGATTAGCCAGATAATTTGACTTATAAATCTCTAATAGCTTTTTCTTTAAGGCTTCTGATTTTTCTGCTTGACTTTTAAAATGTTTTAAAGATTTATTTTATTGTATGTGTTTTACTCATATCATCTATCTGTGCCTGGCACTGGAGGTCAGAAAAGAACATTGGGTTCCCTGGAACTGCAATAAAGGACAGTTGTGAGACATCATGTGTTACTGAGAATTAAACCCAGGTCCTTGACAAGAACAAGTGCTCTTAGCTGCTGAGCCATCTCCACAAAAATCTACCTTGCAACTGAGGACAAACCATGGGAAATAAACGGTCTCACTAAAATAAGAACTGGATGCACTAAACATTTCGAGAAGGCGAACAGAAGAAAGGGGTTTTATTGTTGGTTTTTAAGGCACTTTCTTCTAAAACACAATGTTTCTTCAAATCAACAGTACTGGGATAAAATTAAATGTAATGAAATATTTTAAACATATTGGTGGAAGGCTTTTGATAAATGTACACACTTACATAGCCATCATCCCAGTGAATATATAGGATGTTCCTGCCTTCCTAGGCTTCCTGCACCCCTTTACAGTCAGGTCCCAATACTATTGTTCCCCAGGAAACCGATGGCATGATTTCATCACCATGACTACATGTGTGATAGCATGAGTGCATAAATGTGAAATGTTTAGACTAAGCAGAGCCATCCATTAGTTTTGTCACATAAGTTATACAGGAAAGGACTTACGCTATGTGTTTTCTTGTTTCTGGATTCGCTGTTTCTGAATGTTTTTGAGTTGTACCCATGCCCCTACGTGTTATTAGTGGTCATTCTATTTTACTATTGAAAAGCAGTCACCATATAAATATACCAAAATGACTTATTCCTTCACCTGATGAATACACAATGTTCATGTTCAATAGATGTTTAGCTTCTTAAGAAACTACCAAACTCAACTTTTAAACTCCACTAGAATGCAAGAAAGTGTCAGTGACCTTGACTTATCCCTTCTCTGGTTTTTTCTCTTACTCATTTGCTGTTTTGCCTACTGATATAGAAGCATCACCTTGCAGTTCTGTAAACTCCCCCAGTAGGGTTATAAACCTTCCTAGGCTTCGTCCCATCATTAATATTAAATGACATGCTGCTAGTATCTCAGGAAAAGTTTTAAACACATTTTTTTTTCCTGAACAATGATGGTTAAATGGTTTCTAAAACTGCATTTATTTATGTCATTCTCTAGCAGGTAGCCAATGGAGGGATGTAAGTCCTGGGCCATTTCCCATCTTGGCAATTTTTGTTGCTTACCTTTTTCATTTTGATACTGCCTTTCTGTGAAAGCCGGCTCCTCAGGGTTTTCTGTTTTGTTTTGTTTTTAACAGAGTCTCACTATATAGCCCTGGCTAGCCTGTAAATCACTATATAAACCAGTATGGCTTCACAGAGATCCACCTGTCTCCATCTCTGAGAGTGGTATGAAAGCCTTGTGCCACCACTCCTGGGAGCATTCCGTTCATGAAAGAGAGGTGATAGATTCCTTGAGCTGGAAAAGGTGGTCAGATCAGCGTGAGAATCTCAGCTTCTTTCCATTGACCAATTATGAGCCTTGCTCACCTCATCTATAATCTGAAGAGTAGGGGTGATAATTACCCATATCTCATACGATTATTACGATGACAATGATCTCATTGATGTAAAACCTTTGGCAGTGTTTCTAATCATAATTATTGCTCAGCCAATGGAAACAAAAACAGGTGTCTTCCAATATGATTAAAACAAGGTCATCATAAGAAACATGGGGGATGTTTTCTAGAATATAAATCATGTATCCTTTTGCTCTGACCTGCACCATTTCCCCTCTCCTGGTTTCAGATGCCCCCATTCTATTAGCTTCTAATGAGCACCACCTTCTTCCAGGCCATCCCCTCCTTGTTCTGCACTTAAGATAGAGGTAAGAACCTTCTCATTTCCTACTCGGACCTTGAATCCAGGCTGGCTCACCATGAGGCTGTCTGTGTCAGCTGTTTCAACTACTCTCACACTGAAGCATCCTCTTTCTCAGAAGCTGTTTCTGACTTCTCACATGCTCATGTTAAGTAGATGCTAAGCATCTTTAAAAAACTGCCAAAATCTCTTACCAAGTAGTCTGAACATTTTATACTCCATTGGGAGACCTATAAAATGTATGGTTTGAGGAATTGTGATGTATCTGCCATATAGACCCCAGACTAGTGATGCTATGGGACCTCTTCTTTCTCTTAAGAAACAACCAGAGTATGACAATGGGCCAGAGGAAATTCTTGACTCACATCTTAAAATTCCAGAGTAAATTAAAAAATTATCCCATAAGTAAATATGAGATGTAATCTTAGTTTATCTTTTAAAGAAAAATTACATTATTGGGGGAGTCTCTTCCCTTTGCTGAAAAAATATATTATCAAAATTCAAGTGTTTCTTCTATTCCTGTAATTTACAAAAATTGCAATAATTCCAACAGGTTTTCCTGTGAAGTAGACACTCACAGGACCATTCATGCTTTGTTCACTAGTTATAAGATAAGAAAAGAGTAGAAAAATACTATTGAGTACTTGCCAAGTACCATGCACTGAGCTATACATTGCCTAGTTAATGCTTATAACATGTTAGAAATAATGATGATGCATTATTACTTAAATCTTATATATAAAGAAACTAACATAGCATCAACTTTCCTATAGTTACATTGACAGAAAACAGAAAAATTCCTTTATTATTAAGAAATAATAAAGTGAACTCTACCAAGTTATAGCGTTGTGGGTGCATATTAGTTTTATTATAGTTGCTCTTAGTAAAAGCATATAGTTTATGTGTATGCATGTAAGCACACATAATTTTGTTATTATATAATCTAGACTAGAAGGAAGGTGCAAACAAAATTAAAGAACATGGGAGTGAGATGATTTGCCCATAGGGACACAGCCAGCTAATTGATATATATATATATGTGTGTGTGTGTGTGTGTGTGTGTGTGTGTGTGTGTGTGTGTGTGTGTATCATGTGCCTCCTATGAACACAAACTCCCTGAATATTGGCAGCATGTTCAAAACTTCCTTCTCTTATTTCCCACATTGCAAAACCACGTGTTAATGCCATAGTTCCATGTTTGTTTCTTCACATGGTACTGCTTCCCACATTTTGTAGGTCAAGGAGACATATTATACATGCACTATTTGCAGATACCTGTTGGTTGACATTGTGATTGGATGTCCTGGTTACTTCAGCATTCGATCACAACCATGTCCGTGAAGTTGTGTTGTGGTTTCACTAAGGTTGCAAAATAACCAGTAATATTCTTCTTTGTTTTTATATTTAGCAGTGACTATTAATGATGTGATTATAGGATGTAAGCAAACCCCTCCCAGAGAGTGTGTAAATGACTCAGTGATTGCCTGGGGACAGGTTACCCAATGCTACTGCACTATGGAATGAAATTATCTAGCCTAGACACTTTATTATGACTATAAATTTGGCTTCCCACTCTTACTCACATCAAGCCAAACCATATATGTTTGACGAGGCACAATTCCTTTCAGATATTGAGAAAGCTAATATAGACAACATCATAATAGAAATATAATTTTAATTTTAATCATTTTGTTTATTCCCAAATGTTAGCTAACAAACAAATTCAGTACTGTAGTCACATAAGTGAATAGAGAACATAGAACCAAAAGAATAACAAATCATATCATTTCTCATAAATATTTCTATATTAGGAAGTATAGCTGTTGACACTTTTTCTGACCTTACCTTGAACTCTTCTTGCTCAGCTTAATGTTTGGTCACTTCCGAAGGACAGATGCCTGCCTCTCTGTTTTGGCATCTCTGTGTTTGATACACTGAATTCTGCCCACCAGTTCTCTAAAATTTTACTTTGATGACCTCTGTCCAAGCCCTACATGTATATCAGTGTTGCTTATTTTTGACAAAGAGCATAATTGAAACCTTTCTGATAAAATCTCATTAGTGAACAAGAAAGAATTTAGTGTGAAGGAATGATTTTGGCTTGCTTAATTCTGCTTGTTATTTCTCTCTTTTCTTTACCAAGCACATATGATATTCAGACATTTACAATAAATGTTACAAGAGATGTCATTGAATAAATATATGAAGTCATAGCTGGAATCATCTCCAATACATGATAGTATCTATACCACCCACACTGATAGCTACATAATAATAATTTAAATCATGGAAACATTAAGGTTCCTTGGCCATTTTGAACATGTGCTTGTGAGTACTTGGTTTCTAATCAGGGTATTTATTGGCTGGTCATTTTTCTAAATTACATATATGTGTATATAAAAATTAGAGTTTGCTAAGGGTTAAGGAGATAGGCTAAAAAAGTCAGTGAACACAGTGGGATTTAATTTTGAATATTAAAACTATGATATTGCTACATAATTATCTTTTTAATTGTGAAAAATAACAAAATAATATTGCTGTAAATGGCTTGGGGCCCTGGAAATGTATTATTTTTGGAAGAATTTAACAGTCATCAAAACAGTTACAAGTGTTTTTAATGGCTGGAGACAGACTAAAGAGGGCTTAGGTTTATTTTTTAAAACATTTTCATTGGGAAAATGTTAATAAGAATTAATATAAAATTAAAAGGGGAAGTTTTAGAGTTTGCATAAAATATGCAAGAATAAAATATATTCACTGCCTCCATAGAGTATTAAATATCATTTCAACTTGCAAATATTGATACAACTGTCATATTATTTTTATATTGAGACAATTTTGAATTTTCTTTTCTTGAAGTATTGTCCCAGGAGGCACTGTGATTATTAAACTAATCTTTATTCATGATTTGTACAGCTTGAACTCAAATCTCTAGAACAAAATTAACAAATCACATGTCAGTGGAGTAAATGGGGCAAACTAAACATTTGATGAGCAGGTCTAGGTGAATTGTTCCACTTACATCAACTTCTGATTTATTGAAATATGCTGCTTAAAATATTACAAGTTTGGGATACCCTGAAAATTGTAGAAACACACGCTTTTGCCAGATTCACTCTAACATGGGCTAAAGCTGGACTGACCAAGCCACTAGTTTCCTCAGCTCATACTGTCCAAAACAACAAGCAAAGAATATTAGATAACTGGACTTCACAGAACACCAGAATCCAGCAGCAATTTGTGTCCATTTGTTCTCACTCTTTCCTCAGAGGAACCCTTACAAGCATCACCAGGTGCCCTCTGTGCAGCTCTAATTACGAAGTAACCTAGGAGACAAGGAGCATCCATAGTGTAGATTATGATGCTGGCAGGGGTACCAAGTATGATGAGCTGCCTGTTAGTTGCTGAGTTGCTGAGTAGTTTTCCATAGAGACTTAGTAATCATGGCTTAAAAATACACAGAAGAGCTAGAGATGGCTCAGGGGTTAAAAGCACTGACTGTTCTTCAAAGGGATGAGGGTCGATTCTTGACACCCACATAACAGCTCATAGGCATCTGTAACTCCAGTTCCAAGACATCTGACATCCTCTTCTAGCCTCCATGGACACAAAGCACACATGTGATGCACAGACATACATTCAGCCAAAACACTTACATACACTAGTTTAATAAATAAATAAGTAAAGGAATACATAGAAACTATTAGCTGTGATCATTTAAAGCATGACCTTTAAAGCCAACCTCTATTCTAGAAACCTTTCCCTTTACAAAAGCATCCAAAGAGAGGACAGAGTTATAATGAACTCTTTTGAGTCACTCAATTGTTAATACCTTTCATCAGTATTATGGTTTTGTTGCAGCTAGTGAAGAGAGATTGAGTCTTAAACTAAATGATGATTCAATTTTTCTTAGGGTTTTAAGATTTAAATATAATGTTTAGGTTAATACATAAAACATGAAACTTGTATTATTTAGCATGCTATATGATGCTATGTGCTTTTTATTAGTAGTATACAGGGTACAAGAATGGGTTTCATTACATTTGTTTGTTTGCTTTGTTTTTTGAGATAGGGTTTTCTCTGTGTAGCCCTGGCTGTCCTGAAACTTGCTCCTAGACCAGACTGGCCTCCAATGCAGAGATCTGCCTGTTTCTGCCCCCGAGTGCTGGGGTTAAAGATGAGTGGCACCACACCCAGCTCTCATTGCATTTTCATATGTGCATTTGCTCCCTCACTTGCCCGCCCCACTACTGTTTTCATCCTCTTCTCAAATAGTTACTCTTCTACTTTCATGTCACATGTGTGTGTTTAAACATAGATTCTGCATGTGAGAGAAATCATGTAATATTGTCTTTCTTGTATATACTGCATGCTATTCAAATTCAGCTAAACATGGTCCTCGAGGTAAAGGGCATTAGCTTTTGTCCCTTTTTTTTTTTTTTTTTTTTTTTAAATTCCAGGACCCATAGAGGACCTAATGGTACATTTTCTGCTTCTCCTTCTCTTGGCTGTACTAGCTTCTCAGACTGTCTTTATTCTCGATGACTTTGCACTTGTGAAAATTAGTACCCAGGTACTTTTTACAGGTTGTTGTATTAGTCAGGCTGACATCATTGGGACAAATACATGAAAGAAACAACTTAAATAGAATTATTTATTTTGATTTAAGGTTCCATAGGTTATTGTATATGACAGTTCTGTTGTGTCTCCGCCATACTGAGATACAACATCACAATAGAAGGTTATAGCAAAGTTTCTCACTTCATAGTGACCAGACTTCGAGAAAAGTGAAATGACATTACAGCTCCAGCATAAGATATGCCCTTGAAAGCCCTCCTTCCTAGAGGCCCCAACCCAGTGAACTGCTTCCTCCAGCTTTAACCCAACTCCTGAAGTTTCCACTGGCTGAGAAACAAACCTTTAATATACGAGGTTATACAAGATATTTTAAATATATTCAAATTGCATACAACACACACAATTTGAAATGTATCTGATATCACAATAGTATATAGACTGTGGTTGTAAACTTAAAAAGGAAGACCATGGAAGGATTTTTATCCCTTCATATCAAAGGGACATAATATCAAATGACTTGTTGATGTTGACCTTATCACCTGGCTGAGGTAGTATTTGTCAGCTTCCTTCCTGGTACATTTAGTCTTTTTCCTCTTCCTCCACTACTTACTAAAAAGAAGGCACTGTGTTCAGCCCACATTTCAGAAATAGAGATGCATGTGCTACCTCTCCAGAAATAATTGCAGTTTCTTCTCTACAGAAATTTTTCCCTTGCCTGACTTTAATTTATTCCATCAATCAATCCTGTCTTCAAATCAGTGTGTACTAACATTTTTTTTTAAATTGAGACAGGGTTTCTCTGTGTAGCCCTGGCCATATCCTGGAACTCACTTTGTAGACCTACAAGGCAAGTTCCAGGACAGGCTCCAAAGCTTCACAGAAAAACCCTATCTCAAAAGACAAAACAAAAGAATATAATCTCACTTTATTTTGTCAGTGATTGTTCTGTCCTTGATCACTATGACCTCCTTCACTTGATCCGATGTCACTCTGTAATGACTCCATATTGTGAGGTTCAGTTTCTTGTTTTTTTTTTTTAAAAAAAAGGATTATTTGTCTTAATTTAACTTATATTTTACTCAAAAATATCAAACAAATTATAGTTGTCAATTTTTACTACATATGACAAATAACAATCAATTTCTATTCAAGTGGGCATTTTAGGACATGTCATATTGAACTAGATTATTATTCAATTCCATTGGTCTTTCTGCTACAAACTGCCTAGTTCTGATGGTCTTTTTTTGGATTTGAAGATGATTGTTTTAAATGATTAAAAAAAAGCTTAGCTCAGGAGTAACTAGGAAGTTCAGATTATATTATAAAGAATTGGGTAATGAAAACAATTCAGAATATGAAAGCAATGAGGCTTTAAAAATAAAAATTGAACTCAAAACAACTCACAATTCAAGACAATAAATCAACTGGGCTATCAAACTAAGGTCAGTAACTTTATTGCATATTAGGCAATTAATAGTTAAGGAATACAATGGAAGAAGTCTGTTTACAGAAGTTTAAAGTATTGTACCTAAATCTAGAAAACAAATATTTAACAATTTTTAAATATATAATAAGTTGTTTCTAAATGAAAAGACAGAATATTTTCAAGGTTTAATTGTTTTACCTTATTATGAGGTTTATCCACTTGAAATACAGTATTGATTTTAAATTGGTGATTCAAATATGTTCAAGAAAAATAATCAAAAGCAATTATCAGTAAACTATAGATTACATGATTAGGCATGTTCTTCTTCCCAATATTAAAACAGGGCCAGCAAGATGGCTAAGCAGGGGAAGGTGCTGGACACCTGAATTGGATCCCCAGAACACAAGCAGTAGAAGGCCAGAACCTCAGCTCCTGCAAGTTGTCTTCTAACATGCACACATACTAAAGGAATAAATGTAAAATTACCTTTCAATTAATTATGATACTATAATGATTTAGAACTCTTGTTTCACAAGAACATCTGTATAAACGAATCAGAATCTAGAAATAGACTTTAGTGTGTCTAAGAATCTACTATAGATAAAAGTAACATAAGGGAAGTTACTAATTAAATTAAATCGACACAATTGATAAACCATTTGTAGAAAATTAAATTAGCTTTTAACATCTCAAAGCACACCAAATAAACTTCAAAAGAATTGGAGAATTCATGAAATCGTAAACGTTATAGACAATTTAGGATGACTGTTTCTCTGAAGGTAAAGGAATAATGGAAGAGATGCAGAGAAAATGACAATATGTGTGATTCTGAGCCTTATGTCAGCTAGATGTTCAGCAATTTTAGAAACCAAGGGCTGTACTTGGCATGTGCCTTGGTGATAGAGCATGTGCCCAGCATGCACTGGGCTCTACGCTTGATCCCTCACACCGGCGGGGAAAAGTTGAAAAACAAATGCCATGATTTTCTGAAAGCTAAAAATGCATATGACAAGTAGCTAAAATCTGCATAGAATTCTCAAACTGCATTAACAGAATAGAAAACAAAAGACAAGAATAGACTGCTAAAGACTAGATAGTATGGCCAAGAAATACACAATAAACTTTTGAAGACCTAACTGTTATATATTACGTATAGTTACTAGTTTAAAAGTTAATGTCAGGAAACTGTAAGAATGAAACTCCATCCTTTACCTGCCAGTTTAAAGGGAAGTTATACATGAAAAATAAAAAAAAAAAACACTTGAGAGCTGGAGAGATGGGGCTCAACTTGTACTTTCAGAGGACCCAGGTTCATTTCCCAGCACCCACATGGTGGTTGGCAGCCATCTGCAACTCCAGGCCCAAGGGATCTAACACCTTCTGATCTCCACAGGCATCAACCATGCATGTGATGCACATACATTTATGCAGGCAGAACAATGACACATAAAAAATAAGTAAACAATAAAACTTTTAAAAGCAGATTTAGCAGAGATTTGGAAAGATGGGCAACTTTACACAGCTTCTAGGGGAAGTCAAAAATTTGACAGACAGTGAAATGTTAGTGGAAAGAATGTCAGTGACTATCTGGTCATAGCACTGTAAGGACATTGCTGTGTGACGATGCATGGCCATGTAAGACCTCTGTAACTCCATTTCCTCCCCCTGTAAACTGAGACTTGACTTAAAAATATGGCCAGCAAAGTGGAGAGATGCTGAGATTGGGGGAAGTGATGGATTAGAAGAACAGAAGAAAATCTTTTTAAAAGTATCTGAGATCTATTTGTGAATGTAAAAATGCCAACAACAATCCCCCAAATGTGTGTAGGAACTTAGCTTATGGTGGACAAAGCATTAAAATGTTGAGACTGAATTGTTTAATAATGATTTAGCTTTCATTATGAAAAAAGAATAGTGCAGTGGTGTTTCACCCTGTATAAATGGGTATATTTCAAATATGGTATGAATCTAAATGTGAAAAATAAAACTTTAAAAATATTAGAAGGAAATGCTGAAGAATATCTTTATGACAGCAGGGGGAGATTTTTTTTTCCTCAGTAAAAAAAAACCAGATAGTTCATAAAGGAAAAATTACATTGAGGTAAAACTCTTTTATGCAAAAACCTCTATAAATTAAGGACAAAACTTGTGCAGAAAATATATTTTTTAGCATATAAAACAGAAACTATGTTGGTTTCCATATACTGTATAGTTGGAGAATCCTTATGAATCAATATAAAAAGAGAAACAACTGGCTACAAAAGTGGGAAGCAAAGGAGGTCATCAGGAAATGCACAAGGGAGGAGATTTAAGTGATGAATGGAAGAGCTGCTGGCCTTTGCTGACACTTAGGAGAAACGCTAAGACAGAAAGGTACCCTCTGTACCCATCATAAAGGCATAAATAAAGAAGTGATGCTGTCCGCTAGGATGCACAGAATGGAGAATTTTCCCAGCTTGCTGCGATGTGGAAAGTAAGGTGGAAATGCCTGGGAAACTGGAAATATTTATATCTTCCACCATGTTCACCCCTAGAAGCACCTGTAAAAGGACAGTCACCTAAGCAGACTTGCCTTGCCATGCCAAAGCCCAATGCCTCTTAATGAAGGAGCCAGAAAATAATTAGAATGACTGTGTTTTGTGTTTCTTTGGGATGCCCAACCTCTAGAACACTTTGGGAAGCACTGCTGGTGCATGTTAATTTTTGTTGAAGTGCAGAGCAGTTAAATACAATTAAATGTGTATGTGGTTATGTATCAACATGGATAAATTTCAGAACGAGTACTGAGTCAACTGAGGTATTTTGGAATATGTACGTTACTGTAATACACAAAGCAACACTGTGTATTATCCATAGCTACTATACACACACCAGTATATTAAAATCTGGGCCAGAAAAGGCAATTTATAATGGTGGTTACTCCTGGGAAGGAAGGGAAGAATGTTAAGAAAGAAGTTATAGGCTGACAGTGAATGCTAAAAAGAGAAATTTCAGGGTGTTTCTCAGATATTGAGGACTAGAAAACTCAGCTGAAGTACAAATGACAAAAATATAAAACCTGAAAATCCTAATTTAAATATGTGGGCTCCTGGTTTGTTTGTTTGTTTTTCTGTTTACTAGACTTTTTAAATAAAAAGAACATTTTGTCTCAAAGGTAAATTGAATATAAATATATAAATAAAACACAGAAGTAAGCAATAATAATGATAGAAATGTGAATGAAATTCAACATTTACTTCCTGAGTTTAAAAGAAAGTTAATTAAGTCTCCTAGAGAGTAGAACAAAAAGATAGACTATACAATAGGATATTTAATGGGCATTGGTACCCAATCCCAGGAGTCCAGCATCTGGCTAGCAAGGGCCTCCCTCAGGAAAAGGGAACAAAGGCACAGAGCAGAGATAAGCAGTAAGAGATGCTAGGATATGTCCCTGAGCTAAGGAAGGACAAGAGCGCTCAAGATACACAGGAAAATTTAAACATAGAGAACACAGAAAATGCTAATAGTATTGAGGAGAAGGATTAAAAAGTAAGAATCAAACTGGATAGTACTGGTGTATTTTACAGGGACGTGGTAGTAAACCCCAAGTTCTTCAAAGAGATGATTTCCAACCTATATTTTATATTCAATTAGGACGTGCATCCGTATGAAGGAAGAATAAAGAATTTGGAAATCTTTGAAATAATAATTTCTTCCAAAAACTGAAAATAGTCTCAAGCAGAAGAAGCAAGGAACTTGCAAAAGAGAAGAAAAAGCATTCAAGAAATGTTAATCATGGGGCTGGGAGAGAGGCAGTTGGTAAAGTGCTCATTGTGCAATGCCAAAACTGGATCTGTAGACTTAGATGTCACATTTTAGAAAAAGAAATCTTAATCCTAATCCCAACGACTATGCTAAAAGGGCAACCTTCAGGCTAGCAGCAGGGTTAGAAAACTGTCTGGATACAGCAGGAAGTCAGGAAATGAGTCTGTAAGAACACTGATTTTTCTATAATGATTTGATTAAACATCTGCATGATCTTAGCATTAAAATGAACTATATCCTGCTTTTGTCAACAACAACAAAAATAAATAAATAAATGCAATAAGCATCACCGGGAAAGACAAAAACCCCCTTAGTAAATGTGCAGTTTGACTATGAAGCAAATGTGCATGTGTTGTGAATCTGAACAACTGATGGAACCAACTTTTTTGTTGGTGGTGGTGGTTTTGTATTTGCTTTTCAAGACAGGGTTTCTCTGAGTAGCCCTGGCTGTGTTGGAATGCACTCTGCAGACCATGCTGGCCTTGAACTCAGATTTGCCTGCTCTCTGTATCCTAGGCTGCACCTGATAGCTGTCTTTAAGGCACTATCCTTTTAATGTTCCCATTTGAGCTCCTTGTATGTACATTGTTAACCAACCTTAGTCCAGTTGTGTCAAATGTCATCCTGTATCAACAACGAGGAGATGAGTCCTATGAATGCAGTCAACAGAGAAATGAGTGGGCTCACACTGATGGGGGAAGAGTTATAATAACAAAGACGAAGCTGTCCAGTCAAGTTCATCACTCCCTCAAAAGACTATGCTAAAGTTGAAGTATCATTCAAAACCTTCCACGAATACAAATCCTATGATAGTACTATATATGTTCTACCATTTTGAACCCCGTGATTACTATAAAGGGTAATATACTATTGGCTAAAATTTTACTTAATGCCTATGAACTGTCAAGTTCATAGGATCACAAAGGAATGAGTGTACATCAGAAAAGAAAAAAAAAAGCCAGGGACTGAACTCTGCACCTTTCTAATGAAAAATTATTAGCAAGAAGGGGAAAAATTAGGAGGCAGCATCCATGAGGGAAAAGGAAAACCAATCTACTATGATATCTCAGAAGTGAAATGAAGACAAAACAATTAAGCCAACCAATGAACGGGTCAATTGAGAACCAGAGTTGACAGCTGGATCAGCAACAAGGGAATAGCCTGTGACCCTGACAAAGACGGTGAGGTAGAAATGGCAGGCATATATGGGACTGGGTGTAAAAACAGAGAAGGGTGCAGCAGGATGCTCTGTGTCATGGTGGAAAGGTTCATTATCTTGATTGTGGCAAAGTCTCACAGCACACACATGTGATCACACTATACCCTTTCAGTTTGTGAACTGATGTTTCAGTAATACCTGGGTAAAGCTGAAAAGAGAAAAGAATGGAAGGAAAGAAATGGAAAAACTTTCCAAGGTGATTTTCTGCAGGGGAAACTGATTAATGATATGATTAGCTACAGAAGACACAACACAAAAGCAGGCTTTTGTTTTTAGTTGGAGACATGACCATATACTTGTATACTATTGGGAATGGTCCAGCAATAAGGACAAAGTGATGCTATTGAATAGAGAGATGGTTGCTGTAGTAAGATTTTTTTCTCTCTCTTGGGGGCCTCACCACCCAACTCCCAGATGAATCACACACAGAGGCTTATCCTTAGTTATGAATCTCCAGCCTCAACTTGACTTGTGTCTAGCCAGCTTTTCTTATCTTAAATTATCCTGTCCACCTTTTACCTCTGGGCTTTTTCTGTTCTCTTCTGTAAATCTTACTCTTACTCCATGGATTGATATGTAGGTGGGTGACTGGCCCCTGATGTCCTCCTCTCTTTGTTCTCTTGCCCCTTTTCTACTCAGTCCCCCTTCTATTTATACTCTCTGCCTACCAGCCAGCTCTGCCTATCCTCGCTCCTGCCTCACTATTGGCCATTCAGCTCTTTATTAGGACCACCAGGTATTTTAGACAGTAATTTAGCTTCCCGGAGTTAAACAAATGCAGCATAAACAAAAGTCACACACCTGAAAATACTATTCTCCCACAGGTTGCTAGTGATATTGTAGAATAGAAAAGCATATAGAGTCATAGGATTTAGTGCAGAAATGAGAGCATGTGAGAGACAACATCCACAGTATAGACATTACCATACTGCTAAGTGAATCATAGGAGTCTGCAGAAGTTCTAGATCTCTCCAGTTTTCTCCATGAAATATGAGGCAAGGTCAGCCAAGAGTGAGAAGATATTTGAGACTGGGTCAGGAGAGGTCAATATGAAATTGCCAAAGCAAGTATAAATGAATGGAGTGAGAAATGCTTCCCGACATTGGGATTCTCTTGATTATGAATCTAAAGAATGATGATTCATACAGATATCTTTTTCTAGCATGTTCCTCAAAAGAAAGAAAGAAGGCATAGGTTCAGCAAAGAGCTTGATCATTGTTTTTCTAGGAGACTAGACAAAGTAGCTATGTGCATGGAAGAGGTTAAGTGGTGATGGGGCACTATTTACACTGGGTTTTGAGGGAGATACTAATCAAAGGCCATCAGGTGAAAAGAAAGGAGGATTAATGCATCACAGATCCTGGGGAGACAAAGATTGTTGGTGTTGAGATAGCAGAAGAAGTGAGTTAGAAAGGCAGCAGGCACCCAGAGCAGGATGCTTCCTGTGGTGTCCTGTTATATGCAGGCATAGATTTTTAAGTATATGGATTTCATCTGACCACTTACAGACTCCTTTATGACAGGAGAATCATGGAAGTAACACATATTTATTACTAATGCTACTTCTTATTTCTTGGAATTGTCTGTTTCCCCCTTAGATCACAGGAAGCTTTGCAGAGTCCATTCCCTTCCTTCTCAGACCACCTAACCCAAACCTAACTGTTCTCTCTAATCTTCTTTACCTCCCTGGTCCCAATTCCCTGTGGATGGCTGCCCATGGGTGATGCTGGGAACCTTGTGATTCCCTCAACATCAACAAGGGCAGTGAGAGAAAGCCAACCTGCTGCATGTGTCTTGCCAGTTCCTAATAGGTCTTGTAGGCAGCTCTCCTCTTCACTGGCCCCTGGGTCTTAGATAAAGGGCTGCTAGAAGAGAGCAAGGTAGGGTCTTTTGTTGTTATTGGTTTTCTTTAACAGCTTGGGCTCTAAACCTCTGATCCAGGAATGCAAAGATAAAAGAGTTTGGACTTTCCCTGATGTAGCTCTACCATCAGAACGTTCTTGCAATATGGAATGCCATCTGCCACTCTGTCCTGGAAGGCATTCTATGCTTCTTGTTCTATCAGAGCCACTGTAAATGTGGCTTATAAAAACATTAACTATCATGATAGCCTTGTGTTTTTCTTGGTTTAAATGATTTGTGTGTTGTGATCGTTAATGGCAAATCAGTTTCACAAGATAATTAAATCCTCTAGGAAGGATGAATTTGAGATTTCACATTATTTATTAGCTGTAAGTGTCTTGTTTCAGTTAACATATGTTCATGTAGGCGTTGGCATTTAGACTCGAAGGCATTTATCATTGTGTTTACCTCCTAAGTAATGTATTTTGAAGTACTTCCTCCAGTGAGACTTCCTTTTAATAGGGTTAAACTTCTATTCAGAAGAATTTTTATGCTTGTATCAGAATCTTTGTTGATTAACATGGCAGATTTTATTTCAGATAAAAAGAATTCTCCTCACTACATGCCCCACAGTTTACCTTCCCGCACCAATTTAGCTATAAGCTGACAATGACATCCTCAAAAATGCTGAGGACTGAGGACCAATGATGCCTGTCCGGGAAAGCCATTCTTATGACTCCTTCCTCAGATTGCCCCTGACAATGTAGATTTTTTTAAAAAATTAAACATTTTTATTTATTTATTTTTTTATGTACAAGTGTTCTGTCTGCACGGATGCCTGCAATACAGAAGAGGGCATCAGAACCCATTATAGATGGTCATGAGCCACCATGTGGTTGCTGGGAATTGAATCCAGGACCTCTGGCAGAACAGCTAGTGCTTTTAACTACTGAGTCAATGATCCAGCCCCTAGATTTTTTTTTGGTAAACTTTATTATTAAAAAACATTATAAATAAATAAAAACATCACACACCTAAATTAACCAACCCAAGATCTATACAACTCACTGAACATCTATATAATTGAGCATTCACAATGCTAGCTATGGATATTTAAGTCCTCCTTTGGATACCACATCAGCACAAAACTATGGTGTCACACCCAAGGGTACATTTTTCTGGGACCCTGACCTCCTTGCACACCAGAATCTGTCTATAGCCATCGCTAAGTTCTGCACTGTTGGCCTGCACTTCTGGCCTTTACCACAGACATGATAAAATTCATGGCACTTAAGAAATAACCCTTCACCTAGGAACTAGCCCAGAGATCATGACACAGAACTTCATGTAACAAGGAAACTCTAGGGCATCCACTTGACAATGCTGTCAGTTTTGTTTTCTTTATTCATTCTTTAGTTCTGTGTATTGTTGCCACTGTTTTTCCTTAGTGTGTGGAAGCTATCAGGGATAAGGTTTCTGTTCTTATTCCTCTGTGTTTTTCTGCACAAGCCTGGTACACATGATGAATGTTCAGCAGAAACTTACCACTGAGTACAAAAATGGGTGGTCCCACCAAAGGCATCCAAGGAACATGGCAGTTGTCCATAAACTCAAGGTTATACAGGCTCCAAGTGATATCTGAGTGATAGAAGTGGGAATTTTCCAGCTCAGTGCTGTATTATTGATTTGGGAAGTAGGTGTGGCTTGTTTTCTGAGTGAGAAATATATTGGCAGAAGGCACTTAATTCAGAAGCTGGGCATGGACAGGTCCCCAATGGGATGTCTCTGACCAGGTATACAGTTAGCATGCTGAAATCTATTCTTACACTGTCCATCCCCAGACACAGTCCCAACCCATGTGAGAGGCACGTCATGATACATGTGGTCTCGGTGTCTGCCTGAGGTGGGCATATGATATTGTACTCCACAGAAAAGATGATTTGAAGTTGAGGACCTGGTCATCTGTGGATATATATTGTTTTTGTTAATGTTTTTAACTATTAAATTATTTTGTTCTATTTTCTACATTTAGTGTGGGGGCAGGGGCATGCACATGTCAGAGCACATGTGTGTCAGTCAGGCTACAACTTTTGCAATCTGGTTCTCCCGTCCATCACCATGTGGGTTCTGGGAAGTGAACTCAGGTCATCAGGCTCAGGCAAGTACCTTTGTTCATTGAGCCATCTCACTAGCCCCTAAACATTTTCACAGAAATATTTGAAAAGTCTCCCCATTCCCACACACACAGCCTCACCTCACCTATTAGCAACATCTCACATTTGAGTGGCACGTCTGTTCAGGAGCCCACCATGACACATCATAATCACCCCAAGGCCAGAGTTTATATCAGGGTTCATTTGGGTGTAGCACATTTTCACGGGCTTGCACAGATGTGGAATGATGCATAGCCACCACACAGTACCTCACGGAATAGTTTCACTGCACAAAAGCACCTATGTTCTGCTCACCTGCCACCATGTTCTTTGTCTCCTGCACCTTCCTCAGGTAAATCAATGGTTTAAGGGGCTATTTTCAGCCACTTTAATCTGGAGGAAAAGGAGAGAAAGAGGAAAATAAATAAAGGAGCCCTGATGTCGGTCCCTGCTTCCTGTAAAGAATGAGCTTTAAGAAACATCATTGGTGAAGATTAATTCCTTTGTCAATAAACGTCGGCAGCTAATCTGGTGCCAATTGCATATGCCTGGGGAGTGAGCCCTGTGGAGACTCGTGAAAACTAAATCATCATGGGGTGCTTATTTCTCTACCAAGCACTGGTCAGGCCCCCACCACTGTTTTCCATTTTTAAATCTGAAAAGGAAAAGAAATGCCAAACAGCGTTTGTAACTCCAAAGGGCAAACTGGATATATTTTGACATATGTTGAAAATAAATTATTCTAAAGTCAGTTCACATATAGAATTATCTTTCTGGGATACAACAAACTAAAAGCAATTTCATATACTTGCTCCCTTCATCTGCCAAGTTACTGGATAGTATCTTGCCTTAGATAGTTCTAGTCTCTGAGACTGACTCACAGCTGGGGATGACTTTAGTTAAAACAAGGCAGGAGGAATGGTCCTTAATGCCTCCTCCAGCTTGATTGATTTTTGTGATGCTAGGAATTGAACACCAGAATCTCA
Source organism: Phodopus roborovskii (assembly GCF_943737965.1). Taxonomy (NCBI): domain Eukaryota; kingdom Metazoa; phylum Chordata; class Mammalia; order Rodentia; family Cricetidae; genus Phodopus; species Phodopus roborovskii. The sequence goes on along the minus strand of NW_026126549.1, from coordinate 16,835,178 downwards.
TGCATGCTACACAAGTGGGCTCTCTCTCTCTCTCTCTCTCTCTCTCTCTCTCTCTCTCTCTCTCTCTCTCTCTCTCTCTCTCTCTGTGTGTGTGTGTGTGTGTGTGTGTGTGTGTGTGTGTGTGTGTGTGTGTGTGTGATTCTATTTTATGTTTTGAAGTGCTAGTCAAGACTCAGTAAACTGGCTGTGTGGCTCAATAAATGAATCGGGCAGCACCCAGAATGTGAGAAACACTGTCCTGGGGTGTTCTAGGTAGGAGAGGATAATAGACAGAATGCTACAGAACAAGCGCCTGTGCTTGCTGGCCAGCTGACCTGTGCTTGGATACCTCCAGAAAAACTCCTAGGAGCCAAGCTTTGTGCTGAGCACTGAACCTGCTCCTTGATGGCCTACCCAGCAGGTGTTAGTTCTGTGGCTAGCCCCCCCCCATATAAGAGAGACTCAGCTGTCACCTGAGTCAAATGTACTTCTGAAATCACACAGCTAGAAGACCCAGGATCTACATGCCACCTCTCTGACTTGGAGCCCATCCTTATAACCTTCATATACCTGCTGAAAGCCACTGATAGACAACCATAGTCCTCAGGGTAAACTGTACTCTTCACCCCTTACCCTCATCCTTCTCTTCTCCCTAGCAGCTTACACCAAAGCATTGAGAACTGCCTTCAGTTCCTCTAGCCCTCTCCTTTACCTCCGCCTGGGACTTCTTCATTCCCTTTGTATGCGCCCACCCCCCCCCCTTTTATTGTGTCCCAGCTTAAGACCCATTCCTCAAGGATTCCTCTGACTGCCTCTGCTTGTCCTTCATAGCTCTGGTAATTCCCTACCCACTTCCAAACACTCTGTGCTCTCATTCTTAGCACTTGTAATAATTTTATTATTTCGCTTCTAAATGTAGATGTCTGTTGGTAAGTATGTAGCAAGTAGTTTTCTAGCTGGGAGGACAAAGGGAGGGTAATGTGTATAATTTGTCATTTCTGTTATATAAATACTCCCACCATCACCAGTTTCAAGGCATGGTTTCCCTGAATTGGAGCTGGGAAGAACTGGAGGCGGTAGTATAAGCTGGCTCCAGAATACCATTATGTGTCTGTCTGGTCATCTCTAATGAGGGTTAGGAGTCAGCGTGTGGGGGAGAAGTCGTGTCTCCTCAGTGAACAAAGAGGAGAAATAGGGAAGGAAGGGTCAGCCAAGAGAAGTATTGGTAGTCAACTGTGTTTTACTTGTTTACAGTGAATACAGAAGGGATGGAAGGGGAGAGAGTGCAAGCTGTGCGTGCAATAAAAATAACTACCAAAGCTATTGGGTTCTTGGAGATGATAAAATACTTCCACACATGGTCATAGGAACAGCTGTTGTTTTGTCCGTGAAGAAATCAGATCCCCAGAGTTAAACTGATCTAACCAGGGTCATTTGCTCACATCTAAGCAGTCCCCTGAGTTCCAGCCCCACACTCTTACTATTCAGTGTGCCTTTCCTATGAACAACATTCCTGTTCCAAGTGGGAAATTGTTAATCCTGAGATTCAAGAGAGAGAAAACAGTTTCACAGTTTTGAGCCAAGCTTGAAGCAGAATTTCATTAAAATACTGACCAGGATGAACTCTGGTCAGGACCACTTCCTGGAATCACAGCAAGCAGCCTGAGACTCTGTGTTGTAGGGGCTTTCTTATGGACAAAACTGTACCGCCACCGTTTTTTCCCATGTGGCTTTGTTATTTTCCAAGAACTATAACTCCCACCATTCCAGGAGGGGCTTACAGATTGACTCTGGCTCTTAGAAAATGGACCACTCTATCCCTACAGAATGAGGCAGGAGGTAGATGGTGTGGCGAATGGATATTATAAAAAGAGTTTGGCAAAGTAATGCCAAACAAGTGACAGAGCTTTACTGGTTATTAGACCCATCCTTCAGTCTTGGGAGGTGGCATTATGAGTCCCTGAGAGCATGAGAGTTCATTCCTGGGTTCAGTTCTGACTCTGCTAAGTGACTGTGGACAGTGAGCTTAACCTCTCTGTGCTATAGCTTTCTACTAATACAATAATAGCAATTTTAAAAATTCCCATTTCGGGATCATCACAGGGTTAACTGGGATAACAGAAGTCAGATGTCTGGAGCTACACATAGTATATAAAGAGCACTGCTATTTTTATGTTCTCCAATACTTCCTCTTCTTCCAGTGTTTCCTATAAGATACTGGTACATTTTAGCATCATTTCTTGATGTAAATCCCAGAAAAAAAGAAAGGCTTTGCCAATAATATGGTACTGTTAATACAGGAGGGAGCGCAAGCTGTGTAATGTTTGAGCTTGAGCACTTAAATAAGTGCTCTGTTGAAATTTCAAGAGTCACCAATCAGAACGAGAGGCAATAACCACATGATTTTTTCTTGTAACTTTGAGTGGCCTAAGACATTCCTTGCAAAATACTGTCACCAGTAAAACCATAGAGACTTTAACCATCTAATAGAAATAGTTCACCATTATCTTACCATGTTGTGTGTATAGTTCTCTATTTTATGGCTGTATCATTGTTCTTTGCTTTGGTTGATAAATCCCTATTGGGGAAGGGCTATATTTGCTTTTGCAGACTATGATAATAGTTTTCCTATTCCTAAGTTTTTGGTTTTTTTTTTTTTTTAACAAAACTAAAACAAAGACTGACACTTTGTGACGTGAAATTTATATGAAATTTAAATCTCAGTGTCCCAAATTAAATTCTATTGAAATATAGCAGTACTGAGTTGCTCAATGTCTGTGACTGTTTCCATGCTACTGTGGCATAGTAAAGTCTCTGTGACAAAGACCATACAGTGTGCAAGACCTAAAGTGTTTTCTAAAGGTTTGCTAACTCCTGGCTGTAATAACTAAGACAGATCCCCTAAAGAGTTAAGATGTCATTAGTAAAAGCCTCAATGACTACACTGAGTGATTACACTCAGGCTTTCAAGGTTTTTATTGCTTCTTAAACCATGTGGGAAGTGGTGGGAACAGTGTTGATACCATTTTTTTAAACCACAATGTGATTAAATAGCTCAAAATACTCAAGGGTCCCTGAGCCGTCTTTAAGAGAACTGTAATGGGGTTATGAAGTTAATTTTAGGTAGGAAGCACTGGGAAGACTGCACCGTGGGTCTCAGAAGCACAGAAGCGCCACAGTTGTATAACCAGGTATAATGGTGCATGGTGCGGTTTTGGAGTTTGACTCTACAGAGTCACTGAGACAAACTGCATTGCTAGAAGCTACGGTAGCGTAGTTGTGGGCATGCTCTTACAGGACATGCCTGTCTTTCCCTCATGCCTTCTTCCACAGGACAAGTGCTAGCATTCATCTTTGATGGAAATGGATGGCAATAGGGTCAGAATCTGATGGCCACTCAGTCAGTCCTGTGGTGCTCCCGCCTATGAACCAGCGAAAAAATGACTAAATGAATGAATCCAATTTCCTGGGATCTGGGCCAAGTGTAAACAATCACTCTGCCAGCATCTGACTTCAATGCTGCCTAGGAGGAAGTACCAGTCTGCCCTGCTTAACAATGTCCTCTTCAGGGTACCTTTAGCACATACAACATGCATTTTGGCTTTGAAAACGTAAGCACAATTTAAAAAGCTGTTTCTAAACAAGTGTGAATGTTCTCACTTGTTTTTGTTTATATTTATTCTACTTCTTTGTTGGGTGGGTGGTGTCAAAACCTTCCTCCATGGTTTAGGGAAGGTAACTTTTTAAAAACTAGACTTAAACTCCTAATCTTACCAGGTATCAGAAAGCTCCTGACTGTAGTTTAGCACCCAAAGTACTTAAGGAGACAGAGGCCTCAATCCTCCTCACTCCCCCACCCCCACTCCCCACCCCCCATCCCCACCCCCACTCACACAGCCCGCCCCGCCAGGTGCTCCTTTTAGCACTACCTTTCCTACACTATTTAGTAATGTCTTGTCATTCTATAAAATTATGAAGCAAAATAATTACAGAACATGGATAGCTTTTTAAATAAACTGTATTTATTCACACAACTCAAGCACAACACTGCCTAATTTCTAAAACAGGAAAATGGAGTTTTGCAAACTTGTCACTCTGTATTTTCTACCATCCACGTTATTCTTTCCCTTTTGAAAATCCAAGCTCCTAACTCCCATGTAAAGAAATCTGTAAGACACAATTGCACCACAACTGCGATAGCTGCATAGAATAAAAATGTTTCTGTTTAGCATGAAAGATTGAGGGCATCTTTTTAGGAAAAAAGACAAAGAATACAGGATTGACTAAAAGGATTCACACATCCAATCTTCCTCATTCAAGCCTTCCCTATATGCAAATTCCCTTATTCACTCAAATGTATTTATGGCTCCCAAGTCACTACTCAAGGCAATTCCATAGTCTTTCACAGACATACAGGGAGTGGCAAAAGGTTTGAGTCACCCTTACGTTCATTGTCCAGCTGAGGTCAAGCAAGGTAATAAATGCTATGCCTTCTTGTTTTAGAGACTTTTTTACGTGTCCTTTGGTGGTCTGTTTTCCCCCCATTTTTCAGTTTTGTGTTTTAAGTTGATGCTCTTGCTCTCTAAAGTGGCCTCCATAGTGTGACAGGAGAGATTCATTCAGCTGTGACCAACAGTGTTTGGACCATAGGTTCAATACCAAAGAGTCACCAATGTATGCTAAACTAACATTTAATCCTTCACAAAAACAAAACAAAGTTATATGTTGATTTGTAAGTGAACATGATCTAGTCAGGAACCTAATCCCATATTTCCCTAGGAGCAATGGTTCAGTGTTCACTATGCAGGATTTGTTGTGATTTATAGAATATGATTGCCATGGATGAATAACACAAATCCATAACACTTAGATTTCTTTGTATTCTCATCTCAGATTTGAGGCTCACATACTCTTAGTCCAGAAGAATCTCTGATGTTTGTGTTACAACTATTTCAAAAAGTGCTAGTAAAAATTTCTTCTAAGAGACCATGGTGCTCTGTTTTATTAATTCTATACCATGCTCCAATAGTAATCGGAGTGAGTGGTGATTGCCCAGTGCTCATTTATAGGAAGGGTCAGGGATGAGAAGAATGGGAATAATGGGTAGCGCTAAAATGGTGTGTTCTCCTCCAGACCACTCCTAGGCCTTTTATCATCCATGAACACTTCATGCCTTCTTTTCCACTGAAAGGACATAAAGGTAGGGCTTATGTAGGTGACATGTTGCTAGTAACCTTTTCCTGTGTAAAAGACATGTCAAGGAGATGACATTGTCAAGTCATAAATAATACTCATATGGTCTAAGTTGAGCATTACCTGTTGATTGATTGATTTCATAAGGTTAGGTTACCTTTGTTGGTGAGTCTGTAGTAAGAGCAGCTTGTAAATGTGCAATTATTAACACAGAGTCAAGAAAAAGAAACCTCTGGCAGCCCCTGTAAGGTGAAGAAAGATAGCCATCTGTCACATTTCTGGTACACTTTTACCCAATGAGAAATAGCTTTCAACTTCCTCCTCTGCTTCCAAAGTATGTGATTGCAAAAGCTAGAGGGGATCACTTGCATTCCTTTGGTATGCGTAAGAAGGAAGGGAAATTATTTGTTTGGGCCCCTGAGAAACTGGGGAAATATTACATTTTCTTCATTGTAATGCACATATGAAGTTATTTCCCTCAAACCAGATTCTAATTTCTGTAATTCAGTAGGACAGCTCCCAGAACTTTCTTGCCTACAGTTCTAAAGTGCTATGGGGGAAATTAAATCATTGAGGAAGATGGAACATGAATGAGTTTTGATGTCTTTAAAAAAAAAAAAAGTGAGCGATGACTCACAGATGTAAGAGGCTGAATCTGCAGTGTGAAACCTTAAGGACTCTAAGGAGGGGTCCAGGGTCCACTTTGAAGGTTTCTTGTGTTTGTGGGGTGTTTTTGTTTTCCCTCTCTGTTTGTGAACTGCTAGTTCAAATAAATAGATTTCTAGAGAACCAGACCAGTGGAGCAGGACTGTTCTACAGGCCTCCAAAATGTTGGGGGAAGCAGAGGTACTCATCATGCTGGTGATCAGCACCACAGGACACCTTATAGAATCTATTCAGGACATCCCACAACCTTTCACACCGCCTTGTGCAAGCCTTAAATGACCAAGATGCTTCCTGATTCAAAATTCAAGTCTTATCAAAAGAGCATGTGCTTTCCTTCAGTCTGCAACCCTTCTCGGTGTGATTAGGAAACTTGGGAGGATTTTTGTGGAGTGGGGTATGTATGTTGTTACTAGAGATATCACCTACAGTGCTCACTGGGGAGAGGGGGGCTCCTTCCTCCCCATTGTTTCTTTTTCATCCCACCCTTACCCACCCCCAAACAAAAACACTAAGGCCCCTGTTATTTAATCCATACCTGAGAATAATAATAATGGTAGCTGGTCATATAAATTGAGGTCAGAAATTGAATTAATCAGGTTCTTCCACTAACTGTAGGGTGCTGAGAAAAACCATAAAATCCCTTTGCTTTTAGTTTCCTCATTATGAAACAGAGGCCCGCCAATTCACATGAGGCCATGTATTTAAATATACATCTGCTGGCCAGGCAATTTGGATGTATAAATTCCACAGAGGAATGATAAATGTGGCCTTATAAAAGCCTGGCAGATCATTGCAGCGAGCTGCTGTTTATAGATTTGTCTCCTCTCACACGAATATGACTCCAGTTAAGTATATGGATTTTTAATTTAATTTGGCATATTTCTGGTTGAAAAGAAAAAAGTCAACCAAATGCTAATTTGGGCACATTGTATTTGTACTAAGGGAAAAAAGAGAGTATCCTTTTTTTGTCCTTCTACCTACCAACATCTGTGGCTGCCACCAAGGGGCAGGAGGCCACAGGAGGACATAATGTGGACATGGTGCTGAACTCTGATAGCCATTTGCTAACATGGCTGCAATGCCTTGTACTTCATTTTATCCTGACAATACCTGCTATAGCTCAGAGGCTGATTTAATGTCCATGTGTCCTTGATGAAAGACCTGCAGCTAAGGGACAGTAAATAACATGCTGGTGGTCCCAAAGCCAGTCAGCAGCAAAAAGCCAGGGGCCTGTGGGCCCCAACCCAGCCTGTCCCCACTCACTAACTCAAGTATTTCCTGGAGCAGGCAACCATGGAAAGAGCTTACTGGATTTCTTTCCCAGAGATTTTTAATGTCCTTTTGTACCTCCAGGATAAAGGAAATCCCTAATTGAGGTGTACACTTTTCGAGTTTGTGTTGGGCTAGCTCTGATTTGATTTCTGTAGTTACTACTTTCCCAGGAAGTAGTCTGATGTGCTTCCCCTCTAAGACCTGTAAAGGGGGGGCTATTTGTTCACCCATCTTTTAAATATAATAAAAATGTATTTTATTTTTAAAAAGTTAAAAGGCATAAACAGAAGTGAACTAGGGAGCACTTACTGCTTGGGGAGAATCAATTCACACACTGATAAACTATATTTCTCTCTTTGATGAATCAGTCTTGAAAGTGTAAGTTTAAATACTGCACATCCTACTTTTTCTTACATAGTCTTATATTTTATTTCCTAGTACCATTAAACATTTATAATAAAGTCATGCCAATGGTCCCACTTATAATCCATGACATGGAGGTACTCTGTTTAACCTTTACCCAACTGTTGGGCAGTTATGACACATCATGCTATTAAAAAAAAATACTGCAGGGTATGAAGAGGAACTACTGATTATTCATAACTCTGTATTTATGAATATGATTTTACAATAAATTTCTCTTAAAAAAGGCCTCAAACACTGTCTTAAAATCCCAAGACTATTGATGCATACCTCTGGACAGTTTCTCTGTGTGAGAAGAACCCTTGGAACCACCAAGAAGCCAATGATGTCATTAGTCTGAAATCTAGCCGGCTGAAGACATAAGAACAGGCAGTGTTGTCTTCATGCTCAAGGGCAGAAAATGGCTTCTGTCCATGTAGAAAGCAGGCAGCGAGGTAGAGTTCCATCTTCTTCAGGGAGCTCCCGTGGTTTTGTTTTATTCTGGCCTCTAAATTTCCACATTAAGGGTAGTGATCTGTCTATTAACTTAAACTTTAAACTCGTCCAGAAAGAAACCATCATCACGGAAATACCCGGGATAATGTTTAATCAAACATTTGAGCACCTGTGGCCCTGTCAAGATGACACGTGATATTATCACAGCACTGTGCTACCTTTGTCTGCTGTCCCTTCCAGCCTACAGTTACAGGTGACTATTTGAAATAGTAGTTTATGACGGTCGATGTCTTCTGTGGTTTTTGCCACGTCCACTGTCCATCATTCAGAAGTAGAATACAGGCCTTCCGACACTACCAGGCACTGTATGATACAACAAAGAGACTGGCTTATGTGGTGGTTAGATACTAAAACCAGCTCATAAAAGCCCAATCACAAATAGTATTTCCAAGGGTGGCAGTTGTGGTGCCATTCCAACTCTCCCCAGCCATTCTGTCCCTGGTGGGAGAATGTAACCTTGAGTTCCAATCTAGGAAACACCACCACTCCCCTATGCTCACACTGCATCTCACACAGCAAAAGACCTGGGTAAGATGGTCTTATTTAGCACATGGCAGTCCCCTTTTCTGTACTATAGCAGTATTCCGAGTTGGTGAGGAAATGGAGATTTCTTTACCTCTGAAATGTTCTGGTTCTTTATCTACATGTTTGGTTGGTAAGTGGTTGGTTGATTGGTTGGTTGGTTGGTTGGTTGGTTGGTTGGTTGGTTGGTTGGTTGGTTGGCTGGCTGGTTGGTTGGCTGGCTGGCTGGCTGGCTGGCTGGCTGGCTACCTGCCTGCCTGCCTGCCTGCCTGCCTGCCTGCCTGCCTGCCTGCTTGGATTTCACTGTATAGCAAAAGTTGGTTTCAAGTTATGGGCTTAACTGGAAACTAGAAACCAAGCACTAGGGAAATTCCCAGGAATACGCAAGGATGGCCCCAACTAAGAATCTAAGCAATAGTGGAAAGACTACCTTATCTGCCCTTTTCCTATAATGAGATTGATGACTATCTTAAATGTCATCATAGAGCCTTCATCCAGTAGCTGATGGAAACAGAAGCAGAGATTCACAGCTAAACACTGAGCCGAACTCCTGGAAACCAGTTGTAGAGAGGAAGGAGTGATGAGTAAAGGGGTCAAGATCATGCTGAGGAAAACCACAGAAACAGCTGACCCAAGCAAGTAGGAGCTCACAGACTCCAGACTGACAACTGGGGAACCTGCATAAGGCAGAGCTAGGCCTCCTGCACGTGGATGTCAGTTGGGGGATTTGGGCAGTCTATAGAGCCACTGGTAATGGAACCAATATTTATCTCTAGTGCATGAATGGGCTTTTGGAGCCCATTCCCTATGGAGGGATACTCTCTCAGCCTAGATACAGGGGAAGGGCCTTGGTCCTACCCAAATGATTTGGCAGACTTTGATAATCCTCCATGGGAGGTCTCGCCCTCTCTGAGGAGTGGATGGGGGTTGGGATGGGGAGATGGTTGGGGGAATGGTAGGATGGGAGGGAGAAGGAACTGGGATTTATATGTGAAATAAGATTGTTTTTTATTTAAATTTAAAAATTAATTTAAAAAAGTTGGCCTCAAGTTCATAATATTCCTGCCTCGGGTTCCAGAGTGCTGGTATTACAGACATGAGCCACAAACTCTGCATTCTTTTGTTTTTTGTCAAAAATTTCTTTTCATGCCAACTTAAGGAGACTGTGTAAGTGGGGATAAAAAAATTATTTTAGATATTCCACCCATTACTATGTTGAGTTTAAATTCGTGACCTGCCTACTCATTTTCTTCAGTGAACAAATACCAATATGCAAATGAATACAAAAGCCATGCAAAGTTCAAGAGAGAAATAAGACAACCCTCAGATAGAAGAAGGGATACAAGAATGTGTTAAGGTTGTCAGAAAAGTCGTAAACCAAAGTAGGAAGACTGTGTCACCCGTATGACTATATGACAACAAAATTTGTTATTAAGATTGTGAATTCATCTGTTCATTTGTTGAGTCAGCAAGTACCTTTAAGTGCCCATTGTATGTCAGGCACTTGTAAAAAAAAAAAAAAAAAAAAAAGCAATAGGTCTTAATATAATAAGAAAAGGGGATAGAATGGACCTATCAGATGAAGAAAAGTCCAGTGAAATCTGCCTTTTAGTGCCGTCTTCCCAATCACTGTGTTGCCATTAAAAAGATTGCTCGTGTAAGGAAACCAGGAACGATTCTGTAGTTTAAAAACTAATGTAGTTTACTGAAGCAGATTGGAGCTTTTTCCTCACAACTAATAAAAGAGGCTTATGGGAGTTAGAAAGAAATAAAGAAAATGACTTCACAATCATCTGTAGATACACAAACATCTTTAGATAGCCTTTTTACTCTTTTTAATGAAAATATTCCAAAACCACCACAGTAATGGGTAATTCACCTAGGAACTCGTTTTCCTTATTTGTATAATTTTTAATTCTCCAAGCTTTTAGTTCCATGTACATCAGAACCACTTAAGGGCTGTAAAAAGATGCTGAAGAGAATGCCATGTTTACAGCAGAAAATTACGTTACTGGATTTGCCACGGTGATCATCGTTTGTAAATTTGAGGAATGAGTCCGGTTTACGGATAGATGGAGCTTGAAGAATCAGCCAAGCAAGGACCGCTGTATGCATACTCACTGCTGTGTGTTACCTTTGGTCACATATCTTGTGTCGCCTTAAAAGTAGAACTTAAAGAATCATGATAAAGTGTAGTCCAGTCTTCTTAGAGAGTACATATTCTTATGACCCAGATCCAAGGGTTACAAAGGCCCCTATTTTGTTTCTTGAAGCTATACATTCCTCTCTAGTATACCTAGTAAACATGTAAGTAGGCCTGCACAAGCACTGTGCAAACAGGGTAAAGGGTGTACCCCACTTATAGAAATGCTAGCTAGGATCGGTGGGTCGGAGTGCAGGTCTGAATTCAGTTTCCCTTTCTCCTTTGTTGTCAGAAAAGTGCAGATACATCCTCCCTGGAAAGAATAAGACCACATGTTCTTGTGTGTCTGCACTGGGTGCTTCAGAGTGGCTAGCTCAGTCTGAAGTCAAAATGGTACACAGGTGCCAAGCACTACAGTGACCCATCTGGCTCTTCCCAGAGCCTCCTATTTATTACCCAAGGGCTTAACCAAAGGGAAAGTTCCTATGCTGTGGTGACATTTACATTGTCAGGGAATATTCTCGGCACATCTCACCTTCCCAACACCCAGCGTTCTTAAGTTTCTCGTGCGTCTCGATTATGTGCATTTGGTCTTACCCAGATGTTTCCCTGGCATGTTCTGTCTGGGCCTCCCCAGCCCAAAATCATACCATCTAGTGACAGGGTTTCTCAGCCATTCTAATTGTAAAGAGAGCAAGCATTCACCCTGAACCTACTCAAGTGAGTCCCTTTAAATACTCATGGCAAGGACACTCTCCCTTTTCTCCAATGTATCAAGGAGTGAAATAATTGAGCCCTACTACCTGGTGTCAAAAGACCCATTTGCCTCATTCCCAACTACATTTTTCTCTCTTTATCCACTTTGCCTCTAGAAGTACTGTTTTGCATTCCATATTAATGAATGTCAGCAGACAGGATATGTGTGTTGGCTCAAACAGAAATACCGAAGACAAGTGAATCCCCTAGAGATACTTGATGTTAGGTGGCCCTTTTACAGTAATCACAGCCATCAGCATTTGCTGTTGTGCCAACCTCTGTGCTAGGTACCTCATACACAGTTTTTCACTTCATCTTCAAACACATGTGATGGCCACCATTTTGTCCCCAGCTTGCAGAGAAATAACTGATAAATGGAAGAGCAAAGGGACCCAAACCCAGTGTCTAACCTGCAGACACACATGTCAAATCATTATACCAGGTAACCTTTCCTTGATATGTCAAAGGGGGAAATTGTACCTGGGTGTGGTGACACACTTGGAGTTCCAGCACTCTGGAAGCTGAGGAAGAAAGATCTTGAGTTCAAAGCTATCCTGGGCTACATAGTAAGACCCTGTCCAAAATATGAAAGAAAAAGGGGGGTAGGTATGTACTCCTCCTTGCTTGTGCAGCTTGTGTTTTCTGGATTCTGTGTTAGTCAAGTTGATTGTGCCAACCACCTAACCACTGACACCTGCTTCCCTCCCATGTGCCCATATTGGAATTTTGCAATAGGGATTATACTTCAGTCAGTCCCCACGGTCTGTGGTTAAATCTATGATGCTTAAGAATTTATGGTTAACAGTAGCATGAGCATAGCCTTAAAGCAGATCCATGTGGAGATGTAAACACTGAGGTACAGCATTACTCTCCAATCAGAGCCATTGGCTAGACTCTTCTCAGCAGCAGCAGACTGCTTTTGTTAGTTCATTTCAAGTTCACATTTCTCTTTCACCTCTGAACGCATGAGCCTTTTTGTAAGGTGTGCAAAGCCTTCACTTACAGAGGCAAGCTGTGTCTTGCCTCTTCTTAGTTCAACAGCTCTTAGCGAGTTCCACTGAAGCTAGGAAAACACTCCTCCATCCGGCCCCACCTTCTTGGAATGTACGCTAGTGTGTCCCCCCGCCCCACCCATGGAGCGGCAGAGCTCACAGTAGTGTCTACAGGGACATGTAGGCAGTGAGTCTGATTCCACACTCTTATTCCTCCTGTCACTGCTTTGCTAGCCTACATTCAGTTCCAACTAACTGGAAATGCCAATGGGCACTTGAGTGTTTCCCAAAATACAAGGTTTTCATAAATACTTCTTGTGCTGTATGGACAGAGCCAGCATATTATCTTCCAATTATCATGGTCTTAATGTCTAACTGACAGGTGCCTGTCAGTAAAACAAGGAGATAATAGGGAAAACAAAAAACAAAAAAAAACCCAACAACAACAAAAAACAAAAGCTTTCACTAAGAGAACAGAAAAGAAAGACCCTGTGTTCCTACCTTACAGATACTTGTCAACCATGGTTTTAAAAAATGTATGGATGCCTCTGTGGGGGATAAGCATTTTCACTCTTGTTAGAAGAGAAGGGAAATGTGTCTCAGACATGTGCAGATTTTTTTTCCCCTGGTGGAGCTTGCCCAGCATGTTAATGTGTTAACCAGCATGGCACTGGCCAAGGTATTGTCACCTGCAAGCTTCATTGGGCATGATCACAAAGTCTAAATACTCAAGCAAAGTGGCCTCCACTAATCCCAATGATATCCATGGGCTTGGAGTGCCTCCAGGTGTATATAATAAATATTCAGATAGTACTGGCCTTCAGGGACAAGAGACACCAATGATAGGTAGAATAGCAAGGAAAAGAAAAGCTATTTTAGGGTTGGTCTCACTATTCCTGAAGAAGAAGTAAATTCATAAGGCCTCTGTCTACAAAGAGTATGGGACCTGAGAGAAGACAACAGCAACCACAAGGAAAATAGTCTTGGATGCCAAAGTAAGCAAAGGAAACTATATATAGACCTCCAGCCTACAGTGCCATGATATGATGAGACCAGGCTCCTAGTTTATTTTACATCGATAAAGCCACAAGTCTGTTTCTTCTCATTCTTGTTTGTATGTTCACATGTTTTAGTGTTTGTGTATGAAGGCATGCACATGCCTTGACATTCATGTAGAGGTCAGAAGACAGCCTTGTGTGTCAGTCCTTGTCTGCCATCTTATTTGAGCTGTTACATGTTCCATAGTAGCTGGCCTAAGAGTTTCTGGAGGACTCTCCTGTCTACACCTTCCTCCTTATAGTTCTGGGAATTCAGACATGAAGGGATGGAAGTTATCAGACTTGCTCAGCAAGCCTGTTCTCTTCATTCAAAGTGAAGAGCTTGTTACTATGTAATGATCTGATTCTTTATTTCACTGTAGACAAATGATCCCTTTAAGAATAATATAAACTAGCCAGGTGGTGGTGGTGGTGCACACCTTTAATCCCAGCACTTCGGAGGCTCAGGTAGGCAGACCTCTATAGATTCAAGACCATCCTCGAGAGAGTTCCAGGACAAAGTCCAAAGTTACACAGAAAAACCCTGTCTCGAAAAACCAAATAATAATAATAATAAATATAAACTAAACAAAATAACTCAGTTACTATAGGATGTCACCAATCCCTACAGGAAGACACCAGTTCTTCAGTTTGAAGACTGAGAGTCATAAGAAAGAATTGCACAAGAATCCTTCCTTCTGTGTATAAATTGTAATTCAAGATAATTATGTCACATTGGTTGATGAAGAAAAGTTCTTCGTTGCAAAAGAATTCCAGCTACTAACTGGAAAAGGGATGTATAACTGAAGGAAAAAAGGATTTCTGTAGTCCACAATTGAAATAACTTAGGTACATGTCACTAATGGGTAGAATCATTACCTCTTTAAAAAAAAAAAAATGCCCAAACTGGGATCTTTCTTGAACCCACTAGAAGCTCTTATCAACTGAGAGTTGAACCTGAAACTAAGCTGAGTCGTGTGTTTCCAGAAAATAAAGAAGCTAGAACAAGCCAAAGATAACATAAGACAAAGCAGAAATAAAGAAAGTGTAAGTTGAGATAGGGCTTTGGAGAGGACATATAAAAATTCCCAGCAAAGGGAAGAAGGAGCCAGTGAGATGATTCAGGGGGGAATGAATTAGCTGCCAAGCTTACCAGCCTGAGTTCAATTGTCAGGACCCACATGGTGAGAGGAGGGAGCTGTCTTTTGTCTTTTGCAGGCTGTCCTCTGACCTCCACGTGCTTGCCATGGCAAATAGACACACACACACACACACAATTTGATTTGTACACGTTGTTTGAATCATCTTTAAAAACCTGTCATAAAGAATATTTTTTTCAAAGTAGTTGGAGAAATTTGAATATGTTATAAATATTGCATAATCGCAAATTTATTGTAAAGTTTGTTAGTCACAATTACTCTGGGGTGAAATAAGAAATGCTCATATTTTTAGAAGCATACTGAAGGATGACATGACTTCTGGAATTTGCTATGAAGGGGAGGGGGAGGGAAAGAAGTAGAGTAGAAAAGGAGAGAGAGAGAGGAGGGAGGAAAGGCAAAATGAGAGTTGCAAAGGTCTGGTTACTTTTTACATTGAAATAATGTGGTATCTATGGGTTTGCTGTAATGCTCTATTTAGTCAATATTTTCATGATAAAAATCTTAAAAACTTGAAATATTTCCGAGGGTGACTGTAGGGGTCACATTACCTATAGACAAATTAGGACCTATGACTTTGATAAAAGTTATTATGTAATGATTAGGCGATGTTATGTTTTTATTGTTTTTAACATCTTTATTAAAAATAAATTTAAATAAACTCATTTGGGGGTCTTCACTACAAAGCACTTCATTGTTTCCCGCCAGGCAGGTGGAGCAGAATTTGGGCACCTGCCGCAGGTGTTAGTGCTGATCTTAGCTGGAATAACTTTCTATTCTTCAGCATCGACAGTGGCTGGTCCCTGGAGATTTATCTGACTACATGTGTTTTTCACATTTATTAGCGAAATTGGAGACTCAAGAATAAAACACTGTCCTCAGGAACATTGTGTTAATTTGTGACACACCAGAGATTTTTTTTTTTTTTTTTTTTTTTTAGCCCATAAAGCAAATGAATGAGCTCTGTGGGGGCATGGCTGTTATTTTCTCCCTAGAAGGCAGTAAAGACCTGCAGTATTTATTAAGCACTTAGAAAAAGGAAAATGAATAGTGTTATGAACGTAGAAAAATATGCTCACACTGTTGCCATTAATAATGCGATTTTTCTGTCTGTTTTTGGATACATATTTTAAAATGTGGGCCTCTGTGCATTATTTAGTTTTGTTTGGGATGATTACTTAGTTCAGTATCAATATAAAGTTATTTCACTTTCTATCAAACTGGCTGAAAAGAAGCCTTAGTCATTAATTTTAATAGTGCTAAATATAGAGAGAAAGGGCCAGGCCAGATGTTTGACTCAGGACCTTTCCTCTGTGGAACTGTAGGGCTTTAGGGGATCTTCTGGTGGGTGACAGCCCCCCCCCCTGTAAGCTGACAGTGCACTAGGGCGCTTCTACCAGGATTCAATGGGTGACTTCTGTGGAAGATCTGGGAGAATGCAGACCCAGCCTCACATGGAAAAAGACCCGGCTCCTAGGTCAAGGGATGGCATTCAGGGACAGCTAGCCAGGTGCCAGCAAAGGACAGGCTGGAGAGCTCACTGGAAAGAATAGTGACTGGGGAAAGATTTGCAAATGCTTTACATCGAAGTAGGCATGAAATAAGTTCCAAAATCAAGGAAGAGACTGTATTGGCCAATTTCATGCTTCACAAGAATCCAGGATGGAAACCAAAGTGATTAAGTGATAAAGTGACCTCGGGTGGCTGCATCCTTTGACTGTTTGTTACTTCACTTGTGCTTGTTTTTATCTTATTTCTTTTTAATGGGGCCAGTTTAAAGAACCAGTAGAAAAGAGTCTATGAGTCCAACGGATGTGAGACATATGCCCACAATCCCAACACTGGGTATGGTAAGGCAGGAGGATCGTAAGTTTGAGACCAGCCTGAGATACATAGCAAAACCCTGCCTACCCCTCAAAAGAGTACTGGTGAATTGTGGGAGAGGAGAGGCAGAGAGCAGTGTCTATGACCAAGAAAAGCAATTCCCTGAGGTATTTATGTGATTTTTTTCCCTTATGTTTATAAAAGCTGTCAAAGCAGATGCCTTGATGTACATACACACACACACACACACACACACACACACACACACACACACACACACACCAGAGGCAGCTGGAGACCTAGTCAGATTCACGTCTATTGACCACGTATGAAACTTAGTGTTTTGAGGACTCTTGTTCATATGAAGCATATAGTAGGAGAGCCCATCTCTATAATGCTAAAGGCGGGGCCTAAAAGCAAAATCCAAACAGGTCTTCATTCTGCACTCTCCTTATTCTTCTGGGCAAGCTGAGTAACTATAGAGATCATTATGTGCACAGGAGGCAGGACACCAAATGTCTTGCTTGATCCTCACGGATCATCAGCCACCCACCTCCAGTGGAACACAGAACCTTGGACCTGTGAAGAGTCAAGAAACAGACTTCTCCATGGCCTCAGTGCACCAGGGGAAAGGAAAGACTTCACGCAACCCTTGCTTAACATAAGCCAGTAGTCAGCCCTACCGGGAAGCACAGGAGGCTCAAGTGAAAAGCTGGCATGTCTGCACAGCTAATGCTGGGTTGCTTGAGGATAGCAAGGCGAGGACAGCTTGAGGACCAGCCCCAGATGGACTTCCTCAATGCCAGGCGCTCACTTGCATGCTGATAGACCACCGGCATGAATCTAACAACAAATTAGGAGCTTCTCCTGTAGAGTGTGTTTAGCTTCCTTGTTACTAAGGAGTTTCGTTTCTTGCCAGCTCACCTTCCTCTACCTCCCTTCCCTCATGCATGGACAGGGAGTGTGTTTGGTTGGCACCAGGCACTCTGAGAGTCACTTGAAAATTATATACTATGCTTGTATATTTCCTTTCCAAGAGACATCATATAAGCATCTCTCTGTGTTCTGTCTGTCCCCCTTACTGTTTTCTAATGTGGTGTTTTTAAACTTTCTGACCTGCCCTCAAAACTCATCTGCAGAGTCCCACCTCCTCCTCAGCTCGGTGGGGGGCCCTGAGTGTGGGAGCCAGTTGTTATTTACAAGTGTAATTCAGCTGTCACTGGATCTTTGAACACACGGGGTTGTTATGGGCTTTTTTTAATTGCCATTTTCATCTATCTAATTAAAATTAAATGGAAAAAATGGATAGCCTCCAAAATCTGAATTAATTTCATGAGTACTTCTTCGGGGAAAAATATGTATAAATATGATAATTGGTGCTTTATTTGCCTTCAGCAGAATGAGGAGGTTTTTACCTGAGTGAAGAGAAAATATAGTCATTTTTAATGAGAAAAATAAGGCTTGTCTGATGCTTCTGATACTTCTTGTGCCTACAAATCAGAATTAATTACATGGACAAGAAATGATAAATAACTCTGAGTATAACTTTAACACAGTGCACCAGGAATGTGTTATCAGAATTCCTACTGTGCCGGCTTCCCTTATGCTGCTCTATGGATACTTTTCATCCCTGAAGCTCATCACTGATAATATACACATTCTTCAAGAAAATACCATTACCCAACCCCCCCCCAGTCAAAACCTTCATCATACTTAGGAACGAGCAATTCACTTGCTTACTATACTCTGTATGTGTGACAACATGCACATACAGAAAATAATGAAACAGAAAAGGGTGGAGGGGTTGCTTTGTTTTATTTTGTTTTGTCTCGTTTTGGGGGTTTTGTTTTGTTTTGTTTTGTTTTGTTTCGCTGACTGGGTCAACCAGTGTTTCCCTCTACAGACTCATCAAGTGCCTGACAGACAGGTTTATTAAAACTTGGATGGTCACTTTATTTGGAATGACATACTCTGTGTTCTACATAATGAGGTCGGTGAAGCATCCAGAAAGAAATGTATAATTTGGAAGCATGAGTCTGTAAGCACAGCCCTGCCATAGCCATTTAAGTAATGAAGCAGCTACTTTATGGCTCCACATGCGTAGTGAATGGCCTCCTTGGCGTGTTTTTGAAAACTTCAATGTTGCTGGTAATCGTGTCCCAGCAATCTCCTTGGAGAGCCTTTGTGTCCCGTTCTCAGAAGAAATATGCAGCTTTTACGCGTTAATGGTTTTGAAATTAGTCATTTGCTGCGTTTTCGTTGGAAAGGAAGGGCACTGTGATTTTCTGCCTCCCCTTATTTGCTCTGAACATTCAAGATAGTCTAAGTTCATCAGCCATGCAGTGCAATGTCTGCTTTTAACATGCCTGGGAAGTCAAGGAAATGTTCCATCAAAGAGCATTTTTATTCTCAGGGACTTCTCTTAGAATCCAATCTGCCCAGCTAAACCTCAGAAGGGAAATCCACAGACAGACCAGTATTGCTGCTTTCTCATTTCAACCACCAATTGCCCTGCATTGCTCCCTCATTTGTCTCATTAGAGGAGGTGATGCTCCTTGAGTATCATCCTTGAAGAAAGCTAGGAGATACTTTACATCTCCTTTCTGAAGCAAGTGCATGAAGAGAAGTTGAAGTCAGGCTTCTGAGTCCTGGACCAGTGCTGGTCACATGGAACTCTGCAAACAAGAAGATGTCCAGCCATTCCCTAGTTCTGTAATGTCTTTCTCCTGAAATTCAGGGCATCAGGGTCCCTTGAACAATCAAGGACACAGATAGCAATAAGAAGGTACTGATCTTAGCAACCTGGAAGAGGCCTGGGGCTCCAGAACATTTGGTTCCCCGCACTTTTCTTTGGGAAATGTTAAGTATGATTTGAGATAGCTGCACCCTACAGTACCAGAAACTTCCTAGGACTAGCTAACACATCCTCAAAAACTATTTAAAGATTTACTTAGCTGGAAGAGCGAATGAGTGGTTGTGAAGGTGACCCAAGGCCCTTCCAGAACAAGTTTGTACCTATAACTCCTACCTCTCTTTGTACTTCATTTTGGTAACAAAATATAAACATGGGACCTGGACACCTAACAACTTTTAAGTGTTTAATACTTTATTGTTAACTGTGATTACAGAATCACAGAGCAGATCTTTGGGGTACATTCATCTTGCTTGACTTGATGCCCATTGACTAGTAACTAGCCAGTCCTTTCAGGAGCCATTGCTGTAGCTTATTACTTCTTAAAACTTCTGCAACTGGGCATTAAGGTTGGCTGTGAAGTCCTACTCTGGCTCTCGACAACTGAGGCAACTCTCACACATAGCTTCATGATAGCCAGAACTCGCATTCTTAGGCTTGTGATCCCACCTTTAAAACTTGTGGGTAAATTAGAAACCCAGAGATGTCAGTTGAACAGACTTCTCCTGCTTCTCAACCTGTGCCCACGAGACTTTGTACTACAAATTCAGTTCTGGTACAATCAGGCCAGCAAAGGAACTCAGGAGAGGCTTATGCTTTGTTTTTTTAGTTCATTCTTACAACTAGATTAGTTAAGGTAGAAGTAAGAGGTTGCTATAGCAAGTAGACCCAATATCTCCAATATCATAGCAGTGTTGATCAGATATCGTTACATTTTCATCACTACATGGTCAGTGAACACGGGCAAGGTTCCCTGGCCAACATATGGAGTGGCACTGTGCCAGAGTTCAAGTATAGTGCAAAAATATGGCACAAAATAGGTTGCAGTCCAGGCTAGAAAAATAATAGGAATTAAGGTTAGCACAGATCAAAATAAATTATGGGAATATAGTATGTCTCAACTTTATTAATTTTGTCTAACTTTTTACTCTGTCTTTTTTTTTAAGATTTTTTATTTTGTGTGTATTGGTATTTCGCCTACATATATATCTATGTACTCCATGTGTGCCTCATGTCTAAGGAAGTCAAAAAAGGGTATCAGATCTCTTGGAACTCTTGGAACTGGAGTTATAGATAGTTGTAAGGTGCCATGTAGATGCTGGAAAATGAATCTGGATCCTCTGGAAGGACAGGGAGTGCTCTTAACCACTGAGTTTCTCTCTATATCCCAACTCTAAAAGCATGTTCTTATCTTGTACTATTATCTGCATATAGTTTGTACCCCAAAAGATCATATGTTAGGAGAAGCTTGGCCCTCAGTGTTGCAATGATGGTGGGATGGTTGAACATTAAAGAAGTAGAACCTAGGGCTAGAAGATGGCTTAGAGCAACAGTTCTCAACCTGTGGGCCACATCTCCTTTGGGGATCAAATAACCCTTTCACATGGGTCACATATCAGATATCATGCATTTCAGATATTTAAATTACAATTCATTAACAGTAGCAAAATTATAGTTCTGAAGTAGCAATGAAAATAATGTTATGGTTGGGGATCACCACAACATAAGAACTGTATTAAAGGGTGGCAACATTAGGAAGGTTGAGAACCACTGGCTTAGAGGGATTAAGGTGCCTGCTACCAATGATTCAAGTTCCCCAGGATTCTCATGGATGAAAGAGAGAACCAATTCCTGCAAGTTGTCTTCTGACCTCCATACATATGCCATGGCCTTGTGTGTGTGTGTGTGTGTGTGTGTGTGTGTGTGTGTGTGTGTGTGTGTGTGTTGTGTTGTGTACCGGTATGTGTACAGGCACATGTGTGTATGGAGGCACATGTAGAGGTCAGAGGATAACTTCACAGAAGTTGGTTTCTTCCACCTTGTTTGGGATCTCTCTTGTTACCTATGTTGCTACACATAAACCAAGGCTAGCTGGCGTTGGAGCTTCTGGGCAAGTCTCTTTCCTGTCTCCCATCTTGCCAGAGTAGTGATGGGACTATAGATATACACCACTGCATTGAGGTTTCCTGTGGTTCTGAGATCAGGCCATGAGGATTGCTTAGCAAGCACTTTTACCCTCTGAACCATGTCCCCACTCTGAGTGCAAGGATTTTTGCTTTGTGTTTTAAAAGCACTTACCCTGTGAAAGACCTAAAGTTTGCTATCTCCTTGTGTACCTCTCCTCTTAGAAAACTTCCACCATGCTATCATGCAGTCAGGGAGGCCATCATTGTAGTTAGTGCCATGCTGTTGGAGTCTTAGCTTCCAAATTATGATCTTAATAAACAAACTTACAAACTACCCAATCTCAAGTATGGTGTAATAGAAATGTAAAATTGACTGATTACTTTCAGGCTTCACAAACCACCAGGTGAGGTGGCTCAGGAAACAAGAATACTCAACATTCAGATATTCAGCAGAGTCCAGAGATGTCTAAAAGACTGTCTTGTCTTCATCATTTATCCTAATGAGTGGTGCACCTTGGGTCCACACGTGGCCTGGGTAGCAGGTTGCACATACCCGAGCTGCACCACTCACTAGGATAATACAGCCCAATCCATTGAAGGTGACATTATGTCATATTGGATACTCCAACTGAATGTCGTGCCTCTGAGAACAGAGATGGGATTTTTTTTTTTTTTTGGGGTGGGGAGTGTTTTTCTTTGTGATCAGCATGTAGCCCTCCAGAGGCTGAGGCACTGGGTTGGAGAGGTGAGTCTGGGTGTGCTTTCTGAAAGCTTCCCTTCCCCCACGCCCTGAGCCTGCATCTTCATGATGCCAGCCACGTTCCCATGGAAATCACTTACCAGTGGCACACTGTTCCAGAAACCCGGCAATGATTAGCTGCAGCCTGGTTGGGGCTCCTGCTTTTGTAAAACCTGTACTCTGTCCTTTGCAAGGGTCACAGTTTTAACAGACAAGCCTTTTTATTTTAACAATTCTCTAATCAGGCTTTCATTTACTTAGCCTCCTGGTCCGTTTTCACTGTCTCCCCCTTATCCACCTACACCCACTCTTCCCACTGTGTACAGCTGAGTTTGTCCAGTACCAAATCATCCTTCATTCTCAGTCTGAGAATGACATTGTATGTTGTGTCAAACCCAGCCAACAAAGGACCCATCCTACCAGTGCAGCTTGAGACTTCAAGTTTACATATACTTTCCCTGCACTGTAGACATGAAAATTCTCAGGTGGGCTTGGGAGCTACCTTCCTTCCCCATAGAGAAGTGCACGAGCACTGCTAAGAAAGCAGTCAGACAGCGCTTGAGATTTTGCAGAAAGGTCAGTAAAGACCAGTGCTAGCTGCAAACCCACAGCTCGACTCCTTTGAGCAGCCAAGGCAAGAGCCTGCTGTTCTCCCAAGAGTCCCCAACCAAGACAGAGAAAAGCCCTGGGCCATTTGTCACTGCCCCAGGTGCAACATACACATGCCAGTTGGTGCATACAGCCTGCAGGCCCACTCCTGCCCACCCATGCCTCATCTGAATCCACAAGCATCCTCCTTCCTGAGATCAGGGCACAACGTGCTATCTTCCTTCCTCCTCTGCATGAGTAAATGATTGGATCCATTCATCTGGGGCTGGAACCAACTCCACCGTCTCCACTGTGATCAAGCACATTCATGCTCTGTGTGATCCCTCCCACCCCAGTTTTAATCCAAAGAATAGTCTCTTTAGGACTAGTGGGATTCTCTGCCAGCATGACAGTCTTTACTCTCAAAGGTATTCAGTGGTATAGAGCAGGCATGCTGATTTGTTCTTCCAGGAGACCTAGATTGGAATAGCTCTTCAGCTGACTCCTAAGCTCGATGACAGCTTAGAGGATCTGAGGTGCATGGCTCTATAGACATGGTACATGAGAAGGAGCCAAGGCCTGCTTGGAGGAGAGACAAGGTAGAGGTGCCCATGGCCCTTTGTGTTGAACGTAGTGCCCAGAACCCACTACAAAGAGCACCCGCCGATCAAGTGGCTGATGAGATGTCTTTGCTTGTGAGATGTGAACTGGAGTATATCATTCAGAAGTTAAATCATAGATGAAAGTAAGTCCAAGAGAAACTGCTTCTGGAACATTTTAAACGCATTCTGTTGGGGATATAGGTCACTCACTGCTTCCTTTCAGGAGAACTTATTCTGTTACTAATGAATGACCATGCCTGAAGTGGGTAACCTAACTAGGGCTAGGCCTGGCTCCCACTGGCCACTGTGCACCACTCCCTGCCCCCTTCCAGTTCATCAAGCATAGAGAGAGAGTGCTCCACTCGCTGGGCTGGAGTTATGCAAAAGCCAAAAATAGACTCTCGGAGTGCACCCAGACATAATGATTCCATGCAGCAGAAGGTCACTGTGTCTGCTTTTCCTGCCAACACACCCCTGGCTCTTCATCTATGGCTTCTTTGTGAAGCAATAGAGTTGTGCCAAGAAGCTGCACTTTGTGGTTTGGAGGCATTATGAGAATTTAAAATCATGTCAGTGAGGTTTTGTCAGGGTAGGCTGGAGGAGTGGGCTATGCACCATTTTAGAAGAGGGCCATCTTTTCACATCCTTTTGTTTATTGGCCTGAAAGCTACTGTACCTCCATTTAAAAGGAGGAAAATAGTCTCCCTGGTTCAGCTACAAGCAATCTCCACACTGTGAATTCTGCCCAAAAACCAAAACAGTACCTTCTCTGTAAGAGTTCTGTGGTTCTGAGTGGTGGGATCATAAATGAGTTTCTCCATGCTTTCTAGAATATTATATACATACATACATACATACATACATACATACATACATACAGTATAGCAACAAAACCTATTATTATATGTGCATATATGTTATCATCTATGAGCACATGTACATGGTGTGCACATGAGTGTCATTCAGGCCCAAAGTTGACAGGGTCTCTCTCTGAGCCTAGAGCTCACTGATTCCTGTCAACCTAACTAGCCAGATTTCTTCAGTGATCCCCTGACTATGTCTTCTGAGTGCTGGATCACAGGCAACCACCATATCTGCTAGGCTTGCATGTGGGCTCAGGTCTTCATTCTTCTACAGCAAGTACTTTATCCAGAGAGCTATCTCCTCAGACCCCCCAACAAGCCCTATTTTTGAAAAACAAAACTATACTCTATATCTATCTATGTATCTTTAAATTTTCAATATTCAGTGCTGTAAAATAGCATGGATGGATAGCCACTGCCAACATGCCTGCATCACCCCCGACCAAGGGTTGGTACCCACAGACGTTTCTCCATCATAGATTCTAAGGGGTTGCTAGACAGGAACACACACACACACACACACACACACACACACACACACACACACACACCTTGGAAGGATTAAGGCAACAAGAAAAAAGGAAGCTAGCCACACACCTCAGTAGCAAGGATAAGGATCATTGCCATTTATCTCAAATAGTGAGACCTGGGCCTGTCAGGAGGGAAACTGTCCACTCAAGTACATCTGAAAACACTGTAATTTTGCCCTGATGTACATCATTTTGAAAGTTGGGAAAGGTCCTGTTTTCCAGACCTGTAGGGATCAAGTCAAATGTAGTAAGTAGAGAAAAATATCTGAGAAGAAACCACCCCTGGAGGAATCCCAAGTATCTTATTCTGAGTTGGAAGAGGAAAGATAAAGTTGGCAATAGCTGGATTTGAGCTTTGATGACCCTGACTTCTTGTTGACAAGAGCTCCATCTGTCAACCAATCCCATGTACTGAGCTTGAGCCATGTGGAATATGAGGTGACCAGGGCACAGTGGGTGGTGGAACTGAGTCATGTCACCTTTAGGTGTAATATATCCTGCAAGTTTCATCATGACTCAGTGGTACACAAACAAAAAGCCAATGCTAATATATTTATTATAATACCCATTTGAAACACAAAACAGTTCATCAAACTAACCATCGCCTGGACAACTGTTTCAGACTGGCTCAGATGGGTTAGCTTCTTACAGGAAGTTAATCTGTGGCTTTTGAGGTAGATCGTTGCAATACAGGACACAGATGTGGCCAAGTTTAGAAAGTGATGGAATGGTGTTCCAGAAGTATGTTTCCCAAATTCTTTGCTTTCCCTTCCTTTTTTATCCCTGTTTTTAATCTTAGTATCTCTGAATAAAACTGCATAGAGAATAAATTGCTTACAAGAAAAAATAGTTGCAAGCAGTTTTAATAATGACTCTAGTAACTTTTAGAGAGTGTCAACAAAGACTTATTGCATCTCTGGTGCAGAGCTGGAGAATTGCTTATCTTCTCTTCAGATCTGGGCTTCAGAGCCATCATTCTATCCCCTCATGGAAAGCAGGTCTCCTGAATGTATATGTGGGCACACATGCTTGCTGTCTTGTTCATAAGCAGGTGTTCATAACTCTTGTAGCCTGTATATGTATGAGTCTGTGTGTGCAAATGTATGCAAGTATGCTTGAGTTAAATAGTAACAAGATAATAATGCCACATCTAAGCTATCCTAGTATTTATATTAAATAATGACATGCTGATATTGGTGGCCCATAATCCTCTATTTTCCATTAACCATCCAGCCAAGTAAACTGTTTTCTGATCTCTCTTAGATGGAAATCCTCTATGAATGTGGAAGCCATTAACAGAGTAATTGCTGTCTGTTGCCATGACAACCAGCCGCTGCAGTCACCTGCCCGAAGTCTTGCCAGACTGCACCAGCTCAGCTGCGCCTGTGGTGAAGACTGTGGAGGATTGTGGCAGCCTAGTGAATGGGCAGCCACAGTATGTCATGCAAGTTTCAGCCAAGGACGGGCAGCTGCTGTCAACAGTAGTGCGGACTCTTGCCACCCAGAGGTACTGCCACAGTTAAAATAAACCGATCTGCAATTGATCCAAAGAGCTGTTTGTCAAGTGGAGAATGCTAAAGGAAGTGTAATTGGTGTTCAGGTCTTTGTGTCAGAGAAGGGAGGTACTAGAAAAAAAAAAAAAAAAAAAAAAAAGACTACCCAGCAGCAGGAGCATAAAGCTAAAATCCATGTTGTCACATTCCTCCTAAAGCCACTGTAGAGAGGTAGGTGGGGAGAGCTATCACGAGATGTGTGGTTGCTTGCTTTGCATTTGTTATTTTGACACTGCTGTGGCTAGTTTTGTCTTCTTGTCCCCAGCAGCTAACAAAGCTAGCACTTTGTTAGGACAGAAAGAAGTCACCTGACTTCAGGTGACTGAGCCAGAGTGATTGGATTTGTGGGACTGAAATAAGTTCTTCAGTAGCCCAGGCTAACCTCATACTCATACTGAGGATGGCCTTGAAGGCCTGATCCTGCCTCCACCTCTTGCATACTGGGATTAGAGGCATGTGCCTCCATGCCTGGCTTTGGGGATAACACTTTCAAAGTAACATTCCTAGCGTGCATGCCACTTAGCATTACCCAGGGGATGCTATCCAGGCTGCTCTCTGAGTGAGTCTCCTTTTGCCATGTATGGGTTCGTTCTGTTATCTTCTCCTTCACTCTACAGCCCCATCCCTGCTTCTTCACAGGAACTCCAACATGTGAAGTCCTAGCGTCTCACCTGGTTTCCCTGTGTGAGGAAGAATAGGGGCTCTGAGCAGCCTGGAGACCACTTATTCAGTCCAGTTCCTTGTCCCTAAGGTCTCCTCTTACGCTGCTGTTGCCCATAGCAGATTAGGAGCTACAGACTCCCAGTGTACCATGCACCATGGAGTCTCCTGTTTGTTTGTTTGTTTGTTTGTTTGTTTGTTGTTCAGAAAGAAAAAACTTCTAGTTTTCTAGCACCCATACCGGGTAGCTCACAACCTCCTATAATTCCAGTGAGGGAAGGGACATGAGAGGCTGACACCTTTGGCCTCCCTAGGCAATTCTACTCATGTGCATACACAAACACTCACACTCACACACACACACACACACACACACACACACACACACACACAATAAAGATAATAAAAGTCAATCTTTAAAATATGTGTGGCTGTCACAGAAGACAGGAAGAAAAATATGTGGTGTATGTTTTCTACTTCTTGGAGAATTTCCAGCAATTGGCTAGAGCTCAGAACATAAAGAGGTGGTAAATGTCATTGGCCTCTGTGAACTAAGGATGGATGGCAGTATGTGCACCAGTGGTCCTCACAGGCATCACTCTCTGCTTGATCCAGAAGAACAGGCTGAGAGGTGTGTGTGTGTGTGTGTGTGTGTGTGTGTGTGTGTGTGTGTGTGTGTGTGTGCCCACATGCACACATGCATGTCCGTGTTATGTCTCTCTTTCAACTACTCCTGAGATACACATCACTGTATACAAAAACACTACAGTTTTTCCCGGTTAAGACTCAAAGTGAACAAAGGAGGCCAAGAGACAAAAGCCATCTGTCACCTTCTCACCTCCCTCTCCCCAGAGCTTGGATGGGTCTCTTGGATAAGTGAAAGGATGATCCTGCTGCCTCTAGCTTTCATTCATTCTCAGGGTCACTCCCAGAAAAGTCTTTGGGGATCTGTAGTGTTTCTGAGGCTGTTTCCATTTAGATCAGAGACAGTATTAAAAAGTCATGGGGCATGGACCAAGGTTAACATCATCTCTGGAGAACTTAGGAGAAAGAAAACAGAAAGTGTGAAAGGAGGCCACATGCCTTCACAACCTTTTTTTAAAATGCCAGTCGCAGAAGCAGTTGGTCCCTCTTGTTGAAAAAGGAGCCATCCTAATTTGAAATTTCCATTAGACTTATATGGTGAGGGCTACGTTACTTGATTTTCCTCAGCCCTGGTTAATTCCGCAAGTGTCGGTAGCTAGCATTAACTAGGTCCTTTCAAGCTAAGACCTGCTCTAGACCAACTTTTCTTCATCCTCACAATCAATACAGAAGGCTCCATTTCCGAGCCTATCTTACAGATCAGGAGACTAAAGTATGGAGAGATGAAGTTACTTGTTCATAGCTAGCTGACAAATAAGATCCCGAGCTTGTGTTTGAGCTCAGGCAGCCAAATTGCAGAGCTGGGAACCATTGGTGGTGCCATGTCCTCTACAAGAAATATGAGAGAATGGCTTTTCCACAAGAATGTAGAGCTCTAAAGGCCACCTCAGTAGGACAGATTCACCACTCACTACAGTGTAGTGTCTTCAGCATCCTAAAGAGTATCTCCACAAGCTCAAGGAACCATCCACACCTTGGCTCTGTGCCCAGCTCAGTCTGCTGCTTCAGAGTCCATCACCAATGTACTTCCTGTTCTCACTCTCCTGCAGTATTGAAAAGAAGCATGAAGGGAACTTGCACATACCTTCATCTGACTCAAATGATGCTGTTTGTCTAGAAACTACAACTGATGTCATTTTGAAAGAATTTGTTCTTGGGGCTGGAGAGATGAGTCAGTTGTTAGAAACCAGAGGACCCTGGTTCAGTTCCTGGCAACCCCATGGTGGCTCATAATAATCCATAACTCCAGTTTCATTGATCCAATGCCCTCTTCTTCCTTCTGTGGGCACCAGGCATGCATGTGATGCACATACATACATGCCAGAAAAACATTCACACATGTAAAATTAAACCATAAAATATAAAATTCTTTTTGGGGATGGTTTTTTTTTCTGAGACAGGGTTTCTCTGTGGAACAGCTCTGGCTGTCCTGAAACTTGTTTTGTAGACCAGGTTGGCCTTGAACTCATAGAGATCCGCCTGCCTCTCCCAAGTGCTGGGATTAAGGATGTGTGCCACTACTGCCCAGCTCTTAAAAGCTTTTTGAAAGAATTTGTTCTTAATGGTGATGAATGCTTTTGTAGATGTATTGTATTTTATATATGTGAGTGTTTTGTCTGCATGCATGTGTGTGAATATGTACCACATGTGGCTGGTGCCTGCAGAGATCAAAAGACGATAGTAAAATCCCCTGGAACTGGAGTTGCAAATGGTTGTGAACCACCATGTGGATTCTGGGAACTGAACACATGTCTTCTGCAAGAACAAGTGAACTTAACCATGAAAAGAAAGAAGTGGGCTGGGAGGATTGCTCAGTGAATAGTGCACTTGCCACACAAGCATGCAGACCAGAGTTTGGATCCCCAGCACCCACATAAAGCCCAGCAGATGTGGCTGCTCACTTGTAATCCCAGCACTTGTGAGGTAGAGACAGGACTCTCTGGAGCAAGCTGGCTGCTTAAACAGACTAGATTCTGTTTGCTAGAACTGAGTTCAAGAGAGACCCTGCCTGAATGCATAAGATGGAGAGCAACATCCATAATGACACTCAGCATCAACTTCTGGCCCCTAGCATACACACATGTGAATGTGTGCCCATATATACATGTGCGTGCACACATGTAAATATACACACATATATATGCAAAGAAACTATAAATTGTTAAAGCATATAGGCATATTTAAACCTATCAACTCACAGGGATACCAAGTCTTTCATCACTTTGAAGATGCAAGAGAATCACATCTTT
Source organism: Phodopus roborovskii (assembly GCF_943737965.1). NCBI lineage: Eukaryota > Metazoa > Chordata > Mammalia > Rodentia > Cricetidae > Phodopus > Phodopus roborovskii. The sequence continues at coordinate 16,805,472 of NW_026126549.1, read as the reverse complement.
ATTTTTCAAAACAAGTACAATTGTTTTATAAAACAATTATAAATCCTAACATTCCTATGCAAACCACATCACTAGGCAATCATCTAGAAGGTAATGTTTATACCTAAAAGTATTTCAACAGATAAAGGAAGAAAAATGTTAGAAATGAACACATCATCATTTGTCTATCCAAAAAAATTAACAGGTCAAGTCATTAAGATTCAGTGGCTTCTGACATCACACACAAAAAGACACCATGAGTCCCCCAGTGTCCAGAGGAAATATATTCAGGTTCCTGAAGGTATACATATATCTGTAAGGAGGCCAGCTTAATGCAGTTTGTATTCTGAGTGCTGCCCCTGGGGAGGGTCCAAATGATGCAAATCAAGAGCCCTCCCCAGGGCAGTGGGTTGTTACTCAGTGACAATCAGGTGCCCTCCTTCTCTTGCAGCCCCTTCAATGACCGGCCAATGTGCAGGATCTGCCATGAGGGCAGCAGCCAAGAGGATTTGCTCTCTCCATGTGAATGTACTGGGACCTTGGGGACAATCCATCGGAGCTGCCTGGAGCATTGGCTGTCATCCTCAAATACCAGCTACTGTGAACTCTGCCACTTCAGGTTTGCAGTTGAGCGCAAACCGAGGCCGTTAGTGGAGGTCAGTAATGGAGCACGTCCTGAAAACTTAGATGTAATGAGTAAATGATGTCTGCTTTTATGCCCCAGTCACAAGCCCTGTAGAGCTTCACTGAAGCACAGCAATAGCCCTGAGACAGAGAGACAGACAGACAGAAAGACAGACACCAAGAGGGGCAGTTTACCATCTCACTCAGGAGCCCACAGCACAAGAGTGACCTCCACAAGGGTGGAAACAAGAAAGAAGAATTTGGTGTAAAGGGAAAGGGGAACTTTAGAGACAGGATCTCCATTTGTTAATTCCTTTGATAAAAACATACATATCAAACCCCTCTCCAATACCCTCTGCCCTCCTTGAAGCAACACACAAAGGGACTTTTGGGTTGTACATCCCTGGAAATCTTCTTGAGAAAGGATAGCTAGCTGTGTAGCACAGTGGATTAAATCCAGACTTTCTGAGTTCTGTCACTGGGGTAAGTCATCTTACTTCTTGGAACTACTGTAAGGATTAAACAATCACCAAGTATAAAAAAAAAAAATTAGAGTTAGGAAACACAAACATGTTTCAATGAACAAAGGTCTTTCTGAAACCTCTCAGTGAATTGCCTTGCACTGGGATTTCTTTTTGTAAAAGGTGATGCTGTCAATTCAGTGGCCAAAATAGCAGGCTGATTTCCTCTATGTTTTAAGATGCACAGGATTTTCCTTGAGACCTACGGACTGGGCTGGTCTTAGAATCACTGGAGGAAAGTGATTATTAGGGTGTTTCTGCCCTCTCTCCTGCCTCTGAATCCTGCCAGTTAGTAAAAGTCCCAGCATTGGCAGCCATTCAGTTTTAATGCATGATGAGGCAGAGTGGTTGTAGTACAGTTAGTTGTGCTGAGAATCATGTCTCTATGTCAAAGCTGTCCCAGGGAAACTGCAACCAGAACTAGAAGCTGAAGAGGCCCCTCCTGGAGACTGTGTAGTAGATGCTGATGTTGAGACACTGAAAGCTCTGTGTAGACATCCTCGTGTTTTTGACCTTGAAACTTTAATCATGACTTATAACTCAAGCTAGTCTGGTCCGTGACTGACTTCCCAAATGGTGCGACATTTATTTGGCTTGCCCCACAGACTCTGCTTTTGTGAAGACTGCATCAAGTGACCTCTTTGTGTGGCCATTTTGCCACTTGACAGCCACTTTCAGAAATTCATACTTGGAGATTGCCTGTCAGGATCTGGCCCTGTACCGGGTTCTCAGGACCCTAGTGTGTCAGAGCCCCTCTGCAGAGACAGATACAATAAGATGATAAACAGAGAAACTAAGATTTCCCAAGCCCAATAGCAAAAGGGAAAAGTCTATTTCTCCTTTCCAGAAACTTTTGGAATCTCTCCAATTTGCCATTGCAGCTTATCCAGGGGAGCTGGCTTCCCAGGGTGAGGAAATTAGGCTTTTAAATGGATCATTTCCAATGGTCTTCTTTTGAGATCTTCAGATTGACAAAAAATCCAAAAGAGAGAGGCCTGTTGGTGTGTGTTCATATGTTCACATTGTAGTTTTTAAAAACGCACCATGGTCCTTTCCCATCTCAGAGAGTGTAACACATACAGAATGTTCTTCCAAGTCTCCAGTGTCAGGTCCCAAGCCTGGCAGGATGGTCGGCAGCTGTCGTTAAACAAAGCAACAAGGCAAATGACCTTGAGAATGTGTGAGGTGTTCTATTAGATTTAGGGCCTCACCTACAAAAACTTCACCCAGACGGTCACCAGTGGTGAAATTTTCATTGCACAAATGGAATGTGACAATTTTCAGAGTTAATGATGATTGAACAACTTGAAAGTGAAAGGCAAACCCTCTCCGACTGGGGGAGGCTGGCCGTTTGATCATCCCATGGAGAAGTGAACTTGCTGTTTGACCACAAAGCAATAAAAAGTTGTCTTTGGTTTCTCAGCTGGAGAACAAATGAGAGCCAGGTGCAGGCAGATTTTTCAACAAGTGTCATTGCTAACTGACTTTTCCGAGCCTTACCAAAGCACAGCATATTCGCAGAGGCCAGTGCTTCTCAATAATGTCATCTAGAGATGAGCATGCATCTTCTTGGTATGCCAGCCAAAGCTGCCTGTTTAGGGTAAGGATTAGGAATATTGTCGCATTAGTTCTCATTTTTATTCTCTTAATTGCTTTAATCATTACTTTGTTTACCACTTGGATCTGCCTTCTCATTAAAGCAAGAAAATTCTGTAGCATTTAATTTTAAAATCAATGTGACAATAACAGCTCTTGTTGCTGGAGGAAGCAGTTTTAGAAGTCATTTATAAGTTTTATTTGTCAGCAATGAAATGCTAACACTAGCTGCAATTACTTCGGCATCTCAGACTTGCACTTTTGGGACGCCCCTTCCATCCTTCACCCATCACAACCCTTCACTGCCCTTTGTTCTCCATCCCTGAGGGACTCTGTTTCTCCTTCTCTTCTGAAACTTGCCACCAGTTGTTACTCATTCATTTAAGGTCCAGAGCCCAGGACTGTTGTGTATACACAGACTGTGATGTAAAATGTTTTCCCCTCAGAGAGTGAGTTTCTGCTCATAATGGCCAAACCTGTTGGTTTTTATTAGAACCTCCAGACTGGGCACCCCCTCCCACTTAGCCACTGACCATCTGTGTGGCCATCTGTGTGTTTGCTCAGTTTCTCTGCTTCACTGTGGAAGAGGGTAGATAAGGAGCTTTCCATGACATCTTTTGGTCTCTATAAAGCTACATGTCCTTATTATTTCCTTTTTAAATGCATCCTGGGATTAGATAATGTCCAATGGCACAGCACTTGCTCAGTATGCAGGAGGATCTGGGTTCCCAGCACAACCAACAAACTACACTTTCAATGCGCACACTTACATCTCACCTTCTTATCTAACTTGCCTACCTGCCCACGTTGCAGAAGTTATGGACTAAGTATTTTGCTGCTGCAAAGCAAGCCGGTAAAACAAAAGTTAGTTCCAACCCTTGAGAGTGACAAAGCAGTCATCGTATTTAGTCAGATAGGGATGAATTCCTGCTGTGGTCCAGCCAGTGCAGTCTCGTGAGGTCTGTGTCTAGTCGTGCATGGCTTGAAAGAAAGGAAAACAGTCAAACTATCCAACACATAAAAAAAGGGGCCAGTTCTAACACACATGCACCCCATACCTTCACAAGCAGCAAGGCCCGAAGCAAGCTGTTGTGGGTTTGTTGACAATAAAAATGTTTCAGAGGCAGTTTATAAGATGAATTACCCCCAAGAATAATGGGTCACTAGAATGTAGTGACTAAATACTCACTACCAACCATAGGAGGGCCCACTAGCCTGGGAGGTTGTAGTCTCCTTCCTGCTCCTCTTTAGTTTACCTTGGTTTTCTTGATAACGTGAAGCCTGATTCTATTCTTTTTTATAACAAAGAGTAAGATACAGCAAGCTGATCACACACACACACACACACACACACACACACACACACACACACTGTGATTGCCTGGGCTCCAGCATGAGGCTATGGCAGTGGTTCTGATTGACCACTTTGCTAGGGAAGTCCATATCACTCTGTGTGTGTGCGCGCGTGCGTGCGTGCGCGCGCATGAAGTAACTGCTGGCAACACGAGTTCCTAAGGGTGGAGTGTCACCACAGGCTTCCTAGGACATGCATGTGTAATAGCCACCTTACTCAGAAAACTCATAGAGTTAGAGATCAGCTCCTCAAGGCAGGGATTGAAATGAAACAGCAAGAAATGGTGGGAATGTAGTTAGAAAAAAAGACTGTCTGAGTCCTGTCTTCCTGGAACAGAGAGGGCATGATTAGCCTTCCATATTCCTATTTCCCTTACAATGACTAACTGATAAGAAATGTATGCCTGTGAGTCAAAGGTTTAGCTAAATTAAAACTGAGGACTATTTTCACATGTATAAGCTACCTACAATAAATGAATATAAAGCTAGGGAAATAGGATTAAGGATGTTTTTTATCAATTTTCTTGTTTGTGACTTTATTTCTTTTAAGACACCATAGGAATATGTTTTCTTTTTTAAAGTGTGCTCTGGATTCAGTGTAATCTTCAGCTACCCAGCAGGGAGAAACTACACCAGAGCAAAGAGAACTATACACAGAACAGAGGATTAAACACAGAGAGAGCAAAGAGAACTACACACAGCAGAAAACTACACCCAGAGCGGGGAGAAACTACACCCAGAGCAGCAAAAGCTACACATGGAGAAACCACTTTATACATTGCCACTTGCTATTTAATATATTCAGGATTTACTTCTGCGGCTGGAGGGATGGCTCAGCAGTTAACAACAGTCCTCTCCCAAAGGGGCTCAATTCTCAGCACTCATGTGGCAGATCACAACTGTCTGTAACTCTAGCTAACACCCTCTTCTGGCCTATGTACTACACACACGTTACACAGACACACATGCAGGCAAAATACCAATACACCAAAGAGAAAAATAAGTAAATGTTTCAAAACTATTGAATAGTTGTGTGTGCGTGGGATACTGTATTTCTACATATATTTATGTGATTATGTACATTCATTCATATGTGTCAGGCTTAGGTAGAAATGATGTTGTACTCTTCCTGTGTTTTGTTTTCATTTTTAATATCCATCCAATTGAAAAGGTGAGAGCTTTGCTTTAGCATATCCATCAGCAAACCCTGTGGCAATGGGGTAATTGGGAAATAACACAATAGGGGGTATAAACTGATTTGAGGAAATTCCCAAATGAATCTTGTTGCTCTTGGAGCACCAGCAAGCTTCTCTGTCCCTCAAAGTCTGTGAGTTCAGCCCGGGAGTAAGGCATGTAACTCACAATCAGACCATGCGATGCTTTTTTATTGTGTCCATAACTTGGGTCTTCACCAAAGAGCTTGGATAACTTTTGTTTCCCAGCTTGCCTGCTGTCTATCCCACTCAGCCATCCCACTGGCTTGCATTACTTGCCTCCTGTTTACTAAGATTGGGTCATCTCTTCCACCTTTAAAGCTATTGTCTATACCTGTCTTACTACCACCATCTGCTTTGAGGGGCTTCTACGTGAATGTAGTAATTTCCTCCCTCTTGTCCTCCATCAGGGCTGGCAAGGACAATCTTTAACCACACATTAAATGGATCTCTAAAAGAGCACCCTTGCATGGACAGCAGGGAGAAGAGTACTGGCGATCATGCTAGCCACACAGTCCCTTGACGTTTGGCAAGGTCCCTTAACAGGCCTTCCATCAGGCTATCTGTCTCCACATGGCCTTGTGGCACCATCCTGACTCAGCCAGCCGTCCAGATGGCAGGTCTGGCAGCCAGAAGCCGCAGCAACCCCAGATCCTACAGTTGATTGGCCTTAAGATTTTCTCTTGGTTTGGGTGGCTAATTTGGCAGTTGTTTCGTTACTTAACGCTTAGCTACAAAGAAGCTGTTTTAAGGTATCTATTAAATTCACAGCTTGCTTCATTAAAAATCACTTCATTAAAAAGGCAAGCCAACCAAAGTGTTCACACAGCCCTGCCAGATGGAGGCGAGCGAGGAGCTCGGCGCCTGTGCTTTCAGCCCTTTTGTTGATGCTAAAGGATTAATTTGGGGGGAAATCCAATTCCCTGGATAAGATGAGCTACATGAGAGGATTCTATTATTTTAAATTGTGCTGACACTTTCGTGAACTTGGGTTGAGATGTGCCTTGGAATCCACATTCTCATCAAGACCTGGTCCCTCTCCCTTCTTCATCCTATCTGAAAACTTCAGTGGGACGAGATGCAGAGACAGAAAACACCAATTGTTCCGTGCAGCTTTGTTTTCACTTCTCTGTGCTTCTGAAAGCAGAGAGGAGGCAAAGTATAACATAGCAAACAGGTGTGTGTCTACTGCCCAGACATTATAGCAGCGTGCCTTCCCAGAACAGCAGAGGCGTGTCTGCGCTCTTCACAAATGCATCCCTATGCATCCCCACGTTTGAGGAAATCCAGCCAGATTTTCTTTAAACACATCTGGACAGAGGGTAAGAGCAATGAGACTAGACTCCCATGGCTGACTCCAATATAAGAGCCAGTATGTACAGCAAATGTCGGCTGTTACGGAGTTGAGTCTTTGAAAGGCAGACGATTAAATGTTATTACATGGGAATTGGGAGGTGAAGGTAAAGGTGTCCCTGGGCTGCTGGCAGGAGACAGTCGTAAAGGGGAATCCAAGAGAGGAGCAGCAAAATGTTCACTGAATGGCTGCAACTGGTAGTCATCTTCCTCCTGGATCCTCCTGAAATAACGAGGCACAATTAACTCTCAGGGATTACCTGTGCAAAGTACAAGGTGCCTTATAGAGCCTAAGGGAGATGTAGATTGTAGGAGGCCTGTGCAGATTGCTGGGACAGAGTCCCAGCTCCCTGCTGAGGGCTTCTGCCAGCCAGCATGTGCCTCAGCAGTTTTAGTCAACAACTGACTTTTCATTCTGAAGAAATGCATGGCTTTACAGAAATCCACTGAGAAATTATTGGGAGTACGGTAGGTCTGCCTAATGGACAACTGTTAATGGCAATATGCATTGCTAACACAGATATGGTAACTTCTCTTTGCCAAAGTGGAACAGCTTTCAGTCTGTGATGGGAGCTCAAGCCTTGTGTCCTATTATGCTAAGAGCCTCACTTTCCAGAATAGGCCTGGATTCATTAATTTACTTTGAATATACCTATATTTGAACTTTAAGGTATTCACACCTCAGGTTTTCCCTTCCTATTGATCAGGCAAGGGGAAAATATTGTATATTATCCTGTCTCAATGTTACCTGTATTCCTACAGTAACAAAAACTTTGTCCTACTTTGTAGATAAGCAAGCTGCAACTCAGAGAGATTAAAACACTCTCCCAAGATCTTAAATGCTTCCAGCCTCAGGGATAGTAAGGCAGAAAAACAGGCCAGGTGCCCTCTCACCAAAGCCCACACCGTTTCTACATACCTGGTGTCTTAGTCCAGTTGGGACTGCTGTAACAAAACACCATAAATAAGGTGACTTATAAACAATAGACATTTATTTCCTACAATGATGGGGTCTCTTAAGCCCAGGATCAGTATGCCAGGATGACCAGGTTCTGGCAGGGGCCGTATTCTCATTGATTTCGTGTTACATCTTCAAGTGGCAGAAGATCTCGCTCTCAGCAGTCTCTCCTAGAAAGGCACTAATGCCATTTATGAGAGTCCCCATCCTCATGGCCCAATCACCTCCCAAAGGCTCCACCTCTAATAGCACCAACTAGCTGTTTGCTGCCCTTTCTTTCTTTGCTTATCAGCTCATACACAGCCCAGGACTTCCTTCTCAATCACCAGGCTTTCTAGAGAACTAGAAACACCTTAGAAAGAGGAGAATGGGGATTGCCTGGTGTGTGAGGCCCTGGCTCACCCCCTAATACTGGGAATAGAGGTATGGAGAAGAGGAGGGTGGAGGGAGAAAAAGAAAACCATTGTTTAAAAAGCCCTGGTTTACTATTGATACTGAGTCTGTCTATTAAATCCAGAGCTGCCAGAGCTGCTTGTCAAGAGCGAACAGTATATAGATAGGAACACAGAAACTTTTAGGGAAGTGGAACTAATTCAGTATGACAATATCATGGTGAAATGTCATCACTCATTTGCCAAGCACATAGAATGTGCAACACCAATAGTAAACGCTGGAGTCAGTTCTGGCTTTGAGTAACAGTGACGTGTTGACGTAGGTTGGTTATCACCTGTACCGTTCTGTAAGGGGATGTTGACAGTGGCAGGTGTTAATCCCTTTTCTCATTTCTGTGACAGAACAACTTAAGGGAAAAAGGATTTATCCTTGGTTTGAGGTACACAGTTCATTATGGCAGAGGAGGCCTACTAACAGGCGAGCTCCTTCCTGTCCATGGCAGCAGGAGAATGTTGCTGCTTGCTCACATCATGGCCAACTAACACATGGAAAGCACAGGCCCAACCTGGATCAGACCATGGCCCACAGGGCCTCATTTCCTCAAGCTGACCTCCGTTTCTCAAAGCTTCTACAATCTCTCACAACAGTGCTGTTAGCTAGGCATCAAGTGTTCAAACACGTGAAGGAGGGTGTTTCATTGGATACTGGGAATGGGAGCATTGATATGTGGGGATTCTGTACTTTCCCTTCCATTTTCCTATGAACCAAAAACTGCTCTAAACTGTAACTAATTAAAAAGAAGGAAAGGAAGGAAGGAAGGAAGGAAGGAAGGAAGGAAGGAAGGAAGGAAGGAAGATAATCTCTGGGCCAGCAACACAGCTGAGTGGGTAAAGGCACTTGCCACAAAAGCCCGATAACCTGAATCCAAACTGCAGACCTAAGTAAATACGGAAGAGAACTGATTCTTCAAAGTTGTCCTCTAACCTCCACACATGTGCTACTGCATACATGACAACACCGTCATCTGTACATCTGTACATGTCACACACTAACAAATAACAGTGGGATAACAGTGGTTGGTGCTACCCACCCCCCACCTCTCTTACACTCTAGTCTGATTGAGAAATAGGTGTTAGGTAGAAAAACCGTTCTTCGTTTCCAAAGGGTTTTACCTGTCCCTTCCTCTCTCCCCTCACCTAGTCACTCTTTGTCCACATTTGAGTCCCCATAGCACAGAATCATCACATCACCAGTTTCTTCTGAGGCAACTTCCAAAAGACAGATGCAATTAGAAAGCCGGGAGACTCCACAGTGTGGTGAGCCTTGCCCCTCCTCCTGTGCATCGTGGTGGCCAAACAGAGGGAGGTTTAGTTCATCAAAGACACTCATTGAAATAACTCACTCTGCCGAGCTTCGTTTTGCAGCCTATGAAAGACAACCTGAGTTTCCCCTGGAATTACTATGTAATTGCCTCAGTCCTCTGCTTCCCTTTCTTGACAGACACAGCTGATTTGGGGAAAGATAAGAAGAGGCTCGGCCAGGTCTCCTGGTCCTCAGGCTTTGCCCTCCTTCTCTATTATTCATCATGCATACATTTCTATGCTTGCCCTCCCTGCTGCATGGCTTCCCTTCATGGAAATACGGGGACGCTGTGAGCTTGTGAGGAGAACGCTTGCTTTGTGTTCGTCATTACCCAGTTAGAGGGACAGATAGCACTGATAGCATGTGAAAAGAAACCTGATTAACAAAAAAGACAGAGAAATGCTTTTCAAGGGTTTTGTTTTGTTTCCAGTTCTGAAAGATATGTTGCTTTGGGCTGTGCCACTTAGGAGGATGTATAAGATCCTGTGAAGGCTGAAATCAGACTGAGAAAGAATCTGTGTCATCTACTCTCTGTGGTGTCATGGCTTTACCTTCCATGACGCTAGCAAACGGAAGCTGGAACAAATGATGAGGTCCAAAATCTTGCAGGGCCCTGCGGGAAAATGGCTGAGATAGTTTGTAGGAGACACTGGCAGTTACAGCATCAGGAGAGGAGTAAGATGGAATGTACAGACACGCAAGGCTTCAATCTGAGAAAAACAAAATCAGTGAAAGGTACAAACTGGGAGATGAAAATAATGTGACCCTTCCTAATTAACCACCCCTTCCAAAGGCTTGCTGTTTGCACAAAGGTGGCCTGAGAAAAGCCTCCAGAAACAGGAGTAAAAATGGGTCTAGTCTGTTCCTAAATCTGTGGCGTTAGCATTGAAACCCAGAGGTCACTCATTTGTCACAGTACATTCCCAGCTGCTGTTCTTCTGAACACACACCTGTCAGGTGAAGGGTGACGAGGTACGAGGTAACAGGATACACATGCAAGGCTCATTGTGCAAGATGGAGGGTTTCTTTGAGGGAATCCATAGGAGGATGCTTTGGGTTTTTAGACAGGGTATTTTCAAGTCTCCAGATTTTTGGGGGGGGAAGAGGGGTTTCAAGACAGGGTTTCTTTGTGAAATAGTCCTGGAACTCACTTTGTAGACCAAGCTGGCCTCGACACATAGAGATCAGCCTGCCTCTGCCTCCCAAGTGCTGGAATTAAAGATGTGCGCTGCCGCAACTACCTGGCATGTCTCCACTTTTTTAAGCAGCTTTATACCTTGGACTAGAAGTCACATGCCACGGGATTCCACATTCAAAGCATACCAACTCAGTGGCATTTGGCGGTTTCCCAGAGCCACGTAACCATCTCTACAACCAATATTAGAACATTTTCATCGCCTCCCAAAGAAATGTCACACACGTCATTCTCCTGCAGCCTCCTTCACTTGGCTCAGTGTTCGCAAGGTTTAGCTTTGAATTCGTAGGAAGAGGCCCTTGGACTTCCTGGCTGCAGTGTCATTGCTGGTCATTTCTATTCACATTGTCCCCACAGTTACCTCCTGTGGCTGTGGCCTGTGCTGCTGCTCTAAGCACCCAGTGCTCTCCTATTCATGGGCACAACCACCTCCATCCATGTTTGCAGGTGGAAAACGGGTACAGGGGCAGCACTTTTCCCAGGCGAGGCTTGGCTCTCTCACTATCATGCTAAGATGATGAAACGCTGCTCATATCCTTTCTCATTTCATGGAAATCATTTGTACATTGATTTTTTTTTAATATGTATTATCTGAATCCTTGCCATTCTTGCTCAGCAAGCTCTTTTCTTAAGTTCGTTTATTCAATTTACTTGCTTTCTTATTCTTCGGCCCTATGTCTTACAGAGCTCGTTTCTTAAAAACCTCACATTTTATGCCTTTCTTTGATCTTTTAATTTTTTAGAGGATGTGTGGTGCTCAGGACCTAAGGAGAAATCTGATTCTAAGGCAAGCAAACCCTACTGCCCATCTCTGACTCATCAAACCCTAGAGAATCATACTGGACCAAGGACTATATTATTATTATTATTATTATTATTATTATTATTATTATTATTAAATTAACTTTTTTGTTTATTTTAAGTACCCATCACAGTTTCCCCTCCCTCCTCTCCATCTGTCCCTCTCCCTCTACTCCCATCTATCCCCTCCCTATCCACTCCTCGGGCTCCACTTAGAAAGGGGCTGGCCTCCCCTGGGCTTGAACAAACCATGACACATAAGTTGAGGTAGGACCAAGCTCCTTCCCATGCATATAGGCTGGGCAAGGTAATCTAGCATGGGGAACAGGTTCCCAAAAGCCAGTTAAGTGCCAGGGACAGGTCCTGATCTCACTGCTAGGAGTGCTACAAATTGACCAAGGTACACAACTGTCACACACACGCAGAGGGCCTAGGTCAGTCCCATGCAGGCTCCCTAACTGTGACCAAGGAGTATCTTAAGGAAATGAGGGGAAATACTCTCAAACACTGCTTCTTCTCCTTTCCTGTGTTCTCTGATGTAGCTGGGAGTCTGGTAAACACTTACATTCAAATACAAGTTCTAAGAGATGATGGTTTTTCTCAAATTCTTCACCACAAGTCAGAGGTCCTCATCTGAAAAGTTGTATAAACTGAAAGAGAGCACAGACATCTGTCTCCAAAAGTGAGTCCCGAATACCCGAAGTCTGAAAGCTGAGAACAGCTTTCCACACACCACAGCAACTTTCTCTCACACAAGGCCACATTGAATGATTGGGTGATTTTCAGTCTTAGTTGCACACACAGGGCCTGGACTAGTTATTTATTTGGTTTCTTCCATGGTTGACTTGGCTCTGCCATAGGGACACCTCTGGGTATATGCCTCAGAAGTACTAAAGCTCAAAATATGCCTGCCTCCCAGCCATAGTAGATGTTTCCCCCAGAAAGTAACTACTCATCCAGCTAGGGTCCTCCATGCCCTCCTACATACATCAGCTCTCACCCTTACGCCTTAAGAAAATCTTCTCTGGGGGCTGAAAGATGATGTGGTGGTTAAAAATGCTCACCGCTCTTCATAGAGGTCCTGAGTTCAATTCCCAGTGTATGTGTAGGATGGCTCACAGCAACCTGTAACTCTAGCTCCAGGAAACCTGATACCCTCTCCTGACCTACACACACACACACACACACACACACACACACACACCAATAACAGTCTTTAAAAGAATGTCTTCCCTGAAGGTTCCTCTGTTTAACAAAGCAGCCTATAGGCACTGGATATAATAAGGTGATGCCACCAAAATGACACTGTCCCCACTTGGTGATGGAGTGCCACATCTTCACTGGCTCTCAGAATCTACACATCAAACCCCATGGGAAATATGTAGAAAGTCTGGGGAAGCAGTAAGAATGGCTTTGCAAGTGGGAGACTCTTCCGTCTCTATGTGAGGTGCCTAGTGAGGAGCATGTCTGGACTCGGAGAGCATGAGCAGCTCACACGGTGCATATGCAGATGTGCAGCACAGCTCAAAACACTCTTTCAGCAGGGGTTCCCTTGACACTAGAGTGCAGAGTTGTCCAGCACCAGCACAGCTCGTGAATTTAAGCCAAGTGGAGCCTTGAGGGTTCCAGCCCTCTTTGAGCAGGCGTGTGCCTAATAGCAGCAAGCTCAGCCAGACCTTCTTAAATATTTGTCTCTGTTTGTACTCCACAGGTGTAGCTAGGAAAACCTACTGTACTATATTTGATGGAACAAGTTATGCTACTGTGTGTGTGTTTGTGTGTGTGTGTGTGTGTGTGTGTGAGAGAGAGAGAGAGAGAGAGAGAGAGAGAGAGAGAGAGAGAGAGAGAGAGAGAGTTCAGTTCACCTGAATTCTACTCGGAAAAAAAAAATCTCTGGTTTGCACAGTTTGTTTATCTCTTCACCTAGTGTTTGTCAAGCACAAGTTAAGGATTCTAGGAAATAGGAATCAAGGCATGGACAGGACAGATGTGTGCAATGTTCTAAGAGGGCCTATGTGCGAGGATAGAAGGTTCAGGATGAAAACAGCACACAAGGTGAGAAACGTGGTAAAGGGGTTGAAACAAGTGTTCGTGGTGCAGAACGGTTGGAGTGGAGGTGTGTGTGGAGGTCTGGGAAGTCCTGGGAATAAGGATCTGCAAGTGCAAGCCCAGCTATGAGAAAGAGGCAGGGATAGGGAAGTTCCAAGCAGAGGGACAGCCACTCCAAGGCAGAAACAGGCAGAAATATACAGAGCTAGATTAGAGATGCTTGAACTTATTCATGGACCCTTTGGCTGACTGTTGGAGCCTTGTAGTTTTGTTTTTTGTTTCCTTTTTTGAGACAGGGTTTCTCTGTAGCTTCCTGGATCTCATTCTGTAGACCAAGCTGGCCTCGAACTCACAGAGATCCACCTGTCACTGTCACCCGAGCGCTAGAATTAAAGATTTACATGACTACCACCTGGCTGGAGCCTTGTATTTTTTAACTGCATAAGAATAATTACATAAGAATGTGAAGGAAACAAATTACATTAAAATTTAGTTATCAAAATATTTAAAAGGCAGTGGTGCAATGAAAGGCAAATGTATTCATTAATACATTTTGTGACAGACCAAGTAATTATCTTTGAAATAGCAATATTCCAGACTTCCTGTTATAGTTGTGATGTGATATGAAATATCTATGGATTTGGGGGTGACATGTACTGCTAATGACACTGAAATTTTCTGCAGTTAGAGTTTGTAAAACTAGAAATGAGATTTCCCCCATCCAAAACCGTAGAACCTGTGAGCCTACCATGGACCCTTTGGGTCTGTGTATATAAATACCAAAATCATGCAAGACTCTTTAGAGAACGTGGCATTTTAAGCATGAGAAGAGGTACAGTCTCACTACTTGTAGAAACTGGCTTCTAGGATAACAGGAATGGAAGTGTGAAAGAATACTGTGTGGCTCAGGAAAGAAAAAGGTATAACAGGTCTTTCTTTGGACTGCCAGCTCCCAATAATGATACAGAGACTGCTTATTAAGTGTGAAAGACTAGCTCCCAACTAGCTCTTAAATCTTAAATTAACCTGTTTATGTTAATCTATGCTCTGCCACTTGGCTTGTTACCTCTCCTCATAACAGTACATCTAACTTCCTCTGTGTCTTGCTGATGAATCTCAACTTCTCAGATTCTTTCCCCAAGTTCCTATCTTTCTCTAAAAGTCCCACCTATCCTCTCCTGCCTAGTTACTGGCCATTCAGCTCTTTGTTGAACCAATCAGAAGATGCCTTAGGTACATGAGGAAGGACAGAGACATCTTCATACAGTATGATCAAATAGCCTGAAACAAAAAAGGAAACTTGGCGAGGGGGGTGGTGGTAATAAGTGGCATTAGAAGCCAAATGCAGTGGTACCTACCATCAGTCTCAGCACTCAGGAAGCCAAGGCCAGCCAATCCCAAATTTGAAGCCAGTCTGCATTAGCAGTGAGACCCTACTGGAGTGGGGGAGGAAGTAATGGCACTAGGGAGACATGAATTCATCCAGAAGATAGGACTTGCTGATAGATTGGATATGGGCTGGGAGGAGAGGAAGAAATGGGAAATAGTACTAGGGTCATTCACACTGGTACTGCTTCATACTGGTGTGTCCTAATTTGAGAGAGGCATTGGTTCCCTGGAGTGGTGGATGCTGGGTTTGTTATTCCATTATCTGCCTTGTGAGATTTGAGCTGCTTGTTCAAAAAGAAACTGATATGTTTCTTTTATTGGTTGATGAATAAAACACTGTTTGGCCAATAGCCAGTAGAGGCAGGAAGAGATAGGTGGGGCTAGGAGACGAGGAGGATGCTGGGGAGAGAGGCAGAGAGGTGCTGTGGAGAGACGCCATGTAGCTGCTAAAGGAGTTAACAGGTCCAGGCATTCTCTGGTAAGCTAAGACCACATTGAAATACATAGATTTACAGAAATGGGTTAATAATTAAGACAAACTTAGCCAATAAGAAGCCCTAGCCATCAGCCAACAGTTTTATAAATTGATACATGTTCTCTGTGGGCTAATTTGGGGCTAAAGATAGGCAGGACCTGGCGGGAAAGAAAAATTCCAGTTACACCACACATGGGGAATTATAGAGTAAGCTACCACCCACGCACACCCAGAGCTCATAGAGGGGAAGTGAAGGATGATGTGCATTCTTTAGTAGAGCCTGATGTTTTCAAATCAAGTGGGAGCCTGCAAGCTCTGTGTCATCTCTGTGACAAGTAGGGAGGGCCTTCATCTCTCCATGAAAGAGCTGCACCTTCTACTCCCCACTAAGGAAGACTCCCACTTTTTACTCCCTAAGAGGTGAAAGAACTTGATAAAGGTCACATGAAAACAAATGGACTGTATCCCAGGCCCTCTGCCAAGCCTGATTTTACCCCCTGACAAGTCCCTCCTCAACTATCCACATAAGAAAAACTAAAAAATGACTACTAAGATTTCAGGTAGAGCAAAAGCTAAGGGAAAGAAGCACTGAGAGAGTAGCGGCTGAGGCTTCAAGTACGGGCTCCTCACCCAACTGACCTTGAACAGGCAACTTGACCTCCTGGGCCTTAATATTCTATCAAGAACAGAAAGAACATTATTACATTCAGGAAAACCTTGGGGCACATGAGAAACACTCAGTGCATTTTTCTGGTTAAACTAGAGTTGTTTAATTTTTAGATGGATATTTGGTATTGTGAACTTCTCTATTATTTCAAGGCAGTTTCTGAAGAAGGGAGGGAGGGAGGGAGAAAGGGAGGGAAGGAACCATATGAGTACAAAGGACCTTGAATAATTTTGCTGGGTTTCTCATGCTATCTCATAACCTGTGGTCATTTTCATTTAAAAAAAAAGTCTATAAATTCATTTAAATGGACTTTATTATATAAAATAAATTTTAAAAAAGGAAAAAAAAAGCTTGAGTAGAGACTAAAGGTTTTGACCAGACATTGGTGGCATACACCTTTAATTCCAGCACTTGGGAGGCAGAGGCAGGTGGATCTCTGTGAGTTTGAGACTAGCCTAGTACACAGAGCAAGTTCCAGCACAGCCTGTCTCGAAAACCCAAAAAGAAGGAAAGAAAGGGAGAAAGAAAGAAAGAAAGAAAGAAAGAAAGAAAGAAAGAAAGAAAGAAGGAAGGAAGGAAAGAAGGGAGGGAGGGAGGGAGGGAGGGAGGGAGGGAGGGAGGGAGGGAGGGAGGAAGGAAGAAGGAAGGAAGGAAAGGGTTTTTCATCTTACAACAAAAAAGTAGCTATTTGTCTCAGAAATCAAGTGAGATTTTCTATCTGGAAGACTAAAAGCAATGAACTTGATGACTTGGTGTTCGCACACAGCAAATACAGTCAATTTAATTAGTCTAGCTAGTGCCATAGGACCATCTCTGGTCAGGGATGCTGACAGCTTATGTACTGGTCCATGTTCATTAAGTGTCCTAGCACTGCTTTTGCATCCAGCCAAGTATAAAAAAACAAGAGCCAAGTCCCTGGGGCCAGTTTGGCTCAGTGGTTCAGAATACCTGCTGCTCTTAGAGGACCCAGGGTTCGGTTCCCAGCACCCACATGGTAGCTCACAGCCATCCATAACACCACTTCCAAGGCATCCACCCTCTGGCTCTTTGGGCACCAGGTACACACACAATGTATAGACATACATGCACACAAAGACTCACACACATAAACTAAAAATGAGTTCTTTTGGTTTTTTTTTTGTTTGTTTGTTTGTTTGTTTGTTTCAGGACATCGATTCTCTGTGTAGCCCTGGCTTCTCTGTGTAGCCCTGGCTGTCCTGGAACTCACTCTATAAACCCAGACTGATCTCAAACTCAGAGATCCACCTGCCTTTGCCTCCCAAGTGCTGGGATTAAAGGCATGTGCCACCACACCCAGCCCAAAAGTGAATATTTTTAAAAACAAAACCAAACAGCTGGGCTGTGGTGTCAAATGCCTTTAATCCCAGCACTCAGGAGGCAGGGGCAGGCAGATCTCTGTGAGTTCAAGACCAGCCTGGCCTACAAAAGCGAGTTCCAGGACAGCCTCCAAAGCCTCAGAGAAGCCTGTTTTGAAAAAACAAAAAACAAAGTATTTTTTGGAGGTTTTTTTTTTTTGTTTGTTTGTTTCATATTACTTTGAGCCTCATATTACTTATAGGTCTTTTGCTTATATATTACGGTTTTTGATTTTGTGTTTTTATGGGATTTCCATGCATGTCTCTACATCTATGTGTTTGTTGTGACTTTTTCCCCCCTTTGGCTCTTTTTTTTTTTTTTTTTTTTTCTGTTTTCTACTATCCTGGATTGTTTGTTTTTATTTTGTCTTATTTACTTTTGTTTTAGATGACTGTTTTCTACTGGGGAAAAGGGTATAGATTTAGGTGGATGGGAGGTGAAGTTCTGGGAGGAGTTGGAGGTTGTAAAACTTTAATCAGAATATATTGTATGGGAAAACCTATTTTCAATTTAAAAAAAGGAAAATAATAAACCTCTAGGGTGTTGATAGAATAAATACTGGAAATACATAAAAAGAAGGAGAATTAGCCACTTCCAGAGATGAGCTCCCCATTGGTTATCCAGTACAAAGTGGTCAGCCCTGAAATCATATACACACAAGCTACACTAAATATACTCAGCATTTGTGTGTGCGCGTGTGTGTGTGTGTGTGTGTGTGTGTGTGTGTGTGTAACAATATGTTATGTTATATAACAATACGAATGTCTTCAAGGCTTTATTGCAACGAGAAGCAACAAATGGATAAATAACAAAGGAGTGATAGCTCTTCAGTCATTCTGTACCCTGTAGAAAATGTTAGGTGTTCACAGGTGTGTGTATGTTGTGTTTATATATATGTGTGTGTGTGTGCTTGTGAACACCGTGGGGTTGGTGTGAGAGGTGAACACCAAATGCCTTCCTCTATCGCTGTCCACCTTATTTGTTCAGACACGGTCTCTTCAGTAAGCCCCTGGGATCCTCCTGTCTCTGCCTTTTGCCCCTTGCCTTCCACACCAAGCTTTAGGGCCAGATGAACACACATCATGCCTGGCTTTTGCATGGGTACTGGGAATCCCGAATCAGGTCCCCATGCTTGCATAGCAGGCACTTGGCTGTTGAACCATCTCCCCAGCACTGTAAGAAGCGTTTTCAATGAGCTACAAATTAAATGATAAGGCACATGACTGAACCCTGATCTCTGGATGGGAGCAAGTACGGGTAAAGGGTAAAATGAAGGGGAAGTTAGTGGGAGACACAATCAGAACTGCAGGATAGGAAGAGGCTGGCATGGTATTTCCCAGCAGGTTGGATTTTGTCCTAACTGCTGGGGAGTTGTAAATCAACACCAGTGCATGCTCTGCTCTGTATTTCCAGATGACAGTAACTGTCGTTTTTTGCCTGGCCAGGGAAGGAGCCAGGAGGTATTGTTTCCAGGCAGGACATGATAGGGACCCAGACTGACCTGGTAGCAGTGGGGGAGGAATGAAATGCATGGACCACAGCTGTCCTTTTAAGGTTGTGCCAGCAGGACTTCTGGAAGAGCTACAAGAGTGGGGTAAGAAACAGAAAGGAAACAGGACTTCTCAGTGAGGAGGGTAGCAGTGTTGTCATTTACTGATAAAGAGAAGATTTGGAAATAAAGGCTCAGGCTGGTTCTGTCAGACAGATGACATTTGAGTTGTCTGTTACTCATCCTAGCGGCGATGTTGAGTGGGCTGTTGGATGTGTATGGCTAGAGCTTTGGAAGGAGGCCAAGGATTGAGCAATCCTCTGATAAAGTATGAAGTGAGGTGCACTGCTTCAGGCCTGGCTAACGAGCATCTGCTTCAAGCATCTCCTCAGCATCCCTAGAGTCAGGCTTCCTGCTGCCCAGGTCCAGCTGCCCAGGAAACACATGGCCAGCCTGTGGGGTTCAGAAACTCAAACACTGGTAGGAGTGTTTGCTCATGCCCTCTTCTTTATTGCAGGCAAATAAAGAAGCATGGTTTTGGGTTTATCTCCAGTTTTTAAACTTACAGCAGACCTGGCACCACTTTTCACCACACAGCCCCATGCCATGCTCCAGTTCAGCGTAGAATTCATGCACTCCCGCAGCCAGAAGTATCCCAATAAGAACACTGGCTGCTCTTCCACAGGACCCAGGTTCAATTCCCAGCACCTACATGGCAGCTCACAGTACCAGTGGATCTGACACAGACATGTATGCAGGCAAAACACCATTGTATGTGAAATGTACATAAAACTAAAAAAGAAGACCTATCCCAAGAACAGTGAGTTCTAGGTTAATAATTCTGCCAAGGCCCAATTAGACAAGATCCCCAAGTGAGCGTGCACTCTGCAACTTTGCCTTCTCTGCTTCAATCCCAGCTCCAGGAACTTGAGGTAATGTCCTTCCCTGGTTTCTTCCATTTTCACGATGGCTTCTCAGAAAGGAGATTTCTAGGCAGATTACAATTGATGGGAGATATCAACCACCAAAATGTGATCTGACTCTAGTGCACTCACCTAGCTGTCCTTCCTAGCTTGGGGACTTAAGCTGATTAACTTAGAGTCTTCAAGGCTAAGTTTACTATCTCCTCACACCTATCCTCCAGTTAGGGACTTAGCATAGTGACACTATAATTAGGTTGAACCCACAGCTGACCCGCCTCGAAGGTTCATCCCAGCCAGTGAGTGAGACTCTCCAGACTAACTCCGGCCCCTACTCTGCTAATTACAGTTGGGTTTCTCCTTGGTTTGTTAGTTGGTTGAACTTATTTCCAAGAATAGATCAGCATCATGATTCAGGAACAAGTTGGTGATTAAAACAGGATTTCCATAGGAAAGTAGGCAGCTCAACTAGCTGCTGGGTATTTCAACAGCAAAGCTTTTGTCTGCTTTGGGTTGGTTGGTTTGTTCATTTGTTTGTTTGGGCTTTTTAAGACAAGATCTCACTTGGTAGCCCCAGCTGACTGCTGCCTCCCAAATGCTGGATTACAGACATGAGTCATACCTGAATACCTCATTTTCGTATGGTACCAGAGAAAACAAGGCAGGAAGAATGCCCCTGGCAGCCACTGGGGTATACCTGTCAGGTGAAAGATGCCAAACTGATTAGTATCCCCTTGGCATTGACCTTAGTCTTTAAAATAATGCAGCTAATCACCAAGTATGAGCTGAGGAGGAAGATGAAACTGTTCACCACTGGTGAACATGGTGATGTCTCACACTGGGGCAAGAGCCATGAGAACACACTCTTTGTACTGATAAGAACTATTAAGATGTGATCCTTCTCTCTTTTGCTAAGGATGAGGATACGGCAGAATGGTTATGAGCACACTCCTTAGAGCTAGACTACCCAAGACAGAAGCCAAGGACACTCTTACCTCCTTCAAAAACATGCCACATATAAGATAATGCTGGGCATATGAAGCAAGGGCTTAGGAAACAAGCTGTTATCATTGGTTCAGGATTAAGTACCCTGTATGAGGCCAGCGCTGTCCTAGGCACTGCTAGTGTAGATGATGCCCAGCAGGAAAAGCAAGGCTGCTTGTACCTTCCCTGCTGCCATTTGCTACATGCTCAGGAGATGAGGCAGCACTGCAGAATTTGCACCTCCCTCAGTATACGGTAAGTGTGTCTGACAGAGAAGCAGAAGCCATACAAAGAACCAGAAGAGCGAGGCACAGTAATTGAGATCAACCCTTTGCCTGCTATGAATTAGGCCAATGTGCATGATAATGTTGTGAGATTAAATGTCCAGAAATTGGACCCCATTCTGGTTAGATAAAAGAATTGACATAGATCAAAGCGGCAGCCCAGGAAATTTTGTAAAATTACCATGATCACATCCTGGGCAGCCAACCATTCAGCAACTTGATTTACATCCCCCCCACACCCTGCTTTGCACACCATAAAATTAGCATGACTTAAACCATGTCTCACCTAAGTTGAAAAAACACCTAGTGTACACAAGTACTCACACACAGTTACCATTTGTGTAAAATTAAATGTTAATATGGAAATCAAGGATCAAAAAGTGCAGGCTAGTTTGAATCACCCCCCACCCCCCACCCCCTATCCCCACCAATGCTCACTGGCTAGCTATCCTTAGCTAGGTTATGACATCCTCTGCTCCCCCATGTCTGTAACTGTGAAGTGGGGAATCCTGCAGGCTCTATTTCATGGCTGTGTTGTAAGGAGTCTATAAGATGCACAATAAATACCAAGTTCCTAGCACTGAGCCTGCCCCAGCCGTAACTCCACAGTGTTTTAGTGCTTTGGGGCTGTGCACTAACTCGGCTCCTGCCTACCCCACTGTCTGCCACTCTCCAGTCTCTGCCCCCCTCTCCCCCTTTCTCTGTTTCTCTCTGTGTCTGTCTCCCCCTCTCTTTCCCTCTCTTCTTCTCCTTCCCTTCTCCACTCTCCCCAAATGTGTGTTTGTGTGTATATTTATTCTGTACAAAGGATGTGTAAATACAGCTATATGGCCCATGTTCACTTCAGAGAAACAAAATATGTTTCATAAAATCTTAAAGCCACTCATAATCTCATAATTCCATGCCAGTCATAGCTACTATTTTGTCAAGTATACTTCTAGTCATGCCCATGCAATATACCATGTCTAAGTAAATGCAAGTTTCTTTGTCCAGGTAGATGCCACAGGCTCAGAGTATATGTTCTGTCCAGAAGAGTTTCTTCAGCTCAGCAGTATACCATGTTTATCAATTATCACTTGACATTGATTTTAAGTAAATTCTATAATTGACTTAGATAACTTCGTATTGTTATAAATTTAAACTAATCAAATATTCTGTTACGAACTCTATTTGAATGAATACCTCTGTATTGGTGTATATAGGTCTTTGTCCATGTTTTTTCTCAACAGCTAATTACTGCCACTCTTCTTGCTCAGAGAGGAAGAGGTGAGTGACTCATGGGGTTCAAGAAAACACATACTTTGCATAAGAGTACTAAGAATACCTCATCAAAATATAATCAACAAAGTAAGCAAGTACTCCCAAAAACAGTACTAATAAAGTACAATCGGAGACATACAAAGTGGGCTAGACTAGGGAACAGAAAGTCAGAGAACAGTTGAACACAGGACACAGGACAGGCAGTTGCAGAGTCCACTGTCTGTCATACACTTGTTTTCACTTTTATGGAGAAAGGGAAGTAGTGAGGATTGAACCCACGGCCTTGTGCATGCTTTCCATTCCCTCTTCCACTGAGCAGACTCTCAGCCTCAGCCCCTGTGTGTTTGTTTTAAAAGATAAATGGGGGTTGGGGAGATGGTTCCATAGTTAAAGCACTTGCCATGTGTACAGATAACAACCAAGAATTTGGATCCCCAGAACCTCATAAAGGCAGATTCAGTGGTATCTATCTGTAATGCCCATCCCCCATCATTCTCCAGGAAGATGGAGTCAAGATACAGGAAAATCCAGGTAGCTCATGTACTGGCTAGCCTGGTGCACTTACCAGTGTAAACTAAGAGACCTTGTCTCAAACAAGGTGGAAAGAAAGGACCAACACTCATATCTGTCCTCTGATCTCTACATATGTACCATGGTGTGTACACACATGCACTGGCACACACAAAGACAGATTAGATAAATAAATAGAAATCTAACACTGATTCATAATTATTTCCTTCCATATCAGACCATCCATTACACAAGACATTGTCAGAAGACTTATAGATAGTAAAATAATATATTAATGTTAATAAAATATGGCCAGCCAGGCATAGTAGCTTACACCTTTATTCCTGATGTTTGGGAAGGAGAGGCTGGTGGGTCTCTGTGCATTGGAGGCTAGCCTGGTCTACAGAGCAAGTTGTAGGCCAGCCAGAGATACATAGACCCTATCTCTAAATAAATAAAACATGTCCAGAATTCCCCAGTAAAAGAAAGAGAAGTTGTAGTCAAGGAAGTGAACCAGTCTCCGCAAACAATAGCATGTTTACTGAGGACCATGTTCCCGTAACCACGGGTACAGAGAGAGGTGAGTGCACCGACTTCCTGTCTGGGAAAACCCAGTTCTAAAGGGACTGCTCTGCTAAATCTTGAGCACCATTGTTTTAGGAACCTGAGTGATGTCTTGCAATTTAAATTTCCAAATATTTTACTAATAACCTATCTGGATGCATGGAGAATGGAGAGAGCCTGATGGGTCATCTCCTCATTGCAGCCTCTGGGTCACATGTGCAATCATTTAACAGTACGGAGTCTATAAAATTGGGATGATCATGACCTGTGTATATTCTCTACTTCTTAGGGGTAGTGTCAGTATTTAGGCAAGAAAGTGTTAATTAATGAGAGCTCTTTGAAGTTTCTGAAATGTGTGAGGTGGCATGACAGCACATGGCAGGGTTAATATATTTGATCGTTTAGGTAATTGTGTTAAATATCCATAACGTGGGATTCATATTCACAAACAAGCTGACTCTCCGTCATCCCTGTCCTAATATTAAGTCATGCCCACTTTCGAGCTGACTGATGTTGACTTCTTTGGGCATCTCACCCAGTTTCCCAGGGGGTGATCACCAGAAGGCCCTCTCCCACAGGCGTTGCTCTGTGCCCTTGCCCTCCTGCCCTTCTGTTTATTCTCGAGGGCTCTGCCACTCCAGCTTGCCTTCCCTCTGTGCAGCCACTGTGTTTTACTTCTGTCTTTGTGTATGACCCTCCCTCCCTTCCTTCCCTCTCCAGTCATTCCATCTCCCTTGTCAGCCCATCACAGTTCTGTAGGAATCACTGCCCTGGCCAGTTGGGGTCTCCCTAAGCCCCCTTCGGGGCTCCTATTTGGTACCATCAAATGGTAGTTCTGGGGAATGTGCCAACAGACAGACAATGCATGAACTTCTTTTTTGGTGGAGACACGATGGTAGACAGAGTATGCAATGTCAATCCGCCCTACCCCATCCCCTGTCCTATAGAACCTCACTTATCAGGCCTAATTGGCCTCTTCACTGCATGGAACAAGTGTGCTAGATTGTGCATTCATGGTAATCTTAGAAAAGCCACTGGGCTACATCTCTGGTAATTGCTGACCCCAATATGTAAATGCAGAATTGCATTGTAATCCAGCATAGACTGTGCTTGGGGAAGCAGATCCAGGTCTTCAGCAGTGAACAAGTGGGGTGACAGCAGTCCCTATTTTCTTCATCATCCTTCAACACCCTAGCAGCACGATCAAGGAAGGAGTCAGAGGTGATCCCCAGGGAGGACACTGGGGCCTGCTGAGCTAACTCTCCTCTGCACACACTCTCAAAGTCAAGACACAGGAAAGCCGAGGGTGCATTTGCACAGCTCACAGACCTTGGCTGTTACCATCTGCAGTAGTCATCTCCCCATCACTGTGAGGCAATCCCTGAAGCAATTAGTACTTAAGAGGAAAGTTTTATTCAAGCCCGTGGTTCTGCAGGTGCAAGGCCAAGGTTGGCAGCCATATTGCTTTGATCCCCTGATGAGGCAGCCTATCAGGGTCAGAACACGGGTCAGAGCAAGTGGTCTCATCCTAAAGGAGCAAAGGAATAAAACCCACATCCCATGATCTCCTTGGAGGCCATGACCCTGATATCCTTTGTAGCTGCCTGCCTTAGAGGCACCACCCCCAGAGTTCCACAGTACCTGGTATCACTGCCCTGGAACCACGGTTTCACATATGAAAATCTGGGGGACCGCTCACTGCAGAGCACAGCAGAGAAACATCTCCTCTGCCCTCATAGGATCATTGCAATTCACAGCAGCAGCCACTGAACTCTTTTCACAAAAAAGCGGGTCATCCTCAGAAGGACATTACAAAGTGTCGTAGTCATTATTATTCGAGGGACAGAGGCATGAGAACAAGCCCTAGACACTTCCTTATCATCTTAGGTGTGTCAAGAGCGCCTTTGCCCAGACCCTGAAGCAAAGAAAACTTGAGAGCAGTGTGTCCCCCACCCCTCGCTGCCATCCAGCCTTCTTACTTTTTTTTTTCCTGTCTTTTTTTTTTTTTTTTTTTTTTTTTTTTTTCTGGCAGTGGCTCAGAAACCCTGGCCCCCAGCATGAGAAGCGGACCCTGTTTGGAGATATGGTGTGCTTCTTGTTTATAACACCCCTGGCTACCATCTCAGGCTGGCTGTGCCTGCGGGGCGCCGTGGACCACCTGCACTTTAGTAGTCGGCTGGAGGCCGTTGGACTGATTGCACTCACTGTGGCACTCTTCACTATTTACCTCTTCTGGACACTAGTGAGTATGGTCCCTGGCCGGGGTTTGGGTGGCTAGAGCTGGCACCACAGGCACACACTTCCCTCGTGTCTGCAGCACTTCTCGCCTGCCCAATCGAGAACTGACCTTCAAACGCCGGCATGGCGCACCTGCGTGGTTTGGAGGCGTTGGGGTCCGCTGAGAATATGAGTGAGAATGTGTGTACAAACACACTGCAAGGAAGAGCACATCCAATAAAGAACGCCCAGGTTCCCAGTCCTCACCAGTCAGACCCACGCCCCAGAGTCCTCTCTGGTGGACTAGCCTTCCAACTGGTATGAGGCATGGCTGTTGCTTTCTGCAGTTGCTTCTCGCTTTTGCTGGGCCGGTGCTAGGGTATGAAAGATTGCTGCTCCACAGCCTCCTGCACAGATCATGAATCCTGCCTGCCGGCAATTTCCTCCCTGCATCCTGACAGTCTAGGGTCTTTACTGGATGTGCTGCTGCCCTCTCGGATGATTATTCCATGTGTTGGGATATTGAGTCCGCTGCCCATAAAAGCACTAATTTATCTAGTTGAGAAGACTTTTGCTGCCACTGAAGAAAAGCCATTTCCCAATAAGTGTCCCTGCTGTGTATGAAGAAGAATTTTTAAGCATTCCCTTTTTCATTCATTTGACTCCATGCAATAAGCTGATTGCTGAGACACCAGTTGGAGGCACCCACAAAGTGCACCATTTGCTCCCCCTTTGTGCTGTCCTGAGGGAGCTAAAGGACTAAGGGGGAGGCTACTGCCCTTAAGAATAAGTCCAGGGGCCAGCCAGCCTCCTGCTTCCCAGTTTGAGTCTTCTGTGTGGGCTCAGTTGTAATCTGAGCACGTCCCGTTGTTACTCGGTGGTATTTCCTGTCAAAAGTGCACCCTTCCCATATCCCATGGCACTGTGTCCACTCCTCACAGTGTTCCTGGCTCCTCACTCTCTCCCTCACCCCCCTTCCGCCGCCATTCAGACCCTCTGTTCATTTCCCTATTACTCATCATGAGCTCTTCCGGCTCTGGCCCTCCCCTCCTATGGTGATTGATGCTCAGACAGTCAGCAGACATTGTCTCTGGAAAAAGGACATGACTTAAACAGTAGTAAACTGGGTGCATTCTGATAACAAGAGCTCAGTGAGACTTCTGGTTGGTGAAGAAATTCAATTCCCAGATAATGAAGCTCCACACAAAACTAGTTTTTCCTCCTACAATGTTCCACACTTTTTTTTTAAAAGTGTGTCCTGCTTTACTATAAATCAAACAAGGAAACTGATCCCAGGCTTTCACTGTGATGAGAGAATGGTTAGATTTAAGAAATTAATCAGGGCTGGGGAGATTGCTCAGTGGGTAAGAGTACATAAGTCCAATGGACCTGAATTCAAATCTCCAACATCCCACATAAAAATGGAGGCATGATTGTGCATGCCTGTAACCTCAGTGTTATAGGGGAGGAAGGCAGAGACAGCTCATCAGCCTAGCTGATCAGATGAGCTTCGGTTTCATCAAAAGAACCTATGCAAAAGCAATAATGCTTGTGATAGATTAAGAGACCCCATGCCTTGCTCTGGCCTCATGCACATATGCCATGCACACACACACACGCACACACACACACACAATACAAAATACTCATAGACACCACACACATACATACATACACAACACACATTTACACCACACACACACAACACACACATATACCACACACAGATACACCACACACACACACACACTCACACACACACAGGTACACCACACACACACTGACACACACTCACGCGCACACACACACACTCACACTCACATACACACACACTCACACACGCACACACACTCTCTCACACAC
This sequence comes from Phodopus roborovskii, assembly GCF_943737965.1. Lineage (NCBI taxonomy): Eukaryota > Metazoa > Chordata > Mammalia > Rodentia > Cricetidae > Phodopus > Phodopus roborovskii. Next base: position 16,778,075 of record NW_026126549.1, on the reverse strand, counting down.
ACGTGCGCGAGCGCGCGCACACACACACACACACACACACACACACACACACACACACTAGTTGAGCAGTCTAAACTACATCCCACTCTGTCAGCTGCATACTTGTAAAGTCACTTCCCTGAGCCCTCATCCTCCCTGTCATGATCCACTTCCCCTGGTATCATGAGGTAGAGGAGTACACAGTAAACTACTTTGGAAAGTAATGAGTACAGGGGAGTTTTTGTTTGGTTGAGTTTTGTTTAATGCCATCTTTAGGCTTTTCTGGGTCTGTGGTTTCCTCATAGAGCCATATCTACGGTGAAAAGTGAAGTAAGGTGAAGTCCATGTGTTGGGCCTCCAGAACCAGCTGAGATCTTAAAAACATGCTCTGTAAAGTGTACCCCTGCCAGATAAGAAAGGAGAGATGATAGGGAAAGGAGGAGAAAGAGATAATGAATAATTGGGGGCAAATGGGTAGAAAATGCGAAACAAGCTAGGTTTTTCCTGAATGGCGTATAGCGTTACAAAATGCAACTGCAAGGCAGTTCTATGTAGCACCTGCATTTAGAATCCAGGGGCCATGTTTAAACCTGAGATTCAGCCTCCTAACAGCTAAATAACTTTAAAAGGGACACAACCTTCCCTACTCATTCTTCTTACCCAAAGAGAAAAGAAGGAAATAATCGCTAACTCCTGGGTTGTGGTTATCATGAAGATTAAATACCATAAGATCTGGTGATGTAAGTCTAAGTACACCCCAGAGGGCAGGCCTGGGGTCTTCCTGTGTCTTCCCTGCTCCTCCAACATCTACCTACTCCCAGCCTGCCAGAAGATTCAGAGTAACAAGAGGAAAGGGATGACTCTCCTCTGCCGTGACTGGTGTCTCACACACACACACACACACACACACACACACACACACACAAACGTGTGCAGTCAGCTCAGCAATAGGTTACTGAATATAGAATAATTCTTTCCCAGATAAATGTCGTACTGAGCAGCCCTGGCAAAAGCCGTAATTCAGGAGCTGACAGCACTTGGAAAGTGCCCTCCGGCTGCAGCCCATTGTAAACAAGCTGTCAAGCTTAAGGAGAATATGCTGTGAAAATGTCTCAGATAAACAAACACAAAGCATCAGTGGAGCCCTTCCAGAAAGAGCCTCTCAGCCAGGTGCTGTGACAAGGGACAAGCACTTTGGTAACTCAAGGCCACAAGGGCCCTGTCATAATGTGGCCTGGGAGGCCTGCCACAGGCAATCTGCTGTGATTAGAAACCCACCTTGAACACAGGAGACCGGGCCCTCAAGAGTCTCCGTTCCCCATGGTTTAGGGGAAGATACACGAATTTAAGTCTGTGAAGAAACAGACAGCTAAGAACTGGGTCCACCATAGCATGAAGACACTGGTGAACTGGGTGTCAGCCTTGCACAGGTTGAAGGGTGCAGTGGCACCAGGCATCTCTCCATATGCCACATTACTGATGCTGCAAGGCCCAACCCAATGAATGAAGACCCGATCCCTGATTAGACTCCTACATCCTGCCAGCTCACTATGGGACTGGCTCACAACTGCATTTCCTTCGGGCTTTTTCTTTGCTTGTTTGTTTGTGTTGGTGGGGGATGGATGTTCTTTGTGGTTGAAGGTTCTTGTTGTTGGATTCTGTGACCTGGGCTGGTCTTGATTCCTGTATATCCTCATTCTTCAGCCTCTGGAGTTACAGGTGTGAGCCAAAGCACCCAGATCTTATCAGGCTTTTGTCAGCATATTTGGCCTAAGCAGGTCTTTTCTCACAGTCAATCCATTCCTTATCAGATCTCTTCTGTGCTACAGCCAGACAAGAGAGCTGGACCCACTGCAGGAAGGACACCCCAGAACCTGAACCCATCCACATGCTTTAGTCATCCCAAAACTCCCCAAGAGCTTTCAATACCTCAGCTGCCTCCCTGAAAGGAGGTGTGGGTGCTAACATCCCCTTCCTTCATGTGATCAGGGTTCACTGTAAACAGACCCCATCCAGAGGAGTTTGATGTCCCTAGGTGACTGAGTGAATAAACTTCGGAAATCAACCCATAAGCAATAGTAGTTTAAAATAATAACCCTTTCTTCCTACCCTCTCCTGAAAGCCCCCGAGATTAAAATGGGAATGAGGCTCTTTACTCTCTCCTCACAGCATCTTTCCAGCCTTCTCACTTCTCTTCAATTCTCTAAAGTAAACTTGCCTCCCCCCTGCCACTGTAATACTGCACTGTAAGGAGGGGGTGTCTTGGAGCATCTGGAAACAGGAGCAACTATTAGCCTGGGGCCACTGAAGACGTGTGGTCTCCTCTGCCTTGTGTTCAGCTTCCCTTACTTTCCCCAAGAAGTTGTCTTCAAGATGTTCTCATTGATTGAATTCGCCTGCAGACTTTGCGAGTTAACAGTAATTAAATAGGTTAATATAGTCTCATCTGTTTGTCTCCACAAGAGAGAGAGAGAGAGAGAGAGATCACAGAACAAGGGAACCTGCTAAGCCCTTAACTCCTGCTGTCCCTAGGATCAGCACCTCTCAGGTTTGAGTGTCCCTTGAGATCACCTGGGGATCCTGTTAGGCCATATCTGATTCTGTAGGCCTGGGTGGAAGCCAGAATTCTCATGTTCTAGCATGCCTGCTAGAACAGTCCTACTCTGAGCTGGCTTAAAGGAAACAGTTCAGTCTCTCCTCAGTTTTCCACTACCTTAGGAAGCTGTCACACAGTTATTATCATCCTTTTCATATTTCAAATCAATAAAAAAAAAAGCCCAGGTCCAGAACAGTGATGTCCAGGTGAGACTCCCCCAGTGCTGTAGGAGTACCTCAGGTTCACGGTCTACAAACAAGAAAACTAAAGCTTGTAGATGACAACCTCACAAAGCTAGGCAGCCCCTAGGTGGAGGAGGGTCACTCCAGCCCTGTGTGCTGTCTGCTTGTCCCCACAGTCCCTTCTCACGTGCTAACTCCTGTGGCTGACTGTACTGAGCATTGAGAATCTGCTGACTGGAGATCCAGCTATCAGCAGATTCCAGGTTCGGGACTTCTCGGGTTGCTCATGCTCCTTCAGTACTTGCTTGTGTCCTGTCTTTCTTGCACTTGGCCCTGAGTAGCACAGGCTTCCCCACAGGCCTTTCAAGTTCCAGGGAAGCACCAGCAACAACATCATAGAATAAATACAGGAGAATCAAGCTTTAAAAAAAAAAAAAAAAAAAAAAAAAAAAAGATGGATCTCTGGGAGTTTGAGGCCAGCCAGGTATACAGAGTGAAGACAGCCAGGGCTACACAGAGAAACTCTGTCTCGAGGTGGCGGTTGGGGTGGGGGCGGGGGGAGTGGATCCACTCCAGCATGGCCTGGTTGTTTTGGAAGAAGTACATCTGTGAGAGTTGAAAGCTTATACTTTTCGTACCCAAACCTCCGTGGCACTGAGCTAGGCATCTGCTTCCTCACCTTAAGATGTTCAATGGTGGCATTGGATTTCCTGGTCCTGCTGTGGAGTACAACAAGCCTTTCTGATCAAAGCTTGTACTTTCCTTTATTTACAGAGAAACTTCGTTCACACCATCAGATCGGCCCACTCCCGTGGACCTTTCCTGGGCTCTCAGAACTCCCCCATCCGGGGCTATTAAACAGCCCAGACTGGTGATTTGTCATTCTGAGCTCAGGGACACCTTCCTATTGGCACAAACTAAGAAATCTGGGTGCACTCAAACTGAAACCTCCCCCTGTTTGGTGGTGTGGTGTTTTGTTTCTACATTCATTTATGTGTCTTTTGGGGGAGGGGGTTCAGAGGAAGTCTGTTTGCTCCTCCCACCATGTAGGTCCCTCAGGCTTGGTTGCCCGCCTGAGCCCTCTCCCAGTCCTCACGCCCAATTCTAAGAGTATGTCTTCAGCTACGCTTACTGGTGCACACCTTTTATGCCAGCATTTGGGAGCAGAGGCAGACAGATCCCTGTGAATTTGAGGCCTGCCTGGTCTACATAACCAGTTCCTGGTCAGCCAGGGCTACACAGTAAGACCCTGCCTTTTCTTTAAAAACAACAACAACGAAAGTACACCTTCAAAAAGACAGTCTGAATTTTCTGGGCAGGCCATCCGTTTCTGCCAGCCTTTTCTAAAGCAAACAGGCTGGAGTGTCTCATTCTAGAGCATTTAGCTAAAAAGCAAGCACTTTAAGGTACTAGTAGGTCTTGAAGCTTGAAGCAGTGTTTTGGTGAGAAAGCATGGGATCTTAGCACATTCCAGCATCTTCCAAAGTGTCTAACACTGTGAGAAGTGCTGAGCCAACACGAGCTCTGCTCCCAAGACAATGGGAGGTCTATGAGGAGAGACAAGTGCAGTGTTAACCACAGAGCCCCATACCATGGTCAAGCCGAGCACAGCTATGCACACTGTCAGGGCACAGGCGGAATGGGATCTGTTACACTATTACACTGGACAGTGTCCAACCCGCTGAGGAGTACCGGAGTCCCAGCACCCCTCCCCTCTACCTGAGCAACGAGGGGACAGACAGCTGCATCGCCTGGGCTCCACAGCTGGACAGGGCCTGGAGCTCTCTCCTGTCAGGGTTCCTCACAACTGAGCCTTTGGGGGCCAGGGTACCACTAGACTGGAAACAAATCCCAACTCAGAAAGATCTTCATTTTCCTGCTCACCTCCTGATCGCTACCAGTATTGTGGAGGAGAAAAGGAAACAGCCACGCCAGCCTGTCCAGGGGACTTGGTGGACACCCAACATCCCAGCACTCGGTTGCTTGCTGGAGGACCCTACCCAGTGGCTTGCCCCACCCTCGTACTGTTTTAAATAGCATGCTTATTTTTTGAATTGACTGTCAACTTCTGCCACCTGACTCTTTCATGCTTTTCCTCTCCTGCCCCAGGTGTCATTTAGGTACCACTGCCGATTGTACAATGAATGGCGTCGGACCAATCAGAGGGTGATTCTCCTCATTCCAAAGTCTGTCAATGTACCTTCCCATCAGCAGTCCTTGCTGGGGCTCCACTCGGTCAAGAGGAACTCAAAGGAAACCATTGTTTGATGTCCGTGTGGCCAGCTGATAGACCCATTGTGGGAGTATGGAAGTTTCTGCACTGGGGCCCTGCGCTGAGCCACCACCCCAACACCCTTCCTTTAGTCTTGTGGGTCTAAGACCGTCTGGAGCCATGTTACCACATCACCTGAGTCAAAAACTTGGCCAGAAGGAAGCAAATGCTGTTTGACTTCAAAATCATGGATGCTGCACTCATATGATACTCGCTAAGCTGCCAAACATGTCTATTTAGCAGATACTGTATGGAATTTTCTGAACACCTCTTTAACATATGAGGAAGGTTGTCCTGCTGAGGATGCAACTCAATTCTTCCTTTTTTATTACTATTTGAGATATATATATATATATACATAAACATATAATTTAGATGATAATCAAAATTTAAAAGCCAATGTACAAACTGGTTTCTTGGTTTGGATTGGGTTTACTTTGGGTTAGTTTATTCCTTTCCCGGTTTCTACTGTGGATTCTTTGGTGGCTAACTTGATAGCCTGAGTGGTCTTTTTCATCTCTTTCATGTCCGTCCCTTACTCAAGGCGACAGCATAATTACTGCAGAACAAGTCACATTTGAAGGGTGTTTTGTACTAAACCTCATTCAGTTATTCAGTTTTTTAAAGGGAAAAGAAAGGTGTGGCCACTGGCCACTCAGCGAGCTGTTTATTTAAATATTATTAAGGAGGAAAATGAAGGGAAGAAGCTCAATCCTTTCAACTTGTTTGGTACTGACAGCTGATAGAAGCTATTTTCTAATAATAAATACCTGGTGTGTGAAAGACAAGCCTTACTGATGCAATACTCTTTCTTTGTTAATTCCCAATACCTGTATAGTTTCCCAAATAGGTTTACAGAATGAAAACGTCAAAGCAGAATGGCTGGCTGTTCCTGGCCCTGCCTCGCCTCAGTTAGTTCAAGGCTTCACTCCGCCTTTGCAGGGAACTGAGGATGGGGTGGCTTCTAGGAGCCCTAAACCTGTTTTGCATATCAATTAGCATTCCCATTGCGCTCCTGAATGTCTTGCCTGAGAGGTAGTTGTGACAATAAAGCCTGTCCTAGCAGCCTAGTGCTTAGTTGAAGACCCTTTGTAAGATTTAAAAAAAAAAAGGGGGGGGGTCCACACAGTTCCCTTCCCCAGCCACAGACCCAATTCTGTCACGGGCCAAAATAGACTTTGTCTAAGGGCTTCGTGTCTCCCTTTTATCTGACACGGCATAGATATCTGACCCCTAGCCCACATTGTGTGTCCACTGAAGTCAAGAGCGGATGTCTTTGAGGTAAGCACAGACTGGGGTGGCTCCCACCTGTCCAGCCACTCCTAACATACACAGGATGAGAAGGATGACCCAGCTTAACAATATGGATCTCTGGAACATGACCTACATTCTGAGTATCACTCCAGTACCCGCCTCCTTGTTCCCCGAGTGAGCCACAGGCAGAGGCTCGGAGGGTAACGATTTTGTCTGCAGATTTGATGAAGCTGCTGCAGCTGTCCCCTTTGCGGGCCAAACGGTCCTCTCACAGGCTGTTCTCTGTGCTGCCCAGGGAGGGAAACAGCTGTACTATCTTCACTGGAAAACTCAGATGTGCTTTATGGCTTAGGACAATAGGTTTCCTCCCCACCACGATTCGCCTCGACACTCCAATTCCACTCATATAGGTCTCAGCTTTACTGTTTACATGGCCCTGCTCACTCCTCTGGGCTGTCATTAGCTGCACCACCATCAACTGATTCTTAATTGACCTTTTTAAAATGCTGGACACCGCTGGCTGCACGCAGCTGCCACACATTTAAATCTCCTCAGCAGAGTCCAGCTTAGTAGCTTGTGAATTGCTGCATTGCAATATACTTGATAAATGACGTCCATCCGGCCTTGGGCCCTGAGCTGTCAGGGAAACCAGTGGCGACACTCAAGTGAATGGCACAACCTTCATGAGAGGTCCCTTCCCTCTCTTTCTGCCACCTCTGTGAATTAAGGGAGGAGGGTGGCTTCCAGAGATCTGCTGAGTTAGGTTGCTGAGGATTCCTGCTGCCTTGGGTCATGAGATAAAAACAGTACTAAAACAAGGGCAGTTAGTTACGAGTGCCTGCCTCCCTGGGCCTTTGGGGGGGCAGCATGTGGGTACTATGCCTCTACCAGGCCTCTTTCTTACAAATTTGAACCCACCCCCAGGGAGGAAAGCAGAGCCCCCACACGCACACAAGGCTGAATGTGGGGTGGTGAGGAGAGCACCTCCTGTAGTCAAGAACAGCACTGGTGTCTGGACCTCGGGGTGCAGTGGCTCTCAACCTCTCTAATGCTGCACCCTTTAACGGTTCCTCGTGCTGTGCTGACCCCCAACCGTACAATTATTTTTGCTGCTACTTCATAACTGTAATTTTGCTACAGTTAGGAATTGTGACGTAAATATCTGTGTTTTTCTATAGTCTTAGGTGACCCCTGTTGAAAGATCATTTGATGATCCCCAGGGGTCATGAGAGGCCCATAGCCTCCATCAGCAACAGCACCCGCATCAGGTTCTCTCTCTCTCTCTCTCTCTTGGCTTTTTGAGATGGTTTCTCTTGAGCTTTGGAGCCTGTCCTGGAACTCACTCTGTAGACCAGGCTGGCCTCGAACTCACAGAGATCCACCTGCCTCTGCCATCTGAGTACTGGGATTACAACATGACTCCCTAGTTGGCAGCTCCCTGGCCATCTTGAGTACAAGGATTGTCCATCAAACAGTCAAACTACCTTTATTTTGTTACCAGCTGTCTTAAACAATCCACAGACACCTTGAGACAACTACACAAAAATCATGGTTGATTGCTTCGCCTCAAAATCAACAGGCTTAGCTGGGCTGTGGTGGCACATGTCTTTAATCCCAGCACAGTGGGGGCAGAGGCAAATGGATCTGTGCGAGTTCAAGGCCAGCCTGGTCTACAAAGCGAGTTCCAAGACAGCCAGGGCTGATACACAGAGAAACCCTGTCTCAAAAAACAAAACAACAACAAAAAAGGAACAGCCTCATCCAGGGCTCTATCAAACTTTTACTACCACAGCCTTCACCTAGATGACCCTGCAACCATTTCCAACCTGGCCAGTAGAGGGCGTTTCCCCTGGTTGCCTAACAGAGGAAGTGCTGTGATGCTGTTATTGGCCCAAACAGGAATCTTCGTGACTGTGATGGATGCTAAAGAGTCAAGGCTATGATTGACTAAAAACAACACACAAAACAAAAACTGGCTGCGGCTGGGCCAAAGATCCCGCCTCAGCCTATGCAGGGCTGCTAGGACTCATTTAAGTCACTGTTATGCTGCCTCCCCTGGGCCAGCAACGGGAAGTCTAATAAAAGGCTTCTCTCCAGTCATCTTTTCTTGTCCACTTTAGCGGTGCAGGACGACCCTGCTAACAAAGAAAAAGACAGCAGAGTAGCAGCAGAAGCCACAGCCAAACAATTGACCAGTTGAGTTGTGACAGCGGCAAGGCCTGGCTGATTGACAGCTGAAATAGTAGCAACTGAACAGGCTGTGAACAGGGAAGGAAGTCAGTGAAAGACGGGAAGAGAGGTCAGACAGCAGAGAACGATGGGTACAAGGTGATAATGGGTCAGAGAAGAAACCACAGGCTCTACTCACCCTACGTTCCAGAAGACTGTCGTGTCTTTAGGGCCAAGAATCTCAGACCCCAGGCTGAGAGGGATCCTGGCACATAGGCCTGCCTGGAAGCCTCACTGCCAGCTAGTCAAGGAATGATGAATCCCAACTTCCTGGGCACATATAGGAACAGTAAGATTGTAAGACCAAGAGGTACCACCTGCTGCTGCTTCTACATGCCTGCTACCAAATATGGAGGCAAACAGAAGCTGTCAAAGACCCATGATTCCTATCTGAACAGAGCAAAGGGCCCCAGCCAGCCGACTGGTCATGTTCTCTTCCTAGCCGTTTATCTTGAGGATGTCACAGAGAAACGTGTGCATGACAGGGAAGCCAGGAAGACAACAAACAAGCCCAGCATGGTCTTGCCTGCCCTGTGTGTCCGCATGAGCTTCCGAGTGTCCTCGCCTGAGGAAGGAGCCGGGGACACAGGACATGCACATGCCCAGACAAACTGTAAGGTCCAACAGTCAAAGTAAAAAGGAATGATTTGGACTCCATTTTGTCCTTAGTTATCCCAGTCCCCTTACACTAGCTGCCAGGACGCTGCCACAAATTGTCACGTACGTTCACCTGAGCTATAGGCATGGCCACCTCATTTTCAGTGAAACTCCTTTGGAGCATGGAGGAGCCAAAGGAAGAGATGGGAAACCCTTGTTCTACACTTGAGATCAGCGGAGGGCCACATATTTTCCCAGGCGCTCATTGTCCTTCTGCACACAGCCCTCTAGCCAGCTATGGCTGTATGCCTACACTGCTTCCTTGTCCTGGACTGGAATCCCATCCACTTTCCATGATACCCCACATAGCTTCTCCTGCTCCGCACACTTAGAAAGGCAGAGACTAAAGGAACCCGAAGAGGAAAAGACAGCCAAGAAATTAAGTGGGCAAATACTTCCTTTCCATTTCAATCCAGCATTCTAGAAGCCACCTGAAGACCAACCACAGTTTATATATAATCCCTAACACACTAGATGAGAAAACACAGAAAGTGATTTTGAAGCTTGGTGCAGGGTGGGACTTGGGCCCAGACATGGGAAGAGGGTTTGGAATTGTTTCAGGAAGTGAAGGCTGGAACCATGATGGAAGTGGCTTGACATTGCTCTTGGCTGAGAACAGAGGATCTCTCTACAGGAGTCTGATGCTTCAGTGATGGAGTCATGAGAACCTGGCACTGGACAGTGACACCTGGGCAACTGCCACCACTCTAAAATGAGGCAGTACAGCAGGAACATGTGGGCTCCCTGACAGCTTTTTTATTGGCTGGGCAACAGCCTCGGTGTCTAGAAGCTGGCTTGGGGACATTCTGTCTTTCCGTTTGCTGTTATGGTCCATTTTGGTGACTGAAGCCATTTCCAAATGAAGCAAGAGTAGACAAGAATCAAAGCAAATGACCTGAATTCAGATCCTGATTCTGCAATGCCACGGCTGACAATTATGGAAAAGGGACTTTGTGCTCTTTAGTTTCTGTCACCTTGACTTGACTAGAGTCACCTGGTAAGAGAATGTCAAATGAGGAATTGCCTCCTTCAGACTGACCCATAGGCACATCTGTGATGCATTTTCTTAATGAATGGTTGATGAGGGAGAGCTCAGACCACTTTAGGGAATACCACCCCTGGCACAGGGTCCTGCTTGGAGAAAACAAACAGAGCAAGCCATGGGGAGCAAGCCAGGTAGCAGAAAGCAACGTCCATTGTCTCTGTCCCCAGGTCCTTGCCTTGAGTTCTTGCTCTAACTTCCCTCAGGGATAAATTGTTGCCTCTAGGCCAGTGTTTCTCAACCTGTGGGTAGTGACCTCTTTAGGGTCCAATGACCCTTTCTACAGGGCTCACCTGAGGCCATCAGAAAACACAGATGTTTACCTTACGATTCATAACAGTGGTAAACTTACAGTTGTGAAGTTGAAAGGCAAATAATGCTATAGTTGGGGACACCGCAACATGAGGAACCGCATTAAAGGGTCGAAGCATTAGGAAGGTTGAAAACCACTGGTGTAAGCTGCAGGATGAAATGAACCCTTTCCTTTGCACGTTGGTTTTGGTCAGTGTCTTATCACAGCCACAGAGAGCAATTTCGGCCGACCTCCTGGTAAGCCTCAGTATTTTCCTGTACCGTGGGAACTGTCACACAGTCCTCTTAAGATCTGAGGCTCAGCTCTCAGTAGCTCCTGTCACTCTGCTGCTAGTCTCCTGAGCCATTTTTCCTAACTGGAATTCTTTTGGGGGGCATGGGGAGATGGACAGGTCTCACTATGTAACCTTGGCTGGCCTGGAACTCGATATGTAGACCAGGCTGACCTCCAACTCACAGAGCTGTAGCTGCTTCGGCCTCCCAAGTGCTGGGATTAAAGGTATGTACCACCACACTGGGCCTAACCTAGATTTTGATGAATAATTTTGGTAATCTATTTGAAAGACAATGAACAAATTGCTTTGAAATGTTTTTTTTTAATAAAAGGAACCCATTTAAAATAATCCACATATCTGTATTAAACATTGTGTATGAAAAAGCCCTCCTGGACACTGACTTGAGATCTTTAGATGTGTGTAGATTTTGTTCACTCAGCTTTTCTTCATAGAGTCTAGAGCTAATGGAGAATTCATTAGAGATAAGAATTCAATAGTGCTAAACTTCAGAGGAAAACAAATAGTCCATCCATGCGTGCATGCCCAGAAATGAAGGACTGAATGTCTGTGATAACACAGCTAGGGCTTCCTTAGAGGCTGAATTCTGTGCCAAAGTCACCGGGGGAGAGTAGATTGGAGAGCCTTGCTTTGTTTGAAGATATCTCTTTAAACATCTTTTAAAAACTCATACATGTATTTATCTGTTTTATGTGTGAGTGTATGTGTGTGAACACACATGTGCCACACCTTACGTGTGTAGGTCCATTCTCTCCTTCTGCCATGGTATCTCTGTCCTCACACTGAAGTGATCCGGCTCGGAACAGGAGCTTTCCCATCATGGTTTGCCTATGCATTTTTTCTCTAGCAAAGGTTTTATTTCTTTTTGAATATCAAATACAAAGAATTAAATTAAACATACATTTAGGTGCATGGCAGTTTCTCTAGTCCCACCCCCCACTGGGGTGTCAGGGTGCTGGGCTGGGAAGAGAGGAATTGCTCGTTTCACCATGTCATGGTCATGGGTGCTGTGTTCATTGTCCTTCCTTGGAGTTGCTCAGGGTGTTAGTCCTGGAGCATCAGTTTGTGTCTGGAGCCTGGGAGCATTTTGTTATTGGCTATTACAGAGAGGGTTACAATGTTTAGCCAGGAACACCAGAAGCAGTGCATACGGCTAGGCACCAGCTAAGGGACACCGCTTTATTACATACCTGCAGTTACCTACAAGTTCCGAGACACAGCGTCACTGTTAGTCTGCATAGGTCCTGGTTCTTTTTGCTAAATACACATAGTGCCAGGCACTTCCAGTGAGCCATGCACCCAGCAAATGGAAAATAGCCTCACTGCAACTTTATCTATGGCCACAATGACAAAACTTAGTAGTCCTGATGGCCTGACAACAATCACTGTCAGTGATCCTGTTAGTGCCTCGACAATGAGGGCTGACCATGCTATGCCAACAGATTGGAATGCCTGGGGGGGAAAAAACTAGGCTAAAACCACCACTAAATGCCTTTCTACCATGTGTGGGATTGGGCCGGGCCATGCACTCCCTGCACAGAGCCTCTTCTAGTGTTCTCACAGGGCCGGATGGCACAGACCATCTTCCAAGTGACTTGTCTCTCCATACAGCACCCTAGCTTTATGTCGCCCTTTGTCCATCCTTCCCAGAGCTGCAAAAGGGGAACCTTCCTTAGCATCCTATAAGTCATCCATTAGGTCAAATCAGTCATAGGTTCTGCCTCCTGTGGGAGGAGCTTACAGACCAAAAGAGAAACTTGTGTGGGATCCGTCTTGGGAGAGATTCTCAGGCTTTGTTTGTTTGTGAGCTGGTAGGAGGCACAAAGAGGGTCCAAAGCCAGGTAGCCAGCCTCAGCAGTCCAGACTCTTAGCCAGGATGCTATGATGTTCTCATCAGCCAGCTTTAATCTCTTTTCTCCTCAATCCCAATTCTCATCTTCCCCCGAAGCATCACAGTTTGATATAGAAACTGAATGTGTATCTTTGTAAAGTGTTTTGATTGTATAGTTAGACCTACATTAAAAGCATAACTATTTCCCCTGTTTACGGTGTGAGTTCCTATGTGTACATGTAATTTGTGGTAACTGTCCTGGATTCCTATTGGTTTGTTTGTTTGTTTTGTTTTTCGAGACAGGTTTTCTCTGTGTAGCTTTGGAAACTGTCCTGGAACTCGCTTTATAGACCAGGCTGGCCTCGAACCATGGATTCCATTTTACTTTGTGCTCCCTTAGTGGAACCAGCGGAGTTGTGGCACACAGGGGACGTGTAACAACACAAGAAGGACTTCTGTGGGCTAGCATCCATTGGTGGGGATGCTGGGTCATGGGATGGCAAGTTATCCTCACTGTTTTTGTGTTTGCCCCCACAGCAGTGGTTACTTTCCCAGTAATCTATATTTTAGCAATATATTTTTAAGGTTTATCTGTGGGCAGGCTGGTTTGCCTGCCTGTGTGTCATCTGTACACCTGTACACAAAGTGCAGTGCTGACCAAGGCCAGAGGAGGGCATCAGATCCTTTGAAACAGGAGTTGCAACTATGTAAGTACTGGGAATCGAACCAGGGTTTTCTGGAAGAGCTGTCAGTGCTCTTAACTAGTGAGCCGTCTCTCCAGCCACAACACTATTACTTATATGTGTTCATTTTACCTATCTTATAACCCTGTCTTCGTGTTCAGGGTCAGTTTTACATTTCTCTATTTCTTGTTGCATTCTCTGTCCTCTACTATCCCCAGTCAGTTTGATCTGCTAACTCTCTTAATGTTGACATGTGGAGTGTTTTGATGGACAGAAAGCTTAATTTTCATGGTTAACTCTGGTTGTGTTTTAACTATGAGTGGTCTTATTTTTAAAGTGTTGTCTCATTCCAAAAGCAAAAGCATTTTTCCTGCACTTTCTTCTCCAGCCTTATGGCTTTGTCTTGCAACCCTTCGGTCTCTAAAAGTCCCAGAATCAAACCTTTCCAGCACTCGGGAGGCAGAGACAGGTGAATCTCTGGGAGTTTAAGGCCAGCCTGGTTCTACAGGGTGAGTTCCAGGACAGCCAGGACTACACAGCTGAAAACTTGTCTTGAAAAACAAAAACAAACAAACAAAAAATAAAACAAAAAGGCCCCGAGTCCACCTGTCTGCGATCTAAGGGTTCAGATCATCTCCTGTGGAAGGTTAATTTCCCTACCACTTCCCACTACGAAGTCTCTCCCTTGCTCATTCCCTGGCCTGTCAACCATGGCTTCCACTCAGTTCCCGCGTGAACGCCATCATCTTCGGGGACCATTTCCTGCTGTTGTCTGTCTGATCCCACTTTCCTCAGCTGACTTCCCAGTGTCTCATATCAGCAAGGAAAACAGCCGCTCCCTGCTGCCTTTCAACTCCACCCCAAACCCCAAACTGGCTTCTATTTCTTATCAAGTTAGTTACTTTAGCGCAGAATTTTTAAATCATGGCAGTCTTGCTGGAGTTAAAGATTCTGGGGTTAGAGTGAATTTGTACATTTCATGCAAGTCAACATCTTTACAATTTCTAGTGACTGCACATTCCACTTGCTCGGCTTTTTGTGTTCTGTAGTGGAATTTGCATAAAAATGCCAGCCCTAACTTGCTAGCTACCCTCTACTCCATGAGTGCCAGCAGCGAATGAAAACATTCTCTTGCTGTGTCTTTGCTGAGGCCTGTGTTTGTTCTCATAGCTGCCTGATCCTGGTCACTTCCCTTGGCCTAGCCTGTGCCTTCCCATCTTAATGCTGTGGTTTGTCCTACCCCGACCTTCGTGTCTGCTGGTGTCTCAGGTGTAACATACCCAGTTTCTCCACTGTCATTGCTACAAATTGCCCTTGTGTAATCTCATTGAATTTTTCTATTTCTAATATTTTTAAAGCTATTAAGGTAATTAAATATAATAACATTGAGAAATATGTATGGTTTTCTATTTTAGCCCACTCTAATAAGATACATTAATATGCACCATTCTTCCACTGCTGAATATGTTTTAATAGCATATTTTTTCTAGTTCTGTTAAAACCCAAAAGTTCACCTTAACACCATCATTCCCGTGCCGTGTCAGAGAATAGAACCTTGTCTGCTTTTTTCCATTCCCCTATTTATAGCTCCCTGACTTGAGAGGAGACTGGCAGTCAGCATCCCTGCTGTTTGCGTACTCTGCCTGGAAGGCATCTCCCATCTCCCCCGCTAGCCCCACACGCCACCCTGGGCCACTTCGCACGGGGATCCCCCATCACCCCAGTCTGGGATGCCCCCATTGGCTGCTCATCCTCTCATTTGTCTTCTCCATCACTGTTTGGTGTAAGGAGTCTGTCCCGCCAACAGCTCCCAAATAATGACACGGAGGCTTCTTATTAATCATGAAAGCTTGGCCTATAACTCGTTCCTAACTAGCTCTTACAACTGAAATTAACCCACTTATAAACAACTATGTTCTATCACGTGGTTACCTCTCCATGTCTCCCGGCTCCTCCTGAACGCCCATGGATTTCAGCAATCTTTTTGAAGAAAAATTAGTGGATTTTTGTTGTTTGTTTTGTTTCTTTTTTCAAGAGACATGGTTTCTCTGTGTAGCCCCGGCTGTCCTAGAACTCTCTTGACCGGACTGGCTTTGAACTCAGATCCACCTGCCTCTGCCTCTGGAGTGCTGGGTCTAAAGGTGTACACAGCCACCACCTTCCTAAATTTTCTCTTCCTACTTACTGTTTTGCCCCCCCCCCCCATTATTACATTAATCGACATTCCTGCCCTTGTTTTAGTTCCATTGGTTTCAGTCCTCTGTCACCTGAGGACGAATGGCACACTCACAAATTTTCTTCCAAATTCAACCTTTATTTTTATTCCTTTTATCTAAGTATGATCTTACTACTATAATTTTTGAAATTTCTCAGTGTTATTGCTAAATACTTTTGACTTTTTTCATTTCCTTCTTTGGCCTAAAGCCCTTTAAAAGCGAGTTTTTCCACTCTCATCAGTAAGCAGGGATTTGAGAGGTTGGGGTTATATTCTGTGTTTCAGTTGCCTTATTAGGACCAACTGTAACCTGTATTCTTTAAAACCACGAAATTTTTGTGGGTTAACACATAGCTGATTGTTGCAAACATACCTACACACGCATGAGTGTATACACGCACATACTAAGCAACTGTTACACGTGTGTATAAACTACAGCTTATTTTGTAAGTTGTATCTTGCTTCTAGCTTGACCTATTTCTAAGAAGGGAATACATTTCTAATTACTGCTATTTCTCTGCTGTCTTATTTCATGTATTTAAGATATTGATGTTTATCATCACATCTTAATATAGTGTTCCTCTTACCAAAATATATTAATAACCCACTTATCCATTTCGATGTCTTGAAAGTCTTCTTTTCAGTCCTAACCACACCCCTAACCTTCTAAGTCTCCTGTAGACAACACACTGGTAGATATAATCTAGACTCTGAGCTGGTGAATTCCATCAATTTACATTTATTTTACTGCTCTGTTCAGCCTTCATTCCACTATCTTCATGTCTCGTCTTTCCTGTGCTCTTAAATGTGGTAAGAGGAGTTACATCCCTCGGGGGTGACAGAGGATGGGGACACATGAGAGACAAAAGGAGATTCTCTATCATTGCACGAACCCATCGCCATAGACTGTAATCAGCTTGCCCTTTTAGAGTGAAGAGCTTGACAAGAGGAGTCCCACGAGGCTCACCTGTGTGCCTGCCCACCACGTATGCATCTACCTAGCAAGCAGGCACTGCAGCCCACCCTTCCCCCACTGCCCGATGGCACAGGCTGTCACTGCCTTCTTCTGTGGTGTTGTTGCCTTTTGGGAAGTACTGCATCGGAAGGGAGCTCAAGCCAGACCACCTCAAGCTCCACCCTCCCACCCTCCTTGGTGATTGTTTTCCCTCAGATCCATCTTCACACTGGGCCTTCCAGCAGATTGGGGTGGAGATTAGTTGGCGGAGCTGCAACAGCTCCTGCAACAGCACAACATCCATCTCAGGGCCGTGAGCTGCTTCCGGGGGACGTGTCATGGGAAAGGGACCAGTAACCCTAGAACTAGTATCCTGGCCCAGTTCAACCCCTCTCCAGCTTCAGAGTGGACATCTGGGCTAGATTTCACAGCAAGGAACCCAGCTGCTACATATCAGCGTTGGAATGTTAAATCCTTACCATTCTGGGTGCAGTCCACTGGCTCCACTGGCTCCCTAGCTTTTGGGAGTGAGTCTATTGGGTACAAGGGAATTAAGTGTACTTAGTAGGACAGCAAATAGTGTGTCTAGTACAAAAATGATCACACAACTCTCCCCCACAGCTGCCCCCCCACTACCACATAGCCTTACTCCAGTGGAATTCAACTGCTGTTGCCGCTAGCATGGTTGTGTGTGGTAGTGATTTTCAGCTTCTGTGAGGGTGACTGTTCCAGAAACCCAAGTCGCCAGTGCCATGGAGGCTGCCATAGAGGCGCCAGTTGCAATATTTTTACAGTGTAAAATTTTCCCATTCCCTTTAGAACGGGAGGCACAAGCTTCATGGCCCTTGGCAATTAATTTTGCTAATATATAAAATTTTTCCATCACTGATCTTCCTTCTCACCGTCCCTGCCTAGCAACTGCAAAGCCCACCATGAATGCTTTCAGTTCAGCTGCTGAGAAAGCTGGGTGGCCCAGCCTGAATGACAAGATACCACAAGGTCTAATGCAGCTAGAGGCCCAGATAGCTCAGACCTGGTCGGACAGAGAGATGGATAGTCTTTGGAAGGCAGCTGGAGGCTGTGTCATCCAATACATCTGCAGTGTGTGAGGGCCTAGGACTTAGCCCTGCAGGCAACAGCTTAACAGTAAAACTAGCAGTCAAGGGGCTCGGCTGCCTGACAGCCACAAACACTGCAGCATTCTGGAGCTGGCAACATAGCCCCCTTAGCTTCTCGGTGATGAACGTGCATGGGGCGGGGACTCTAGGGTGTGCA
This sequence comes from Phodopus roborovskii, assembly GCF_943737965.1. NCBI lineage: Eukaryota > Metazoa > Chordata > Mammalia > Rodentia > Cricetidae > Phodopus > Phodopus roborovskii. The sequence continues at coordinate 16,760,300 of NW_026126549.1, read as the reverse complement.
TGAAGAGAGGGCCTCTAGAGCAATCGGCTGCTTCCACAGGAAGTTAAAGAACTAATGATGGCAAAGATCCACAAGGATGACCCCAACTAACAATCTAAGCAATAATGAAGAGGCTACCTTAATTACCCGTCCCCTATAATGAGAGTAATGACTACTTTATATGCCTTCCTAGAGCCCTCATCCAGTAGCTGATGGAAGCCGAAGCAGACACCCACAGGTGAACATTGAGCCTAACTCCTGGAATCCAGCTACAGAGAGGGAGAAGTGATGAGCCAAAAAAAAAAAAAAAAAAAAATCATGCTGGGGAAATCCACAGAACAGAAACAGCTGACCTGAACGAGGAGCACAGGAACCTCAGTTGTAAAGCTGGGAAACCAGCAGTGAACTAAACCAAGCCCTCTGAATGTGGGTGCCAGTTAGGAAACCTGGGCAGTCTATGAGACTTCTGACAGTGGATCTAGTATTTATCCCTAGGGCACAAATGGACTTTGGGAGCCCATTCCCCAAGGAGGGATATGACCATTGGGCCACATTAGCATCACTCAGGAAAAAAGTATCTACAGCAGGCCTGCTGCAGGACAAGGAGCAGGTCACCCAGCAAGAAGTCAGGGATGAAGTAGTCCCATGCCTGTCCACACTGGGGACCAGAGCTGAGGACCATCTGTCTTCACATCCCCTTGGCAGCGCACCCTGACGGGACAATCTGCTGTGCGATGAAAGGTAGCACACAAGCAGCACATGTGTTCAATCCCTGTCTGTCCCATCTTGTCTCCTAGGTCAATCTCTTCCTGCGAGGCCATGGCTGCCCTCAATTCCCCAGGCAGCACTGCCATTAGCTTGTACCCCCGTTACAATCATCCTGTCCCTCAGCCAGGCCAGCCCTTTCCTGCAGTCTGTGGGAACACACATGGAAAAACAAACTGCTTAGGAGCAGGAGGCCTACAGTACGTGGATTCGGAGGCGGGTCCCATTCCTGCAGCTTGCGACCTGGTGCCAAGGATGACAAAAGGCTATCCTCCCTTTATTTCATAATTCAGTGTTTCCCAACCTCCCAACTATTCTGTTTTTTTTTTTTTTTTTTTTTTTTTTTTTTAAACAGTTGCCAAAGATACCTCGTCACTTCTCAGCAGCCTGAGGAGCAGAGCAGAGCCCTCTATGGGGCAGCTGTGGCTCCAACATGTCTGAGGCTGTCTGTTGGCTAAAGCCTTACATTTTTTGTTTGTTTGTTTGTTTAAATGACAGTCTGACATAAAACTACAGCTTTCATCAAGGACAGGAGCGCTGCCGTCATCTCACGTCTGTGGATCAAACCGAGTGATGTTCAGCTTCGTTCAGGGTAGAAGCTCTGTGGCCAGCAATGAGGACAGCTGTGGCTCAGCAGTGCGCAGGCGCACACCCTCCAGAAGCGCTCCGAGGTTTGCCGTCTATCCCGCAGGACCCAAAAGACCTTAATGTCCACTGTTTCGGTGGGCAGCTCAGAAATTATGGCCAAACCTGTTCCACAATTCTCCACTTCCTGCTTGAGGCTTGGGCACACAGGGTACCTTCAGGGTCACTGTCATCTTCATTTTTAAATGACAATGCTAAGGGTATCAATGTGAACGTCCTGTCACAAACCCTGCCGGTGTCCATAAATGCATCCTTCCTACCCGAAAAGCAAGATTCCAGCAGGGCCACTGAAGCTCCACCCGGTAGTCTGAAACAAAACAAGTGCTTTTCAGCAAGGAGGATGCTCTCAACAGTAAAAGCAAGGGGGTACTCCATGACGAGCTGACATTTACACTTCCCTAAAAGGGGGACGGTCACTGGCTCCCCTGGAATATTCAAAACAGGGACCCATGACACTTGGCTGCTGCTATAGTAGATTCCCGCCTGAGTGTTGGTGCAATGGGAGCTCATCCGTCTTTGAAGGCAACACTCAAAGCCCAACCTCAGGCAGCATTATGTCCCCAAACTCCAAGCTATCCAGCAATGCCCAGATGTCATCTGCTGAGCAGAGACAGCCACACCACAGGGAACCCTTAAGCCCATGCCAGGCTGGAACCTCGGTGGGCTCCTCTTCCAAAACTCTGTAGTCTGAACCTTGACCCTACAACAATCTCAAATTTGCTAATGTGGCAAACCTTGAACAGTTTATGTTGTGGTTACCCTAAACCATAAAAGTATTTGTTGCTACTTCTACTTTAGCTACTATTATGAATTGTAACATAGTATCTGTTTTCAGATGGTCTTAGGCAACTCCTGTGAAAGGGTTGTTCAAGGAGCCATGACCCACAGGTTGAGAACCAGTGTTATTTGTCTATTTCACCATTAGGACTACCTGGGGAGTCAGCTCTGGGAAACAGACTCGGGGCTAGACTATGAGCATCAGAGTTGAGAATGGTCTTGAAACCAGCCTCCAACTAGACAAAGCCCTCTTGAAGGCTGTGAGACCAGGGCTGCCTGCAGCATGGGTGGCAGCTCTTAGCCAGAGTTGCAATTTTACACACGGGTCAAGGAAGGGTTCTCCAACTATCAGGATCTCAGGCTGCGCATGTGAGTTAGTAAAGGGACTGGCAATGCTTGCAACTTACTCATGAAACAAAAACTGTGTTGCTTCTGGTATTCCCAAAGGGCTTGCCCTACCAACCACTGACAAATTTAATGGGAAATGTTGATTCTGACCAACATTGTGTGCACTTACAGATTGCAGGAACCCCACCATTCCATACCAAGACTCCTTACCCTCACCCCAATTCTCTTAGTCAAATAATCCTAAGCTGTTTTAAATTCCTATGTACTCACAACCTGCTATACTGCCTTTTCATATGATCCCATGTAATTCTCCTCCAACACTGGACATCTAAGCTTACACCTAATAAAACAGATATAAGGAAGTATGATTTTCAGGACCGTGCCATGCCACTAACTAACAGCAACTGGTATCATTAACTACTGTTCTTACAAGGGGTTTTCCGTTCAGAGAGCTAGGTCCAAGACCATCAGTGTTGTTCTGTTTGAATCTCGTCTGTGGGGGCCAGTCTGGGGAAATCTGGAACATAACCATGACTACACTTAGCATGTCCTAAACAATGGTCAATCCGGTTGTTAAAATTCTTTTTGCTTCTGTTCCAATCACAGCTGAATCACCAGTTCCAATAACCCCTGTAATTCAGTAGCCCCCATCCCACAAGAATAACTAACTGGGAGACATTGGCTTCTACACTGGGTCACGTCCAACAGTTGCTTCACTTAGGCCAATTATTTTCAACTGTTTTCTGTGTGACCCCAACCTCCCAGAGGAGAGGTCAGCAGGACACTAATTACCTCCCTGAACAAAGACCGTGTCCCAAAACTGCCAGTTTGGCAAAGGTCAGTCCTGCAGAGTGTGGCTTATGTCTTAAGAGAGACTGTCCTGAGGACCCAGGTTCAGCTCCTAGCACCCACGAGGCCCACAACCACCTACAACCCCACTTTCAGACCATACAACCTCCACAGGCACACATGGTACGCAGACATCTGTACAGGCAAAATGTTCCTACCGACCTGAGCAAGAACTCGGGCTGGGAAAACAGAGCCCCTCTTCACCCCTCAGCTCATCTGCCAGTGCCCACTGCTTTGATGAAGTTTGGAGAAAACAGGCATTGGGCTTATGGGGCCGCTGGAATCATCCCAATTCCCACTTGCCAACGGGCACGTTTCACCAGCAACCAGGGTAAGCTGTCTGCTGCCCACTGCCTGGGACAGCAGGAGAGGGAGAGTTGTCAAGGACAGATGCGGCCAGTCACAAAGAAATGGCTCTCCCCTCCGGTAGTCCTGAAGCCAAATCTTCAGGGAGTGCTGAGGGGGACAATGAGTGAATGAGCGACATCTTTTGGGCCCATCCAGTATCCTATCTGCAAAACAAGAATATCACTAGCTAATGATGTATAGGTTTGAGTCAGGTAGTATTTGGTGGCAATGACGGTTATCATTCAATGAATGTGGCCCTAGCCACCATCCTCTCCTCTGGGTGGTTTTTTTATCCCCCGCCGCATGTGAGAAATCATGTATCAGGAGCCTGTGCTGCAAGTGTCCACCCCAGCTGCAAGGCACAAACCCAAGGGCCACACTTCAGGCTTGACTCCGGATTGTGGGTAAGGTCACCCTGATGCCCTCAGCGTTTTCCTTTTTCCACAGAAAAGGCCCTTCCAGGACTGGCCACTGGCACTTTTCCTGTCAGCTCCATGATAGCTTCTGGGGTGGAACTCAGTCCACTGTTTGTTTTATAATGAAGAATGAGCATTCAGAACTGTGGGGCCCTTGTCTGTCTGTCACCCCACCCCACTCCGCCTATGCATTCAAATCTCTTAACAAAAACTTAAGGAGAAATGGTCTGACTTGTCATCTGGAAAAATGGCTCACAGGAATTTTTGGCCCCAGCTTCTCGGACAAGGGAATGGGAAACTGGCAGCCAAACGGGGAAGGCAGGGTCATGGCCTCAGGCACTGGGCCAGAACATATGAATGGCAGGGTCCAAGTCAAAAAACCTGGCTCCTGGCTCAGATGGAGAGAGAGAAAAAACCAGAGCTGGTGCTGTTTGGGAACTGGCTAAAGAACAGTTATCTGGATAGCATTTCCAGCCACTAAGCTGGAAAGCCAATACCAGTTAGCTGCCCCTCCGGTGCATATAAGACACTCTGTGACTAAGACTTGAGGCCAGATTTAGGTCCCAGGACTACAAGAGGATTGGTATCTATTCCTCAGACTAATTAAGCTGGGGGCAGAGTGCATGTCATGATCCCCACACCTTACAAAAGGGAGTTTGCAGTGGCCTAGGGTAGGTAAAGACCCAAACTCAAAACAAAACCAAATTAACCGACTCCATGAGTTTGAGAATACTTGTTGAGGATGAATCACAAGACTGAGGAAAGCAAAACTCGGGCAGATCCCTCTGCCCTGTCACACTCATGGAGGCAGACTCATGGAGGCTGGCAGGGGGTCGCGAGCTGAGCAAGTCATGACAAGTAGCTTCAGAGAGGGGCTTACTGTAATCGTTTTTATTTGTGTGTGCCCTCATGCACCAAGGCAAGTGTGTGGAGGGCACAAGACAGCTTTAGGGAGTCAGTTTTTCTTTCCTTCCTGGGGTGGGAACTCAGGAAGTCAGGGTCGGCTTACGAGAGCACCTTTATCCACTGAGCTGTCTCCTCAGAGAGGGCTTATTTAAATCAAAGAAACCACTACCAATTTTGCTCAAAATAGAATACATATGAGGAGGGATCTTTAGGAGCCAGCCCCAAGCTCATGTGGCAGGCAACCCTCAGAAGCACAGTGGGCCTAAAATGCCAGCAGAACAGAACAGACCGGCTGGCAGGGAAGCCCGGACTCCCATCTTAGACCACTAGAGGAAGGTCCTTGCATATAAATCCAGGAGACTCTGTCTTTCATTGTTATAAAGTCATTAAGCTACTGGGCAAGCTGTCTCCCGGAACTGAGAGGTGCACTTTGTCTCTGGAGAAATGTCAGCCAAGGACACCATTTACTTACTGAGCTGTTGAAAGTGAAAGAGAAAACACCATTGTGGGAGTGAACAGTAGGAGGTAGGAAGTGAGGACTTCACACCCTGGGCTGATGCAGGTCTCTAGGGCAAACTGGTGTACTACCCTCCAAACCAGCCCAGCCCAGCAGCCTCCACTCCCACAACACCCGCCCCCGCGTGTTTATTAGATATCCTTCCCCCGCACAACAATTAAAGTGAACCGTCAACCCTTCAGCAATGTGATGCATTGTTTCTATTTTACCTAAGATGATTATCCCTTGAAAGGCAGCCAAACAGAAGAAACGGAATTCTAGATCACACCTCCCTCAGTACCGTTGCTTCAGTCAGCAGAACAGCCCCAGAGTCAGAATTCTAGGTTTTGTCATACATAAAAATGTCAAGCCCTTGCTTCAGGGACTCCAACATTGAACCAGACACTCTCCTCCACACAGCCTTCCAAAGCGCCAGCAACCTCATGAGAGGTGCAGGGTGAGATCCTTTCTCATTTTAAAATGATTGTTGGCCAAGGAAAGGAACATTCAAATAAACTTCCTTAGCATAATGATGGTGTATACGTTAGGGTGATGTATAAGTCAATGGGCACATGACTTAGGATTGCTCCTTAAAAATGCACACACACCTATACACATATGTATACAATAAATTAAACGGCATAGGCAAACCCACACATATGTGTACGACAATAAATTAAATGACATGGGCAAGCCTTCCCTTCCACTCTAAGACTGATTAACATAGGATCAGCTAAAGCTTGTTCAGTGACATGGTACAGGTCTAATACTGTCAAAATCCCAGGACTTCTAACAAAACAGCCACTCTTGCTGAGGAGTAGTCAGAACCCTAAAACACCAAGAGGCAAACCACCTATTATTAGGAAGTCAACAAATGCACCTACAACATACAAATAAGCAACGCCGCCAAGAACTCAATAAGGAGGGTCCCTGGGGCGTGCTGGTCTCAAGGAGAGATCCTATCTCAAAATAAGGTTGGCAGCAACAGGGGAATGAAGCCCAAGGTTGCCCTCCTGCTCACATTCCCACCCTCCTCCCCCCCTTTAAAAGAGAACCAAAGGCAAACTCAATGGCTTGGCTGAATGCCAAGGTGGACAGGGGTAAGAGCAGAATTAGTGAGGCAAGCACCAAGCACAGAGACATCTAAAAGGCAAGAAAGCAGAGGCTCAGTATTCATCTTCAAATCCTAGCCTGGGGGTGGGCGGACAGGGAACAAGGATGACATGGTTTCCAACAAATAAGACCATGAGATGAGACCAAAGTCAGAAGAATGAAAATAAGCTAAACATGAAGGTCAAACCACAGCATGGAAGACAAACCAAGGGGAAAAATGAATTCCCACTTGTTATAAGAAGGTAATTTCAAAGCGTGTTCGAGTGTGCCCTCTGCCTGGCCTGCGCCAATGAGACGGAGGTGCAGTGTCCCCAGCACCCCAAGTCCACAGGGCAGGCTCAGAGCGGCTGACCCCTCAAAACAGCCAGAAGCTCCAAACTACTTCGGTTAATTGAATCTGGATCTTTATTATAAATTTCACCAGATCATATAATATTCTCCTGTATTACAACTGCCATTTTCTCCCTTAACGCCTACCTAAAGTGTTGGCTTTTATAGCATAAAGAACCCAGGCCACACTTTGATGACAAGAACCCCATCTTGTGACAAAATATTTCACGACTGTTTGGCTGTCTCCCGTATCGCCATTCAGAAGATAAATCTGTGTTGAGAAGTTATCATTTCATCTGCTTCAGCAGACAGAATTTCTGACCCGGCATTTATCTTGTGTCTGCGACAGCAGCGGTATACACAGTAAATCTGTGGAACACAGTAATTTGGGGCTTTGTGAGTTATTTCTAAGTGAATGCTGGTAGTCTTTACACAGCTTACTGCAGGAATATTTTAAGACGAGAGCAAACACTGGCTTTGGGTTAGCTTCTGAAATATCATCCATGTGTTCTAGGGAGGGTTTCCGACATTCAGCTCCTACAAGATGAACCGACTCTGCTAAAGCAATCACAGGACAGAATTCAAGTCCACAACCAGTGTCACCACCCACAAGGGCCACCTGCCCCAGCAGGCCCCATTCACCGCTATTGAGTTATTCTTCCAGGAGGGGGTTCTTAAATGAGTTCTCTCCCCTATGTTAAAGGAGTAGAAGCAGACTCTATGAACACCTTCCACCCTGTGTCAGGTCTGAAAGCCACTGGCGATAATCTGAGAGTGTGCTAAGTGTAAGTGTCGACCATTCCATTACCAACCAGGGGGCACTGAGGTGTCTGAACTCTGAATCTATCACCTTCCTCAACTGTGAACGTATCACACAAGCCAATCAAAACTAAAACTTTGGTACCGGTCAAGGTCTGTCTAAAGCAGTGCTTCTCAACCGGCCTAAGGCCGGGGTGACCCTTTAATACAGTTCCTCACGTTATCGTGACCCAACCACACAATTTCATTGCTACTTTATAACTGTAATATTGCTACTGTTATGAATTATAATGCAAATATCTGACGCACAAGCCCGGTGAAATGGTCTTTTTGACAATCCCCCCAAAGGGGGGAGACCCACAGATCTGAAGAGTTAAAAAGGACAGCAGAGCAATAGTAAACAGCTTTTTATTCGTTAATGTTGCATAAGAAATTTAAGCATGTTACACTATCTTAAAAAACACAACTAGAGCATTTGAGAATCCCCTCCCCCACCCTAACCCTGCCTGCCCCACCCCACCCCCCTCGTGAATCAAGAACTTAAGAGAAGTGGCTGAACATCCAGACATGTGGACCCTCTATCCAGAGTGCTTACATGATGACTAGATTAATATTGCCTTCTTACAAAAATGTTCTTCTCTTTTCTATTTAAAAAGAATTTGTAACCTTGATCACTTATTACAAAAAAATTCCATACAAAAGTTCAATATATTGAAAAAGTTGCTTTCCCCCTCCCAGAACAGCACCATTTTATATATAGCAGAGAGAGAACAAGAGCAGACTGCCCAACTAGACAGAGCAATCTTCCAATGATGCCTGGACACACAGTGGTATACTTACCCTCCCCTCCTTAAAAGAACTTTAAAAAAAAAAAAAAAAAAAAGAAATACACACACACATACAAAGAAAAAAATGCCAAAAACTTGAGGGCCCCTTTCCAAACAGTACAGTTAGTTCAGTGTCAATAATTCACATCTTGCAACAACGTGTATGGATAGGATTTCTTTTACAAAACTTTCAGTGTCAAAAAGGAAATTAAGGCCATCAGATTCGCAGCTTAAAAAATTCACATAAAGGAAATACAAAAATATCGTGTGCTTCTGAGAAGGCTCTGCACTGTATACAGGGTTACCATGCTTCTGTCTTGACGAGTTCACATAATGGCGCAGCTTCTGTTGGATGCTCTTGGGGCTCCCTGAGAGGGGAACAGTAGGAAGTGAGAACTAACAATATCATGATGTTCTAAACATAAACCCTTTCAAATAGAGACTAACAGTCTGCATTACCTACTTTAAAAAGGGCCCTGTCATGCCTCACTCTTAGCATTAAGGGCTTACTTCATCGAATCCCACAACTGAGTCTCTATACTCGCTGCACCAGAGTTTTAAAATCAAAAAACAAAACAAAAAGCTGATCTATGCCTGTAAACAATTAAGAATTTCTCATTTAGCTCTGCAATTTTAAAGTAATTGTCGTATACAGCTGAGTTGGAGGCCCCCTCTAACCAGTTCCAGGGGATCATATGCCCTCTTCTGGTCTCTTCAGGAACTGCACAGTATGGTGCAGGCAAAATACTCAAACATTCAAAGAAAAGGTTTGGCTGAGGTATTGCTCAGTGTCACTTGCCTAGCAAAACTCACTCCTTGTGTGACTTGTGACTTGCTGCTAATTAAACTAAAACTGAAGGTTATTTATCAGTCCCAAGGGTATTGGATCACCTTCACTGTGCTTGGTAGCTCCAAGCGTTTTCCCTCTTGTGGATTTTTTTTTAACTGTTTTCCCTCTTTGGAACTCTACAACCACCTGTGATCACAAGCACAAAACCTCAAACACCTTGGACTTTTTCCTTTCTTCTGTCTTCTCTGAGTCTACATAAATCTTAATGAGTCTGAATTGTACCTACTCCTCGATGGCTCTAGAGTCAATTCCCTAACTTAGTGTGCCTTCCATTTCTCCTTTGCTGCAGACTTCGTGGGACAGGCCTGGGCAATGTGATCCTAACTAGGCTTCCCCAAACAGTATGACTGACAAACAGATGGCCTCAGCATCATCAAGATGAGTAGCTGGGGTGGCTATCTCAATGGGAGAGCACTTCCCTAGCACGAGGAGTGTCCTGGGTCCCGGGTCTGACCCACAGAACCACAAAATTGACAAAAACACTCCACAACTCTTGGTCCCTCCTTCCACTGAGAAAAAGACTACCTCCCTTCCCCTTGAGTGCTGGCTGGCTGGCCCTGGCTTACTTCTAGAAAATACAATGAAAGGGGTCTGGGCCCAACTTTTGGGAGGCCTTGGACTTGCTGTTCGTTTGTCACCATCTTCGCCAGCTTGGCCTGAACTAATGGGTCACAAGAACCACACTGGCAGAACCCTTCCAGCCCCAGCCAGGCTAGTGGGACCACAAAATCACTGGGACTAAGGTGTAACTGGAGTTTTGTTTGTTTGTTTTTGAGACAGGGTTTCTCTATTACAGTTATGGCTGTCCTGGAACTCACTTTGTAGACCAGGCTGGCCTCAAACTCACAGAGATCTGCTTGCCTCAGCCTCCTGAACGCTGGGATTAAAAGTGTGCACCACCACCATGCAGCAGAAATAACTGTTTTTAAGCCCAAATCTGGTGTCTCTTCCTGACAGTTCAAACATTGTCATTTGTCCTTTCTTTAACACCCAAATAATGTCCTATCCTCCAAAAGACTGTCCAAGGAGCATTTCCCACAGCTGTTTACAATGACACCAGAGGCCTGGAATGCCTTCTCCAGTGTCTGACCTGGCAGGACTCCCTGTCAGGTTCCCACTGACAGTGGGCGATAGATCCTGTGCTAGTTTTTCATTAAAGTCAAGGAGAACAGACTACCCTTAACTATGCCAGCAAAATGACAAGGCATCCAGATTAAATGAACTCCCACCACAGGAGGTTACACAGGTGGGTTACACGTGTGAGGTCTGCTGGCAGCAGGGCTAGTGAAGCAAGCTGTGGCCTGAGTAAGAACACCCCCATAAACTCGTATGCCTGTATGCCTGTATGCCTGAATGCCTACTCACCAGGGAGTGGTGCTATTTAAAAGGATTAGAAGGATTAGGAGGGGTGTGTGTGTGTGTGTGTGTGTGTGTGTGTGTGTGCGTGCGTGTGTGTGTGTGTGTGTGTGTGTGTGTGTGTGTTTCAAAGGTTACACCAGAACCATTCTGTCTGTCTGTGCCTGTCTGCCTCTCTCCCTCTCTCCTTACAGATCAGGATGTTTGCTATCAGCTACTGTTACAGCTGCATGCATATTGCCATGTTCCCCGCCATGGGGATCAACTTTGAAACTCTAAGCAAGTTCCCAATTAAATTCTCCTTTCCTAAGAGTTGCCTTGGTCGTGGTGTCTCTTCACAGCAACAGAACACTAAGAAACAAGGGCAACTTGAATTACAATTATGGAGATAAAGAGACAACAAAAGACCAATTAATGGTCATACTCAACAGCTTGAGAATATAAATTGAAGGCTCATTAGTTATAAATATTTTTCCCAAATTTAATTAGTTAAAAGTGAATTTGGAATTTATTTGAAAGTTTTTTACAAAGCCCAGGCATCAGCAAATTACTTAATGAATGGCAACTTAATATAACAGCAATGAAACTAAGTGTGGCTCTAGATTCTGTTTTCTGTTTCACGGTTACCCATGCATGAAGGCTGCTCTCAGGAGCACAAAGTTTTCAGAATCCAATGAATAAGCGTCAAGCCATACTCTCTAAGGTATGCATTTGTAAGAACACACATGTCCGGCACAACACATTATTTACACCGGAAGCGAACAACAAAAGTAAAAATTGACAGAGGGGAAAAAATTGCACCCAAGTGTGTTGCCTTGAGCACAGCTTAGCTGAGCACACACCCAGGGGGTGGACTGCTCCTGCTCGGGACATGAATAGCAAGGAAACCCACACAGTGGCTTTTCAGGCAATTCTATTACTAAAAATAAAAACAAAGTAATACCTGCTGATGGAAACGCTCCTCCTCAATAACCACTCCGATGGGCTCTTCCTCCTCCTCCTCTTCAGGTATGGTTGTCTTAAAGACTGTACTTCTCTGAGCAACCTCCTGAAATCGGGACAGCAAACTTCAAGTCAGAAGCCACAGGAAAGAGCCCTTCCCTGTGCTTAGGAAACACCACTACCATAGCAAGGACTTCTAAAGCTTTTTCATCAGCAGTTTTAGCTAGTGAATTCTTCATAATTAGGAGCCATTAGTAGACCTTCAATTTTTCCTGGAGGGGAGCTACTGGGATCCAATTTGAAATAATACCTGCTGAGCAGTTTCTAATGCTTTCTTTTAAATCCTTTTCTGTTACTGAAAACTCTCTGCAAGGCCTTTGGCATACTAACCTGAATTCTGCTTAAAGATCTTAGCTCTGAGCAAAGGAAAGGTGCTAAATAAATGCTGAATAAAAGAAGCTGGAGGCCAGCTGCTCTAACCCAGGAACCATGGTGAGTGACAGCAGGACCACCGGAGCCGTGGAGACAAAGAAAGCACCTTCTATTCCAGGACAATTAGCACCAAGTACTAGTAACAGGGACTGAGGTCCGGATGTATTGTAGGAAGAAGGGCTCTGACCATTCATAAGGGTGCAACAGAAAGCATCTGTTTCCACTCTAGTGCAGGTGACTCAGAATGCTCAACTGGGCAAACACTGCTGTTCAAGCATAAGGCTAACCTGATGATCCAGCATCTAGGAAATGTGTCCTAGAGAGGGCTCTGAGCACCCCAAGTCCAAAGGTCACTCAAGAAACCTCCACACTGGAATTACTTCAGCAGAAGCTAATCCGGAATCCAACAGACCAAAAAGACAGTGTCACCAAGACAGTGTCCCAGAGACAGCTTCACGTGAGGTATATCCATCAAAGTGAACATGTTTGTAAACAAAACATGGCTCTCAGACAGGATCTGTGTGGACTTGAATTAGTGCGTCAGGACAGGGGAGCTAGACACAATCACCGTGCAAGCATCAGTCTGTCTTAACCCAACGGCAGCATCAGAATGCAGAACCGAATCCTTAGAAGAAAGGTCAAAGGCAGCTCCAGTTCTCTGGCCAGAATCCTGGGGCTCACAGCGAAAATACCACAAAGGTGGGCACTGCTGTCTCACCTAGAGCTCTGAGAACTAGTGCAGTAAGGGTGACAACACACGTTTCCCAGGCTAACAGTGTAAGCATTTACAAGGTTAACAGCATGTATTTACCAGGTAAGCATTCTATAACAGACGCTGTTTTGATAAAATGTGAACACTCAGAGGTGAAATTACTCAAAGCCTGTGCTAATAAACCAACCCACCCCCACCCCCTGAAACACTCTATCACCATGTGGCAGTTTCCATTTACTCGGTGTCAGGCACTTGGCCCCCTTGGTCTACCTGAAGCCTTAGCTACTTCACTACTCAATGGGAGCTCTGCTACCAACCGAGGCTGGTCAAACGGATGCCACAGTGGCAGCGGTAGGTGGCCGTACCTCTCCCTGAGAGTTTCTCAGTATGACCTTCACATCTTCCCCAGTGCCCCAAGAGTTCTGGTTCTTCCAGATGAGGTCAGTTGGAGGACTGGCTGTGACTCCAGCATTTGCCGCCCATATCTAGAAGAGAGAAAGGACATCAGCACACCCAGAGGCCAGCGGTCACATACGTCAAGTTCAGCAACACGACGAAACTTCAACTCTTCTTCTAACGGGTTGTGAACTCTGCCTAGCTACCCTACCCATGGTCACCACAGCTCAGAGCTTCTGCAGGCCTTGGCATCCTCACAGGATAAACATGAGCCCCGAAATAAAACTGCCACACTCTGGCCTAGCCGTCCACAAAACAGCTGACCCAGAACAAGTTTTCTTACTGTCTTCCTCAACAAAAATGGGCAGCAATGAATGGTACTCTAACAGGTGGGACCACTGCTGACGGGACAACAAATACCAAGGCGCCCACTCACTCAATGGCATGATTAACAATCATGCTCTATGGCAGTGGTCTGCAATCTTCCTAAAGCTGTGAGCCTTTAATACGGTTCCTTATGCCGTAGTGACCCCGACTATAAAAATTATTTTAGTTGCTACTTCATTAACTGGAATTTTGCTACTAAGAGGTGTCTCAATTCCTAAAACCAGAAATGTGTTTTCCAGTGGTTGCGATCCACAGGTTGATAACCTCTGTCCTATGGGCTTCATAGATCACCAGACAGACAGGTGGACGGGTGGACAGACAGACAGACATTTGTGCATGCACACATGTGCAAACCCCTCCAAGTTCAACAACAGGTGATGTTCCATAGCTGACAGTCTATTTAAAATATTCAGGTAGAGTGGCTCATGTCCAGCCAATTGGAGAGAGTGTCACAGTGCCCCAGCACATTTCAGATTACCCTCCACAGAGTACAGGAAATGTTCCGGGAAAACATGATTGCTAATGAAATGTGGAAATTCTGCCATTTTTTTTTTTTTTTTTTTTTTTAAGTATTTCTTGGCAGGAAACAGGTGGAATGGAAAACACTGGCAGTCAAAAAACCCAAGTATAGAGGACTAGAGAGAAAGAGCTCAGTGGATAAGTGTGCACCACTCTTGTAGAAAACCCAGGTTCAATCCCCAGTACCCACACGGGCTGCTCACTGACCATATCTAACTCTAATTTCAGAGGATCTGGAGTTGGCTCCTGTGAGTACATGCATGCATGTGATACACACAACCTTATACAGTACAAAGACACACACATTCTTTTTAAAAGGCAAAAGAAAATGTAGGTATGAATCCTAGACAAAGTATATCATGTGATCCCACTGTCCTCAGATGCAGACATAACCAGCCCTAATCTTATAAATAAAATGGAAACAGGTAGCCACACTAATCCACACATAATTACACAGTTGGCTTAATGTAAACAATAAGATGTCAGTGAGGCTTACGTGTAAGTGCTGGGATGTGATCAATTAAAAGACACACTGTGCATCCCAGACCTCAGAAACGCAGAGGAAAGTTAGCAGAGTTAACTAATAACATTTGTATTAATACAGGTGTTGTTTTGTTTGGGGGGGGGGTTATTTTTTTAGACAGGGTTTTTCTGTGTGGCCCTGGCTGTCCTACAACTCACACTGTAGACAATGCTGGCCTGAAAAAACTCATAGATCCTTCTGCCTCTGCCTTCCTAATGCGGAGATTAAAGTTGGGTACCACCATGTCCTGTTTTGATATGATATTCTAAACAAAATAGATTTAATACAGCTTCAAAAGTAACCTTATACCTTTGTAAGTTTTTACTATGTAACAATAAAATTTTAAAAGCATGAATAGGGTTTTCATCTTGTTCTGAATCTTCAGACTGATCCTTGCATTTGCCTTTTACAATGTCACAGGAAAATCTCTCTCACTACTATGTCCCAAAACTCTGATCACAGTTAATGTGAGCTACTAAAGGGAGGGAGGGAGGGGGATGCTCCACATTATCTCATGTGGTAACAGTTCTTTATACACCATCTACAGGAACAATCTCTGGAGTAGCACAACCTTCGGGCAGACCCAGATGATTGGCATGGTATAATGGCTCCACATTATGAGACAGGGAATATTCAAATTTAAACCTTCTGAACTAAAGTACCAAATTCTTTTAAACACATTATGCAGTTTCTCTAAGACATGTAATAGAACTAAGCAATCTTCTCTCACTATAATTACTAAAGAATAGAGTAGTTAGGATATTTGTTCTCATTTTCACCCATTATTACAAAATTAGCACCTGCTATTTTCAGAGGGATGGCAAGGCTCTCTACACTTTACAAGTTCTAACCTGTATTGTGAGCCTTTGATCTTAAACATTAAGGTTTGTACTGATCAAAAGTATAAATATGTGGGAGGCTAAGATAGAATTGTGATCACTTCAAAGTCAGCCAAGGAGGGAGGGGAGGCTAGGCGTGGTGGTGTCAGCATTTAATCCCAGCATTTGGGAGGCAAAGGCAAACTGAGCTCATGGCCAGCCTGGTCTACAGGGCAAGTCCAGGACAGCCAAGGTTACAGAGATCTTGTCTCAAGGGGAAAGGGGGGGGGGGGTGACAAATGTGCTGTAACAGGTGCCTTTTTGTTTTCTCGAGACAGAACCTCGTATAGCCCAGGCTGACCTCAAACCCACGGTGCGGCTATGACTCACCTTAGAGCCCTACCCCCGTTTCTGAAGTCTAGGACTATAAGTATGCTCACCACACTCGGCAGCACTTGCCATTTTTTTCTAAGGAGTCCATAAAGACAATGAGCAGTAACATCCATTCTCTCAAATCAATAAAGTTAGCAGATTTTACTGTTTCATAATTTGCTTGCTAAGTAAAAACAGAGGAATCTTTTGTTTGCTATATGATTTATTCTTTAAAACTCAATCTATTACTGTTTAAAATGTGTGATAGAACATATCGATAGAAAGCCAAGTTGGAATAAGAATTAGAATGCCATTTAGCCCATCTGTCAAAATCCATAAACTTATGACGATGCTATGCCCAAAAGCCTGGCACTCTAAATAATAATACCAGGATACCATCCCTGCCTGGGAGGACTCTTTGGGGGAAGGGGGCCCGTTTTATTTGCATTTGTACTTTTGTGTAGGTGCCTTCTGTGTCCAGAAGAGGGCGGTGTGGGGTCCCCTGGAGCTGGATTCATTCACAGGTGGTTTAAGCCTTCTGATATGGGTGCAGGAACTCAAACTAGTCCTCTGGAAGAGCAAGCCAGTGGATGTTTTTGGATTTTCACGACCAGGTTTTTTTTCTATGTAGCCCTGGCTATCTTGGAACTCTATAGATCAGGCTAGCCTCAAACTCAAGAGATATACCTGCCTCTGCATCCCTAGGTTGGGGGTTAAAGGCATGAACCACCATACCTGGCTTTTTTTCTTTCCGTTATTTCTGACATTTTTCACATGGAAGTATGTTGAGCATGCTCATGCCCCACCCCCAGCTCCTCCCCTACGGCCCTCTCCCTCCTAGCCCTCCCATTTAATTTAGAGATTACTTGTTTTCCTTCTTTCCCCATCAAGTCCTATTGCCAGCCAGTCTTGGGACTAGGGCATAATGAGTCTATTAGGAGTCACATCGTTAAAAGAAAATAAGTCTCCCTTCCCCAGGATGCCGGGATTTCACCTGGCTGCAGCTGCAGAAGGTGTTTTCAACTGGTCCATCTCTCCAGCCCAAGGATATCATGAAACAAAGTCTTGCTACTACTATGCAGGCCAAGGTGGCTTTGAACTCACAATGGCCTCAACCTCCCAAGTGAAGAGGTGCAGGCATGCGCAACTAACTCTATGTGGTGGCTTTATTAGCAATCCAACCCTGGAAACAACTAAGGGTAAGGTGGAACCAAGATATCCACATGTTATCGTTTGTCCTAGGAAATTTAGGCAGCTGCAGTTTTAGGCTGATGCTGGTATTAACTTGCTACAATTTACAACGTATAGAAGCCAGAACTGCATTAGAAACAAGTATGAACTATGTTTTGCCCACTGAAACAGAAAAAGGATATTTAAACACCAATTTTTCTCACCACTCTTAAGGCAGGATTGTTAAATCTTTAACAGCACAGATAATAACACTAACATAAAGACGTTTAAAACACACTTCTAAAATGCTGCTCATTTTGGTTTGTGGTGATAACTGTTTTATCTGTGATTAAGATAAAGAAGTTAAATGATGACAGAGTTCACTTACTGTAACAGTCTGGCCTGCCTTCAGCACGTATCTTGAGGTATATTTGTAACTGACTGATGTGTCTCCAATTTTTCTGATCATCTCCCAGCCTCCCATTGGTTGATCCTAGTCACAAAACACAATATAACAAGGTTACTTCTCATATACAGGAAACTATGAAACAATCACATCCATGAACCCATAAAGGCTCGGAAGCTAAGGCCTTCCCATGGAACTCATTGAAAGAGTAGCTTCATGATCACCGCACCCCACCAGGAAGGGTTTGAATTCTAAAGGGGACAAAACAGGGAGAGACATGAAAAGACAACAAAGGGCGGGCGGTGTTCGCTGCTAAGCCAGCTGGTCTATGATTTGTAACACAACGGGGTCACCAAAACCACAAACAACATAAATGCTTGACAGCTTTCCATTTTCAATTAGACATTCATGGTTAAACAATGAGGGAATTTTGTTTTTGTCTTCTGCATCTGTCCAAGCTTCACCCAAATTAAGCTGTCACTAAGAGTTTAAAAGCAAGCTAAAGAGCAAGAAGTCAGACCTGGTTGAGTACTGTCAGCCCTAGCCACCCCTGCCCAGTGGGTAGGCTTGAGGACAGCAAAGCCATCAGGGTCCCTTCCCTCCAGGCTGAGGTTAGGGCACACTCCCAGCAGCTGTGCCTCTGGAATCTGGAAACACTAGCATAGAGCAATGGGTGCTACTCTGTTTCCAAGTTGAGGCCAAGCAGCCCCAGAGCCAATCTCCAGTGCTATCTGACTTTCATGTGAACATGCACACCAGTTCTAATGGTCTGGTGAGAAGGGAGTGGTCTCACAATTTTTAGCAGACCCTGTGTTTCAAATGACTTTCTCTCCCCTGTGTCCCAAGACTCTTGCTTCCTCTAGCGCTACCCTACACCCTCCCAGTTCCATCAGAACCACAGAGCTCTTTAAAGTCCCAGTTCTACACCTCAGAAGTCCCTGCAGTGGATACGTCCTGCTCACATCAACTATTCCAATACAGAAAATAATGTTATTGCTATTTCTATATAAATCAGATCGTGAGCATTTGTTCCTTCGTTAACTTTGGGAAGAAAAAAAGTTCCTTCAACATACCCGAGCCTGCACTCACATCCTTCCATAAAGATTTTATTAATAATTGCAAACTTCACCAATCTAGCTACAAAACTTCTAATTCATTTTTAGGAAGGCCACCATGAAACGGCCAAGTCTAGGTCAAAGGTCAAGCAGAGCTTTATAAAGCAAGATTCACAAAGAAAATCTTAGGCTAAGAAGACGGTTTAATGGATAATGGTGGTTGCCACCAAGGCTGATAGCCTGAGTTAAATCTAGAACCCCACATGGAGAAAGGGTAGATGACTCCTCTGACCTCCACACCCAGCTTTAACACATGGACACCATCCTTAGCACTACAATTAAAAAACCTAAGAAAGAACAAAGAAACTCTGCAGGCCACAAAAGGCCTGAAGACTGAAGCACACAGATGGTAGACAGCTATTGTTAACCACCGTAGCCCAGCAGCATGCAAAGCAGGCCTGGCTGGGGAGATGGGTCCATCCTATTACCTGTTCAGAAGTGTTCTTCAAGCGGATGAACTTGCCATCAACATCTATCTCTTCAATGCACACATTCCCGGTGGCTGAGGCAGAGTGGGAAATGCTAACACTACTGCTCGCCTCAGACTCTTCCACGTCAACTCTCTTCCGCTTCCCTCGAGTGGTACGGACACTGCGACTGGACGATGCTCTGGACACTGTCACTCGGGAAGAAGGACTTGGAGAGAGCTTTAACCTACAGAGAGAGAGTAAACTCTGCTTATGTAGTACAAATGCCTGACTCACTTAGTCAGACAATGCCAATAAACGTCTTGTCCAAAGCAACATTTACACATGCTGGGGTAGTCTTATAACATTTCTAAAACACTTGAAATTTCCAATGAAAGAGCCCACTCCATATTTAAAGTAGTAACAATACATTTCTAGGAGCTGGAGAGATGGCTCATAGGTTAAGAGCACTGGCTATTCTTCCAGAGGACCCCAGTTCAATTCCCAGCAACCAAACAGATGATGGCTCACAACTGTCTATGAGATCTAATGCCCTCTTCTGGCATGCAGGCATACATGCAGGAAGAACACTATACACATAATAGATACATAAATCTTTTTAAAAATTCTATTTCTACTTAGATGACAAAAAAACTCAAAGTAGCTTTCTTCCTTTTTAAAAATGTTTTCTTTTCCTTAAAAGTGAGAGCATTTAATATCATAATTTCATTCCATTTTATACATTTGGAAATATGCACTGAAAGAAATGGTTGTGTTATTCATGTTGGAGAATACACTGGGTTTTGTTTTTGTTGTTTTCCAGGACAAAGTATAGCCCTGGAACTCACTCTGTAGACCAGGTTGGCCTCAACTCACAGAGATCCTCCTGAGTGCTGGGATTAAAAAGCATGTGCCCCCTCTCCCAGCACCTCTGAGTTTCTTAGAGATACTTTGGAATGCTTGAGTTCTGAGCACAGGACAGTAAATCCTAGCTGGGCTGTTCTTCACTATGAACCATCTGTAGATGTCTTAACAGACAGAAAGCAGGGTTTCAACTTAGGGCAGCCCTAAAATACTGGATGAAAAAGAGAAAGTGGGGAGGAAGAGTGAGCAAACCCAGCTTGCCTGGCCTGCGGGTTCAGTGCCTTACCGTTCTTCCTCGCCTTCTAGGAGTTTCCTGTAGGCGCTGATCTCCATGTCCAGGGCCAGCTTCACGTCAAGCAGCTGTTCATAGTCATTCAGCTGCTGCTGCATCTGGTCCCTTATCTCCGCCATCTCTCGCTCTTTGTCAGACAGCATGCGGCGGGAGTTGTCTCTCTCTTTAGCCAGCATATCCTCCAATTCTTGAATCTTTTCCAAGCAGGCTCTAGACTTCAGAGTCAAAGAAGCACATTCACTTTCTAGGACCATTTCAACATGAGGACAAGGCAGCTATTTTAACCCATCTCCTGAACTAGAGCAAACACAGCCTCGTAGGAGCACTAACTCAGAGCGCAAAAGATCCTGGCTGAGAGAAATTAAACCCTAAGTCCTTAGAATACAGGCTCTTACCTCCCCCCCCCCAAAAAAAAAAAAACCCTAAAAAGAAATATTTCTCAAGTAAAACTTTGGAGTTTTCAGTATTAGCCAAATGAGCATGTTACTCCAGCTGTGGGGTCTTCAAGTCTGACTTTCCCAAAAGGTCCTCATTTAAAAAGTACCAACATCTTTTTGGGCGTAGCTCCATCGTGTTTGGTTACAAAGCACATGTGGTACTTGGTGATGTGTAAAATGCTACCAGAAATATAGAAGCTGTGTTTGGCATAGTTAAAAAACCAAAAAAAAAAAAAAAAAAAAAAAAAAAACACACACACACACACACACACACACATCCTACATCATGAAGTTCATCTTCAAAACCTTGTAGCTCACGGGGTAATCATTTACCCATGTTTCTCCATGACAGAATTCATCTCAGAAATGACAAGGGCAGTCAGCTCAAAACAATGATGGAAGCCAAGGCCCTCAGAATCCCAAGTACCCACATCAGCAGCAGACAGGAACCTACTGTGCAAAAACTTAAATCTGGAAGAAAGACACTGTGATAAATACTGCCCGACTATAATTTATTCCTGGGATGATAAAAACCAAATTTCCCATATGCAGGGTTACAAATAGGTGAGAAAAGAAGCCAAAAAAGAACCCTGCAGTATCACATTTAAGACAAGTGCATGAATTTCTGCTGAACTTAATATAAATCCTTATGACGAGACTGGAAAAGAGTTACAGATTATAGCTATGCTGTTAGCATGTACATGTGTGTACAAGGGTTATGTAACCTGTTCTATGAGAAGGTTCATGCATGCACAAGCTATTTTATGAGATGACCCAGAAGTAGAGCTACAGTACCAAACAAAAAGCACCCTGTGTATGTATGTCTGCACACACCGACACCCCGTGCCTATTCTATGAGAAGACCTAGATGAGGGCAGGGGAGATTGTAATAACCTGCATTACAAGGTAGAGGTGTGTGTGTGCGTGTGCGTGTGCGTGTGTGTGTGTGTGTTAAATGAATAGGCCCTGGATTCAATCCCCAGAAACACAAGGAAACAAAACCTCTAAAACAGTGCCTGCCTGGCTGGAAAGACGGCTTTCGATTAAGAGCTTTACAGAGCAGTTCTGCTCAATGAGTAATAGATCCCTCTCCTTAGGACACAGAGTTTATTAATTCTTGTCTGGGTGGGCCAGACAGCAGGAAATGAAAGAGACCACTGATTCTCAACAGTAAATGAAACCTGGCAAACACTACTATAATCACACATTCCTAGTGACATGGCCCTTAACAGGAGGTGATAAAAGCAGGCACTGGGAAAGCCCACAGCAGGCCAGTCCTGTGACAAGCACCAGGCAAACCCAGACTGAAGAGTATCTAGTGGAACACCAGGCCCATCCTCCTCAAACTCAAGGTCATGAAAAGACAAGAATGCCCTACAGAACTGTCAGAGCAGGGAAAGTGGGAAGTATGTGGTGCCTGCAACAGAAAGAGGACAGCAAGGGGAACAATGGCAGAACCCAACCAGCCTGCAGTCTAGTTATCAGCCGTACGCTGCTGCCAGTTCTGCGTCTGACCAGTATCGCATGGTAACACAAGATGCTAACACAGGCAAACCAGCTAAGACAGAGGACTATCCTATTCCTACTTTACACTGAATCTAACATTTGACCAGTACTGGGCCAGTAAGACAGCTCAGCCGGTAAAAGCACTTGTCACCAAGCCTGGCAACCAGAGTTCCATGACCAGAACCCACGTGGTGAAAGGGGCCAACCAATTCCAGAAAGTAGCCTCTGACCTCCACAAGGGCACAGCAAGGGGAGGGAGACTCTACAAAGGCCTCCGACACCACCACTCAACTGCACTTACAGACCATGCTGAGGTACCCACTCCCTGCCCACACCTCACTGACTTCTATTTCCTTTCTAAACAAGATAAACTCAAAATACCTGGTCTTCAGTCTCTTCACTTTCTGTCACATGTGGACAGTGAGGACAGAATGAGCCATAAAACAAACACTAAAGGACATCCAGGCCTGTGAAATGGCCCAGTGGGTAGAAAGTGCACACCACGAAACCCAGCAACCTAAACCTAAGTTCAATCCCCAGAATCCACATGGAAGGAGTAGACCACACTCAACTCCCACAAGTCATCCCACAGTGCACACGCCAACATACATGCACATAATAAATGCGAAGGAAAATCAACAAGTTAGAACTGAAACAATATCTCTATGGTATACTGCTTTTGATATTACAGAATTAACAGGGAAACATCAACCTAGGTATACAACAATTTTTAAGCCATTATGAGTTGTTTCATTCTTTTAAATGGAAATGTTTAAGTTTTACATTAAATATCTGGTTATATCTGGGTAGACATGAAAGAATCAGAGAGGTCAGATCCAGATAGAGGCTCCCAGACCTGCCATCCACTCCTGGACAGCTGCAGCTAGCCTAAGCCAGCACACACACTACAAACACAGCTTACCTCCAGGTCCTGCCTCGACACTACAACTTTAATGCCTCACATTGGGTGACCTAAGATTTTTTTTTTTTTTAACTTGATTAATTTTTATGGATCTGAGTGCTTTGCCTGCATTCGTGTATGTGTACCATGTGATGTGAGTGCCAGGTTCCCACAAAGCCAACAAGGGACTGGCAGACCCCCGGGCTGGAGATAGACTGTTTTGAACTGTCCCGTGGGTGCTGGAAACCAAACCTAGATCCTCAAAGGAATCACTAAGTGTTCTTAACCACCACTAAGCCATTGTGTTAGCCCCTGGTCTTATTTATAATTCATAACACAGTGACAAGGATTCATTTATGATATAAACACAGTCACAGTTCCCAGAGACTGAAAGTTAGAAAACCAAACCATGGGTGGGTGCTTCTGGGATGTCACTGTAGACTCTTGTAAGTCAGGCAGACTAGAACCAAACACAGAACTGCATGCAATTCCTAAAGCCAAAACAACATTGCTATCATCTGTATACTTAAACTTATAAAAGTATTTCTTGAAAGGCTGCTTCAACCTTAAATTTCAGAAGGTCAGGAGCCACGGGTCACATTCACAGGTTTGCTTATGGCCAAACAGCAGCACAACAAAACCACCATGAATGACTCAACGACACCCAGAAACACCATAGAAGAGTATTAAACATCTTTTTCCCTCATTTCTAAGAATGAAAACACTCACCGGCAATCCTAATACTTGAGAATGTGAGGTAAGAAGATGCAGCAAGTCTTAGGCCTGCCCAGGTTATACAGCAAGCTCAAGGACTACACTACAAAGAGGGATGAAACAAGCATGTGTATGTGTGTCCATTTATTCCTCAATATAAAGCCTTCTATCAGTGATGGAGGAAAAGATTCCCTCTGTCCTGACAAACTAAAAACTCAATCTAGATGAAGCAGGGGCTTGCTTATCTCCCATCTACTAAGGCAGCAGGCTCCTAGAAACCCCAAGAATGCCAATTTAAAATCCACTAACCTGAAAGCACTTATAGGAAGTAGCAACATAAGAAAAACAAGGAAAAGACTGAACCTGGTCAAGACCTAGACCTGATCTACACTCCCCAAATCTACCGCTATTTAACTACAGTCTTTGCCTCCTCAGCTGTAAAATAAAGATCTAACGGAGAGAGTGGCTGGTATCGACTCACTGTAGGAACACAATGGTCGGTCCATTTCCAGAAGCATTCCAGTTAATGTTCCCCCAAAAATTTATGTGTTGAAAAAATACTACTCTCCAACATGGCAGTACTAAGAGAAAAGATCTTTCCATTGACCTCTCTCAACTAGAAGTCGTATTTTCATAAAATAGGCTCTCAGTAGTGAGTTATTTGCCTTTCCCACACACAGGAAGACACTAGACGGTCAATCAAAGGATAAGGAAGAATTGATCTCACCATTCAGTCCTCCCTGGCCTTAGCCTTCCTGATCCTGAACATGAGTCTGTGCAGCTAGTTCAGTCAGTGAAGTACATGGCAAGCAATCCTGAGGACCTGAGTTAGGAGAGTATGTATGTGCACACACGTGCATGTTTTGTTATAGCAGCCCAACAGGACTAAGAGATAGATGGTGCAACAGAGCAAATTAAGGGAACACTGGGAAGGAAGAGAAACCCCTTCGTTACCCTGAAATCTCCAGGCATCATTAAACTCACTTAGGTCTGTGGTTTGGTCAAGTGAACAGTCCATTATTAGATGAAAAGTTCAAAATACTAGCAGAACAAACTAATTCTAAAATAACTTAAAGTGTTATGACACAAGTAATAAAATATACAAGGTAGCAATGTAAAACTCTGTTAACTGTTTTATTACATTATTTTATGTGACTCATTTGCTTTCTAAAGCCCACAATAAATGCTTTTATACCTACAGAATTTGGGGGGGGGGGGCAAAAGGTGTGGGGGGGGGGCTGCTCAATAAAATAGCATAAAGTTTAGACAAGTTTCTCCCCTCAGGAAAATAAAGGTAGGAGTTACTCCCCACACCATTAAAGAGAGGCAATGCCCAATCGGTGTGTGATTCCACGAGTCACTTTATCCAACATCACCCCACAGTAAACCTGACTGGAAGCCACCCACATCCAAGCCCACTTCACTTGACCTAGAGCCATGCCATCACAGCAGGCAGCCAGTCAACAAGGAGAAATGTAGTCACTTGTCACTGAGGTATACGGGAAAGTTGGGGAGGCCAGTGAGTTTTAATGAGTAATTTCAACTGCAAGGAGAAAGAAGGCATTTGCACCCACCATGTTTTGTTTTTCTTCATTCTGGTTTGCAAGTGTGATGGGAAAGAATAAGCATGGCAAAGATGGCATTGAGCATGCCAGCGCTGTCCAGCGGGTGATCAGTAGGTCTCCACATAACCTCCTTACAAGTTAGGAATAAGTTATTAATTACTCAGGTGGACTTTGGGGGGGGGGGATTTTAAGACAGATCTCACTATGTAGCTCAGGCTGGCCAGGAATTCATTTCATAGCCCAGGTTGGCCTTGAATTTGCAGCAACCCTTACCTCTGCCCCTCGGTTACTGGTACGCATCACCAAAAGCTACTGGATTATTTAGATACAAAAAAAAAAAGAGGACAGGAGGCAATGTTTCATCTGTGACAAAGACGGAGGAGTAGCACAGGTAGGTAGCACGCAGATAGCGATGGCACAGGCAGTCAGCCAGCCTTCCAGAGTAACTCCAAGTCTGCTCAAAGGCAGGCGCCCACCTACCTCTTTCTGCAGGTTAGAGAGCTGGGAAGAGAGGCTCTCTATCCGCATGCGGCTCTCCATCAGCTCCTCCCGGGCACTGTTGACAGTAGAAGTGTTCATCTCTGAGGACAGTCGGGCATTCTCAAGCTGTAAGAACGGGAACCCAGTCAGTCTTACCCAGTAAGTTAGAACTGACAAATGAGGAAGATGAGTCACCAAGACATTTCCTGGCTGACGAAACACAGGAAAATCATGACCGGTCTGTGACGTACATCATCACACACCTGTGTTCTCGGACTCACTTCTAAAAGTATAAATTTACACAATTTCAATGCATTTGGGTCAGTAACTTAGCTTATTTTTCCAGTATTCCATCTACTAAATATTTACTATCTAGGGTAGTACTAACAAAGAAACAGCAAAAACTTTGACTATAGTTGACACAAATACAACACATCTAATACAAAATAGACTTTATAACCAGATACTCTTCCTTTCAGAAGCAAAGTGAATCTCAGAACAATGACTACATCTCCAAATGCCACAACTGTTTTGCGTGCTTGCGTACATGTGTGCGTTTACGCACACTTGCTGCTCGCACCTATTTTATAGAGAGTGAGAGAGTGTTTGTTTCTTTCTACCTTGCTTCCCAAACTTCTCTAATCCAGTCTGGGGATTACTTCACTCCTTCCCTTCTAGCTCACTGCCAGCACTCAGCAGGGGCTGGGTGGCTGGAGGGACTCTTTCTGAGGTTGCTTATATGCAATGCCCATTACTGCTTCATTAAGTAACTAACACTCAGCATAAACAGTATGAGGCCAAGCAATGGAAATTATTTTAAATGACTCCATCAATTCTTTAACTCTGCCTCTAATATTTTTTAATTTAGTCATATAACATTTAACATGAGAAAAGTCATTTGCAAAACAAAGATATATCATATGATCTGTTCGTGAAAGTGGGATGTTTCCACAATTCTGAAATGAAGTTTTCCATTGTCTTTTCTATAAAACAACAACCCAAAGGGAGTGACATAGCCACACACACTGGCAATGGGGACATCAGAAGTAGTAGCAGCATGCAGAAAGGCACCAGGACTTGGCCTGGAAAGTATTTAAGCCACTTTGGGCTTAACTACTCTGATATGACATGAGTGGCCACTGACATAAACATAAACCTTACTTCTAGTAATAGTAGATAACCTCATTTTCATCTATATCTTAGTGTTTAGTCTATATGAGAATATATTCATTATGTTTATTCCTAAAGAATAAGAGAATCATTTCTTTTTTTTCCAATTATTTAAAATTTCTTTTATATTCTTTCACTATTTCATGTGTATGTTTTGTTTACATGTGTGTTTGTATACCACACTGAAGATGAGCAAGAACAATAGATACAATGGATTACAGTTACAGATGACTGTGAGCTGCCCTGGGGATGCTGGGAATTAAATAAATAACCCTGGAAGAGCAGCCAGGGCTCAGAACTGCTGAGCCATCTCTCCAGGCCCTTGTTCTGGTTTTCAAAAATGATTCCTGGGGCTGGAGAGATAGCTCAGCAGCTAAATAGTTTTGGCTGCTCTTCAGGACCCAGGTTCAATTTCCAGCACCCACATGGTGGTTCACAACTGTCTATGATTGTAGTTCCATGGAATCCAATGCCCTATTCTGGTATGCTGACAAAACACACACACTCTTAAATGAATCTTTAAAGAAAAAGGAAAAAAAAACTAGATCAAAACAGCCTCGTTCTTCATGATGACTGGGGTGCTGGCAAGTGTGCAAACAAGCCCCAGCTAGCGCTCACCTTGGCATGGTAGGTCTGCTCCAGCTCTTCCTTGTACAGCCTCACTTGAGCATCGTGCTGCTCCCTCATCTCATGCAGAGCCTGTGCCAGCTTGTACTCATACTCAATCTGCCGCCCGGAATCCACCTCCACCAAACGTGTTTCATGCTTCCTCCTCGTCTCATTGATCTCCTGCAGGGACAGAAACATAAAACCAAGTCGCTTACATGGGCCATACTAGCACCAGTCTGAGAAACCTCAGGGTCCTCTGATGCTTTACATACTAACCTCCCCTCCTATCCTGTCTCTGAACAGGCATGATTACACTGTTGCCTTCAGTTTTCAGGCAGAACATCTCTGGGTATAATGATCTACTTTCTTAGATACAGTAATAGTTTGCATGAATGGACTTCTCTTAGAATCCGATGTTACACTATTAGTAACAATGTCTTTATTAATGTCACTTGACTAACTCAGTTGTTATCTTTCTCTGTTTCAAAAAAACTGTCCAACTGTCCAAATAACCTGGGATAGGGAATCTGTGGTTAGGTATAAAAGCCCACTAATAAAAATTGCCCATTTTTGTCTTCTCACTATTAACTTGTCTTGAGCAGGAATAATTAAATATGCCACAAGGGGGCACTATAACCCATTAAAGTTGTTAGTGTATCTTTGTATAGTGCTGGGGATTGAACCTAAGACCTCACAGGTTAAGTACAGATTCTGTCACCCAATGCCTAGTCCTAACTCAAATTTCTTTGTATTTTTTCATGGTTCTCTTAAGCACTAAAAAGAAAAATATACTTGAAAAAAACCCTGAAACTCAGGGTTGAAATCACAGCTCTGTTCCCGACCTCCTGGAGCTCAGGGCTTTTTGAGGATGAAAAGCTTAGCGAGAGGAAAACTGAGCCCAGGCTAAGGCCATATCCTTTTCAACCTCCTTTACTCTTTTTTCCTTCCTCTTCCTTTCCTCAACTGTTCGTAATGAAGACTTAAACATGTTTATTGGGCAGTGTCCTCAATGTTGGAAAAGACTAGGAAGAGTAAGTAGTGTTTCAAAATCGTCTTAAAAAGACACCAAATATTCAATATTTCCCACTATACAAAAATACTGAATCATGTAGCTGTTGCCATTTTCCAATTAATTATGCAGAAGACACATCTAGTTTCTTCACCACTAACATTACGACAAATTCATGATGGCAGAGCAGGGACAGCTGTGACTAAGCAAAACAAAACATAAATCAATTTTGACAGACACCCATAGAGGTCAGAGGACAGTCTATAGGAGTAGGTTCCCCTTCCACAACATGGGTTCCAGGGATCAAACCTGGGTTGTTTTTTCAGGCTACTCTGAAACTCACTACAGTACTTTGAAATTCCTAACAGATAAGAGCCACCACACTCCGTGTGTTTCCTTTAAAAAGAAATAAGTAGTTACCTCTTCATACATATTTTTACGAAACTCCAAGTCCTCAGTAAGACTCTGACAACGATTCTCCAAATCCACTTTAAGTAAAGTCTCGTCTGCTAACTGCTTTTTGGCGGCAGATAAGGATGCTTCCAGCTTATGAGGAGGAAAAAGAATGATAAAGATTATATGGTGACAATCTGTAATGGTTTAGATATGAATCAGATCAAGCATGAAAGTTCCTATATTTCAATTAACATAATCATCTCATTTTAACCTCATGGTCATTTGCTGGTTCTACCTCAAGACATCACCTCAGATCACCTATCAAACTGTAGTCCTCAACAGAGAGGGAGTTCAATCCTTCATGCTTCAATGTTCCCGTACAATAAATAATGGAACAGGCTCTGAAAGCAAAGAGGATGAGTGTACCCAGGAGAGCAGAAAGGTCTGCAGAACCCAGACCAGAAGTGATGAAAAGGTAGCTCTGCTGCCATCATGCAGAGCTACCAAGACTGCTCTTTGGGGAAGTCAACAAAGAACACAAATAGCGTCCATTTAAATAATAATAATAAATAAGTAGACCATAGCTTAAGACTGCTAACTCACCAACTCAATATGGGTCAGAGGCAGAATCTTACCTGGGCAATCTGATCTTTCAGATCCTCCAAATCTCCCTCTAAACTCTTTTTGTCACCCAGGGCAGTAGCCAGTGCTGCATCCTTAGAGTTTAGTGCTGCCTCATACTCTCGAAGCTTCATCTGGGCTCCATTAAGATCCGATTCCTTCTTAGCGTAACTGTAATAGCAGAAAAGCACAGACATCATCACCACCCTCCACTGGGACCTTCTCCTTGCCCACTTAAGGGAGAAATCAAGGCAGTTTAAGTACCGGATACATGGGTCTACTGAAACTACAGGTGCTAACCCAGGGGCATCAGATCAAAAAGTTCTGGATGGATGACAATTTCCCCACATGTTAACTAATGACTGTGGGATGAAGACCTAGCCTCTGGGGACTAGAGAGGTGGCTCTGAGTTTAAGAGCACTTGCTGTTTTTACTGGAGACCCATGATCAGGTCCTAGCACCCACATGGTAAGTCACCTGTTAACTTCAGTTCCGTGAGATCAGACACCCTCCTCCAGCTTCCACAGGCCCTATTCACAAATGCAGCAGACACACATGCCAGCAAGACACTCATTCACATAAAATCTGTTATCAATAACAGCTCATTGATGCCAAGAGGCTTGCAAGAACCTTCTATTTCTAATAAGGTGATTTGAAATTTCTATAATTACATGGAGTGCTATGTTGGAAAAGTAATATACTTATATATATGAACAATTACATTTCAAAAGACATGATGTTTGCCATTAAAATAAAACTTTACCATTAATTACACAGGAAAGCCTTCACTATATTAAGATTCTGAATAGTTGCTCTTAATTAAAACTAGAATATTGATATTTATTAAAATAAACCAACTCGATGGGCGGTGGTGGCACAAGCCTTTAATCCCAGCACTCGGGTGAGGCCAGCCTGGCCTACAAGCGCTAGGTCTAGGACAGCCTCCAAAAGCCACAGAGAAACCCCGTCTCCGAAAACCATAACTAAGTAAGTAAGTAAATAAATAAATAAATTGACTCAATGATAAGAAAGTATACTTTAAGGAGAAGACTCCTTACCCATGGCAGTATGACAGACCTAGTCCCAACAACAGAATCTTTTTTGCTAAATCCTATATGCTTAAGGCCACAGGCTTTAGCTGCAAACTAGAAGGGACAAAGCAACTGCTTTGAATTAAAACAAATGATCTTCTGTTTTAATAACCATCTTAGGCTGGAGAGATGGTTAAATACACCTGCTGCTAAATGAGGAGCTTCAGAATCTGAATTCTAAATAAACATTGCCCCAGCTGCAAGAGATCTGACACCCTCTTCTGGACCACATGGGCACCTACATTCAAAAGTGTAAAGACACATAGACATTTACACACATCTTTTCTAAATTAAAAAAAAACAAAACAAAACAACCTTGCCAAATGCACTCATTCATACCTAGGGTCCCCATAGGAATTCCATGAGCACCCTTTGAAAGAGCCACCAGTTTATCCCGCTATAAAATGCCAGTGCTGAATACATATGCATACCTAGGATCTAAGGAGAATCATAGAGGCAAGTTTCACGTAGCCCGTATCAGCCTGGAACTCACTATATAGCCAAGGACAACCCTGAAATCAGATCCTCCAGCCTACACCTCAAGTGCTAGGATTGTAGGCACAGTCACACTAGATCACTGTGTGCAGGGAACAGAACCCCAGGCACACTGTGGCATGTGCACACACACACATGCGCGCGCGCACACACACACACACACCTATGTAGATCTCAAGGGAGCTTGCCTTCTGATACCAAAAAAGAAACATCATTTGGGGCCAGAGAGATGGCTCAGAAGTGGTGGTGCATACCTTTAATATCAGCACTCAGGAGGCAGAGGCAAATGGATCTCTGGAAGTTTGAGGCCAGCCTGATCTACATCACAGCTAGGGCTACAGAGAGAGATCCTATATCCAAAAACAAAAAACAAAAAACAAACAAAAAAAAAAAAATCCTGACTCAGAATCTGAACTAGAGAAATCAACTACATTAGATGCCATCAAGATCTGCAGCTAAAAGGTTGTGAGAAGCTTACTATGATTAGTAAACCCCAGGCATTCGAGTAACCCTATGACACCAAAAGAACACAGGCTTAAAATTTTATCATTCTAAGCCAGGTTCAGTGGTGTACACCCCAAATCCCAGCATGGGGAGGCAGATAGGTGGATCGCTGTGAGTTTGAGGCCAGCCTGCCTATATAGTGCGACTCTGTCTCACATGGGAAAAAAAGACTTTATCATTCCAAAAGTAAAAGGCCTCGAATTAAGTCCTTTACTATCTTCCTCAGAGAGGGTAAGAGCACTAGCTGCTTTTCCAGAGGACACAGGTTCTATTCCCAGCACCTACACAGTAAGTAGCTCGGATTTGTCTGTTAACTCCAGTCCCAGGAATCTGAACCCTCTTCTGGCCTCCAAAGACATTGCACACAGATGGTGTACAGACTACAAGCATGCAAAATACCCACCCACATAAAATAAAACTAAAATTAATAATAACCCTCAATGTGAAGTGATGGCCCTCTTGGTTACAGCAAGCATCCAGCTTACTCTGAGACCAAGTCAATCAAGATCTGTCCTACAAGCCACCATGGCCTTCCCTTGAAGTAAGACGCTTAGTCAAGTTCCTAAACTTGGGGACCTATTTATTTAACCGAGCAAACATTACTGAGAGTTTAGTATGCACTTAAAACAGCAAGTTAGGCAAGATAGGTGGAGTGGATTTTGTTTATGAATGTAGCTGCCTGGTGCTTTAGTAAAACAATGAAATGGACTCGTGCGTGTGCCTGTGACGGAAGCTGATAGCAGACATTCCCTGCGACTGTTAGAATATCCTATGTGATGTTTTTCTGTAGGCTTAGCAGCTGCACACAATTCTACTGATATTTTTATTATCGTCTGTGGGCCCCACAGCCCCACAGTGAGCTCCCGCCACAGCTGCAATATGCAAGTTTAAATTAAGCCTCTGGCCAGACAGTGGTGGACATACCTTTAGTTCCAGCACTTGGGTGTAGTTCTTGCTATTTGCTCGTTACCTCACTGGCAATAGGCCAGGTGTGTATGTTCTTACTTTTCCTTCTCCTTGATATTTACTGTCTTTGTGTATAGTTTTGTATCAAGCCTAAATCTTTCCTTTAGACTAAAAGGGAAACTGTAGTATAGATATCCACCCACCCACCCACACACACACACACACACACACCTGTTGAGCTGACCACACCCATTGGAGCGTGACCTGTGGAGAGGCTAGCCCTGGAGTCCTGGATCCCAGCTCACTCTCTTGCTTCCTGGTTGGGTTTTTGGAGAGTCTTTGGGTGGTATCCTTGGAGTGGGAACCCGAGGCAGTCATCTGTTTCAGGTGTAAGTGATTTCTCCCCGAATAAACATCATTCGACCTATGTCCCAGTGAATCGTATTTCACTCCCCATCATTTGTGAGTCAGAGGTCAGCCTGCTCTACTGAGCGAGTTCCAGGACAGCCTCTAAAGCTACAGAGAAACCCTGTCTCAAAAAAAACCAAATAAACAAATATTAAGTCTCTGTTTCCCTGTCTATCAGTAAGACTCTGGAGCCAAAGACTGCAGTGGGAACCTGTTAGCTCAGAGAGGTTGAGTAGCAGCTGGCTGGCCTTGCTCTGTGGTTGGAGACACTGCAACGGACAACTGTCTTCACTTGTCTCAGAACCAAGAAGGAAGTGCCAATTTCAATTCTCCACCCTTTCCTGTCTGTGTGTCTTCTCTATCAGAATTGCTGGCTTCTCTATGGCCAATTCCTGTCAACTAGCCACTGGCTCCAACCCCGATTCAAGGTTTAACTTTATTGGCAAGTCTCAAGAGTGTCAGAATGCAATCAAAATATCCCAAGACACCCAAGCACTTTTCAACACCAAACAATGTTCTGTGTTCATGCATCGTTCTCCCCTCCTCCTTTAGTCCACAGCATTGACAGTGGGAATGAAATGTGGATGCCTCCTCCTAACGAAGGGAAGAGACAGCCCACTGCCACCTCTAACATGAGACACACTGACAAATCCCACCCAGTACTCAAGGAACTGAAGACTCATGAAGGGCAAGGCCTCTTACAATTCCTGAATTTCTTATACAGAAACCCTGTAGATAACAATGGTCTTGTTAAATGACTGAGGCATGGAGCACTCAGTAACAGAGAACATGCCTGCCAAACACAAAGCCCAGCGTGTAATTACAGCACCAAAATAGCACCTTCCCAAGTCTTTCATCCTTCGTAAAATTCCTTTAAAAAAACAAAAAAACTACAATACTTTTATCATTTCTGAAATACACTTTCCTAAATGTCTTCCCTCTGACTCTGCCAAAGCCGATGAATCACGAAAACATAGTTAAGATTACACCATCTCCAGATAAGAGCCACCAATCAGAGTTTTGTGTCAGATGAGTGGCCAATGTCAAGGGTTAACAATCTGAACATAATCTTGCCACAGGTTTCCAATTGTTTTCATATTTCTCATTCATTAAATATGGCATGGAAAGTGCTAGTGTTATCAGCACATCGTAGAAACACAGAGCAGTGGGCTGGTATCCTGAAACACACGTATCACTTAAGCATAAGGTGACATCTGACACTGTCAAGGATCAATAGGAATCCAAAGTTATTAGACAGTAGCAATGAAGGCGTTACAATACATCCTTCTGACCAAATATCTATTCAGTGCTGTTGATCAGCATATTTCTACCTCCAGATAGATTGTAGAGTTCTCAACTAAATTCAG
Organism: Phodopus roborovskii; assembly: GCF_943737965.1. Taxonomy (NCBI): domain Eukaryota; kingdom Metazoa; phylum Chordata; class Mammalia; order Rodentia; family Cricetidae; genus Phodopus; species Phodopus roborovskii. The sequence goes on along the minus strand of NW_026126549.1, from coordinate 16,726,002 downwards.
CACATGAATCTAATGCTACAAAACCAAATGTTCCTTTGTAACAAGTCAAAAGACGTTCCTTCAGACACTTTATAGAGTAACCAAAGATAGACAGACAGACACACACACACACACCTCAACAGGTCATCAGAAAATCATTCAAGACCTATTATCTGACAATAATAGCCACCTAGTGGTGAACTAGTAAGCCTATCATATCAGTAAATATTTTCCTCCTATATATTAATATATGTAGGGTTAGCATTAATATATGTTTATTTCCCCCTTTATTTGTGGATTTTTTTTCTTTTTTGTTTGTTTCTTTGTGGAGTCTTGGCTATTCTGGAACTCACTCTGTAGACCAGGCTGGCCTCAAACTCACAGAGATCCAAGTGCTGAGGTTAAAGGCATTCTTGACATTTCACTCTATGAGTATAGTCAGGCAATGTCTGGCTATAAACTCCTGATCTTCCTGACTCCGCCTGCTAAATGCTGGGATCACAGGTATGCTTAGTCTCGTCCAACCATAACAATAAACATTTGAAACAATTTAGGCCAATTAAAAGGAGAACAAGATTTTGTATTAAACAAACAGGAAAAACAAAAAGAAGACCAAAAGGCCAAAGTCTAGGAACAAACACTTAACTCCTACATACTAAGCGAGGTGTAGTGAGTGGCACTCAGAACACTGAGGTTGAGGGTTCCAGAGTTCAAAGCCAGCCTGAACAAAAATATGAATTCCTTTGTGCCCCCTCTTAAAAGACTCTAATTAGAAACTCATTACAGAATAGCTTAGTTGGGTGTTAGGAAATGATTGTCCTTCTACTAACACATTCTTGTCTAGTATTACACTGACAGAAATGCTAACCCAAGTGAAATTTCTAGTTTGACCAGTAGCACACAACAAAGAATGAACAAATTCTAATCATTCAGTGTAGCTGTAGGCAGAGTCTGTATTCACTTTTAGGCCAAGGCCTAGAAAAATGCTTGGGTTGGGATCCTTCTTCTACACAAGTGTCACAATTTTTATTTTCTCAAGTACTTTTCTCTTTGTTATTTGATTTTTCACATACAAAAAGATATGTGTAAACATTACATTAAGGGGCTAGTGAGTTACTTTTAATCCCAGTGCTGGGGACAAGATCCTTGGGGCTCACTAGTCAGCTAGCCTAGCCTACTTGGCAAGCCTCAAATCCTGGTGAGACCGTGTCTCAAAATCATCATTGACAACCCCTGAGTTAAGACACTGGAGATAAGCCAGGCGTTGGTGGCACACGCCTTTAATCCCAGCACTCGGGAGGCAGAGGCAGGTGGATCTCTGTGAGTTTGAGCCCAGCCTGGTCTACAGAGCGAGTTCCAGGACAGGCTCCAAAGCAATACAGAGAAACCCTGTCTCAAAGAAAGGAAGGAAGGAAGAAGGAAGGAAAAAACCCCAAAAAATAAATAAAATACACTGGAGGTTAGCCTTTTGTGTGTGTGTGTGTGTGTGTGTGTGTGTGTGCACGCACACACACACCATTAATACATTAATATTCAAGAGACTGAGAAAGGAGAAGGGTGGCATGTTTAAGACCAGCTTAAGATAGTATGATTTATCTCATGTATTGGGGGGGCACGCATGTAATCCCAGCGCTCCAGCAATCAACAAACTGACACAAGTTAAAAAGGCGACCAGCCTGCTGTACAAAGCAATCCAGGACCTGCTGCTACAGCTACATACTGAAACCTCATCTCAAAACCAACCAAAGAATAAACAATGGAAGACCTCAATTATAGATGTCTGGACTGCTAGAATAGCTATATCTAAGAAAAAGGTATAATATTAATTTCTAAATACTAAATGTATATGAAATCAGCCTAAGACTTATGTAATACTATATATGCACAAATGTGGACAAGGTCAGAAATTTGTATTAAATATTTGCTAAATGAGAAAAATATCATAGTACTGTTCTTACTCAACAATTCTGAATAAAAGGGAAACACGTAAATTTCCACTTGTAGCCATAATCCAAATCATTCTATACAAAAATGTTATTTCTAATCATCACAAGAAAAGTTGTAGCCTTGGCTGTCCTGGAACTCCCTTTGTAGATCAGGCTGGCCTTGAACTCAGAAATCACTTGCCTGTGTCTTCCCCCCTCCACCAGTGCTAGGATTAAAGGTGCACACCACCATGCCCAGCAGCACAAAAGAGCCTGTCTAAATCGCTGAACACCAATCACTGGCCTTCTCGCTGTTCTGCTCTAATCCACCACAAGGCACTCTGAACAGCTGTTGGAAGCAGCTGCACCACACTAGTGTATTAACTCACATAACCAACGATGTCCTAAGGATTTATTCATAATCAGAGCTCAGAGTCTGCATGCCTCTATTATCTGCAGCCCAGACTCTGAAAAAGTACATTTATGCCTGCAATAATTCTCATTCCCAGTCAGACCAATAAGCCTGCACTAAGGAGGCTGAAGCAGGAGAATAGCTCTAAGTTCAAGGTCAGGTTCCCAAAATAAACAAATCTGCTTTCCTGAAACCAAATAATCTTATTTCATAATAGGCTCAAGTTTCACGATAACCTAAGTCTGGGGACAATTTTCAATACTGAGCAGGAGAAAGGGACATAGGCCACCCACAACGATTAACAGGAGGAAACCTAATGAACTTCCCCGCAATTAAAGTGAGTCTAATACACAATACCCAACTGCAAGGGTCTCTGGTGCACATAAGGAGTACACACACTCAGAGCTGCTAATGGTAGAATAAACTGTCCACTGACAACTGTACAGAATCCAGTAAGAAGCAAGCCAGTTCCAACAAATCAAATTAAAATTAGGAAAGACTAAGTGAGGCTAGGACTGAACCACAGAGCATCTCTTTCCTCAGTTATCAGTCCAGGACCCTTACACAAATAGCCAAAGCCAATAACTCCCTTCAAAAGTAGTTTAATCTATTATATACATAGACATAGATTACATATAACCTACAACTATCCTCTAGACTTCAAATCATCTCTAGGTTACCGTTACACTTAAGACAATACATGAATGCCATGAAGCAGCGGTTCTCAACCTGTGGGTTATGACGCCTTTGGGGTCTCCTAAGACCATTGGAAAACACAGGTATTTATATTAGGATCATTCATAACAGTAGCAAAATTATAGTTATGAAGTAGAAACGAAATTTTATGGTTGGGGGTATTGCGGTAAATAAGGATCAGGATAAACAAATAGGCCGAATAGATGTTTATTCAGGGAGAAATAACTTACAACCTAGACAGATGAACACCAGGAAATTCAACCCGATCCTCTCCTGTCCGACAGCAAGAGAGAGCGCCTTCCTGGCCCCCTCCGACCTCCTTCCTCCGGTCACCTCCGCCCATCGCTCCACCCCCCAATGGGCGTGGTCAGTGCTACAGAAGGACTATCTCACTACATGGGGGTCTCCATGAGGAACTGTACTAAAGGATCGCAGCATTAGGAAGGTTGAGAACCACTGGTCTACTATATTTGGTGTATAAGGGCAAGATTCCATGGAAGCAAGTTTTGTGTATTTTCAGTTGAAACCTGTTGGTGTAGAGAGCCAACTATGTACTAATATATAAAATCATTTCTCTACTAGTCACATGAGATACCGTCACAGAAGCATTTGCAACAGATCTAAGTGGGCCTACAGAATCTAAGAGTTTGGGAGGTATGCTGAGAAAGCGGAATGGAAGAGCTCAACGCCACTGCATAGGACACATGTGTACGCACGCACACTCCAGGTGGTTAGGGGGCTTGTTTTCAAGGCACACATCACAAGTCTGAATGAGAAGTCAGCGAAGACTTCCCTAACTAAACCAACACTGAAGCGAGTGAGTGGGAGCCGCTAAAGGTGAAAGATGCCCAAAGGGAACCAGAAAGGGAGTGAGTGACCATGCCTTGAGGAACCTTGTAAAGGAAGGTTTCAGAACCGCTCTCATGTTAGGTGGCATCAAGTCAGGTATGCATCAGATAAACAGACAAACTGTGGGGGAGACACGTTGTAAGGGAGCCAGTCCACCGAGGAAAGAGCCTTACTTAGGTAGAACAAGTCCCAATTTGCTTAAGCCCATTTCAAGTGTGCTTGCTGTCCAACTCAAAGGGTTCAGTGCCAGCACCCAAACACATGGCAGTTCACAACCAGCTATAACCCAAGGGACACAACACCCTCTTCTGGCCTCTGAAGGCACCAGGCATGTATGTAGTGCACATACACACATGCAGACAAAACATTCATACACTAAAGAAAAAATGTCTCCTGAGGGTTAGGTGGAGAGATGGCTCAGTGGGTAAGATTGCTTGGTGTGCAGAGCAGATTCCAGCATGCAAACAGCTGCACACACCTGTAACCTCGGTACTGTAGGGGAGGGGCAGACCTGGGGAGGCGTCACCAGGTTTGCTAGCCACCAACCTAGCTCCAGGTTCAGCCAAAGAGTGTCCCAAAAGGAGTCAGGAACAGATAGAGCAGGACACATCAAGTCTTTCTCTTTGGTATCTGCCAGTGCATACACTGACAGGCGCACCCACACACCCACACATGCTGGGGGGGGGTGAGGAGGGGGCCAGAGGCAGGAAGAGCTCTGTGAGTTCAAGGCCAGTGAGTTCCAGGACAGCCAGAACTACACCGAGAAGCCCTGCTGGGTGGGGAGTGGGGGTGGAAAGCAGGGGGTACCCACGCACATCATATAATGAACACACACGCAGACATCTCCCACCCAGCACTAGCCCAGCCATCCCACTATGTACAAGGCTCTGGTGGCTTAACCCCATGGCCTGTGTCCTCTCACAGGCCTGGAATGCAGCTGGTGGCTTTGCTCCAATGCGTTTCCCTGACACCAGGCTCTCCCCACAATAAAAACTATCTCTCAGGTACCAAAGACGATACTTTTAGTCCTTATCCACCCCCCCCCAAATCTTGTTCTGTGACAACTCTTTTTCTCTGATTATAGATCGTCTCCACTCAGTCTCTCCCGCCTTCCACCTCACCTCCAGCATCTCAGAACTCTAAGTGGCAGCAGACATCCATCTCTGCCTCACAGTCCAACAAGCACTACCCAGAGCAGGATCCTGCAAACTCTTTCAACCCTTGGTGACATGACCTACTCAGGAGAGTGGCCACCCTAGATTCCTTCCTAAACCCATGCCTTCCACAATGTCTCAGATTCACCTTCTCTCCTCCCTGGCAACCTCGGGTCCAGGGGCTACTTTCGCTACTTCCAAGTGTCCTGTGGCTGTCCTTGTCTTTTTATCAAGGTAACACAGCCAGACCCATATCACTCTTCTAAGAGGTCCCTCGGGACAAAGATGCAATCCTCCTCAACCTTCCACTCAAACACCTCTAGTCACATGACTTTCTGGTACTCAGAGCAATTGCATCCTATTTTTTTTTTAATTGAGAAATGAACTCTTCCTTATCACCCAATACTTAGACATCATCACCTCCCCAGACTCCTACGTGGCAGCCGTGTCTCTCTAGAGCACCAGGTGGCTGCTGCTGTCACAGCACTTACTGCTTGTACTAGAGTGCACTGCATCACAGTGCTGGAATGCTGGCCTTCTGGCTCCCACTCCACACCACAAGCAACATGGTAATGGGGACAGTGTCCTACTCTGTTCCCACCACCTGCTGCAAAGACTTAGCACACAGATCTGTCCCAGGGTGTGCAGAACACAAACTGGGAAGCACATTTCTGTCACGGGATTAAAGATTTAGACTGGCATTAATTCCTTTTAAATTATTAAGGCATTGAGTAAAGTAGAAAGACAGCTTTGTATGAAAGAGGAAAGAAACCTTACTAATTTACTTTCACCCATTTCTTAAGAAGAAAGAAATAACCTCATTTGGAAATAGAGTAATGGCTTAGCGGTGAAGAGCACTGGCTGGGATCAGGGATCAGGGCTCAGGCCAGGGTTCCCAATACCTACCCAGCAGCTCACAGCAACCTATACCTCAAGGCCCTAGAGATCCAACACCCTCTTCTAGTAACAGACAGGCATGTGGTGCACAAACACCCATATATAGAAGTATTTTTAAGTTTTAAGACCTTTGAAAGATTTCTTTGTAATCACACATGTCTGTGAGTGTAAGCACAGAAGTGAGCGAGCCTACTGAAGACAGGTGTCAGATTCCCTGGAGCTGGAGTGACAGGTGGTTGAGGCACCTCACATGGGTACCAGGACTAGAACTGGGTCTGCTGGACAGCAATCACCATATTAACCACTGAGCTAGCTCTCCAGCCCTGGTTTCACCAACTTATTAGCAAACGACACCCTCAGGATTTCAAACAGCAGTTAGATCACTGTGCCCTCCTGGAGAATCCAAAAGTACCTCCTTGAACACTACCAGCACCATGGAAACCACACCACTGATACCACTGCCAACAGCAGCACCCTCCGGGCCCTGAAAGCCAGCTGTCCTCTAAGATTTCTAGTTTAATGTCAGATGTCAGTGCTCTGTGAGACTGCTTCCTGTCAGGAAGCCAGCAAAGTCATACAGATCAGCACCCCTGTGAAGAAATGAGACAGCGTGTAAAAACCCAGAGCCGGCTGTTAGACTGCATCCACCACAGCATCTCCACCATCCATTCATCACTGTAACCCAGACAAAACAACCTCAGAGCCTCATTTCCTCACATCAGCAGGGTTAGCACCGAGCTTACAGCACTGCACCTGTAAAGCTTCTATGGGCCCACCAGAACAGAAGGAAGTTAACATCCGCCTTTCATCCAGTATCACAGGAGATGCACGCCTGCCCCCCACCACCCCCCAGGCTGTCGGCTATCTACAAGACCAGCTGATGAGAGCAGATGCTCCATCCAACAGCAAAAGTTCCCCTATTATATCTATATCAATAGATCCAAACGAAGTGAAAGCAATATAAACAGGACACTTTTACAAGACCATGCAAGCAGGCTAGTTGAGGAGACCTTATGACCAAGGCCTGAGCACAAATGACATGATTCCAGTATTGACAGGAAGTTTTGGCTCTGTTAGCACCATGAACATAAATATGCTAAGAATTAGAATCAACTTTTCAGAAACGTAGCCACTGCCGGTGAAGACCAAATATTAGTAAAACTGCCATGCCTTTACACAGTGGCTAATACTTAACCAGCAAATTAGGCAACATTTAACCAGTAACCTGATACTGTTTGCCGGAAGGGTCCCGGATTTTATGGCACTCTCTGGCCTGAAATTAGTGCAAAGTTTCTTTCTTTGGTCACAGCTAACAACAGTTAGCTATGTACAAGTTATCCTGTCATAGCTTTAAACATGCTCATTCATGACACTGAACACATTTACTGCCATGTAAAAATGCACCCAAAACACTACTTGCCTGTACCATAAACTTTTTTGTCATACACACAATTCTTCAGAACTTTAACATTTTCTCCATCTTTTAACAAGCTTTATTGAGGTAGGGAATGAGTGGGGGGAATAAGGTCAGAGGACAACTTGGAGTCTGTTCTCTCCTACCAAGGACTCTGGGAAGCAAACTGAGGAAGTACGTGCCTCTATGGTTTGTTTTCCTGGTACAAATCCTCAAACGCAGTCCATTCTTGAACTCAAGTGATCCTCCTGCCTCTCAGTCTAAGCCCAAGGATTACAAGTATGAACCACCATGCCAGGCTCTCAGAACTCTTAATTCTAGGGGACAGACAGGTAGTTTCAATGTTCTACTTTGGTGTTGATCTGTTTTTTCATTCCTTTTGTATAGTTTGTTTGTTTATTTATTTATTTATTTATTTATTTAATGTGGAGTGTTTATTGGGGAAAGGGGGGACAGAGACAGAGACCTGCCTCCTAAGAAAAACGGCAGAAAGAGAGCCCCTTTTGTATAGTTTTTAATTCCATTAGTGTATGTGTGTATGCTCACAGGTGTTCATGTGCCACAGCCTGTGTGTGAAGGCAAAAAGACAGCTCTCAGGAGTTGGTCCTCTCCTTCAACTATGGGTTCCAGGACTGACCTAAGGTCAGAGTTGAGCAGCAAGACCCTTTCCTTGCTGAGCCCTCTTGTCAACCCTCAAAATACTTTTAAGTCCCCAAGTATGATAGCCAAAGCATACGCTCTTTATCATACAGAAAACTAAAAGGGAGGGGTAAACTGGTTGGGAGACATTTGGCGCCTAGAAATAATGAGGTTACCTCTTAGGTGCCTGTCACCGGCTAATGACTGAGGCTCATCCTCAACGCATATCAGAGGTAATATCTAGACAAAGGAAAGAGCACACCAACCCAGTGACTTCAAAGAGGAACAGGACTCGGCAGCGTATTTTTTTATTGTGCACACCCTTCGCTCCATGTGGACTTCCTTGCAACTGAGTACACCAAAAGACTGCCTAGTCTTATCCCCTAAATTACACAAAAGATCCCAACAGGTATCTTTCTCTCAGTCTTCCTTTGCAAGCATAGGAAGGGTCTGGACAGTCTAATTACTTAGGGTCTGTTCCCTGGACTTTCACAGCAGTTTGAAAGGGTTAGCCATCAAAGCCAGTTTCTTAAAGACCTGTCTGAGTTATACTGAATTCAAGTAACTTTGTCTTGGAACCTAGACTAGCCTGTCTGAGGACCTGGAAATTTCCATGAATGTTTCTGGGATTTGATTTGGTTTGGTGAGGTGATACTGTTTGCCTTTTTTGATTTGGGAGACTTTTGAGATAAGCATCTGTCAATTACTCTCACTGACTTCACACTTGAACGCTTCCAGGCTCAGCTTTCCAAGTGCAGTCATTACAGTCAGCACCTGGACCCAAGAATTCTTGTCTAAAGTATGTCATATATTAAGGAACCAATTTTTTTTTAACTCCACTACAACCATTTCCTTAATATATGTCTGCCTAAATGGTAATTACTCCATAAACACTGGCTCAAAGTAAAACTGCAGATTATTTTTAAACAAGCTCAAGAACCAAGTGGACTCGAACCAACAATAAAAAAAATCCTTTTCATCTTCCAAATTACATTTCCTTTATTGTTCGAAAGTAACTTATTTAAAAAATGATGGATCACTCTCCTGTCATTATCCCTCTCCCAGGACACCAATGAAGACAGACTACACTGGGCACAGTGGCACCCAGGCCTTTAATCCAAGCCTCTTCTACACAGAGTTCCAGGCCGGCCAAGGTGACACTGTGAGACCCTATCCCAAAAGGAAAACTGGTTACTGGGCTGGTAGAATGGCTGGATGATAAAAGATTGTTAGCAAGTCTGGCAGCCCAAAGTGAACCTTCAGAACCCATGGAAACATAAACAGGGGAAACAGGGCCCACAGAATTATCCTCTGACCCCCACACACTAGCCCTAGAATACACATCCACAATCCCCACCCACAAGTTAACAGCTAATAATAAATAGGATGGGTATGATGGTGCAACCGTTTAATTCCAGCATTTGGGAAGCAGAGGCAGGCAGATCTATTTAAATTCAAGATCAGCCAGACTGTTCCACACAGTGAGTTCCAGGCCAGCCAAAGGTAGGTAGGTAGGTGGAAGAAAGAAAGAAAGAAGGAAAGAAAGAAAGAAAGAAAGAAAGAAAGAAAGAAAGAAAGAAAGAAAGAAAGATCCAACCTCAAAAAATAAAATTAATACTATTATTGAGCTAGGAAAGACTTAAGGTAATTTCCCAGTAAAAAAAGAAAAAGGAAGGCCAGGCATTGGTGGTGGCACACGCCTTTAACCCCAGCACTTGGGAGGCAGAGGCAGGAGGATCCCTGTGAGATTGAGGCCAGCCTGGTAGCCTGGTCTACAGAGCTAGTTCCAGGACAGCTTCCAAAGCCACAGAGAAACCCTGTCTCAAAAAACCAAAATAAGAAAAAAGAAAAAGGAAGAGTGGATGGAGTCTATGTCAGCACCTGGGACACAGCCAATTCCTAAAAAAAAAAAAAAAAAAAAAAAAAAAAAGGGGGGCGCAAGAGAGGACAGAGAAAATGGAGTACAGAAAGGGCTATGGCAACCCTGAGAAGTAAACCGTAAGAAAACCAAGCCTTCCAACTGAAAGGACTTAAGATTGAACAGCAAGGCCGCATGAGAATATCTGACACTGGTCTGGCAATTTCAGAAACTGCAACAAAATTTCCAAGTTTTCTAAGAATGGGGCAGAGGAGACAGTGTGCTGGCTCCTTTGTGTCAACTTGACACAAACTTAAATGTCCAAGAAGGGGAAATGTCAATGGAGGGCATTTTCATGATTTCTGACAGATGTGGGAAGACCCTGCTCACTGGGAGCATGCCACCCTGGTAAGAGGGCAAGCGAACTGAGCCAGTTGTGAAGAGCAGGCCAGCAGGTAAGCAAGCAGTGCTCCATGTTTCAGCTTGAATCCCCTAACTTCACTCCAGGATGGACTGTAATGTGCAAGGTGAAACAATCCCTCTCCCCTCCAAGTTGATTTTGGTCTGTGTCTTATCACAGCAACAGAGAGCACACTAGGGCAGACCGCCAACGAGAAATAACAGCATCAAACACCAATAGCAATGAATGCTAGGAGACAAGGAAAAGGACACTATCTATGCACTGAAACAAAACGTTAATCGTGCCCAACTACCATTCAAATAAGAGTTATTCTCAGACACCCAGAAAATTCCCTGCCTCCCTTCCTGCACAAGTTATTTAAAAGGTGGATTCAACTGAGTAAAAAAAACAAAGGAAAATATATGATCCAGAAAACTGGACCATAGATTCCAACGTATCAGCAGCCAACAAGACATCGTAAAAACACAGACCTTGAACCCCAGCACTTAGGAGGCAGAGGCAGGCTCTCCGAGTCCCAGGTCATGCAGGGATAAAGAGTGATACCTTGTCTTAAACAAACAGCAGAGTTTGAGGTAACAGCAGAATTGTAGATTTGTGCCAGGAGGGTGGTGGTGCATTGCTTCAATCCCAGCACTTGGAAGGCAGAGGCAGGTGGATCTCTATGAATATGAGGCCAGCCTGGTCTATACAGAGAAGCCCTGTCTCAGGAAAAACAAAAACAAAAAAAGAATGTAGATTTGTTTTACAGATATTGTGATTGAATGTCTTCAAAGGTCTGAAGATATGAAGGTAATTTGGTTCAGAAAGAAAATGAACAACCTAGGAACAAAACTGGTATAAGACATGACAGTCCAAATAATGGGAAGCTAACACCTAATCCTGACACTTCAAGTATATATACTGTGGCACAAATCTAGAAAAACAAAAACCCAAGATGCTACTTGAAATCAAGACTTTGAATTGCCGTCTCTCAGATAGGCATGTCTTGACTGTACTATTCCTTTGATGCTCAACTTTATTCTGCTTTCATTGGTTATCACCTAAATTACACCATTTGCTCTAAAACATATAAATAATCCTACATTCTTTTCACTTTTGAACACTGCTGAAGCCAACGTGTGACTGATTCATAACACTTACAACTACTGCCCGCCAGGTGGCAGTATTACTGCCGTGTAGCAAACCTCCAAAAGTGTCCTCCAGGAAGATTATCAGAGTCCCAGCATCAAAATGCCTCAGACTACACAGACAATTTTTGTTTTTTTGCTGTGTGGTCTCCTCCACTGTACCCTAAAATTAGGACATTAGGTATTTTTTATTTTTTTTTAATCTGTGACCTCAACACACAAAACAGTAACTGGTACATACCAGATGTTTGATTTAACATTTTAACATCTCTGAAATTGAGAATGGATCCAAGACACCGGCTGGCCCTGATTTTGTTTTTATTTTTAGTGATACACATACTAATCAAGTTTTTTTTTTTTTATGTGTACTGGTGCTTTGTTTGCATGTATGTCTGTGTGAGGGTATGGATTTCCCTGAACTGGAGTTACAGTTGTGAGCAGCCAAGTAGGTGCCAGGAATTGAACCCAGGTCCTCTGAAAGAGAAGCCAGTGCTCTTAACCATTGAGCCATCTCTCCATCCCCATAACCCAAGTTTTACAAGCAGGGACATATAAAAATTTGAAGAAATAAAATAAAAATTGGAAGGTGAGTCGCACTTTTAATCACAGCACTAAGAACTCAAAGGCAAGCCAAGACTATGTAGTTGAGATCCTGTCTCTAAGGGGAAAAAAGTACAGAGAAAACAGTATCAGTGAATGAGTGGTTATTTCAAAAGATGATCCCACTGTTGGTGAATCCAAGAAACAGAAATAGATGGTTATGGCTTTGAGGGCAGACACTGGGCCTTAGCCCCCAAACTGGAGATGTGCAAGATTGGACAGCTGCTGAAACTCTGGAGGATGAAGACCAGTTTCAGCATCTGAAAACTCCATCTCAAAGAAGAGGGAGGGGGGGAAAGGAGGGACAAAAGAACTCTGGGCATAGTAGCAGGCGAGTCTTTCATTCCAGTTAGGAGGCAGAAGCAGGTGGATCTCTGTGATCTAGAGACCAGCCTGGTCTACAGAGAACTCCAGGCCAGCCAGTGCTACAACTGTCTCTTGCCTCAAAAAACAAACAGGCTGGAGAGATGACTCAGCGGTTAGAGAAGCACTGTGGATGCTCTTCAGGAAGACCCAGGTTCCATTCCCAGCACCCACGTGGTGGCCCATAAGTCAGTAGTAACTTTAGTTCCAGAAGACCCGAACCCTCTTCTGGCCACAACAGGCACCAGGAATACACGTGGTGCAGACATACATATACTTAAAATGAGGCAGAGGCAGTGAAGCAAGCTAGATGGCCATGCCTGCCGATTCTGGTTACCATGGAAATATTACCTGAGCCCCCTCAAGAGGTGCAGGCCAGTCTGGAGAACAGAGTAACATTTTGTACCGGAAACAAGTAAATGTTCATTTTAAGCCAGCCTATATATTGTTACCACATACGTTTTTACAAGGCATTTGTAAACATCTGATAAGGTGATATACATGCTCCCAAAGGGAAAAAAAAAAAAGTCGGGGAAGAGTCAGATAACGTACAAAAAGCTATGCGGGAGCAAACGGTCAAAATCTGAATCAGACACCTCCCCAAAAGACCATGAATTCCATGAAATTTAGCACATCTAAAGAGTGATCGCAGCACTTGTTGCACACAACTGAGTTACACATTTTACCCATCAGAAGGCCATGGAAAGGACAGCAAAGGTGTATCTCGGTCTGAAAACTCAGTTCCCACTAGGATTACGGGCTCTCCCTCACTCAATCACCTATTCCGTGGCCTGCTTACTGCACAACACACCGCACGTATGTGGGCTGTGGGTCCGCAGCACAGTCTCTAGGGAAAAGACTATTTTACAAGACTGAAGCGACTCAATGGCTTGACGGTAGTGGCCTACGAAGCCCAGTTTAAGGAATCTAGTGCTCTGGGCACACGAGGAGTGGAGCCGGGCGCCACCAGAGGACATCCTACTGCAAAGCAAACTCTCCAGCTAGGAAACCCAGCTAGCCGTAGGCCAAAGGCGTGCAGCTCAGTCCCCGCCCTTCCCGCGCAGGGAAGGCAGGCGCAGATCGCTGGCAAAATGTCACAGGGCCGAGACTGAGCGCGCCAAAGCAAGACCCACCCCCGGGAGTGCCGCGGACGCTCGCGGCCGGTCCCTCCCCTTCCTCCGCCCGCCTAGAACTCATTCATTCTCCTGGCGATTGGAGAGTCGACCCGGCCCAGCCGCCCCGGCCCAGCAAACCCACCAGATGCTTTGTCTCCCACCCGCCGGAAACCGGGGCGCGCACTCGAGCGCGCGCCGTGGCACCAGCTCCCCGCACCCGGGGCCCGCAGTTGGGAGTAGAGGTGGGGGATCTAGGGTCCGAGGTCAAGTGCCAGACCCCAAATTCGACCCAACCACCTAGAAATCATAACCACGACCCCACCGTCTCTACAACTCGAGCACCCTCCAAGGCACCCCCACCCCTAGCGCCGTTCAGCTATGAGTCACTCCCTTGACCCCCCTGCTTTCAAGACACGGGGGCCCTGTCCCCTTCGGAAGGACGAGGCACCCACCCGGCCTGTGCCGTTCCCTCCCCGGTGCACGGCGCCCGATGGCGTCGCGGAGCCCCACGGCGTGACGATCGAGCCCGTACTCACTTGATCAGCAGCTGGTCGTGCTCGGCCTTGAACTTGCCCAGCTCGATCTGGAGCTTGGCGCGCTCTCGGGCCGTGTCGTCGAGCGCGCGGCGTGCATCGGCCAGCTCGGTCTCGTAGAGAGCCTTGAGGCCGGTGAGCTCCCGGCCGCGCACCTCCTCGCGCTCGGTCACCTGCAGCTGCAGCGCGCTGTTCTCCGTCTCCAGGCTGCGCACCTTGTCGATGTACACGGCCAGGCGGTCGTTGAGCTCGCGCAGCTCCTCTTTCTCCTGCAGCCGCGACAGGCGCGTGGGGCTGAGCGGCGTGGCGGGGGCGCTGGCGCGGCTGCCGGCCCGCTGCGGCACGGGGGTCGCGGTCGCCATGGCGGGCGGCGGGATCGAAGGTACAAACCGCAGGCCGGCGGGGACCGAGTGCGCCTGGGGCGGCGGCGGCGGCGGCTACGGCACAAAGAGCGAGGCGGGAGGGCGGCGGGGAGAGCGATCGCCGGCCAGGCGCCCTTTGTGAGTGCACACGCACGCTCGCCAACGCGCGCGGGGACGGACAGGCCGGAGCAGCCCCGGGGGCCGAGAGGGTGCGCGCCGCGGACGCGAGTCGTCTCCCGCCCGCTGCACTTTGTTTCCTCTCGAGCGGCTCCGAGCGGCGGGCGGGCCTGCGAGGAGGGCGGCGAGGGGCGGGCAGGAGGCGAGGCGCGGGGGGGCGGAGGTGGCACGGGCCGCGCTCCGCAACATGGCGGAGCGCGCACGTGACCGCCGCCGGCCAATGGCGAGCGCGCCGCGCGCCCCGGCGGCTCCGAGGGGAGGGCCCGGCCTGCAAATTCAAAATCTGACCCTGGGGCAACCGTCGGCCTCGCGCTCCGGCCTGGGCGTGGCGGGGAGGGGCGCCTCGAACTGCTCGTTCCTCCGCCTGGAGCCCAGCGCCCGCCGGCTGTCGTGCAGGCCCCCTGGGGACCCCTGGTAGGGCCGGGCCTGCAAGTGGCGGGAAAAGAGCCCGAGGTTTCCGGGGCCGGGCCTGCGCCGCCTCCTGCTGCTGCTGACCGTTCAGGGAAATTCAAATGTAAACGAGGCCGGGCCCCGGGCCGGGAGCCGAGACTCACGCCCAGCCCTGACCTCAGTGGGTGCCTGCCGCCCCAGCTCCCAACTCTGCTTGCTGGTCCCGAGGGCGAGCCTGGATTTCTCTGTAGGATGGAAAACGGGTCCGTGGGAGCGCCCAGTTGTGCTGAAGCCAACGGGCTGTGTATCACAGGAAAAAGCAGCTTCGCTTTTGAAATCACTTGCGAGCAATGCTGAAGGGCGGGCCCCGATCCGTTTCTTGGTGTACGGGTTTGCAAAAATCAGAAACAGCCCACGAATAGTCGTATTTAACAAGACTTGGATAATAGGATAAACTGTTGCCGTGGGTTCATTAAAATAAGATTAATAAAAGAATAAATGAAATAACTTTCGTTTTTTAAAGTTTCTGCATGACAGAACTAGCCGCCAGATTGGTTTTTGCTCAAGGATTTGGGCAATCGGGCCTCGGCCTCCCATGAGCTGGGTTTACCAGTCTGAGCTATCACCCTCAGGGTATCCCCCCTCCCCGCCCCCCAGGTGTTCAGGCCTCCTGTGGAGTGATTGCAGCGGTGCACTACTCTCCACAGGCACTATAAACAGCGGGTGCTTTTCTATGGATAGAGTCCCTTGAACTCAGACTCCAAATTTGCAGCTGATACTTTGTATTTTGTCGTGAGTTCGAAAAGGGGTCAAAGGAGGCCAGAGGGTAACTAGGAGACTTCGGTGGATTCTCGGGATGGAATGGGAACTCAGGCAAGGCAACAAGTCCCTTAACCAGCTGATCCATCCTTTCCACCCCAGAAAGCTGTGTCATTTTGAGGACATTATACCACGATTTTCTTTTGGGAAAATGAAATGATTTCTAGTTTCCAGAGAAGATGTGCAAAGATTACATTATAAGAAATGTGTTAAAACATTGTATCATAGATAGTAACTCTTGTTAATTGTTACTTGATTTCTGCAATCAAAAGCAATGAGAGGATTTTTAATTTAGATGATAGTTGTCCCATATTTGTCCACACATTTTACTAAATATACACTTGTCTTGCTCTACATTTTACCCACATCTAAGTACTGGGTGTGCATCCTACCCTGGTTCTTTCCTGGCCTCCTTGTTCAAATAATATCCCGTCACGAGTTTTAGAACTAAAAATTGTTTTAAGTATGGTGAGACTACTTCTATATTGACTAGATAACCATGATTTCAAATATAGTGCCTTGTTTTTCCTATAAAACTTAACTTGTCGGGACACATATCTAATTATTGGTTGATTTAGATATACCCTACCAAGTTCCAACATGCCATGCCTTTGTTTTCCTCTTCTGTACTCCAACTGTAATGGTAACTACAACTTATTACTTATAGAAAACCTGTGTGACAGTTCCTGTATATCATTTGGACCTGGGATAGAAAATGTAGAATACCCAAGAGAGCTGGGAAGAAGGGGTCCCAACTGCAAGGGAGAGGGGGATACTATCACACCTACTTTTGTTCCAGGAGAGAAGAGCTATCTGTGCAAATAATATAGCTAGGACAGAGCCAGAATCTGAAGCAAGAAAGAAAATGCTAAAGACTACTCTCCAATATATATTTATTGAGTGAATGAAAGTAAAACAATTAAATACAGAGCTTCATATATACTTTGCAAAATACTTTTTCCAGTTGTAAAATATTAAGAACAAATCATGTTTCAGGAGATTAAGTGACTATGCAGAATCTCTTACAATTCTGATAATGATTTTGGGGGGGGGGGGAATTTGTGTTGGTTTGGTTTGGTTTGGGGGGTTGTGGGGACAAGGGTTGGTTTTTTTTGAGGCAGGATTGACGCTCAGTAGAGGTGATTTGTGGCTCACAGAAACCCCGCCCAACCCCCTCCGTTAGAGCAACAGAGCAGAATCCATCAGCAACCTTGTCTAGAACTCCGTGGTCAGCATCATCGAAAGGACAGCAGCAAGACTGCTGAGCATGCTCTAACTAACAGAGCACTTGCCTGTCGCTAAGTTCCCAGCACCAAAAGCAAAGGCAGCAATAAAGGATAAAAGGAACTGCACAGAACAGCCTAACTTGCCTGCAATGGTTGGGCTGGGCCAGATGCCTTCGTAGTGAAACTTCATTCTAGATGTATCTGGAAGGTGTCTGGGTGGTGTTTAATTTCAGTCAGTAATCTTTGAGTGATTGGGTCTCGTCCAGTAAGTAGGAGGCTAGACTAGAACAAGACTACTACGCTCTAAGGAAGGAAAGGGATTGCTAGCAGACTTTTAGCTTGATCATCAGCTTGTTCTCCCTCTCCAGCTTACCACCTACCCTTGCCAGTCTTGAATGGATTCCTTAAAATACATCTGCCCTATAAAAATATACCTCCTGTCTGTCTGGGATGTTTTTATGGAAGCTGAACTAATACACCTTCCTGCAACCTTTCCACAGGATGTGAAGGAGCTAAGGAAGCCTGCCCTTTGGATTGAGGGATTGAGACAGGAAAGGTTTGAACTCTGTTGAACATATGCACGCTGTGATACAACACTGGGGTAGGTGAAGCTCTCATATAAATCATCTAGGCCTCCAAGTGCCAAGTACTAAAGAGCCATGCAAAAAGTAATGTGGGAACACCAAGGGCTGGGCAGGTCTCTATGTGGGAGGAGGGAGCACAAAAGACATCGATGAGCTGGCATCTAAGAATGTCAGCCTCCAGGGACTGACAAATGGATTCAGTACCTTGTAGAGATCTGAAAATGGCAACCCACAGCCTCCAGGGGAAATTGGGGGAATTCTCAAATGGCATCCCTAATCTTACGTTGTGCTTTTTGTTTTAAACCATACCTACCCTGGGAAGTACTTCAGGGACTAGTGAGGGGCATCCATTTCAGTCACTGGGCTGGCCTTCACTAGTCAAGAAGATCAGAAAACTGAAGAAATTACTTCATTATTAAAACAAGAAAATTGGTTAAGGTGTATCCAAAATAATAGTAAGGTCTTGAAATGTTCTTTTGTGCCTACTTGTGTAAACCACTGCTCTGCCTACTTTAAGAGAGATTTATAAGGACTGGGAAGATGGCTCAGTGGTTGAGAGCACTTTGCCAGGCATTGGTGGCACACATCTTTAATTCCAGTGCTCAGGAGACAGAGGCAGGAGATCTCTATGAGCTCAAGACCAATCTGAACTACAGCATGAGTTCCAGGACAGGCTCCAAAGTTAAAGCGAAACCCTTTCTTGAGAGAGAGAGAATGAAAGAGAGGTAGAGAGAAGAGAGAGGGAGCACTTTGTTTTTGCAGAGGATGCAGATTCTAGTCCTAGCAATAATCTGTCTTTCTATAATTGCAGTTCTAGAAGGTACATCACCATCTTCCCATCTTCTGGCCTTCATGAGTACTTTACAAACACAAGGTGTGCTTACATATATGCAGGCAAAATACTCATATAAAAAGAAATAGATCTTGGGAGCTGGAGAGATGGTTAAAAGGATAAGAGCACTGGCTGTTCTTCCAGAGGTCCTGAGTTCAATTCCCAGCAACCCCATGATGGCTCACAATCATCTGTAATGAGATCCAATGCCTTACTCTAGCCTGCAGACAAACACGAAGACTGAGCACTGTATGCATAAAACTCATATACATAAATAATCTTTTTTAAAAAATGAAAGAAATCTTAGAGAGATAAGCATGCCTTTAAGTTCAGTATTCAGGAGGCACAGGCAGCTGATCTCTGAGTTTGAGGCCAACCTGGTCTACAGAACTAGTTCCAGGACAGCCAGGGCTACACAGAGAAAACCAGTCTTGGATTGGGCCAGGGCAAGGGGAAAGGAGAACAGGGTAGATTTATACAGAATTAACACATGCATACTGTGGAAATGAAATGTATACATGTAAATGAATAGCCTAAGCAATCAATCTATGAATTATAGAGGCCCGAAGGAGTAACAAGATGACAATGACCAGTCACTGCACTGCTAAAACTTAGAGAATGTCTCTTCTGCCTGGACAACATGCTAGAACACCTAGACATGAAAATGCTTATAGGCCCCTAACACATGTGATAGGGGTCCCAGGACTCCTTGAGCTCTTCAACAAGCTAGTCTTGTCAATAGCCAAGCATCAGTTTCAGGGAGAGACCCTTTCTCAAAAGGTGAACAACAACTGAGCAAGATACCCAATGTCAGCTTCTGCCCTCAGCGTACATCATACACCAGACACACACACACACACACACACACACACACACACACACACAAAATAAACAAATAAATAAATAAAATAAAAACTAGAATTTGACAGAGTATTTGTTAGAGAGGTTTATAAAAGTTATGAATTTTCACCTGGACACATGAGGCAGGACAGGCAATGTTCATCCCCAAAGGCACTTCGCAGATTTGAGGGACCCCTGAGGTTTTCCTGTTCATCAAAGGATGCTGGGGCGATGCAGCTATGAGATACAGCCGTGGAGAACACAAAGATGTGGGGGACCAAGTGCTGAGCCTTGACTCACTAGGCTCCTGAGCTGCATCCAGAACTATCAAGGTAAGTATCTACCAGGTCAGGAATGAAATGATCAGATGAGACTACAGAAACAACCCACCACTTCTATATTCACTGGGGAAAAGCACCCTGCCTATGTTAACCCCTTCACAGAGTTCCAGAAGTGTGTGGTCACTTATACGAAATAGCTTTCATTTCTCTAATCTAACACTTCTATACTTCCTTTAAAGGATTTCAGTTGGTTGATTCTAAAATGAAGGATGGAGAAATGAAATCTCAGTTGTCATAGGAAAATAGGAAGTCACCAAATTACAAGTCCAAAATTTCTATTTTATTTAATGTTTTTGTTCTTTGAAATTATAATCATATCATCATTTTCCCCTTTTCCTCCTC
Source organism: Phodopus roborovskii (assembly GCF_943737965.1). Taxonomy (NCBI): domain Eukaryota; kingdom Metazoa; phylum Chordata; class Mammalia; order Rodentia; family Cricetidae; genus Phodopus; species Phodopus roborovskii. Next base: position 16,706,107 of record NW_026126549.1, on the reverse strand, counting down.
CCAACCCTCCCATACCCTACCCTTCTCTTGCTCTCAAATTACTTATTAAATATATATACATATATATTTACGCACACATATATGACTAAATACATGAATACAACCTGCTATAGTCCTTACATAGTCACCTGTGCATTTATGATCTCAGGGCTGGTAACTTGCTACTGGATAACCAATTGTGAGTATTCTTCCTCGGGGATGACCATTTCTCCCACTCGGTATTCCCCAATTACCCATAATTCTTTGTCTAGGGTTAAGGCCCTTTCATGTTATAATATGTATTCAAGTTTTGTTTAGGCATCCATGTTGGTGAAGTTTCATGGGTGTAACACCTGACATTTCTAGAAGAAAGAATCTCACAGCAAATGACCTGTGCCTCCGGCTGTTACAGTCTTTCTGCCCGCTCTTCTGCAATGATCCCTGAATGTCAGTTTCAGGAGCTTGTATTATAGATGTAACAGTTGAGCAACATTTCTCTTTTTAAAAAATAAAGTGAGAGCCAGCAAGACTCTTCAGCAGGTAAAGATGATTGCTTCCCCCATGATATGAGTTCAGGCCCTCAGACCCACATAAGTAGAAGAGGAGAACTGACTATGAAGAGTTACTGTCCTGACTTCCACCTGAGTACCATGGTGTATGCGTGCACGCACGCGCACACACACACGCACACATGCACACACACACACACACACACACACAAGTAAATGTACATTTGCCTTGGATTTATTTATTTATTATGCATACTGTGTTCTGCCTGCATATATGTCTGCAGGCCAGAAGAGGACACCAGATCCCATTACCAATGGTTGTGAGCCACCATATGGTTGCTGGGAATTGAACCTAAGTCCTCTGGAAAAGCAGCTAGAGCTCTTAACTGCTGAGCCATCTCTCCAACCACAAGTGTACATTTTTAATTAAAAAAAGGGGAGGGGGCTGGAGAGATGGCTCAGCACATAAGAGCATTTGTTTCTCTTGCAGAAGACCCAGGTTTAATTGTCAGCACCCATATGATGGTTCACTGCCATCTGTAATGCCAGTTAAGGGGATCTGATGCCTTCTTCTGACCTCCATGGGCACCAGACACACACCAGGTATACATACATGCAGCAAAACACATATAAAATAAAATGAATAAATCTTGAAAAAATTAAATATAAAATACTAAAAGTGAAGTGAATAAAAATCATCTGCTTTGGAAATAACTAGTAAGCCATTCTCCACACCTTATCATTAAGAACTGAGCATGACTTTGTGATTTATCTTTTCATCCCCTGGGGGACACAGCAGTGATGCTACTCTGTCACCTCTGTGTCCCCAATGCCCATGTGCAAGTAGACAGTGTAAAACAAAGGATGTCTCAGTACACTGGCCTTTACCAGTCCCGCGCCGCGCCGCCGGCCCCCCCCCCCCCCGTTTCTCTCAAGGTACTAACATAGCATAGATATGAGTGTGTTTCCTTTGAGCAAAAAACTGTTTTCGTGTGTGTGTGTGTGTGTGTGTGTGTGTGTGTGTGTGTGGCGCACCAGTACATGCAACACCACCCATGTGGAAGTCAGAGGACAAGGTTTTTTTCCTTACACCTCTATGTGGTGCCAGGGATTGAACTCAGGCTACCAGGCTTGCATGGCAAACACCTTTCACTGAGCCTTTAGACCTGGCTTTCAGCAAACTACTAACAGACATGAATCTTGCTTTTGAAATGTTTTAAAGTGATTCTTTGTAAGAATTACACAAGACGATTGTCTGACTTCCTGTTCCCTATTCTTGTCTGAGAGTGATAATCTGACCTGTGATGGTTTTTAGTGACTACATATCTGCTGTTATTAAGATGGCACTGAAAACAGTAAAAAAACACATATATTCTCTCTAAATGGCATTGCCCGAGTTCAGCTTCGTAGTTACATATTTCATATTTAATGTTGCTCACAAAACTAGTCAGTTATTGGTGAAAAATGGAGGAAGTCAACCACTTAATTAAAACACAGATACATACACATATACCTGGGTTGGGGGCCAGGGATTGAGGTAGAATTTTATGTAGCTCAGGCTAGCATAAACTTGCCATGTACCAAAAGATGACCTGGAACTCCTGATCCTCAAGTCCCTTCCTGCTCAGTGCTGGCATGAACCCCACAGTGATTGGCTACTTCTCAACTTTAAAAGTGATTTACTTAGTTTTCAGTGAAAATGAAAACACTTCCAAGGCTGTCCATTTTATTTAGTCATGTGCACTGTTTATCTTAGTGCAGCATCCACTGAATAGTGCACGTGGTAATGGAATTGTTACAGTTTGATTCAATTTAACACACTTTCATTTTTGTGGTTTATTTTTGTTTATGTTTTCAAGACTGTTTCCTCTCTGCAGCCCTGACTATCCCAAAACTCACTCTGTAGACCAGAGATCCAACCGTCTCTGCCTCTCAAGTGCTGGGATTGAGCCTAGATTTTACAGACTTTAGTAAATACAGCTCCAGAGAGAAGAGGAAATGATAAAGGCCATCTCCATCCATCCCACAGGTGTTTGGGAAAAGCCATGGTTGGTTTCTTTGATTTGTGCTCTCAAAACTCCCTGGAAGCCAGCCTGTCTGCAAACACAACTGCTCAGGCTGCTGAGTGAGAACCAGCCGCCTTCCTTTGGAGTCAGTGCCTGAACAGGCACCCAGCTATTGCAAAAGGCTGCAAGAGATAAGATCTGCTTTTCTTAGATGGGGTATTTAGATTGTTGTGCTGCATGGCCACCACTTACACATTTTGAAAAGAAAAGTAAATGTGTGCTTTCTGCACAACCACAAGACCACCCCCACCCCCCCACCACACCCCACCACACCCCCCACACCCCCCGGTTGCCTGCTGGACAGAGGAAGGGTAGCATTAGAGGTGCAGCCATCTGCTTGCCTTGGCTCCTAGGGAGGCTAGACATGCTAATTGGCACCCTTGCCCCACCTCCACACCCACCCTTACTATCGTGCCTCCACCATCTGGCTGGATGATCCTGTCTGCCCACACCAGCTCCTTTCTTTCAGCAAACCATAGATGTTCAACTTCCTAGAAAGGTAAAACCAGCTTCAATGGAACTTGCAGCCATGAGTTTGTAAAATTTCAAAAGAAATTGCACAGATTATCTTCTCCATCCCCACAACCATGCCCTGTCCCTCACTAGCCCCTGTCATCTCAACTAAATCATCCTTTCTTCTCTATCTAGGAAAGCCGGTAAGTGTGGGGTCCAGGGTGTTTTGTTATTGACAGTTGTCTGATGATAGCCAAGAACCTAATTACTACAGCGAGTCTCTCCCAACAGTGTGACTTAGATAGTTAGGAGTTTAAATGGGGTTCAAAAACATACAGTAAATATAATTAATGTTTCTTGCTATGAAGCCACATGAAACGGTGAGAGGTACACTTCTAAAACAGTAACAGTGCATTGATCCTTAAACAGATTCAGCAGAAATAGACCCCAGTGAGGCAGACTAAGATTCTGAGAGGTTTGAACCTTCCAATAAGTAAACACCAGGTAGTTAATAAAAGAGAAGAAATATGATTCTATCTTTCTGAGGACTGACTAACTGATCTGGATAAGCTGGTGTTTGTACCACTGTTTTTGTTTTGACTTAACAAAATCCTGTTAGTCTATTTTAAGCCACACACACACACACACACACAGAGAGAGAGAGAGAGAGAGAGAGAGAGAGGTACATAGGTACTCATATATTTTTCTTTTGGTTTTTGTTATTCTATGTTTTGTTTTGGATTTTTTTTGTTGTTGTTATTGTTTTTTTGTTTTGTTTTTTTTTCTTTGATTCTTGTTTGTTTTTCTCGAGACAGGGTCTCACTATTTAGCCCTGGCTATCCTAGAACTAACTATATAGACCTAGCTGGCCTCAAACTCACAAAGCTCCACCTGCCTTTACCTGGGTCATTTTTTCTTTCTTTCTTTCTTTTTTTCTTTCTCTTTTCTTTTTCTTTTTTTTTTATTAATTTATTTTATTTTATATAACAAAGTCCAATTAAATGAAAACAAACACTTATACACAATATTTGGGAATTTGGGCGTTGTTCTTTCCAAACTACTTCCTGCTGGTAAGGGGAGCTGTCATGGGGGATTCGAAGAAGATTCAGAAATCCTGGCTGTAGTCTGTAAGGCTGCTTTGTCCAGCTGTTTTGAATGTAGGATCACCTTGTACTCTTTTTCAGGCGGTCTGGCATGATCAAACCACATTAGTCTGGAAGGAATCCACATCTTTTCCCCAGCTTTTTTCTTTTTCTTTTTTTTATATTTATATCTTGTACTGCCATCATAACAGACTTTGCATACATATATGTAATATATAATATATAGTAGTGCCAATTAGTATGTCTAGCCTCTCCAGGAGCCAGGGCAAGCAAATGTCTTCACCTTTAATACTACCCTTCCTCTGATCAGCAGGCAACCAGGGTTGGTCTTGAAAAAAAATCACAAAGCTATCATTGACTCAGAGTGGGAATCTGGTTAGGACATTGGTGATGGGCTGTAGTTAGCCTGGGATGAAAATCCTCACTCCGTGATTACATTGCAGACACTGCAGTGTAAACCTGGAAAAGGAAAGAACCTCAGGACCCGGGGGGCCCAGTGTTTACCATGCTGAAGGCAAGGATTCAGGGAAATGCCTGTGTGTTTTTTTTATTTTAAGAATAGAGGCCAAGAAACTCGGTGTAGGGTATTTTTCTAAATTAGATGAAGTTGCAACCCAGATCTGATATTCCTATCTGTGGGAGACTTTTTCCCCACTTTACCCTTTGTAAGTGTCTGGGGAATTCCTCACCACCAAAACTTAGCAAGCCACAGGGGCCACTGGGAAAGCAAGCTGTAAGGGTTGGCAGCCTCTGAGGTGGGTGTGGAGAAGAGGAGGAGAGATGATCATGCTTGTAGAGTTGGGGTCTAAGAAAGCACTTTAGAGGTTGGGCACTGTGGTTCATGCCTTTAATCCCAGCACTCCAGAGGCAGAGGCAGGTGGATCTCTGAGTCCAAGGCCAGCCTGGTCTGTGAGTGGATTAAGGAAGTCCACGAATGCCCCAGTTATTTGGGGGACACTCACACACTGATGGTAAAGTGCCACCACGGTCTTCTGCCTCTAGAGGCACAGGATGCTGGGATGCAGGATAATGATCACCTCTCAGCCCTCACTCCAAGAGAGAGAGCATGAGAGCCACCCCTCCTCTTTCTTATAAGGGATCACATCCACCAGTCCAACTGCACACCAAAGACACTCCCTAAGACCCAGAAACTATTGGGGGAAACAAATTCCCACTACACTGGTCTACAGCGTTAGTCCCAGCACAGCCTGGGCTACACAGGGAAACCCTGTCTCGAAAAACAAACCAAAACAAACAAACAAACAAACAAAAAAGGAGGAAAAAAAGAAAGAAAGTGAAGTGTCTCCAGAGAAACAGTGAGAAGTCCCAGAGTGTCGAGGAGAGAATGTCCAGGCCTTTGAGTGTACCCAAAGAAGACATGGAAAGGTAGAAAGGAAAAGTTATTCTTATCTTAGTTTGAACTTAGCAGACAGGCTCAGGCCCAGCAGTGTTGCTGTTGGAAACTCTGAACTGGAGAGCGGCTCCAGGGATGTCTAAGCACACCATCTCATTAAGGAGATAATTACTTTCTGCTTTCCTGCAGGATGGTCTCCGAGTGACTGACAGGCTCAGCTGGATTAATTCTTAAGAGAAGGAATAATAGTTCTAATCTTTAATCAAAACCATCTCCCACCCTTGATGCTAAACCTCCAGTTACCCATTTCTTTGGCAACTTTAGGAAATGGCCACTCGGATGAACAGGCTCCATATTTTGACCCAAAACCCAGTGACCCAAAGAAACCAGAGTGGTGAATCCATTTTGGTAGCCACATCCAGTTCTTGGTGGCAAGGAGACATCACTACCCTGCAAGCCAAGTCTTTGTGGAATGACTGCTGTGCTGTTGGGCAGCAAGAACAATCTCAGTAGAAAATTTCTAGGACTCCTGCATGTAGCCTCCTTTAACCTTGAACCTGTAGCCTCCCTGTGAGCTACACCATGCATTTTCAGTGCTCCCCTCTTCTGCCTATGCCAAGACCACTTTCTACTGTCTGTAACAGCACGCCCTGGGAGAAGCAGCCTCTAGTGGTGACTTAGAAAGAACCACAGGCTGGGGATGTGGGTCAGTTGGGAGAGTGTTTGCCCAGCATGCCTGAAGCCCTAGGTTTGACCTTAAGCATGAGAATTGGGGGCTGAGGATCATACTCAGCTACACTGCAAGGTCAAGGCCGATGCACAAGGGACCCTGTCTCAGAAAGAAAAGCAAAAATGAAAGGAAGGGGAAGGGACGATGGCTCAGAGGGTTAATCACTTGTCAGGCAATCATGAAGAGCTGAGTTTGAATCTCCATGAAAGGGATTGGTGCAAGAACGAATATCCCAGTGTCCCTACAGAGAGATAGGGTAGTGACAGGAGAATCCCCAGATTCTCAGGAGACATCCAGCCTGGAACATGCAGCAGTATGACAAAAGAGACAGTCTCAAATACAATGGAAGGTGTCAGTCCTCTGATCTCCACACATGCACTCCATAACACCTGTGACACCTCTCTCTCTCTCTCTCAATCACTCACTCACACACACACTCTCACATTCACACACTCACACACACACACACACTCCACGCAGGCACTCGCTATTTCTTTGGAAGGAAGGAGGGAAAGAAGGAGAAAGGAAATTTAAAAGAAAGAAATTAGAACTGTTGTGGGGGCTCCACCGGAGAAGACTTCGTGGGCATGGATTTAAGCCAATAGAAAGTCTATTCGCTGACCTGCAACTACACCAGGTGCTCAGGGTCCCAGTGCAGTCCCAAGCCTTTCTCAAGGTGACCTTTTAAACACAAAAATCATGTCCTGGGTTAGCAAGAACAATTGGCCAGATCTACAGAAGCCAAATAGTAAGGTTAGCACATTTAAAGACTTCCCATTAACTATGGACTTTGATGGGTTAGGTTGGGTCTTGTTTTCGTTTTGGCAGGTGATGCTGTCTGTGTGCTGAGTATTATGGCCTGAGTGGTTCTTTCATTATGGAGTCTGGGTGTGCTAATATCTGGGGACCTGTTACAGAACTGAGGAAGGGGGTATAGGGTCTCTTAGAAGCCATATTTTGCTCACAGACATGAGTTAAAGGCAAGGTGATTAATGAATACATGTGTCTATTTTGCTTGCTTAAAGAGGAAAAGGAGCCTTTACTGATAGTTGAAAGCACTGAAGGGAAAACTTTTCTTTATCTACGTCCGGGTCCCCAAAACTTGTACAAAATTCAGGACTTGTATCTGAAGGTCTCTGGTCCACATCCCTGGTGCCATTTCCTCTGTGCTCAGGTCTCCTGAAAAGAGAGAAACTCTAGCCTTTGGTCCTGGAAAAGAGCAGAGCAGATGGATCCTGGAGGTAATGACAGATCCTCTGGAATTTGTAGCTGCAAGCTCAGACACCAATAATCAACAGGGGTTAGAACAGCACCTGGTGGAGAGCCAAGGGCAGAGACTGAAGATGTCTAACTCTGTCTTTTCCCTCTCTTTATAGCCAAAGGACTTTCAGTCTAAGCTTGATCAGATAGCACAAGAGTCAGGGTTCCCTAAAAGAACAGAACCAATACAATTAATATATATGCTTAAAAGGGAAGTTTTGTTTTATTTGTTTGGTTTTGTTTAATTGTGACAGTGTCTCTTGACAAAGCCCTGGCTGTCTGTCCTATCACTGTGTAGATCAGCTGGCCTTGATATGTCTGCCTTTGCCTTCTGAGTGCTAGGAATAAAGCATGTGCCACCACCACCTGGCAAAAAAGGAGTATTTGTCAGACTGGCTTAGAGGATGTGGTTCAGGTAGGGTAGCCCAACACTGACTGTCTCATGACAGAAAGACAGACAATGTGGTAGTTGCTCAGTCCACAAGGCTGAGTCATTTGCAGCCCCAGTCTGGAGCTGGAGACCTGAGGATTTCAGGAAGCTGCCGGTCTTCAGCCTGTGTTAGAATCCTGTAGATATTGGATTCAAATCTAGGTAGAGCAACCGCAACAACTTGCCAGCAAGAGTGAGAGCAAGCTGGCAAGAAGCAAAGCTTCCTCCGTATGTGTCCTTTGTATCTGGGCTGCCAGCAGAAGGTGTGGCCCAGATAGAGGGTGGGTCTTCCTGCTCCAAATAATGTAATTAAGAAAATCCCTTCCAGGAATACCTTGTGGGTTTTAGTTGCTTCCAATCATAGTCAAATTGACAACAAAGATCAGCCTCCACAGACTGGTATAGCAATACTTTCTACGTTTTCTTTGAGGTGATGAAAAACTCTAGAAATAAATAACAGTGATGATTACACAATACCATGAGCAAGCATACTTAAAGCCACTGACTTGTGGTTAAAAATGATAAAGGGCTGATGAGATGGCTCATTGGGTAAAGGCACTTGCTGCCAAGCCCAAAACCCTGTTTGATTTCCAGGACTCACTTGGTAGAAGGGAGAGCAGACTCTAGTAAGTTGTCCTCTATCTTCCACATGTGTTCTGTTGTTCTGTGTCACACACACACACACATTTATTTTTTTCATTTATTTATTCATTTATCTATTTATTTATTGTTCTGGTTTTTGAGACAGAGTCTCTCTATGTACCCCTGGCTGTCCTGGAACTTTCTGTGTAGACCAGGCTGGCTTTGAACTCACAGAGATCCCCACCCCTCACATCCCCCAAAGTATCCTTTCTAAGCATTTGGTATTTGGTGCTAAGCAGCTCCTCTTTCGAGGAGCTGAGAAATTTGCCTGTTGTCTAATAGACAATTAGTCACTCTCCTTTCCCAACTCATTAACTGCCCCTGAATAATCAGGGGCAGTAGACTCACTAATGCCTCTAGGTGTAATGAAAGGAAAAGTGGACCCAAGGATGTGGTTCAGCTGATGGAGAGCCTGCTGAATGCGCACGAAGCCCTGGTTCCATACCCTGGACTGCGTAAACCCTAGCACAGAGTACGGCACCTACCTCAGAACAAGGAGGCAGTAGAATCAGAGGTTCAAGGTTATCATCAGCTACACAGCGAGTTCAGGGACAGCCACTGCTGTAGGAGACCTTGTCTCAGTGAATCAAAATCAAATCAAAAACAAGCTGGGGGAGACAAGCATCTGTTATCACTTGGAGATAAACTATCCAGGTGTTTAATGAAAGCTTCCTGTACACCAATACTAAGCCTCTCTGCCCATGCAGCAAGTCAAATCAAGCCAAATTAAGAACAAAAGATCAAGTTTATTGGACAGAACATTCCCTGATGATTTTTTTCCTGGTGCCCCCAGAGATGAGACTGGGAGAGGAGACTGAGAAGAAAAAAAAAAAAAAATGTGTGGCCTTTCTGTAGGCGGCATTTTAAATACCCTGAAAGCAAGGTCTTGAACAGCTCCAGGGTAGGAGCCAGACGCTTGGGGGCTTTCTGAGAAGGGCAGGGTTTGGAATGGGGTAGTGAGACCAAGGTGGAGCTTCCAACTGAACATTTATTTCTTTATTTATTTACTTATCCATTTATTTATTTATTATGTGCATTGGTGTTTTGCATGCGTGTATGTCTGTTAATGTGCCAGATCTCCTGTAACTGTAGTTATAGACAGTTGTGAGCTGCCATGTGGGTGCTGGGAATTGAACCTGGGTCCTCTGGAAGAGCAGTCAGTGCTCTTAACCATGGAACCAATTCTCCAGTCCTGAATATTTAATATTTTCTATCTGGTGACATTATTAAGAGTTAATTGGATCATGAAAGCACTAATTTCATTAAGGACTTTGTACCTGTGGTGGTTTGAATGTTAGGATCATATATTTAAATGTTTTGCTAGAGAGTGGCATTATTTGAAAGGATTAGGAGGTATGTTTTTTGTTGGTGGAAGTATGTCACTGCGGGTGGGCTCTGAGATTTCAAAAAGCCAATTCCAAGCCCAGAGTCTGCTCTCCCCCTCTGCCTTTGGATCTCGATGTAAAATGCTCATGTATTTCTCCAGCACCATGTCTCTCTTCACAGCACCATACTTCCCATCATGATGATAATGGAGCAAACCTCTGAGACTGTAAGCCAGCCCCTATTAAATGCTTCCTTTTATAAGTGTTGCCATGGTCATGCTTTCTCTTTGCACCAATAGAACTAGACTAAGACAATAGTTACATGGAATACTGGGAGATGGGGGGGTCTAGGAAATGGCTCTAGAGCATGTCTCTCCTCCCCCCCCCACCCTCCAGTCTGCCATGAAGTGAGCCACACTGTGCTCCCTGATACATTAGGCTTCTGTCTCACCATACACCAGCCAAGGGCAGAAACCTCTAAAGCCATGAGCCAAACCAAACCCTTCCTCCCTAAATTGTTTATCTCAGACAAAACACTAAGTGGCACAAAATCCTTATCTAGAACGAGGCAGCCTGGCCAGAGAGAAGTTAAAAGTTATCAACTGAAACTGAAAGTTGACTTAGGAAGTATCTATGAAGTTCACATAGGAAGCTGATGGCTGTAGACCCACTCCTAAAATCACATACTCTCAGCAGACCACACCTACCAAACTCTACAGACACACCCTTCCCTGATTCCTCACTTTTAGATCAGCACCTGGATTTGCACTGGACATGCCTAGAGCCACGTAATTAATCTAGTTGTTCTCTATTCCAGGAATGTCCTTTCTGCTTATCAACATACATCCGGACCTTGCAGGTTTCTCAGGGTTCAGTCAAAATGCTTCCTTCCCCTTTCTTATGCCCTAGCTGCCCATACAAGTCAACTGATTTCAAAATGATGATTGCAGAAATAGTACCTACATGGTTTTGACCAGGAAGGGTAGTGATGGAGGAGATGAGAGGTGCTAATGTCGTAGCTGTTGATATATAGTTCAGTCAGTAAAGTGCTTGTCTAGCATGTAGCAAACCCTGGGTTTGATCGCCAGCACCAAATAAATCAGGCATGATAGCACAGACCTGTAGCTATAAATCTAGCTAAAACAAGAATGGAAGCTTCCTTCCTGCTAGCCAGCTTTCATAATCCTAGAAGGTGCTACACAGGCCACTGGAAGAGAAAAGGCATCAGTCATCTTACCAGCTGTGACCACCAGCCTGCCAGACAAGATGTGGTCCTGAAGCAATCATGGCAGCACCGCTGTGGGGGTAACCAACTGTGTTGGCTTGCTCTATAGGAGGGAGCCTACATAAGTTCCTTTAAACCCAGTCCCAAACTCATTGGTTTTAGGCCCTAGGGGTAGAAGGAAGGGCTACTTTACCACTATAGTATAGCTAACTTAACATGAACTCAAAGTGCTGTCTAGATATTTATATTTATTTATACTGTTAATACCACCAGGAGACATTAAGACCACTACTGCATTTAAATACTGTCCAGGGTGATAGACAGTGGCCAAGTCCATATCTGGGATTCCCAGAGAATGGCCATGAATTATGTCAGTCCAGTGCTTATAAAGACAAAACCCCCGCAAAGCTATGTACTTCCTGCCGTCATCCAATCAGAGGCAAGAACACATGCTGAAATACTTCCTGCTTACATACATCCCACACAAATGTGATCAAGCACATCCTAGGCAGTTGGGACAAGCAACCTTGTTTACAAAAGTGAAACCCAGAGCTTGTTATCATACATGAATCATAGCCTCCAGCATTCCAGGAAGTAATCTGTCCTTGGGCAAGTAGGGCTTACTGGTTAGAGGCATGTTGTTTTATATAGATCTCTTTTAATGATTTTTTTAAAAAATACTCATTTATTTATTATGTATACAGTGTTCTGTCTGCATGTATGCCTGCATGACATTACAGATGGTTATGAACCACTTTGTGGTTGCTAGGAATTGAACTCACCCCTAAACACACACACACACACACACACACACAAATAAATGTAACAAAAGGAAAACAAAAGAAAAGCTCTTCAAGATAAATGCCTTGGGTCAGGCGGTGGTGACACATGCCTTTAATCCCAGCGCTCAGGTGGCAGAGGCAGGAGGATCTCCTGTGAGTTAGAGGCCAGCCTGGTCTACAGAGTGAATTCCAGAACAGCTAGGGCTGTTACACAGAGAAACCCTATCTCAAAAAAACAAAACGAAACGGAAAATTAAATTGGTAAATTTAAAAGCCACTGTGCAGCAAGGGGAAGAATTAGGATGGAGAGGCAGCTGATAGAATGGGAGAAAATCTTTTCAGACAGGGCATTAATATCCAGAATGCATAAACAACTCAAAAATTAAACACTGGAAAGAAATAAGAAAAAGTGCCCCCCACAAAAAATGGGGGGAAATGTTCTTTAGCTGTCATAGGAAAGCAAAGTACACTGAGATTCCACTCTGGTCAGAGTGGCCATCACCAAGCAAACAACAGACACTGGAGAGAACAAGAAAGGGACTACTAACATGGTTGTTGGGAATGTAAATTAGTGTAGCCACTATGGGGTCAATATGGCGATTCCTCAATAAACTAAATACAGAATTATCATATGCCCAGCTCTACCACTCCTGGGTACAAATCTGAAGAAATCTAAGTCAGTAAGTGAGTAAATGTTAGTGATATCTTCACACCATATTTAGTATGACACTGTTCACCATAGACAAAAGGTTGGTACCCATCAACTAATATAATAAATGGACAAAGAAAATATGCACAGCAAGTATCACTCAGCTGTGAAGTGAAATCACTTTGTTTGCAGGACAAAGGCTGGAAGGGGAGATCACATACGTTCAGCAAAATAAACCAGACTCAGAATGATAATGTCCTACCTTTTCTCTCATATGTGACTCTAAGACGCAGGGGTGAGAGACATGAAAGCAGAAGGGTGGTACGTGCCTATGACCCTAGTTTGTGGGAGACTGAGACCAGAGAAGCAGAAGCCTTAGATACCTAGTAAGTTCAAGACCAGCCTGGGTTACATGCTCAGACAAGCAAACAGAAAAACTTGAGAGACAGAGAGGAAGAGAGGTAGAGAGAAGGAAAAGGGAGGAGGGAAGGAGATAGGTAATGTATAGATGAATAGATAGATGAAAGAGAGAGGTTTGTTTAGAAAGAGGAAAGCAATTGGGGACAGGAAATAAGAAAAGTTAAGAGGATGAATAGGACCCAGCTATATCCTATGCGTGTGTGTGCAGTTTTAATGTACAATGTACATTGATGTACAAAGAAACCCATTGTTTTGTACTATTATATGTATATGGATAATTTTTTTTTTTTAGTCTGGAGTAAAGAGTTCTAGGAGTCTCACAAACATTAAGGCCTTGAAGCAGGAGAAACTGTTTTCTGTGTTCTCTAGGAATGAGGAAACTATCAGCTAGGCAGGAAGTTCATCTCCGCCCTCCTGGCCTGCATCTCAGAGCTTCAGTGAACTCTAGAAACCAAGACAGCTGGGCTGTACTGTGCTGGGCTGGGCTGGGCAAGGCAGCAGCAGTCTTCCTGCTAATGCCTCAAGAGACCAGTGTCACAGCAGGTGTGCTGACCACTTCTGAATCCCTAGAAGAGCATTTCCAGTGTGTTCCTCTGACCTCCATACATGGATAATGCACACATATGCCTCCCTGTGCCCACATCACACCTAGAGAAAGAACTAAAAAGGACCAGCCTGGGCGATATAGTAAGTTCCAGACTATCCTGAACTACAAAGTTAGACCCTGTCTCAAAACAAACCGGAAATAAAGGGGGAAAGGAAGGAAGCTAAGGAATTTGCAGAGAAGCATTAGGCCTGTTAATATAAAGGTTTCTTTCTGTTAGGAGTTAGGGTTGAGAGAAATGCATTTGCCTTTTTACAGAATTTCAGTGCCACAGGGAGACTGTGAACTATCATGGAGGCTATTCACTTTTTTTTTTAGATTATTTTATTATCTTATGTATATGAGCATTTGCCTGAATGTATGGATGTATACCACAAGTGTGCCTGTTGCACTTGGAGGTCAGAAGAGGGGGAAGAGGGGGGGTTCAGACCCACTGCCATTGGAGGTGTAAGCCACCATGTGGATTCCAGGACTCAAACCTGGGACCTCCACTCTTAACTGCTGAGCCAATTCTCCAGTCCCATCATTCGACTTCTCATAGCCAAATGATACTTCTTGGGTTTAGTCATCAGACATGAATGTTCTTGTCTTCCTACTCAGGAAGTAAAAGTCCTAAGTCACTACACACCAGTAAAGTTAAAAAAAAAAAAAAAAAAAAAAAAAAATCAATAGGAGGAAATAGAGCAAAACCAGGCAGTGTCCTGTCTTGCCACAGTCCGTGTTACTGTCTCATAGGCTCTGGAAGGAGGTACCAGATGCTTACTGCCCAGTGTGGAGCCAGCAGCAGCATTTAAGTCCCCAAGGGGCTGTCTCTACCCCCACCCCAGCCCCAGCCCACTGCAAGAAGCAGCAAAGCTGGTTCTTGGCACCTGAAAGTCTCCACTGAAGGCACAGCTGGGCATCACGGAAGTCATCGCCTTGGTTCCCAAAGAAATGGCCTAAGACTGTGAGCATGTTGGGTACAGTGACAAGTGGAGATTTGGGTAAGAGTCCCAGTCTGTAGCTAATTACAACATCCTGTCGTTGAATGCAACCCTCCCACTAATTAATTGTTTCTTGTTTGTTTGTTAGTTGTTTTTTGATACAGGGTTTCTCTCTGTTGTTTTGGGGCCTGTCCTGGAACTAGCACTTGTACACCAAGCTGGCCTGGAACTCACAGCGATCCATCTGCCTCTGCCTCCCAAGTGCTGGGATTTAAGGCGTGCACCACCAGCCTAGTTCACTTTGAACCTTTGGTCCTCTCGACATCTCTGAGCACTGAGGTTTTAAGTCTCTGCCTGGTATATTTGGTGCTGAAGATCAAACCCATGTTAGCCAAGCATTGTGCCTACTGAGCCACCTTCCCAGCACCTTGTAAAAGATATAAGGCCACACTCTACCTGTTCTAAATGAGAATTTTAAGCATCACTTAGAGGTATTTTAGTTAATTACAGTAAGTGTGTCTTAGTGTTGGCTGAAATGAACAATCTCCACTGTACTACCCTTTGAGTCCTTGAGAATCAGAACTTCATACTTCATCTTTTTGTTTGTTTGTTGTAACGAGTACGGTTTTTCCGCCTGCCGCTTGGTCTTGTCCTGCCGCTGCGCCAGCCCCAAATAACACACAGAGACTCTGTATTTGATACAATGCTGTTGGCCCGGTTACTTGTTTCTTATCGGCTAGCTCTGCCTTTAATTATGAACCCATTTCTGCTGATCTATGTATTTCTCTTACCGGGGAGCCGGCGGCATACTGCTTTCTCCAGACTCTCCATCTTCGCTCCTCCTTCCTACTTCCTATTTCCTCCTTGTCTCCTAGTCCCTCCTATCTTCCTTTCCTATTGGCCAACAGTGCTTTATTATTAACCAGTATGAGAAACATATACAGAATGACATCTCCCATCAGTTTGTTTGTTTGTTTGTTTGTTTAAGTGTTCTCCCTGCATGTAAGCCTGAACATCAGAAGAGGGCACCAGATCTCATTCTAGGTGGTTTTGAGCCATCATGTGGGTGCTGGGAACCAAAATCAGGACTCTCTGGAAGCACAGCCAGAGCTCTTAGGTGGCTCAGGGCCTAATGTACAATCCATCTTTACCTCACTCACACCAGTATCATGTCTGCTATTAACAGAGTCAAAAGCCAAGCAATGGTAGCACACGTCTTTAATCCCAGCACCTGGGAGGCAGAGGCAGGTGGATCTCTGTGAGTTTGAGGCCAGCCTGGTCCTCCACAGAGTGAGTTCCAGGGCATCCAGGGCTACACAGAGAAATCCTGACTCAGAAAATAAAACAAAACAAACAAACAAACAAAAGCTGGAAAAGACTGGAAAAGGAGAGCAAATAAAACCCAAGATATGTGGCCCAGGAAGAGGTAAAGACTGATAAGCTGTGTTTTAGGGAATAAACAGTAAGCATAGAACCCTCTGACTATGAGCATGGAACCTTCTGACTGTGGAAACAGAACCCTCTGAGTGTGGGGATAGAACCCTCTGACTGTGAGGATGGAGCCCTCTGAGTGTAAGCATGGAACTCTCTGAGTGTGGGGATGGAGCCCTCTGACTGTGGGGATGGAACCCTCTGAGTATGAACATGGAACCCTCTGACTGTGGGGATAGGGTCCTCTGACTGTGGAGATGGAACCCTCTGTGAAGATGAACACTCATTTTGAGGACTGTTACCAACATGGTTTTAACAAGGTTTTAAAGAGTCACTTTGTTCTTTTCGGTTGGCTGATGAGTCAAACCAAAACTGTCATGTAGGTATGTAGGTTACCAGGGTTTCCCCTCTTTTTTTTTTTTTTTTTTTTTTTTTTTTTTTTCTACTAAGATCATCTGCTTTTAAAGGGAAGTCAGAATTACCACAATAAACTGTGCCGCCCTAGAGTAACAATATGTTGAACTAAAGACTGAAGGCCATAAGAAAACAGCACAGGAAACTTTACCCATGTCCTTTCTGACCAAAAGCAGGACACAAATAACCCTTTGTAAACACATTCCCCTCCCCTTCACTAGGAAGAAAAGATCAACCTGTGTGTGTGTGTGACACACACACTTACTAAGCACCCTATATCTACTATGCATTTTTTTCTTGTTTCTGTTTTTCAAGACAAGGTTCCTCTGAGTACCCGGAGCTGTCCTGGAGCTCACTCTGTAGACCAGGCTGGCCTTGAACTTGGGAGATCTGCCTGCCTCTGCCTCCCAAGTGCTAGGATTAAAGGTGTGGGCCATCAGCACTGGGCTACTAAGCATCTTTACTTATCTTCCTATAAATAACCAGCCCCAAGCCCTTTTCCCTTTGGTAAAATTAAACCCCTGGGTCTAACCAACTCTGAATTGTAGTTCTCTTGCTTGAGGCCCATATGCACAAAAAACACTTATGTTGTCCTAATCTATTTTCTGTCGCTAGAACAGAATACCTGAGAACGGTATTTATAAAGGAAAACGTTCATTTTGGCACTTGGATCTAAGTCTGGAAAGGTCGATGTGTGGCAGCAGCACCGGGGAAGACTTTGTGCTGCTCCAATCCATGACAGGAAGTGGGCATAGCAAAGGAGGACCGACCGACTCCTGCTACAGTGAACCATTCCTGCAGGGTTTGCTGCCACTGTGCAAACACCGCCCAAGCTCCAGTATTGGTGCACTAAGGAATTAAGATCCCACTCATAAACTGGAGGTGGGGTGGAATGAAAACGAGTGCGTGCCGCTCCTGGGTATGATTGAGAAGAGGGTTTTTATTGTAGTTATGAGGGAGAGAACAACCAGAGACATCTGCAAGGGTCCAGTGTGAATTGGGCCATGAGGAGGGTGGGTGGACACGGGCACGGGACGGGGACCGGGGGTAGGGGACCCGACACAAAAGTGGAGAGAGGGGGTCAACAGCACCAAGAGGACCAAAATGGCTGAGTCACATAGAGATCAGAAGGGGGGGGGGGAGGAGCCCAGCCTCAAGGCTAGTGAGAGTTAGGGTAGGGGACCAGGTGAGAAATGCTAGGAGGAGCCACAGGTACTGAGTGAGACTTGTCCTGGGTGACTTTGCTGCCTGACATTCCTGAGTGCTGGGATTAAAGGCATGGGCCAACAAGCCCAATGGCTACTTCTTTCTTGAGATGACACAGATATCCTCTTAATTAAGCTCCTAGAAGACCTGGCAGGGATGAAGGGTGAGGTGGGGTGGGCACGTGGCACTTAAACCCCAGCAAATGTGAATTAAAGAGCAGGCTTTTGTCCCAACTCCCTCCTTCTCTCCCTGTTCTTCCCCTTCCTTTGCTCCAGTGCTGGGAACTGAGCCTGTAAGCCTTGTGCTGCAAAGCGGTATCCTCAGATCTATAGATCCCAGAAGACCTGGCTGGCAGGCAACAGGAAAAAGAAAACAGAAATCTGGTGGTGAAATAGTGTGCTTGGAAGAGTGACTTACTGGATGTCATTGGGAATGTTCTCTAAGGGGTTAATTAACTCTGTGCCTCTTGCCCCCAGGACTATCTGGGAAAACAGAGAGAGCTGTACACATTCCTGCCTGGAAGAAGCTTCTACATATCATGCTCTGAAAATAACTTTTTATCTGGGCTTTAGTGGGAAAGGGACCAATGGAATTTCACATGCAAGCAAGCCTTTCATGGTTTTAGTATGGAAATGTCTAGAACCTCGAGTGTTACTGAAACATATACATTAATTATGCTTTTATTTCACTGTATTTACTTGTTTACTGGTATTTTAAGGCAGTTTGTGTAGAGAACGATACCAATGAACTGGTACTCCTCATCCATCTCTCAAGTGTTGGGATGACAGTTTTGGACCACCACTTGAAATGTATGCTTTTTGTTTTGTTTTTAAAGATTCATTTGTATTATTTGTTTGTGTATGTGTGTGTGTATATACACATGTGCACACATATGCAGGTGTGCAAGGAGAACAGAAAAGGATGTCAGATCCCCTGGAACTGGAGGCTGTTGTAGACTGTCCCATGCTGGGACAGAACTTTGGTCTTCTGTAAGAGCATCCAGTACCTTTAACCACCGAGTCATTTTCCCACACACTTACCTGAAGTCCCCTTTAAGGTAGAGGAGCTGTGAAAGCATGCTCTCTTGGGTGTGGTAGAGAGGATCAGAAGGACAGAGACTGCATCTTCTGGAGTCTCTGGGTTCTACACTGATGCAAACAAATCTGGGGCAAGATCCCACTACACATACCCTACACCCTTTTAATTTGGATTTAGCTTTCAAAACAGGGTCTCACTACATAGACCCTATGTAGACTGGCCCAGGGCTCACTATATAGACCAAACTGGCCTAGAATTCGATATGTGGTCCAAACTGGTCTATAACTCACTATGTAGACCCGGCTGGCCCTGAACTGATAGATTCACCTGCCTCTGCCTCCTGAATGCTGGGATTAAAGGTGTGCCCCACCACGGCCAGCTGAACTGTATGTTTCAAAATGACTAATAATTGATTTTATGTTAAGATAACTTCACACCAATAGAAGAAAAGTTGACAAGCAAGTTGCTATCCCTGGAAATCATTTCACAGTCATAAAATATGTCCACATTGCTTTGTGTTTGTGAGGAGCTGGACAAAGGCCAGAGTAGTTAGCACTGCAAAGAAACTGCAAGTCTGGGTTTTGCTCCCAACTCTGCTACAGTTTGAAATTATTATAATTTTAATTCTTTTTTACATGTACTTATTTATTTATCTGCTGTCTTGTTTGGAGAAAGGAAGTAATGCACACCACGGCCATATGGAGGTCAGGGAACAACTTTCAGAAGTTGCTTCTTTCTTCCACTGTTGGGGTTCCAGGATTGAACTCAGTCATCAGGTTTCATGCTGCAAGTCCCCCACCCCCTGAGCCATCTCACTGGTGTACCTTGGGATTCTTAAATCTTCCTACTCATCTGTTGCTTGCAGCTGGAACACATGTCTTTGAGCCTCTGGGATGCCCCAGCCTCCTCATTTATTTTATAAATAGTGGAACAGTAATATCTGGTCATTAAGTTCTCTTGTGAATGTAAACTGACTCACAAGCGAAAGTCATTAAACATTCTAACTGACTGTGAATATAAAAGTCTTACACACATCCAGGACACAGGCTACAAAGCTACAAAGAAAACCGGTCTCAGGCTGGAGAGGTGGCTCAGTGGCTCAGTGGTTAAGAACACTAACTGGTCTTCCGAAAGTCCTGAGTTCAATTCCCAGCAACCACATGATGGTTCACAACCATCTGTAATGAAATCTGGTGCCCTCTTCTGGCCTGCAGGGATACAAGCAGACAGAACACTGTATACATAATAAATAAATCTTAAAAAAAAAAAAAAAAAAAAAAAAAAAAAAGAGAGAGAGAAAGAAAGAAACCCTGTTTTGAAAAACCAAATAAATAAATAAGAGCCTTACAGGCATCTCTTCTTCTGTGCAGAATGATACCAACCACATGTTCCATTACCTGGGTACTGAGTGTTGGAGGGTGGCAACAACTTACCATGAGGGAAACTTTTCAACAATATTAACAAAAGGCCTTTCTTGCCATTATACCCTGAACCGTCACCTCATGAACCCGCCACCAAGCCTCCCTCACCACCACAAACCATAACTGAAAGCCTGGAGCCATACAAACCCTTGCTTCCCTTTATTTTGTCACAAGGAAACGAATAACTAGCAAGGAACTCAGGCTTGCCCCTGGAGACATGAAGAAAAATACTGATTGGCTAATGGAAGACATTCTGTCTGCCAGGGATCAAAGTTATAATCTGAGATTCTGCTCAGAAAACAACTTGCTGTCACACCACATTCTTTCTGACTGAATGTGTGGGTCTTCTGCGGAAATTTCTGCCATCTGCCTTTAATTGCAAGGAAACACCAGGCACACTGAACTGAGGTGTTAGAACGTAAATGACCTGTACTCTTCAAAAATCTTAGTATCATGAAAGATTTTTAAAAATTATCTCTGATTAAAGGCAGGTAAAGAGATGTCACACTCAATTTCTGAGTTTGAGACCAGCCTAGTCTAAAGAGCTAGTTCCAGGACAGCCTCCAAAGCCACAGAGAAACAAAACAAAAAGACAGAGATACCACACTGAATATATTGTATAAGCCCTAGGCTTTTCTTTTGCTGTAAAGGACATTACTCAGATAATAGAAAAATACCCAAATAAGATTTGCCAGATATAATGCCTTATGCATGTAATCCTATCATTAGGGAAGTTGGGGCTGGAGAATTGCCATGAGTTCCTGAGCTATTAGGGTTTAGCTGAAGAAGGGTACCTTGGTGGATGGGAGCCAAGGAATTCCACAGAGATCATACCATACAATGGATCTCATGCAAGAGATTTACTGGCAGCATGGTCAAAAGGCCACCTCAGAGAAGGGACAAGAGAGACAGAGATCCAGACAGACAGACAGAACAATTGAGTGGGCTGTGAAGGCGGGGACCTTTAAAGGGTACGATTGTCACATTTGGCAGCTGGTGAAGACTTGACTGCTGGTGCTGAGTTGCTGAAGACAGGCTTGGGAGCACCTTGTTACTAACATGAGCTACAGAGTGAAATATTACTTCCAAAAGCAGATGTAGTTAAGTTGCTGGAGTGATAATACACACAAAGCTCTTGGATTGATCTCTAGTGGCTCATAAAGCTGGTGAGGAATACATACCTGTAATCCTAGCACTCAAGAGGTAGAGGTAGGAAGATCAGAAATTCAAGGCTATCCTCAACTGTAGAGTGAGTTTGAAGCCAGCCTGGGCTACAAGGGTAACTTCTTGATTTGTGCTTAGGTTCTTTTACGGCCTCCTGTAAGAGCTAAAGTTGACCTGTAAGCCCCACTTGCCCAAAGACAGATAACTTCCTAGATTGCTGGGGGCTATGTTTTTACTTTTGTAAACAAGGTTGGTTGTCCCAACTGCACAGGACGTGCTTGATTACACGTAGGCAGGAGGTATGCAGGCAGGAAGTCCATCAGGATGTATGTTTGGCCCTGATTGGACAAAGGCGGGAAGCAAGTTCTGCCGTTATGAGTTCCTCACTAACGTAGTAATTCAGTACTGTTCTCTGGGAATCCTGGGTATGGACTTGCCCTGTATCTATAATCCTGGCCAGTATTAAAGAAAGCTTATTTTAATTGGACAACTGTCATTTGGTCTTTCGCCTCCTGTTTTCAGGTTTAACACCTGATTCTGTGGTTGTTTTCCTTTTTTTTCTTCAAGACAGGGTTTCTCTGTGACTTTGGAGCCTGTCCTGGATCTAGCTCTTGTAGACAAGGCTGGTCTCCAACTCACAGAGATCCACCTGCCTCTGCCTCCTGAGTGCTGGGATTAAAGACATGCGCGACACCATCACCCAGCTCTGTGGTTATTTTTCTTACAGTCAGGAAAGGTAGGAGTTTTCTATCTCTTCTGGTTTTTAATAACCTACCTTGAGTGTGGGGGTTTGGAGGCTGAGGGTTGATTCAGGAACCATACCCGAAAACCAAATAATAAATGTCTAGCTGTTCACTTCTATACCCCTCTCCTACATCATGTCTATTACACCATACATGCCGTTGTAATCCAGACAAACCTGGCCCCGCCCCTTGGGAATCTGGCACTACACAAACACCACTGCACACGGAAATAAGAGGAAAATGCCACCCACTTCCCCTCTCTACCGCTGTTCCTCTGAATGGGGCAGACAGTACCTTTCTCTCTCTGTCGCTCTCCCTGTCTTTCTCTTCACTCCTCCCTCTCCCTTCCTTCACTCCTTCCCTCTCCTCCAATAAAACTTCCCACTTAAGCTCTGTCTGCCTGGCATGTTTGTCCTCATCCGCCATGGGATCCACCACAATCCCACCTTGTGATTTATTGTAACAGCCTTCCCTGACATCTTCCTGTTCCAACTCTGGTCTGGAACTGAGTCAATAGCTCAAGTTGCCTCCTTGAGCCTGGAAGGAGTTTTCTTTGTAAAGATCTAGTGAATAACTAATTCTCTTATCACCCACAAACTGAGACCCAGAGCATGCCCAATCAGTGTTTGCAAAATCTCTCTTGTTGCCCTCTCCATAATACGTACACTAGAGTCTGTCTGTTCCTGGGGAGGTTCTTCACTACTTAGACCTCTGATTTTTGCTGGTTGATAGGTTTCATGTATTCCAGAGTGGTCTCCAACTTGCTATGTAGAGAAGAATGACACCTTAACTTCTGGTCCTCCTGCCTCTACCTCCTGAATGCTGGGTTAGGGGATGATGCTCTGACATGCCCAGTTTTATTCTGGGGCTTTGTGAATGCTAGAATAGCATCTACCAGCTCAGTTCCTTCCTTATTCCCGCTTGATTTCTTTCTCCTTCAAGTATCTGCCTCCAGTGAGCCTCCAAGACAGCAGTTCTCAACCTGCGGGTCTTGACCCCTTTGGCAAACCTCTGTCTCTAAAAATATTTACATGACGATTCACAACAGAAGCAAAACTTACAGTTATGAAGTAGCAACGAAAATAACTGTATGGTTGGGGGTCTCCACAACACGAGGAACTGTATTAAAGGGTACAGCTGCTGATCCAGAAGAACAGCTCTCCTGGTCTCTTCCCCTTTCCCAGTGTCTGGCTCTTGGTCTTCTTCCCTAAACCTGGCATCAAAACAGTAACAGCAGGGTGCACAGCATGGTGAGGCCTCAGTCTGGACAAGACCAGCAGGTCCTTCAGTCATTCAGATCCATCCATAGCACCCTGCTAGAAAACAAGCCTTTTTCTTGCAACACCTGTGGAATTTGCTGGCACTCCTTCTAGGCTTCTGGCTACATTTGAACAGTTTGGAAGTGGGAGTTAAAGGCAAGGTTGGGCAGGGGGAACACACAGGACAGAAAATCCTTTTTCTGTCACATTTGGTTAATAAAACTTGGAAAGTCATTTTCATGGCCTTTATGACATTGATACCTTATAAAATTGTGGTAAATTTAAAAATCAAAATGGAGAGGTTACAAGCAGTTAAAATGTTCAGCTATATGTATTGAGAGCTTTTAACTAATTATTTGGGTATTTAATTTTTTCAGTTTTGTGAAGTTAAAATGTAATTACGTCATTTCCTCCCTCCAATCTTTCACATTCCCCCACTTGTTACTTCTCAAATTCATGGCCTCTTTTTTCCTTAATTGTTATTGTTACACATATATGCCTGGGTATAGAAATACAGCCTCTTCTGTTCATTTAATGTTAGCTTTATGTACATGAATTCTGGGGAGACTTTTCCCCATGCTCTCAGCATTCCTTAACTGACAGAGTACTTTGTCATGGGTGAGGGCCCTTGAGAGTTTCCCCTTCCATGCTGGCATGTCTACAGGTGCCATCCTTGCCCAGGCCTTGTTTCGGCAGCCATATTGTTGAGGTATCGTCAGTGAAGCTTCTCTGCCATTTCTAGGACACACAATCTCATAGTAGTTTTCCCGTTCCTCTGGCTCTTCCAACCTTTCTTCCTGCTCTGCTGTTCTGCAGGGTTCTCTGAGCCTTAGGTACAGGGTTTTGTTGCAGATGTGTTGCAATATTGGGCAGGGCAACACATGGTCACTGGTTCTCTGCATTTGGACCAGTTGTAATTTTCAGTTTCTTGGATGAGGAGTCAGAGCACACTTGCCTATCTGCATAAGTATTCAGGGTGCAGTTGGGCATTATTACAAGACAGTTCTTTAGTAAAAAGTGGCAGTAGCTACCCCTTTCAGATCCATGACCTTACTAGCTGAGATTGTCTGGGTAGGAGGATTCCAGTACTAGGCATAATTTCCTTCTTGCCCAGCAAGCCTTAAATCCATGAGGATAATAGACTAAGCCCCTGAAATTGTAAGAAAGCCCCAATTAAATGTTTTCCTTTATAAGAGTTGACTTGGGGGGGGGGTCGCTGGAGAGATGGCTTAGTGGTTAAGAGCACTGACTGCTCTTCCAGAGGACCTGAATTCAATTCCCAGCACCCACATGGAAGCTGACAACCGTCTGTGACTCCAGTTCCAGGGGACCAGAAACCCTCACACGGTTACATATGCAGGCAAAACACCTATGCACATGAAATTAAAAAAAAAAAAAAAAAAAAAAAAAAAAAAAGAGTTGCCTTGATCGCGGTGTCTCTTCTCAGCATAAAAGCTCTAACTAAAACAGTAGGCAAAAAGCAAAAGCTTTTTTTCTTCCATGTCTTTTTTTCATGGGCTGCCACCAGAAGGCATTGCCTAGATTTATGGTGGGTCTTCCCAACACAAATAATCCAATCAAAAAACTCCTTCACAGGTGTGCCCAGATGCTTGCGTTATAGTTGACTCCAGATGTAGTCAAGAGGACAACCGAGATTAGCCATCACATGTGGCCTGTGTTTTCCCCCTTAAAAGGAAAATAAAGCCTGGGCAGCTCATGGTGGCTCTGGTCTGTAATCTCGAATTGATTTGGGAGGCTGATTAGAACTGCCAGGAGTTTGAAGCCAGCTGTTTGGGCTGCACGGTAAATTCCATACATGCCTGTCTCAAATATACACTACTCGCACACACAAAATGAGGGTGGTGGAGATGAGGGATAAAATCTGGGTCATTTCTCCTGAGAGCCCAAAGGGGCTAATTAAGAACAGCTGAAGGCAGTAATGGCTCCACCCTCCACAGACTAGCTGAGAGGTGGGGGTGGGGGTCAGGGTGAGGACTGGAGTTTCTCCTGAGGCTAACCGGGTCGGGTCGAGACGCCGCCAAGTACTGTCGCCAGAGAGGTGAGCCCCAAACCACCAGTTATGCAGCCTCAGGCCGTGTTGGAAGATAGTGCACAGCCAAGGGGATCCAGCTGCCCGGCAGATAAGAGTAAGGAATGTTGGGGGCGTGGGGCGCAGAGACACAGGGATGGAGCTCAGTGTTCCAGAGGGCTCTGTCCCCAGCCCTCGGAGTAGAGAGGAAAGAATGCCCCCTACGGTGGAGACAAAAGGAGTCTGAGTCAGTCTTAGAGGCATGATAATCACTTACTGCTAAGTTTTATAGGCTACTGATTTCAGAATTATTTCACAGTGGAACCCGCAGGTGGGAATAAGAAAGTGTATAGCTGGGAACAAGATAAATTTAAGTTCCACTATCTGGGAGGGCTGACCGAATCAGTAAATTTTAGAAGTACAACTTAAAACTCTCCAGTAGTACCAGTTTGCTGGCGTACTCAGAGCAGTGTAGGGGCCTTGACTGGTTCACTTTCTCACCGGTTAAAGAATGAAAATACGGGAAACCCCTTCTCAACGGGTAGCAGCAGAAAAATCTTGAACACAGCACACAGAACGAGTAGTTTTTATTGATTGAGGTTGAGGAAACACACTCATAAAGCTAGAACCCAGTCACTTACTGGTTGTTTTTTTTTTTTTGTTTGTTTTTTTTTTTTTTTTTTTTTTTTTTAAGTGACTGAAGGGTCTTCCTCCCCTAATTTAGGGTTGGTCAGTTTGAAAAAAGGCAAGCTGGCTGCTTGGCGTACAACTGTTATTTAACCATGTCCTGATCCGACTGGAACTTGTTTAACCAGTCGATCAGTAGGGGGCTTCCGGGTAGGAGAAAAAGCCCACTGGGCCTTTGTTTTATGTTGTCTGCCTTTTGTCTCAGGTCAGAAGGGAAAAGGAAAAGCCAGCCGTCGTAGACGTTTGCCACCTTTATTGCCTAGCCACAGCCCCTCTCTCTGTCTGCCTGTCAGGGAATCTAAATCCTGGTCCTTCAGTGTGATTTATTTGTGGCACACACCTGTAATCGCAGCGCTTAGGAGGTTTAGGAAAGAGGATCACAGATGAAAGGCCACTTAAGGGCTGCCCCTGTTACTATAGAGTGCATGGGGGACCTTGTCCCATTCCATGGAGGGCAAGGGACAGACATGCCAGGCAGACAGAGCTTAAGTGTGAAGTTCTATTAGAAAAGGAAGAGAGGGGGGAAGGAAAGAGAAAAGAGGTAAAGAGACACAGAGACAAAGAGAAGACAGAAGAGAAGAGGGAGACAAGAAAAATCCTGCCTGCCACAACCCAGGGGAACATCGGGAGAGAGATCAAAGTGGGCAAGGGTCTTTATTTTAAGGAGCCAGGATGCATACACCTGCCAAGCTCAGAAGTGGATCCAGGTTTGCCTGGATTACAACAGCCCCTGTCTCAGAAAAGCAAAAGTCCAGGAGTAATGGCCTGAATTCCAACACTCTGGAGGTCCAGACAGGAGGTAGGAGGACCAGGAGTTCAGAGCTAGGCTCAGCTAATTCAAGGCCAGGCTGGGATGAAGGAGGCCTGGTCTTGAGAAACTAAAATAAGGATAAACAATATAATATTTGTGTTCTTTTAAAAATATGGCGGTGGTGTGTGCCTTTAATCCCAGCGCTTGGGGATCCAGAGGCAGGCTCCAAAGCTTCACAAAAAACCCTGTCTCAAAAAACCAAGGGTGTGTGTGTGTGTGTGTGTGTGTATACATATACATAATACACATACATATACATACATGTTTGTTTTTGAAGCAAGAGTCCTTCTATGTAGCCCTGGATGTTCTGGAATTCATGATGTAGACCACTTTGGGGGTCTCCTGGAACTCACAGAGAGCCACTTGCCTCTGCTGCATCTGTCCCTTAAGTGTTGGAATTAAAAGTATGAGACACAATACAACATATTTTTTGTTGTTTTGTTTTTCTATTTTTTTGTTTTTGTCAAGATAGGGTTTCTCTGTGTAATAGCCCTGGCTGTCCTGGAACTCACTCTGTAGACCAGGCTGGCCTTGAAATCAGAGATCTCCTTGCCTCTGCCTCCCGAGTGCTGGAATTGAAGTTGTGTACAGCCACAGCCCATATCCACCTCTTTTAAAAAAGATTTTTTAGAATGTTTTATTTATGTGTGCGTGTGTGTGTATATATATACATATATATATATATATTTTTTTTTAATGAGTAGATGCCATGTGTGTCTGTGTGTGTGTGTGTGTGTGTGTTGGTGCTTGTGGGAACCAAAAAAGGGGCCATGACAGGAATCAGAGGCATTTGTGAGATTTCTGACATGGGCCCTGGGAGTGAAGCTGGATGGAAGAGCAGCAAGTGATGACCCCTCGCTCATGCCCCAATAATTGTATAAGAAATTTATTTTATTTGACATAGGAGTGGGGTATGTGGAGGCAAGGGGACAGTTTTCAGGAATCAATTCTCTCCTACAGTAAGATCTAATAGGTTTCACACCTGCCCCCCCCCCCACACACAATACATCACTCCACTGATGCAGTAAGTCAGATCAAGCCGAATTAAAAAGATACAAGAGCAAGTGTATTTGAAGAAAACAACTCTTGGGCAGGTTCTCTAGTCCCAGAGATGGAGACTGGAGAAGCTGTGCCCATAAACAAAAGCAGGGAGATTTTATAGGTTGTAGGGGAGAGGTGATGATGTGTCCTCCACAAGCTGGGTTTGTGCCCAAGTAAGTATGGTCAAAAGCTGGGCACTTTAGGTGGGGACTTGGTCAGTTTGCTACTTCAGAGGAAGAAGTTATGCTAGTCATCAAGAATTTGGAATGGGGCTTTTGGTGCCTTTCCTTTGTTGAGAGACTCTCTGAGTGAGCAGGGTTTGGAGAAAGGGATAGGACTGGGGCTTTCTGGATCATACAGGTGTGAGCAGGAGATCCCAACCAGACAGGATCCAGATATTAGACTCAGGACATCAGGCTTGCACAGGGACTTTACATAATTTTATGTTTTTATCCGATAATCCATATCATACTTTCAGCTTAAAAAAAATCACCATCTGTGGTGGTTAGAATGAAAATGGCCCCCATAGGCTCCTAGGGAGCAGCATTATCAGGAGGTGTGGTCTTATTGGAGGAAGTATGTCATGTGGTTGGGCTTTGAGGTTTCAGAAGCTCAAGCCAGGTCCAGTGGATCACTCTTGCTGTTTTCTGCTGGATGTAGAACTCTTGGCTCCTTCTCCAGCACCATGTCTACCTACATGCCACCATACTTCTCACCATGATGATAATGGACTAAACCTCCAAATTGTAAGCCAGTCCCAATTAAATGTTTCCATTTATAACAGTTGCCATAGTCTCTTCATATCAATAGAAACCCAAGTAAGAGACCATCTTATAATGTAATATTTTGGATTTTGAGGGGGTGTGGTTTAGAGACAGTGTTTCCCTGTGTAGCTCTGGCTGTCCTGGAACTTGCTCTGTAGACCAGGCTGTCCTGGGAACTCACAGAGATCCACCTGCCTTTGCCTCCTAAGTGCTGGGATTAAAGGTGTGGGGTACCATACCTGGCTCATAATGTAATATTCATAAATATTTAAAATGAGCAAATCCCCCTTTTGCAGAAGCATGCATATCTCTGCAAAATCCTCTGTAGGGAGGATTTTCTTTTTTGTTGTTTTACTTTCCTTCCTGGTGGGAGTGCCTATTACACCATTCAAAAGGAACTCAACTTCATTTGGCAGTTGTAAAGAGAAAAGGAAGAGAACAAAGGAACCGTGTCTTCTGGACTTGCCAAAACCACCCAGGTGTGTCTCACTTCAGATTGCTTTAACACTTCACCTTGGCAAATTGAAACTTGTAACATTTCCATAACAAATAATATGACTGATTATTTCTCTACCACATAAAGGGAGTTGAAATGGTCTCCAAAACTCAACAAAAACCCAATTTGTTAAGAGGATTATCTTTGTTTCAGAAGTATAAATGCATGCACATGCACACACACACATATACACACACAGATACATCATCATTATCAGAGGACTGTGTCTGTATTCTTAAGCTGGGATGGCATTAATAGAAAAGTCTCTCAAATATACTCACTTGTGTTATCTGCTTATATAATCATCCCTGCCCAGGCTAGCCTTGAACTCCTGACCTCAAAGATCCTGCTGGGCCAACTTATCTACATCCAGCTTTTTTATGAAGAGGTAAGACCAGTTTTATAAAGATCAAGGACCTGTCATCTGGATCATTGCAACTTTGATGCTTGTACTGGAACATCTAAATGTTCCTTTTAGTTCCTTGATCAAATCCACAGAATAATGGATGCCTGTGACATCTAAAGAGTTGGGAGCCTGATGTGGGATGGCCTTCTGAATGCTATGAATATGTTTCTCTCATTGGCTGACGAATAAAGCTGTTTTGGCCAATGGACAGGATGTAACCAGGCAGGAAGTATAGGCAGGGCTACCAGACTAGGAGAATGCTGGGAAGCAGAAAAGCAGAGAGGAGATGCCATGTAGCTGCTGAGGAAGGAAGATTATCTGGGTATTCTCCTGTAAGCCAAGACCACGTGGAAATATATAGATTAATAGTTATGGGCTAATAATTAAGAGAGAGCTAGCTAATAAGAAGCCTGCGCCATAGGCCAAACAGTTTATAATTAAGATAAACTTCTGTATGTTTGTTCGGGACTAAACAGCTGTTGGACCAGGCAGGACAGAAACTTCTGTCTACAGAAGCCAGCAAGCTGGCTCAGCAGGTAGAAATGCTTTCCACATAAACCCTGATGACCCTTCTGACCTGAGTGCAATCCCTGGGATCTGTCATGGAAGAAAAGAATGGACCCTGAAGTCGTTCTCTGACCTCCACATTAGTGCCAAGACAACATGGGCACACACAATAATAATAACAAGAGTAGTAGTGATAATACTAAATTAAATAAACAAAGGATACAGAAAACAAGAATAAAAACAAGCTGCTTAGTAGAAATGCCACTCATGAAAATGCCTCACAAGGAGATGACTGTTGAAAACAGAAAGATCTGAGGTGCGGTTCACAAACAGAGCTCACCTACTGTACTGTCTATTTTGTTTGTTTTTTTTTTTTTTCAGTTTGACACATGCTAGGACCACCTGGTGGGAGGGAAATCTCGGTTGAGAAACTGCCTCTGGCAGATAGGTTTATGAGGAAGTCTACAGGGCATTTTCTTGATTAATGACTGATGTAGAAGGGCACAGTCTGCTCTGGGAGGTGTCACCCCTAGGGAGATGGCCCTAAGTTATGTAAGGCAGCACACTGGCCAGGACATGGGGTTTTATACTATAATCTCAGCACTCGGGAGGCAGGAGCAGGTGGATATTTGAGTTCAAGGCCAGCCTGGTCTACAGAGTCAGTTCCAAGGTAGCCAGGGATGTTACCCAGAGAAACCCTGTCTTGTGCAGGGTGGGGTGGGGAGTGGCAAAAAAAAAAAAAAAAAAAAAAAAAAAAAGCAAGGAAGCAGACTGAGTAGGTCTTCTGTGGCCTCTACTTTATTTTCTGTCTCTTGCCTTCAGGTTCCTGCCCCAACTTTGCTTCTTGATTGACTGTTAACAGTAAGCTAACATAAAGCCTTTCCTCCTGTGAAGTTTCAAACCCAGGACAAAGGGCCCAGGTACCTACTGAACATATCAAAGCTAGACCTGGCTTCCAGGTTCTCCCAGCATCCTTCAGTCCCTACCTTTTACAGGGTATGGCTGGTATAGCCTGCTCTCTACCCTGAACTCTCCAGCCCAGAACTGGGCTGCCCCTCCCCCAAAGGCTCTTCCCTGTATAATCCAGACATTTTGGTTACCCACCCCCTTTTGTACCTTTGGCCTCCTGGCTGCTATACCTGGTCCCCTCTCTCCTCCTCCCCCTCTCCCCACATGGACTAGATCAGTCTGGTTGTGTCCACTCTGGACTTTTTCAGAAGTCCCTGCCTCTGACTATGCTCTC
Source organism: Phodopus roborovskii (assembly GCF_943737965.1). NCBI lineage: Eukaryota > Metazoa > Chordata > Mammalia > Rodentia > Cricetidae > Phodopus > Phodopus roborovskii. Next base: position 16,674,993 of record NW_026126549.1, on the reverse strand, counting down.
CCTTTTATCTACAATAAACTTTCTCCTCCACCATACCTAGGAGCAATCATGTCCTTTCCTTTTTATTCCTTTTTTTCCATTCACCTCTCCAAGTTGCTTTGGGTAATGGTATTTATCACAACAACATAAAAATAACCAAGACCTTGGTTTTGAACCCCATCACAACAAAGAAGAAGAAACTTAAGAAATCTCCTTTTCTGTTGTAGGATATCCAGAAATGTTGAGCGCTCAGCTGTACTTTATGCAAATAGCAGTTTCATGTCTTCTGCAACAAGCTCCGGTATTAAACCTTATCCTTTCTTCCCCCTTACCTCTGTGTAGCTCTGGCTGTCCTGGAGCTCATTTTTGTAGACCAGGCTGGCCTCGAACTCACAGAGATCCACCTACCCCTGTCAGTGCTGGGATGAAAGACATGTGCTATCACTTTTGAACCCAATTGATACGTCTTCAACTCAGCCGAAAATACTTAAATTTGCATGTTATATGAATTGCCTTAGAGAACAAAATAAAGATTCCCAGGAAGCATGCTTGTTTTCTTCATCAGGAAAGCCAGTCTTCAAAAATGTTAGAATCACAGAAAACTGCAACACTGCTGCTGGGTGGGAATCTGTACTCCACAGTTGGATGGCAGAGGTCTGGGAGCGCACTCGACAGATACTGGAATTTATATCTCACAGGAAATCATACTACACTGATGTGTTAGTGTATGCAGGCAGGTTTCTCCCCCTGCCTCAAACATTTCAGAAATAAACTCCTAAGCCAGCCTTGCTGAGGAGCCCAGATAATTCAATAATCCACCCAGACAGCTGAGAAGGTAAAGTTGGGTCACAGATAAGCAAGCAGTGGCTGAACGTTCCGAGCCCATCTACCACCTGACAGGCCCAGGCATGGGCTGTGAGGCACATGTGTGGCCATTGTGCTTGCCCAAGCCATTCAGACACCGTGTTCCAGCCTCTGAGACTGTAGCCACATGTTCCTCTGGCCCCAAACATTTGCTTAGGAGAATAGATTTCCTAAGTTCATGCATGAGTGCTGAAACAAAATCGTCAGGTTTTGTTTTTTAATACCATAGTTTTATCTCTCTCCTGGGTTTTCATGTCCCTCACTCAATAAGTATTTATTGAGAGCCTCCTGTGGCAGGGGTATTCTCTATGCTTGAGCCAATCAGAAGACAGATGCCCACACTGGGTCTTGTCATTTTCCCCTAAGTCAGCTAATTCTCCAAGAGTTATGGTTTAGAGTTGTATTCTGTGACAGCTCCCAGCTGCAGGGGAGCAAACGTGTCTGACTGATGACAGATGGAAATAACAGCTTGGGTTTAAAAAAAAAAAAAAAAGCAGACTGTCTGGACCAACAAGATAGAAAAGTCAAATTTCTTTAATTGCACCCATCCAAGCTCCCAAGTAGTATAAAAATCTAATTGAGATAAAATGTTTACATGTTGTCACAGTACTAATAGATTTGAGAATTAAAATATTATTCTTAAGTAGATTAACACCCTCTATGTACTCCTGGTTTCTCCTGCAGCAGCCGGCACATTTTCCTTTGCAAGCGACAGAAACCCAACTCAAAGCAGCCTGAGTGTGAGACAGTTTATTGGTTTGTGTCATTGGCGCGTGCAAAGTGGGGCTGGTTTCAAGATGAGAGTTATCGTCTCAGGTGTGTTTGTGAGATTTTTCTCTCAGTTTAGGTTTATGCTGATTGTGAGACTTCATGTTTTGTTTATTAGTTTTAGGATATGGTTTTACAATGTAGCTGGAGTTGGCTTTGAACCTTGTGATCACGCTGCCTCAGCCTTGGGGGTGCTGGGATGCCCAGCATGCTGCTGGGGGCAGATAATTGAAGTCATGGTTACTGTAGCTGCTGGGGTTCCACTTCTACAGACAGTCCCGCCTCTGCAGGTGAGCTTTCCCCACAGAGCTGGGGTGAAGGGTAAAAGGTCAGAGCCCTTTTCTGGGTTTGAAAAGTCACCAAAACCCATCAATCCCTGTACCCCAAACCCACCAATACCTGAGCTTGAAATCCAACCAATCCTGGAGCTTGTCTTGAAATTCCACCAAACCCCACCCCCAAGAAACCCTATGTAATGCTGCCTTCTGCTCAGTTCTCTGTTCCTTCTCACCCAAGCAGAGGCTGCCTCCCACTCCGAGTCCCTCCCAATAAATCTCTTGTGTGAGATCTGTTTACTTGCCCCACATAAATCCTAAGATTGCATTTCTGTGGAGGACAGATTCCCCAAGGAAGAAGAGATCTGCAAAGGAAAGCAAAAGACATGGCAGAAGATTCCATTCCTAAACTTGCCCTCCTCTTTTGATTCAGCCATGCCCACTGAATTATTGAGTAATATGGCTATTATACTTCTATCTCCATGGGTCTTTAACACATAACAGAAAATCATGTCTGTCATCAAAGCAGAACAGCTGGGATCCAGCCCAGAGTTCTTTTTTTTTTTTTTTTTTTTTTAAGATTTATTAATTTATTATGTATACAGTGTTCTGCCCACAGGCCAGAAGAGGGCACCAGATCTCACTTCAGATGGTTGTGAGCCATCATGTGGTTGCTGGGAATTGAACTCAGAACCTCTGAAAGAACAGCCAGTGCTCTTAACCTATGAGCCATCTCTCCAGCCCCTCCCCGTATTCTCTTGAGACAGAGGTTTTCACTTATCAGTTAAGGCAGGGAATTCCAGTGTTCCAGGAAGGAGTTGCTGGACTGCAGGATTGACACAGGCTTTGTTCTTTGGGACAGGGTGTGGCCAGGGGGAGCACTGGATCTAAGTAAAAAAAAAAAAAAAAAAAAAAAATTATTTGACGATGGCCTCAACTTTATTATTTTTCACTGTGATTTCATAAGTCTTTTTAAGGTTCAAGCATATTGGAGGACATTTATACTACAGGTAAGCATAATAAAATGCAATCTAGCTGATGTTAATAAAGAAAGGGAGATGACTGTGTCATGTATAAGGCTACCACCTAAATTACTGGGTTAGCATAAGGCCTTCTGCTCTGGCATTCCAGATTGCAGGTGTGTATTTCCACAGATTTTCTTGATGTTACTGGTTAACCACTAAGTGACGATTTCCCAGTTGTCTTTCTAGAAAACCTACAAGGAGGTGATACACAAAACCAAAACCAAAAATTGAAAACTAATTATTTGAGTAAAAAGTGGCTCCCATCTGTGTAATTTGGCTTGGTGATGTGACATAGGCATCCTTTCTTTTTTCCTGCAGCCTCAAGGGACACATCATGCCTTTCCATATTTCTTGCAACATCTTTCTCCTGCCTGTTCAATACGGTACAGATAATAAGACTTGGGGAGATACAGAATAGCATTCACTTGGCTCCTGGGGGTCCAGCTGATTGAACCTGTTAAGGCAAAGCAGGAGGCGGTGTGAGTTGCCTTTCTTACTGCTATGATGGAGTACCCAGCAAGAAGCAACTTAAGGAAGCAAGGACTTCTTTTGGCTCACAGTTTTAAGGATACATTCATTATGGTGGGGAAGACATGGCACCAGGTAGCTTCATAACAGTGGGAACACAGAGCTGGGAATTCTCACCTCAGCATCTTTGTGAAACAGGAAGCAGAGACTGGCTAGGGTCGTGGTTACTTTTTCAATTGTTATGCTAAAGCACCATGATCAAGGCAACTTATAGAGGAGAAGGAATCATGGCAGCACCGTGGCAGCCAGCAACCCTCACACTCTTGGTCAATTCTGAAGATGTCTCACCAACTCAGAAATTGGGCCAACTTATAACACGTACAAGGTCTGCCCACTTCTGCACCAGAGGATAGGACTCCGGGAAGGAAATGTACGCTATCTCTTTAAAGAACTAATTATTCTGCCTATCTTGTTAGCGTGGTTTAAGATGAGTTCACTTAACTAGGGGTGGTCCTTAGCCAGTGATTGAACCAACCAAACTGGAATGTTAGGTCTCCACCCAGGCTAGAGATTCCATTCTCTTGACCAGGAGTTTATTTTCTATGTTAACAGTGGAAGAAAAGAGCTCCTGTAAATGGTTCTGTGACCTGCACACCCTGACATGCTTGTATACACACACACACACACACACACACACACACACACACACACACTATCTGTCATATATCTGTCTGTCATCTGTCTAATAAAGCTTCTCTTTCATCTAAATGCTAGATGCCAACTAGAAGTCCATGCCATATGGTTGACAAGATCAAGGTCTCTATGTGGTAGAAATGAGGTTTCAGCCATTTCGCTTTGGACATGACAAGCAAAAGCAAGCACTCACAACAGACATTAGCTCAGCTGTGATATCAGGCTCTCCTTTGTCTGCAGCACGGCGGCACGGTGGCACCTTCTGTGCTAAAACAGCCATCTTTAGAAGGGCACGTCTTTAAGGCGGGGGTGATGTGCACACGGTATGGGCGCCTACACTTGACACCAGTGGTAAGACTCAGCAAGCAGGGCTGCTCATTGGAGTGAATATATTCGGGGATTTGTATGTATTCGGAGAGAAGGACTCAGAGGACAGACTCTGAACATACTGATAATCTGACTGAGGATATGCAAGTAGGAGGCAGTTCCATACCAAAAATTACAATTTGGAATGCCTTAGTTAGGCTTTTCTGAGACAGTCTCACTGCTGAGGTGGCTCTGCAATTTGCAAACTCACATGAACATCCCCCCTCAGCTTTTGAGTGGCCCCAGCAACAGCTCCCATGCCTGGCTTAAACATCAGGCTTTTGCTTTTTTTATTTTTCTCAAGACTGGGAACTAAATCCTGAGTCTTGTGTATATTACCCCCAAGTTACAACCCAGCACTGTTACACTTTGAAGAGGATTTACACTATTGCTTTCGTTTATTTATTGAGTGTATATCCTTGTGTATGCAAACACAAGAAAATCAAAAAAGGATGTTGTAGCACACACATTCTAATGGGTAATAATAATAATAAAAACAACCTGGAGTCAGATGGGGAGTGGGGCTGAAAGATCAGAGAAGCAAAACAGCCAGCCACTCAATCCTCAGACCAAAAGGGTGCATGCAATCCTGTCTCTAGGAATCCTCAGAGCCAATGCATCCTCAGACTGATGACCTAGACTGACAACTCAGACTGCTGCCTCAAGACGGCCATGAACTCCTGTCTCCTCCTACTTTATATCCCTCTCTCTGCCCAGCCATATCCATTCCTGTGTCCACCTCTTTAGTGCTGGGGTTAAAGCCGTGTCACTCCAAGTGCTGGGATCACCTTTGTGTGAGCTCTGTTTCTCTTTTAGACTGGGTCAACTTTATGTAGTCCATGGTGGCCTTGAACTAACAGAGATCTGTCCCCCAAATGCTGGGATTAAAGGTGTGTGCCACCATTGCCTGGCCTCTTTGGCTAACTAGTGGCTAGCTTTGCACTATGATCTTCAGGCAAACTTTATTTGTTAGATCTTAAACAAAATATCACCACAGAAAGTCAGATCCCTGAGAACTAAAGTTTCAGGCTGTAGTAAGCTTCTTGATGTAGTTTCTGGGAAACAAACTCAGGTACTCTGCAAGAGCAGCAACCACTGAGCTGTCTCTCCAGCTCCTGCACGATTGCTGTGAAATTCTAGAGCCCTCACTTTGGACATGTAAACAACTTTACATTTCATCTCATTAAGCACACAGCCAGTGTTTAGATCGTGTTGGTTGTTGAGTGTCATCCACGTTTCTGAACCAGATCTGGATGGAAACTGAGATTCTGTACCTTCTTCACTCTGTGTTCAGAAAACACTAAGAACATGGTATTTTGAACATTGAACCTAAAAGCTGGGCATAGTGTCTCATGCTTGTAATCTCAGGCACTAGGGAGGCTGACGCAGGAAGATTACTGCTATTTCAAGGTCAGTGTGGACTACATAGTAGTTGCAGAATGAGAAAACAAAACAAAAATAAACAAGGAAATTAAGTGGAAATGTGTCCTTTTGTCTAAGGCACCGTAGTCTGAATTTAATCCATCTTCCACAAAACACCCTCAGATAACCTGGGACCTTGTTTTCAGAGCCAAACCCGCTTGAACCTTAGGGGTCCTGAGTCTCCTGCTTTCTCGCCATGAGCACTCAACAGCGATCTGTTTTCCTTGTTAGAATCGACTGCCGTGCTTCTGGGGAGAAGGCGTGGCAATTCCCTGTGCCGGTTATTAATACAGGCGGGATCACACTGGAGGGCTCTTTGTGTGGGAGGCGGAGAAACCTCAAAATGGGCGTGGCTGGTACAACTGCTGGCTGCCTTCCCCGGGTCGTTTTTTGTGAGAGGTTTTGCTTTTGTTTCCCTCCGGGCAACCACTGGACTACTTGACAAACTGCAAGGTCCATAGGGGTCACGGTCCAGCAACCCAAAAATAGCTTATCCAGAATTCCAGATTCCAGGCAACCCCATGCGTTCAGCAGCAGGTTGTAGCTGTTCATAAAGGAATGACTGTGTATCTTCCCCCCCCCCCCTTGGTTTTTGTAGACAGGGTCTCACTATCTCACAATGTAGCTCTGGCTGTTCTGGAACTAGCTTTGTAGACCAGGCTGGCTTTGAACTCAGAGATCTGCCTGCCTCTGTCTCTTGAGTGCTGGGACTAAAGGCACTGCCACTGTCCCCTGCGTAACTGCGTATCTTTTAAACATCAGTGAAGATGCCAGGTTCATGAAATACCTATTGGAGCATAGATAAAAGAACAACACAAGGATTATTATTTAATTCAATTTCACAATACCTTTACTATTCTGGTTCTGAAAAATTAATATTTCAGATTCTTAGGAAAAAAAACAAAAAAACAGTAGTAGAGTGTTCCATGGCTGTGTGCTTAGAGTTGAACCCAGGGCCTCAAGCATGTTAAGCATAATGACTCCTTCACTGAGTTATACCCCAGGCCCTCTAGAATATTTTGTGAGGCTTTTAAAAGCCTCCTTTTGGAAGACTTGTCACTGAAAAACTGCATTTGTCACCACAAAGCTCAGGTCCACTCCTGGGAGCCAGTAGTGGTAGTTTATGTCCGGCAACCCTCTACTTGGGACACGAACACAGAAGGATCAGGCTGGTTAGTGTGTCTATGGTCTCTCTCTCTCTCTCTCTCTCCCTGTGTGTGTGTGTGTGTGTGTAATTCTCTTTCTAGCCTCCAAACGTTTGAGAAAGAAAAGAATGAATTAAAATAAGTGACTTTTCAGGCAGGAGAGACGACTCAGCAGTTAAGAGCACTGGCTGCTCTTCCAGAGGACCAGATTTCAATTTCCAGCACCCACATGGCAGCTTACTGTCGATAACTCAAGTTCATACCAATGCACATAATCACGGCCAACTTTATAGAGCTTAGAAATGCAGTTCTTAGATACTTGGCACAGACAAGGAATCTGTCAAATTCTTAGGAATGTGAGATTCCAGGTTCACAGGTTGGTTTTTTTATTTGCTTTTTCTTGGTTCTGGAGATTGAACCAGCAAGCCTATATTGAAGCAGCCCATATTTGGGTCATTTAAAAAAAAAAAAACCTCACAAAAACTCAGCTGTGGCTAACAAACAAATGACTTCATACTTCATGGTGTAAGTGACAGCATTTTAGATCACATCTGGACTTCCACTGCTGTGTGTGAGCTATGCTGCCTGCTAGGCTCAGCCCTTGAAATACCTTCCTTTTCCTATGGGAACTACAGGAGCGCAGCAGCACCCAGATGGACTGATGTTTCACTCTCTAAAAGTGAAGCAACAAAATGAGTTTTTAAAGAAAAAACAAATGCTGAAGAATAGCCAAACCCCACTGGTATTCACCCGCCTACACACCTCAGCGTGTGCATGGACACAACTCTGTTTAGGGCTGGCCCTTCCTCTCCTTATCAGGAGTCCCATTCCTGGGTGGAATTTCTTTCTACAGGCAGAGTTGGCAGAGAAAGCAGTGTTGTGTAAAATGTGAGCTCAGAGGTTAAATCAGTTCCCTTCCATGGGTTCCCGCCCTTCTGCCTACTGCTTGGGTCTAAGACCAGTTAGGATCATAAGGAAGGTGTTTTCCCACTGCCCCATACCCTGGTCACACTGTCTGATGCAGTCTTTCTCAGGTGAGAGCTATCAGCCCAGGGAAAGGCCAGCTGAGCACCTGGGTGGAGCGTGGTGGTGGAGGAAAAGGCTATGTTAAGAAAAGGGCTTGTATTCCTCAGAGACAAGCACTGTCTGGTACGTGGACCATTCTGGGTGCCTGATAGGACCATGACGGGGACTCTCACCAGACCAGGACAGCTAGCAAGGCAACCCAGCAGACCACGAACCACTGCACACACCAGATGGCCTCTGGTTGTCATTGACGCTGACTTCCATGTTCCTCAGAGCATCCAATTTGATCTTTCCTCTTTCCTTCCTTTGATCAAGCAGATTCTTTTTTTTTTTAATTGTTTTGTTTGTTTTTGTGTGCATGTATGTGTGTGGCTTGCACAAGGTGATATATTCAATGTGCACACAGTGCCCAAGAAATCGAGGAGAGTACACCAGATCCCTGCAAATGGAGTTACTACTGTTACAAGCTGCCCTGTGGGTGCGGGGAACCAAACTCAGGTCCTCTGCAAGAGGAGTTACATGCTCTTAACTGCTGAGCCCTCTCTCCAGACCCTCTAGTGATTTCTTAATTTTTGTCTGGGGATGGGAGTAGGGTACTATAAATGTTTATCTGAATTTTTGGCTTTAGCTACGCCACTGGGTTTGTAACACTAATGTGCAGAAAATGGAATGTTTGGCCTAAAGCCAGGGATGACTCAGATCTAGCTCACTGGCTGAGGCTTTCGAGGTACAGGCAGTGAGTGTGGTGTGGGGGAAGGCATGAAGATCACACGTTTATCCTTTGAAGTATTCTGTGACTAAATGTCCTCAGAGAAAATGGAACTGATAACATATAATTAATAATAATTTAAAAAAACTAGAAAGAGTTTTAGGAATCATGCCTCTAGATTCTATAGGGAAAATAAAGGAAAACTTGGAAAAACAAAGGTACTGCACTTAATGGAAACATGTGACTCCTAGGGAGAATAATAATCGTAGTGTTAAAATTCCTGACTGTTTTCTTTTATTCCAAGAATCATCATTGGGAAGCTGGGCGTTGGTGGTGCACACCTTTAGTCCCAGCACTCGGGAGGCAGAGGCAGGTGGATCTCTGTGAGTTCAAGGCCAGCCTGATCTACAAAGCTACACAGAGAAACTCTGTCTCAAAAAAATAAAAGATAAATAAAAAAGAACCATCATTGGGCCATCTGAGTTCTATCCTTGAATGTCTCTTGGCAACATCCATTGAATGGGTCTTATAAGCAGTTCACCACAGATGTTCGTATTCTTTGAAAGTTCCACATACGTCTATACTATATTTTTAAGATTGCTTATTGGGGTTGTAGATATGGCTCAGCAGTTAGGGGTGCTCTTCCAGGGGACCTGGGTCAATTCTCAGTACCCACATAGCACTGTAACTCCGGGGATCTGACATCCTCATACAGATAAACATGCAGGCAAAACACCAATGCATATAAAATAATCATTTCACAACAGATTGTTTTTCTTTGAGAGAGTGTTTGAGAGATCGTTCTTTGAGAGAGTGTGTAGCTTTTGGCTGTCCTGGAACTCACTCTGTAAACCAGGCTGGCCTCAAGCTCACAGAGATCCTCATGCCTCTGCCTCTTGAATCTAGGATGAAAGGCAAGCATCATCACCACCTGACAATAAAATAATCATTTCTTTTTTCACCTTTATGTGCATTCTGGGGATCAAACCTAGGTCTCCAAGCTTTTCAAGATGTGCCTTTATCCTCTAAGTCTCCTTATCAGCCCAAGATGTTTATAAAAATCACTTGTTTTCTCGATTTCATGAAATTTCTGTCTCCAAATATGGTTACATGGGACTCAGAGTTTTGGCATATTAATTATAGAGACATAAGCATTCAGCATATAACATAAGGAATAAAAAGTGGCATCATGAGACTAGAGAGATAGCTCAGGGGTTGAGTATTGACTGATCTTCCAAAGGTCCTGAATCCGACTCCCACCAACCACATGGTGGCTTGCAACCATCTATAATGGGATCTGGTGTGCTCTTCCGGCGTGCAGGCAGAACACTGTTCTTTTTAAAATGTTGATTTTGTTGCCAAATACTAAAAATGTTTATCATCTTTCTTTTCTTCTCTCTCTCTCTCCCTCTCTCTCTCTCGAGACAGGGTTTCTCTGTGTAGTACTGGCTGTCCTGGAACTCTATTTGTAAACCAGGCTGGCCTCAGACTCACTGAGATCCACCTGCCTCTGCCTCCCGAGTGTTGGGATTAAAGGCATGTGCCAACACTGTCTGGCTATTTAGCTATTTATACATTTTCTTTGGAGAGCTATTAATTCAAAACATTTGGCTGCTTTTACAAAGGTGCTGTTGTCCTCCCTCCCTCTATTCCTCCCTCCCTCCTTCTGTCCCTCCCTCCCTTCATCCATCCCTCTACCCCCACCTTCCTTCCTTTCTTTCTTCCTTCCTTCCTTCCTTCGACAGGATTCCTCTGTGTGGCCCTGGCTGTCCTGGAACTCCCTCTATAGATGGGCTGGCCTCAAACTTAAAGATCCACCCGCCTCTACCACAAGTGCTGGGATTAAAGATGTGTGTCACTACACCTGGTTGCTTTTGTTTTTTCTTATTGAATTGCCACTTATATATATAACGGATACAGTTCCCTTTGAGGACCCTGCCTGACTCCATTTTGAAGGCAGAAACGATTATGTTCTATTGTTAAAGATAAGTTTCTATTTACTGAGTTGCTCTCTGTTTGCTGGAACCTGACCTTTCCCAGCCCATACCCTTGACTTGATTTTAAGAACATTCTTACCATCCTTGACCCTCTCTGAACTCTCCCTAATCATATGGTAACCACATAATTGTTTTTTAGATCTTTCTTAGTATTTCTTTATTGCCCCGATGTCTCTCTTCTGTAAAACAACTCATGATTTCACTTCTTAAAGGAAGTCCAGTAAATGGATTCCAGGATGTTTGATGGGGGATGGGATGTCCGTGTGTGTGTGTGTGTGTGTGTGTGTGTGTGTGTGTGTGTGTGTTTCTCTTATTGGTTGATGAATAAAACATTGGCCAGCAGCCAGGCAGGAAGTATAGGTAGGGGTACCAGACAAGAAGATTGCTGGGGAGAGGTGTCTGAAAGAGGTAATGAGGAGGCACCATGTAGCCAAGGAAGGAGTAACAGGTCCAGGCATTCTCCGGTAAGGTAAGGCCACATGGAAATACTTAGATTAATAGAAATGGGTTAATAGTTAAAAGAGAGCTAGCCAGTAAGAAGTCTAAGTCATTGGCCAACAGTTTAATAATCAGTTCATCTCTGTGTGCTTATTTGGGGCTAATCGGCATGGGACCCGGCAGAACAGAAACCTCCATCTACAGATGCTCTCTTTAATCCAACTTAGGAGGTAGCTGCCGGCCAGCTCCTGGGTGTGCCCCCCCCCAAAAAAAATCAAGCCTTCTTCAAATTTGGCTCAAATTATGGTAGTGGTCTTCATTGACCTGGAACCTCCAGCTCAGTGCTGCTTGACCCAGAAAATCCCATTCCACTCTCTCTAAACCCTGCCCTCCCCGAGACTCTCCAACAAAGAAGAGGTACCAAAAACCCTAGCTCAGCATCCTTAGTGACTATGGCAACTCTTCGCCTGAAGCTGTCAGCAGCCCAAGACCCTGCCTAAAGTGGTTAACTTTTGACCTTACTTAGACACAAACCTAGCTTATAGCAGACTCATCACCACCCCTGGCCTACAGGCTATATAAACTCCCTGCTTTAGTTCAGACATGTGACTTCTACTCCCCATTCTCTGGGACTGGAGGACTCATATGGAAGTTGCTTTGTTCAAATAAACCTGTTCTTTCACGTTTTCAATTTGGCTGGCCTACTGTATCAGCTGAGAAACCTATTAGTCTCATTCTTACCATTGAGATTAACACCTTATCAGATATACAAAATGAAAAAAATACAAATTTTATAAAGAAACAATTTGGGTGGGTGTAGGGTGTAGCTTGGTATGTAGAATTCATGCCTGGTATGCATGAAGATTTGCGCTTGACACTCCCCCCCCCCCCATTACGTAAAACAGGTGTGGTAGCACACAAAGAAAATCCCAGCACTTAGAGGTAGGGGCAGAAGGATGAGATTCAAGGTCATCCTCAGTTACAAAATGAGTTCAAGGGATACGGAGACCTTGAAGAATAAAACAAAACAAAATGAAACCAGGACAGAAAGAAAGAAACCCCTGGAATTGAGTGCAGGGCCTTGCATATGCTAAGTATATGCCATACCTCTGAGCTATACCTTAAATTCCAGAAAAACATTCTTAATCATAAAATTTATAGAAAATGTAGACTTCCACAAATATTAGAGTTACCAAAAGAACAAAGAAAACAAATTACATTGAAAAATGTGAAACTATAAAGACAGGAAATGAAAAGGAAGAACAGAACCAAAACCAGATGTGACTGTCATGGAGATAAGTGGAAAAGTGCTTGAAGTTCCATGTGGAAACAAAGAGAGCTCCAGACTGGATCACAAAGCAACAATTCAAACTGTAATGTATGTGAAAGGAAAGCACTTTGGGTCACAAAGGGTGAAAATGAAGAGATGGACAGAAGACATTTTAGTATCAGGCATAAGTGAGTCATGGGGGCTTGACCCCCAATTCCTGGCCTCTGCCAAAGAACGAGGTCTCAGCTGGAGAGCGCCAGTTTCCAGTGAGATCCCACTTTCCTGCAAAACCTTCTCAAGTTCCAGCTCAGCCCTCGTCCTCTTCTGCCGGCTATTGGCCAGAGAAAATGAAAAGATGTGGATTCCTTCCAGACTAATGCAGTTTGATCACACCAGACCGCCTGAAACATAGTACAAGATGATCCTACATTCAAAGCAGCTAGACAAAACAGCCCTACAGACTACAGCCAGGATATCTGAATCTTCTTCGAATCCCCCATGACAGCGCCCCTTACCAGCAGGAAGTAGTTTGGAAAGAACGACGCCCAAATTCCCAAATATTGTGTATAAATGTTTGTTTTCATTTAATTGGACTTTGTTATATAAAATTAAATAAAAAATAATAAAAAAAAAAAGTGAGTCATGGGGAAAAGTATAAAAACTAGACCAAGGACAGGTACCGTCCTTGTTAGTCTTGTGTCAGTTTGTCACTAGGGTTATCTGGGAAGAGGGACCTCAGTGAGAAAATAACTCCATCAGATTGACCTGCAGGCAAATTTGTAGGACATTTTCTTGATTAATGATTGACATAGAAAGGCCCAGCTCCCTGTAGTTGGTGCCATCCATAGGCAGATGGTCCTGGGTTGTATAAGGAGACAGAAAGCAAGCTGGTATGTTTCTCTTATTGTTTGATGAATGAAGCTGTTTTGGCCAATAGACAGTCAGGATTTAGCCAGGTAGGAAATCCAAACAGGGATAGAGAAAGGTAGCAGGTGGAGTCAGGGAGATGCCATGTAGCTGCTGGGAAAGCAAGAGGTCTGGGCATCACCAGTAAGCCAAGACTATGTGGAGATATACACATTAATAGAAATGGGTTAATAATTAAGAGAGAGCTAGCCAGTAAGAAGCCTGAGCAATAGGCCAGCAATAAGCTTCTGTGTGTTTATTTGGGACTAAATGGGTGTGGGACTGGGAGAAACAGAACTTCTTTCTACATCCTTGTGAACTTTAGATTGTTTTCTAGGGTTTTTCAACTCAAAACTATTATCTAAACATCTGTTCTATCCTAAAGTTATTTTAAAGTTTTGTTTCAGCTAATGATGCACACCAAAACCTATGACTTCAGCATTGAGAGAATTAGAGCCAGCCTAGCTCCTGGGGACTCAGCTGTTTTCCTTAATCATTCACTTGAGTTATGTAGGGTCTATACATCTCCTTACATGAAACTCATAGGCCTTAGCAGTGAATCATTTCCTTGTATTTATTGTTATTTGTCAAAATTCTATATAAGCTAACATTATTATTATCAATTAGACAGTACTGCTTAGGGAGAAATCATCTTCATAATAATCCACAGGTAAAAATGCCCAGCAGGACAGAATATCTCCAAGAGATAAACACAATACATTACAGGCAGTGGGAATCTCCCCACATCCATTCATACCATGCCAGATACCAGAGGAAGATGGCAGCAGAAGCAAGAAACATTCTAGGATATGTGGTCTTAGGGCCTTGCCCGTCCAAAATTGACCCATCAGAGAGTTTCTTGGTGGGCTGATACCTTGAGCTTCAGTTGCCACCTGCTGCTTCTCTAGCACAGCCAGCCACCAGAAGCCCTTAACCACTGAGATCTCTCCAGCCTCACCCTTTTCTTTACGGATAGGGGATGTCCTTCTATATATATGTTTCTCTTATTAGTTGATGAATAAAACACTTGTTGGCCAGGCAGGAAGTATAGGCAAGGCAAGGAGACGAGGAGAATTCTGGGAAAGGTAGGCAGAGGGAGCCCACCAAAGCAGTCACCATGTAGTCAGCAAAGGAGTAACAGGTCTGGACATTCTCCAGTAGGCCAAGACCACGAGGAAATACATAGATTAATAGAAGGGAGTTAATGTTTAAGACAGAGCTAACCAGTAAGAGGCCTTAGCCATCAACCAACAATTTTATAATTTATATAAGTCTCTGTGTGCTTATTTAGGGCTGAGAAGGGTGGCAGAACCTGGTGGGACAAGAGAAATCTACAGCAACACTTTACTCCTCATCCTCTTCTTCTTTCTCCTCCTCCTCATCCTTCTATTTATTTTGGTGATTAAATCCAGGAAACTGTGCATGTCAACACATGGGGTGCTTTTAAAAAATAATTATATCTATTCTTCCTTTATTTATTTGTGTGTGTGTGTGTGTGTGTGTGTGTGTGTGTGTGTGTGTGTGTGTTTGGAGCATAGAGGACAACTTTTAGAAGTCAGTACTCTTCTTCCACTGATGGGAGATGTCATTCTGTAAATATGTTATTGGTTAATGAATGAAGCACTGTTGACCAATTAGGGAAGCAAGATGGGTGGGACTAGGAGAGGTAGGGGATTCTGGGAAACATAGGACCAAGTCACGACATGATCTCAGGAGGAGAGGATTCACGAATTTGATATTCTCAGTAAGATAAGACCATGTAGAAATACTTAGATTGATGGAAATGAGTTAATAATTAAGACAGAGCTAGCTAATAAGTTCTAACCATTGGCCAACAACTTAATAACTTTTAGAGTGTGTTATTTTGGGACTGACACAGCTGCAGGACCAGGCTGGCAGGAAAGTGCTAGTAACAAAAGGGTGCCTGCAAAGTGGATACTAAGAACTTCCACTTAAAACTTGACCAAAGCTTGAAAAGGGATTTCAGAAACAAAACAATAGAGTCAAGCCCCACTTCTTCGATTCCACTTGATTCAATTTGATGCATCTGGATTACAAACACCACTCTAAAACCAGTTTGGGGCTATAATGCTTGAGACAACCCCAGACTAGATAGCTGAAATGATACACCTTCTTATTACACCCTGGCCAGAACCTCAGATAAGAACTTCAGCCAAGCATTTCCTGCCACACAGAGACTAAAAATGTTATAGCTAGTCCCCTTGATAAATTTTGTTGCCTTAATTTCTTTTCCTTCAGGATCCCATGGAGTCATCACTGTCCCATTTCAGCAGGAAGTAATTTTAAGAAAACAACATCCCTTTCCCTACTGTTGGCATTAAGTGGTAATATTCATCTGCATTGGGTTGGTTTCCAGTTGCTTATGGAAGGTGATGTTCAGACTCGGGTATCTCTTTTAGATAAGTATAGGGTATGGTTGGGAAAGGTATGGTTAGGGTGTGATATAAGTAGATGTACATAATTTCTAGTGTACTAACTTTAGCAACTGTTAGCTATAGATAACTAAAATTGCTAGATCCTTGACAACTTAAATTGTTAGATTCGTGTATGATGACTATTTAGAGTCTTCTTTCTGTTTATGATGTCTTGCACACAAATATAAAACTATATATATTAGGATATTTTATCATTTTGCACTTCACAGTTCTACCTCTTGTCAAGACATTTCAGCTCTATCTCTGTTAGTAAGAAAGATATACATGTATATAGATACAAGTCCCTGTCCTTGCTAAATTAGTTTGGGAAGCTTCAGCCATTGTACAACTAGGTTCCTGAGAATTAGAAATATTTTCACCCATATTTCTTATAACTATGAGATTAGTCAAACAGATTTTGATCTTCAAACACTTCATAGACCTGTAGGATCTGGCATTTAAGTGTTTTAATAGTAGTACCCCGTTGACATGAGACACATTTGCTCCTGACAGCACCAAGCGATTCCTGAGAGTATGTTGAGCACTGATGTCACTCCTGGAGTCCATCCTCTCCTCTTCTTGGCTGATGGCCTCTTGGGCAAAGAACTGCCCCCACCTCAACCACTGACTTTGGACATGATGTCCTACTGTGCTTGCAGGAGATGATCTTAAAAGATGGCTAAACCTTGCCAAGTCAGGGTAAGACAGCTTTTCAACCTCCCTGCTTCTGAGTTGGTTAGTCAGATACTCTAGGTCTTAGCCAAAGCTGGTTGCCCCAACATTGCTGTGAGACTTTAGGTGACTGTCCAGGTAGCCTGCTGTTTCTGTCCTTGCTGCAGGGGAGGGCCTGAGAAACATGCCAGGAGTGGAAGCCGCCTGACTGTCATCCCACCATTCCCAAGACAGGCAGCATTACAAGTTCTAGGCCAGCTTGCAATGCTCTGACTCAACACTGAACCAACCCAATCCAAACCCAACCCAAACAATAAAGTACCAAGAGTGGGATGTAACTCAATGATAGAACATTTGCTTGAGCATTCCCAAGGCCCTGGGTTCAGTCACCCAGAACACATACAAACATTTGTGACATGAATCTACTAGTACGATCTATCTGAATTCTTGAGGCATGGAGGGCTCACATGTAAACATGATTATTGTTGGACATGATTTAGGAATGAGTGTCAGACATGGGTTTGTTTTTGATCATAGAAGAAACAAATAATGAGAGTCCATTTCTCCTTCTCCAACCTGAGCAGATGCTCAGTTAATTACAGGATTATTAACTGGAGGTAAGTTTATATGACAATAAGGGAGACTGTGCTACCAAAAATAAAAAGAATGTGCCATGTCCTCACTCTGAAACATACCAAGCTACCCTGAGCTTTCTCTTTCATAGCTGCAGTTAATAGTCTAGCCTGTCATCTATGAAATGCTATGAATGGGGAAATTACAAGGTAGAAGCATCAGATGATGTAATAATAATGTAGCCAATAAAACATAAGAAAGTTGAGGCCTGGTGTTCTCACCAATTATATAAATATAGAGGAGAATTGTAATGTGGCAGATGCTAGTTTGCTTCTTTCTTTACTTTTTCTCAGGATTTATTATAGCCCTGAGTGTGTGTGTGTGTGTGTGTGTGTGTGTGAGAGAGAGAGAGAGAGAGAGAGAGAGAGAGAGAGAAAGAAGAGGGTATTGGATCCTCTGCTGCTGACATTACAGGCATTTATGAACTACATAATGTGGGTGCTGGGATCTGAGCTCAGGTCTTCTGACAAGGCTGTAAGCAATTTTAACTACCAAGCCACCATCTCCCCAATCTCTTGTTTTCTAAATAGAATTATATGGTTAGGATTCAGTGAGATGGCTTAGCAGATCTTACGGATAGGCAAATCAAGCTGTTCTCATACCTCAGCATACCACTGTGCCCAACTTGGCCAGGGTTGCAAGCAATTCCCTGATTTATTATTTCACTGGTAAGTATTTTAACGTGAATTGCTGATAAGTATGGATTTTAAAATTATATATAGCCGGGCAGTGGGGGCACATGCCTTTAATCCCAGCACTTGGGAGGCAGAGGCAGGCAGATCTATCTGATTTCGAGACTTGCTTGAACTACAAGAGCTAGTCCCAGGACAGCCTCCAAAGCCACAGAGAAACCCTTTCTTGAAAAAAAAATATATATATAGATATAGATATAGATATATAATAAGTGGACAGTAATTTTTTGGTATCTGTGTTAATTTAGCTTTTCCTTACTATAATTATGAGACAAATTAATTCTTAAGAAGAACAGAATTACTATTATTTTTATATTTCATTTTATATTGCTTTATGTGTATATGTGTTTTACCTACATGTGTGTCTGTGGATTAAATGTATGCCTGGTGCCTGGGGAGTTCAGTAGAATGTATCTGATCCCCTGGAACTGGACTTACAGTTTCCAGGTCCCAGATGGGTTCTGAGAATCAAAATCAGATCCTCTGAAGAGCAACCAGTACCCTTTACTGCCGAACCATCCTTCTAGCCCCTAAGAGAAGAATCATTTTTAAAGATTGTTTTATTTGGGGGCTAGAGAGATGGCTCATTGATTAAGAGCACAGGCTGTTTTTTCCAGAGGACTCAGAGTTGAGTCCCAGCACCACAGGGTAACTCACAACTGTAGTTCTAGGGGATATGATGCCCCTTTTGCTGGTCTCTGAGGGTACCAGGCATACACATGGTACTCTGACACACATGGAGGCAAAATAACCATACAGATAAAGTAAAATATAGAAATTTGAAAGGATTCACACACACACACACACACACACACACACACACACACACACACACATTTGGTTTTTTAAGAAAGGATTTCTCTATGCAGCCCTGGCTGTCCTGGAACTTGCTCCGTAGACCAGGCTGGCCTCAAACTCATTGAGATTCACCTGCCTTGTGCTTGTGCTGGGATTTAAGGTATATGCCACCACTGCCAGATGGTTGTGTAGATGTGGGGTGGGGGAGGCACTGGGTTCCCTAGAGCTGGAGTGACAGGTGGTTGTGAGCTGACAGACTCAAGTGCTGACAAGTGAAGTTGGGTCCTTTGGAATTTGGAAGTTCAGCAGGGGCTCTTAACTGTTGAGCCCTCTCTCTAGCCCTGAGAACACAATTATTTCACTCTTTGCTTTGAAGGCTTCGTCCACAGTTAATTGGACCTCTGGTGAGTCTTGTGGGGGGATTGCAGTAAACTCTTCAAGGAGGCCATGGAAAGGCAGAGACTGGCATTCCAGTGTCCTTTAAGGATAAACCTCCAATAACTTAAAATAATGCCCCTAGCCCTGGGTCTTCCAACTTCCATGACCTCCCCAGATCCAACCATTGCATTATCATCTAAAACTCAGTTCATGGGGCTGGAGAGATGGCTCAGAGGTTAAGAGCACTGGCTGTTCTTCCAGAGGTCCTGGGTTTAATTCCCAGCAACCACATGCTCATAACCATCCACAATGAGATCTGGTGCCCTCTTCTGGACTGTAAGCATACATGCAGATAGAACACTGTATACGTAATAAATAAAGAACGACTTAGTTCATGACAAATTTCAATTGAAAAATGCACGTTTTCGCATTTTTTTCAAGACAGGATTTCTTTGTGTAACCATCCTGGCTGTCCCAGAACTTGCTTTGTAGACCAAGCTGGACTCAAACTCAGAGATCCACTTGCCCCTGCCTGCCGAGAGCTGGGATTAAAGGCCTGTGCCATGTCCACCCAGCTGGAAAATGCACATTTTTAATCTTCTTTTATTTTTTTTTAACCTCAGAATTCAAATATGTTACAACAATTTTCTTGCTGACTTAAATATAGCTTTTTTTTTTGTTTTTGAAAGAGAACTTTCTACATTGCCCAGATTGGTCTTGAACTTCTTTTTTTTTTTTTTAAAGTTTTTGGAGACAGGGTTTCTCTGTGGCTTTGGAGCTTGTCCTGGAAGTAGCGCTGTAGACCAGGCTGGCCTGGAGCTCAAAGAGATCTGCCTGCCTCTGCCTCCCAAGTGCTGGGAATAAAGGTGGACGTCACCAACGTCCGGCTACCCTTGAACTTCTAAATGCCATTGATTGTCCCACCTCGGCCTCCAGATAGCCAGGACTGCTACAGCTCCAGGCCTTTTATATCTCTTTTGAGCTCATTTAGCTCCCGAGGAATAGAGTAGTGTGTGGATTTTTAAATTTTATTATTTTTCTATAAACTTTATTATTAAAATACTTACAGGAAAATCAAATACAAAATTAATGAGATCCAGAGTGTCTATACATCTCAGTGAACTTCTATACAGTTAGAACAGCCATTCTAAAGCAGAGGACTTCACATCAGATTTTACACTTTCACCATCAGATATATTTTTATGTGCTATCCATTACCCGGAAACAAAAAGATTCACGGCAGATTTAGACAGAAAAACAGTTAGCTTTATGTCCTCTTTTCATAACTCTTGCCTGTTTCCTGCATTCAGTCCTTCCTTATCCTTTCTTCTAAATCTGATCATTTAAATTCTAAATCTGAAAGAAAAGATGCACTTGGGAGGCAGAGGGAGGTAGATCCCTGTGAGTTCCAGGACAGTTCGAGCTACATACTGAGACCCTGTCTAACACACACACACACACACACACACACACACACACACACACACACACGATGATACCAAACCAAATTCTCTCTCTCTCTCAGGTCTTCTGCAGCCTTGGACTGAGGGTGACCTTGAACCTCTGATCTTCCTGTCTGTGCCTCCACTGTACTAGGATTACAGGCATCCACCACCATGCCCACTCCTGCATGCTATGCCATCACTCAACCAACTACATCAATATCCCTCAACCTACTTTTAAAATGTAATGGACTCAAATTAAACGTGGCTAAGAATATGCAGTTAAAATTAGATAAAGTGGAGCTTTTAAAATATGATGCTGAGTTACTTGCTTAAGGACAGCAACTACACTTATTTATTCTCTTCCCCTCTATGTCAGGGTTGGGGGTAGGGGTGCTGAGGGAATTGAAGGATTTATTAGATGATTCGGGAGAGCAAAGAGTTCAGACCAGCCAGAGCAGATGATCCTAAACAAACACTGCCCTCCCCCAAGGACAGTTCCATCTATGTTCCAGAGGAAAGTCCTGGCTTCTTATCCACTCCACCAAAGCTATTCTATTGTTATTTTTCGACAAATTTAAAGGTACCTGCCCAAATCTTATTGAGGGTTCTGGCACCAATCCCCATGCCAGGGGGAGTGTTAGTGAGAACTGTCTTTTGCTGGGAGCTCCAGCCTGCCCAGAGATAGCCCCAGGCCAATGACTGCCTGCAGGAATTGAGATACCAAGTTCTATTTCCTTGTCTCAGACAGGGACAATGCTGAAAGACTATCCTAACTTGAGGAACACCACAGGGGACTGGAGAAGAAGCTGAGTCCTCAGATGCAATGCCATCATGGATCAGCTTCCCTCCACACCAAGATCCCCTCTGGATTCTGTAGGCGTGTCTCCTAAGGTCACTTGCCAATAAACCTTCTTCTGCACTCAGTTTTTGGTTTTCTGCAATTTTCATAGTTACCAGCCTGTGATACGCCCTTACCAAACAAGTGTAAACAGATGCATCTGTCCCCCCTCTCTTAGTTTTTACACAAATGATAGTTTACAAACCATTCTGCATTTTGCTTTTTTCCTCTTGAATCATATATTTATCTCTTAATAATACATTTTGCAAAGACATGTTATTATTTTTAATGGATGTTTACAGTGGATATATCATGCTCTATCTAACCATCACTCTATTATTATTGTATATGTTCATTAAGCTGTTTCCATCTTTGGTATTACATACTACAATGCAATAAACAGCATTCTCTGTGTGTTTGTTCTTTCAGACATATGTGATTATATCTCCAGAGTACGTATCTAAAAGTTGAATTGCTCGATCAAAGTGTGTGTGTAATATTATAATGATTGAGGGCCTGGGGGTGGAGTGTGCTTAGAATGCAGGTTAGGCCCTGGGTTCAATTTCTGGAGCCCAAAATAAATAACAATGATGACAAATGCTGCCAAAATGCTCTCCATAGAAGCTGAAAAATGAGTCTACCTCAGCCAATACCCTGAGTGACTAATGCTTCTGTTTTTTATCAATCCGATGAGGAAGAAGCTGCCTCATCTGAGCTTTAAGTTACATTGGAATAACATTGAATGCTTTATGTTTAAAAAACATCATATTATTTCATGTATGTGTATACTTATATGAACTGTCTCTTCAAATCCATCCCTTCTTTTTGCTATTGAGTTGTTATTTATTTGTTTATAGTAACCATTTTATTAGAATCCTATATTTTCAACTACAGTTCTTCTCACAGTTTGTGATCTGTATTTAGACTTTGTCGGTGGAGGGTTTTGCTATGATTTATGTTGCATATATTATGTTTATTTTACTGAGAGGCTTGCCCAGACAGATCTTAAACGTATGATCCTTTTCCCATCTCTTGAGCAGTTGGGGATACAAAGCATGTGCCACCATACCTGGTGATTTTGTTTGGTTTTCCTTTTTCAGATGAGGACTCACTATTGTGCAGCTCATACTGGCCTTGAACCCTAGATTCTCCTAATTCACCCTCCTGTGTAGTTGTAACTACATATGTGAGAACCCGCAGCAAGCTTGTTACTCAAATATTCAAAGTGCGGCTTCTCAATCCTTTGTGGTTTCCGGGATTGGAGCTATAATGGTACAAAAGGAAAAGTGGTTGAGATAAAATTTGAGATGTACTGAAAAGGACTGTGCCAATTAAAACTTGTGGTAAGATCAGAGCTGTCTTATCATCATCAGCCCAACCAAGAGCTATCTTCCCTCAATCCCATCTTCTTTGTTTGGCTTTTGTTTGTTTGTTTTTTTAAGACTTATTTATTTTGTATACAGTTTTCTACCTACATGTGTCCTTGCAGGCCAGAGAAGGACACCAGATCTCATTATGGATGGTTGGGAGTTACCATGTAATTGCTGGGAATTGAACTCAGGACCTCTGGGAAAACAGCCAGTGCTCTTAACCTCTGAGCCATCTCTTCAGCCCTTGTTTTTGTTTTTCGAGACAAGGTTTCCTTGAGTGTGTAGGCTTGGCTGCCCTGGAATTCTCTCTCTGTAGTCCAGGCTGGCCTTGAACTCAAAACACCTGCCTGCTGCACCACCAGTGCCCACCCCATTCTATCTCCTAAATCCTCCTCCTTTCCTAATTTGCTTATGCTCAGCTCACTTTCTCCATTCTTATACAGGCCAAGCCCGGCTGGTGGAATGGTGTCACCCACATTCAGGATGGATCTGCCCCCACTCACAGGCATGGCCACAGACTAACTCATGTTAGCACTTTCTCACTGAAACTCTCTTACCAGGAGACTCTAGACTGTGTCATGTTAACCATTAAAGCGATCACAGTACACGTTTGGAAAGGTTCAAGTTCTTCCTATGTTAGAGCAGGTTTATTAAATTAACTTGAGAAAGTTAATGCTGGAAAGTGCAAATTTAGCTTAATTTACAGAGAGTTAAGGGTAATATTAAACTTAAATATATGTGAGATTAAAGAAACAGAAGAAATTAACATACTGGCAAATAGTCATAAATGATTGTTGTCTACTATTATGCCAAGATTCATGGGAGCTGCCTGCATCAAAGCCAAATGTATAGTGTCACATAGAGGGCCTGAGCTAAGTGGTGATGGCTTCAGAGAGGAATGACATGGAAAACCTGATGTATGCTAAACAGACTCAAACTAGTAAGTGATTGGCTGCAGAAAGAAGAGACATTGGGGCTGGAGAGATATCTCAGAGGTTAAGAACACTGGCTGTTCTTCCAGAGGCCTTGATTCAATTCCCAGCAACCACATGATGGCTCACAACCATCTGTAATGAGATCTGGTGCTCTCTTCTGGCCTGCAGGGATACATGCAGGCAGAACACTGTATATATTATAAAAAAAAAAAGGGGGGGGGGGAGAAAAGATGGATAATGCTGTATTTGAAGTGTGAGCCAAATAAACATATGTTTCATGTACAGAATCTCATTCCTAAACAGTGTGACACAGACGCTATTGGCCCTTCCACCCTTGAAGGTCTCCTGTAGGTATCCGGAGATGTTCTAAAATGGTTCCTTAGCAGAGATGCTCTACGTTCTTCCCTTTCACTAGTGATAGGAGTATAAGCAAGAAACATCCCTGCAGTGGGGACCCAGGTCTGCAGCAAGTAGAGAAGATGCATGACCAAGAGACTGAAAAAGGCTTGGGACACAGCTCAATGATAAAGAGCTTGCATAGCATGCCTGAAGCCCTGGATTTGATGGACTGACCCAAACCTGAGCATGTGCCCTGCATGTGCACCAAGACTAAAGGATCACCAGCGTTTTCTGTACCTTTAAGTAGTTTATGAGTGGCCATTGCTCATGTGACACACGACCTACATAATTTGAGAAGAACTGGCATAGCTATTTAAGCAGGGTTTGATGTGATAGCCCAGGCTGAATTCAGTAGCTCTCCACACTATTGGAGATGGCTCAGCACCTTTCACTTCGGGAAAGTCATCCCAGAGAAAACATGCGTGTTATAGAATGGGTAACGCACAAGCAGCCAGGAAAAGTTCAGAACACCCTTTTTTCTAACATGCATTTGGCCTAAGTTTCTTATACAAACCACAGGCGACCGAAAGCCTTGCTGTGAGTGCAGAAACAAACCTGTGATTCTGAGAAGCAGATTATCTGTAACGAGTGCGGAAATTTTCCTTTTCCTGATTGTATGCTTTGTCAAGTAGTTTCTTTAGCTTGTTTTTTTTGTTTGTTTGTTTGTTTTGTTTTGTTTTTGGCAGATGATTACTGATACATGCAAATACAATTTTATTGGAACACAACCATGCCTGCTTATTCATAAAGAAAACAAAACTTGGGGCTGGAGAGATGGCTCAGTAGTTAAGAGCACTGACTGCTCTTCCAGAGGTCCCAGGTTCAATTCCCAGCAACCACTTGGTGGCTCACAACTATCTGTAATGAGATGTGCTCTCTTCTGGACTGCAAGCATACATGCAGACAGAACACTATCTACAAATAAATAAATAAATCTTAAAAAAAAAAAAGGAAAGAAAACAAAACAAAACTGCAATCTGCTTGTACCTTAATGATGGATCCTTTCTCAGCCTGGATTGTACGCTGGTGACATGGTCCTGGCCAGGTGCCTTGGCTGACTTTGGCATTGCCTAACAGCCTTTTCCCACTGGGCTTTCTTGGCTCTTATTAAGACTTTTCTGAAGCATAAATCATTCTCAATTACTACCTTAATTGAACAGACTATTGAAACTCTCAGTCAACTTAGCTTTCCTCTGGCACCAAAAGCCACGATCATAGTCTCTTTGGCTCATCTCCTGATTTTAAAGTCCAATAATAAAAGATACTTAGTGATCTAAAGGTTTACGTATTCTAGTGTAAGTCTGTGCATTATTTAGCATGCTAAACCTTTGTATTCCCCATGCTCCTAGCTGTTGGGAATCGCTGTAACACATTAAAACAACTTTATTTTAATACAACATAGAGAATCATGAACTCCAGACAAGGGATGGAGGGGGGATGGAGAATAAAAGCACCAGTCTTGCAAGCCTCATGGCCTGAGTTTGATCCTGAACCCATGTACAAAGCCAGATGCAGTAGTGTACATCTTCAATCATAGCTTTCCTGAAATGAGTGAGAGGCAAAAAACAGGAAAATGGCCAAGAAGCTCATGGGCCAGCTAGCCTGGAGTGCATAGCACAGGTACAGAAACAAGAGACTGCTTCAACATGATTAAAAGAAAAACAGACTCCCAAAAGCTGTTGTTGAAACAGGGGCTGGAGAGGTGGCTTGGTGGCTGAGAGCACAGTCTGCTCTTCCAGAGGACCTGGGTTCCATTCCCAGCAACCACATGGTAATTCACAACTATCTATAACTTCAGTCCAGAGAATTCAATGTCATCTCCTGGCCTCCAAAGGTACCAAGTATGTTCATGGTGCACATACACATATTCAAAAAAAACACCCATACCCACACAATAAAATTATAATTAAAAAAATATTTAAACCAGACCTTATAGCAGGCTTGTAGAAAAACTAAGATTGGAATCTAGTTCCTCTGACTCAGTGGTCTTTGACTTCTTCAATGCATGCTATAGGGGAATAAAGAGACCAGCGATTCAACTCTCAAGAGAAATAACTCCTAAGCCAATCAGTGGTTTCTCAGAGGAAATGTGGCAGAGATTCTATATCAGAAGGGGCCTAGGGGGCATCAGGCTGATTCTCTAGAACATTGCTTTAGAGTTCACAGTAGAGTAGGACCTGCTACCATTACCACTCCTGAGCTAGGGGCTAAATACAACAGACATTTATTTGCTGCTCGATTACCAGCATGGATGCTCCTGGCTTATGACAGCCTTCTACATGGTGATTCAGGAACCCAGAACCTCCCTATTCCTGGCTTCCACACCCTTTGCAGACAGGAAGCGGCTAGGGAAAGAATCAGCACAGAAGACTTCTCAGAGTTCTTGAGAAAATACAATTCATTTCACACATTACGATACTTAACACTCTTCATGCAGCCTCGTCTCACGGGGAGAGTCGGGGATATACAGGCTGTGACTGACCACTGATTTTGTACACTTGGGAGTGGTGAGCACAAAAGTTTGGTGAGCTGTCCCAGAAGCAAGGGGGCTGGGCCTACACCCTTGCAACAGTTACCAATCCAAGGGAATCTATGAGGTTGGGAGTGCAGTTACTTTCAAGTTGTACCTGGTCCAGACAGCATCCCTCAGCCCAATGCTAGCCCCTTGGAAAGAATCATTACATCATTACATCTAGCACAAGTCAGCCTGGGGAGATGATTTAGTGGGGCCAAAGTAGCATCTGGTCCAGTCAAACATTTGTGCCACCCAGCTCTAATCACTTCTCAAGTCAATGTGACTCCATCTGGTTTCTAATCTGCCAGGATTCTGACTGGTACAATTCTGAGCACTCATGAGAGGAGGGTTAGTGTAATAAACTTAAACACCCTGAATGGTTGTTGCAGCTGGTCCTGAGCAGACGATAAATACAATCATCCTTAGGATGAATGCTCGCTTGTTGCCCCATGAAAGGCTCTGCACAAGTGGCTGGTTGCTTTTCTGAAAGGACCGTCCCCTACGGAGGGCTCAGCACTGCTCCTCTTCACTGATGGTGACAAGTGCAGTAGCCGTATCAGCTTTGCTGGGGGTTCATGCTGTTGAACTCACTCATAGGTCCGTTTGCTACTCTGTTCACAAGACAACTGTGTAAGAACTGGAGTGGCTGAGCCCGAAAGCTAGTTGAAACCTTCTAGGTGGTATTTCTATAACTTTAATTTTAAACATTATTTTGCGTGTTTGGGTGTTTTGGTTGCTTCTGTGTCTGTACACCAAATGCATGCCTGGCGCCCACAGAGGCTGGACAACAGCATGGGGGATGCTTTGGGACTGGAGTTACATAGATGTGGTCTTGAGTTGTCATGTATATTCTGGGATATATTCTGGGACTCAAACCCAGATCCTCTGGAAGAGCAGCCAGTGCTCTTAACCTCTGACTCTTGTTTATTGCCTCGTCTACTATGGTTGATTTTGGTGTGCGTTAGTGATATTCTAAAGAAAAAAAATTACATTTATTTGTTTATTGGGGGGAGGAGCTAGCCACAACATGGGTGTGATAGAGGTCAGAGTTAGCAGAGGCTGGCCTCAAACCTGTAGAAACCAACCTGCCTCTGCCTCCCAAGTGCTGTGATTAAAGGCATAAGCCACTATGCCCAGCTGAGGATGGAAGTCTGATTGTCCTTTTGGCAGCAGGCCCTTTTACCTGCCATGCCATCTTGCTGGCCCAGTATCTTTTGGCTCAGTATCTCAGATCCACTCACATACTGGTTCTTCCGATCATGACCCTCTTATTGGAAGTTTCCTCTCCACCCACAGTGAATAACAGGGAGCCCCCCAGAAGTTCTAGCCCTAACACTGTCTGCCTTCCCTCTATCTTTTTTCTTACAGTGTTGGATGACAAGTACTCCACCACTGAGCTACATACCTCCCCGAGCGTATGCTTTTTCCCTTAGTGGCTGGAGACACAGGACACAGTATCTCCAGAGAAGAGATGCCCTACCATGGCCCAGAACACTGGAACCTTGGAAATTTTGCCAGTATTAGCAGGCTCCTTCATGTTTTCTTAGGGGTTATCTTCTGTTTGTACTGCATGTATCTTGGCAGCATTCTGGAGCACTGGGCATTTCTTTCTAACCAGGTTCATCTTGATATCAACAACAGGATTGACCAATATAAATGTCTACGGAATGTCAATACGATCCTTTTGTGTACTTTTTGGTTTTGTTTTGAAACAGTATCGTGTTATATAACCAAGACTGCCCTCCAATTTAGGACCCTCTCCCCTCAGCCACCCTCAGCCCCTCAGTGTTGAGGATACAGTTTACCCTAATATACTCTGCACTGAGTTTTGCTTCTTGGTTGGTTGGTTCAGCCCAAAGCATCTGGGGAAACTTAGAAAGAACTAGTCAAGGTCACTGAATTGCCACATTCTTTCTCTTAGGCCACATAGACCAAAAGTTACTCACTATAATACTGAACTGATCATGCTGAGACATTCATGTCCACTGTCTTCCCCACTTTGAACTGGTGCTTTTAGACCCTGAAGTGAGCATGACTGTGAATGTTCCCACCATCTTTCCTTTAAAAACTTTTTATGTTATGGGTATGAGTATTTTGCTTGCATGTATTTCTGTGTACCACAAGTACCATAAGTACCAAGTGTCCTTGGAGGCTATAAGAGAGGATTCTCTGGAATTACAGATAGTTGTGAGCCACCTCCTGGAAGCTGGGAACTGAGCCCAGGTCCTTTGCAAGGGCAACAAATGCTCTTAACTGCTGAGCCATCTCTCCCAATCTTTACCTTTTAAACTATGATCACAAACTGAGCATGCTCCAAATAGGTATCTTAAGTTGAGCAAGCTCAGAAATGTGCCCACCCTAACATGCTTTCCTACACCAAAATGTATAGATTCTTCAAATAAACTACCATTGTTACTAATTTTAGGGAGAACATTGCTTTGCAAAGAACCTCAACAAGACTTAAATACAATAAATAACAATACAACTACAGAAAATAAATACAACGTGACTGTACCCATTAAGACAAGATTTGAAGAACTGTGTTAAGTCCCACTCTGACTAAGAATGGGGAGGAGGGAATTAACACAGTTCTAAACCAAAGTTGTACACAGACTGAATGGAAAAGAAATAAAAGGAAAGTACATGACTGCTCCTAGTTATGGTGGAAGAGAAAGTTTATTGTAGATAAAAGGGAGAGCATAGTTAAGAGGCAAGGACATCTGGGAGAATCCAGAGTGGATGTGACCCTGAGCCATGTGGGAAGAGAGGGGACCCAGATACAGCAGCCAAGAGGGCAAAGGTACAAAAAAGGGGCAGGTAACCAAAATATCTGGATTACATACTGAAGAGCCTCCAGGAGAAGGGCAGCCCAGCCTCTGGGCTTGAGAGTTTAGGGTAGGAGCAGGAGACACCAGCCATACCCTGTAACAGGTAGGGACTGAAGGATATTGGGAGAACCTGGAAGCCAGGTCCAGATTTGATATGCTATATGAACAATAATAAGACAGCAAGAGGCAGCTGCTCCTGTTACATCTGCTGTTGTGAAGTAGAGAGGCAGAGAAGTTAGTTCTTTCTACTTTTTTTTTAGACAGGATTTCTCTTGGTAACAGCCCTGGATGTCCTGGAACTATCTCTGTAGACCAGGCTGGCCTTGAACTGACAGAGATCCACCTGCCTTTGCCTCTGGAATGCTGGGATTAAAAGTACTTTTTCCTTTTTATTACAGCTCAGGACACCCAATCCGTGGAATGGCTGAAGTGGGTTTTAAAGTGGACCTTCCCATCTCGGTTGACACTGATCTAGATGGTCCCTCATAGACATGCTCAGAGGTTTGTCCCTAGGTGATTGATTATAGGCAATCAGTATTAGCCATCACTGGTGAGCCAACATCTCTTAACAATTACATGCCGCAGATGATGGGGTTCTCATTGCCATCTAGTGGTTGAATGACGCAATGTTTAAGAAGCACTTCTATCACCAAGGGTTCCCTGTGAGCAGTGGTACTGAGGGCAAAGAAGCTGAGGAAATGGCTCAGTAGTGCAAAGATTCTCAGGAATCACCCGGAAACTCCCAACCCTCTGTAACTCCAGGGGTTGCTCTCTCCTGGTCTCCCCAGTACCAAATATGCTTGTGGCACAGGATTGTACTATACACGTGCGCCCAAAGCTCCAGTACACATAAAATAATTTAAACACAAGCATGCACACGCCTTTAACCCCAGAACTCAGGAGGCAGAGGCAGGTGGATCTCTGTGAGTTAGAGACCAACCTGGTCCACAAAGAGAGTTCTAGGACAGACAGGGCTGTTCCACAGTGAAACCCTGTCTCAAAAAACAAACACCACATCAACAATAACACCCCCCCCCAAACAAAAACCTTAAACAAAAAAGAAGTTGGGGTAGGAATTTTTACTTCTGTGATTCCAAAGGAGAAATTTTTCACTGAGGTAAGAGGTGAAGAAATCCAGATTCCAACTAAGTAAGCCCAAGGCAAGGCCAAAATATGTTCCCTCCCTGCCACTGCCCCAAGAGGCTGCTGTCCTGCATCAGCCAGTCTTTACCGGGATCTCCTCCTGGAGTCCGGTAAAGCCTTTTAGACATTGTCTGCAGACACATTTCCTGGGAGGAAGCTCCTGCCAATCAGTGACAGCCCTTCACACAGTGACAGAGGTCTGAACCCTGGCAGTCAGCCATTCTACAACTGGATGATATGTAGAGTCTGGTGAAGGGGATATGGACAGGGCGGCCAACAGCATCCACCCTGCTCCCCAAAGAAGACAAAATGCAATCTAAAAACTAAATGATAAGAAGAAGGCAGCTATGTGTGGGGCTCGGGGTAGTGCTGAGATGGGGACAATGTTAGCGCATGTGACGTCCAAAAAGAAAGACAACGTGGGGAGAATGTGAAGTAGATGGAGCTGGACAAGGCTGGGCTGGCAAATGCGACTGGGTCTGAGGTAAGAGCAGCTGGCTTTCCCTTGGAGCACATTGATAAAATGATTTAGTTCCTATGTTAATGAATACTTTATACAGGGAGCCACTTCTCTTCAATAATTGGACGAACGAGAGTTATAGTATTAATTTGCTGGACACTAAGACACAGAGAAATTTGAGTTCGTGACCTGGTTGGGTCTGTTGTTTCTGCTTTCATTAGAATTACCGGTCCACACTTCAGCTCATACTTAGCTCATTCCAAATATATCAGATCTAAGCTGTTGCTGCTCTCATGAATTTTTATGAGATTACAAAGCAAGTCCAGCGCTGACCTTGAGTGTCTTATCTACCCTCTCTTCATTAGGCTGTGCTCGGAGGAGCCATTCCCGAAGGAGAAGATGCTATTAGTCATACTAAAACGATCCAGCACAAAAGAGCCCTGGACTTGTCACTTCTGACACGGACATCGACCTCCCACTCTGTGTCACCGTCCGCCTTTGTAGTAGAAGTATTTTATTCCCACTTGAAGGATAAAGTGATTTTATCCTTTCCTGACCTCATTTATGAAGGGAAATGTCATGAGCGGTTATGCAATTCTAGTGTGGCCCTCGCCAGTCTCCATCTGCACAAGTCCCTGGGATGTGTGCCTCACTCACACCATCAAACCCTTCTCAGTCCCTGGGCTCTGGTCCTCAGCAGAGACCGCCACCTGGAGTTTTGACTATGTGAGCACTCATGTCTCTCACACTGCAACCCATCCTTTGACCTACTTCCAGATTAATTTTTGTCAAACCAGCTCTGCTCATTAACACCATCATCTGGTCCACAGAAATCCATTACAACTGCTTGTCTGCAAAATTAAAGTTCTTTCTGAAGAGCCAGGTGTGGTGGTACACACCTACAATCCTAGCATTTGGGAGGAAACAAGAGAGTCTTGACTTCAGGGCTACATACACATAAAGCAAACATTAAATTAAATATACAAAAGAGTGGGTGAAGCCAGGTGGTGGCATGCTTTTAATGCCAGCACTCGTGAGGCTGAGGCAGGCGATCTCTGTGAGTTCAAGTCCAGCCTGGTCTACAGAATGAATTCCAGGACACTCTGTCTTGGAAAACAAACAAGAAAAGAGATGTGGGTGAGTCAGTTTAATAATTATTTTTACCTTTAGACCATTTGTGCTCCCTAATTTGGCTTTGAACTGTGCTTGTTGAGTTTTCGGGTGTGCCTCAGCAAGAGTGCATGACACACAGAGAGCTTGCCCACCGGGAAGAAGAGCAGGAGGAGTGTTAAGTGCCTGCTCACCTTTTGCCTACCACTTTGTGAGTGGGGTGTGAGGATAAAGATCCGTTTTTAACAAAGTCAGAAGCTTCACATTTTCTTTTATGGTTAGTGTTTTTTCTATCCCATTTATACACTATTAAAAGGCATGTGGGGACTGGAGATGTGACTCAGTCATAGGGCGCTTGCATATAGAGGTCCTAGGTTCAATCCCCAGCACTACAAAAAGAAGAAGAAGGAGGAGAAGGAGAAGGAGAAGAAGAAGAAGCATGCACCATCACACTGAGAGAAAGAGAGAGAGAGAGAGAGAGAGAGAGAGAGAGAGAGAGAGAGAGAGAGAGAGAGAGATGGGTTTTCTGAGCTGCATTTTGAGATGTGTGGAATGTATGGATGTTTAGACAGTTAAGGGCTTCCTCTCCCTTGAGGAGCCCATGCACAGGCAGGCATGTCTTAAGTTCCCCTGCTTTCTCTTGGGAAGCACATATTCCTACCTGGGTGTGCCATGCTTTCTGGGTGCCTTGCTTCTGACGGTAGCACTTCCGCCTGTATTAAAATCATCCTAGCAAGCTCCCAACTATGATCTCTAAGCCAGTCCTCAAATTCTTTTCAGCATTGAAGCCACAAACCCTGGTGTGACCTCAGGCTGGTGTGGGTGGCAGTGTAGAGATGGGTCTGTCCTCTGATCACTGACAAGTATAGGGATTAGGGGTATCGATGAAAGCATGTTGTTGTTTGAGACAGAGTTTCCCTATGTGGCTCTAGCTGTCCTGGAACTCACAGATCCTGCACCACCACTCTGTGATGAAAGGTTTTAACATGACGTCCCTGGGGATGCTTGTGCAACGCTGTAAATACACTAATTACCACTAAATGGTATAAGAAGGGCTATCTTTCTTCAGACCAGTGTCAATGCAAAAACACAATTCTCACCCCACAGAGGGTAAGAGATAGCTGTCTTATTCTGGTGCCAACTCATGACCATGGCCAGGAACAGATTTAGGTCACACCAAATTACATGTTCCAACCTGGAAACAGCTTCATGAATTTTTTATTGTAATGAAACAAAGTAAGCAATAACTCCGGGCACTTTTCAAATAAGTTGGTGGAGACATCAGAGAAGTGGGTTATAGCTAAATGGGAACCCTCTGCTGTAGCCTCTGAGGCTGTCTGAGGACACCCTGAGCATTTGGGCCTGTGGAAGCCAGTGGTCTAAGTCAACACATTCCAAAGGAAATCTAGTCTCCGTCTGGGCATTCCAAGTGATTACCTACTGATCGCAAAGCTGTTAGGTCAAGAATAGAGGAGGGCCATAGATGGCTACTAAGAAGGCTAAAGATGGGGTTTGGAGGGCTGGCTCTGTGGCTAAGAGCACTGGTTGCTCTCCAGAGGACCAGAGTTGTGGGTTCAATACCCACAACTCACATGGCAGCTCACACCATCTTCTGGTCTCCTCGGGTACCAGACACACACATGGTACATATACACACATGTAGACAAAAACATATAGGCTCATAAAATAAAAGTAATAAATAAGAGGGGGACAAACCCACTAAAGAAGGACCAAGTTAATTAGGCCCTTGTCCTGCAACATTCCAACTCTCTACATCGTTTGGGGCTCCCAAAGTTAATCAGGGGTTGGACGTCTGTTTACATTCTCCCTGGTAGCTGAGAGTCACATTTTGTGCATGGGGATGGGGCACACACTGATTATTAAATGTGATACTTGGAAAGGCTTCCTGTGATCGGATATAAACGAGGCTGAGTAGCAGGCAGGAAAGCAGTCTTCAGGAGAGAGGGATAGCTGCCAAAGCCATTAAGGAGCAAATCAGAACATATTAAAATCTACTGGGCATTATGATATGGATCTTGTCTTTTAAAATTATTTAATCTTCTATACTTGTCATAACATGACATATATTAATATACCTAAAATGAAAATACTGAACAGATGACAAGAATACACAGTTTGCCTGTTTGTTTGTTTTTCCCAGACAGGGTCTCTCTGTGTAGCCCTGGCTGTCCTGGAACACTCTCTGTAGACCACACTGGTATCAAACTCATAGAGATCCACCTGCCTCTGCCTCCCAAGTGGTGGAATTAAAAGCATGCACCACCACCATCTGGCTAGAAATACACATTTTAAACAAACAAACCTTCTACAGTTTTTAAAAATTAGATTGACTATTTATTTGAATCTGAAACACAGGAAATATATGTAAGGTATCATAAGTATCTAAAACTTATAAATTCAGTTAGAACACATAGTCTCGTGTTTTCTTAGCCAATTTAAATGAGTGCATTTGTTAAAGAATTAAGTCATTATATTGGCTACTTTGAAATTGTTTTTATCTTTTAAAAAGACATTTACTTGTCATTAAAATTTATGAGGCATTGAAAGTTGAATAAAGTTGGTGTATTTTAATTTTATTCTTTTTGAGCTAACTGTTGACATTTGTAGTAAATATATTAAGCCTTTATCAAGTGTTTTACCTAAAATATTTTTTTCTTTATTTACAACTAAAATAACAGAGATGAATAATTGTCCCATGTATATTATAATTGATTATGATTACTAAGATAAGCAAATATGCAAAACTTTACATAATATGTAAAAATTATACAAACCTTAAGATGTCTTTGTAAACCTTTATACAGGTCTTTAAAAAGAATATTTAGAATTGTGTCTACCATAGGCTTGGTAAGACACAGAACGTTGCAAATCCCATTTTGTTTTAAGAAGCAGTAGTGGTCAAAATATATTTAAATCCTTAAAATGCAAACATGTGTATACACACACACAAAATCTAAAAGCACTGAGATTGGTCACATTTTTTAAGTATTGGAATACAGAGTGTAGCATTTTAGAGGAAGGCAAGTATCCCAAAGGAAAAATTGCTCCCGGAACATAAGTGAGCATCTCTTGACGCTAATTCATACCTCAGGCAATGGAGGCCATGTTACAGAACCAGAATTGACACAAGGAAAACAAGATAACCTTTGGACCAGAACTCTATGTCTGTATGTATATATGTATATATTCTTTTTAAAAAGAATTTTTACATTTAAACTTAAGAGCTTATGTTAATTCTAACAAAATGGGCCACCAGCCACCTCAGTTTGATCACATTGACTCTCTTAGTACTTTGTTATTCTGTCCCTTCAATTGGCAAACTTACTTAGCCTGTTGGGGCAGTTGGAGTTAATACTTTTCCTCTTCAAGTTTTAATTTTATTCTGAGCCAAAAGAAAGCTGAGCCAATCTAACAGCTTTAGACCTACAAGTCGATTTGGTATTAAGTAAATGATATGTAGAGACTGTGCATACATAAATCATCCTATATCAGCTCTTTTTAAATAGCTAAATAGCTGGTGAGTGGGCAGCTTCCTTTACTGCTAAGAATCTTTTTCCAATGTTACTTTAGGCCAAAGTTTTTTACTGTCTTAATTATATTTACCATGCTTGCTTTTGTGCCTAAAAGAAAAAGGGGGAGGAAAGAAATAAAGGAAGTGTAGATTCTTGGATCAGGAATCATCTACTGGCCCAGATTTGGCAATACTGGTCTCCTCTGATCTGGATCAGACATCACAGGCCCTGTCCCACACAGCCCTTTCCCAGCATAAAGAAAGCAAGCCAGAATAGCAAGAGGACTAGGGGAAGGCCTCCATCTCAGGAGGAAGGAATAATGACATAAAATACAGCTGAAACCAGTTCCCAGAGGCACAAAGGATTGTTTCCAGCACAAAAAGGAAGACTTGAAACACAGACTCCAGCTGAACTGGGCTCCCAATGGCTAGAAGACCAGCAGATGGGAAGAAGAGGAAAATGCACTAGCTGTTCCAGAAGTCTGCAAGGAGGTTGTTTCAGAGAATGGGGTGAGAACGCATCCACAGTGGAAAGTATGAGAATGTGCAATAAGACGGTCATTCGTTCGTCCTTTCAGTGTGCCAGAAGCTGTGTGAATGGAGACTGATTGCGACCGAGTGTTGATGGCCTTTCCAAACACTATTCTCTAGTAAAGCAAAGATAACATAAGGTGGTACAGGCCTCTGAGTCTGAGGCCAGCCTGGTCTACAAAGCGAGTTCCAGGACAGCCAGGGCTACACAGAGAAACCAAAAATAAATAAATGTACATTTAAGACATAAATATAGTAGGGGACTTGTTGGGAATGAGGTTTCAAGGGGAGGGAATAGAATAAGAAAGGGTAATGGAGGTGAATAGGATCAAAAACAAAATAGATGTGTATAAAATTGTCAAAGAATTTTCTCAAAATGTAAAGAAGTTCTTCAAATTGCATTTTTAAAATTTATTAAAAATTACATTTATTTTTAAATCCTTGATGATTATATACATGTGTATAATATATCTTGGTCATATTCTTCACCCACTTCATCATCCTTACCAACATCGTCCCCATCTTCCTCCAGCTTCATGCCTTTTCATCAATAACCCACTAAGTTCAATTAATGCTACCCATATAAGCATGGCACATGGGATTGTTCACTGGGGCTTGGGGAAACCTACCGTTGGCTTCTTCCCGCAAAGAAAAGTACTCTCCCTCCTTCAGCAGTCATCAACTGCCATTAGCTTCTCAGGTGGCAGCGTCTCTTTTCTCCATTATGCAAATTTATTTTTTCTTTAAAAATTTTCCTTTTTGAAAATAGATTGTTCTCTCATACAATACATCCTGAGCACAGCTTCCCCTCCCTTCAATCCTCCCAGCTACCCCCACCTCCTCTCTTCCCCATCCACTCCCCCTCCATTTTCTCTTCAGAAATCAAATTGCATTTTAAGTGATGCAACAGAGCCCCCTTCTGGTCAAGCCGAGGAACTGGCGTGTGAAACAGCGTCCCAGAGTAGCTGGCATTTGTGCTGATTTTGGAACAAGGACAGGACAGAGGGAAAATTATTTCCCACCCAAGGAAGAACTTCTGTTGATAAAATACATGTTTGTACTTGCCTGTGCTCCAAGAACTCCTGAGTTCTAGGCTAGTCTGGGCTACAGAGACCAAAATCATCTTTTTGTCTCAGAAGACCGAAATCATCACCATCATCACCAGTGACATAACCGCCACACCCAGAAGTACTAACATTGGGACCATTTTGGTGTTCTGGCTTCCAGAATTATTTTTGGTTTGAATATATTGCTATTATTCACATACATACACACCACCACCACCAACAACAACAACAACAGGTAAACTGGCCTCATCCCTCAGGGTTCTGGCATACATATTCCCCACATTGTTTGCAAAATACACAGATCCTCTCTTGGCAGAGCCCAGAGAATGCAGAGAACTATTTCAATTCAAGCCACTGTTCATATTTCTGCCTGCAACCCCCTGCCCTGTGGACTATGCCTGCATAGCTGGTTCTCAAGGCCCCTCAGATAGACAGAAACTAGGCAGTGCTGGTTAAATACTATCGCCAGGGGTTTTAGTA
Organism: Phodopus roborovskii; assembly: GCF_943737965.1. NCBI lineage: Eukaryota > Metazoa > Chordata > Mammalia > Rodentia > Cricetidae > Phodopus > Phodopus roborovskii. The sequence goes on along the minus strand of NW_026126549.1, from coordinate 16,637,381 downwards.
TAGGAGAGCTATACCCTAGGCAGTTTGGACTTTGGAAGTCCAGAGGGTTCACAATCACTGGGAAGAACACAACTAGACAAAGATCCATCGTGAATTAAAGCTCTATTGGGAGAGAAATCGTAACCTCAAACTAACCCGTCATGGAGGAGGGAAGAACCAAAAGGAATATAAAATTAGGCAAGGGGCTGTCTGCAAGGGACACTCACTGGAAAATAACTTGGCATTCACAGAAACAGAAGAGAAATCAAGAGGAATGAAGAGTTCTTTACTTTTGTATGATTGTGACTAACATACCTGAGAGAACAGTTTAATGGACAAAGATGTATTGGGGCTCGTGGTTTCAGACAGTTTGGCCCATGTCTCTTAGCTTGGGCAGAGCATCATGGTAGCAAGGGGAAAAAGAAGAAAGGACTGTGGCCCAGATAAAACTTTCAAAGGTACATCCCCAGTGACCTACTTCCTCTAGTTAGGTCCTGCTCCTAAAGTTTCCAGAACTTCCAAAAATAGCTCCGTCAACTGAGATCAGGTGTTTAAACATTTTCCTGAGGAAGACTGTCTCGGTTTGGGTTTCTATTGCTGTGAAGAGACGCTGTGACCATGGCAGCTCTTACAAAGGACACATTTGATTGGGGTGGCTCACTTATAGTTTCAGAGATTCCGTTCATTATGACCATGATGGGGACAGCGTGCAGGCAGACGTGGTGCTGGAGCTAAGAGTGCTATGTCTTGACTGACAGGCAACAGGAAGTCAACTGATGGTCACACTGAGGGAAGCTTGAGAAAGAGAGACCTCAAAGCCCGTCACCTATAGTGACATTTCCTCCAACAAGGCCACACCTCCTAATAACAACACTCTCTTTGGGGGGCCATTTTCTTTCAAACCACCACAAGGACATTTCAAACTGTAACAGACTGTTCTGGTTACTATATAGTATGTCTACGGGGAGATACATTTATAAAGAAAAGGTTGAATTGGGTGTGGTGGCACATACCTTTGATCCTAGCACCAGAGAAGTAGAGGGAGAAACAGGCAGAGCTCTGTGAGTTCGAGGCCAGCCTGGTCAACATAGTGAGACCAATGTCTTGGGGGCAGAAAAGAAAAGCCTAGGCTGGGGTCATAGCTCAGTGGTCCAGCAGTAGTGACCAACAGGAGTGAGACTCTGGGTTTGATCTCCAGCACTGAGGAAGGAGAAAGAAAGAGTTCTTTGATGAAGCTTTTCATTTGAAGGCTGAAAGTAAGACAGGACAGACACACTGGTTCAGCCTCAGGTTAGTGGCTTTGTTATCTGAGCATGGCCAAGAGTGAGATGATATCCAAAGACAGGCCTTCAATGAGGGAGGCCCTAGAGTTGAGCCCTGATAATAAAAGCAACAGCATTAACCACCAGCCAGGGGACTGGAGTGATTCAAAGGTTCTTACCCTCATCAGAACTAACTCAGGGGTCCCCCAAGCACTACCTTAATCTCTTCTGAGGGTGCACACCCAGTTACCCAAGGTTCCCAATATGCTTCCTCGTGTGACAGTGACACTGTGGGGGCCAGACACAACACATGAACCCTTGTGGGGATGAGAAGACCCAAACCACAGTTTGTTAATACCAGGAGCAGTGAGCAATGTGCTCAGAGGTCTCTGCATGTGTCCACTGCTCATTTCAACACAAGATTCTTTCCTACCTAGTCCTAGACATATATGAAGATTCTCAGCTCCCAGACTCAAGGTACCCTTTCCCAGAGGCCTCGGGCTCTTTAAGATGTCCTGTGGAGTTCCCATCCCTCATTCCTGTAAAGCTGTCTGGGCTTCAGTTATTGCTGAGGTTTTAAACGCTAGTTGAGTGTCATGAATGTAAGGGCTATCTCCGAAGTCGACACCAAGCCTCCGCTTTCCCTATTTTCAGCTGCTGAATTTGCTTTTGTGGTCAATGACAGAGACAGTCCTGGACTGATTCTCAGCAGGGGCAGGAGAGCTTGCTCTAGAGAAGTGGATTAATCAGTTCACATCTCTTTTAGACACTCAGGGTCACAAACCTCTCAGTTCTTAAATATGTAATTTATATAAATGTATAGACTATCAAGAAAATGCAGAAAATAAGTCCTCTGTAGGGAACTCCAGCTATTTTTTTTTTTTTAGATAGAGTTTCTTTGTGTAGCTTGGAACTCTGTACAGCCCTGTCCTGGCACGCTCTCCGTAGACCAGGCTGGCCTCAAATTCAAGAGATCCATCTGCCTCTGCCTCTGCCTCCTGAGTGCTGGAATTAAAGATGTGCACCACCACCGCCCAACTTCTCCAGCCATTTCTTAAGTTTTGGATTGAATTAAGGGACAGAATGATAGTTATCATGAGTGTGACGTTACAAACATAGAAGTGTCTGTGCCTTTCCACAATGTCAGAATTTCTAAAACACAAACTTTCAAGCCATGTTGGCTTCATCAGCTGTCGCCTGTCAAATAGTCCCAGCTTCCCTTGATAGCAGTGTTGGCAGACTCGGTTTCGTTTATTCCAATCTTAACTTGGTTAACTCTGGGTCACACAGCATAAATCACACAGCACATTTCCCCCTTTCCTCCCTGCTCCCAACCCCCGTGTATGTGTGTTTCTGTGCAGGTTTGTGTGCACACGTGTGTTATGGAATGCCCACGAAGAGTTAGAGGGGTGCAGCAGAATTCCAAAGAGGCCTAACTAGAGGCAAGCACAAAGCTGCCTCTGTCTCCGGAGTGCTGGGATTAACAGCGTGTGCCATCACCACCCGGACACAGGATATAGCCCGGACACAGGATACAGCAGCGTAGTTGCACCTATGGACTCACGGTGACTGGGGCTACATGCACAAGACAGCAGGGCTGGGTCTATCTGTTGCTCTTTATCCACCTGTAGTGAACCACTTTACTTCAGACAGCCTAAGAACCGATGCCCTTCCCGAACCTTCGAAGATCTCTGTATTATGTTATTGACAATCATTCATCAAATGAACTTAAACACCAGAACTGACAGAGGGCAAGAGATTGAGCTACTTTATCATTTTATTCTTCTGAGTAGTAATGGGATTTGAACCCTGAGCCTGTTGTACGTTAGGCAAGCACATGGCTACCCCCAGGCTGGCACATCAGATCAGTCGCCTCCTGAAGCCATGGGAGATCACGGTGCTCTGGTATCTGGAGAGAGGTGAGTGCAAAGGCAAGTCGGCGATCTTTATATCCGGTGGGCCTTTCTTCAGAACGACTTTCCGATCTTCCCCATGGCAAAGCCGCTCTCTGTAACCCCAGAACAGAGAATCTTCCATGGGGCCAGCATAGATCCCACAAGCTTCTGCTTGCTAAGAGAGAAAACACTCTGCTGAACGGCACCAGACGTCATTTTCATCTTAGGTTTAAAGACCCTTCCTTCCTTCCTTTCTTCCTCTCTCTCTCTCTCTCTCCTTCTCCCTCCTTCCCTCCCTCCCTTCCTCCCTCCCTCCCTCCTTCCTTCCTTTCTTCCCCTCTCTCTCTCTTCTTCTCCCTCCTTCCCTCCCTCCCTTCCTCCCTCCCTCCTTCTTTCCTTCCTTCCTTTCTTTTTAAAGAAGTATTTATTTAAGCTGGGCAGTGGTGGAACATGCCTTTAATCCCAGCACTTGGGAGGCAGAGGCAGATGGATCTCCATGAGTTTGAGGCTAGCCTGAGCAAGTGCCAAGAGAGGCTCCAAAGCTGCATAGAGAAACCCTGTCTTGAACCCCCCCAAAAGAGTTATTTATTTAATGTACAATGGTGTTTTGCCTGTGTATATTCTGTGTAAGGGTGTTGGATGCTCTGGAACTGGAGTAAAGACAGTTGTAAGCTGCCATGTAGGTGCTGGGAATTGAACCCAGGTCCTCTGGAGAATAGCCAGTGCTCGTCTACTGCTGAATCTCTAGTCCCTGCAATGCTATTTATTAAGCCATCAAATTATATAAAATAGATCCCAATATTAAGATGGAAGAAAAGCCAGTTATGGTGGTACACACCTTTAATCTCAACATTTGGGAGGCAGAGTCAGGTGGATCTGAGTTTGAGACCAGCCTTGTCTATATGCAAATTCCAGAACAGCCAGGAATATACGACAATTCTCATTCCCTCTTTCACACACCACACACACATAACAAAATTGAAGAAAGTCTTAATAATAAGCGTATATAGACTGGCATTTCATACCTTCGCTTTAATTTCTTTAGTTTTTTTGTTTTCTTTTGTTTTTTAAGTATTAGGTAAAAACACAACCCAAGCTGGGCAGTGGTGGCCTGTGCCTTTAATCCTAGCACTCAGGAGGCAGAGGTAGGTGGGACAGATAGAGCTACACAGAGAAACCCTGTCTCAAAAATAGACAAACAAACCAAAACCAAACCAAACAACTCCCCCCCATATATCTCAAGGAAAACATAACTTCTTTTATTTTATAGCATTGTACAGGGGCATTTTATAAGGAAACAATTGAGCCTTTTTGTTTGTTGTTCGGAGGCTGTCTTGGAACTCTCAAAGTAGACCAGGTTGGCCTTGAACTCACAGAGATCTACCTGTCTCTGTCTTCCAAGTGCTGGGATTAAATGTGTGTGCCACCACCTGGCAACTGAGCCATTTTTTATAATTTATTTTACTTTATGTAAATATTTATAATTTCTAAGACTTCTTTTTTTCGTGCCAGAACATATTTTTATCCAATAGTAACTATTCTTTTGAAAATTTCAAATTATTTATACTTTAATATATTCTAACTCTTTTTAAAAAAATAACTTACTGGATAGGTATGATGGCTCCTGTCTTTAATCCTAGCACTGGGAAAACTGAGGCAGGAGGATCACTGATGTGGTATTGTTTGTGTTCTGACAAATAAAGCTTGCCTGGAGGTCAGAGGGTAGAGCTAGAGTTAACCATGGAGTTCTGGAGATCTATACAGATACATAGGAAATGATATGGCTGGGCAGAGAGAGGAAGTAGACAGAAGCTTGGCCTTTTTCCAAGAAGAAGTGACTGTGTCTGGTCCTTTACTTCTCTGATCTTTCAACTCCACTGTCTGACTCCAGGATTTTATTATTAAGACTAATTAGGGTCACACTTTAGATAGCCATGAGTTCAAAGCCAGCTTGGGCTAAATGGTGAGTTCTAGGATAATCTGACTCCAGAGTTCAGAATTTGAGAGGGGTTAGTGAGAAGGAGAAGGAAGAGGAGGAGGAAAAGAGAAAGAGAGGAAGGAGGAAGGGAGGGAAGAGGAGAGGAAGAAGGGAGGGAGGGAGGGAGGAAGAGAGGGAGGGAGGGAGGGAGGAAGAGAGGGAGGGAGGGAGGCAGGGAGGGGGAGGCTGGGAAAAGAAGAGTCTATAATGGCCAATCTGAATTTGGAAAACTTTCAAATTGACCAGCAGCACTGAGTAGGCAAGTCTTACCTGTAGATCCAGCCCAGCTGTCTCCATGACTCTACTTGAATATTCACCGTCTGAAAACATAGCTCCTGGGCTGCAGTTTTACTTCTCGACACCTCATGAGTGTATGTGGCCTCAAATGCTGTCATTGGCCATTTTAAGTTTGCATTTGGGTTATATGTGAAAATACATAAAATAGGTGTTTTTACAGAGCTATATATGCCTCAGAGAGTATACTAAATTGGCTTTGTTTTCATTATCACATTTAGTTTATTTAGTGAGCATGTGTATGTGAGAGCAGGCCAGAGGATGATTTGTAGGAATCAGGTTTCTCCTTCAAACCGTGGGTCACACACCTTCCTTTCTAACAGCACAGACAGCCTTTAACCTGAATATTTGTGAGAAAATACCTTCAGATTCACTTTCCTGAATTTCATGTTTTCTTTCCAAGGCATAACGTAACGTATCGGGATCATGCCTTGCCTTAGTGAGAACCGTGGTAAGTGAATTTCCTCATACCTGAAGATCAGGAAAGGAGAAAGGAGATTTTTGTCAACTTGGGTCCATGTCATTCTACAACAATGGTTCTCAACCTGTGGGTCATGACCCTTTGGGGGGCAGTCAAACAACCCTTTCACAGGGGTCGCCTACGACCATCAGAAAACACAGACATAGCCAGGCATTGGTGGAGGTAGAGGCAGGCAGATCTCTGTGAGTTCGAGGCCAGCTTGGGCTACACAGCTAGTTCCAGGACAGGTTCCAAAACAATACAGAGAAACCCTGTCTCAAAAAAAAAAAAAAAAAAAAAAAAAAAAAAAAAAGGGGGGCAGACATTTACATTATGATTCATAACAGTAGCAAAATGATAGCAAGTAGCAACAAAAATAATTTCATGGTTGGAGTGATCACAACATGAGGAACTGTATTAAAGGATCAGAGCATTAGGAAGGTTGAGAACCACTGCTCTAAGAAATGGATGCAGTTAATCACATCCTACAGCTGCAGGTCCGAGAGCTGTGCTACTGAGTTTCCTCAAACAGCCAGCCAGCCAGCTGGGTGTGGTAGCTCAGGCCTTTAATCCCGGCAGTTGGGGAGCTAGAGGATCCCTGTAGAGACCATCCTACTCTACATACTGAATACTGGGCGGCAGCCAGGGCTAGAGTAAGACCCTTCCACAAAACAAACAAACAAACAAACCCAAGTATCACTAGGATCAAGTTAGGGCTGAGTATGTGTACTCCAACTCCAAAAGTACATACAACCCAGATTTTCATTTTTATTTGGTGTGTGTATGTGTGTGTGCAAGGATGCCTTTCAGAGGCCAGAAGTGGGTATTAGAGCCCCCAGGGCTAGAACTAGAGGCAGCTCTGAGCTGCTCAATGTGGGTGCTAGCAACTGAACTCTGGTCCTCTGGAAGAACAGCAGATGCTCTGAACCACTGGGCCATTCCTCCAGCCCCTACAGTCTGGTTATAAGATTGAATCTAGTACACCATAATTTGCTTCATACCTATGAATTGTCCAAAGGAAATATGAAGCCAGAGATAAGAAAGAAAAGGAGGGAGGGAAAGATTAATTTGGATTCTGGATTTATCTAAGCCAGAGTCACCATCTCTGCCCAAACTTTTCTGTATGGGACATTTCACTTTCTGTATAAATGCTAAGGAGAAGTGTGTGGTGGTTTGAATGAGAATGGTCGCCACAGGCTCAGCTCAGCTGTTTGAGTATTTGGTACCCAGTAGTAGAAGGGTTTGGGAATGGTTAGGTGTGGCCTTGTTGCAAGAGGTGTGTCACTGGGGGTGGACTTTGAGGTTTCAAAAGCCTCTCTTTCTCTCTCCCTCCCTTCTCTCTCTGCCTCATGCTTGTTTATGAAATGGGCTCTCAATTGCAGCATGCCTGCCTGACTGTTGCCATGCTCCCTGACATAATGATCATAGACTAACCCTCTGAAACAAGCTTCTCATAAACCCTTTCTCCTATAAGTTGCCTTGGACATGGTGTCTCTTCACAGTAATAGAAAAGTAGCTAAGACAAAACTCAAATTTACTGTACTCTTATATGTCCCAGACTGCCCAACACACCGGCAAACAGAAAACCCAGGACTCACTCAGAGTTGATGATGGACACCTGTAATCCCAGTTAATTGGGAGGCAGAGGCATCACAAACTTCAGACCAGCACACACAGGAAATTTAAGGAGATACTACCTCAAAAGATTGAGTCAGAGGGCATGGAGGACACCAGGTGAATGTGGCCACCAACTCAACTAAGCAGGGCTCACGTGGGCTCAGGGACTGAACTGGCAAGCACAGAGCCTACAAGGGTCTTACACCAGGCCCTCAGCATATGTTATGGCTGTTAGCTTGGTCTTTTTACAATCCTCCCAGTAGGAGCAGGGTGTCTCTGACTCTTTTGCCTGCTCTGGAGACTTTTTCCTCCTGTTGGGTTGCCTTGTCCAGCCTTGATGACAGCTTTTGCCTTGTCTTATTGTATCTTGTTTTGCCCTGTTAAGCTGTCCTCTCTTGGAACCCTTCTCTTTTCTTAAGAGGAAATGGAGGGGGAATAAAAAACAAAAATCTGGGGGTTAGGAGAAGTTGAGGGAAAGGAAACTGTGGTCAGAATGTATTGTATGAGAGAAGAACCTACTTGGGCTGCAGCAGAGATGGCATGGCTGAGCAGTTAAGAGCACTTAAGTGTTCTATCATGAGGGCAGGGGTTCAGATCCCAGCACCCACACTGGGCTGCTCACAACTGCCTGTGGTACCAGTTCCCTCCAAATCTTGACACCCTCTCCTGGCCTCCAAGGACACAGACACCACACACACACAGTGTGCTTGCCCATAAACCCATGCAGACACACACCATACATGTAAGTAATGATTTTTTAAATTAAAAAAAAAAAAAAAAAACCAAAAACCCAGAAAAATAAGGGACAAGGGCAGGGCTGCAGTTTAGGTGGTAGAGCTTGCCTAGCATGCATAAAACTTAAGGTTCCATCCCCAGCACTTCTTGGCGGTGCACACCAGTATCCCTAGCACTCTGGAGGCAGAAGCAGACCAAGAATCCAGGGCCATTTTCAGCTATATAAGGAAGTCAAAGCCAACTTTGACTACATGAGACCATGCCCTGGGGGTGTAATGGGGGAGGCTGGCAAAGCTCAGTGGAAGATCACTTGCCTAGCTTGTGTGAGGCTCTGTACTGTCTAATACAATACAAGGAGCCACCAGCCCAGACCCTGAGATCCTCACTTATTGGCAGGCTTAGATGCATTCTCTGCTGCGCTGCTATTGTCCAGTTTCGGTAAAGCAGGACAGGCATCTTTTTCCAAAGCCATCACTGGCAGCAATGACAGAATTCTCACCTAGAATCTCACACAGTCCAATTCTGATGAAACTGCAGCTGTTGATGTAACAATTGTCCTGCTAACACCACAGCAACCCTTAGAAGCTAAGAGTATGCAGCTCAGAGCTATTTTCAAGTGTGTCTGTAAAGTTTCTTTGGGAAAAACATCACCGATTAAAAAATGAGAACACTTGGAGACATTTGGAATTTTACAAACAGGAAAAATCTGTTAGACTAGAGCCTGAGGGTGTGGTTCGGTTATTTGCTTAGCATGACAGAACCTTAAGATTTATTTACTATGTATGTAGTATTATGACTACATGTATACCTGCAGGCCAGAAGAGGACAATAGATCTCAATACGGACAGTTGTGAGTCACCATGTGGTTGCTGGGAATTGATTCAGAACCTCTGAGAGAGCAGCCAGTGCTCTTAACCTTTGAGCCATCTCTCCAGCCTTTAATCAGTCTTTATCACTGTATACAAACCAAGTGTGGCAGTGCACACCTGGAATCTCAGCATTTGGGAGGAAGAGGCAGGAAGATCAGCTGTCCTAGGCCGCCATTGGCTACAGAGGGAATTTGAGGCCATTCTGGTCTACATAGTGAGTTCTAGGACAGCCAGAGGTACACACTGAGATCCTATCTCAAAAAGAGAGAGTAAAAAGCTTCTGGTATTTTGCTTTCAACAAATGGCAAGCAGCTTCCATATAGACTTAAGTTTCCAAGAGTGCTTGAAAGGACTAGTGAGAAAGCTCAGCAAATGAAGACATGTGAGGTTCAGGCCCTACACCCCAGAGCCCACTTAAAGGGGGAGACAAAAATCACACTTTGACCACCCCATGCACACTGTGGCCACATGCATGGCCCCCCACATCTCCATCTCCCTCTCTGTCTCAGGCAGACAATAATAAATAGTTTTTTTTTTGTTTGTTTTTGTTTTTTTTTAATGCCAAAAAGTAGTAGAGTATGGTGGCATAAACCCATAATCTCAGCACTGTTCAGGCTGAGGCAGAAAGACAGGAGGTCAGTCCATACCAAGACCCTGCCCACTCTATTGGAACAATTGGATGTATGAACTGAGTAATCTATGCACATTATAGCATATTTTAATGGAATGTGTTAAAACCAAAGCATAGTTCACCACAAAGACAAATCAGAAAACAAAAGCTTCTTAATGGCATGAAACAGTGAGCTGGACAGAGGGAGCACAGGTAGCATTAGGCGTTAACAGTCACTACATGCAGCAGAATGAGAAATCAAACCCCATGCTGACACACCTGTCAGACACTGCCATCAAAGGCATTTCACTGCCCACATACAATTTTTACTTCAAACAAGAAATAGAAATAGCTCTCCTTTCTCCAGATTCAGTGTATAGTACAGCAACTTCAGTAGAAATGGAAACTATTATTTTTTACAAAGTTCTATTCTTCAAAATGTCCAAAATGTGCCTAAAAGATGTCCAAATCCTGAGTATGGTCCACCTCGATGGCTTCCTCAGCATCCAGCTTTGTTTCGCTAGGTCCTTCCTGGGCTTCATCAAGAGAGGCCAGGGCCTCATTAGTGTCACTGGCAAAAGTTTCTCGTGATGTATCATCATCCTCTTGAAAATTCAGACTTTTAATAGCTTGTTTCATCTTTTTACCCAATAGCTGTGTTCTTCTTTTTCTAGCAGCTTTTTTATTTTCATATTCCTTTTGATTTTCAACGTAGAAAATGTCCTGAAATAAAATGAACTTTGAATAAAAAAAAAACAAGCAAAACACCACGCCATATTATTTATTATATTAGGAGGGAGGCCTTTTATAATAATCTATTACACACACACACACACACACACACACACACACACACACACACACAACTAGTGATCCCATTATCAGAACAGATTTCATGACATTGTCAATTGCTATAGCCAAAACCAATCTACTGTTAGATAAGCCATGCTCACTCTACCCTAACACATTGTTCCCACACATCTATCTGCTAAAAGAGGATCTACCATGGGGAAATTTTGCTTAGAATTTAAATAAACTATTACTGATAACACACACACACACACACAAAACAGATTAAAGATTAAAGATGTACTAACTCTGAAACATCCTAACTATATATGACTACCATCCTAACTATATATATATATATATAACTATATATGACTACGAAATTAAACTGACCTATGTAAGAACGTGTCACTTGCAAAATTTAACAATTCCCTCTCTAAAAAATATTACTGTAGGGACTGGAAAGATAGCAGTCAAGAGTACTTGCTGCTTTTCTAGAGGACCTGGGTTCAGTTTCCAGTTGGCTTACAACTGCCTGTAACCCCAGTTTCAGGAGAGCCTACCCTCCCCCTCAGGCTAAGAGCACTGAACATACATCGTATGTGTACACACATGCAGGCAAACACACATACACACAGTGCTTCTTAACACTGGCATGACTGAGTTCCTAGGCAGGGTATCTAGCCTTTCCCACTACCTATAATATAAAGCACCCCATCCCAAAATATGACAATCAAAAATGTTTTTTGAGGAACAAAACCAATATAAATAAATACATGCTTGTTAGGAGACAGTTTCACTACACTGCCATGGCTAGCCTGGAACTCACTATGTAGACCAGGCTGGCCTCAAATTGTGAGGATCCTCCTGCCCCTGCCTCCCAAATGCTGGGATTACAGGTGTGTAATCCTGTAATCCTTGGAACCATATCCTGGTGTTAAGAGGTAAAATGCATTTTTATTTTAATTTATTGAGTATTTTGATCTTAAAGAGAAAAGCTAATGTTTGGCAATGCAGTAAATGGTTACGATGTTCCTTTCCCATCAAACGGAAACGGAAGGTGGGGCATGGCGATGCACACCTTTAACCTTCAGCACTAAGGAAGCAACCAGGGTTACACAGTGAGACCCCGTCTCAAAAACAAAAACCAAATTATTACCTCCTGTTTTCCCCCAAACATGAACGCAGAGTGCACACTTATTCTTTTTTATTTGAGATGGGGTTTTATATCAAATTTTCAGAGATCTGCCTGCCTCTGTCTCCTTTATATTTTCTATTTTCTACAACTTAAATATTAGACTACAAGGTTCCCAAATAAAGATAAGCAATAAACAAAAACCCAAAAGGAAACAAGAGAAAGAAAAAGGAAAGGATGAAGGCAGGTAGAGGAAAACAATAAGGCTGGGGAGGTACCTCAGTGGGTACCAATCACCAGTGTGGTGATATATATCATTATTTACGTTTAATAAAGATTGTCCGAAGTATCAGAAAGCAGAGCTAGCCATACTAGTTAGCCATAGAAGTTGGGCAGTGGTGGCACACACCTTTAATCCTAAGACTCAGGAGCAGAGGTAGATGGATCTCTCTGTGAGTCCAAGGCCACCCAAGGTACTCGAGAGCTGAATCAGTCTAAAAGATTCAGAGCTCCCGCCTTTAATACCGCCCTAGAGAGGTGTATATAAGACAGGAGTCCAGTGTCTCAGGCTGCATTCTGAGATTCAGTCTCCAGCCATGCTGAAGAGAGGCAGCAGTCTCAGGCTTGGTAAGAGCTGGTGGAGACAGGACCAGCCCTTTCAGCCTGAGGTAGAGGTAAGAGCTAGTGGCTTGGCTGCTTTGCTTTCTGTACCCTCAGGCAAGCTTTAATAAATATCACCACGTATCAGAACCAACATGGTGGAAAGAAACTACTCTCATCAGCATGGGGACCTGTGTGTGTGCTCTAACACTAACACACACACACACACACACACACACACACACACACACACACACACACACACACACTAAACCAAACCCAAAATAACAACAAAAAGCCCTACTCAGCAAGTCTGGTTCAAGTTTCCAAACTACAGACAGACTGTTACCAATGTGGCAATTAAAAGAGTAGTTGCAACACCATATGGACAGAATATACTATCTGGGATGGCAGATGCAGTGGTGGCACACAACTTGAATCCCAGGACTCAGAGGCAGAGGCAGGTGGATCTCTGTGAGTTCAAGGCCAGCCTGGTCTAGAGAGCGAGTTCCAGGACAGGCTCCAAAACAATACAGAAAAACCCTGTCTCAGAAGCAAAACAAATAAATAAATAAATAAATAGGAAATTTAATCTTTTTATTTATTGAATGTGGGTTTTTGTGCATACTAAGCACATGCTACATTGAGAACCTTAGTTCACTTTTATTGCACCTGTAAAAATCTCTTATTACATTTATTCATGTGCATGCTTGTACACGTGTGTCGTGAGGTAGTCAGAAGACAACTTGCAGGAGTCAGTTCTACAGTTTCTCCATGTGGGTCCTAAGACTAAACTCAGGTTGTATACCTTGCTGGCCATCTACTTTAGACACTGAGCCCTCTTGTCCACCCTACTCATGTTCTTAAAACCAATTCTCAAAAAAAAAAAAAAAAAAAAAAAAACTAGACTAGCAGGGCAGTGGTGGCACATGTCTTTAAACTCTGCACTTGGGAGACAGAGGCAGAGGAAAGCAGATCTCTGTGAGTTTGAGGCCAGCCTAGTCTACAAATTGAGCTTCAGGACAGCCAAGGATATTACAGAGAAATCCTGTCTCAAAAACAAACAAAACACAACAACAACAAAAATCAGAAAGAAAAGGAGACTAAGTAGAAGTTCAAAAAGAACTATGCATCTTTTTTCCTCCTCTTTCTAAGACAGGATCTCATGTAGCTCTGGAAGGCTTCAAACTCACAGAGATCCACCTTCCCCTGCCTCTACCCAAGTGCTGGGGTTAAAGGCGTGTACTACCATGCCTGGCTGTCCTCTATCTTTTGGAATGGGATCTTTCCTGGGATGCAGCAACCCTCCTGTCTCTGCTTCTGGGTGTTGGGATTACGTGTGCGCCCTAAGTCTGGCTTTTTGATCCATCCTAAAGCCAAGGACACAGTCACTGTCATTACCTTAATTTGTTCTTCACTGATGCTAGGAGTGTTTTTCAGGAGATTCAGGAAAACCCCACCAGGTGTTCTTCTTCGACTACCATCCTACAAAAAGAAATGGAAAAATTAAACTATAGAAACTCACACAGGCAACTTTTCAAGAGTATTTCAAATGTATTATGAGCAAATACTAACAATGCTGAGACAGAAGTCAGGGCCTTTGCCATGCTAGGAAAGTGCTCGGTTACTGCACCACAACCCCGACTCCCAGACTACGGCTCCAGGAATGATCAGGACATATTTGACTAGCGGTATGCTTATGGAGACAGCCAGAACCAGACTTGAATCCTAGATCTGGTTCTTTTAAAGAATTTTAGATTTAAATATATACTCTTAAGAGATATACATCTACCACTGCTTCCCGCTGCTCATAAAGTTGTCACAAACACCCAATTAGCAAGTATTAAAACACAGCTCTAGGTGTAATATAACGTTACATTTGTTCAAACTTCAGTCCGGTTTACGGACACTTTATTTAAAACATTTTGTTGGGGTTAAGAGTATAGCTCAGTAGAAGAGGGCACATTTTGCATAAGACTGGGTTTTAATTAACCACTGAAGTGAAAACAATGAATCAAAAATCAAAGAAATGAACTAACCAAATGCATGCGTACACATACAGATTCATTAATACTGGACTAATGGCTTAAAGCATTATAAATCATTATTAAATGAAGCTTACTGCATAATTTTTTTCCTTAAGGCAAGGCACAGTTCTCTTGAATTTATAAGCACTAGTCAGTACTCACATACTATCCACGGAGGGCCAGCTAACCACCAGAAAATAAACCACAAAAATGCAAAACATGTAACACTATGTACAAAGACCTTGAGAAGGACACTAGCTCATAGAGCAAGAGGCAAAACTCTGATTCATGATATTAATTCCTATAGCTAGAATGCAACGTGCATGTCAAAGACCTCCAAGAACTATTTCATTCAAAGTAAAAAGTCAAATTTGAGCACAGATTATTTCCCACAAGGACCTGCTCACAGTCCTTCTCTAGCCTTATGTAGTGGTTTGGATGAGAATGGCCCCATAGGCTCATGTTTGAACACTTGATGGCAGCTAGTGGTACTGTTTGGGAAGAATTAGCAGGCATGGCCTTGGTGGAGGACACTGGGCACAGGCTTTGCAGTCCTAGTGTCTCTCTGTCTCGTGTCTATGTCTTAAGATATGAGCTCTTAGCTACTGCTTCAGTGACTTGCCTGTCACTTTACTCACAGACTCTAACCTTCTGAAATGCTAAGTCCCAAATTAAATGTTTTTTATAGGTTGCCTTGGTCATGGTGTTTCAGCACGGCAATAGGAAAGTAACTAAGACACTTTATATCCTAGTCTCTCATTGATTTTATTCAGTCACAAAGACCCCCCCCACCCCTCCATGTTCCTATCGGGCACCAGAAAGAGATTAGGTCAACTACACAAGTTGAAACCCACCTTTTATTAGGTTCAATGAGGATTTTCTTGCATTAAGTTTTAATTTTGAGCCAGGTGTGTGAGGCATAGCTTTGATTCCAGTACTCAGAGGCAGGTGGATCTCTGTGAGTTTGAGGCCATCTGGTCTACAGAGTGAGTTCAAAGGCAGCCAAGTATATATAGCAAGACCCCCATTTCAAAAACAAAGGAAAAAAAAAAAAATCACACTGTAATGGCATGTACCTTGAGTATTCTTGGCATCCTGCCAAACTTTGCACCCCAGGCAAATTCTTGCTCACTTTGAGCATTTCTGGCCCTAATTGGTACCTCTCATGCCTTCCATGCGGTCACACACTGCCTATTCTTGCAGTACTTACTGCTTTGCCTGTTAAGCCTGTTCAAATCTCTACCCTGACCACTCATTTACAATCCCCTATTCTCTTCTTTACATCTTCTTTTGATCTATTTCTTTTCCCTTAGGGCATACACTTGCTAATACACTTTAATTTATTACTCACTCATAAAAAATTTTATAGTAATTTTTTTTCAAGAAATGCCACAGCATACATGTGGAGGTCAGCTTTGCAGAAGCTGGCTGGCTGTCCCATGTCATGACCTGACCCCAACCAGGAATGAACTCAGATCATCAAGCTTGCAGCAAATGCCTTTACCCACTAAGCCATTTCAAAGGCCATTACTTGTTCTTTTTGGTTCCTTTTTTTTTGTAATTTTGAGACAGGGTCTCATTATGTAGGCTGATTAGGTAGACCTGCTCAGTAATCCTCCTGTCTCTGCCTCTCAAGTGTTGGGGTTACAGGCATGAGCTACCATGGCTGGCTTTATGATTACTGTAATTATAATTCTTGTCTTCAACCTCAACAGCTCTCAGTAGATCAGTATTAACTCACTGGAACATAAATTTCCTTTTAAAAAAAATTACAGCCAGGGAGTGGTGGTGCACACCTTTAAGCCTAGCACTTGGGAGACAGAGACAAGAGGATCTCTGTGAGTTTGAGGCCAGCCTGGTCTACAGAGCTAGTTCCAGGACACACAGGACTGTTACATAGAGAAACCCTGTCTAGAAAAACAAAATCAAACAACAACAACAATAAACAAATAAAATAAAAAATTACAACATTACAAATAAAATCTAGCCTAATGGCTAATTTTATCTTTGGTTGCTAAATTCTATAATTTAAATTTATAGGCTGTTTTTTTTTTTTTTCAGCCAATGTCAATATCAATTCTTTTTAAACATTATGTATGACAGGGTGAATGTGGTACCCAGAGAGGCCAAGGGCATTGGATCCCTGTGGAGCTAGAGCTAATGGAGGCTGTGGGCCATCCAGCATATGTGCTGGGAACTAAACTGCGCCCTCTCAACCTGTCAATCCTGTAGGCTTCTTTTCTCTCTATTCCTACTGGGTAACACACTACAAAACAAGAGCAGCAAGTAAGAAGGAAGGCATTCACATTTTCATCCTTACTTCACAGTGAAAGCTGAATGAATGGAAGCTCTAAAAACCTGCTCTAAGTGATACTGCCCTTGGTCTTGTCAGAGAAGAAACAGTGAAGTTTTTCTCAATTCCTTTCCCAGTTATTGCTGGCCCACTCTAGAGGGTTTTCAGATAGCTTTCCTTCTTACCCCTTGAACCTATCTATTTATTTATTTATTTTATGTTCACTGGTACTTTGCCTGCTTGTATGTCTGTGTGAGTGAATTGGATCTCCTGGAAAAGGAGTTACAGATAAGTGTGAGTTGCTGTGTGGGTGCTGGGAATCGCACCTGAAACCTCTGGAAGAGCAGCCAGTGCTCAATGGCTGAGCCATCTCTCCAGCTCCCCACCCTTGAACTTTTAATACACACAGGTATACTGTATATCTATTTGTGATTTGACTTGTTTTTGAAACAGAGCCTTGCCCAGGCTCCTGAAACCCTCAGTAATCACCTTTGCCTCCTGAATGCTGAGATTACAGGCAAATCTCATCATACCCAGTTCTATTTGGGTTTTATACCTTCAGTGTTTTTTTTTTTATGATTTGTTTATTATGTCTACAACATTTTGCCCCCATGTCTGCCTCACACCAGAACAGGGCATCTGACCTCATTATAGATGGCTGTGAGCCACCATGTGGTTGCTAGGAATTGAACTCAGGATCTCTAGAAGAGCAGTCAGTGCTCTCTTAACCTCTGAGCCATCTCTCCAGCCCTAACTTCAGTGTTTTCAAGATAGGTTCTTAATCTGTAAACTAGGCTGGCACTAAGCTAACTACCCTATGTATACCACCTCATCTAATCCTTTTAGCACAGGATGTTCAATTCTACCTGAGGAGACTGAGCACAAGGAATCGAATAATTTAGTTAAATCACAGTAATTTGTGCTCCAAAACCAAACCATTCAAACTTTAGTTTTCAACTCCTTTCAGATTGCTGTCTCAAAACTATACTTGTAAGAGGGTATAATAACAGCCTACAGTCCCAGCACTGATGGGGCCAGGGCAGCACCAAGTCTGAGGACAGCTGGAGGTACACAGTGAAATCCTGTCATCAAAGGGGCTGGGGAAGGCAGACTGGCAGGTTCATTTTGATTAGGAAGGAAGGAAGGAAGGAAGGAAGGAAGGAAGGAAGGAAGGAAGGAAGGAAGGAAGGAAGCCAGATGGTAATATGAAACTAGAAACAGGTGTGAGGCAGTGGCGGTGAACTTCAATCCCAGCACTTGGAAGGCAGAGGCAGGCAGACCTATGAGTTCAAGGCCAGCCTAGTTTACAGAGAAAGTTCCTGGACAGCCACGGTTACACAGAGAAACCCTGTTTCAAAAAAAAAAAAAAAACTAAAACCAAACAAATTCCCCAAACCAAACCCAGAAACAGTAAAGCAGTCTTACCATTATGCAAAGCCCACCATTCTGTTCAACTTCAGCAGTTTCCATCAAAAGTTCAATGGCTTTTTTGGTCCCAATTATCCTCACTACTCGGGCTATCAGGTCTTTCTTTGGTTCCTGTAACCTGTTGAGAACACACAGCAACTTACTACTTGTTAAATCTACTTTAATCCCCAGTGTGCTCCTCAACTAGAACCCAAACCTTACTGATAACACTTGCTTCCTAAATCTCCATCCAGTGGATGTGGAGTCACTGACATGGAAAAACCTGCTCTTCAGGCAAAAAAGAAAAGATGCTGACCTCAAGTTCCATATCAACTCCTAAACTAAGGCTCTTCATTTGCCTTGTTGGATTACAGCAGTTCTCAAAATAAGCAAGTATGCAGAACAAGGCGAGTTAATTCAATATGAACAAATAACAGACATATAGTGTGCTTCCAGTTATTACTCTTCCAAATTAACCTTCCAACATCTACAAATGGTTTCTCATAGTGCAATCCTAATGGCCTTACCTTATCTGCACACATCAATTCTTTCAAATGTTAGACACACTATTTTCATTCTACTCTTCAGAGTAGCCAGGAGGAGCACTTGCTTCACTTGCTTCACAAGGAGCGTTGGGCATGATGGCGCACGCCTTTAGTCCCAGCACCCAGGAGGCAGAAGCAGGCAGATTTCTGTGAGTTTAGGCCAGCCTGGTCTACACATTGAGTTCCAGGACAGGCAAGATTGCAAAGACAGACCCTATTTCAAAAAAACAAAAAACCGGGAGCTTAAGTAGCTCTTCTAACTGGGTCAGACAGAGTCCATGGCTCCCAGAAATAAGAAAAACAGCGCAGAAGCCTTTTCAGTTTCTGCCCAGACCCCAGACCTTGGTTTCTCCTCATGGGAGCAATGCAGTACTTTGGAAAAGGCACCAGAAAGGAGGAGCAAGTGACCAAGGTTCAGCTTCAGTCTGATGCTCACAAAGTTGACAACCTTGTGCAAGCTAGGTAAGGTAAGTACTGGGTCTAAGATTCCTTATCTCTAGGGGAGACCTTGGTTTATAAAGTCTACCTTTCTTCAGAATACAATTTCCAAACTTCTACTTAAAATGTTTTGCATGTGTTAAGTGTACTGCCTGCATGTATGTCTCATGTTTGATGCCCAGGAGGCCAGAAGAGGATACTAGATCCCCTGAATTGGACTTTTTAATGTGTTGTGTATGAGTGTTTTGCCTGAATGTGTGCATGTGTACCATGTGTACACCATGCCCACAGAGGCCAAAGGAGGGTGTTGCACTGTCTGTGGCTGCAGTTACAGATGGCTGTGAGCTGCCATGTGGGTGCTGGGAACCGAATCTGGATCCTCTGAAAGAATAGCCAGTGCTTCTAACTAATGAGCCATCTCTCCAGCCCCAAACATCTTCACTATTAAAAGAAAAACAAACGGAACCCAAAACTAACCAGTACTGGTGTTACCTGAAACACTTGTTCAGCATTATGTAGAAAAATAAATGCAGACTGTCCATCCAGTATAGAGATACATAAATCTATACAGATCCAGTAAAACTGCAGAGTCAGAGTGGTGGTTGAGTACCTGTAATCCCAGCCCTTGGGAGGTAGAGGCGGGAGGATCAGAGTTCAAGAACTATCTTGTAACATAGTTAAGCTTGAGGCTGGCCTGAGCTATGGGAGATCTTCCTCAAAACAAAACCCCTAAATCAAAAAGCAACACTTCTCATTTACAAATAAAGTAGCTGGGGTAGTGAGTGGTGCAGGCCCTAATTCCAGAACTTGGGAGGCAGAAGCAAGCAGCTCTCATGTGAGTTTGAGGCCAGTCTAGTCTATATAGCAAATTCCTAGGACTGGCTTTAGCTCAGGGTTCCTTCAACGATGGAATAATTCAAACTATCTCAAAAAAGAAAAAAGAAAAAAGAAAAAAAAAAAAAAAAAAAAAAAAAAAAAGGAAAGGGGTAAAAGTAATGATTAGTTTCTGCTACAATATAGGTTGATTATTGATAATAAAATTGAAGAAAGTAGCTGGGCGATGGTGGCACCCGCCCTTAATCCTAGCACTTGAGCAGCAGAGGCAGGTGGATCTCTGTGAGTCTGAGGCCAGCCTGGACAACTCCTTCCAGGACAACAGAGCTACAGTGAAACCCTGCTTATAAAAACAAACAAACAAAAAAAAAAAAACAAAAAAAAAAAAAAAAAAAAAAAAAAAACACAGAAAGAAAGGAAAAGAGAAAAAGAAAGCAAAGGCAAGAAAAAGAAAAGAAAAAAGGTAGCCAGGCATGCTAGCACTTGGGAGGCAGAGGCAGGTGAATCTCTGAGTTCAAGGTCAGCTTGGTCTACATAGCTATGAAGAGAAACCGTGTGTGTGTGTGTGTGTGTGTGTGTGTGTGTGTGTGTGTGTGTGTGTGTGTGTGTGTGTGTGTGTGTGAGAGTTGGGTGGGGGTAGAAACTACAAAAACGTATACTGCACGGCTGCATCTGTATGGCAAATTTACAAGGACAGAAAAGTATACTTGTCTTGGAAGGAGAATAAGGACATTAGTAGTAAATGGACATATGGATGAGGACCGGAGATTTTACTGGGTGATGGAGAGAAAGGTTTTTTAAAAGCAATGGTTGTAATAATAATAAAACAATGGTCATAAAACTGGATAATTTGTCTCCATAAAAAAAAAAAAATCAACACCTGAAAATGAGTGGTTTTCATATTAACACATCAGTTATTTTCAACTTAGAATAACATTAAAAAATTTACATTCATGTGTGTGTGTGTGTGGACACGGCATAAATGTGGAGTTCAGAAGACAACTTGCAGGAATCAATTCTCTACTTCTACCACATGGAACACCAGGCTTGGTGACAAGAGCCTAAAACAACTGAGCCATCTTGCCAGCCCTGCCTGGGGTTTTCCTTTTCATCTTATTTCAAGACAGTAGCTCATCTAGCCCAGGCTAGCATCAAGCTCCCTGTAAAGCTGAGAATGATTTTAAACTTCTGCTCTTCCATCTCATTTGTACTGGGGTTGCAGGCATGTTATACTCTGCCCAGTTTATGGGGTGCTAAGGGTCTCATGCATGTTAGGTAAGCACTGTACCAACAGAGCTACATGTCCAGCTCAATGTTACCTTTAAAAAGACACAAATTTGGTCATAGTCAAATATGATCCGGGTTAATTCCTTTAAGAAAAACAAAACAAAACCTCAGCCAGGTATGGCATACACCTTTAATCCCAGCTCTGAGAGTCAAGGTTCAGGTAGGAACTCTGTGAGTTTGAGGCCAGCTTGGTCTATACAGCAATCTCCAGACAGCTAAGACTATAGAGACACCCTAAATACAAACAAATAAACAAACAAACAAAACGTCAAAAAGGAATGTATTTAGCATCTATTTTGCTTCCTGTAAATAGGAGATATGTGGTCAAGTGCCTACCTGAAAGCAATTTCATCAGCCACTTTCTCTTGAGAGTCATCTTCTGTGATCTCATAGCGGCCTTTGTAGTTCATTTCTACTCTGTTACCCAGTCTGTCTTTGACAGGCCGCTTCCGTTTGAGATGACCTTGCCCATTCTCTTCTTCCTTTGACCCTGGTTTTTTGTCACCATGCATATATTCATCTAGATCTTTGTCTAATTCTTTTGTGTATTCTTGAGACTCCCGCTTAAGTTTCTTAGCAAGCAAGTAATTGTAGGTCTCAGATTGCCTGCTTCTGTCAAGGGTACCTTCCATTCCCAGGATGCCAAGCTCAATGGCCACAGCATCTTGATTTTGTTCCTGGAGCACAGCACCCCAAATATTGTTCACCTTCTTCCCTCCATTAAGAGCTGTTTTCTGACTGCTCTGGCCAAACGAAAAAGGCTCCGGTTTGGGAGGAGGGTTAAGGCATTTCTGCCGCTTCCTTTTCCAAAGAGAGCAGTCTTCGTCTGAATCCACACTCTCCTCACTGGAATCCATGTTTTTCACAGTCCGATAGTGCGATACTGGTGCACATGCAACACTGCCCCCGCCTAGCACTTTCTGCAGAGGAAAGAAAAGTACAGTCAGTTCCACAAAGCATTAATTCCACCTACCATGGGCTATTTTTTACAGCAATGCAGGTACTGCGCATGCCTGTCATCCCAGCATTCCAGAGGCTAAAGCAGGAGGACCAGAGGCTTAAGGACGACTTAGGTTTCACAGTGGATTCAGGCATGTCTGAGGGGGCACACAGACTTTACTAAGGAGAAGAGAAAGGAGAAAGAATGTACCCGAGATTCCACTGGAGCATCTAAAACAATCATGCTCCAAAGACAGTTGACATTCATCTAGTCCCTATTAAATTAACTTGGTTCTGGAGACCGCCTCCTAAGAATTTACCAAAGCCTGTACCTCTCACCTTTAAAGACCACAAGTGTGAGAATGACATACATAATAATTGTTACTTGCAGTTAAGACACAGTTTGTTTCTTTTCTCTCCAAAACTATATTTTCTAGTTGGATATATCCACTTCTTTTATATGGTTCTGTGGCTACTCCTTTAAGAAGTGATGTTATCAATCCCTGAACTCTTGGGAGTTCAAGGCCAGCTAGGTCTACATAGGGACAACCCTATATAGGGGGAAAAACAAAAGATTTGATGGTAAGCTATGGCGAAGAATCCCAGACATACTACTTTTATCTCTATTGTAGTAGTGCACACCTTTCATCAGAGCTCAGGAGGCTGAGGCAGGAGGTTCCTGGTTTTGAGGCTATGAAAAGAGACTCTGTCTCAAAACAAAAACAAAACCCCTCAAAGTTCAGATTTCACAGCATTATGTTAATCAAATTATTAACATTTTAAAAAAAGGAGGGCTGAAAAATAAGATCCTAGTATTAATTTCCTAAGACAAGTACATGCGAAGATAATCACTAAGAACATTTAACCAGCACATAATAACTACACAAATTTACGTGGTATAATATGATGCTTCAATATATGTATATATTTCATAATGGTCAAATCAGGGTTGTTACTATCTATCACTTTGAACATTTATCATTTCTTTATGGCAAAAAAAAAAAATCCCTTTTATGGGGGAGGGGATACCTGAGTGAATTACACATGACTTATGAGTGGGGAGGATTGAACTCAGGGCCTCCAGCATGCTAGGTGAGCATTCTATAATTGAGTTATACCCCCACTCCCTGGCTATTCTGAAATATACCCTATTGTTAACTAGTCACCCTACTATGCAATAGAGCCCCGAGTTTATTTCTTCTAACTGTAACTTTGCCCTCAATCTTTGCTTTTCTATTGTAAACACAAAACCAAGCACTTAGAGAATTCCTGTTAGGTATTTAAAATAAGTGAGATGATTTGAGGCAGCAGATGAATAATCCG
Organism: Phodopus roborovskii; assembly: GCF_943737965.1. Taxonomy (NCBI): domain Eukaryota; kingdom Metazoa; phylum Chordata; class Mammalia; order Rodentia; family Cricetidae; genus Phodopus; species Phodopus roborovskii. The sequence continues at coordinate 16,614,065 of NW_026126549.1, read as the reverse complement.
CCAGCAATAACCGCTGACAACAATGGCCACGGCCAGGCCTTACAGTGTGCAGTATTCCACATCACACCCTTACAACCCTGTGCGGAGTCTCATGCCAGTCCCATCTGAAAATAAAAACAGGGCATTTAAAACATTTTGCCGATAACGGCGGTGCCGAGGATTGGGTGCGAGAAGCCTGGCTTTCTGAGGGAGTAAAAACAGAAATCTCAGAAAACTAGGAAGCTGCCTAGAGTGGTGGTGCACTGTGATCTCCCAGTACTTGTGGAGTCTAAGGGGCAGGACGACAGTTCAAGCCCATCAGCCGTGGGATACATAGCGAGATGCCGTCTACAACCCGGAGCAGCTGAAACAAAGCCTGGCGCCTGCCTGCCTGCCTGCCTGCTGGCACGTGGAAGCTGACCAAACTCGGGGTGAGGGTGGGGGGCACTGAAGACCGGACCCCGGGTACGAAGTGAGCTCCCTGTCCCTGTCCGCCAGGAGCAAAAATTAAAAAGGGGAGAGAGTGCATCAGAAGCCGTCTCAGCTCCCCGTCCCCACGTTCTAGCTTCGGGGAGGAACGTGTGTCCAGCGGCGGCCGCGCAGGAGCGGGAGAGCGTGCAGCAGCAGCAGCCGCAAGCGAGGGGACGCGCGCCTGTTCCAGGAGGCCGCGAGGCGGGCGGCTCCGCGGGGTCGAGGCTCCGCCGGGGCCCCGCGGCCTCCGACTCGCCGCCCGCCGGGGCCGCCCGCGCCCCTCCTCCCGCCCGCCCGCCCGCCCGCGCGCCCTCTCGCTCACCGCCATTTGCACCGGCCTGTCGCTGGGCACGACCGTCATGTCGGAATCCGAGTCGGAGAGCTGCCCGTCTTCCATGTCGCCCGCTTCCAGCGCCATCTTCCCGCGGCGCGCAGGGTCAGCGGAGCGCTTCCGGCGGACGCAGGGGAGGCCCGATGGCCGCGCTCCGGCGCCCCCGTGCGGGCGGGCCCCGGAGAGCGTCACCATAGCGAAAGTCCCCGCTGGGGGGCGAGAGGCCCGCGCCCTGCGGCGATGGCCGCTCCGACCTCCGGCCTCTCACCCGGATGGATGCTCCGCGTGCATCCGGCTGCTCGCCCCCACCTCAGCTCCCCGCCTCGCTCGGCTCGCCCGGCTCGCACGCCTGGCTGTGCGGTTGTCCCTGGCCCAGTTCTGTTCCCGGGCCGCCCTTGCTGCAGCTGCTTTTCCTGACTCACCCCAGGCCATTCTCCCAGAGAGGATAAAATAATAGCCCACCTCACACCAGGGTGTTTACCTAACCACGGCTATATTTTCATTTTTAAAGTGCTGTTAATGTTAATGATAGGCTTTAAAAAGCGCTCGTTTTAATGTTTTTTTTTTAATTTATGCTGATGGAGGCCAGGGTTGTTTTGCAAGAAATAAATCCTGTTATGTGCTGCTATGCCTTCTATGTCATTGTGAGCTTTGCCCCCTCCCCGAACTATAAGTCAAAATAAACCTTATTGAATAGTAAATGTAAATATTAAAGTCTTAAACTTTTTTATTAAATAATGGATAAGTAAATTATGTTTATGAGGTGGTTTAGCGTTCAGTTACAGATAATCTGGAGGCGCTAGCCCACCCCCTACCACCAAGGTCCCCAACCACACCCATCTTTTCCCTTAGTTGTTAACTGGTGCCTCCTTGTCTAGGCACTCCAATTTACCCTGGGGCTAAAAAGTTACAAGCACTCTGGCACGTGACTGAGCCAATGCTGATCACAAAAGGGGATACCAAGACCCAGAATAAACGGTAGGTAAATACGGCTGTATGTTCTGAGCCAATAGGATGGGGAGTTTGGTGAAGGTGCTTTACTAGGTGAGAGCAAAGGTTGTGTCACTCTCTGGAGTACCAGCCTATAGGAAGAAGGCAAGACGCTTTGTTTGTTTGTTTTTGCAATTGTGGTCTTTAAAAACCACTGTTTCTCACAAAACCTAAATAAATAAATAAATAAATAAATAAATGAAAGTCACTGTCTCATGCTAACCTGGTACACCACTCCTTCTAGTAGGTCAACATCCATGTCTACAGAATTGTAAAATAAAAACTTTAACTTTCCCTAGTCTCTTAAATTCGTTATCACAAAGTGAGGGGCTTGTCTCTCACATAATTCAAAGTTTTTAGCACCTTCCTTGGTGACCTAAGCAAAGGACGGTCAGCCAAGCAACCGAACAGACTGCCCTCAAGCCAGTCCAGTAACTTAAAACATTGCACAGACAGACACACAGCAGCATGGTGGGGTGCTCTGTTGAAGGCCTTGCTTTGTTTTTGTGCAAGACTAGGAGTCGCACACAGTAGGCAAGTGTTTTACAATGGAACTGTGCCCTCAGGGCCAAGCTTTCTGATCTTCCCACCTGCTTTCTTTAAGTCCCAGAACACCCGGCTCTGCTCAGTACTAATTTGCCCACCTCTTTGTTTCCTGTTACTATTCCTTACAACCGTGTAGCTGAGTGTGTCTTTGAGTTCGTGATCCAAGCACCGGGATTGTAGGCCTGTACCACCATACATGGCACATTTTATCTTTCCTAGTATATTGCTTACATGAGGTTTTTTGTGATACATTATTTTATGTCTGGCCTCTTATTTTGTGTCATGCTTTTCATATTTATGTATGACTTTATGAGAACAGGAAAGATTTTCCCCCCAAATGCTTCTGCCATTTTTAGGTAACCCTAATTAAAGAGCATTTTAGTTGAGTCTAAGCCAACCTTTGTGACTATAGTTAGTATTGGTCTGAGTTCTACAGAAAAACAAACCACATTTAGAGAGAATTTCACAATATAGAATGACTGTGTAAATTGGCTAATGTGACTATGGTGTCAGAAAACTCACAGTCTTCCATCTGTAGACTGGAAACTGGGGAGATTTAGTGGCATACTCATGGTTTGAGTTTGAAGGCTTAAGTAAAAGGAAAACCTATGGTATGAATTCTAGTCCAAGTCTATTATAATATGGATATTGTCCTCCAACATGTTTGTTTGTTTGCTTGGTTGGTTGTTTGGTTTTGGCGACAGGGTCTCACTGTGTAGCCTTGACTAGGCTGCACTAGACTGAAACTAACAGAGATCCTCTGCCTCTGCCTCCCAAGTGCTGAGAGTAAAGGCCTGTGTCACCCTACCAGTCAGAGTTCATGTTTTGAGGGACTTGTTTTTACAGTATGTAAGAAATGTGGGTTGGAAGATGGCGCATTAGGTAAAGTGCTTGCTGTACCTGGGTTCAGGTCCTGAGCACTCACTTAGATGTCAAGTGGGCATGGCAGCTCACTTGTAACCCTAGCCCTAATCACATCTTTGGCCTCCATTTAAACTTTAATCTCATCTTGGAACCCAAAGATGGGCTTTAGTGGGAGTCATGGATCTCTTTGTCCCTCTTCCCAACATGGCTGCATTGAATAAATCTTCCTTTCCTGATTTTTACTATTAATGTGGCTACTTTACTTGGCTTCTTGAGGAACTTGACTTCTTGGATCACAGACTGTGACCTCCAAGTTTGATAACATGATCATGTGCCCACACATACACAAACATGCATACGAATGTGCAAAAAGAAAAGAAGAAACACTTATGGTTCCACAAGTCTGACTTAAAAAAAAAAAAAAAAATGTACCACCAGGCAGTGCTGGCACAGGCCTTTAATCCCAGCACTGGGGAGGCAAAGGCAGGCCAATCTCTGTAAGTTCAAAGCCAGCCTGGTCTAGAAAGTGAGTTTCAGGACAGCCTGGGCTGATACACGGAGAAACCCTGTCTTGATAAACAAAACAAACAAACAAACAAACAAAAAATGTACCAATTTGACAGACCATTCCCTCTTAGGACTGTGGAACCAAGCATCAGCTGAGCAGAAAAAGGAGACTTATTTTTGGCTAAGAGCCAGAGTAATAGAAGAGAAAGTTTCAAATCAGTTTTTCAAGTCTTGGGCATTGAAAAGTAACAGGTATAGAATTAAGTGAGGAAGAGGAGATAGGATATCCAGATTTTTTCATAGATTGGATAGTGAGCATTCTGGAATTCAGGTGACACTTCTTCCCTCTCCCCTCCTCCCCTTTTCTTTTTGATCACTGCCATGGTAATTGTTAAATGTCACCAATCTGTTGTGGCCAGCAGTGTCGCCCCCCCTCCCCCTTAACCCGAGGAGTTCCTCACCTTGGGGATATGGAATGGAATAAAGTTAAACCTTTGACTATACAGCAGAAAACAAAATCCCGAACCGGTCAGAGAGAAGAAAAGTTAGCAAGCCCGGCAAGTAGAAATAAGGGATCGTATATACTTTAGATTTAAGTGTTGGCTCTGAGAGAGGCGGGGAGAAGGGCTGTGCATACTCAAGATGGATCAGAGTTCAACAGAGAGTTGTGCTTAGCAGACTCCATGCTGGATAAATGGGATTGCAATGTCCTGTTACATTGCACCAAGAAAAATAATCTACAGCAAGGTTTAAATATTCAACAAGGGCTAAGAATTAAGTAAAAATGTATGGTCCACTTTATATGGGTTTTTTGTTTTTGTTTTATTTCTTTTGTGAAACAGGGTTTCAACACCATCACCAGTTCGGTTTACTTCTCTTACATTCAAGAATTTCTTTTTGTAAATGAAATTTAAAGTAAATTTTACACGGTACATTGTTTAAATTTAGATATGAGAGAAGCCCCCTGACCCAGTAAAACTGAACACAAACATTCTGGCCCTGAGGCGTCAGTAGGAAAATCAGCATTATCTCTGTAGATCCTCTTGTTTTGTTTTTTTCAATAGTGTTGAATTTTTTCTAGATTCTAGGGTGAGGGCTTAAGTAACAAAGGTTTAAAGTCATCTTTTAGGCAAAGTCTCAATTCTTTTAACGCTTTGCAACTAGTTTTCCTTTCTTTCTTTTTCTTTTTTTTTTTTTTTTTTCTGAGACAGGGTTTCTTTGTGTGGCCCTGGCTGTCCTGGAACTAGCAGACCAGGTTGGGCTTGAACTCAGAGATCCACTCTACCTGCTTATGCCTCCCAAGTGCTGAGACTAAAGGCATGCACCACTATGTATGGTTACAACTGATTTTTCAAGAAGGGACATGACCAGAAAAATGTGATCATCTGAACAGTTATACTATAAGCTCAAAATCTCCTGGGCAGAATATAATTGCCCTGGCCACACTGAAATATGTGACCCAGAGGCATGTGTCATGATTTTGTTATTAAATTGTCCTAAAAGCTCATGTATTGACAGTTTAGTTCCCAACGTGTCATTACTGAGAAATGACTGATCATAATAAAAGCTGATCTTATTAACCTATTGGTGAATTAATAGCTGAATGGACTATTAGGAGGAGGTGGGCCTGGTTGGGACAAGTGGGCTACTGGGAGTATGCCTTTCAGAGGCCTATCTTGTCCCTGCCCCCTCCCCCTTCCCTGCCAGCCATTAGGTGGGCAGTTTTCTCCTCTTCTGTCTTTCCATGAGCCCAAAAGGCAATACAACCAGCCATGGAGCAAAACCTCTAAAATTGTGAGTCAAACAGAATCTTCCTCCTTTTAAGTTGTTTTTCTCTGGTATAGTATTACTGTCAAAAAAGTGACTGACTTAGCAAATGGGCAAGCAACACTCTCCCCTCTCCCTCCTGTACATTCTGCTACCAACTGGTTGGGGGGGGCAGATACGAGCCTATAGCTTCCCCTCTGAGTCAGTCCGCTGTACAGAGCCTTTGCTGTAGTATTTAGGTACCTTCCTGTGGTCAGCAAAGGACATTATGAAAGCTGAAGGTCAATAATCTGTCTCTTATGATGGCCCTGTGAATCTTGAAAATACCTTAGTCACTCTTACCTCCCTGTCCTCAGCCCTGAGGGAGGAAGGTCACCAGTTTCAAATAAACACTCCTTAAACGATTAAGATGTTGAAGTACCGAGCTGAGAAGTCTGAAATAAAATGCCAAAGCAGTGGAGGAGACAGACAGGAAATGAAGACAGAGATGCAAACCTTCGTATCTGGTCTTCAGTGACCCTGAAATATCTGCAGGCCCGAGTGAAGAGTCAAGGCTGTTGGGAATAGCAGCTTCAGGGTCCCCATGATATTTCTATCTGTGGCAATGTGTGGATTCTATTGATAATTAAGGATGTAACTGAATAGTTTGCCACAGCAAAGATATTTCTTATGGTTTTCTCTAAGAGTTTTAGAATTTTAGCTCTTACCTTTAGGTCTGTAGTGTTTTGAATTAGTTTTATATGATGGTCATGAAGATGTCAGCCACTAGGCATGGCAGGCACTTTTAGGGGACAGGTTTATAAAGCTCTAGCAAGCTAGAGAAAAGATGCTGCCCCTTACAACCTTATATTCATTTTAAATCTGTGTATGTGTGTGTGTGGGGGGGGGGTGCAGATGCCTCTAGAGGATAGAGGCATCAGATCCCTGGGAACTGGAATTACAATATGGCTGTTGGGAAGCAAACTCAAGTCTTTGGCAAGAGCAGCAAGTGCTCTTGACTGCTGAGCCATGTTTCTAGCACCAAAGCTCCTTCTTTCTTTTTTGATTTTCACTATAACTTGTCTTTTTGTCTTTTCTTCCCCCCTCTAACCTCCTCTTATTTGGTTTTTCAAGACAGGGTTTCTCTGTATAGCCCTGACCATCCTGGAACTCACACTGTAGACCTGGTTGGCCTTGAACCTAGAGATCTACCACCTCTGTCTCCCAAATGCTGGGATTAAAGGTGTGTGCCATCATCACCTGCCTTTTATTCTATTTCTTAACCTGTGTACCTCCTTGAACATGGGATGTAGCTCCATTCCACTTCCTGGTTCTCATTTTCAAATTGTACTTTTTGTAGTTTTTCTTGTTCAGCTAGTTCCTTTTCAGTATAGATCTTTGTTAGAGTTAACACTAATAAGCACACAGAGTCTATCCTGGGCTGTTTTGAGAGTTGCTCTACCAACAGAATTAATCCAAATATCTTCACTTTAGTCTCAGGCAGACTCTTTGGACAAGGGCAAAAAAGCAGCCACATTCTTCACCAAAAATCACAAGAATGATATCTAGGCAACACACTAAAATCCTTCTCCTCTGAAACCTCTTGAGCCAGGTCCCCACAGTTAAATCTTCTATGCTCCTACTAGTATAACCCATTAAAGCATTCCATTGTAAACCAAAGTACCAAAGTCCAAATTCTTACCAACAAAAACCCATCACAGCAATGCCCCACTCCTGGTACCAATTTTGTCTTAGTTAGGGTTTCTGTTGCTGGGAAGAGACACCATAAGCATGCAACTCTTATAAAGGAAAACATTTAATGGGGATGGCTTGCAGTTTCAGAGGTTTAGTTCATTATCAACATGTGGGACATGGGCATGCAGGCAGACATGGTACTGGAGAAGGAGCCAAGAGTTCTACATCTTGATTCACAGGGCAACAGGAAGTAAACTGTGACCCTGGGCATAGCTTGAGCATAGGAAACCTCAAAGCCTACCCCCACAGTGACACACTTTCTCTTACAAGACCACACCTATTCCAACACATGTAATAGTGCCACTCCCTTTGGGGGCAATTTTATGTCAAACCACACTAGTGAACAGTGATTTTTTTAAAAACCCAAACCCAAACCAACACCAAAAACCCAAGCTTCAAGATTTTTCCTGAAAATTATTTTATTTTACTATTTGTCTGCTCTCTCTCTCTCTCTCTCTCTCTCTCTCTCTCTCTCTCTCTCTCACACACACACACACACACACACACACACCTTTATCTATCTGTTAGTGGACACCTAGGTTGATTCTATAGCTCAGGTATTGTGAATAGTGCCATATTAAAATTGGGTGTTAAGCCAGATGTGATGGTGCATGCCTTTAATCCCAACACTCAGGAGGCAGAAGAGTTTGAGGCCAGCCTGGTCCACACAGAGAGTTCCAAGACAGCCAGGACTGTTAAATAGAGAAACCATATCTGAAAAAACAAACAAGATGTCAGATGTCCCTGTTGCATGCTGAGATTCTTTGGGTATATGGTATATACCCAGGAGTGATCCACCTGGATCGTGTGATGGTTATATTTTTAGATTTTTTTTTTTAACCCTCTATTCTAAGTTCCCCAACAGCTGCAGCAATTTCTACTCCCACCAGCAGTGGGAAGTGCTCCCAGTCCTCCATCTTCTCCAGTGCTCCCTGACTTCTTCCCTTTGGCACTTTCACTGGGGCAACATAGACTGTGCAGTTGACTTTCATTTCTCTGATGGCAAACGATGTTTAACATTTTAAAACAAAGGCATTAGCCGTTTGTACTTTTGAGAACTGTCTTTTTGATTATTTGCTCATTTACTGATTGAATTATTATTTTTAATATTTTTAACCTTTTAAAAATTCTTCATAGATTCTGGATACTAACAATACTAACACACTGTCAGAAGAAGAGCTGGCAACCATTTTTTTTTCCTGTCCTGTGTTCTCCTAAACTCTGTACATAATCTCTTTATGTTCATTTCATTATCTTTTAAAATTATCTTACTTTTTTCTTTCCTTTTTCTTTCTTTCTTTTTTCTTTCTGTTTTTGAGTCAGGATCTTTCTATGCAGTTCTGGTTGTCCTGGATCTCATCATATAGACCAGGTTGGTCTCAACCTCACAGAGATACTCCTGCGTCTGCCACCTGAGTGCTGGGATTAAAGGCATGTGCACCATACTTGGCTTTGTTTTTTATTCATATGTATGAGTCTTTGCCTACATGTATGCCTGTATATGCCGTGTTCCTGTATCCTCTGTAAGAGCAACCAGTATTCTTAACCTCCAGCCCAGTCTCTTAATTTCATGCAATCCTACTTTCCTTTTTTTTTTTTTTTTTTTTTTTTTTTTTTTTGAAGAAACAGAGTCTCATGTAGCTCAGGCTGTGCTATATTGTTTATGATTAAATAAAGCTTGCCTGGGGAACAGAATGCAAAGCCAGTCATACTAGTTAGCTATAGAAGCTGGGCAGTGGTGGCACACACTTTTAAAACAGGACTCAGGAGACAGAGGCATATGGATCTCTGTGAGTTCAAGGCTACCCTAGGCTACATGAGAGTGAATCAGTCTGAAAGAGTAACAGAGCTCATGCCTTCAATCCCAGCACTAGAGAGGCATGTAAGAAGCAAAGAGTTTCATGAGAAATTTAGTTTCCAGTCACAAGGAAGACAGGATCTCCACTTTAGACAGAGGTAAAAGCTACTGGATGGCTGCTTTGCTTTGCTGATCTTCAGGAAAGCTTTATGAAATTGTTTACATATTATATAAATGATACATCACCACAGAAGATGACTTTGAATGTCTGATCTTTCTGTCTGCCCCTGCCAAGTGCTGAGATTATTTGCTTATGATATCACCCTGGATGTAGAGTAGTGGGTTAGACTCAAGGCCTTCTGTCTGCTAGGCAGCCACTTTATCTATTGATTTACACCCCCAGGTCACATTTGCAAACTTTTTTTTAAAGATTATTTATTTATTATGTACATGTGCACATGACAGAAGAGGGCCCCATGTGGTTGCTAGGAATTGAACTCAGGACCTCTGGAAGAACAGCCTGTGTTCTTAACCTTTGAACCATCTCTCCAGCCCTGCAAACTCTTTTTTTTAAAAAAAGATTTATTTCATTTTTTAAAATATCCGTGTGTGTGTGTGTGTGTGTGTGTGTGTGTGTGTGTGTGTGTGTGTGCGCGCACACACACACACACACACATACACACACACACATCAGTGCAGGTGCCTACAGAGGCCAGAGGCGTCATAGCCCCCTGGAACTGGAATTACAAGTGGCTGTAAACCACCTGCCATGGGTGCTGAGAATTGGACTCAGGTCCTATGGAGAGCAGTTATGGGCTCTTAACAGCTGAATCAACTTTCTAGGCCCCATTGGATAATTCTTGTTCTTCTTAGCTCCTGGACTACAGGAATACTGTTTTAAAAGCTTTTGTCTATACTTACATCTTGAAACTTGAGACATTTCAAAATTTTGATGCAGATGCTCATGCAGTTTGGGCTGGCCTTGAATTTGCTATGTCCACACCCAGCCTTGTTATGCCACGCTGGAGCTGGAACCTTAGACTCCGTGCATGCTGGGTTTATCAATGAGCTATACCTCCAGGACCCCCTCCCCCATTTTTTTGAGGCAGGGTTTCTCTGTGTAGCCCTGGCTGTCCTGGAGCTTGCTCTATAGACTTTGAACTCACAGAGATCCATCAGCCTCTGCCTCCTGAGTGCTGGGATTAATAGGCATGTGTTTGCCACTACTACCTGACTGCATTTTCACAATAACAATTATGCCAATCTATGAACATGGGAGGTTTTTTCACTTTCTACTTTTTTTTCAGTCTTTATTCGGTAGTTCTTAAGTGTTTCGAAGTTTATATTGTAGGTCTTTTATTTCCTTGGTTAGATTTATTCGTAGCTGTTCTATTTTGTATTTTATCATCATCATCATTGCTATGGCCATTGGGATTGTTTTCCTTTTTTTCTCAGCATGTTTGTTATTGCTATATTGAAAAGCCACTAGATTAATCATGTAGCTATGTTGGTAGACTATTTGCCCGTCATCCATGACACCCTGGGTTTAGTTGCTAGCACAGGTGCATTTGCACATGCCTACAATCCCAGCACTCAGGTAGGGGAGGTAGGCATTAAGGTCATCATTAGCTGCATAGTGAATAGGAGACTAGCCTGGGCTACCTAAGACTCTGCCTTAAAAAGGGCCATTAATTTTTGTATCTTGATTTTGTGTCTAACTACTTTGTTGCCAAGTGTTACCAGATTTAGAAATATCTGGTATAATCTTGGAGGTTTTGTTTGTTTGTTTGTTTGCTTTTGTTTTTGTTTTGAGAAACAGGGTTTCTCGGTGTATATCTGGCTGACCTGGAACTCACTTTGTAACTCTGTAGACCAGCTGCCTGCTAACTTAGAGACATCTGCATATCTGTCTGTCTCTGCCTCTTGAATACTGTGATTAAGGACTTGCACCACCACCAGATTTTCTGTGTTTTCTCTGTGTAGCTTTGGAGCCTGTCCTGGAACTAGCTCTTGTAGACCAGGTTGGTCTTGAACTCACAGAGATCTGCGTGTTTCTGCCTCCCAAGTGCTGGGACCAAAGGTGTGTGCCATCACTGCCAGGCCATCATAAGATTTTTAGGTAAAGTGTTATATCATGTGCACATAAGTCTAGTTTGATTTTTAGTCTTCCTTTCCTGTTTGTATCCTTTTGTGACTTTAGCTGCAGGGTAGAAAGCAATGGAAGTATATTGAAAATATAAGTGGGGATTCGTTGAAAAACTCAACATGGCCTTGGAATCACAAAGGCATGTAATAGGTTGGAAAATGACTGAGGCACCAATTGATTTTGAATGCTTATATCCAGTGCTGATGAGATGTTAGGGTTTCTCTCATACAGAAAGGCCTGGTAATTGGGGAATGACAAAGGGTTATCCTAAGAGCGTGAGGGGCAAGGATATTGCAGGAAGGTAGAAGAAACAGAGAGTGAAGGACATTGATCAAAATGGTTTGTTCTTCAAAGGTCTAAGAAGGATATACTCAGGCAGCGCATTTAAAGGTGATGCATTTATGCAATACTTTTTATTTATTAGGAAACGTTTGTAATTTACCAAAGCAGTGAAAATAACCTTTTTGAGACCCTGAAAAGGTCTCCACCAACTGAAAAAAATCCCAGGGCTACAACAGAGATCAGAGACAGTAAAGCTTCTTGAGAGCAGATTAGAAATGCTGAGATTTTTCAGGTCCCAGCCCAGACTCACGGAGTGAGCATGCCCAGAATACCCTAAACACTGGGGCCTGGGAGCATATTGTTTTTGAAAGCTTTGCTCAGATCCACTGGACTTCAGAACCAACGGGTGGCGCGTTTCCCCGCCCCCTCCGCCCCCGAACCCGCCCCCCCAGACCCAGGCAACCTCATTGTCCAGAGTGTAAGGTCAGGAAGACCCCGCGGGAGCGGATGGGGGACGGGCAAGGGGCGTGTCGCCAGGGGGTGGAGCGAGGCCGTCCAATGGGCTCCCGGGGAGGGGTCTGCCCAATGAGCATTCGCGGAAGGGGGTGGGATGGGGACGATCTTCAATGGACCGGGCAGGGGGCGGGGACTGCTCTACGGACTCTCCCGAGCGGGGGGCGGGGCTGCATTTCCCGGACTCCCCTGCGGCAGGGGCTTCTGGCGTTCTAAACTCGGTATGTGGCGTCTGGCTCGCACTCTGTGCGAGCATACTGCGAAGAGCATCATGCTTTCCCGCCCTCCGTGCAGGCCTACCGCCCTCATGTCCACTCTGCTGATCCATCATCCCGATTATGCTTGGCTGCAAGAGCTGGGGCTCAGCGAGGAGAATGCTGGCGTGTATAATGGAAACTGGCGCGGCGGGGGACAGGTATGCGAGCGCCCCGGAAAGTTGCAGCCAAGGTTTGCCTGGGAGGCCGCGAGGCGGGCGCACCGATTCCCACCTCCGGACTGGAACTGGAAGAGTAGACCGGGTGGGAAGTTTTAAATTTGTACAGTAGAAGTTTTCTCACTAAGAAAAACAAGCGAACTTTAGGTTTTAGTGCTGTGAGGAATCGATGGAGGTTTGGAGCCGCCAGGAAAGCTAAACCCCAGAGTTTAAAGCCGTATGACACTTTTGCTTGGGATCTGTCACAAGCTCGCCCTGGCTTGTGAACTATTTCCCCTTGAAGACTTGATTTTTAGTATTTATTGCCCAAACTTGTCACCATAATAAAACGTTTTCTAGAATGCATGGACAGGTAAAGTTATAGTTGCCCAAAAGTTGGGAGAATGTCGCATATTTTCAAAGGAAAGAAAGGACGTTTTTTCAGAAACCTAATATTCAGCAGTGGCAGAACCTGCTTTGGTACAGAAAACGTATCATCTTTTAAAGGCTACTCTTGACCGTAGGAGAGCCAGGTAATTTTAATTGTTATGAAATTGGGAGTTTCACCCTGTTGTCTCTTCAAAAAAATTTCTTTTCTTTTCTTTTTTTCTTTTTTTTCTTTTCCCTTAGCCTTCTTAGTCATAAAGGTCTGATAAAATCTAGCCTTTAGCTGCACTTTATCAACACACTTTTTTGGTAGTTTTTCTGGACATGGGCATTCTGTTTCTAGATCAGAAGTTCCTAATGCATAGGCGAGGGTTTCTCATAACAGATGTTAGCCTGTTTTGCTTTTATTTTTCTATTTGGCTTCTCCTCAATTTGGGAATAGTTATAATTTCTGTGTTTAACTGTCATCTTTTTGTTTGTTTCAAGGTAATTACATCCTATTGTCCTGCTAACAATGAGCCAATAGCAAGGATCAGACAGGTAAGTTGCTAAAACTCAAGCTGTGATAGGGAACTGTGCTAGCATTCTTTAGAGGCAAAGGTTAAGAGCTGTACAAAGGTACAGATGTAAAGAATCATTTACTTCTTCGTCATTGTGAGACTGTCTGGGGATCAGCTAGAAAAGGAGACTAAGAGAGATGATTAGGTAGAGGGTCTTTTATTGTTTGGATACAAGATACGTAGCCTAGGCTTGCCTAGAGCTTGCTGTATAGCTGACTTTGGAGTTAGCCATAGACATGCTGGGTTTTTGCTAGGATTTGAACCTAGAGCTTCATGTGTGCTAGGCAAGTTGGACTACATTCCTAGTCTCCCTCTGGGGTATTGCTTCTGAGTCATTCCAGAGGTTTTTTTTTTTTTTTTTTTTTTCCAAATCTGGGTTGGAGCCCAAGATTGAACTTTCTAATATGGGTCATGTGTTGTATCCAATTGAGGCTAGACCTTGATTAGAAAAATTTGAAAAGCACAGCTGGGTTATCTTTTTTTCTGTCAGACTCTACTCGTTTTTCTATTTATGCTCTAATATTTCTATACCCCCCCCCAATGTGCTGGGAATTGAACCCATGACTTCAGCCATGCCAGTCAAGAGCTTTGCACCCACCCCCAACTCCAGCCTTAATAAACAGTCTTAGGGACACAGACTTTTCCCACTTCTTTTGCAGAGATGTATGTATATTCCGGAAGGCAAGTATCCTGTGCTTAACACGAAAAACACAACTCTCACCTTAGAGGGAATAGGAGATAGCTTTTCTGGAGCTGGATTTGAGTGACCACCATGCCCTGGGAAACATAGCTAGGTTACCCCAGGTTGTTCCCTCAGGGAAGCTGTTCTTAGAGTTTTATATATAGTTGCAGGGTAATAAAAGTCATGCACATCCTTGGTACCTCAGATCTGTGGTTACAGCAAGATGGGCGACTCTGCCTGTTATCTGATGACATTCTTTAGCTTTTGGGACTAGTGGTCTGCTAAATTGACTGGCTGCAAAAGATTTTTATCAGCTAGCCACAGGATGTTTAGAGAGATACTACTGAGGTGGGCAAGGAATTCAAGGGGCTGAAACTAGCTCAGGATAAGGTAATTAGGCTCTGGATTTGCAGTATTCCAGCCTCTCTGCAGGTTTAGTGTTTTGTTTGTTGTTATTTTGTTTTTTTGAGACAGGGATTCACCGTGTAGCCCTGGCTGTCCTAGAACTCAATCTGTAGACCAGTATATCCTTAAACTCACAGAGATCTGCCTGCCCTGCCTCCGAGTGCTGGGATTAAAAGGGCCTTCCCCAGTTTTAATCAGTATCTGCAGACACAGCCTCTTTCTGGGAAATGTCACTTACACTTTTTTCATCCCATTTCTCTCACCCCAATAGGCCAGTATGGAAGACTATGAAGAAACTATAAAGGAAGCCAAGGAAGCTTGGAAAATGTGGGCAGAGGTAAGTGTGGCTCCCGCCGCAGAACAAACAGGTCATTTGCTATAATTGTAAAGATAGATAAGCATGAGACAGTGTTGAAATGTGTGATCTTGGGGACTTTGTTAGTTTCCTGCCCGTTATTCCTAAAATAATGTCCTTCCCATTTGGGATGACAAGAATGGGTACCTTCAAAATAAATGAAAATTATTATGATATTCTCCCCAAAACTTGTAATTGAGCAAAAGAAGAGGAATTCTTTGTTCTCTCTTCCTCCTGCCTCTCCTCCCAGACTGACCAGGGACAAGATGTCCTCACAGCAGGTCTGGGCTCCAGAGCAGCTACACCATTTTCTCAAGGCCATGAGGCAGAATCTACCTCCTTTATCTCGGTACACTATCAGTTGAAAGAGCCAAAATGTGGCTGGTGAGTGGTGGTTCACACCTTTAATCCCAGCGCTTGGGAGGCAGAAGCAGGTGGATCTCTGTGAATTTGAGGCCAACCTGGGCTACAAAGTGAGCTCCAGGACGGCCAGGACTTTTACACAGAGAAACCCTGTCTAGAAAAACGAAACAAAACAAAAGCCAAAATAGGAATTCTGAGGGCTGGTGGGCTGGGCCTCACTTGTCTGCTGGTGCAGTTGGGAAATGAAGGAGAGAAGGAGTCATTTGGATTTTTCCAGCATCCCTCTGCCTATATCAGAGTGTTTTCATAAAGAGGGGAGACCTGGGTGCTCTTCTTCTGGAGTTGTTGTGAGGATTAAATCACTTAATCATGCATCGTTTGCAAGTGTTTATGGCAGAACTGGTACATGGCAAGCATCAGTACACCATAATGCCATGTGCTGGAGACTGAACTAAGGTCATCAGGCTGGGTGGCAAGTGTCCCTACCCACTTAGCCACCTCAGCAGTCAACAGCTCCCTGGCTTTTTTGACTTTTCTTTTTCTTTTTCTTTTTTTTAAGGATGATGCATTAAGAAAATCAAATGTAGTCTTCTTAACTTCAACCTCTTTAGTACAGATATTTGTCAGAGCTGCCTTTGGGTATTTCTCTCCCAGCTCTCAGGAGTTTACTCCATAGCTGTGATGTTTCTATGTTTCTATGCATGTTACATGATGTGTGCACAATTTTATGCATAGTTTATGAAAACTGGTGTTTATTATTGTGTGTTTATGTGCACATGATGCATGTGTGATGGCACATGTATCACGGAGTGTGTGTGGTGGTCAGAGGACAGCTTTGTGGAGTTTCTTTGACTTCACATGGGAAATCAAACTCACATTACCTGGGGCATCCTTCACTCACTGAGCCATCTCCGAGATCCAGTTACTTTTCTCTTTGGTTTTTCAAGACCTGTGGCTTTGGAGCCTGTCCTGGAACTCGCTCTTGTAGACCAGGCTGGCCTCAAACTCACAGAGATCTGATCTGCTTGCCTCTGCCTCCTTAGTGCTGGGAGTAAAGGCGTGCGCCACCACCGCCCGGCTTTTTAAAAGACACTTGTTTAGTCATGTGTGTGCTGCACTCCTGTGCCTGTGCATACACGAAGAGAGGCCAGAAGAGGGCATCTGTGTCCTCTTCCATCTTTATTTGTTCCTCTGAAGCAGGGTTTTCACTAGGTTGGAAGCTGGCAAGAAAATCCCAGTAATTCTCCTTTCTTTGCTCCCTTCAGTGCCTTGAGGTTACTGGGATTTACCCAAGATTCCTGGCATGTTATGTGCATGCTGAGATTAGAACTCTGTTCTTTAAGGTACTGAAGCAAGTGCTCTTAACCACTGAGCCATCTCTCCAGCCACATTAAGCTTTGTTTTTTGAGGCAGGGTCTCTATTTGTCCTGACGGTTATGTAGGGTCTCTATATGTCCTAGAGCTTGTTATGTAGATCAGACTGGCCCCAAACTCACATAGTTTCGCCTGCCTCTGTCTCTTGAATGCTGGGATTAAAGGTATGCCCCACCACACCTGGCCAAACATTTAAAAAAGATTTATTTTATACATATGAGGGTTTTGCTTGAATGTATGTCTGCATATCATGTGTGTGTAGTGTCTTCAGAGGTCAGAAAAGGGCCTTGAATCCACCAGAGCTGGAATTACAGATGGCTGTGAGCTGTCACATGGGTGCTGGGAACTGAATCTGCATCCTCTGCAAGAGCAACACATGCTCTTAATTGCTGAGCCATCCAACCCTGACCTATTTTTATCCTTTTTTTTTTTTTTTTGAGACATATTATGTATAGCTCAAGAAATATCTTCTTGCCTGAGTCTCCCAAATGCTGGACTCATTCATACGTTTTTTAATTGAGAAACACTTATGCTCATGTGTGTTTAGAGTAAATACAAACATGTTTGAGAACAGTTTGGTTTCAGGGACTGTTTTTCTAAATTTATGGTGGTGATGGTGATGTGTGTATGTGCCACAATGTGCATATGGAAGTCAGTGGTCAACTTTGTGGAGTTGGTTCCTTCCTTCCTTCTTAAGTGGGTTCTGGGGATTGAACTCAGGTCACCAGGCTTGAGCAGCAAGCACTTTACCTGTTGAGCCGTCTCATTTCATCTCCTGTTAAGTCTGTCTCCCTTGCTGTAGTGGTTGTTGTCATGATAACCTTTCTGGAATGTTGTCCTTTATTGTTTTGGTTGCTATTTCTGAATTTAGAATCTCATATGTTACTTCTTCTTGTCCCACATTAGCAGATTGCATTTAGCATTCCTTCCGCAGCTTGTGCATTTTTGTGTTAGGTGGAGTTGTTGGAGAAGTCAGGCGAGCCACTCTTGGACGAGAGTAAACTGAACCAGTGGGGGATCTATTTGTTGGAATCTGAGTTAAGCAATTGAGTTCAAAGTTTAGTGTAGAGACAAGCTTTTTCTAACAGTCCTCTTGGGCTCTGGTCAGTGTGGCAGTTTAGAGTTGGGATGGCTGGGCCTGAGACAAAAACATCAGAGCGGGCTGTCCTGGTCTACAGCCTTCCTCCAGGATCCTCTCTATGGGGCTTCTCTGCTGCCCTCTCTCCTTCTGTCAGCTTGCTTATATCCCAACAGAATATTGTTTCATTTCATTCCAGTTAAGCCTACAAGCTTCAAAGGGAACATTTTTCCTTAAGGGAAGTAAAAACAAAGTATAAATACAAAGGAAAAGTAGTTTATAAAAGCTGCTTCATCCATCCATCTATCCATCAATCCAGTCATCCATACATCCCTTTTGAGAGAAAGGGTTTGATGTAGTTTAGGGAGCCAACTCCTGAGCCTCCGCATTCCCAAGTTCTGGTGTTATAGGAGTGCACCTTCATGCCTTTGTTGAAAACAGGTTTGTCTCTCTCCCTCCCTCCCTCTCTCTTTCCCTCTCTCCCTCCCTCCCTCTCTGTTTCTCTCCCTCCCTCTCTCCCTCCCTCTCTGTCTCTCTCTAATTTTTCAAGACAGGTTTCTCTGTGTAGCTTTGGAGCCTGTCCTGGAACTTGCTCTACAGACCAGAGCTGGCCTTAAACTCACAGAGATCCACCTGCTTCTGCCTCCTAAGTGCTGGGAATAAACGCATGAGCCACCACTGCCCACAGGTTTCTTTCTCTTAATTATAGTTACTACAGAGAACCTGGCTGTAGGACTCATTGCTTCCCCTCAATGAATAAGCTTTTTGCAGAGGGCTCTCCTTGTCTTGCTCCTCCAAGTTCCTTGTGTGTCCTCAGTTTCCCCTTTGTTGCTGGTGAGAAAGAGCCAGTGACTCTTCTGTCCCTTGAGGACAGAAATGGATCATTTCTCCTAAGTACAAAGAGAAATAAATACCTGGAAGCTATGAATGTGCCCACATTATGCACCAGTGTTCCCATTTGGTTGTTTCTTTATGAATGGGCCTCAAATCTTGAACATTTTAAAATACATGGCTATGTCTTAGTCTGGTTTTGATTACTATAAATACTATAGACAAGACAATTTCTACAGACTTCTATATTTCATGGCCAACTCTTTCCATCCTTCATGATTCAGCACAGGTGTGAGCTTAGATTTCCCCATGTCTAGTCTTGCTGTTTTCTCTCTTTCAGTATTTGTCTTTAGACCATCAGCAATTGGTAATAGTTTGTTGCCTATTCATCTGTGCCTTCCAGAAGAGATTAGCTCCAAGGATATTTAGCCATATCACGGTACCAATGTGACCCAAAAAAACCTCTTCCGATGTTGCAGTTTGTCTTCTGCGATGCACATCTGACAGTGTGGTAGACATGAACATATACTTTGATACCAAAATTCCACTCTTTTCTTAGATTCCTGCCCCAAAGCGAGGAGACATAGTAAGAAAGATTGGCCTTGCCTTGCGGGAGAAGATCCGAGTACTGGGAAAACTGGTAAGATATTTTTGAAGTCTGTTTGTGATCTCTTGAGTAGAAAATAGGCTGTCATGAGTTTTCACATGTGTGTTTTATTTTGTTTGAAATTGAGGATTTTGCTGTGCTGTCTAACCTTGGGTCAAGTGATCGATCCCTCTGCCTCAGACTCCTAACTGCTGGGGTCTGTGTGCTTCCTTCCCCCTTTAGATTGGATCAGATTTAAAAGGATCAACCTTGTACATGTGTCCTAAGACTGTACATTTTTTTTTTTTTTAATTTTCTCTGTAGCTTTGGAGCCTGTCCTGGAACTAGCTCTGCAGACCAGGCTGGTCTCAAACTCACAAGAGATCTGCTTGCCTCTGCCTCCTTAGTGCTGGGACTAAAGGCGAGCGCCACCACCCGCCTATGCTTGGATTTTTATATTTCTAGGTGTCTCTGGAGATGGGGAAGATATTAGTGGAAGGAATAGGAGAAGTTCAGGAGTTTGTGGACATTTGTGATTACGCTGCTGGCTTGTCGAGGATGATCGGGGGACCCGTCTTGCCTTCTGAAAGTAAGCCTGGCATCAATTAAAGTGTTTGGTTCTGTGACCGGGAGAAATGGCTTGGCAGGACACCAACAACTTCAGTTCTATTGCCAAGAGCCACAGAGTGGAAGGAGAGAACTGGGTTTTGTTGTCCTCTGGCTTCCACATGTATGTACACACAGACTCATACCAAATATGTTTTAGAGCTGAGGGTGGTGTCAGGGAATTGGTAGCTATAGCATAGCAAGTAGAGGATAGGACCATAGGCCAGGGGACTTCTACCCCAGCCTGGGCATGCTGACGAAAAGGCAAGCAGTCTACCAAATAAAACACATATTCTGCCAAAATATAAACATTTCTATTCATACTTTTAATTTCCTTACAGTGAATAGAAAGTTTTTGTAACCTATCCAACATGAGTCTGTAACATGAGCTTCCTTGTCTTGAAGATGGAGAGGTCAAGAGACAACATAAAGAACACAGCTCTGAGAATCACATGTTCTGTGTTTATATTTTACCCTTTGTGTTCACATCTCTTGGGGGAACCTCCTACTACTGCACTGACATGTCCCTGTCTTCCCATGCCCTTACCTCTGCAGCTCCTGAGGTGTGAGGTGTGAGGTGTAAGGAACACCATTATAGTTCACTACAGTAATAAGCAGTTCCGTTTTATATTAAGCGATATATTCATATATTTTGGCTATGTGAGGTGATCGAAGGAGGCATCAGGAATCTTCTCTGGTCTGGTACATGTACTTCTGACCTGAAGAGGAATGATATAGGATTTTATTCTTAATAAATTAATGTCCACTAAGTGAATGTTTGCACACCGTAGGACCTGGCCATGCTCTCATTGAGCAGTGGAACCCCTTAGGCCTGGTGGGAATCATCACTGCCTTCAATTTCCCGGTGGCCGTGTTTGGCTGGAACAACGCCATAGCGCTGATCACAGGCAATGTCTGCATTTGGTAAGCTGTACTCATTTCCTGTCTCAGAGTAAGACGGTGATGAATATATAGAGGTAGATATTTTTATTCACTGCTGAAAGGGTTCAGATGTATTAAAGTGTTTTCCAACTTTCTCAGCTAATTGTCTTCACTCTTAATTTGCATTTTCCATCGGTGACATATTGGGTTGTAGTAGTGTCCCCTCCCCTCCCAGCTGTTCTTATTCCAAGTGGAGGTATTGTTCCTTGGTTCTGATACTAAGTTAGTGTCCATAGGTTAATTGCTCAGTCTTCTATAGAACTTCCCCAAGTTCAGATAGATTGATTGATTTTTGTTTTTCTTTTTTAAGCTTTTATTTTTTGAGAGGAAGACTCTGAACTCTTGCTTTTACCTTCTAAGTGCTAGGATTACAGGCATGGGCTACCTTGTCCAGGACTTTTTAAAATTTAATTTTTTTTTTGAGATAAGATCTCACTATATAGCCCAGGCAATTTTACTGCCGTAGCTCCCTTCCCAACCCCCATGCCCTAGTTTAGGGATTATAGGTGTACAGCAGTATGCTCAGCCAAATTTATTAGTGTTAAATAATGCCTGCAATAGAATATTCTCAATCTCTCTATAAAACAGTGTAGTTTGAAGGCTTAATTATTTGGTACCATCTTTCTGAAGGACCCTGTGTTTTCTGTTTGAGATTTCTCGTTGTTGTGACCAACTGCTTGATAAGAGGCAACTTATCAAGTAGAGAAGTTTATTTTGGGTCACAGGTGGGAAGTAGGGTAGAGTCCATCATGCAGAGATGGCATGGTATGGGACCAATTTGCTCACATCCCTTCAGTAAGGAAGCAAAGGGAGGAGAATGCTAGTGTTCATCTGGCTTTCTCCCTTTTTCCCTTTTATTCTGTCCCAGGGCCCAGTCATGGGTTGATGCTCCGCCTGTTTGGGGTTGGTCTTCCCCCTTCAATTGATGGTCCCTGGAAGCACCTTTATGCACATCTGGTTTCTGTGCTGTGTGTTTCAGCACTGGCTTAGGCAATGCTTAGTCCAGTCAAATTGACAGTCCTAAGTAAGAGTCATACAGTGTTGAAATCAGTATGCTATTATATAGCTGGCAGTTGCCTTAACAGTTCCGATGGATAGCAGGTAGGCTCAGTAATGCTTGTTTGCGGGGTTATGTTCATGAACTTTCCTTATCCATTGTTCCCAGAGATGCCACCTGAGGATAGGTTTCCCATTCAGTTACTAGAGTTTTTTGTTGTCTAATTGGACAGAACCTTTCTCCATAACTTTTTCTTTGTAATGAAAGGTATTTACTTTTCCAGTTAATTTTCTTTCCTTCTTTTTAAAAATGTCTCTAGGAAAGGAGCACCAACAACTTCTCTTGTTACTATAGCTGTCACAAAGTAAGTATGTGTGTCTTTCTTTTTCCTGTGTATGACATAATTTTGCAAAGGTGATGACAGGTGCTGTTTTCTGGAGTTTTTTTTTTCTTTTTCTTTTTTTTTCTTATATTGTCTTTTGAGACAGGGTTTCTCTGTGTATAGCCCTGGCTGTCCTAGAACTCGCTCTGAATGTAGGCCATCCTGGCGTCTGACTCCCTAGTATTGAGATTAAAGGCATGTACCACCACTGCCCAACTTGGTGCTGGGTTTTTAATGGTGGGAAGTGTCCTGTTTGTTTCAGCACAGAGATCAGAGAACTTTCTTCTTTGGTTGTAGTAACATGATCACTTTGCAGTTTATGTGGTTCTTTCTGAGCCATGTCCTTTAATTTACCTCTTTGGAAGGATGCCAGATGCTGACATGCATATCAAACTCTTCTAGACATTTTATCACTTGAAAAATAAAGACTTCTGCAGCAGAGAAGAAATACCCTGGCACTTTAGGAACTGTATTTATTCAATAACTATCTAACATGTTTCTGGCTGAGAAGTCTGTTCCTGTTCCGGGGATTGAATTTAGGATCTTATGTATGCTAGGCAAGTGTTCTACCATTGAGATATATTTTCAGTCAAATGAATAGACCAATAACAAAACCGAGTGAACCAACTAGTATACTAGTTAACATTATTTAAAAGGAATTACATTTTTTTTGGTTAAAAATTATAAGTACCTTATTTATATTTGAGACTTTTACAGCTCTGAGGTCATAAAATCAATGTTATTATTAATCAATGCAATTTATGAATCTAGAATTTAGATTTATTGGCTTCTTCTGGCCTATTTAATACTAATGGTTATTTCCAGTGGTTGCATGATCTTCTATCTAATTTAAGACGTTTTAGGGCTGGAGAGATGGCTCAGTAGTTCAGAGCACTGGCTGTTCTCCCCAGAGGTTCTGGGTTCAGTTCCCAGCAACCACATGGTGGCTCATAACCATCTGTAATGGGATCTGGTGCCCTTTTCTCTCCTTCCATCCTTTACTCCTTCTCTTTGGAGAAGACGTCTCTTTTAGTCCTGACTAGCTTGAGCTCCTTTACAGCTCCTGCCTCTCCTTTCCAAGTGCTGGGATTTATGCAGGGTAGGAGATTGAGTCCAAGGCTTCATCCACGTTCAGCAAATGCTCTCAACTGGGCTAAGTTCCCCCACTTCCCTTTACTGCTTCTGTGTGTGAGCAGATGCAGGGGTATGCTCACACGTATTATTTATTTATGGAGTCTCTTATTTCCTTCATGTTCCTGTACCTTGTTCCTTTGTAATTTCCTTACTGTTGTTTTAGTGGATGTGGGTTAGGAAGAAAAGAAGAAGCAAGGCTTTACCCTTGGACCTCTGTGCTGACTACACCCCAGCCTCCAATCTGCCGAATTGACTCAGATGTGTCATCATAATTGGGCAGGAAATATTTGATGAGAATATGTTTTAACCACCCAGCTAATGCTTTCCATCTTCCTATTCATGTTCTGTATATTTTTCCCTTTAACATTGTATTTTAAACCCAAACTTCTGCTTTTGCTTGTAAACCTTAGCTATAATCTGTGAGGAAAAGCCAGGTCTGAGTGTTTGAAGAGTTGGCGGGAAAACTAAAAGGGAGGTCACGTGAGAGGGATTTCTCTCTCATTTATAAAACTGTTCCAAGGGGAATGGTTGGCTGAGCAGTATTTGCCTTTTCCTTCCTAGGATCATAGCCAAGGTTTTGGAGGAAAATGACCTGCCTGGTGCCATTTGTTCCATGACTTGTGGTGGAGCAGATATTGGGTAGGTGAATGGATGAAGAACATCATTCTGTTGAAGGAACCTGGGTTGATTGCTGGGCATCTTCTACCATAATAACAAAACCTGGGGTGACTAAAGAATCGAGGCTACCTTCTATGGGCATTAAAATTATAGACCTGCTATGCTCTTGTTAGTGAGCAACCTTCCCAAGAAATATTTGATTTTTAGTTATTGGCCTATTGATTTTCAGTGTTTATAGTTTGGACAGATAATAATTTCCTGATACTTGATTTATGTAGGGACCTATAAAACAAAGCTGTGACATCTAACTCCCTGCCTGGAGACTTACTTAGCCCAGTATTATTTCCTTAGCTGACCATAAAAGGGAACAGGAGATGTAGCCTAGCGAGTACAATGTGCATTCAAGAAACTTGGTTCAACTGTTAAGAGCACTGGCTGCTCTTCCAGAGGACCTAGGTTCAGTTCTCAGCAAGCACATGGCAGCTCACTACTGTCTGTAACTGAAGTTACAGGATTCCAGGGGATCCAACACCCTCACACAGAATACACACAGGCAAAACACCAGTGTACTTTAAATAAACAAATCTTAAAAAAGAAAAGAAACTCTGGTTCAGTTCCTAGCACTGAATATACCAGGTGTGGTGGTGACATATGCCTGTAATCTCAGGACCCTAGAGGTGGAGGCAGGAAGATCAAGGGTTCGAGGCATCCTCAACTCTATGGCAAGTTTGAGACCCTATTTAGAAAAAAAAAGGGGGGGGGCTTTGGTTGTTTTGTTTTAACTGCCACAAGATTCATGTACCATAAAACCCTCCCTTTGAAACTGGGTGGGTTTTGTTTTGGTCTTAGGATGGGAGCCCAGGTGCTCTGTGTGCAGCCCAGGCAAGGGCTCTCCCACCCTCCAGCCCCTGCCAAGTAGCTTTTAAAACATTCAGTGTTGTGCAACCATTGCTGTCTTATTCCAGGATATTTTCCACACCTACTTCTCACTGCCTTCCCCAAGTTTGTGACAATCACTGACGTACTTCTTGTCTCTGAATTTTTCTTTTCGTGCCGTTTTGTATAAATGGAATCATAGAATGTGAGGTTTTTTTTTTTTTTTTTTTTGTGATGCTCTCTTTTGTGACTCTTACTTAGCATAAGGTCACAGCCTTTGAGTCTGGAATTAGCTAAAATTGCCCCAGTCATCAGGAAAGCTAGGGTCACTTTTGTTTGTTTGTTTGTTTGTTTATTTTTACTAGTTTAGCCTTTGACCCAGGAGGTTCCCTAGGAGTTGAGTCTCTTACCATGCTAGTCTAGATGTTAGGGTCTTATTTCCTTGTTCATATAGATGAAAATAATAGAAAATCTATCTTACTGCCTCCCTACTACCTCCCAACCCCCATGGTACACAGTGAAATGTTTTTAAATGCCACTGAAACACGAGTGTTGTATTCTTTGGCCTACTCTGTTCTTGCACTCTGGGCATCCTGTCCTTCTGTTGGCCTTGGCATAGGCCATTAGCATACACAGAACCTTACTGAGCACAGCCACCTGGCATGCAGGCACTCCTGATTATAGGTTGAACCTGGAGAGTTTTACCTGAGTAATTAGATCAAGATGTCCAGTGTGCAGGCTGAAGCAAGGGCGGCCCTACATTGCTCACACTGAATGGAAGTACACACAACTGAACAAAGTTCCAGTCAGCAGTGTTTGAGCTGCATTCCTGAGAACCAACCGGAAACCCTAGAACAGCTTTTGGTTTTTTAAGTGTACATTTTGGGGGAAAGTATTAACTGGGGATGGGTGGAAAGGTGGTTAAGGGAGGGACTGATTCTGGCAAACATAGGGCAGCTGTAGAACTTGAACTTTTTGGTCTTCTTCCCTTCACCTTTCAACTGCTGGGATTATAGGTGTAGACCGCTCGCATCCGGTTTTGGGTGATGCGTCCTGAATACTCTGAAGCAAGCTGCATCCCCAACCCTAAGAACAATGCAGGTTACCTAGGTGCTGGAGAGAGCTGCAGTGTTAATCATGGGGATTTTTATTTTTGAGGTAGTGCCTTCCTTACTGAGTGGCCCAGGAATTGAATATGTGATCTTCCAACCTCAGGCTCCCAAGTAACTGGGATCACAGGCTAGTGCCATAACTCTGGTGGTTCTCTTCTTCTAAATAAAAGGCTTATTGAGTTTCATGTGTGTAGGTGTTTTGCCTGCATGCCTGGTGCCTGTAGAAACCAGAAGGGTCTTCCAGAACTATAGTTACGGATGGCTGTGAGCCACCATGTGGGTTCTGGGAATGGAACCAGGATCCTCTGGAAGAGCAGCTGGTCTTGTAACCGCTGAGCCAGATCTTCAGCCCCAGGTGTTGCTTTCTTAAAGGGATAGTATTGCAGAGTAGGAGCCCAAAGGCACCCTGTACTGCTTAAGAAGCACCAGGAGCACATTGTCTGTTCCCTCTCAGCACAGGAAGAACGTTCTTCGTGAGCTAAAGGGCTGTGACAGCTTACACAGCAGGTCAGCCTGCTTTCTCTGTGCTTCTGCTTGTGAACAGTTTGTTTCACCACCTTGTGCCCTGGGGGCAGACTTCCCTGTACCCTTGTCCGTCTTGTCAAGGGTCCATAGCATGCTTCTTGCTGATACTGTTGGTTGCATCATTCAGGTGTTTTTGCTTGGGTGACCCTCTCTGTTCCCTGCAGCACAGCAATGGCCAAAGATACACGTGTGAACCTGCTGTCCTTCACTGGGAGCACTCAAGTGGGGAAACAGGTGGCCCTGATGGTGCAGGAGAGGTTTGGTAAGTGCAGGCTTTGTGATGAGGACTTGAATCAGGGTTTGATATTTACAGGTTTTTGCTGGGCCTGGTGATGCACTCCTTTAATTCCAGCAGAGGCAGAGGCAGGTGGACCTCTGAATTCAAAACCAGTCTGGTCTATGCAGTGAGTTCCAGGCCAGCCAGGACTATATTGTGACCCTGTCTTCAAAAACCCGGAAACCTTACAAACCAAACAAAAAATTCAACAAAATAAATAATAATGTCAGTAAGGTTGTACGATGCAAGATTAGCTGTAAAAGAAAAAAATATATATTTCAGTGTAGTAAAAATGACTTGAAAATGAAATTTAGAAAACAGTTCCACTTATAGTGACATCAAAAGACCAAAACATTGACACACAAATCTAAAGTAGTGCTAGCCTTTTGTTTAAAGTACCTCTCGAAAGATATTAAGACCCAAATTAACAGAAAGACATTGCGCTTTCGTTTTTCATAGTGTGTAGCCTCATTAAGATACCAATTCTTCCCAAGTGATCTATGGGCTCAGTGTAGTTGTTGTCAACATCAGCTGTCTGTTTTGTGGCTAGTGACAATTGACACCAAAATTCCTATAGCAATGCAAAGAGCCCTGGATAGCTGAAACAATTTTGAATAAGATTAATGATGGAGATTTCCTACTTGCTAATTTTACAGCTTACAACAAAATGATTGCATTAAGTCACAGATCAATGGGAGAGGACCAAGAGCCCATGCATTTATTACTAATGGGTGCTTTTCCTCTCAGCAAGATTGCCAGGCATTTTCAGTGGGTAAGAACAGTCTCTCTTGATAGGCAGTGCTGGGACAACTAGACAGTCTCGTGAATTTAGTATGAAATTTGCCCTTGTCTTACACTAAACCCCAAACTTGACTAAAAATCCATCAAAGACCTAAATGTAAAAGCCAAGACCAAATTTTTGGAAACCTAGGAAAAAAAAGTCTTTGTGACCCTGGGTTAGGCAGTGGTTTCTTAAATGAACCCAAGGCACACGTATTAATAGTAACAATAGTTAAATTAGACTTCAGAAACTTTCTGTGCTTCACTGTATAGCAGAGGAAGAAAGTGAGAAGGGCACAGAATATTTGCAAGTGTTTTCTCCACTAAGGAATGTGTGTCTAATATATAGGAAGTGTTTTGTTGTTGTTGTTGTTGTTGACAGGATAACTAGCATGGAACTTGCCATGTAGACCATACTGGCCTTGAACTCTTAGAGGTGTGTCTGCTCTGCCTCCTAAAAAATACTAGGATTAAAGGTGTGTATGAAATATAGAAAGATCAACCACTGAGCTATATTTCCAACTACAAATAATACACTTATTGGGGGGCTGGTAAGATGACTTAGTGGATAAAAGCATTTGCTGTGTAACCTTAATAACTAAGTTTAATTCCTGGAACCCATGTTAAAAAAAAGCTGGATTCAGTGTCTTGCATCTGTAGTCCCAGTACTTCCATTGTGAGGCGGTAGAGACAGGAGAATCACCTGGAAGCTCACATTCATAGCCTAGTGGTAGAAATAATAGGGCAAAAACAAGATGAAGCCAGGCGGTGGTGGCACACACCTTTAATCCCAGCAGAGGATCTCTGTGAGTTTGAGCCCAACCTGGTCTACTGAGTGAGTTCCAGGACAGGCTCCAAAGCTACACAGAGAAACTCTGTCTTGAACGCCCCCTCTCTTCCCCCCAAAAAATACAAATCAAACCCCCCCAAAAACAAGGTGATAGGAAAGAGCCATCCCCCAAATGTTATCCTCTGACATCCATATGCATGCTGTGATACTTGTATTCTTGTGTGTGTGTTTGCTCTGTCTGTCTCTCCCACCCTCTCACATACACAGAATAAATGAAGAGAATAATAATGGAAAATGGGCAATAGATGTGAATAAACACCTTGTGTGTATGATAAGCAGGAAAAGACACTCATTTTCATTCGTCTCTGTTCTCAGAAGCAGAGTTTTCACCTTCTCACCATCTCTTACACAAAGCCGTAGTTTGTTCTTGCTTAAGTAGTAGCATATTAGGATTGCAACCTCTTGAATGCTGTTGGCTATCTTAAGCGATAGGCACTTTTGTCTGGAAGGGGAGGGAGATTAGGAAGGCATGTGACTTCCCTTATGCCAGATTTCCCTTACTACCAGGAAGTGGAAATTACTGTACGGAAGAATCTTCTGCCATGCTGTTGACAGTGAGCCTTCTTAGATCAGTTCTTGTCCCTAAAGCTGGAGCTGTTGTAGTCCTCAGAGGCTTTGCGGGCCAATAGTAGCCATAGCGTTCATACTTGGTACCCACTAATTTTCAGAGCCGTGGGAGTGACAGTGTACTCTCCTCTGTCACACTTCTGCAACTTCAAATGAGTTACTTTAGAGGAAACATAATCAAAAGAGTAGAGCGAAACACATCTATAAAACTGATCAGATCTCAAGTCTTTATGCTGTGGAGTGTGGGATGAGCCAGGCATTCAGAGAGTCTTTAATACAGGGGAGAGTCCAGGCATCTGAACTGTGAATGAATTTAGTTACATGTCAAGAGTCCTTTTGTCATAACACCTAGGCAGTGTTATGTAGATTACGTTAAGTAGATAACGAAAAATACTGATAGCCAACAACTAATATATTCAACATTGAATGGTTGATTAAATACATTTGGTGTGTCATCACAATGAAATGATAGGCATTGATTTCATTTTTTCCACTGCTGGGTGTTACCTACCCCCCTGTCTTTTGTTCCCCTCCCTCATCTGCTTCTTTCACCTCCTAACTAGCCCCCTTCTGTTTTCATTTGTCTTTTGTATGCGTGTGTGAGACCCAGTGAGTTACGTTTTATAGTGTGTGTGTGTGTGTGTGTGTAAGTAAACGTGCCCTCACACACATCTGTGGAGGTAAAAGGACAATTTGCAGGAGTCAGTTCTCTCTAATCATGTAGGTCTTGGGGATTGAACTTAGTCTTGGCTGCAGGCACCTTTATTTGCTGAGCCATCTGGTCAACCCCTAGGGAATTTCATTAGGGTTCTTCTTGGGGTTAGGGTTTGTTTATAGGCGCACAGGTGCCTTACCAGTTGCTATACCACTAAGAAAAGATCTCTCCCTCATCCATCAACCACTAACTATGTATAAGTCCCTAGGGAGTGGTGGGACTCAGTGAGTTCCCCCCTTTCCATGGCATGATGTTGATAGGTCCCATCCTATTTGGGTAATCACACAGTTACTTTGAGTTAATTACCAGCCACATCCTGCCTGGAAGTCACTGTTCTCCACCACTTCAGAGGGCATGATAGAGATGTTCCATCCCATCCATGGTGGGCTTCAGCTGTCATGAATTGTCAGTCCTCTGACTAGTTCTGAATCAATGTAGTCACTGTGGAGGAAAGCTTCCCTGACCAGAGCGAGCAGCAATGGCAGCTGTGTGTATAATGCTTTGTCATTTCCTCTCTTTAGAAACATATATGCATGGGCTCACTCGCATACAGTGTGGGCATTTAATTTATATCCATTTGCAGGGTGTGTATGTAACTGCCATACAGTGCTGTAATTGTCATTAATATTATTGTTAGGCTGCTTCATTAATCAGAAGTAAATGAAAGGATACCTGAGATGGTTCTAACAGGAGGTGGTATATATCGAGTACTGAAATAGGAAATAATTGTGTCTGTTTTCTTTTAAAGGGAGAAGCTTGTTAGAGCTTGGAGGAAACAATGCCATTATAGGTAAGGCTGTCGCGTTTTGCTTTGCTTTCTGTTCAGTGTGCTCTCTGCAGTCATCTTGAATATATGGAACTTGCATTGGAACTCATCCTTTCTGTGCTCTGTGTGTGTGGGACTCAGTTTCTGTCTTTAGGACTTTCCCTTAGAAGTCAGAACATGAACTTGCCTTAGTGGAAAAGGGAGCTAAGGAACAGGATAATGTTGGGAAAATGTTATCTGGGGTCTTAAATGTGGGCATGAGACTTCTGTTGTCTCTAATGTGGCATTACTTCCTCATGCTTTTCCTTCTCTTGTTTTGTAGAAACTGGCTATGTGTTTTAGAATAATCAATTGTTTCCCAAGTGACTTGTTGATTTCTTTAGTTTCAGGTACACAAAGATGACCTTTAGTGGAGTATTGGGGGGCTTTCGTGTTAGGAAGGAACACTTCCTTTTTTAAAGATTTTTTCTTTTACGTGTGTGTGTGTGTGTGTGTGTGTGTGTGTGTGTGTGTGTGTGTGTGTGTGTGAGAGAGTGTGACCTGAGGACCCAAAAGAGCTACCAGCTTCCCTGGAGCTGGAGTTATAGGTGGTTGTGTGCTGCCTGATATGGATCCTGGGAACCAAATGTGGGTCCTCTTTGAGAGCGGTACATGGCCTTACACTACAAAGCTAATTCCCCAACTGCTGTGCATCTTTTAAAGCTGTAGTTTGCTCATTTGAAACATAGGATAATGATGCTTTCTTCCTGAATGGGTGGAAGGAAGTCCTTGAAGCTCTGTGGTCTGTGCTGTGCTCTGAGAGCTGATGTCAAGGATGGAGCTAGTACAGAACCTCACATGTACAAGACCTTGGATTTGGGGGAAAATTGAAATATTGGAACTGAAGAGTTGTGAAATGGGTAGAAAGTCAAGCCTGTGTGTGTGAGATGCCTTCTTTTCATCTTCCTGACCTGGGGATGTTTAGGTTGGAAGGGTGACAGTGACAGCATAGGAGGGGGCAGTGGCTGTCAGATTCCAGAAGGCACAAGGAAGCAGGGATTATAAGTAGTAAATTAGCCTCGTAAAGGTTAACCTTGTAAAGAATACTCTTCTGAGGGCAGAGGAAGAGGAATGGAGAAAAAGATAGTGACAGGACTTCCCTGGATGTCTTCCGGGGAAGCTGGAACAGGCTTTGATTTTTCCCTTGTAGCAAGGGACAGGCTGTTTCATGTAGGAGCAGGAAACTGTGGCAGTGGGGAGTGGTTTGGGACAGGTGAGCATCCTGATGGTGGCAGAACTCATGCGTTTTTTTTGTTTTTTTTTTTTTTTGAGATGGGGTTTTTCTGTATTAATTTGGAGCCTGTCCTGGCACTCACTGTGTAAATCAGGCTGGCCTCAAACTCAGAGAGATCCGCCTGCCTCTGCCTCCCGAATGCTGGGATTAAAGGTGTGTGCCACCATCGCCCAGTTTGAGCTGATGGGTTTTCATGGAGCAGTAGTGAGGGATCTCTGAAACAGAGATGAAAGGTGACATGATCTAGCTGAGCCTCAGTTTACTTGTGTATTGGGTGATGGTTGTAGATTCTTTGCCCTATTTGTCATCATCAACGCTTCCCTAGAAGAAGAGCGCACCTTCCCCCTTGGATGTGTCTCTACCATGAGTCATCTGTCCTGCAGTGGTTATTTGGTGTTACTATATTTTCCAAAGGCATTGTTTTGCACTGCTTAGCAAACACTGTCTGCCTACTGTGCAGTGATGGCATACTTGTACTTCTTTAAGCTTTTGAGGATGCAGACCTCAGCCTGGTTCTGCCATCAGCTCTGTTTGCTGCTGTGGGAACAGCTGGCCAAAGGTGTACCTCTGTGAGGCGACTGGTGAGTGTGTCCAAAGCATGCTTGAGATTGTCCTTTTAATTCCTGTGAATGTGTATATGTGCACAGGTGCCCTTAGGGGGCCAAAGCGGGGAGGGCATCAGGTTTCCTAGAGCTGGAATTACAGGTGGTTGTGAACTGCCCAGGGTGGGTCCTGGGAACTAGACTTGCATCTTCTGTAAGAACAGCAAGATGGTTTATTTTCATGTAATTAATATTAAAACTAGAAAATATATAATTGAAAGCGTGATTTCGGTTTGTTTTCAGAGACTGTAGTTTTTTAGTAGTTACTAATCAGTACTGTTGAAGAACTTAGTTACTGTCTGAAGACTTGTATATTCATTTTGCTATTCCCCGTAATGCCTGTTCTTTACATAGTTCTTGCATGCAAGTATCCATGAGGAAGTTGTTCGGAGACTGAAAGGCGCCTACTCGCAGATCCGCGTTGGCAACCCCTGGGACCGTGAGTAGCTGATTCTCTTCTTAAAAGTTACCCTCTTCTGATAGCTGGTGTTACTTGTGTTTCTGACCTTCCGAGTTGGAGGTGGTAGTGGGGTGCCCTTTTCTGAGAGGTCTGAGGGGCATTTGATGACATGTTTTCCTGGATTAGGACCTCGTCCTTGACATGTGTAAACGTTGAGGTCCTGCTGGTTGGATGGGGTGATGGTTGAGTTCTTTTTCTTCTTACTGCTCTTGTCCTTTCCAAAGGAAAGTGTTTGAATCGCCAGACTTGCCTTCCACTGCTTTCTTCCATAGCATCCAGAGTAGTTTCTAAGATATAATCACACTAGGCATGGTGGTGCATGCCTTTAAGCCCATTGCTTAGGAGGAAGAGGCAGAACTAGCTAACCTCTGTAAGTCTGAGGCTAGCCTTGTCTTCATAGTAAGTTTTCATAGAACTACATAATGATATCCCATATTTTAAAGGGGGGGGGGGAGAGAGGAGGTTTGGGTCAGGAATGATGGCTCAGGGTTAAATCGAACACTTAGTGCTCTTACAGAGAACCGCAGGGCTCATTTCCCAGCACCCATATCAGGTGATTCACAACTGCTTTTTGGGGGTGGGGTTGATACAGTGTCTCATGGTGTAGTCATGACTGGCCTTGAACTCACAGAGATCTACCTGCCTCTGCCTCCTAAGTGCTGGAATTAAAGACATTCACCACCATGTCCAGCTTTAAAACTATCTAATAACTCCAGCGTCAGGGGTCTGATGCCTCTGGGCTCTGCAGGCACTCAGATGTCTCCACAAACACACATGTAATCAAAAATACAAATAATTGAAAAAATATAATTCACCCTTCTGCTTGGGACACTCCAGCGATTCTCATTATGCTTAGACTAAAATCAAGATTCCTTCTGTGGCAGATGCCCAGGCTTTCATTGTGTTGCCTGCCTTCCTCACACTTTGCTTATTGTCCACTAGACCCATGTCCACTTGGCCTGTGTTCCAGTTTGTCCACTGTTTTCAAGCATTCCTGGCCCTTTCCTGTTATTTTCTCTGCTAGAAATAATCCTTGCCAAGGTCTTCCATGGCCAACTGCTGCATCCTTGCAGGGGCCTAACTCTCCCAGTGGTTACATCAGTACTCTAGTTTCTGACCATCGACTTGTTTGTTTCTGGCAGTCTACCCCGTTGAACTGCACACCAGCCACAGAGATTATAATTGCCTTCAAGAGTGGGCACACTGTTATGAACATGCCATGGCTGTGTTTTTAGGGCATCACTTTGATAGCTATTCCTCTAAGGCAAGGGTTTAGCAAACACATTTGCTTTGCTATCTCTTTCTGTCTGCTTCTCAGCCACCCTACTCATTTGCATATTGTGGGTGGCAGCACGGGGGACTACAAAGGCAGAGTTGAATAGTTGTGTTGGAAACCACATACCTGATACAAAGCATAAGATATTAAGAATCTGGTCCTTCACAGAAGAAGTTGCTGATTCTTGCTCTTAACCAAGTGTATAGGGAGGAGGGCTTAGCCGGTTAGTTTTGAAAGCACTAACATAATAAAATGATGCTATTGAGGGCAAAATGAAGAGTTTCCCTTTTCTTTCTCCAGGGAATATTCTCTATGGACCACTCCATACCAAACAGGCAGTGAGCATGTTTGTTAGAGCTGTGGAAGAAATAAAGAAACAAGGAGGCACAGTGGTCTATGGGGGCAAGGTAATGAGAGTTGTGGGTGGGTAGTGACAGCCTAGTTTCTTTCTTTCCCTTCAACACAGATTGCTGAGAAAAACTGGTAAAGGGTCTTAGATGGGTGCTTTTCTTCTTCCCATACCTATCACAAGGGGAGAAAGGGTTTTGAGGAATGCATGATGACAGAATAGGCCTGAGACACAGAAGAAACTCAGTCATGGTTGCCTTTGAGCCAGTCCCTAGGATTTGTATGGAGGAGTCTGGATGCGCTGTAGAATAAAACAATATTAGGGTAGTTAGAATTCATGTCTACTGGTTATTTGAGAAAATTAATTAAAGAAATCACAAACACATACTGTTATTTTCAACACCTGAGAACTACATTTTGGTTGTAGTTTGAGACCCCATTTTATCATTTGACTCTGGTGGCCTGGAACTCAGTATTTACCTGCCTCTGCCTGTCTTGAGTACTGGGACTAAAGGCAAGTGTTATTCTCCCCATTGAGAACTGCATTTATTTTCAGTTCTCTTAGCATATAGCCAAGGCCTTTGCTTCATGGATTTGTTGCCTCCATGTGTGCAAAAGGTGTACACTCATTTATTGCATGTTTAGTTTCATTTAATTTAAAATTTATGGAGACCCAGTCCTAGCTAGACATTCTGAAAGCAGATTCCCCCAGAGTGGGAACACTTAAATCTGATTGGACACCATGTGGGTGTATATTTGTGTCTTTTTTTTTTTTTCTTATATTGAGCTTTCTGTCAAGAATTTCACCTAATTGTTACAGAAATAGGTTCTACCCCTATGTGACTCTTAAGTTCATGGTTCAGTCTGCCCATGGAAGAACAGATAGAGTTGCATGCCAACAGTTTAGAGTGCAGGGTTGATGCAGAACTTGGGCTAGAGTGTTTCATGAGGAAAGATAATGGTACACTATGTGGGCAGGTTGTGTGGAGACTGGTTACAAATGCACCTTTTTGGAGTTTTATGTAATGTATATGGATTCCCTAGGGCTTGCATGCCAAAGTGTCAGAAACTGGTTTGGAAGCTTTGGAAATTGGATGTTGAAGACCACTTCCAGAGTGCTGACAGAGTTAGTTTCTGGTGACATCTCTCTGGATTGTGGATGAGTCCTCACATGATCTTTCCCCAAAGGGCAAGAGACTGGCCATATTGGATTAGGTCTGTTCTGCTGACTTCATTTATCAATGACTGATGGCCTCCCTGGGGCTCCTGTGTCGAGATCCCATCATTCTGCGTATTCAGTGTATGAATTGGGGCAGAACACTATTTATCAGTAACACAATGGGTACAGATTGCCTATTTTAAATGAACTTAAAAAGCATTTCAGCAGTCTGCCCTGTCAGATAACTTTATTGAGGCTCACGGCAGGAATTTCCTCTCCAAACATCTTTTTCTGTTTTCTCTCTGACAGATAAGAGTAGGAGGGCATTTTCATTCCAAATAGGATGCTGCTTGGAGAAATAGTATATGCTGATTTGTTTTTCTCCTCATAAATGTAGGAAGGATGATGTCCTCTGATCCCAAGTCCTGGAAAGGGAAATCCATCCATTCTTTTTATTTCATCTTTCTACTTAAGGTTATGGATCATCCTGGCAATTACGTAGAGCCCACAATTGTGACTGGCCTTGCCCATAATGCACCCATTGTACATGAGGAGACTTTTGCCCCAATTCTCTACATCTTCAAATTCAAGGTAAAAAAAGGGGGGGGGGATCCAAATCACAAAAGAAAACAGATATAGCAAAGCATTGACTCTTGGTTTTTGCTAACACTGTATTTTATGAAATGAACTTTGACCTGAGCATAGTAACACTGATGACACTAACAGCTTCCAATCTTGTCCTTTTAGAAGGAAGAAGATGTTTTTGCGTGGAATAATGAAGTGAAACAAGGACTTTCTAGTAGTATTTTTACCAAGGATTTGGGCAGAATCTTCAGATGGATTGGGTATAACTTAGTCTGTTTTGAGCATTTATATAAGTTTGATGTGGTGAATGACTGTGTTCATGGTGAGAGCCTGAATGTCTGGACTTTGTTCTGTTCTGTTTGATTTCCTTTATGTTCTCACTGTCTCTCTCCTCTCACACACAGACCCAAAGGTTCAGACTGTGGCATTGTGAACGTCAATATTCCTACCAGTGGGGCTGAGATTGGCGGGGCATTTGGTATGTAGAGATTCATTTTTCCTTCTTAAAAGATGCTTTTATTTTGGTACTGGGGACTAAACCCAGGCAGTCATATGCTAGGCCAGTACTCTACCACTAAGCTAAGAGCCTCTGTTCTCACCACTCCATTTCACATTGAGCAGCAAAGAACAGAAATGGAAACACAAACTGGGCCGAGATGGTATATGCCTTTAATCCCAGCAAAGCACTTGGGAATCAGAGGCAGGTGGATCTCTTGAATTTGAGACCAGCCTGGTCTACAGAATGAGTTCTAGGATAGTCAGGGCTGTACAGAGAAACCCTGTCTCAAAAAACAAAAACCAGAAACAAACAAACAAACAAAAAACCCAATACACAAAACAAGAACAACAACTACAACAACAACAAAAACCCAATAAAACAAACAAAACGAAATGGAAATACAATTTATATTCCGTAATAACCTGTGATCTAGCATGCTTGAAAGAGCATGTGCTCCCACCCAAGTTCTTACCAGGGTCCTCATCTTCTCCTTAGGTTGGAGCAGGGCCCTGAGCTCAAGATACATTACATGAGCCTTGAAATTCAGTGTTTTTTCTAGGCAGAAGACCTTAGACCTAGAAAGATTAAAAACCTCTACTTCAGAGCCAGGAAACTTAAAACACAATACACTTGCAAATACACATGCAAAGTGGACTTAGAAATTGACCTGAGTGATTGATGACAGACACACACAGAAAGGCTGAGAACTGGTGGGCTGTGCAGTCTGATGGAGACACAAACAGCAGCCTAGGAACTGAGGGCATTTATTATCCAGGGTATGAACAGGAGGAGGAGGCAAGTTTGCTAATGCCCACAAGGAAGGCCTGTGGGGAGCAACTCAGGTTGTTGTCTTCAGGATGAGAGATCTGCACTTGAAATGTTCTGCATACACAGATTTTTAGCTGAAGCTCAATTGTTTGTGGGTACCCATACTTGTACCTAGGAAAGGCCTTGCCGTTCTCATGCATCTGAGGTGTTGGGGTCCTTGGCATAGCTGTGCTCACGTCAACAGTATGCATTTCCTCAGGACTTTATGTGCTCCCTCCTTGTATTTCACTGGGTAAAAAACTAAGTCATTATTCCTCCTGGAGCCTATGAGCTACTTGTTGTTCTTTTGCTGCAGCTAATGCCTAAGAAACACAAACACGAGACTCAGCGCCCACATGGAGTTTGGGGGGGTAGTTGGTGGCCAACCGAAAGCAGGAGAGAGAGAGAGAGCAAGAAGGGGGGACAAAGAGAGAGAGACCAAAGAGGGGGAGCAAGAGAGAGAGGTGCGCTTGGCGCGCTTGCTTTAAAAGGGGGGCTTGTGTGCATGCGTAACAGTCCTCTGGCAGCCAGGTAAAGCTTGAGCTTCCAGGTAAGGCTGTCGTAGTGATGACACGGCCATGAGCCATGAGCGTCCCGGCTATCGTCGGGGGCAGGGGTCAGCTGGCTGCTAGTTCCTAACACTACTGAAGTATATAAACTTATATAAATAAGTTTAACTCCTTACACATTGTTTGTAGTGGGGCTGGAAAGAAGGCTTAGTAGATAAGGTTGTTTGTCATCAGGCCTGAGACTCTTGAGTCCTATCCCCATAAGCTAGAAGGAAAGACCTGACCTTGGAGGTTGTCTTCTGGTCTTTACACTCACACTGTGGTATGATGAACACTCAATGAACACACACACACAAAGTAAATCAATGCAACAACAACAACAAAAAAGTAAAAACAAATTACCCAGAATCGCTGAATGTGGTAGCTCATGCTTGTAATCCCAGCTCTCTGTAAACTGAGGCTGAAGGATTGCCATGATGATGCCAGCCTGGTCTGTATACCAGGCCAGAAAGACAAGCTTGAAAAAAGAAAAACAACAAAAAAAAAAAACCCAAAACAAAACACTAAGTATAGTAAAAATAAGTGGCTTCCAGAACCTCCTCACCTTCCTCCCCACCCAACTTTATGTTCTCTCTCTCTTCCTCTTTAAACAATGCACACGGAAATCAAGCAAAAGACTAGTAAGACAAAAAAAGAAGTGCCAAAACTAAATAAAAATTCCAGAAAACCCCACCGAGTTCCCTTTGTTTTGGCTAACTACTCTGAGCACCCTCCCCCCCCCCCCAATGTGGAATGTGGTTGATATGTACATCGAATGCCATTGACAAAAACTGATTTTCCTGTTGCCACGGGGTATCACTTGCAAATCGTTTCTTGCTTAGGGATGGGGCCCAGTCTTCATTTCTCCCATTTGTGGCTGGAACCCTATCTGGCTTGAGCCTATAAAGATGTTGTGTGTGTTGCCGCAGTCTCTGTGTTCGCAGGTACTCCAGTTCTGTTGTGTCTGGAAGACATCCTCCCCTCCCCCCATCTTTCTGCTTCCTCCCCCACAGAGATGCCTGAGCCCTGAGGGAAGGGGCTGATGATACCTTTTATCACTGAGTGCTCCAGAGTCTCATGCTCTGCATGTTGTTCAGCTGGGTCTCTCTGTTGATTTCCTTTTTTTTTTTTAGTTAAAAAGTTTTTTAAAGATTTATTTATATGTATGAGTGTTTGTCTTCATGTATATGTGAGGACCACTTACGTGCCTGGTGCCTGCAGGGGCCAAAAAGAGGGTGCCAGGTACCCTGGAACTGGAGTTACAGATGGTTGCGAGCTTTCACGGGTGCTGGGAACTGAACCTGGTCCCTATACAACAGTGCTCTTAACCACTGAGCCATCTCTCCAGCTGCCACTGCCACCACCTCTTCCTTCTCTCCCATTTTCTCTTGCTTTTCTTTTTCTGGCAGTGGAGAGGGAGCACTTCATTTATCATATACCCCAGGCTGATCCTGAACTCACAACCTTCCTGCCTCCGTCTCTGAGGGTTGGGATCATGGGTGTGTACTACCCTGCCCAGTGGTCTGTCTCCATCTGATGGCTCTGATGTCCTCCGAGGGCCACAGGAAAGGTGTGGGATGATTTTGTGTTTCTGTAGGAGGAGAGAAGCACACTGGCGGCGGCAGGGAGTCTGGCAGCGATGCCTGGAAGCAGTACATGCGAAGGTCCACATGGTAAGGAAAGCTCTGCGGGGCAGGGTTTGCGCTTGGAGCCTCGGGGAACGGGCTGTTGCTCTTCCTTCTTCCACGTTTGTCTTTGCTCAGGTTCTCTTGGTTTTACATTTGCAGACTCTGTAGCTGCCTTTTTTTTTTTTTTTTTTGACCATGCATGCTACACTACAGGTTAAGCACCACTAGTCCTAACTGCTCCCAGATCTGAGCAGTTCTGCATTGGCATGCCATAACATGTGGGAAACTGCTGCAGCTGGTCATGCGATGGGTGGCAGTCACAATGGAAGTATACTAGGAATGTATGAAATTACCTGGAGGCAGTGCGTACAGAGGTACACAGAACAGGAATGGACTTGAGGTTGAGACTCGAATCCCATCCCTCAAGGTGTCTTCTGGATATGCAAATATTCCCAAATCAGAAAAAAGTGACTCCCACACATTTCCAGTGAAAGATGCTCACCCATGGTTGTCCCTTCTAGCCTCCTTGTCTAGCATAACAACTGACTATGAAATTTCCTTGTTGGATTTTACCCCAGAGGTGGGGTAGGGAGGACCAGAACACGGGGTCACTCAGCATGAGGAGGTGGAAGGAGCCGTCCTTTCCATTTCTCCCGTGATGGAGTTTTCTTGCATAGTGAAGTAGAGAGGACCATGGGGGTCTGGGTCATGGTTTAAGGATGGAGGGACCAGCTTGGAAGTATGAGCAAGACTCTGAGGCCCAAGTCGATAGTAACTGGTGATGTGCACCTCTCAGACTTTTGTTTCTCTTTTTATTTTATGAGGAATCACACTCACATTGTTTTGTATACTACTTTTTGTTTTTTTACCAACTTGCAAGTTGTTAATATAAATGGACCTGTGTTGTTATGTCATGAAAACGTTCTATATTACATATGTACTGCCATTCATTTAATTCTCTCTCCCCAGTACCATCAACTACAGCACGGACCTTCCTCTGGCTCAAGGTATCAAGTTTGAGTGATGATGCTTTATTTGGCATCATTCATGAAGCCATTCCTGCAGCTACCCTGAAGAAGCCCAAGGAAACTTTGATTTTCCCTGATCGTTTTATGTACAACAGTGTGTGATGTGATCCCCAAACCTGACTAAATCAAGATACTAATTTTTCAAAAATTCAAATTAAATATTCTCAACCTAGTCACTTCTAGCAAAACATGTGTTTGGTGAGTTTGTGTCACTAGTTACCATTTTTTTTTAAAAAAATTACAGTTATTTGTTTCTTAGGTAAGTATATGCCACTGTAGGAGGCTGGGGGTGTGGGAAACAGAATGGAGAGAGGAAGGAGAGAGAGTCCTTGCAGTAGAAAAGATGAAGGCTGCTTCTGAGTAGTGTTCAATACTCACGGTCCCTTCTTCAGGCAGGGATTGAAGGGGAGAGGTACCCTCACATGCTGGGGACCACAGCACAGTCTCATATGCATGACTTGCAGTTCTCCAAATGACAGTGGGTCACTGTTGAGTGAGGTAAGGGATTTAGCTCAGTTGTGAATGGTTGTCTAGCATGTGTGAAGTCCTGGGTTCAATTCCTAGCACTGCAACAACAACAAAATGCTGTAGAATGAAGGGTATTCACCTGCTTATGAATGTCAAACAGAAAGAAATGTGTGGGGTAGATAGACTTCATTCTTATCCCAGAACTTGTCACCTGCTGGGAATTTTGGGACTGAAGTCACTCATGAAAGCATACCTGGATCCCTTGAGTGACCTCAGACCATAGCCAGAGCCCAGGCTTGTGCAGATGCTCACTGGTTTCTTCTCAGCCTGAGTGCTCACAGTGCGTGCAGGGAAGGTCACTGCTGAGCGTCTAAGGTCTCACCGGGAAGGTGTGGACAGGCCCAGTGTACTTGTTCTGTGATGCTGTCATTCTGTACTGTATAGCAGCCACCCCTGGACCTACTTAGGTCACACTGAGCCCATGTAGAAGCCTAAGGAGAATAGGACATTTGTATGTAACTAGAGTCATGGTGTGGAAAGATTTGGATGACAGTAAAGAATTCTGGGGACTGATTTCAGTGTGGGGACGAGGCAGGTGGCACACCAACCAATTACAAATGTATGTTACACTGCTCTATTGGCACCGGTGACTAGCGTTGAGTGGCATGCCCTTGCCATCACTGGATATGAGCCAAGCTAAACATTAGTGATGGAGCGGATGTTGTCAAGAATGAGGGTAGGGGAAAAAGGACAGTTCATTTCTTGAGGAAAAATTGTTGACAGTGCCCCAAATGACTAAGTAAACTGACATAGCTTGCTGAGATTTGGAGGTGGATTCTGCATCATTGTGGCCATGAGGACACAGAATGCAGTGAGCTGGCCAGTTTCTACTGTCTACATCACAGCTGTTTTCTTGAGACAGACACCCCCTCCCCAGGCATCCCAAGAGCTGGGAGTATAGGTGTGTGTCACCGCCCAGCTTGATTCTTCAAAGCTAGAAAATGAAGTTGGAGAGTCCAGAACTTGGAATATAGTCCCCATACCAGATAAATCAGTGTGGCAGTGCTCACCTGGAATCTCAGCATTCAGGTGGTAGAGACGAAGATCATGAGTTCTAGGCCATCCTTCCAAATGAGACTGTTGTGATGAACAAAACAAAACTACAATCGGGGTCAGTGTTGTAACTGATGGCCTTGAACCCAGAGATCCACCTGCCTCTGCCTCCCAAGTGCAAGGATTAGAAGTCTACCATCACACCTGACCAGTACTCATTTTGCTCAAAACACACACACACACACACACACACACACACACACACTTACACTTCAGTTAAATGGTTAAGTAGCTATGGTAATGTGGCCACACATGACAATGCTCTGTGTAGAAAGTGATTGGGAACTAGAATCTTGGCCAAAACTGATTCAGAGTTTCCTTTGAAACTTCATAATTTTTATGTGTTTTTAGCACAAGGACTTGGCTTTTTGTTATAGTGTTCTTATTAAAACTTTAGCTTTTAAGTTTTCCTCTGTACCTTTTTTTTTCTTTTTGGCTTAAGAAATAAAGATGACTGTGTGTGTGTGTGTGTGTGTGTGTGTGTGTGTGTGTGTATCTGTATATACACAAATTCTGATAATGTGATGATTCTTCAGCTACATACTGAGGCTGATTCATCTAGTCTACATAGCCATCGGGTATCCCCAGTCTGTAATCCTCGTGAGCTGCTGGAATGACAGGCAGGTCCATGCCCACCAGGAGTCTGGGAGTGCTGGGCTCCAAACTCAGTCCTTCATGCTTGTGTGTCAAGTGCTTTTCCCACTGAGCCATGTTCCTGTCCTGCCTATTGCTGTATTTTTATGTGTGTGGGCCTTTTGTATAGATGCATGCCAAAGAATGTGATGGATCCCCAGGACTGGAATTACAGTTGTGAGCTGATGTGTGGATGCAGGAAATTGGACCTGGGTCCCCTGGAAAATGCTGTGCCATCTCTCCACCCCCACCTCAGCCCCATCCTTAAATGCAGGGTTCAGGCTGGCCTTGGACTCACTGTAGCTGACAATGAGTGACCTTGAGTCCCTGATCATGCTGCCACATCTCCAATGCTGAGATTACAGGTGGACATCACCATGCCAGTCTAATGCAGTGCTGGAGATGGGAACCCGGGCCTTGATTCCCAGCTCCTTTAACTTTTTTTAATTTATTTTTTATTTTACATGTCGATCCCAGTTCTCCCTCCCTTTCTCCCTCCCTCCCTTTTACCCTCTCTGCCTTCTCACATGCACTCTAACCACCCTCCCCTCCCCTCCCCCCACCCCAATTCCACTTGTAGGGCAATGCCATTCAGGTGGAGTCATGTAAATCTGTCAAGTCATTTGAAGTAGGGACTAGGACTTCTCTCCTGTCTCTAGGTTAAGGCAGTATCCCTCCATGGGGGATGTGTTCACAAGGACCTTTTGTGCACCAGGAATACATCCTGGTTCCATTGTCTGAGGTCCCTTAGATTGCTCAGTCCTTCTAGCTGAGACCCATATTGGGGGGGGGGGCTGAGTCAGTCCCATGCTGGATTTTCAGCTGTCAGTTTGGGAGCCCATTAGCTCCTCCTTGTTCAGGTCATCTGTCTCTATGTGTTTCTGCAACCTGATCTGGTCCTCTCCCTCTG
This sequence comes from Phodopus roborovskii, assembly GCF_943737965.1. Classification (NCBI taxonomy): domain Eukaryota; kingdom Metazoa; phylum Chordata; class Mammalia; order Rodentia; family Cricetidae; genus Phodopus; species Phodopus roborovskii. The sequence continues at coordinate 16,570,620 of NW_026126549.1, read as the reverse complement.
CATCTGGATTCTAGTTCTACTCAGTGTTTAGTTATGGGTGTCTGCTTCTGTTTCTGACAGGTACTAGATGAGGGCTCCATGATCGTGGATCCGGGAAGGGCATTTATGATAGCCTTTCCATGGTTGCTCAAATTGTTAGTTGGGAGCAGTCTTGTATGTCTCTAGACCTTTCTTTAGGTTCAGTTTTCTCTTTAACCAATAATGGCTCCCTATTTTATGTTCTCTCTCTCTCTCTCTCTCTCTCTCTCTCTCTCTCTCCTGTCTTCTATTCCTACCCTGACTCAATCTTCCTAGTCGAATGTGCTTTCCTCTCCTCCCCTTCTCTTTCTCCTACTTGTCTGTCAGATTCAATGCCCCCCTCTTCCCCTGTGCTCTGGGGGACTTGTCTCTTACCCCTTCTATGAGGGACTTTATATGAATCTCTTAGAATACACCTTGTATCCTAGTTCCTCTGGTGGTGGGAATTATAGGCTGGTGATCCTTTGCTGTAGGTCTAAAATCCATATATGAGCGAGTACATACCATGTTCCTCTTTTTGTCACTGGGTTACCTCATTCAAGATGGTTTCTTCAAGTTCCATCCACTTGCCTGCGAATTTCAAGATTCCATTATTTTTTTTCTGCAGAGTAGTATTCCATTGTGTAGATGTGCCACATCTTTATCCATTCTTCAGTTGAGAGGCATCTGGGTTGCTTCCAGGTTCTTGCTATTACAAATAATGCTGCTATGAACATAGTTGAGCACATGTCTTTATTGCATGGATTTGGATCATTTGGGTATATGCCTAAGAGGGGGATTGCCGGGTCCTGTGGTAAACTAATTCCCATTTTCCTGAGGAACCGCCATACTGATCTCCAAAATGGCTGTATGACTTTGCACTCCCACCAGCAGTGGAGGAGTGTTCCCTTTCTCCACATCCTCTCCAGCATGAGTTGTCATTGGTGTTTCTAATTGTAGCCATTCTGGCAGGAGTAAGATGGTATCTCAAAGTTGTTTTGATTTGCATTTCCCTGACAGCTAAGGATGTTGAGCACTTTCTTAAGTGTCTTTCAGCCTTTTTGATTTCCCCTATTGAGAATTCTTTCTTCAGTTCTGTACCCCATTTTTTAATAGGGTCATTTGGTGTTTTGTTGACTAGTTTTTTGAGTTCTTTGTATATTTTGGAGATCAGCCCTTTGTCAGATGTAGGATTGGTGAAAATCTTTTCCCAGTTTGTGGGCTGCCGTTTGGTATTGTCCACTGTGTCCTTTGCCTTACAGAAGCTTCTAAGTTTGAGGAGGTCCCATTTATTAATTGTCAATCTCAGTGTCTGTGCTACTGGTGTTATGTTCAGGAAGTGGTCTCCTATACCAATTTGTTCAAGGGTACCTCCTACTTTCTCTTCTAAGAGGTTCAGTGTGCTGGATTGATGTTGAAGCCTTTGATCCATTTGGACTTGAGTTTTGTGCATGGTGACAGACATGGGTCTATCTGTAGTCTTCTACACACCATCGTCCAATTGTGCCAGTACCACTTGTTGAAGATGCTTTCCTTTCCCCATTGTATTCTTTTTGCTGTTTTGTCAAAAATCAGGTGTTCGTAGGTGTGTGGGTTTATATCAGGATTTTCGATTCAATTCCATTGGTCTACCTGTCTATTTTTGTGCCAATTCCAGGCTGTTTTCAGAACTATAGCTTTGTAGTAGAGCTTAAAGTCAGGGATGGTGATGCCTCCTGAAGTTCTTTTATTGTACAGGGTTGTTTTGGCTATCCTGGGTCTTTTGTTTTTCCGTATAAAGTTGATTATTATCCTTTCAAGGTCAGTGAAGAATTGTGCTGGGATTTTAATGGGGATTGCATTGAATCTATAGATTGCTTTTTGGCAAGATTGCCATTTTTACTATATCCTACCTATCCAAGAGCATGGGAGATTTTTCCATTTTCTGGTATCTTCTTTAATTTCTTTCTTTAGAGTCACAAAGTTCTTATTATATAGGTCTTTCACTTCTTTGGTAAGCATTACCCCAAGATACTTTATGTTGTTTGTGGCTATTGTAAAGGGTGATGTTTGTCTGATTTCTTTCTCAGCCTCTTTGTCATCTGAATATAGTAGGGCTACTGATTTTTTTGAGTTTATCTTGTATCCTGCTAGTTTGCTGAAGGTGTTTATCAGCTGTAGGAATTCCCTGGTAGAGTTTATTGGGTCACTTATGTAAACTACCATATCGTCTGCAAATATAGACAGTTTGACTTCTTCCTTTCCAGTTTGGATGCCCTTGATCTCCTTTTGTTGTCTTATAGCATTAGCTAGAACTTCTAGTATGATATTGAAGAGATATGGAGAGAGAGGTCAGCCTTATCTTGTTCCTGATTTTAGAGGAATCGCCTTAAGCCTCTTTCCATTCAGTTTGATGTTGGCTGTTGGTTTGCTGTATATTGCTCTTACTTATTATGTTTAGGTATGTTCCTGTTATCCCTGATCTCTCCAAGACTTTTATCATGAAAGGGTGTTGAATTTTGTCGAAGGCTTTTTCAGTATCGAGGGAAATGATTATATGGTTTTTCTTTTTCAGTTTGTTTATATGGTGGATCACGTTGATAGATTTTCGTATGTTAAACCATCCCTGCAATCCAGGGATGAAACATACTTGGTCATGGTGGATGATTTCTCTGATGTATTCTTGGATTTGCTTTGCCAGTATTTTATTGAGTATTTTTGCATCGATGTTCATCAGGGATATTGGTCTGTAGTTTTCTTTCTTAGTTCTGTTTTGTGAGGCTTGGGTACCAAGGTTATTGTGGCCTCCTAGAAAGAGTTTGGCAGTGAACCTTCTGTTTCTATTGTGTGGAACAATTTGAGGAGTATTGGTAGTAGTTCTTCCTTGAATTTCTGGTAGAATTCTGCACTGAAGCCACCTGGCCCTGGGCTTTTTTTGGTTGGAAGGCTTTCGATGACTGCTTCTATTTCATTGCGGGTTATAGGTCTATTTAAGTTGTTTGTCTGTTCTTGATTTAATTTTGGTAAGTGGTAGTTATCCAGAAATTTGTTCATTTCCTTTGAATTTTTAATTTTTGTGGAATACAGGTTTTCAAAGTATGACCTGAAATTGTTTGGATTTCCTCTGTGTCCATTCTTATGTTTCCCTTTTCGTTTCTGATTTTGTTAATTTGCATGTTCTCTCTCTGCTTTTTCGCTAGTTTGGATAAAGGTTTGTCTATCTTGTTGATTTTCTCAAAAAAACAACTTTTTGTTGCATTGATTTTTTTTTTTGTTGTTGTATTGTTTTCCTGGTTTCTATTTTGTTGATTTCAGCCCTCAAATTGATTATTTCCTGGCATTTACTCCTTTGGGGTAAGTTTGCTTCTTTTTGTTCTAAGGCTTTCAGTTGTGTTGTTAATTCTCTAATGTGACTATCCTCTGTTTTCTTCATATGGGCACTTAGTGCAATGAACTTCCCTTGTAAACTGCTTTCAAGGTGTCCCATAAGTTTAAGTATGTTGTGTCCTTATTCTTGTTGAATTTTAGAAAGTCCTTAATTTCTTTCTTTATTTCTTCTTTGACCCAGGTGTGGTGCAATTACACATTGTTCAGTTTCCATGAATTTGTAGGTTTTCTGCGATTTGTGTTGTTGTTGAATTCCAATTTTAAAGCATGGTGGTCTGATAAAATGCAGAGGACTATTCCAATTCTTTTTATCTGTTGTTATGCCACCTAGTATGTGGTTGATTTTAGAGAAGGTTCCATGTGGAACAGAGAAGAAGGTATATTGTTTTGTGTTTGGATGGAATGTTCTATAGATGTCTGTTAAACCCAGTGGAGACATAACTTCTGTTAGTTCTTTTGTTTCTTTGTTGAGTTTCTGATTGGTTGTCCTGTCTAGTGGTGCAAGTGGTATGTTCAAGTCTCCCCCTATAAGTGTGTGAGGTTTTATGTGAGGGTTGAGTTTTAGTAGCATTTCTTTTACGAATGTGGGTGCCTTTGTATTTGGGGCATAGATGTTCAGAATTGAGACTTTGTGTTGATGGATTTCTCCTGTGGTGAATACGAAATGACCGTCTTCATCTCTTTTGATTAATTTTGGTTTGAAGTCTTAACTTGTTAGATATTAGGATAGCCACACCTGCTTGCTTCTTGGTTCCATTTGATTGGAAGATCTTTTCCCAACCCTTTACCCTGAGGTAATGTCTATCTTTGAAGCTTAGATGTGTTTCTTGTATGCAGCAGAAAGATGGATTCTGTCTTCATATCCATTCTGTTAGCCTGTGTCTTTTTATAGGTGAGTTAAGACCATTAATGTTGAGGGTGAGTAAGGGCCATTGATTGTTGATGCTTGTTTGATTTAGGTTTGTTGTTGGCAGTGGTATTGTGAGTATATTAGTTCTGCTTTACCCTTGGTTTCTGGTGTAGTTGGATTATCTGTTGCCTACATTTTTGTGGGCGTAGTTACCTTCCTTGGGTTGGAGTTTTCCTTCCAATACTTTCTGTAGGGCTGGATTTGTAGATACGTATTGGGAAAATCTGGTTTTGTCATTAAATATCTTGTTCTCTCCATCTATAGTGATTGAGAGTTTTTCTGGGTATAGTAACCTGGGCTGGCATATGTGAACTCTTAGTACTTGTAGAACATCTATCTAGGACCTTCTGGCCTTGAGGGTTTCGATGGAGAAGTCAGGTGTAATTTTGATAGGTCTGCCTTTATATGTTACCTGTCCTTTTTCCTTCGCTGCTCTTAATATTCTTTCTTTATTCTGTATGTTAGGTGTTTTGATTATTATATGTCTAGGGGTCTTTTTCTTTGGTCCTGCCTATTTGGTGTTTGGTATGCTTCTTATACTTTCATGGGCATGTCCTTCTTCAGATTGGGAAAGTTTTCCTCGATGATATTGTTGAATATGTTTTCGGCACCTCTGAGTTGGGCTTCCTCACCTTCCTCTATGCCTATTATTCTTAGGTTTGGCCTTTTCACAGTGTCCCACATTTCCTGGATGTTTTGTATTAAGGATTTGTTGGATTTACAATTTTCTTTGGTCGATGAATCTATTTCCTCTAGTTTATCTTCCACGCCTGAGATTCTTTCTTCCATGTCTTGAATTCTGTAGTTATGCTTGTGTCTGTAGTTCACAAATTTTGCCCAGTTTTTATATTTCCAGCATTCCTTCTGTTTGTGTTGTCTTTATTTTCTCTATTTCAGTTTTCAAGTCTTGAACTGTTTCCTTCACCTGCTTATTTGTTTTTTCTTGGCTTTCTGTACTTTCTTTACTTTCCTTAAGAAATTTGTTCATTTCTTCCAATTTTTTTGTTTGTTTTTTCTTCCATTTCTTTAAGAGATTTTCTCACATCTTCTTTGAGGGCCTCTATTATTTTTATGGTGAAAATTTTTAAGTCATTCTCTTCTGCTTCATCTGCTTTGTTGTGTTCCGGTCTAGTTGGTGTAGATTCCCTAGATTCTGGTGGTGTCATGTTTGTCTTTCTGTTGTTAGGTGTTTTCTTGTATTGCCTTCTTCCCATAGCTTCTTCCAGTAGGTGTTGGTGGGGTCTCTCTCTCTCTATGGTACTTCCCCAGTGGGCTTAGGTGGTCAGAGGTTCAATGTCTGTAGCTCTGGGTGGTCCAAGCTCTCTAGGAGGTCTCTCCACAGGGGGCCCGGCGATGGGGGTCAGCAATCCGGCTCCAGCAGAAGACTGGCAATGGGGATCAAAGATCCTGAAGGCTGGGACTCAGGATGTTCCTTGTGGCTATAGGCAGATCTAGCCTGGGCCTGGCACTCTCCAGCGGAGGCCTCTTAGACAGAGGCCCTGGGATGGGGGTCAAGGATCCTGCTGGCAGAAACTCAGGGTGGTCCTGCAGAGATAGGTGGATCTCTGGGAGGGGCCTGGAACTCCAGTAGAGGACCAGTGGTGGGGGTCAGGGACCAGGCCGGTGGAAATCACGGGTGGTCCCGCGTGGATAGGAAGATCTTTTGTGTTCAGAGCTGCTTCCCGATGTTCCCTGAAGGTGTCTGGATTGTTGGCTCCACCCTCTGTCCTAGTGCTCAACCAGAGTCTTGGAACAATGGGCAGGGTAGGACACAGGGTAAGGGGAGGGCAGGCTCTCGGTGGGGGTGGGTGGAGTGTATCAGAGCTCCAAGAGTACTCTCTATGGGGATAGGACACTGGCAGGGGGATCTGGGGCCAACCCAGGGAATTCCCGGGGAAGTGTGTAGGGGAGAGTCCACCCGAATTGGTCCTAGATTCACCTCTAGCCAAGGCCTGGCAATGGGGGACAAAGGCTTGGCTGATACTCAGGATGTTAATGCACGGATAGGCAGATCTAGCTGGGACTTGGCACTCTCCAGCTGAGGCCTCTTTAGTAGAGGCCCTCCCAGCCCCTTTAATTTACATAGAGTCACATCTATTAATATTGTATTGTTATGCCACATTTAGAGAATCAAGTCAGGGGTGTTTTCCTCTGCTTTCTTTTTTCTTTTTTTAACGATCTGTTTATTTAATGTGCTTTGGTATTTTGCCTGCATGTATGTCTGCCACTGTCAGATCCCCTGGAGTTAGAGTTACAGGCAGTTGTAAGCTGCCTTGTGGGTGCTGGGAATTGAACCTATGTCCCATGGAAGAATAGTCAGCGCTCTTAACTGCTGAGTCATCTCTCCACCCCTTCCTCTGTTTTCTATTTAAGTGAGTATTTTTAAAAATCATGGTAGAAAGTAAAATTTTAGGAAGGGTGAGAATGCCATCATAGATGCCAATAGCCGTATTCCCTTTCCCAATTCTCCATAGCAACCAACACTCACCATTCCTGATGCTCTTTGCCGCGGTGCTTTCAGATTTATTCTATTCTAGATTTGTTTTGTTTCTGAGTGTTTGCTGCACTCATGTCTGCGCACTGTGTGCCTGGATCTGGAGTTATGGATGCTAGTGAACTTCCCTGTGGGTGCTTCCAATCAAAGCACCCCATGGGTCCTCTGTGAAGGCAACGGGTATTCTTGACTGCTAAGCCACATCTCCAACCCCTTCGATTTAATTAATTAATTGATTAATTTTCATTTTTTCTGTGTAACAGTCCTGGAACTTACTATGTAGACTAAGCTGGCCTCAAACTCAGAGATCCCCCCTGCCCCTGCTTCCCAAGTGCTGGGGAATTAAAGGCTTGTGCCACTACACTTGGCTTCTTAGATTTTTTCTTTTTATTATTCTCCCTCTTCTTAGTTTTATTTAAACATACAGAAACTTTTGTTTAATTGTGTTTAAGATGTATTTATTAGGTATATAGTGTTCTCCCTGCATGTATGCCTGCAGGCCAGTAGAGGGCACTAGATCTCATTAAAGATGTGGGAATTGAACTCAGGACCTCTGAGCCACCTCTCCAGTCCCCAGAAAGTTTTTAAAAGAATTTTACATATGCTATTTGATACATGTATGCTTTTTTAAATGCTTAAATCAGGGCAAATATATCAAATAGTTATCACTTCATGAGAAAATATTGAAGTCCTTTCTTCTTGCTTTTTGGAATCCATAGTACAGGAATTAGAGAGATGCTCAGGGGTTAAGGGCACTGGCTGCTCTTCCAGAGGTCCCGGGTTCAGTTCCCAGCAACCACATGGCAGCTCACAGCTGTCTCTAACCTCAGTTCTAGACATACATACAGATAAAACATACGTGTACATAAGATAAAAATAGGTGAAATCCACAATACATCCCTGCTGTGTGTAATCATATGTGCTTATTCTAGCTGTAATTTAGTAGCCATTGGCAACAGCTCACCTTTCTCTAGGGCAGTGGTTCTCAACCTTGCTAATGATTTGGCCCTTTAATATGGTTTCTCATGTTGTGGCAACACCCTCTAACCCACAGTTATTTTCATTGCTATTTCATAACTATAATTTGGTATTGATAGGAATAATGATGTACACATTTATGGAGTTAGAGTTTGCCAAAAGGAGTCATGACCCACAGGTTGAGAACTATTGCTCTAGATATCATTTTTTCCTCTTTTCTCTAGCCTCTTAAAAGTCACCCCCCTACTCCTGATTCCTAGGAGATTAGCTTTTTTAGATTCCATAGGAGTGAGATCTTTTCTGTGCCTGGATTATTTCACTAAATCTCAAATTTCATCCATGTTGCCACAGAGAGCAGGGTTCTACCCTTCTTTAATGGCTGAGTGGTGTTTCCCATTGTGTATATTTACTGTATTTCATCTCATCAACTGGTGCACACTAGTGAACTATTAAACACGAGCATGCAGGTGTCTTATAAATGGAGAAGTAGGCAGATTTGGTTTTTTTAAAACATCTGCATACACGCATCTTGACCTATTACAATTTTTAACGTGTGTAGTTTTGTAGGGTTTTGTTTCTTTTATAGCCCAGGTTGGCTCCAGCTGGCTTTTAACTCCCCCACTCCCATTCCTAGAATTACAGGTGAGAGTCACCATGCCCAGTTCACTGTCTTAAATTTCAAATTTATTACTACATATGAGATGATTTCGGTTACTGTACACTAGATTCCAACCACCATGTGGCTGAGAGTGTGTCAATTGCAGTTATGGTGTTGACCTGTAGGTGTCGCTGTTGTTCAGTGAAATGTTTGAGCAGGAGCGTTGAGCTCACTGCCCCATTTTCATCAGTCTCCTTACCTTCCAGCACACTTCTGCCAGCCACACAGCTCACCTGAGCTCCCATGGGATAAGCCCCAAGGAGAAACACAGTGTTTGTAATTGTGGGTTCCTGTCTTTATCTTAAAAATGTAATTATGGGGTCTGGATAGATGGTTCAACAAGTAAGAGCGCTGGCTGTTCTTCCAGAGGTCCTGAGTTCAATTACCAGCCCTGAATGGTGGTTCACAACTGTCTGACTCTAGTCCCATGAATATCCACTGCCCTCTTCTGGTGTTCATTGCATGCAAAGAAAACAGCCACACACAAGCCTGGTGATGGTAGTGGATGCCTTTAATTCCAGTACTCAGGAGGCAGAGGCAAGAGGATCTCTGTGAATTTGAGGCCAGCCTGGTCTACAGAGTAAATTCCAGGACAGCCAGGGTTACATAGAGATCCTGTCTCAAAAAACAAAACCAGACCCAATCAAAATAAAAACAACAAAACCAATAAGCACACAAAACACTGCTAAAACCCAAGTGTCTGGGCACATCTGTGAGGGATTTCAATATACACATATCTGGGTCCGTGGTCCTACAGCAACCAGGGTCTGCATCTGCTTTGATGTCCATGGCTCTGGCTACCACTAGAGGCTGAGCAGATGTCCCAGTTCTGAGCCAACACCCAAGGCCATGTTGGTGCCGGAGGGTTATGCTGCTGCCAGGACCATACCGATTGAGATGGCCTACACTGCCACCCAGGGCGTGGTGTTGTCTGGGCCTGAGCTGTGGCTGGGGGCCATTTCTAGGTCTGCGACCCTACCACAGCCAGGGTCTGTGTTGATTTCTGTGCCTCCTGTTACCACTGAAGGCTGTGCCACTGCCTGGAGTCTGTGCCACCACCTGGGGCCATGCTGGAGTCCAGGGACCGTACTGCTGCTGGGCCCATGCTGACCTAAGAGTCCTGCACTGTCAGCTGGGCCCAAGTTGATGTCCAGGCCCAAGCTCCATGGTCCTCCGGCATCTGGGGACCTGTGTTTCTGGGGACCTGTGTTAATGCCCATTGCCCGTGTTACCATAGGAGCCCTTGCAAACCGTGTGTTGAGCAACCCATATATTGAAGTACAAGGGGGCAAGGCCAAGCTGTCTTCATCCCTCCCTGGCCTCCTGAGCTGAGCCCACCCCTCTCCATGGACATGGGAGAGCTGGCTCCGCCCCTCACCCGAGGGGCGTGGTCCCATAAGGGCAGACTGATCAGCTCAGCTACCACTCAGTCACACATCCAGGGCTTTGGGTTGGCACTTTCCAGTGTCTACCCCATCTGTGACCTGCTAGCGTGTGTGAAGAGACTGGTCCTGTTGAACCATAGCCACAGGATCTCCATGACTCTGGGCAGCAGCAGGATATCTGAAAGGAGTTTGGGTGAGGGTCCAGTATTGATGGTGTAGCAGAAACTAGAGGCCTTGAACCAAACCAACAATGCATTACACAATGAACATTTTCAAGTAAAGCTGTTTGGACAGAGGGATGTACTGTGTGACTTACAGCAGCTCCCAATGCCACTGAGACGAAGAGGCGATGGAGAGGTGGGAAACATGGAGGAGCGGAGAGGTTTTTTTCCATTTGTTTTTACACTTGTTTACTTTTAGTTGATATTCTTGTTTGTGTTTTTTGGTTTTGTTTTTATTTTTATTATTTCTTTTTTGCTTTCCTTTGGGCAGACAGATATGGGGTGGGGGCAGATACAGAGGGACTGGGGGATGGGTAGGGTTGGGGTGTATGATGTGCAATTTCCAAAGAATCAGTGTAAAAAATTACGTGTAAAAATGACTAAGGAGCTAGACAGATGGCTCAGTGATTCAGAGTTCTTACTGCTAGTTCAGAGGACCCAGGTTGGGTTCCCAGCACCCACATGGTTGCTCATGATCATCTGAACCCCAGGGAATCTTATATCCTCTTCTGGATTCCACAGGCTCCTGAACACATATGGTAGACATGAACTCATGCAGACAAATGTGCGCGTGTGCATGCACACACGCGCACACTCACTTTTGATTTTTTGAGACAGGGTTTCTCTACGTAGTCCTTGCTGTCCTGGAACTCCTTCGGTAGACCAGGCTACCTGCTTTTGCTTCCTGACTGTTGGGATTAAAGGAGTGCACCATCACATAGGGCATATGAAGATTTTTTGAGTAAGAATCAAAATAGTGCCAGATTGTCCCTTGCCTGCTACGACAGTGAGCAAGATGCTTGTAACTTCAGTCAGAAGAGGGGCCAGATGGTAGTGGGCATGAGCCCTTGAGATGGAACACCAATGTTCCAGATACAGTAGCCTAAATAATCTCACTTCATAGCCAGATGTAGTGTCACACTCCTTTAATTTTAGCACTTGGGAGGCAGAGGCAGGTGGATCTTTGTGAACCTGTCTCAAAACAACAACAATCATGATCATGATTGTCTCAGAGTTTCCATTGTTACGACAAAACACCATGACCAAAAAGCAAGTTGGGGAGGAAAGGGTTTATTTGGCTTATACTTCCACATTGCTGTTCATTATTGAAGGAAATCAGGACAGGGACTCTAAACAGGGCAGGAACCTGGAGGCAGGAGCTGGTGCAGAACCCATGGTAGGGCACTGCTTACCGGCTTATTCCCCATGGCTTGCTCAGCCTGCTTTCTCATAGAACCTGGGACCACCAACTCTAGGATGGCACCACACACCATGGGCTGGGCCTTCCCGCATTGATCACTAATTGGAAAAATGCCTTATAGCTAGATCTTGTGGAGGCATTTCAACTGAGGTGTCTTCCTTTCTGGTGACTAGATTGTGTCCAGTTGACACAAAAGTTGCCTGTACACAGATTATCATGACCATCATCATCATCTCATATTTCTCATTGTGATTCAGGTGAGCTGGACTAACTGTGAAGTCACAGTTGGGGTTGAACTCAGTCTTGGGAAAGCACATGCCAAACAAGCCTGATGGCCTATGCTTAGTCCCTGTAATGCATGTGGAAGTGGCAGGAAAGAACGACTCCATAAAGTTGTCTTCCCTGTCATACGATTGCCATGGCTTACTGCATGCCCTCTGATATATCATACACTTCAGTTTGTTTTGGTGGAGGCTGTTGTCCCTCTAGTTAGCCCAGGTAGGGCACAGCTCTGTTCACCTTTTCCAGTTGCACATATTTCTTTTATCTAGGCCAAGTGACATTTGAAGTCTCTTCCAGACACAGCAGTTCAATGGCTTTATTCTTCCGGTACTAGTGAGCCAGGCATGCCTCCAGCTCCCCTTAGACAGCCACTTCATCTAGAAGAATGAATGAAACAGGCATGCACTTCTAGGCAGAACCTTCTTATTATAGATATACTTTAGCTGCTTGCACAGACTAGGGAAAATAAAGGGAAAACAGGATTGTTTACCATTAATTAGCCCAGGTAGAAACCATCCAGGGTGAACCTGTACCAGGCCTCTGGCTTCTAGTTGCTGTCTTGCATAGCTGGGGATAGCTCACTGCTATGTCTGTGTTTCAGTGGGTGGATGGGGCAGAGTATAGCCTCTCTTTCAGGGTGTGACCAGAAGTGGGCATGTGCCTTCCACACATTACATATGGGCAGAACTCAGTCACATAGCACATGCAGCCTTATGGACCCAACTTTACATGTGGAAGCTGCTCATTAGTCAAGAGCCCCATGTTGTATGTTGACAGGGCAGAGTGGGAATGGGGGAAGTAGCCTTCACCGCGGGCTGGAGTATCTTCCTCATGTGGTCTGACTGCCTGTCAGTGAGGATTCACTTCGATTCTTCTGTCATTTCCCAGGACAAATCAGAGCCATGTGCTTCTAGAAGCAGCCCATCATGGAAAATTCAAGGGTGATTAGGAAAGAGGGGAAGGAAAGAAAGGATTGTGGACAAGGGGGACAGCTGAAGCTAGGGCTTGCAGTGTTGGAAACCCTGTGGTGGCCACTGGGTAGACCAGAAGGCCTGTCTACCTGGAAAAGGCTGGCTGATAAACGAGAAGTGGGTAGCCAGAACAACAGGGTTGTGGTCAGTGCTGTTCTCAGCTGCCACTGCTTCATTTTCTATGCTCAGTGTTTCTTCTTTTATGGTCCCTGGCATCTAGGGGTCCTGGATTTGTGCTATGATTCCTAACACCAGGCCATACATGAAACACCAGGGAACCATCTCTCTTTTAAGGCACAATATCCTTCTCTACAAATGATAGTAGTCTTATCTACCACATTTCTTCAACATGTTTGAGCAGAGCTGTAATCCTGAGCTGGTGTGAATGTGCCTTTCTGTCTTGCAGATAGGGACATGTGGGACCTGCTTAGCTTCCCTTCCCAGGCAGATCAGAGACAAGGTGAGTGGTGCTTGTGTAGCCTCACATTGCTGCTTTTCTTTGATCAGTTTCCAATTGACCCCTAAATGACCTCAGGGCTACTGAAGGTGCCAGCCAGTGCTGGGATGTAGAGAGTCACAGCAGCAGACCTGCAGAGTAAGATTCCATAGGCTCAAGAGAAAAAAAAAAAAAAAAAAAAAAACAAAAACCAAAAAACAAACAAAACCCACCACAATGTTTTGAGAGACAAGCTTGGCATATTTTAGTGGCAGGTTGTTACCTAAAACAAAACAAACAGTGGGTGGATGAACTCACAGTGTGTCACTCCCCAGAGATTGCAGAAGTCTTAGAGAAGATAAATTATTATCAGGTTGGCTTACTGTAAGGCTTTGCTTGGTTGGGAGTGAGAAATGAGACCTCAGCCCTTTCTCCCATTTAATCTGAGGGAAGCTTGGCTCTCAACTGCAGCCAGGCTGGAATTCCCCAGCCACTCACTCACCTTGTTACATCTAAGATCTAGGATGGGACCTCTGGCTTCAGCGTCTGTTCCATGAGCCTAGACTAACCACGAGATATGTGTGTGTGTGTGCACCTGTGCACATGTGTGCATCTGTGTGTGTGTGTGTACCTGATGAGATGGCTCAGTAAGTAAAGGCCTGAAAGCAAGCGGCAGCTGGCTTCAATTTCTTGTCTTTCTGTACCCGAGTCTCACTATGTAGCCCTGGCTGGGACTCTCTTGGTAGACCAGGCTAGCCTCAAACTCATAGAGATCCACCAGCCTCTGTTTCTTCAGGCTCTGGGATTAAAAGTGTGTGCCACCATGCTGAGCAAGACATGCTCTTGAAAAGAAATTAGTGTGGAACTTTCTAGTGGGTGAATCTGGCCTTGGATTCCACAGTGCAGTAGCAACAGCAGCCTGGATTATGGTATCACTGTGCTCATTATCTTGTAGGATTTCCTTCAAGTCATCAGAATTGTGTCATTGTTCCCATTGCAATGGGCATGATAGATAAATACTTAACAAGGCAAAACCTCCAAAGCTCACCACTAATAATTCATGGAAGAGAAGTTTGAAGTTAGAGATGTGGGGTCTGGAATCTGTGATCTTAGCTCCTGAGAAATTTGCACTCTAGCCTTCCCATCACTGGGCTTAGGAATGGCATTTTCTTCAGAGTTTCTCTTTCCTGGGACTTTTTATGATGTAAAGGTTCTTTGTCTGGTCCAGATTCAATCTGAATGTGCAAAATATTTATAAAAATTTCTAATTTTGTGGTAATGGATAAATGACAAATTTCCTTGGGGAAGAAAAAAAATACTTTCTATACTCCTAGTTTAGTAGTTTGCTGTGAATCAAACTGAGAGAAAAGAGGAGACAGACTAACATGGGAAATTTTAAAGATTTATTTTAAACTGTGTGTCTGTGTGTGAGTATGTGCATATGAGTGTTGTGCCTGTGGAGTGGGATTTCCTGGAGCTGGAATTACACGTGATTGTGAGCCACTCCCTGTGGATGCTGGGAATTAAATTTGGGTTCTCTGCAATTACAGTGGGTGTTCTCAATCACTGAGACTTCTGTCTATCTCTGAGGTACATGGTTTTATAGGTGTTAGGTTTGCGTGTGTGGCAGAGAAACCACCCCAGAGCAGTTAAAATCAGATCTAGATACGTACCACCACTCCCAGTTTATGTAGTTCTAGGGGTGGAAATGAGGACTTTGACATTGCTAGGCAACCCTGTGGTGTTCTGAATGAAAATGGCCCCAATAGGCTCATAGGGAGTGGCACTATTAGGAGGTGTGGCCTTGTTGGAGGAAGTATATCGCTGGTTTCAGAAGCTCAGTCTCTCTTTCTTGTAGATCCAGATGTAGAATTTTTAGCTCCTTCTCCAGAACCATGTTTATCTGTACACTACCATCCTTCCCACCATGGTGATAATGAACTGAACCTCTGAACTGTAAGCTAGCCCCAATTAAATGTTTTTCTTTGTAAAGTTGCTGCGGTCATGGTGTTTCTTCACAGCAATAGAATCCCTTACTGAGACTGAGCCACATATCCAGCCCTAGATGGTAGCAAACTCACTGTGGTTAGACAGAGCCTTTCCCAGAGCCTCAGTCAGGAAAGCAGTGTGCCTGTGGCAGTTATTAAGGCAATTGCAATGCAAGAAATGAGCTAGTTACTGTGGCTTCAAGAACTCCAGCCCCAGAGAGAGATGGTACCCTAGCCGATCACTAGCAATTGTTTGGCACTGTCTTAGATAATTTTCTATTGCTGTGAAGAGACACCATAACCAAGGAAATTTAGAAAAGAAAGCATTTAATTGGGAGTTTGCTTACAGTTTAGGAGGGCGACTCCATGACTATCATGGTAGAGAGCATGGCACCAGGTAGGCTGGGGCTTTTGAAACTTCAAAGTCCATCCTCAATGATATAGCTCACCCAGCAAGGCTTTACCTCCCAATGTTGGTATTCAGGCATCTGTTCTGTCCTGCCCTTGGGGTTCTGACAGGATACACCCTCAGCTGCAGCCACTAAGAGCACTACCTGTGTACATTCACTATGTTCCCTTTTTAAAGGTCCCTGCCCACCTCTCGTCCTCTCTCTCTTCCTTTTGCTCCTCCTGTCTGTTCCTCTTTCTCTCTCCGCTTCCCTTTCCTCTTTCCTGATGCTCCTGCTCCTGGAGGCCAGTCTCCCTCCTCCCCTTTTCCTTTTTATGATTCTTTTCTCTTAATAAAAAACCCTTCTGCTTGAATCCTGTTGCAGGGCATCTTTCTTTCGAGCACCATTTTTCTTAAATTACAACACCTAATCCTTCCCAAACAGTTCCACCAACCATGGACAGAGCATTCAGATATATGAGCCTATGGGGCTATTCTCATCCAAAGCACAGCAGTTACCATGTTTACAATTGGTACCCAATACCAAAAAATATTTAAAAATGATAATTATCAAACATTAATAAGGGAATATTTTGGAGATCCCATATAGTTCATAAGAAACAGATTCATGATGAGATAGCCCATTTGAATCTAAATGTTCCCTTTCTACAGACTCAGCTTGTGGGAGTCGTACACACTCCTGGATATATGCCTTTGGAAGTTAGACCTACTTACAGCCATGAGATGAACAGCCTTCAGCACATGCTCTTAGTACCATGATGTTCTGTGTAAATGTGTGGGACCAGGAAACCATGGACTGGACCCAGGGAGATGGTGAGCCAAAATGATCGTTCCTTGTGTAAACTGTCCTCTCAGGTTCTTTGTTCTGACACAGGTAAAAGAGACAAAGCTTGTGTTCATGTATTTCCCCATAGCCAGGATCTAAGCAGCATGGCTATGCACGAGGACAAACATCTATACTGAAAGACTTAAACTATCAAAGACATGAAATGGAGCCCAAATAATTGAAATGAAGGGCAGTCTGACCCAGAAAGCTGACCAAGGCCACTGTCACTTAGTTCCTGGAATTTGCTAACCACCTGCAACCTCTGACTTACAAGGCCCTAAGATAGCCAGATACCAAGAAGGTAACCCTCCCCCAAGGAACTCAAGGGGGAACAAACTGCCCCTCCGGTCAATGTGTCAGCAGGGTCCTAGAGAAACAAAGAGATAGCTGCAACACCCGTTTGCTTAGGTAAGATTGATTAGCACCCTAAATAGTGAGACCATCTAAAACGATAAAGAGCATGCTAGAGCCCATGACTCTGGTCACGTACTCAATGGTCAGAGGGTCACAGCCCCTCCTTAAGCTTGTGGGTTTTGCCTTTAAAAATGCTTGTGCCTGGAGAATGATGCTTCTTTCTAGCCTGCGTGCTGAGGGGGACCATTTGCGCAAAAACGTTTCCCATTCATTAAAACCTCTTGCATGTTGCATCAACTGGACTGGACATTTAGTTCTTGGGGGAACTGACCGAAACAGGGAGACTCCTCGTTCTGAGGGTCTTACAATACAAGGAAAGGAAGCAGAATGGTCGGTCTAGTGTCAGCTCCACGAGCTGATCCTGGCTGTTTGGTCACCTTTGCTAGCTCAGGCACTGTTTATTTTATTTAGTTTTGAATTTTTATTTTCATTTGTATGGGTGTTTTGCCTGCTATATGTCTGTGCATGTGCATGCCTGTTGTTCCAGGAGGCCAGAAGGAGGCATTAGATTTTCATTGCAGTTTACAGACGCATGTAACAGTTGCATGGGTGCTAGGAATCAAATCCAGATCCTCTGAAAGAACAGCCAGTGTTCTTAACCACTGAACCATCTCTCCAGCCCTCCAGTACTATTTATGAAGCTGGACACAGAGAATGGGGGTGGCATAATTTGTCCTTTACATATGCCATGGCCTGATTCGTTATAAAGTTTACCCAAATATCAGGAAGTGGCCCACATATAGAAGGTATGAAAGTGCCAGAACAAAAGATTATAAAAACATTGGTTTAGAAATAGGAAACCTTGTATTTTTCCAGGAAGACCATGTATCTGGTTTTATGCAGCTGCTTTAATAGCAGGAGTGGCCATGTGGAAATATTTACCTGGAGGAGAACCAAGAGGAAAGCAGAGAAGCTTTCCCAGTCATCGCTCTCAGAGGCAAATGTGCAATCTGCTCCCACACTTCCCCAGGTCCTCATCAGAGCAAAGTTTCAGTGCCATGCTGTAGCTTTGGCATCCTCACGGTTGTTACTTCATGTTGTCACCTGTTTTCTGGACAGAATTTAGAACCCTGAACTACTGCCATGTACAAGTGGAAGGTTCCCGTTCTCCAGCCATGTTCTTCTTCGTTGACTAAATTAGGTTTGGGGATAACCCCAAGACCTGTCTTCTTGAGGCCATAGTTGATGTTCCCACTGGCTATTACATGGCCCCTGGGAAAGGGAAACTAATTAGTTTTTCATGTGATTTGTCCCAAATGACTACCAAATTCTTATTTTAGAAACTCACTTTCATATTATTTGTTATTTTTTGTTTGTGTTCATGAGTAACGTGTGTGTGTGTGCAGGTATATACATGTGTGCACATGGAGACTAGAGGTTAGTGTTGTGTGTCTTCCTTATTGAGAAGGAGTACCTCGCTGAGTCTGGAGCTCACTGATTCAGCTCAACTGGCTAGTCAGCAGGCATTAGAGATCTCCTCATTATGCCTCTCCAGGATCAGGATTATGGGCATATGCCACTGTGCCCCACTTTTTGTGTAGGTATTAGGGATCCAACTTAGGTCCTTATGTTGTGTAGCAATCATTTCTGAATGGGCTATTTTGTTGTTGTTGTTGCTTTGTTTTTTTCAGCAGGGTTTCTCTGTGTAGCTTTGTAGATCAGGCTGGCTTCAAACTCGACTCTGCCTCCCAAGTGCTGGGATTAAAGGTGTGTTCCACCACCGCCTGGCTTGAATGGGCCATTTTAAAAATAATGATTATTGCTGATACTGAAGTACAAGTTAGGTGAATACTTGAGGAATTCAAACTCCTTGAAATTGTCCTAAAACCATCATTTAAGGGGCTGGAAAAAGTGCTTGCAACAATAGCTGATGACCTGGCCTGAGTTTAATTCAGGTACTCACATGATACACACTGTAACTAGAGAAAGGACTCCCACATGTTCTCTGACCTCCACACACTTGCCGGGGCACATGTGTGTCCACACACACACGTGCACATGCATACACACACACACACACACAAACACACACACACACAGGCATATACTAAATATAATTTAAAAACTTCACACAGAGACTTGCACATGAAATAAATAAAACGTAATTTAGAAACTCCGTTCAGAAGTCCATTTAGGACCTATGGATGTAGCACTCACAACACTAAATAAAATGGATGTGGGAGTTGCACACCTGTAGTCCAAATCTCCACAGGTGGAAGCAGGAAAGTCAGGTGTTCTAGGTCATCTTTGGCAAAATATCAGGGTTGAAGCCTGCCTGAGCCACGTGGGACTCTGTCTCAAAACCACATCTGGGGAAAAGGAAGACTGGCTGAGTTTACTGCCGTGGTACAGGGTTAGAGGAAGTGGAGCTAGAGGGAAACATGAGCATCCCACCCCGCCTACTGACGCACAGAAGAGTCCGAATCACCATGAACTGTAGCCTTTGAGGTTTCCCAAGAATTAAAACGCTGTGTATGCTGACCTGAAGTGCATGCACTTCCCTGATCAGTGTGCTAATAGGATTCTGGTCATGGGGTGACACCTGAGCACAGGCAGAGATCAAGTGACTGGACTTAACACACTAATTTAAGCTGCGAGTTTCACATAGGTGAAGATTAAATGAATTAGTCATACCCTGATGATGGGAATGTATATTTAGGATAACAGGGTATAGTTTCATTCTTTTTTTTATCTTTTTAAAAACATTTACTTCGTGTGTGTGTGTGTGTGTGTGTGTGTGTGTGTGTGTGTGTGTGTGTGTATGTTTATGTGTTTACCAGTGTCTGAGAAGGCCAGAGGGCATTGGATGCCCTGAAGTTATAGGTGGTTGTAAGCTCCCTGATATGGCTGCTGAAAATTGAACTCAAGTCCTCTGGAGGAAAAATTGTGTGTGTGTGCATGTGTGTTTTTTTTTTCCCCAAGACAGGGTTTTTCTGTGTAGCTTTGGAGCCTGTCCTGGAACTTGATTTGTAGACCAGGCTGGCTTTGAACTCTTAGAGATCCGCCCGCCTCTGCCTCTCAAGTACTGGGATTAAAGATGTGTGCCACCACCACCCAATTTCAGCTTGTGTTTTTAAGCATGGACCCAACTCCCCAGTCCAGTTCTCAGTTTCTTAAAAAGTTAATCATATACTTGCCATGAGATGTAGCCTTTCAATTCTTAGCCGTTTTCCAAGGAGAAATGAAAATACCCATATAGACTTGTACTAGAATAGTTATAGTAGTTTTCTGTCTGTCTATTGGTTTTTATGAGACAGGGTTTCTCTGTGTAGCCCTGACTGTCCTGGAACTTACTTTGTAGACCAGGCTGGCATTGAACTCACATAGACCCATCTGCCTCTGCCTCCCAAGTTCTGGGACTAAAGTCATGCACCACTATGTCCAGCTTATTTATATTTTAAAAATATTTTAATTTCATTTGTATGAGTGTTTGCCTGCATATATGTATGTGCACTACATATGTGCAGTGCCTAAGGAGGCCAGAAGAGGGAGTTGTGACTCATGTATACATAGGCAGTTCAGTCACAGCGCTCAAAGGAAGGGACAAGGGGGCAAGGGAATCTTACATGGCCAGAGCCTGAGAATGCAGGAGGGAAGGAGCCTAAATATGCCTGGGGCCAAACCTTCTTCGTCATCCCATTGGCATACTGTAACAGGGAGCGCGGAAAGGAAAACAAAGGAACTGGTGTCGCTACACTAATGTATGCACAGGCAGCTGAGGGCTATCAGGAACTGACAAAGCAACACTCTCAGGGAATATTTGCAGCTTTCTGCAGACAGGAGGAATGCTTTTGTCTAGAATGTGCTTAAAACAGGCGGAGGAGGCTGGAGACAGCTCAGCGGCTAAGAGCACTTGCTGCTCTTGAGAGGCCCTGTGTTTGGTTCCCAATACCCACATGCTGGCTTACAATCATGTAACCACACTTCCAGGGAATCTGATGCCATCTTTTGGTCTCCATGGGCACCAGGCATATACAAGGTACATACATACACACATACACACATACATGCAGGCAAAATAACTCAAAAAATAGGATAAACATATCTTTTAGAAACTAGGTAAAGTGTTGGCAGGACAAATGGATGCATATTTCTCCACGCTGCATTTCTCATAGTTCTGTGTATTAAGGCTACTTTCAGAAAGAATTGTCAAAGTGAGGCTATCTGGCCAGATTCTTAAAAACCTAAAGGATAATGAGTTGTGTGATTTCATAAAGACCCATTTAAACTGGCTTTATCTGCTGCCAGATGGCTTCAAAGATAATTCTTGGAGGTTGGATGTGACATGTGCTTTTAATCCCATTACTTGGAAGGCAGAGGTAAACAGACCTTTGTGAGTTTGAGAACAGCCTGATCTATACAACAAGTTCCAGCAAGAGCTACACAGTAAGACCCCCATCTCAAGAAATACTTTTCCATGTAAAACTGATATTTACCTAATGATTGTTTTACCTGATTATTTCCAAGTGGCAGAACAGTAACTGTGGGGTCAGTGAGGTCTTAGTGTTAAAAGTGCTTGTAGAGCAACTGGACAGTCTAAGTTTGATGGCTGGAAGTTGTGGTTTAGAGAGAGAACCGACTCCTGAAAGTTGTTCTCTCTAACATTTTGCATGTGCACACAGACACATGTGCAGATGAAGAAAGAGGAGGAGAAGACGGTACCTGTTAGGAGGGAACAAAGCTGTATGCTTCAGAGACAGCATCAATCCACACTGGTTCTTCTCCTTTGGCACTTGAAGTCTCATGAATAAAATGGGCAGGAGGATGGCAGACTATCTTGTCTGAGGCCACACACCTCATAAAATATCAATCAAACCTAGGGATCAGACATTTGTCTGTTGATTTCACAGCTCATTTCCTTTCCTGGATACCATTATAACATCCCCCGATTTTTTTATTTTTTATTTTTGTATTTTTGAAATAAATGCTCCATGGTGGTGGTGAGTATGAAGTTGAAAGTTGTAGTGAAGGAAACTTAAAAAGCACAGGAAGTCTTAAGTAAAAGAATTCACAAACCCAGGACACAGTGTTAGGTAGAGAGTTTTAGCCAATGAGTATTTATTAAAAGCCAGTGCACCAGGCACAGTTACCCAGTAGGCTGACAAATACAAATGATGTAACCAATCCACTTATTAGCCTATCTGATTAAATAAAATACATTTCATAGAAATGATTATAAAACGCATTGCAGACAGAATGTTTTATACTTACAGATCTTACGGTACCCTGGATAATTATTAATAAAACAAAACAACAACAACAACAAAAAAAACCACATCCAACCCAAACTGTAAGTAAAGTTAGCCAACCACCACTTACTGTTTTATTGTAGGAGAAAGACATCCGATTACCAGGCTGAGTTGGGATTTAGAGCCCAACACAGACATCCAGTTACTGAACAGCTCCCGTGGTCCACTTAGAATCTTAGAAACAGTATTTTCCATTGCATATTAAAACATTATTACAGTGTTTGGCCTGAAGATTAGTTTTGGTTTCATAGTGAATCTAATTTAGTATTTCAGTTCCCCTCCTCCAAGATTCCTGGTCAGAGGAGGGGGAGAATCACTCCAATTAAGTACTAGTCACGGGGAACAAAACAGCATAACAGCCCATTTAGTGCACTTTACCAGACATGCTTATAAAACTGAATTGAGATATTAAATCGCATAGACGAAAGAAGTCAGAGCATAAGAGCAGAAGGAAAAAAAATAGAGACAAAAAACGCGGGTGTTTGAAGCAAGCCTGTTCATCTGGAGCTATTCACCACCTTGTTGGAGGCTCATGGCTAATCTTTTAAAGAACCATATTGAGCTTGTTGGTCTATGGCACCCTTTAGGTCCGAAGGTTGGTTGGGACGGGTGAAGGGAGCGAAGAGGAGGCTGGGAAGGGCTGAAAAGCATGGAGTGCAGTGTTAACTGACCATCACCATAACCCTCTCGATACAGGCTTCTTCCGGGACCTTGCTCATCTCCCGAGATGGGTCTGTTTCCTTCAGGCAGCAGCAGAGACAAGGTCAACTTTTATTGCACAAAAGCAAAATCATTCCCTTTCCCCCCTTCCTGAGCTGGAGCCCTCCAAGTGCAAACACATGTGGATTCTCAGCCTCTTGCACCTCTGGCCAGCAGGGGGCGCACACCAGGCTCTCTCGGGAAGCACCTTCTTCGAGGGAAAATATGAGGTATTCTGTTGCCTCCAGCATCTGGTCACTCAGTCACCATTCTCAAGCAGCTTTTGTAAGTTGTTCTGTATCTTGAAACAATAAGAGAGATGTCATTGTTATACATTGTTATAAGTTACAATATGTATCCTGAGAGTGAGTGTATATATAGATATGCAGGCAAATATCGTGCACTAAAATAATTTATTTTATAAAGCAACTATAGTTTCCCCTCCCTCCTGAGACATTTTCTTAATTGCTGATTGATGCAGGATGACTCAGAGGTCAACACCATTCCTAGGCAGGTGGGCCTGGGGTACATAAGAGAAATAAGTAAGACCTGAGTTTCTACCACCCAAATGGTAGGTCCCTACTGTCTGTAATTCCAGTTTGAGGTGGTGTGTGTGTGTGTGTGTGTGTGTGTCCAATTCCCTCCTCTGGCTTCTACATGCATTGCATATATGAGGTGCAAATAGGTACAGGCAGTCAAAACACTCAGGTACATAAATTTTTTTTTAAATCTAAAAAAAAAAAAAAAAAAAAAAAAAAAATTGGGGTTGGGGAGAACCCTCAGTGGGTCAGAGCATTTGCTGTTTTTGCAGAGAACCTAGTTCCAGTTTCCAGCATCACATAGTGGCTTACAACTGTCTATAACTCCGGCTACAGGTTCCAGGGGATCCGATACTCTTTCTTCTGTACTCTCTAGGCACCAAGCCCTTATGTGATGCTCATATATACCTGCAGACAAAGTACTCACACATATAAAAGTCTTAAAAGAGAGGAGAAAGAAAGGAAACTGAGCAAGCCAGTAGACAGCACTGCTCCATGGTCTCTGCTTCAGTTCCTGCCTTGGCTTCCCTGGATGATGTACTGTAAGCTGAAATAGGTCCATTGTCCCCAAGATGCGACCGGTCAGCGTTTTATCACGGTGGCAGAGAAGCAAAACAGGATAGTGGGCCTATATCATTTTGCCTATGACCAGCATAAAGGCTCTGTAGTAATTCTCAACTCTAGGCTAGATATTTAGGGGACAGTTCTGACTGTCAAGCCTGACAACCTGAGTTTGACCCCTAGAACCCATGCTGATTCCCACAAATTGTCCATATGTGCTCAGTGGTATTGTGTGTAAATGCGCGTGTGCACACACACACACACACACACACACACACACACACACATAAATGTGAAAAAGAAAAAGCAAACAGTGCCAGACAATAGTGGCACATGCTTTTAATCCCAGTAATCAGGAGGCAGAAACAGATGGATCTATGAGTTTGAGGTCAGTCTGGGCTATAGAGTGAGTTCCAGAACAGTTGGATTACACAGAGAAACCCTGTTTCAGAGAAGAGAGAGAGAGAGAGAGAGAGAGAGAGAGAGAGAGAGAGAGAGAGAGAGAGAGAAAGGGGGGAAGAAAAGGTAAACACACCCATTAACACAAACAAAAAAAAAAAACAAACAAAAGATAAATAAGCAGCAGATAGCCAAAACCCCGGCAGCTAACAAATATATCCTATGCTGATTTTCAGGCGTATTAGAAAATATAAATGGGGGTCATGGAGATGGCTTGATAGGTAAAAACACATGCAAGTTTATGGACCTCAGTTGTGTTCCTGGAAAAGAAATGACTCCCAAAAGTTGTCCTCTGACCCCTACGTGTGTCCAGGGGCACATGTATACACACTCCTTATATCCCCTCACGTCCCATAATAATAAGTAGAAAATATTAAAAAAAACTCATAATGGGATTCACAGTGGAGACATCTGAGGACAGACTTCATGGGACTTGAGGGGGAGGAGCAGTGGGGGTTCACCCTTGGGTTTCCTGTGAGGGTAACTGAGGAATGATCATGAGGCTTGGATATGAACAGTCTCTGATGGCAGAAAGACATTGCTGCAAAAAACTGAGTCACGCCTCAGGATTTCCCACAGCTCATCTGCGGCGAGCCTGTTCGTTCCCAGGCTATGCCAGGCAACTGCTCAACTGCCTCTGGGAACATTTTGGCCCTGATCTACTTTTTACAGACTTTGCTTTGAGATGCAAGTGGTTGCCTTTCATTTCTAGCAGTCTCCCTTGCTGCTCAGCTGAGCTGGGTTTGAGCCCCACACAGACACGCCAACTGCGGATGGTGAACAAATCCTTTTGTGGCGTCCTGGCAGGGCCTGGCAGGGGAGGAGGGAGAAAGGATTTTGTGTGTGTCTGAACCAAACAGTAAAACTGAAAAACAACAGTGCCCCACCCTGGGAGCAGTAGGGAAAGGATTAGAGCAAAACCAAGGGAGTTACCAGATGTGAAAGGAGAAATAAACCCTGATAATAAGGTGTATCTCTAGGATAGGTATGAATGGTTTCCTCGTCCTCATTCCTCCTCTTACCATCTTAAAGCTAAGAATGAAGCTAAGGACAGACGTGACCCTGGGAAGATACTTTGGCGATAGAAGCCTACGAGCAGAAAATCAGGAGGCAAATTTATTTATTGTGGGGATTGAACCCACACCCTCTTAAGGGCTGAAGCCAGAGGACCTGCTCCCCACCCCCAGACAGAGTTCCTCTATGTAGCCCTGGTTGTCCTGGAACTTTGTAGACCAGGCTGGCCAGAAACTCAGAGATCTTCCTGCCCTTGCCTCCCAAGAGCTAGGATTAAAGGCAAGTGTTACCTCACACAGCAATTTTTGTTTTGTTTTAATGATTTTATTCTTTTTATTTTATGTGCATTGGTGTTTTGTTTGCATATACATCTGTGTTAGGATGCTGGATCCCCTGGAACTGGATTTACAGACAATTGTGAGCTGACATGTGGATGCTGGGAATTGAATCCATGTCCTCTGGAAGAACAGTCAGTGTTCCTAACTGCTAAGCTGTCTCTGCAGCCCCTAAAGCAAGCAGGATACTTCTAACCACAACTTAGCCAGTGGCTCAAATCCAGGTAGCCTTCTACCTCTGCCACTGGGAGCAAGGTAACTTAAAACTTTATTCATTCCTAATTAGCCAAGGGAGTAACAGGAATTCTAGTTGATTCCCAAATGTAACCCTCCATGGACCCCAGTGTCACTGACAACTTAACCAGTGGTCCCACGTCCAGGTAGGGACACAAATGATAGACCAACCAAATCTTTATTTTGCTGAGAGGAAATTCTGTTTCTTTATAGAAATAAAAAGGGCCAGTAGCAACTGACAGGAATGATCAGCTTGCTCCTATCCTCAGGAAAAAACAACTTACCTTTTCTAATTTCACTATGTTAGCTGTAAGTTCTTGGCAGAGGGCCTCCACATTTAACTGTACTTGTGATCCCAGGCCCGACGGGACTGTCTGCCTGTAAGCAAGGAGAGAAACATTAAGAGGAACCACTGAAGGAAAGGCACAGAATGTTAAGTTTGAACAGAAAACTACAGGCCAGAAGAGAAGACAGGAGTCATTTTGACAGGAGTCATTTTGCCTGTAACTGTCACAAAGGACGACTGAGTCCTTTATACAGAACGTATTCTCAGTGTTTGCTAAGGAGGACTCCAAACTGAGGACAGTTGGTACACTAATCTGAAGAGCAAGCAAAGGAAAGCTATCTTACTCAGTACTGTAGGGATCCACAAAGGACGTCAGGGACCCCAGCCGCTCCTCCAGAGTGTTAATTCTGTATCTCATATAGAAGGTCGAGACGATCAATGCACAGACACTAGAGGGAGGCAACGAGAAATTTCCAAATGTTAATGGCCAGGAACTGATCTATAAAAAACAATGACCTCAGAGCCATTTTTCCACTTTGGGAGCATTTTCAAAAGGAACCAAAGTCTTAAAGAGACTTTATGAAGTCTAAGTTGAGTGGCTGGAGAGATGGTCTGGGAGAGAGGGCCTGAGTTTGATTCCTGGTACCCCCCAGAGAGGCTCACAGCCATCTGTAACTCCAGATCTAGAGGATCTAATGCCTTTTGGCCTCCAAGAAAACCAGCTGTGTATGTGGTATACAGACATATATGCAGGCAAAACATTCAAATGAAATATAAAATATTAACAAAGGAAAACAAAAGTGAGAAAATAGGTTGATACTTATTATAAAACTTCACAGCAAGGGGACTTAAAATCCTGTCACCCAAGTCCTCCAAGTGAAAAAAAGATGGCCATTCTTACAGGACTGTTCAAGGCCAGACCCAAGCTAAAACTCCCATCCTTTTTGGTATACTCTTCCTCTGGTCCAGGAGCCTGAGCAGAGAGCAGCAAATCTCATTCCCCCGAGAATCACAAATTCCTTGCTTTTGTGGGGACCAGAGGAGCAGATCTATCCCTCTCTGGTATGAGAGACACCCCAGAACTGAACCAGCTCCTCTCAGAAAAGCAATTGGTTATAGAGTGGGGGCTGATGAAAAGTTAAAAAATGTCTGCGCCTAAGATGTCGGTGAAGATGGCTGATTGTTGGAGATGGATGATATCGTGATGATATTTTGGCTTCTGTTCAAAAGAAGCTGAACACATGAAAAATAAATAAGCAGAACAGAGATACTTCAGAAGATACTGACTGTTGCTCAGGATTTGGTTCTATGGCAGATTTAGCACAATCATTATAAAAAGCTAACCTTAGCCTGAGGGAGAGGGGGAACTGCCTATGAAGGAAACAGAAATTGCCAAGAAAAATATGCGAGTTATGTCAGCACCAGGGGGATTTACAAAGACTCTTGGCAGTGTGAAGAGATTATTCATCTGCAAAGCCAGATCATTTGCATAAATCACTTACAGTAACCACATCTACTTACACAATTGCATAGAATATAAGAATATGGCGGAGAGTTGGGCATTTCTGAGACTTGATGTTATGCAAAATCCCGGCAGTTTCAGACTGGCCTGTTGAGTGGAAATCAAAATAGCAATAATTTAGCACCTCAGTATACTTCTTTCATTTAGCACTATTTCAACACAGAAGAGGTACTGGAGGTAGGTACATTCCCAGACAGAAGGAAAAATATTTGTGGAAAACTCCTCCTTGGTATTTTAACCAGTAGGTTCATTTTTTTTTTCCAACTCATTTCATCTAATAATATATATTTGAGAGGCTTCTTTCTGCCAAGTATTGTACTGGGTAGGTCAGTGGAACAATGTAACATTATTATTATTGTTAATAAATAAGAAACAAGACAGTAAGGAGTTTGACCATTAACTTTTGGTTCTTAATCTCAAAGTATGGAGGACAATGCAGCAACTTTCACTGTGACCCCGGTGAAGCCCAGAAGCAGGAACTACTTACAGAATAAGTAAGTGGGATTTGACATGCAAAGACCAACAAGAGGAAGGGAGGGAACATGAGTGACAATCATGGTGTGAAACACCGGAGCTCTTTACACAATCGCTTTCCCACCAATGACTGCGCCTCACCATGCACAGGAAGGCTCTTGGCTTTCCCATCCGGCGCTCTGTTCCCGTGGGCATCAGTCCGAGGTGGTTTTGTTTCTCCCTTGGTGACATTCAGAACTGTCTGAGACTCGGTCACATGGAAGTCTGTCAAGAAAATGAGGCCAGGTCAGTTTGCTCCCCAATATATTTAAAAATCATAGGATCAGCTATAAAACCCTTGACTCCTTCATCTACATAATGGCCATGTTGTGGCTCTCCCATGAGTGGGATGTGATGCCTGGAGACTAAAACCCAGAGTTCACTAGGAAATGATGCAGGGACCCTGGGTTGTCATCCACAGACACACAGTTTTAGTGTCGTTACTATCACTGACAGTAGTGAGAAACCTCATGTTGATCCCCTCTCTCAGCCACCCTAGCGCATCAGTGTAAGAGATAGCTGCTAAATATAGACGAGGTAGATGGATTTTGCCATAGAAGCAATCTCCCCACCGTTTTTTCCTTTTTGGAGACAGGATTTCTCTGTAGGATTGGAGACTGTCCTAAGAACTCATTGTAGACCAGGGTGGCCTCGAACTCACAGAGATCCACCTGCCTCTGCCTCCATGAGTGTAGCAATTCCCTTTCTTAGGAACCCTTTCTCAAGATTTCCTTTGCAACTGTTAGCTGGGAGGAGGGGGGGTGGACCTTGTTTTGTGTCTTGAAGAGGGGGAGAGGAGGGTGTTGTGTGGGGCATGAAACTTGAATCGGGACACGATTTCCCCAGACCTCGGGAGTTCTCGGATTCTGGAGTCTGAGAGCCGGAGCTGCTGTACCCTTCCATGTCTTGCCTGCGTTGTCGAACCACACCATCCAGGTCTGAGAACTCATCGTTGAAGTCCTATGGGGAGACAATGACGTGAGGAGACAGGCAGGCCTTTGTAAACCCAGCCACCTCGCTCAGGCCCAACCCATAAAATATGAAAATGAAGCACGGGTTGCCACACGCCACAGGTTTTTTCCTAACCTAGGAGTATCTGGTTACGGAACCGAGAGTCCTCCGCATGGTTAGAATCCTTCAGCAAACAGCTGAAACAAAAAGCACCGGCCGACTGGTGAGACAGAAACGGCTAGCTGGAGGCTGAGAATCTCAGCAGCACTGTCCCGAAACACCCGACTGCTGCCGACAGAATGAGAGCCGGGCAGACAGACAGCCCAAAGCCACTCCAGAACGTGGTCAAAAAGCGTTGTAAATTATAACGAAAACAAACGACAGTGGTCACAGAAAAGAACAAAACAAAACAAACAAAACCACTTCTGGCAAATCAGACCGGGAAAGGAAAGCTGGCAGCCTTTTCAGTTAGATCCAGTCAGGGTCAGCTACGTACAGAGGAAGCAGACAGGAGAGAAGGCTACAGCATAGGCATTTTAATTTGTATTCTACTGGCTTCCCTGAAGTGTTCAAGACCCAAGGGGGCACATGGTGTTCCCAGCTGGGCCTGGCAAAAGGCAAAACTAGGCTGAACTCTGAACAGTTTAGCTGCCCACTGAGGGAGCTCTAATAAGCAAATGAGCAAGGTTTGTGTTTGACTTTGCTGTCTTTGGGTAATCTCAGCATCCATGAGATTCCTTACAATGATGTATAGGGGAAGGAAAGGTGAACATCCGATGGATTGATTTATACTTGGTTTAACTGTTTGAGGCAGGGTCTCCATCTATCTCAGGCTGGTCTCATAGTCCCATTGTAACTGAGGATGACCTTGGACCCTCCTGCCTCTACCCCTACAGGTGTGAGCCACCATGCCCGCTTTGTTTGGTGCTAGGGACAACCCATGGCTCTGTGCAGGCCAGGCTAGCACTCCACCAACCGAGCTACAACGCAGTTTTGAAAAGTGAAAAACTTTATAGTTAAGTTCTTCAACTTAATCGTGACTTACGGGCCAGTGTGCAAACCGCCTTACACACATGGATGCTCTGGCCCTCCCCACCCATATGGTGAGGTTAGGATTCCAGGGGATGGAATAAGAGGATCAGAGTGGAAGGACCTTTTCTGAGGAGAGACTCCAGCTGGGTGGGCTCAGACTGGAAACCATGTTTGCTGAATTCTAGGTCATCACGTGTATTTTGTCCTGCCCACACCCTCCCCCTCCCCCTCCCAGTGCTATGGAACATTATGATGGTCTGTGAGGATGGAAACCCATTCTAACTTGAGAAGCATTAGCAATCATGCAATACACAGCCTTCTGTGTTTGTTTGTCATAATGATTTTAAGGCCCATCTATGTGATAGCATGTATCAGCCTTCAATTATTTTTTATGAGTGTGTAATATTCCACTGTGTACTCTATTAAAGACATCCCATTCTTCAGTTAATGGGCATCAGGGTTTTATACTACTTTGGGCTATTATGAAAAATACTGCTATAAACAGTCCTTTCTGTTTTTGAAACAAAGTTTTGCTGTATATTTCTAGCATGACCTATGTAGTTCAGTCTGGCCTAAAACTCATTAGCAATCCTTCTGTCTTAGCCCCCACCCCAAGTACTGGAATTACAGGTGCATGCCACCACTCCCAGATAAACTTTCCTGTTCGTATTTTTATGTGAACATGTTTTAATTACATTAGTTTTCAAAATGCAAAAGAAGATTCATAGATGTTGAACTATGTTTTTGTTTGTTTGTCCCTCCCCCACCCCCCAGGATAGAGTTTCTCTGTATAGCCCTGACTGTTCTGGAACTCACTCTGTAGACTAGGCTGGCTTCAAACTTGGAGATCCGCCTGCCTTTGCCTCCTGAGTGCTGGGATTAAAGGTGTGTGCCACCACCGCCTGGCTGAAATTATGGGCTGTATTGTTTGACTCAAGGCAAACATTTATCAATATGGTTTGTACGATATTGTTAGACTTCTCTATTATAGGTAGGCACCATGTGCAAATAGGCACTAGAGGTTTTCACTGTGGTCTACAAAGTCCAAGGGAACCATCGTAGCTCTACCTGACACCTGAGCATAACGGCTTTGCCTAGTCATTTCTGAGTCTGCCTATCTCCCCTAAGCTGAAGTCTCTGAAGGTGAGAATTAGTTTAAATTTTCCCTGGTTTACATCAGTATAGCACCCTGAGTGGACCTTTGTGCATTGAGCCCGCCTCAAAGAGATTTGTGAATGTCTAAAGCAGCACAGTGTCTGAAATGTAACTAAGTGGAGAGTGCTTGGCCGGCATGCATAAGGCTCTGGGTTTGACTCCCAGCACCTCACACAGCAAAACTGACAAGCAAACGAAGCTAGGTCTTATGTACCTCCAATCTAGCTATCATATTTCTCCTCCATGTAGATTACTAGAAAAAAAGTTAGTAGCTTCCTTTGGTCCCTCTGCTTCTGGAGAGTCGAGTTGTGCTTTGCAGCTGCCCCCAACTACATTGGTCCTGAGTTCTTCCCAAGCGCTGGCTGTCCTGTGAGCACAGGGTAGCCATGGCTCCATCCTTTGTTGTGCACTTACATCATTATTTGGGCAGCTTACCAGAGGCAGAGATGAAGGGCGATCTGCCCGGAAACTATTTTCAGGAGAAGATGGGTTGGAATTGTTACCGACACTTGTGTTCTGAAATCATAGGAATAAAATGAAAACCCAGATCAACTTCAGACCTTAAGGCATACCAAAGAAAGACAGCATATAATTCGGATGTTATACGCACCTCCAAGTGTCCACACACAGATTTTAGCAGTTTGTATGTTGAATCTCTGGAAAGTAGGGAAACGAATATGTACTGGAAAATAAAGTTCAATCAAAAGAGTTTAGAGTTCCAAAAATACTTGTCACATGTTTTCTGTTTTCTTGTAAATTTTCAAGTTACAGTGTGTGTGTGTGTGTGTGTGTGTGTGTGTGTGTGTGTGTCTGTGTGTGTGTGTATTCACATGTGTGCTATGGTGTACCTGTGGAAATCAGAGGTCAACTCTTTCTACCACGTAGGTCTTGAGGATTGAACCAGGCCATCAGGCTTTATAGTACAGACATCCTTTACCAGCTGAGCCATCATTTTGGCCCTAGCTTTTATATTTCCAGATGACAAAGACTATCACTTTAAATATAACCTCATTTTTTTTCACCTAACATTCAATTTTTATTTTCTTTCTTGTGTCATGTGTCTTCCTTCCTTCCTTCCTTCCTTCCTTCCTTCCTTCCTTCCTTCCTTCCTTCTTTCCCTCCCTCCTTCCCTTCCTCCCTCCCTCCTTCCTTTCTTTTTTTCTTTTGAGGCTGGTTCTCATGTGGCTCACTCAGACTGGCAACAAACTTGCTATGCAGCTAAAGATGATCTTGAACTCTTGAGAGTTCTGCCTCCACCCCAGAACTGCAGAGATTATAGGTGTGTAGCACCATTCCAGTGTATGCGGTGTTGGGGACTGAATTCAGGGTTTCATGCTGCTAGGCAAGCACTCTACAGATGAAGCCACATCTCTAGCTCATTATATCCCCTTATTATAATAATAAATTCTCTATATTCAATTTAAACATAATTTTAAAAATGGCAAAATGAAGGCTGCCAAATGATGACATGGGCATCCCTAAAAACATAGATGAGATGTCAGGGCACTAAGGCAAGGCTGGTGATATAGGCTGGCCCCTCCAAAGTTCTCTCCTCTCTCTAGTATTTTGTTTTTAAGGATATTCTGTGATTCCTGGAGGAGGCCTGCTTTCTCTGCTCTGACATAGATTTCTGAAGAAAACGTCCTAGCAGTTCTAACAGGGTTGCTCTTTATCACTTTCAGGTTCTTCCTGTGTGTGATGCGGCTTTCTCTGTGTGTGTATGATGCATCCTTCTCCATGTGTGTGATGCATCCTTCTCCATGTGTGTGATGCATCCTTCTCCATGTGTGTGATGCGGCTTTCTGTGTGTGTGATGCATCCTTCTCCATGTGTATGATGCATCCTTCTCCATGTGTGTGATGCGTCCTTCACCATGTGTGTGATGCATTCTTCTCCATGTGTATGATGCATCCTTCTCCATGTGTGTGATGCGTCCTTCTCCATGTGTGTGATGCATCCTTCTCTATGTGTGTGATATGGCTTTCTCTCTGTGTGTGATGCATCCTTCTCCATGTGTGTGATGCGTCCTTCTCCATGTGTGTGATGCATTCTTCTCCATGTGTATGATGCATCCTTCTCCATGTGTGTGATGCGTCCTTCTCCATGTGTGTGATGCATTCTTCTCCATGTGTGTGATGCATCCTTCTCTATGTGTGTGATATGGCTTTCTCTCTGTGTGTGATGCATCCTTCTCCATGTGTGTGATGCGGCTCTCTCTCTCTCTGTGTGATGCATCCTTCTCCATGTGGGTGATATGGCTCTCTCTCTGTGTGTGTGATGCGGTTCTCTCTCTGTGTGTGATGCATCCTTCTCTATGTGTGTGATATGGCTTTCTCTCTGTGTGTGATGCATCCTTCTCCGTGTGTGATGCAGCCTTCTCCATGTGTGTGATGCGGCTCTCTCTGTGTATGTGATGCATCCTTCTCTATGTGTGTGATATGGCTTTCTCTCTGTGTGTGATGCATCCTTCTCCATGTGTGTGATGTGGCTCTCTCTCTGTGTGTGATGCATCCTTCTCCATGTGGGTGATATGGCTCTCTCTCTGTGTGTGTGATGCGGCTCTCTCTCTGTGTATGTGATGCATCCTTCTCTATGTGTGTGATATGGCTTTCTCTCTGTGTGTGATGCATCCTTCTCCATGTGTGATGCAGCCTTCTCCATGTGTGTGATGCGGCTCTCTCTCTCTGTGTGTGATGCATCCTTCTCCATGTGGGTGATGTGGCTCTCTGTGTGTGTGTGATGCGGCTCTCTCTCTCTCTGTGTGATGCATCCTTCTCCATGTGTGTGATGCGGCTTTCTCTGTGTGTGTGATGCATCCTTCTCCATGTGTGTGATGCATCCTTCTCCATGTGTGTGATGCGGCTCTCTCTCTCTCTGTGTGATGCATCCTTCTCCATGTGTGTGATGTGGCTCTCTCTCTGTGTGTGATGCATCCTTCTCCATGTGTATGATGTGGCTTTCTCTGTGTGTCATGGCATCTTTTCAGACCGAGTTTGAAAGATCCCTCTCTTTGGCCACCAGGAGAATGATGTAATGCCCAAGTCAGCATCATGGCATTCTAGAGGAGTGGGCACTGTGGGTGTTGGCACTGGACAGATCTAGGTGCAGAGTCTGGCTCTGATACTTAATAATAGTGAACAATGAGAAACTGATCAAGCACGCTTTCCCTATGGGGTGCACACAGATAAATTACAAAACGTAAAGAAGACACTCAGTGTACACCTGGCAAAGAGTAAGTGCTTGATAGCTGTTTGTATTTTTTTGTTTTTAAAAAGGTATGTTCATTTATTTTCTAGTTTACCAGAATCTATCTATTTAATCTATCTATCTGTTTGTTTGTCTGTCTGCCTATCATCTATCATCTGTCTATATTATTACATAGTTCAGACTGGCCTCAAACTTATGATTCTCCTGAGTTAGCTCCTAAGTATAGAGATCACAGATGTGTTGTTCGTTTTTCTTCTCATCCATACTTAGTTTTTAGTATGGTAGAAGTTGAAAGTAGCTTTTACGCTTTCACAAAAATAATACGTGAAACAAATATCTAAATGGAAATGTTTCTGGTTGCATGTTCTGGGTAGCTCAGTTCAGGAGTTATTCCAGCACCTTGGTGCAGAAGAGAGGCTGTGTGTGTGTGTGTGTGTGTGCACGTGCGTGTGCATGTGTGTGTGTGTGTGTGTGTGTAGGCCTGTCACCTGTGAGACTGGGGACCAAACTTAGACTGTCAGGCTTTTGCCAGTTCCTTCACTTGCTGAGTTACCTCATTAGCCAGGCTTCTCCTCTCTCTCTCTTCCTCTTTTCCTTCCTTCCTCCCTCCCTCCCCCCCTCTCACCCTTCCTCCCTCCTCTCTGTAGTCAAAGCTGTCTTGGAACTTGCTATTTAGACCAATAAGACTTTGAATTCACAGAGATCTGTCTACCTTTGCCTCCCAAGTGCTAGGATTTAAGGCATGCACCACCACACCCACACTAAGCTTTTTTTTTTTTTCCATTTTAAACAGTTTAAATCTATTATTATTATTATTTCAAGCACATATGCATGTGGACATATATGGATGTGTGAGTGCTACAGTGCATACATGTAGATGTCAAAGCTCTACGTTTGGGAGCTAGTTCTTTTTTCCATTTTGGGAATCTGGGAACTGAATGCTAGTTGTTAGGCTTGCACTCTTATCCACTAGGCTATCTTGCCAGGCTCCCAGATCTTTTTCTAATGAATAAATTTCTTACTGGTGTCAACTGGATGGTGAGGCAATTGTTAGCACACAGAAGATTCCATGCATTAGATATACTTTTCAGAGTTGTCCTATATGTGATGCGTGTTTAATGTTGTTTGCTTTCTGTGCTGCTCCTGTAAATTTGCTATTGAAATGAATTAAATTGCAACAACAACAATAACAACAGCCCCTCAAAAGAACAAGAGCAACAATGACGGAGAAGAAAGCAACAACAGACAGAAAGGGTGGTCCTGCAGTGCTATACTCACCCTGTCTGTGACTGTCGCTATAATCAAGGCATTTGGCACCAGAAGGGCAGTTTTGGTTTTCTTTATCAGGGTGACTGAGAAAGCGGGGATAGAGATCTGAAACAGAACCATCCAGTTAGTGCCAGCTCGGACGTGACACACAGCACGTCAGATCTACACTTGGCTCAAGACACCGCCAGCCAGTTTCGTGAAGAACAGTGCATCTGGGGAAGGGTGGGAACACATTACTGAGCTGTTCAGACTGGGATTTCCAAAGCCACAGCTGGGAAGTTCTAGACATGGTAACAGAACACAGTCATTACGCTGACGTGCATGCATCAGGGCTCAAGGCTCCACGGAGGCTTATCGATTATGGCATCTGCTCTGCACTCGGTTTTTGGGTTGAGCACTTGTGGGTGGGTAAAACATCCTGGATAGAAAGTCTTGAACCTAAACCTGAATTCAGTCCCATTACTATTTACATGGCCTTCTCAGCCTGACAGGCCATCCATGCAAAGCTTTTGTTTCCCGATTTACAAGTATAGACAGCCCTTTTTTCTTTTTAATTATCTATCTATCTATCTATCATTTATACTGTGTTCTCCCTGCATGCATACCTGTACACCAGAAAAGGGCACTAGATCTTATTATAGAAACAGCTGTGAGCTACCATGGATTGCTGGGAATTGAACTCAGGACCTCTGGAAAAGCAGCAGTGTTCTTAACCTCTGAGCCATCTCTCCAGAACCAGACAGCCTTTCTTTATACTCAGATTTATTTTTTATCTGCATTAAAAGATAAGGGTCAGAGTGCATTCAATGCTGAATGAAAACTTTTACCAAGTTTCTCATTTGTTTCTTGATATCAGAATAGCAACAAACAAACAAACCACATTACGTTCATTTCTGGCTCAAATAAGAAATAACAATTCTTACTTATCAGGTGAGACTGTCATTTAATTATGCCAATCATGTAAGGCTTAGAAATCAGATCACAAAATCTGTTTGGAGAGATACATGGTTCATTCAAGGTCCTGTACATCAGAACTTAAAAATGTTGGAATCTGAACTGATCTGATCTGAAATAGTCACTCCCTCCCATATGATATGCTATAAGACTATATCAGACAACACAGAGAGCAGCAACTGCCCAGTTTTGTTTCAAGTGAAAATGATAATATTAATATGAACCTCCAGTCTCACATACAGGCATGGTTAAACAAAAAATGATTTGACTCCATGCCTAGGTACACAGG
This sequence comes from Phodopus roborovskii, assembly GCF_943737965.1. Classification (NCBI taxonomy): domain Eukaryota; kingdom Metazoa; phylum Chordata; class Mammalia; order Rodentia; family Cricetidae; genus Phodopus; species Phodopus roborovskii. Next base: position 16,533,816 of record NW_026126549.1, on the reverse strand, counting down.
CTTACTTGAGCATATAGCTTATAAAATAGCTCACGTACTCTGAAAGAGGTCACAGGGTCAGTGGGGGAAGAGGAGGGTGCTGGTTCTGCCAGTCTGAGGGATTGTAAACAAACTCTCAATTTTGAAAACTGCGTTCATGTTTGGGTCTCGGAGATGAACTATCCTCCGCTCTGAGTTGTTCTAGGAAGGAAGACTGAGAAGAATGAGGGACTGATGCCACTCAGAGTCTTTTATAAAACGCTATTGTTTTAAAGATTTCTAACCACAAACATTCTCAAGGGCAGGGGACAATTCTGGTTGGGGTAACTTTGGGGAAAAGGCTGCAGACCTGTTAAGATAACGATGATAGCAGAATGAGTCCAATTTGGTTTCTGAGCAGGCTACAAGCACACAGGGACAGGGGGCCAGAACGTCAGGCTTTTCTGAGGCATAAAAGACCCAGCAGGAATTTTAATCATCTGTTCTGTGACTATAAAATTATAACCACATAGCTTGTGAAATGAAGACGAAGTGAGTTTTTTTCAGTGGGATTGGACGAATGTGATACAGGCGCGTTAATTTTACCGGCATCTGAAAGAGCCTCACTAGTAACAGGTGTTTCAGGGTAGGCGCTTAGAGACGTCCCCCTCTGAGAGCAAACTGGAAGACTTTAATCTTATTAGATCATGTTGGACTGAGGTCTGTTGACTCATGAGGGAATTCTGCAAGACCTCTGAAGCCCAAAACTCTTTGACAGCATGTTAGGGGCTGGGAGAAACAGACAAACCACTGTCCCTGTTCTTACTCTGTCCCATGCTAATTCTGTCTCCTCTCTCTGAGGAGTAAATGCAGCACATACAGAAGATGCCTACTGTGTCCAAGTATTAAAAAAAAAGCCAGGGACAGCAGAATTTTCAAATCGCTGCTAAATCACCTTAGCTCAAAGCTCACATACTGCCTTTGTGAACTTATATGTTACTAAAAAAGGAAAAACACTTTGTTCAGAATGTCTTTTGACTGTGCTTAGAGGTGCAGGCTGGCTTTGAATTCAGACCCATGCTTATCCCACAGAGAAGCAGGACCCCCTCTAGACCCCATGGCCAACTTCTTATAATCCTGAAATCTAGAGTTAAGCTGGAAGACTACGTTGTACTGTATTAAATCAGAGAATGCCTCAACTCAAAATATGCCTAAGAATAGCATTCAATAAGCATCTATAAAAAGCAACATGAAGTATGTTGCCCTCCAGAGCTAACATCAGCAATAGACACTACCCATCATATTTGTTGCGTGGCCCTTATAGGATTACCAGTGGCTATGGGGAGAATGTTTAGATATAGTATATTATTGCAAAGAGTTCATAACTGGCTGCCTCATGGGTATGAAATGGCTTATTTATAATCTCGAGGCACAGTCACTGAATGCTCACTGAGGTCATGGAAAGCAGGAAGGCGTTCTTCTGACCTCTGGCTGCTTGAACAAACTGTGCCACATATGCGGCCATAGTTCACAGGACATGGATTGCCTTTCCCTTCTTTGTGGGACAGTTTCAGAGCGTGGTGCCTTGGGAAACTGCCACGTCCTTCATCACCCAGGCTGTTCTCAAGCTCCGGGTATCCTATATCTCAGCTCAAATTTGAGTTTAACCGAGAAATAAAGGCAGCCCCACCAGAGCGTATTTGAGGTCATAGGGCTCTGCAGACAAAGCCTTGTACACTTGAGCTCCAGGTCCCTTGATTTACAAACCTGTTGTCCTAGTAACTGCTATGGATATAGCAAAGACGGATAATTTAAAAAAAAAAAAAATGGGGGGTGGGAGTTGTTTGAGGCAACGTCATATACAATAGGTTAGGCTCGTCTGCAACTCACTTATTATAGCCCATCCTGTCATCAAACGCATGGAGGCCCTCCTTCGAGGATTAGAGGGCTGAGCCACCACACCCAGCTACATGTTTTGGTTTTTTTAATGAATGCCTTTGGGATGGATTTCCTAGAAATGCACAGGAACAACGTCATGTCTCTGATGATATGTGGGTAAAAGGGATTCAGGGCAAAGGGTGGAGAAGTGCAAGGTAATGTGTGTTAGGAAAGGACAAAGCAATCGGTGCTGGGGGGGGGGGGCAGGAAGGAAGTCGGAGTCATCCGGAGCCATTTAGAGCTGTCAGATTTGGAAGCACAACAAAGGAAACTGGAAATAAAGTCAGGCTTGTGACGGAAAGACTTAAATACAGCTAAATTTAAAGTAGTTTCTATTTAAGCATGTAATGAATACCATATTAACCTTTCCTTCTAAACACACCAACCTTAGTGTCTTTTCCAAAGACCTTGGAATGAAAACAAATCCAGTTTTCCGACACAAAGAGCTTCCCTTGGTATAGAATTTCTTTCTGGAGAGCACAGGTAAAGCCTAAAAGACAGACAGGTAGAAAAGCGCCATTTAGAATCTCACCAGATTACTATTATTCCCATGATTTCTATTTCAAATAACCCTGTGTCTGTATTTCTGTGATGAAACACACAGTCGTACTCCAAAGTGCCATTGCCAGCCACTACGAAAGGCAAACTTCTTCTGGGCCAAAGCTGCCGTGTAATGTAACTTCAAAATGGCCTGCCTTGTTTTGCTATTGTTGCTTTGTTTGTTTTTCACCAAACAAACACAAACGAACAAACAAAAAACCCAAAACTTTCTGTAAAGAGCTCAGCATGACCAGAGGTGCTCTTGTCCACCATCTTTGTAACCCTGACTTTGAGGTCGGCCACTTTAACTTTCAAGCATGTGCTATGTGAATCTGGGTTACAGCATGCCAAGATGTGTGCCCGCCATCTTTCCTTCTTGAACTATTATCTTAAAATGAGCATGCTTGGCAGCATGGCCCGCCTGCAAAGTGATTTCCTACTTGTATAGTTTCCCTAGGCTTCCGTTCTTTGAGGAGGGCATTGCTTTGGAAATGACGCCTGTGCCCTTCATCCACTGCAAGTAATAATAGATGGCTTCCCACTTTTCAATTTCTTGCTGTTCACGTTTTCGTGCTTACACACAACATGCGAACATACTACATTTGGCTGCATTACCACTTCTTTATGAGTTTTCTTTTCTTTTTCTTTTAAGATAAGGTGTTGCTGTGTGGTCCAGACTTGCCTGGAGTTCAAAATTTAGATCTGGTTGGCCTTAACCTTGAGAACCTCCTGAGTGTTGAGATTACAGGCACACAACAGCATGCCTAGCTCCCCAGTCACCATTAGCTTAATAAAGTCATAATAGCTAGATATTCTAAGAGTACAAGCGGGAGAGAGGCAAGTCTACCTCTAGAAACCAGGGACAATGGCTTAGAAATCTCTTCTATCTGCAACCGTGTGTCACTTGCATGCTGATATAAGCGCCCAAGCGCCCTGGTCCTCTCTTGCCAAGATCCTAATGACTCACTGATGAAATACATGGTCTCACTGGGGAAAGAGCACATGACCACACCTATCAGCTGATCATGGCAGGAACTTAGCCTCTTGACTTAACAAGTACACACCAAGAGAGGCTAGAGTTGAATCATGGGTCCTGTGATGAGCCACGTGCTGACCTGGCACAGTGGGAAACTGCTTGGGTGTGGCCGCTGTGCTCTGCCCAGCACAGGAGAGACTACTTCCATACACCAGGGACCATGCATCCTTTTAGCTGTCTGTGAAATCTTTCCTGTCCCAGGCTTATTATCCCAAATCTGAGGGTGACTCAGTCACAAACATTTCAGCATAAATAGAAACGGCAAGGAGATTGTGGTGGGACCTTTCTGGATTACTTGGTATCACCAGAGCAGGCTGCTCCCTCTGTCTTATGCTCCAGGGTACCAGCAAAATGTGAGTGCAGCTGGCATTACTGTCATGACATAACCGATACCTTTTCCCTGAAATGTGCGTTCCTTCTCCTTAGACAACTCAATTTTTTTTAAAAAAATATTATTTCTATTTTAAGTGTGTGCATGTCTATGTACCATGTTCATGCAGAGGCCAGAAGAAGATACTGATGGCCTAGGACTGGAGTTACAGATAGTTGTGAGCTGCCACGTGGATGCCAGGAACTGAACCCAGGTCCTCTAGAACTGCTGAGTCCTCTAGCTCACTTAGAGTTTTAAACATGGAACTTAAACCAATAACAGATAGGACTTACTTTGCCTCAGTGGCTCTTCAGTTGGGACATCAACAAATAACTTGTGGAAATGCATGTTCGCCTTGTACTGCAGGAGGGCAAAGCACAGGGATTAACACCATTGCTATAATTTTTCGCAACTACCACACATTTTAACCCTAATTTAACTGATTAATTTTCCAGTTCAATCCTTCAGTGAGAGTCACACAGGTTCATGTTCCAACAGAATTAACACATTGCTGGGTCATCAGCTGAGTATCAGAGCCGGGCAAAGGTACGTACTTCTGATAAGACGGGAGACAGCATTCTAAGGACTCTTACCAGGGAAGGTGCTAGAGTCATACACCCAAGTGCCCCGGGGAAAGTTCAGGGCTCAGAAACTGCACTCAGATAACCCTGAACTTGAAGTCTTTGGCTCTACTTCTGCCTTGGTGTGTGGTTGTGCCCTCATCATTTAGCTCCCCTGGGCCTCAGTTTCTTTTTTCTTCCACTGACAACAAAAGAAGTCCTGCCTTAGAGGGCTATTTACATGGAGTAACACATTGGGAGAGCCCACCACTTGGGACAGTATGTGACCACTGGTAGTATGTGGCCACAAAAGCCAGAGGCAGATGAGCAGGACATAACACTCTAGGGCAGTATAAGGCCCAAGAGTCTAGAGCACTGTAGATAGTTTCCTTGCAAAATGCACCTGTCTCTACAACAGTGGAGATAATTTATAGCTAGTGAAATGTTTACCACAAGCATCATCTATACCCAACCCCAAGTAGGTGGCACCCCATTCTAGGGTTAGGACACTGTCAATCAGGGATACTGAGGAACATGGCCACACAGTGACCAAGACACAGATCTAGGTCCTTTGGTGACAGGTTGCTTTGCTTCTAGAATGCTCTTGAGAAAAACAGGTGATAAGACAGTGGCTCTCAAACTTGCAAATGCTGCTCCCTTTAATTTAGTTAGTTCCTCACATGGTTACCCCACCATAAAATTATTTCACTGCTATTTCATAACCATAATTTTGCTACTGTTATTAACCATAGCATGAATATCTGACATCCAGGATATCTGGTATGTGACCCCTATGAAAGGGTCATTCAACCACAAAAGGGGTCACTACCCATAGGCTGAGAAGCACTGTGGTAAGAACTCTGGAAAACAGATCTTGGATGGTGTGCTCTCCTAACCAGGGAGCTCTCAACTGCAAACCAGTCGTCTATTGGCATGAAAAAGCCCCAGATCAGGCCACTAAGATGCAGGCAGACGGCCCCAACATGTCAGCTGTCTAATACACAAAACATCTTATGTAAAGTGCATGAATGCATTCTGCCTCCCATGTGTTCATTTTGCATCAGAGGCCTGGAATTTCTTCCTGTGATGATCCCCCAATCTGCTTCTCCTTTCTAGGAGACTTGAACTTGCACATCCTCAAGCCTCTGATGAAAGCTGCATGTACTATGAGTGGTTCACAGAGGTTTTCCTTTCTAATGGTTACAGAAAGCATTGACTACATACTTGATTTCAAATATCCCTCAACAGTTGTACATGGTGACACACACCTATGATCAGGGCTACTAGGGAACCTGGGGCAAGAGGATCCCATGTTTAAGGCCAGCCTGGGCTATATTGGGCAGACATGTAAAAAAAAAAAAAAAAAAAAAAAAAGGTTGGAGAGATATTAAAGCACTTATGAGACTAAAACATGAGAATCATGAGGGGTGGAGGACAGTCAATATAGTAAGTCAGTACATAATCGAACTGCCCACTGACCCCATGGGGGAGGGCAAAAACCAGCCTTTAAATAGGACACACCTTGGAAGGACAGTGTGGAAATTAAAAATAGTTACTTAAGTTTCATGTATGTGCCAATTATTTTGTATAGTTCTTAGAAGGCACGTGTCCATGAATTTAGGGGAGTTGTGCACAACAGCGAACTGCAGGAAACTGGGGCCAGGGGTCTTGCTCATAGTGGAGTATGTTCTTGGTGCACAGGACTTGGGTTCAACTCTCAGCACCAAAACCCCACATAAAACCCAAACTCCCCTGAGCTGGTCCTAGTAAAGGTGGATTTTTGTCACCTCTCTGGGTATATTTAGCACAGAGTGGTCACCTGTGTGTTCATAGGTCTTAATTCCCTGTGCAGTGGGTATTATAAGCGGTGGACATAACACTCCCCCCTGCTCTGTGACATGTCACACTAGCACCTGACGGTCAGGCTCCGTCCCACAGCCTTGCACTCTTCTCCACGTGGGCTGGCCGGTCAGCTGTGGAATCAGCCTGGACGAGCAGCGTCCATCTGTCCTTCACATTTTTCTAAGCCCTGTACCTGCTTTGGCCCTGGTTAGTAGAATGCTGCATTTCTGAATTCTTATTCGCCTTCAGAGTCAACACATACCACAGTCCTCATTACCTGGCTGGAAGACGAAGACTTTTTCCTTTCAGTCTTAGGGTCAGTCTTGCTTTCGGCTTTACACTCATTCTTATCAGCCGACAAAGGGGAACCATCAAAACTGGATTTTGACCTGGGGAAATCAAACCCACAGAGATTACACAAGGAGCTGTCTTAAGTCACTCATTATAACTAACTTCTCACCGTTGTACCATGTCACATGGAAGACTGATATTTGCTTTTTTTACCCCCTTCTAGATACAGATCAGAACTCACTACACTCTGAAGGCATTTACATATCACGTGACTGGGGTGATCTCAGCAGGCTGCGGTGATGAACTGCAGAAAGGGCATTGGACATGTGAAAGCAATTATGTTGGTTCAAAAGTGTTTTAATCAATAGGAAGGGGTCCTTGAGGCCAATTGCCAAATAAAATTACAGCTGAAGCTCAATCCAACAATATTTTTGCTTCACAATCCATTAATATTTAATAAGAATTAACTAATTGGAGCATTGTGCTGAAGGCCTTAGGCACACAAGACAGTCTTTATCCTTAGAGAGCTTGTGGGCACACACATCAAACATTTTTTCCCCTTCTTTTTGTTAAAGGCAGTGCATGCTGGGCATGGTAGTGCAGGTCTGCAATCCTGACACATGGAAGAAGGCATGAGGCCTTGTATAAGGTACCCAGCAGTTTCATTTCATGTTTGCATTCTGGTCCCTGCTCACACTACCCATAGAGAGTGAGAACAACACCTTGAGAAGATTCAGAAAGCAATACTGTGTAAGGAAGTGCTCCACCCACAGAGGACAGTGCTCCACACAGGAGCCTCTGTACTACAGGACCTTTCCAGATCATCAAAGGTAGCACTGTCTGTCCCATTTGCCCACAGTCCACACCTCTTCAAAAGACTGTTCCTGCACTTTGGTTGGCAGGAATGAAATGCATTGGATGCTACCCTGGGCTATATAGAATCTTCAAAAAAAACAAGAGTGGGGTTTGGGGAGATGGTTTAGTGGGTAAAGAGTGAGTACTACCCACTACTCGTGGACCCCCAGTACCCATGTAAAAAGCCAGGCATGTCTGTGTGTGTCTGTAACCTCAGCACTGGGTTGGTAAAGATGGGGGCGGGGGGGGGGGTTGCTGCGCTTGTTGCCACCAGCCTAGCTGAAAATGGTGGACTCCATGCTCAGTTTAAAAGAATAGGATGAAGAGAGAGAACAGGATACTTGAATTCCTCCTCTGCTCTCTCAATGTGTATAGCCCTCCCCATCATTTGTGTAAGGCATGCCACACAGACAGACAGGCAGACAGACACCATCATAAGATCCAAATCTTCCCTTGCCTGTTACAGGCAGAGGCCAGAACTTTGGAATTTTGGGTGCAGGTCATTTTTAGCCTGCCTCTCCACTTTGCATCTGCACATTATCTTCAGTCCTGTAGCTGAGTACATTCATTTCATGGGACAGAATGTGTATGAGCTCCAGAACCGATACATGAGTGTGTTTTATAATTATGTAGCTGCTTTATTGCTACTGGCTGCAAATAGTACACAGAATGTCCACAATTTTACAAGGTTTCTTGAATTGAAACCACTTATCTGGTTCAAAGTAGATTTAGGAGGAATCTGAATGGATTCAAATGCCACAGAGGACAGATATGATGGGAGCTGGGCAGACAGTAGACACTAGTTTTGTCTGCTTTGAGAACATAGGCTGTATGATGTTTAGGCTTCTTCTAGCAGTTTATGATCCATAAATCCCAGGAAAAGAATCTCTCAGCAATTCACAGTAGATGAACTTGACCAGCTCTGAGCTAGCTAATGCGTTCCCTGGGAATTCTGGGATTATTATTAATTTTTAAATTATATGAGTTTGCTGATACTTGACCTGAAAAGATAACAAGTTTTACAAATGTCATAAATAATAGTGCCATTAGATATGCATAACAGTGCCCAATGTGATCCTAGTATTTGGGAGACTGAAGCAGGAAGATCATGAATTTAAGGCCACCCAGGGGAATATAGTGAGTTAGGAGCATTCCTTAGCTACACAGTACCTCAAATATAAATAACAACAACAACAAAAAAAAAAAAAATGCTGGGTATGGTGGTATATACCTTTAACCTCAGCACTTGTGAGGCAGAGGCAAATGGATCTCTGTGAGTTCAAGGGTAGCCTGGTCTACACAGTAAGACACATCAAGAAAACAAAATGTCAACAAGTAAAAACCCCGAGCAAATAAAATACGGGAATGTATCACTTCTGTGGTTCAATGCATGTTAATGGAATTAGAAGGTGGCAGGCAGATGTTTTAAAGGACTACACATGGCAGGCAAGTGCAGTAAGAAGGCCAGTTCTCTCTTTGAGGGCTTGAAAGGCAGATGGCACAGGTGATGCTCTCTGGAGCAAACGGGGAACTTCTTTGCATAGTACTGATTTCAATGCATCTTCTCTGCCCTGCTATTCTCACTTCCTATAGCTGCCCACAAGCAAGACCAGAGCCTAGTGCAAAATGAAGGCGCATGAAAAAACGGTTAAGAATTTCCAGACATCATGAGCAGAGCATCAGCGCCGGGCCCTCTGCATCACCGCGTACCCTACTCTCGTGGTTCCCACATCTGATACTGACGAATTCACAGGTCTCATGTAACGCCTGGGGAAGTCAGAATGAACAAGTATTTGCAAGGTGACTCCCCAGTCAGTCACAGTGAAAGAAAGGCCTGTGAGAGCGCACACACTGCTCCTGTCGGGGGAGTCACGTGGTGAGTGGGGCAGGATGCTCTGCTGGGAACCGGCTATGAAAAAACCCCACAAACGGTGGGTGTGTAGGGAGGGCAGAAATACTCGCAAGTGGTACCTGAAAAGGGAAATCTGGGTGAGGAGTGACCACGCAGGCATTGGCTTAGAAAGGACTTACAGGTGCAGACGAAGGGGAATGTAGGACTTGGGGAATTGTCTCCTGGCAGAGGTCAAAGGTGGGAGAAGGCAGCGGTTCTAACAGTTACAGTAATGGAGAGGAGAGCACTCTCCCTCAGTGGAGAGTTCTAAAATCCACATTTAGGATCAGGGATGTAGCTCATGTGTTCAGCCTCAGGTTTGATCCCCAGTACCAAAAGAAAAAAAAAGAAAAAAAAAAAAAAAAAAAAAAAAAAAAAAAAAAAAAAAATAACCACCACCAACAAAACTTCTCAAACTTATTCCTCTGGCCACAGATATCTCTAAGCTCCCCTGGCAGTTTTTGTCTGAGAGTGATGAAGCCTACAGCTCTGTATTAAAACACACCATCACCCCTCCTGCCTCACAGTCAAACCAGGTCTCCTTCACAGCTCCGTCACAGGACATGGGGAGCTCAGCACATCCCTGGAATGCGATCTGGGCTCCTTCTTGTGGCTCCCAGGCAAGAAAGGGAGGGCCAGGTGTGCCTAAGTGGTGGCTGGGCAGACAGTGGGTGCCCTCTGCATCGGCAACAGACCTGCTCGCTCGCTGGCTTCCTGGGTCAGCAAATCAGCGTTACCAGAAAGAGGCAGCTCTTTTGCAGAGGCTGGGGAGCAGGAGCACAAGGAAGACATGAGAGGTCAGGGCAAAGACCAGGGCCATGCTGCCTTAGGCATGATTTGCCTATGGTTGAGCCCCACTGTAAACCACAACCATAAAACTAGAAATAGCAGTGCTCTCTACCAGCCCGGGAAGAAAGGGTCCACTGAAGACTCACCACAGGCCAATGCTTCTCTTCTGGTCTGGGGACTCGGCCTCCACCCATGAGGTAGGGGACTGTGCTGTTGGCGACTTGCTGTTCTTCCTTCTGTCCTCCACACCATTCTCAGCCTCCGAGCTGGAGAAGAGAAAGAACCTCTTCACTTTAGGCATCCAGAGGAAGGCGGAGGGAGAAATGACAAAGTGAGTTCTGGGGAGGGGAATAATCTTCATTCCTCACTGGCAGCCTTGTCAACTCTGACAGCTGTGGTCCTTCCCAGGCTCCATTCTAAGGCTACGGCTACGGCTGCGGGAGCCTCAATGGCAGTAGCTGCAGGTGACACCTGCTTCACTTGTAAATAAATGTCTGACCGCCCGGCTCCGGGTTTGTGCCTGTGGCCCCAGGCTGCTCAGCTCTGTCCAGCCAAGGCAGGTGCTGGGCAGCAGATCACCTGGAGGCTGGGAGAGGCCCTGTGCGCAGGCGCAAGGCTCACACGCATGGGCGGCCTCCTGCAGGTGCTGGGAACCCCCACCCTCTTTGTTTGAACTTCTCTTATGTCACTTATCACCTTTTGTTGTACTTATGACGGTCCCACTTTGGGTTGTTGTTTTAACTACGCACTTCCCTAAGCAATGTACAGACTCTAATCTTTACAGCCACCCAGGCTAAGTAGTAACTACAACCTTCATTTTATAGGTAGGAAATCTGAGGCCCTCACTGAATGTCTTGCCCACAGAGCTCAAATCTACTTCAGTTCTGTCCCTTCATAAGGTTTTTGTTTTTGTATACACATTCCTTTTTTAATTAATTTATTCATTCCATCCATCCATCCATTCCTTCTCCCCACCCCTGACACACTCACTTATTCAGCTTATTTCATGTGGGAGTTCCAAAGCAGGGTGCACTCTCTTTATATTAACCCATTCAGTACAGAGTCTAGCATGGGAGTGGGCTATGAACAACAGACTATGGAAAAACTAAGCCCGCCTTGATAAAAGAGACAGGAAGAGAGTAGAGAAGAAGGTAAATGAAGAGGGTTTGCTCACTGAACCAACAAATGGATGACTGCCAGGGTGCTGGATGAAGCAAGCACACCAGTTGGTGGATGAAGACTGCTGTGGGATGATTTTCTACATGGGAAGTGGGAAGGAAGGAAAACTGGAGGAGAACAAAGGTGGTATTCATGGTCCAGACTGTCTTTGATCTTAGCCTATGCCATAAAAATTCAGGAGACGTACTTCTGAGGTTTCCAGAACGACATTGGAAAAGTGAGCTTAAAATCAGCTCCAATAAAATGGCATTGCTGTGACGCATTAGCTGATTTTCATACTAATTTATCACCTATTTGGTATTTGTTCTTGGTGTGAAGGTTAACATGCAGGTGGGCTGAGCTCTGTGTGTGCTCACTAACCAGACACTGCAGGACACACCCAGTGGGAATTATATCCTGGCACTGAAATCGAGACGGAGTGTATCTGACAAGCAAAATCCCCAAAACGGCTGGCATTCTCATTTTGTAGTTAGTAGTTCTCATTTTTCCAAGAAGACAAATACTGAAGGATAGAGACCAACCCTCTCCTCCTTCAGCTTTTTATCAAGGTGTATTAAAAGGGCTGAGTCCACACCATATTGCTTTACATGACAAAGATTGAGCCAGGTGTGGAGGTGCCTGGGATGTAGAAGTAGGCATATCTCTGTGAGTTTAAGGCCAGCCTGGTTTACATAGTAGAAAGAAAAATGCTTTGCTTTAAAATTTTAGAAGAGAAAAGTACTTTATTGAACCTCAGGGCCAATTTAATTTGTGGTCTTGAAGAGCTGAGGAAGTGTTAGGAGCCTTTGAGGCCAAGCAGTGATGGCCCCCAAAGTGGCACTATTAGGAGATGTGGCTTTGTTGGAGTAGGTGTGGCCTTGTTGGAGGAGTGTCACTGTGGGGGCGGGCTCAAGCCACTCTGTGTCACAGTCCACTTCTTGTTGCCTTCTGATCAAGATGTAGAACTCTCAGCTCCTTCTCCAGCACTATGTCTGCCCGCACGCTGCCATGTCCCACCATGTGACAATGAACTAAGGCAGCCCCAATTAAATCTTTCCCTTTGTAAGAGTTGCTGTGGTCATGGTGTCTTTTCACAGTCATTGAAACCCTAACTAAGACAGGTCATCTTTGCCTGGTCTCTCTATTCATGTTATGTGTATGAGTGTTCTGTCTTCATGAACATCAGAGCAGGGATTCAGATCCCATTACAGATATTTGCATGTGGGTGCTGGGAATTGAACTCAGGACCTCTGGGAGAACACTCAAGTATTCTTAACCACTGAGCCATCTTTCCTGCCTCCCCCCCCCTGTTCTTTTTAACCCCTAAGGTACACTCACGCACTCGCGTCACACACACACCCTTGTTTCAGTAGGGAGACTGACTTCTTTTATGTGGGAGATGACTTCATTTCACCATCCACTTTAATACTTCCTACATTCAACACAAGGTCAGACTGCCTCTCGGAGGCAGAGGCATGGCTGTCTTGTATGGAAAGAGCTGCTACTCCTAAAAACCACTCAGAAGGTGGCTCTCCTGATAATGGGCTCGGCAGGGATAAATAAATGTACCTTGCTCTGAGCACAGACAGCCTAGCAAGAAGCTACAGGTGAACCAAACTGGGCTGCATTTCAGCCCCTCCTGGACCCAACCTTACATGTGCTTTTGTACAGGGCAGGGTTCTGAGAGTCTCATCACATGGTGGTTCTGTTTCTGGGACTCAAGATTAGAGCCGGAGTTTCCAGCACACATCTCTGAACATTCTATCCAAACAGTGACTTTCAATGTTAGACATGTTTCCACTCTCCTTGAGCATGTGTCTGCCAGTCTTCGGTGCTGCTGTTCTGGTTGACAGTCCTACTGGTGGCACACTGGCTTCAAGGCCTTTCCTATCTGGTCTCCTCGTACCTGCTGGGCTTTCTCTCTCTCTCTCTCTCTCTCTTTTTCTCTCTCTCTCTCTCTCTTAGATTTATCTTATTTTCACTTATATGTATGTATCTGTGTGTGGATATGTGCATGTGAGTGCAGGTATCCCCAGAGGCCAGAGGCATTGGGTTCTCTGGAGCTGCAGTTATAGGCAACGGGCCAGCCAATCCCTGCAGGTACTAGGAACCTAATTCTGACCCTCCGCAAGAGCTGTACATGATCTTAACTTCTGAGCCACCTCTCTAGCCCCTCCTGGTGGTTTCTTAACTCACCAGGTGCCAACTCAAAGCCTTGAGCTATTCACTTTCCTCCCAAATGCCTTCCTTATTGAATTACTACTTGAAGTTCCTTAAAATTCAGGCACTTTCTGGTTTTTTTCCATGGCACCCAGCTTAGCATTTTATTCTACTGGTCATCTGTAAATTGACTGATGTGGGATTAATTGTGCATTGTCTCAAAGAGGAAGTGAATTTCAGTTTCAGGGTGTTGTTTATTGAAAGGTGCTAGGGACTTAAGGGAGTTCTTTCCCAATAAGCAACTTGCCTGCAGATGCTCCTCAGCTTGGAGGCCTTGTGAGCAGAAGACTAAAAGCTGTAGAATCCAGACAGTGGAGGCCCACCCTGCTGTGCTTGAGGGAGTACCTGCTCGGGCAGGCAGGCAGGCACTCAATGCTTCCCTTAGGCTCTCAGGAACCAGGGAATTACTAAAAATGAAGCCAAGTGGGCTTAACTTGACCATGAACACAAAACCAGGGTTTGGTGTTGTTTCTAAACAAGAAGACGAACCTTTTTGTGGACAAAGACTGAAAGAATCAGTTGGGAAATCCAATCAAGGAGTATTTCTCGGAAAGGCATTTATTAGGCTCAGAGTTGCCTCAGTGAATGATATTGGGATGTGGACATATCTGGGCACTAACAGAAGGAACAGAAATCACCAGAAACGCGGGACATATTTTCACCTGCCTTAGGACATTATTTCTTCTCCCACCTTAGGTACCCACGTTAAGTATCAGTTACAGACCCGCCAAGCCTCTCGTAGGAACTTGAGAACAATGAGATGGCTGACTTACACAAATAAACCTGTCTTGGCCTATTAAGAGCCTGCATCTCATACTAGCTGAGACAAGCTGACTTTAATACAACACTGCCACATACTATTACACAATCTACAAATAAAAACAGGTTGGATCACCCTTATCAAAAGATTGATGTTTGTCATTTCCCAGACCTCATTAATCTGAGGATAACTGTAATTCAGATTTCACTTTTTTTTTTTTTTTTTTTTCCAGAATTAGATTTCTTAGGTAGAGGCTAGAATCATTTCTTCTGGTGATTGGCCCTGGGGGTTTAAAGGACATTCAACATTCCTTTCTTGGGTGAGCACATTGCCAATAGGCAGAAGCCACCATTAAACTGCTTCTCAGGCAAACGACATCAACTGCCTTGCTGTTGTTTAGTCTGGGGAGCTGGAATCCTTTCCAATTATAGTGACAATCCCGTGTTGTTAATCTAAGTGAAGGCATTACAATAATATGAACTTTCTGGGGCTAGTAAAGGTTGGGGTAATTTTCCAGCCACTTCTATACATGCCCTCTACCATCAGAGAGGATATGTAGGAAAAATTTCTGGAAATGGGACCAGATCAAGGCCAGGTCAAAAGCGGCCCTGCTGCTGAAGACTGAGCTGCTGGACTGGGGTCCTCACAGACCCCTGCCTGGTGTTCTGCCTGCGAGCTCCGTGGCTTCACGAAGAGCAGGCAAAACTGTTATTTGAGAAGCAGATTTCTCTTCTAGTAATGGAGGAGGGTTCTGGGAATTTCTGGGCGACACCCTCTGTAAAAATACAGACAGCTGGTCTAGCTACCCTAAGGAGGAAGTAGAGTGGGTGTAACAGTCCAGGCAGAACGAAGATACTCTGAAAGAAACTTTACTCTTTTTTTTTTTTTAAATGGCTGACAGACTAGTGAAAAGACATTCCTGGTCCTTACAGAGCTGGAATGGCCCCAGAAATCTCATGCTGGAAGGAGAAGGCTGGGATCCATCCCAGTCAGGGAAAAGTGTCTTCTCGAAACAGATCTCACATAGTCCTAACATTTTACCAGGCAGTCTCGCTGGAGAGACTGGAATGAGACAGTGATGGGTAGGACCACATCTTGACTAACACTGGCTAGTTATGCACTTGCCTTTTGTTTAAGCTAGACCTCCAAAAAGGACCTCAAAGATGGATGAGAGTCTGGGTAAGGGGGAGGTGTTTACCAGAACTTTCTATTTGCTCTTTTTCCCAATGTAGCCATACCGAACAAATCTTTTTTCTCTGCTTTTCACCGTTATGCATCTCTTTAATTGGTGTATTGAGAGCAGGTGGCTGAGCCTATCTTGCTAGGAACATTGTGGCCCACTCTGACCTTAACAACTGTAGTGACATGAGGTGTGAAAGCAGAGAAGTTGGTAGTAGATGTAAGGATGACTGCAAGACCATTCAGCTTCTCCGATTTGGTAGGGGCAGAATATCCAGAAGCTTCTGGAAACACTATATTAAATCAAGGTATGCCTGTGAAAGATCTTCCACAGCCTATGCTCGGGCAGCCGGGAGCACAGTGCAAGAGGAAAAGATATCAGAAAGATTGTGACTGAAAGACGATAAACCCTGAGGTACAAGAACAAGGGCAGCCAGGACTGACACAGGGCCCAAAGACATCCTCATCCTTCTGGGGTTGGCCTGTCCTCAAGCAGGGGACACTCTCTATCCATGAACAACAAAGGTCTGGGACAGACTCGTCTAACCCCCTTCTTATATTTATTTCCCTTCCTGACCAGTACTAGAGGTGAAACCAGGGCTTACATATGTATTGAGTCATGCTCTCCACTCTTTCTTCATTTTGAGATGGGGCTTGCCAAGTTACAAAGGCTGGCCTTGAACTGTAATCCTCCTGCCTCATCCTCTAGGGTAGCTGGGTTTACAGGCTCATGTTATTAGACCTGACTGAGTCTCATCACTGTTTTTACAGATCTATTTTATTTTTAATAACGTGTGTATGTGTGCATGTCTGAGTGTGCTTGTGTTAATGTATGAATGTGCACATATGATTGCAGGTGCCTGTGGAGTTCAGAAGAAGGGGTTGGAGTTATTCGAAGTTGTAGGCCACCTGAGGTGTGTACAAGGAACTGAATTCAGGGCCTCTGGAAGATTAGGTCTTTAACTATTGCAACAGCTCTCTGACCCTCAATCTTAAATAAGAAAGGTAAATGGACATTCAGAGATGGCTAGATTTTGTGGGAGGAAACCTAAAGTCTGAAAGAAAAAAAAAAAAAAAAAGATGAGCCAAAAAGTAACTGGGCAAAGAACAGCAAAAACAACAACAAAACAAACAAACAAACAAACAAACAAAAAGAATCTAAGTCTTCACAATGGAATCCTCAGAGAAAGAAGACAGAACCCTGTTGTGAGTCTTTAACTGTGTAAATGTGTGCTGCATTTTGTTTAACAATGTAAGGACATGTTGCATTCAGTTCACCCTGCCTGCCCAAGACACCTGCTTGATTTAATAAAAAGATAACCGGCCAATGGCTAGGCAGGAGGCGGACAGGCAGGGCTGCCAGGCAGAGAGAATAAATATTAGAGAGAAAAAAGAACTAGAGAAAGGAGAAGAGGAAAGAATGAGAGGAGAGAAAGAGGGAGCCAGGCAGCCGCGAGGAGCAGTGAAAGTAAGCCACACAGAAGGAATGAAAGGTCAAAGGCCCTGAGGCAAAAGGCAGATAAAGACAACAGGTTAATTTAAGTTAAAATGAGCCCAAGCTAGGCCGAGCATTCATACATAACTAATAAGGAGTCTCTGGGTCATGATTTGGGAGCTGGTTGGTGCCCCCACCAAACAGGGAAAGCAACACAAAGTAACAACGTTGTGAAGTTTGTCTATCAGTCTCCTAACTCTTAGTTCAAATCCTGGTCATAGTTTGTCACACTCTTTAAGACCAGCCCTCTACCTTCCTGGTGTCTCTGATGCTCACACACTCCAGCAGCCACCCTGCCAGTTCCCAGAAGGAACTACTGCCTGGGTTTTTCCTTCACCCGGGCACTCTCATCTTCAAATCTTCATTAGTCACCTTCTCAGTGAAGCCATACCTTTACAAGCGCTAGAAAACAGAATCAAGACAGAAAAAAAAAAAAAAAAAAAAAAATCTAAAGGAGAAAAAGCAAGAAAATAAGGATGCGTAAACCAGGCACGGCTGCATTAAACAAATAGGGATTCCAAACAGAAGACAAAATCAACAACAATAACAACCAGAAAAAGAAACAGAAAAAAAATTGGGTAAGGATCATAAAAAAAAGAAAATGGGAAGCTTCAGGGCTATGGCTTTAGCCAGAAGCTGTGTGTCAATAAAAGAAAACAAAAACATATTAAAAAAGGGGGGGGGGAGATCTTTATTAATATATAGAAGTTATAAAATTGTGGTAGTGGTCTTCTCTCCCGGTGGGATTAAAAATAGCGGCCATGAAGATGTGCCTAGGGAGTCTTCTAATTGTGAGGAGGAGAATCAGGAGAGCTTTGGAGCTGCACTGATGGGTGGTGGCAGTTGGAGTTTTTAAAGCCTGGACAGGTGGCAGGAAGCCGCAGAGCTGAGAGGCAGTGAAGCCTGATTTACCTTAACAGACAGAGGGGAATATCTCAGACTTCATTTGATTGGCAGTGGGGATTATTTAATGAAATGAAATGGTGGGTGCCCAGCATTCCTCACCAGAACTTGAGGACATTCACATCTCTGGGGGATTATAGTTCCATCAGTGGCCAAGGATGGCACATGGAGAGGTCAGAGAGAAGGAAAATGGAAGCGTGGATGGGTGATGAATTTGAGGACAACAAACAGATTGCACAAGGGAAATAATCCGGAGATAATATTGAGATGAGTGAGAAGAAAAGCAATGAGAGAAACAATCAGGGCAAGCCAGGGCCATTGGGAGTGGGGAGGATAGCATTTCCAGAAACAGTCCTAGGGTCTCAAGAGGAAACCCTGCTAGGAAGGGTTTTGTGTATCTAGTCTTAGATACAACAGACAGGTGTGGGCAATGGGCAGAAAACTGAACCTAAAAATAAAATAAAATCAAGAAAGGCTAAGAGAAACAAACCAACATTAAGAAGAATATACGATGCTGTGGGGGTAGGGGGCGGTTTGATGGTTTGGAACACTCAGTTGGGTCTAGCACACAGCCCCAGCAGCCTCTCTGGAATCGTACAGAACTCTCTCTGTTCCTACTGATGTTGGTAAGGCATTGTCCCTATAACCACCCAATCTTCATTCCTGATGTCTTCCCAATTACCGAATGTCTCTCAAAGCCTCGGGCAACTAACAAACTATTCTGCAGTTGTTTACTTTTCACAATCCCTACTGTGAGGTGACTGAAAAAGCAGCTCATATTAAAAGCAGACAAATAGACAGCCAGCCTCTTGGAGCATGGCACCATCTGTGCTTTGTGAAACAGCGAGCAACAGCCACAGCTGCTGTTCCCTCCACCCTGGGAGGCGCACAGCACCGATGCCCACAGTTGCTCAACTCGAGCCTTCTAAGACATCAGGGTCTGATTCATCCTCCTCAGATTCTACCTCCATGTGTCACACTGCAGCTCCAGAGCTAACAATGGCCTTTCATTGAGCCCTGGATGTCACGCAAGCCTCTCTAGGGTCCTCCAGTCTCCATGTACTTTCTTTCCATTCTGGTCCTTCCTGCTATGGCCTCTTTTAGAGTCCATTCCATCTCCCTCTGCACACACTCTGCTTCCTCTCATGGCCTCAGGACAGGTCTAATTATTTCCCTTCCCAATATCTGGATGTAAGAAACTGCAACTAATACGAGTTGACTGGACAAAGAGTATAATAACCCAAGGACAAGACCCTGCACTATAAAGCAAGCTTACCCTGGAATCTTGTTTCAAAGCTACATGGTAACCTCCTTTTCAAATGTGGGCGACAAGCCCCATCGAGGATTGAGGTGAGAGGACAAAAGGCCAGTTTCTAGGCTTCCCCCTGCTTAGTTAGTATTATGCAAACTTCTTTTTCAAATGGATTATCAACGAGGTGAGCAATAATTTGAAACCATATGGAAACTTGGGAAACTGTCTTCACTATTAGTAGAAATCACAGCAAGAAAAACCAAAATCAAGTTAAAGAATTTCTCAGCAGTGGCACTTTGAGGCTGAGCACAGTTGGAAACAACTGTGTCCAATCTCCAGCCAAGTAGAATGATGCGGCCAACAGAGTTCTCTTGTTATTTACACCCTCTGCATGGGATGTCAGTTTGCATCGCTTATACAAAGAAAATATATGATTATATTTCAATTGTAAACCAGAATATAATGTCTTGAAGTGCAAAGAGTTATTTCTTTGTTTGTTTGTTTTTGAGAGGGGTCTCATGGACCTAAACAAGCTAGGTAGAGCAGGCTGGCCTTAAACTTGTGGCCATCTTCCTACAAGTTAGGTAGAGCAGCCTGGCCTTTAACTTGTGGTCATCCTCCTGCCTCTGCCTACCACAACCAGCTATTTTTCATATTTTTGTCTCCATCATTTTTTGAGGCTGTTTATTTACTAGTGGTTGCTGAATATCAGTATAAATTACTTTTTATACACTTATAAGATATATTGGGGGACATTTATTTGATCAAGCTATGTTTTGGGAAGAATTGGCTTTTAAATAGGATAGACACTATACTTTAAAAAAAAAAAGAAAAATAATACATAAAGTGCAGGGGAAATGAGATAAAGTACCATATTAACAAACCTTCAGCTATTAACTACTATAAACATCAGAAATAGACGATGGAAGAGTTGGTTAGACATTTCAAAAATAGCTAAAAACTGAAGCTTAAATTTTGTAAAGCAATCTGACCATTGGGAATATTTTGGGGGAAGTAACATAGAAAAAAGAGTATGACATGTGATTAAATCAAAATAGCCACTTGGAATTAAACACAATCTTGAATGGGAAAATGCAGCAAAACCCTCTTACTGAAATACAAAACCAGGAAATTGGGGACTTCAGGCAATAGTCATAAAAGGTGGAAAGTATGTTAGGAAGGAGCAAGCAGCTAGGGTACCAGGAGTGCTGAAGCTGAAGTTGTGAGTGTGCCGGAGGATGAGTGTGCACCTAAGGATGGAGAATAAGCTGCTGTACTGCTTGAGGGAGGGGTGATGGGAGTGAGGTGGGCAGAGTTCTGAATTTAGGACAACAAGTTCTCCCATGGCTTCCAGGGATGAGGAAGCTTACAGTAATGATACTGCTGAGAGTAAGGTCTGTAATGTCACAGTCTGAATGCTTGTGTTCCCACATAATTCCTGGTCTCTCTTTGTTCAGACACTGGTTCCTAGGTTGTTCCTAGATACTACATAGCCTAGGTTGCTCTTGAACTCATCATGCCCCTGCCTCAGCCTCTCCAGTGTTGGTTATAGGTGGGTACCACAATGCCTTGCTCTACATAAAATTCTTTTGTTGAAACGAAAATCTTGAAGAGGTATTGTCTTTGGGAGGTGACTAGTCAAGAAAGTGCAACCCTCACAGATGGAATAACTGTCCTTCTAGAGGTGACAGTAAATGAACGTGGGCAGGAATCAGCAGCTGGCCCTGCCACTAGAGATACAGATTTCAACTGTTTGATATTGTTACCGCAGTCCCAATAATCTAAGACACAGGCTTTCTTCTTCCAGGGAAAGAATGAACAAGGACCAGGTGGGAATTCAGAGAGAAAAAGGAAGAAGTTAGAAACACCAGAGTGAATCACTAATACACTTTATAGATAGAACAATTCCTTAATGTTAAAATAAACTGTTCTTGAATTAAGTTTCAGTCTTCTTGTTGAAACCTCAGTGAAATCAAACCCATGACCACATTTAAACCGGGGCACAGGGTGGGTAGTGGTACAGAATATGCAGTAGTAGAAATACACGTATTTGGCCAGAAGGGAATGTTTTATCTATTAACACTGCAATGGCATTTAAAGTTAAAAAAGCCAGGACCACTAGCTAGAATGGAGGCAGACTATGACGAGACAGATGTTTGTTTGCTTTAGTTCTGAGGACTGCCCTTTCCTCATGGAGCCCAGGTCCCTACTCTGACCCTACCCTGTGGGAGTGGACATTTGGACCTGAAGCACACGAGGGGAAGGCTGTACTCTGCACTGTTGCTGGTATTTCTGGAACCAAAAAGTACTTCCTCTGTCCTCTGCCCTATATTTCCCATGACTGTCATTCTGTCCTATGTAGGAGAATAAAGTGAGTAAACAGAGACCAAAAGTTATAGGGAACTAATGACCAAAATACATGGTCACTGCAGCTGGACGGGAGGGCACCAAGTCCAAAACAGCTCCAGAATGTTCCAGAAGCCCCAGGTTTGCTTCTCCCCAACCCAAACCTGCTGTTCCTACTTCCTGTCTCCTGCGTTCTGACCTCCCACTTCAGGCTTCCCGTATCTGAGGAAAGCATAGGTGTTCACCACACTGGAGTTTCCCAGAGGCAGGCTCATCTCATGCCACATGACACCAGGTAATGCACACAGCATGGGAGGGGACGATGCCATGAGGAAATGTACTGTGGGTAAATACTATGCATTATTAAATTCAGGACGCCGTTTCTAACAATCAGACAGGCGTGGAAGCACCTGCTTGTAGTCCCAGCTATTTGGCAGATTGAAGGAGGAAGATCACTTGAGCCTGAACAATGTAGTGAGACCTACTTGAAAAAAAAAATAATGAAACAAACCAAAAACTAACCATAGTCAACTTCTAGAAAAGAGACTGCCAGTTCTTCAAAACAAGATAGCTATACATCAGAGAAAATAGTTTTCTACAAAAGGCTTTGTCTAACCCAAACACTCCTGAACTAGATACATTTACTTAAGAAAAAAAAGCAACTCATCTACTCTTATGAGAAACAAGCAAGTCTTTAATCGCAGCACTCAGGAGGCGAGGCAGGCAGATCTCTGTGAGTTCAAGACCAGCCTCATCTATAAAGAGAGTTCCAGGACAGCTAGAGCTACATAGTGAGACCCTGTCTCAAAAATAAAAAACAAAGAAAAAGAAAAACAAATAAAAGACACTATAGTTTTCGGTCTATCAAATTGTAAGGGAAGCTTTAAAAGTGTTAATTATATTTTTTAATTATATAAGAAAGTATCTCTCATTTGCATTCCCCCCACCCGGAATTTATCACCATACATCATGCATATTAGTGTCAAAAATAATTCTGCATTAAGACAGTATATTTAAATGCTATGTTAACATATTGTTATAAATTCTCCATGTATGAAGTCATGGAAAATTGCACATGATAGTGCCTTATTGCTGTGGGAAAAAAAGGGTCTGCCCATATATCTTAAATACAACTTTTTTGTATTTACTTTATTTGTGTGTATGTGTATCTGTCTCTACGCATGTTTGCTATGTATATGTGGCTGCCCCCAGAATCCAGAACAAGGCATCAGATCCCCTAGAGCTAGGACTACAGCCAGTTGTGAGGAGCCCATGGTTGGTACTGGAAATCAAACTTGGGTTCTCTGCAATGGTAGTAGTATGTACTCTTATATTCCAAAGCACTCATCCAAATCCTAAAGACTTAGATTTAATGTGATTTACATGAGACAATTACCCCCAGTCCCCCATTTTGGGTTTTCGAGACAGGGTTTCTCTGTGTAACAGAGAACTCACTCTGTAGACTAGGCTGACCTCAAACACACAGAGATCAATCTGCCTTTGCCTCCTTAGTTCTGGGACTGAAGGCATGTGACACGCATATTTTTTACCTGCAGTAAATGCACATGGTTTTGGAAAATGCATGTCTCTTCCGGGTGAATTCATGTTTGCACTGTGCTAAATGCACGTGGTTTTGGAAAATGCATGTCTCTTCCGGGTGAATTCATGTTTGCACTGTGCTTTGCTGTCCTGAATCATCATTTGCACCATGGCCACCCACCTGACACACAGCCCTCTCACCAGCCTTTTCAGTGAGGATGTAAGACACCTTCTGTCCATTCTTCACAGACAGAGACAATGAGGACAGTCTTGAGGAAGCACACAAGGTGACCTCTGAAGGCAGCCCCGCCTTGCTCATATTTGATGACCTTTCTCTCACCACAGCCAGCCAGATGCCTACCTCCTTGGTCTTTTCTGGCCCAGTTCCTTCCTTTCATCTTCTAGTTTGGTTGGTTTAGCCAGAGTCCAAAATTCCTCCTGCCTGGATGGATTCCCCTCCATTTGAATTTATATACAACACCTCCTTTCATGTTTATTGGAAAATAACTTAGCTAGGAGATCTCTGAAAATAGCAAACAGAATCACGATGTCTGGGGGTGTATAGCTCGGTGAGTAGAGTGCTCACCTAGTATGCATGAAGTCCTGGGTTCAAACCTCAGCACCACATAAAACCAGATGTGGTGGCACATGCATATACCACCAGCTTCTGGGGGTGGATAGAGCAGAAGGCTGAGATGTTTAATGTCAACCTTGGTTGCATACATAAGAATGAAGCCAACCTGGGGTACACCATGAGATCCTGCCTCAAAAACAAAAATATTAAAATAAACCTCTCAAAATTTAGGTTCACCTTATCCCTCTGCCTCCAAAGCCCTTGTAGTTCTCCATTGCCAAAAGGATGAAGTTGAAGTTAGAACATGGAATAGGACACTTGAATTTCTGGCTCTGAAGCCTGAATACCTCAGATTGGGCTGCCACTGATTCAGGGTCTCCCGTGGGATCTGCAATTTTTTTAAAGAAAGATTTATTTATTACGTTTACAGTGTTCTGTCTGCATGTTTGCTTGCATGCCAGAAAAGGGCATTAAGGACATCCAATATCATTATAGCTGGCTGTGAGCTGCCATGTGGTTGCTAGGAATTGAACTCAGGACCTCTAAAAAAGCAGTCAATGCTCTTAACCTCTGAACCATCTCTCTAGCCCTGCACTTTCTTCTTTTCTTTTTCCTTTCCTTTTCTTTTTTTTTAAAGATTTGGCTCTGGTTGGGGTCACACCCTAAGTGAAGTTTGTCCTAACTTCTCAACCCTTGTGGATCCTAAGACTGACTCTCCTCATACTCTATACCCTATGAGGTATGACTGTCCCAGCAATGTTATCCTTTAGTATTTGACTTAAAAGTTACAAGTGAGCTACTGTTTGTCTTTTCCTGCTTGGGCCATCCATCAGCCCCTGAAGGGGTAGTGTCCTGGTCCTGTCACACCTGTGTAACCCACAAAGGTGTAAAGTCATTTGTCCCCTAAATCTAGGGTATATGATTTCCCTTTCTTTGCCACTCACTGTCATCAACAGTGGGCAGGTAGGGATGGATTTCACTTGGAATTTCCAGGGCTTAGGAATACTAGCACAGGAAGGCCAGTGGCATTTTCTCCTGGGGATGGATCTTGATCTGAGTACTAGACTAGTGAGGGTCAGTCAGAAGGAGGCAACTGCTGCCCTCCAATTCTTCCAGGGAGTGATCAGCCACAATGAGCCTGCAAAGGTAAGAAGTTCATCTTCACCGAGGAAGCGTCCTCAGTCTTTCTCAATAACTGGGTGAAAGGTAACAGAATTGGTTTGGTGGCTGAAGCCAGATGATCTTACCACTCTGCTGGGAGTGGCCTTCAGGCTCCAGTGTGGACTTTGCCTGAGTTCAAAGGGCAATGTTCAAATACTGGAGGCTATCCTGAAAGAAAACAGGATGGATTTTCTCCATGTATTACTTCTTGGTCATGGAGAAGGAGAGTCTCCTCCATCATCTATGGTTGCCTAGGGAGCCTGAGTTAGAGCCCAAGTGAGCCATCTTCACAAGAGAGGCTATCACATTTCACTGTATGAAGAGGTGGGGATTTCCTGTGACCAGGTCCATAGACTGTGTCACATCTGCATGGTAGGATCTTTGTTAAGTTTTCCACCAGGTTAGAAAACAGACATCTAAACAGGCGACTGGGAGTCTGTGAACTGTCTACCTGATTGGAGAAACCAATAGATGAAAGAAATGGTGGTGATGGATTTCATTAGAAAAATCTAGACTGGCCTACTTTTTGAGATGACTAATAGATTTACATCATAGTGAGTTACTAGGCAGTCGTTCAAGAAAGAGGGAAAGCTATAGACTCTAAAGCGGATCCTATTTCATCTGTAACCCTGCCAACTACACCCACTTCCTATTAATTTGTAATCAAATCCCCCACGTTATCTTTTCATCTGTGGCTACTACAGCATGTAGCTGGAGAAGACGGTTTCTCAATAACCAATGACGGGGATGAAGAGATGACGCAGTGCTTGCTGTGAAACACAAGACCAGAGTTTGGATTCCCAGAACCCAAGTAAATCATGGGTGTGTATGGCTGGCCAGCTGTAACCCCAGTGCTCAGAAAGCAGGGAAAGGGGATCCCCAGAGCAAGCCAGAGACCTATATTTGCTGTATCTGTGAGGTCTCGGTTAATAAAGCACAGTAGAATGGAGGAACATTCCCAGGCCTGCACACATACATGTGTAGGCATGCCCCCACACGAGGGGAGGCACACATACACATAGGAAAGCACCCTCCACATGTACATATGCAAAACAAGTAAGCAATGCAAGTCTGAAAAATGATAAGAGCTGCTGATATGTCTAATGGAGCTAAATTCAGATGTTTTTCTCAGGATGGTACTAATGCTGTGCAGGAGGAGGCAGGAGCCCATGGACCAGAGCATCTCTAGACACACTGCTAGGCACTGGTACCAGTATGAAATTCGAGGTCCACATTTCCTATCTAGTCCACAGGTCAAGGGACAGTACCTGCTCTGGTACTGTTGGATTGCCACTGCCCAATCCAACATCTAGGCCAGATTCTTTTTTATTTTATTTATTTATTTCATTCATTTTTTTGGAGATAGAGGAAGAGATTCCAATTACATGGGTCAATATGAATTGAGTCATAACTATAACAGATTGTATCAAAGCACATGGATGATGGCTAGGCTAGGTTGGAAGATGGGACCATGCGTAATGCTACAGCTATTTCTTTTCTGTATGCTGAACCCTTGTCCTATGCTGAAGAGAGCAACCCAAGCAGCAGTACACATGACAATCTATCAACACCTTATGTCCCCCCGTTGCTCATGGTGTCTTAAGTTTTGAAACCGCCAATAGATGTTTGAAATTGCCAATATAAAACTGCAGACTGTATTGGATCCTATATGTACTATGTTTTTTCCTATACATACATACATTCATACATACACTTGTGATATGTATGTATGTTTAATTCATGAATTAGGCACACAAGAGGCTGAAATAACTACTACTTATAGAGCATATCGAAACACCAGTATCATTATTCTTAGAGCTTGGGACCCAGTGTTAAGTCAAATAAGAGTCACTTGCACACTACCAACATAATATCATCACAGAAGCTACAATGCCAGCTAGGTGACTGACAGTTAGACGACATATACCACCTAGATACACTAGGAATGGTGTCTGAGTGGGAAGGGGTGGGAAAATGTAAGAGTTCATGTTATTACCCAGAACTGAATGCAACCAAACTTTTACTCATTGTTTACTTCTGGAATTTTCCATTTAATGTTTCAGATTGTAACTGAAACTTTGGAAAAGAAGGGCTGTCATAAACAGCCCTACAGACTACAGCTAGGATATCTGAATCTTCTTCTAATCCCCCAAGACAGCGCCCCTTACCAGCAGGAAGTAGTTTGGAAAGAACGACACCCAAATTCCCAAATATTGTGTGTAAATGTTTGTTTTCATTTAATTGGACTTTGTTATATAAAATTAAATAAAAAAAAAAGAAGGGCTGTCATATTGTATAGGAAAGTTACCATCTCCACGGAGTGAGCAGTGGGAGAGGAAAAGAAAACTAAGAGTATGTGGGAGGGTCTTATCTAGTTAATAGAACTCTAGTACAGGAAAAAAAAAATGCAGTAAAACCAGAACTAAGAATAGAAATAAGGCTGAACAATTTCCCCCTCCTTCTCTTAGGCGTCATTTCATGTGTGCTTGGCCGTACAGTAAACTGTACCATGGGTCTGTAAAAACATCCTTCTTAGCTCTCATCAGACCTTTAGACATCTCATACTCACTAAGATCTTGGCATCGCGGGGCCAAGCAGGGAAGGTGTTACTGTGTTTCTGTCATGCAGAAACCTTGTAAGGAAGCTGGGGGACAATGGTAAATACATCACTACAAACAAGCACTACTGGAAAGACAATCCCTATCGTGTTGAATCAGTAACGCTGTCTTCAGGAGTGGAGTTCCTATATTTATTATAAACACGCTACGGATGTTCAAGCTGCGGACCTCATCTGGGTTTAATTTTCACTATGATCGTGTGTAGCCAAAGTTTCATAGATGGTAATGTTTTGAAAATACTCTTTGAAAATGGGGAACAAAAACACAAAGATCAGCCAGGCAGTGGTGGCACATGCCTTTAATTCCAGCACTCACTCTGTGAGTTCAAAACCAGCCTGGTCTACAAAGCAAGTTTCACGACAGCCAGGACTGTTACACAGAGAAACTCTGTCTCCAAAAACAAAAACAAAAAAAGAGAGAACACAATAATTTTGACAGCTGCTTTATACCATACCTTGAATTTCAAGTAAGTTTTTAGGGTGTGTTTGTGAGCAGTAGATTCTCAGGAAAAAAATCTAAAAGTCTTATAACACACAAATGTGACTGGACACTGGGAAATGCATCTTAAATTGGGTTTTGAAGAAGTGGCTTTAAAGTTCTGACTGATGTAGATACTTAGGTGAAGGAATGAGATTAGGAGAGAGTGGGTTCATACACTACATTCAAATCCTGTCTGGTTTTGTTTTGCTAGGTATTTGGTGGGGCAGATAATCTAGTGGTGTTGGTTTTTTTTTTTTTTTTTTTTTTTTTTTTTGAGACAAGGTTATCTGTGGCTTCGGAGGCTGTCCTAGAACTAGCTCTTGTAGACCAGGTTAGTCTCAGACTCACAGAGATCCGCCTGCCTCTGCCTCCCAAGTGCTGGGATTAAAGGTGTGTGCCACCACTGCCCAACTAGGGGCAGATAATATTATTAAAGTATTTTCATATACATGGCAAAAAATAATTCTTTTTTGGGATAGTAGAAAAATAATACATATTTACATACAGAAACACATGAAAATTTTTACTTCAGCCAAATAAAAAGTATTTGCAATTGACTTGAAAACTAATTTAACCCTATGGGCACTGTGACGGTTATTAGACAGTTGCTGTTGTTTAGCATTGGAGCTAACAGGAGTACGTTTTATTAGGCGCCTGTAACAAACTGGCTAACACATTTCTAAACTGGCGCTCACCTTGGGAACACTTACAGAACAAGAGCACACAGTCTGTTTTCAAAAACCCGCTTCATATCAAGATTGTCCATCACTATGGTACGGGGCATCAACATCAGCATCTGTGTCTCTCTATCCTGGGGTGATCAGATGACTTAACCATATGAGGAGTAGAGGGTGAAGGGAAAGGCTGGGAGTTTTCCATAGGCTGCTGTTGGCATACCTGTATTCAATGGTATGACTGTAGATGACTAGGAACATGTATGTACTAGTGCCAAGGACAACACAGTAGAAGGCCATGACTCAATCCCTCCTGCAGTCTCCTCAGCACCCAGAGGTGAGCCTGCAGCTTTGGCAAACTGCATCCCACAGCCCACACTGAGACATGCAGCTTGGTTGCAGGGTCAGGGGTCCCAGCTTTATAGAACCTCAGTCTGTAATGTAATTAGAGTCTTCAGGCTGTTACATCTCCACTAAGTTCAGCCAACCGTATCTTAGTGATGAAAGGTTTTGATGGCTTCTGTGGAGTAGGCAGTCAAGTTCAAAGGGAAGGAGTATGCTAAATCATACCCTATCATAAAGTGTTCTGTGTGTCCCCCCCCCCCCCGTTGTGATAATAGATGTTCATTTTAGGAAAACCAAAAAGACAGCAATGTGTAAAAAGAAATTGGCAACCACACAAAAAAAAGCACAATTTATACAGAACTCTCCTAGAAAGATCTTAACAACCTTCTTCTCAGGCCCATTTCAATGAATAGAACACTCACATACAATTTTATACAGTAGGACCATGTGACTTTTTTTTTTTCAATTTAAAAGATTATCTAAGACATCCCTGAGTTTATTCTACTCCAAGAACAGAGATAAATGATAACTTTTACAAATGCTGCAAAATATCCCATCGTATTAATATATTATTTATTCAATAATTGATGGTTTTATAAACGTCATCTAATGTTGATGGTTCTTTAGGCTCTCTTGTTTGATTATCCTATTTCTAAAAATTTCACTCAATTTCTCCCTTCAATTTAACTACATGAGCCTTTACATCAGGGTTCATGTTATCTTCAAGCATTTTCACATGTGTTTAAACACAGGACCAACTAGGAGCTTATTTTAATTATGCGGTAAAGAGATGTCTTAAATGGCTAACCAGTTATTTCATCTTCTCTCCACTGACCTGAAAATACTCCCAGATAAATTCTTACTTCTTTCTGATTCTTACTTCTTTCTGATCCTCCACCCCAACAGCTTCACCATGATGTGTCAGGCCTACGTTTCTATCATTCTGATTTCACCTGGGTATTCCAACACCCTGCTCTTTACAGGAATCGTAGGGCAGTTCATAATGTCTTTCTGAGAGACAGGGTTAGTTTGCAGTTGCACACAGAGTTCAGTAACTGTTTCCCACGTCCAGCAATCCAGAAGAAGGTAAATCCTCCATTTATCCAGGTTGTTTGCTTCAGTGAACATCTTGTTCTACTTTGTCTTACTAAATTCACTACTAGGCATTTTATATTTTTGGATGCCTGTCTGTACCCCCTTCTCCAATTTGTATTTTAACTCATTATTGGTAAGAAAGCTGACTGATTTTTTTTTTCATCTTTTTCTTGGCAATCAGAAAACTTACTGAACACTTTAATTGCAGTTTGGCTGGTTCGCTTGAGTTTACAACACTACATAACAAAACTTTCCCTCCGTTCACCTTGTATGTTGAGAAAGTCTGACAGCCCACATGTGACTCTTCTTTTCCCCTCCCACTCCCCACACATGACTCTTGACCTAGCTGCCTTTACTTTTCCTTATTCCCTTCATCCTCTGGCATACTTTCCTGTGAACTCTGACACCTTCAGCGTTTGTGCGTTCGTTTGGGTGGCAGCTCATCACCCTGTGGCTTGTATAGACACGTCACATATCACCTCCTGTCACTATGGCTCAGATGGCTCCTTATGGTCATCCTCCATCAAAATGGTGTTTCTAATGCCTCAGCTGCTTGCCTGTGATCACATATTTTACCAATTCTCAACCCTTGCCATGATCACTACCTATGCTTTTAGCCTCAGAGGCAGACAGCTGCCTTTGACATGTCCAAGTGCTTCTAGTCCACGACGCCTTCTGAAGGTGACTCACTTTCTAAAGCGGCTTGGATTATCTATGAAGTCAAGTCATGTCACTCATCTGACACTCCTACTAAGCACACTACGTTCCTGCTGACTAGCTCAAGCTAACCTTAAACATCATAACCCCTGGCTTCTAAGCAGGAAGGAGAAATAACCCAGTCCTTACTGTGGACTGAGGTTTCCTGCCAGACAAGCACTCAGACATCCTCTCCTTCCATTCTCCCAACTCCAGTTCCAGGCATGTATCATACTTCTGAAGCCCCAAACCAAACATGACTCATCTCTCTAGATCAGTGGTTCTCTACCACTCTGAGGCTGGAGAGGATAGGGAAGGAGAGGGATGGAGAAGACTGATGAGCCATCGGTACGATGTTACAGTTAAGACAGGGGCAAGTGTGCTAAAGTAATAGGAGAGTGAGAACAGATAATAATAATGAGCTACATATTTCAAAATGCTAGCACAAAATGCTTATGGATAAAGCTAGTTTTTTTTTGTAAGGTTTACTTACTTTATTTTATTTGTATGAGTGTGTGCTTGCCTGTATGTTTGAGTACCACACTGGCATGGTGCCCAAGGAGGCCATAGATGGTGTCAGATTTCCTGGAGCTAGAGTTACAGATGATTATGAGCCACGATGTGGGTGCTGAGAACCACCTGGAGATCACTTTGTTCAACCTGATTTCAGTATTATACATCATATATGTATTTTGAAATATCATAGGGTATCCTGCTAATAGATATGTTTTATGTATGTTAAAAAAATAAACTGAGTTAAAAATGATTTTTGCCCTAATGTTCTTGAGGACAGTCTATGCCAGATACTCCCCAATGCTAACAATGTAGGTGCCTTAAAAATGTCCCTTAAATTCAATTACTCTGCAAATACAAGAGTTTCCAAGACACAAAGGACACTACAAACACAAGTGTAATTATAGAGTGGAAGGCTGCAGCCCCTTCAAATGTTCCTAGTTTCCCTTCTGAAGAAAGAGCTTTTTCATCTTATTTTGTATTCTTCACACTCCAGGAATGATGATCGTCAGGCTCTAAGCGTGCCAGGGCAGCTTGCAGCACTGTTGATGAGGAACTTGGCCCTCGTTTGTGTCACAGGCTTAAGTGGCATTGCCACCGTGACACCATGGCAACATAGGGTCACCGGAACGAACTGAATGCTGATACGGAACTATAGTTTGTAAAGGGTAGTCTAGCTTTGTTCCAGTGGTAGCCCCACTTTACACAGCTGTGAGTTTACTTAAGGGAGGAAATTAAAGAATTAATAAAGACGTCCAATCATGCAGAAAGGCAAGGATCCTCTTCGTATTTAAACGGCTGTTTCCAGTTTGTTCGGGCCAATAGAATTCTCTACACAAAGGCACCAAAGAACAGTGAGAAGTAGGGCAGTTTCTTCAAAGACCCACTCCTTAGGTTGGCAAGGCTCTAACAAGCCAGGTCATTCCTCTATAAAGGAGGGCACTGAGGGCCCGAGGAGAATGGTTCTCCCGAAGTGTCAAAGCACTGGCTGCAGAGCTGGGAGCAAAGCAAGGTCAAACCACTGAATGTTGGCTTAAAGGACTCCAGGCCCTCCTCTTCCCATTCTTTCTGTTCAGGACACCCCTACCTTCACATCGAAAACATGCAAGGGGCCAGATGGCTCAGTGGGTCAAGGTACTTGTTGCCAAGCCTGTGTGTGGTAGAATAGTATTTTCAGGTGTGTGACTTTTGTTTATGCTGCATTTGTTTAACTCCGGGAAGCTGTGTTACTGTGATTGTCTAAAACACCTGGTGGTCCTAATAAAGAGCTGAACGGCCAATAGTGAAGCAGGAGCAAGGGTAGGCAGAGCTGGCTGGCAGAGAGGATAAATAGAAGGAGAAACAGGAGGAGCAGCAGCAAGAGAACAAGGAGAGGAGGAGGTCAAGGGCCAGCCACTCAGACATCCAGCCACCCAGCTAGCCTTATGCCAAAAAAAGCACATGGGTAAAACATAACAATACACCTGTATGATCTGAGCTCAAATCCCAAGGATCTGCATGATGGAAAGAGAGAACTGGCTCTCACATGCTACAATATGCTTTCGGATATCAGAAGAAAACTTGTGAGGCCTTTTTGAGGGACCCGCCACCCAGCATGTATGTCTGAGCGTCATATGCCTGCCTGGTGCCTGCAAAGGTCAGAAGAGGGTGTCAGGTGTCAAATCCCCCAGAACTGGGGTACCGGAGTAGGAGATGGTTGTGAACCCAGGTCCTCTGAAATAGTTTCTTTCCCATCCCCCCCCCCCTCCCGAGACAGTTTCTCTGTCCTGGAACTCACTCTGTAGACAAGGCTGGCTTTAAATTCACAGTTTTGCCTGCCTCTGCCCTCCGAGCACTGGGAATAAAAGGTGTGTGCTACCGCCACCACCACTGTCACCACCGAGCTTCTACTTTACTTTTTAATTATGTGTATCTGTGTGTCTGTGCATGTAAGTGCAGGTTCCTGCAGAAGACAAAGGTGTCAGATGTTTCTGGAACTGGAGTTAGAGGTGGCTGTAAACCACCAGCCTTAGGTGCTGAGAACTGACCTCCCGTCTTCCAGAAGGGCAGAACATGTTCCTAACAGCCATCTCTCCAGAACCCCTACCTTATGTTCTGAAACA
Source organism: Phodopus roborovskii (assembly GCF_943737965.1). Lineage (NCBI taxonomy): Eukaryota > Metazoa > Chordata > Mammalia > Rodentia > Cricetidae > Phodopus > Phodopus roborovskii. The sequence goes on along the minus strand of NW_026126549.1, from coordinate 16,500,636 downwards.
GGGTCTCTCATCAAGCCCAGAGCCCACCAACTGTCTACAGTGGCTGGTTCCAGAGATTCTGTCTCGATCTCCCCAACACTGAGGTTACAGGTGCTCTCTGCTGCACTTGGTTTTTTACGTGAGTGATGGTTCAGGTTGTCTTGGTTGGGGTTTCGATTGCTGTGAAGAGACACCATGACCATCCCAATTTTTTAAAAAGATTATTTATTTATTAATTATGTATACAGGGTTCCGTCTGCATGTAACCCTGCAGGCCAGAAGAGGGCACCAGGTTTCATTACAGATGGTTGTGAGCCATCAAGTGGTTGCTGGGAATTGAACTCAGGACCTTTGGAAGACCACCCAGTGTTCTTAATCACTGTGCCATCTCTCCAGCCCCAACCACAGCAACTCTTATAAGGAAAACATTTAATTGGGTCTGGCTTACAGTTCCAGAGGTTTAGTCCATTGTCATCATGGCAGGAAGCATGTGGCGCATACACAGACATGGTCCTGGAGAAGTAGCTGAGGGTTCTATATCTACATTGGCAGGCAGCAGGAAGAAAGATTGACACCGGGCCTGGCTTGAGCCTCTGAAACCTCAAGGCCCACCCCTCAGTGACCAATTCCTCCAATAAGGCCACGCCTCCTAATATGCCACTCCCTATGAACCTATAGGGGTCATTGTCATTTAAACCACACAAAGATTCTTACGCCTTCATGGTAAGTACAATGGATCCATCTCCCCAGCCCCTTAAAATATTTTATGCTGATGCTATATCAGCATTTACCTGAGTATATAGAAAGAAATGAAGACCATTTTAGAACAAAATAGCAATCATAAATACGTATTGTTTTCATGGGGGCATTGAGCAGTAATTCTAGATCTGGATGTGCAGAAATTATTGTGAATATTGCCAGAAACTGTCTTGTTATTTTATAGTCACAGCTTGTTTTTACATAAAAAGCTATCTTATTTACAGAAAGGTTTAAAGGTATTTAAACTGTTCTTGTCCACTTTCTTCACCAAAATTGGCTTCCAACAACTTTAGGCTATTTCAAGAACTTGAATTCTCTCTCAAAAGAAGAGGCCTTTCCAACCCTGTGGCTGTTCATTCCAACAGTGACCTATTAAGGCTGTAAAGGATCTAGAGGGCTCAGGAGATGTCTCAGTGGTTAAATCACTTGCATTCCAGCACAAGGACTGGAGTTCTGATCCTCAGAACCCATGGAAATGCTGAGAATGTGTGGTAAGCAGTCTGTAATCCCCACCTCGGAGGGCAGAAACAGGATCCTCAGAGCAAGCTGGCCAGAGGAGACTAGCAGCGATAGCAAGCTCTGGGTTTGATAGAGACCCCCTAATAAATAAGACGGAAGAATGATTGAGGATGGGTACAGACATCAATCTTGGGTCTCTACACGTGTGGGCACCCATACAAATGTGTACCCACACATGTGTTCACACACCTGCAAATACACCCACGTATACGCCAAATGTGCACACTTATATGTGTGTTCACACACTTGCAAATATGCTCACACGCATATACACATGGCAATGGAGAAAAGAATACTGCTATAATGAATTAAAACAATTCCTGTGACATCACAGCATTGTAACATGGTACCATAATGTGCTATGTGTATTGTTTATGGTGCTGTTGGGACAAAGGAACTAGTTACAGGGCAACTGTACAAAAGCACAATGATATTATTATACACTCCCTAAATGTTCACACCAAGAACCTAATAGTACCATTTCTCCAGATATGTTCCTGTCACCGCACAACACACAACTGTATGCCCATTTGAAGCTCAACATTGTAAGGAAAACAAAACACTTGATTATGGCCTTAAATAACAACAGAATAAAAACAATTGTTTTATTCTGTTAGAAGAAGTATGATATGCCAAAGATCAGCAAGGCAGTGGAGTACCTTTCGCTGGATTTAATACATGCAGAAAACTTGGCAGGTCAAGGCTAAGGATTCACAAGAGGAAGGCTCAGCGCCATGAGTCAGGGTGCCAGGATCAGGTGTCCTGAGTAAGAGTAATTGCTAATGTCTGAAAGAAGCTGAGTGCCACAGAAACATGGCATTTCTGCATAGAAAATGTAAAGCCGAAAGCCAAAAGACTCGTCAGGGTCATAGAACAGGTCACTGTATGCTACTAGAAGAATTTAAACCTTCCAAATCTTGAGAATTTACTTACTATGCATTACATCTTTCCCCCAGCCCTGCCCTTTAGTATGCCCTAGACCTTTAGCAAATACCAACACAGCTACAGCTTATGAAGTGTTGGGAAACAGCCCTGGGCCAAGTACACATCTTATTTAATGTGAGCTGATACAATACAGGTGATGAACTTGAGGCTCAACCTCCCAGTACTTTGCCAGGGGTCTTTCTTGTGGAATTGGGCTTCTTAGCTTGTCCAGTTTATGGTCCCAGAAAGTCCTGACAGGAACAAGCTGTAATAAAGTCACACTCACTCTCGCTTTGGCCAATAGACAACTGAGACAATGGACTGCGAGAGATGGGATTACCCTAGGATCTCATGCTGGAAGAAGCTTCCTGGGCCCCCGGGGCAGCCACTCAGGCACCTTATCTGCCAGAATGATGTGCAGTTTTCAGATCACCACACAGGAGACACTGGAATGCGGTGAGGGGTCAGTGATGAGTAGGACCGCAGTTTAGTTATGCAGAACTCGGAACCCTTAAGCCAGGATCCAAAGGCGGTCTGGTGTAGAGCATCCCTGGGGTCCTTTCTCTCTCTTCCTACCTTGGCAAATCTCTGGTTTTCAGTATTAATTTGGCTCCCCCAAACTTCCTGATTTTGCAAGACAGGGTCCCTCTGTATAACAGCTCTGATTGTCCTGGAACTCTCTCTGTAGGTCAGGTTGGTCTGGAACTCACAGAGATCTGCCTGCCTCTGCTTCCTGAGTGCTGGATTAAAGGTGTACACAAACCACTGCCTGGCTTAATTTGGCTTTTTAAATTTAGCTTATTGAGGTGGGGCTATTGAGCCTGGCTTGTTAGCTCTACCAATCAGTAGACTCTGACAATAACTGCAGCAGCAATCCTTAGTCTTCAGACTCCCAGCAGGAAATTTTTATGTGACCCAGGGTACACAGGCATATAAAATAGGCCTACAAATGAAACAGTTACTGATAATAAATCATAAAGAAATGTATTTTAAAACAATTTTTTGTTATATGTATAATTTTACTATTTCTTAGCGATGGGTATGCTTTAGTATTGTAATATAAAGAATTACATTTTGGCTGAATATTTGATACAAATACTACAAGCCAAGACACCTTCCAGAGTTGACAGACATTTTGATTTGATAATCATCAATGTACAGAATGTTCCTTGGCATAAATTCAAGAGAAGTATGTTTGGGAGAACTTCAGACACTGTATTAATTCCAGGCCAAAATTTGCTGAACAATTTAAGAAAAGAAATTTTTTAAAAACTATGTGTATGTCACATGCATGTAGTGCCCTTAGAAGCTAGAAGCGGGTATCAGATCCCCTTGGAACCTGAGCTATAGAAGGCTGTAAACTACCATGTGGGAGCTGAGAATCAAACACCAGCACTGCTCTTGACACCTGGGCCACCTCCCCAAGTCAGCAACTTAAACAGCAATTTTAAAAATCAAACATCCTAATATTTAACCCAAATATACACTGATGTGATACAGGGCAGGGAGTGATGCTAGGAAAACTATTAAAAAGTCTGTTACCTGTAACTGAAACATTGCATTCCTGTAAGAGCACAAAGCTTTGTATGTACAGTGAAATCTCCACAGTTCATAACAGAGAACAGTCTGGGACCTGGGATGCTGCTTCAGGCGGGGTTTGTTGGCATTCTGTGCTGAGACAGCATGCACCCCACAAAGTACTATCGTTCTGTGCTCAGAACCAGGATGATGCAGAAACTGATAACACAACACAGCAAGAAACACCTCAGGTTCGTGATGTGCTTGATCTTGAGTTAACTGAGGTCATTTCATTCGGAAACCCACGACTGTTGCCAACTTTTGTTTTGACTCCCACATTCAGTAATAAATCCCACATGTGGATTGTGTCCCACAGTTTAAAAAGCCAGGCTCCAGGAGACAGGGAGACCCTAATCCCATCCCCAGTTCTCTGGAGCCCAAGGCCCTGACCACTTTCTGCACTGTCTGGATAGACCAGCAGTTTCCTGTGATATTAACCCAGCCATAGAGCTGGTTTGGTTCACTACAGATATTTTCACTTTTAAACCAGAACATGTGTATGGGTTCCATTTCATGTCTCCATCATTGGTGACTATACTCCAACATGCTTTTTAATATACTATAATGTTTAATTCCTACCCCAAAGTTTATAACTAGCAACTGAACTGGGGTATCAGATTTCATATCTTAGAGACAGACAACCCTTCCCCCCACCCCCACACACACAGAAGGAAAGAAAAATTTACAAACCACAAAAAGCTTAGTTAAGGATTGGTAAGATGGTTCAGCATGGTTCTTGCCACCAAATTGAGGATCTGAGTTCAATTCCCAAGATCCACATGGTAGAAGGAGAGAACCAAGGTACACACACACACACACACACACACACACACACACTTGAATATAAATAAAAAATTTTAAGTTCAGTAAAGCTTTATAGGCAGCTGTCATTACAAGTTACTCATTTTTACTTAAATTTGACTTTTTTTTAAAGATTTAATTTTATTTATGAATGAGTGTCTGCATATATATGTATATGTATGTATGTATATGTGTGTGTATGTATGTATGTATAACATGTATGTGCCTGGAGCCTGCAGAGGCCAAAAGAGGACATCAGGCTCCCTGGAAAAGGTGGTTGTGAGCTACTACACGGATGCTAGGAACTGAACCCAGGTCCTCTGGAAGAGCAGCAAATACTCTTAACTTTTAAGCCATCTCTCCAGCCCCTTGAATTCGAATTTAAAGAAAAAAAAAAAAGTGTGCCCAAGATAATTACTGCTAATCCCAGAGAATTTCTTTTGAAGGCAATATTTATACCGTGCATATCCATTTTCCTGTTCTACTAACACATGCAGTTAGACAGATTTTCAGTCTTAGTTGTCTGTCTGTCTGTCTGTCTGTCTGTGTATCTATCTATCTATCATCTGTGGTATGTGTGTGGGGTCAAACCCAGGACCTTACAAATGTGAAGTAAGCCCTCTACCACTGAGCTTAAATTAAAATTTACATGTCTCAAGGTATTAAAGTTCAGATTTAAAAAGCCAAACTGCATTAAAATGTATATTGCAAATGTAATTCATTAATTGCGATATGATCCAAAATAACATTTGCTGAGAAATATATCTCTAGTTTTAGTCATTTGTTGAAACTCAGTAATATTAACTTGGCCACAGTTACTATAATTTTAAGAAGCCCCATCACATGATAATTTGTCAAAAAAAAAAATGCTGAACTATACCTGATTTGTTCATGGAATGGTGCAAATAAAAACAGAAAGAAAAAAAAACAAAGATAATTAATATACAGTTAAATTGCCCAGTTTTGTTCAGAAAAAGGGTACACTGCATTTTTAAGACTATCCTTTTTATTATCTTTAATTGTGCTTGTATGTGTGCCTGCTTGTGGGTATGCTCTTACGTGTGAGGGTGGCTGCAGAGGCCAGAAGCATCAGATCCCACTGGGGCTAGAGTCATAGGCAGTTGTGAGCTGCCTGAAATAGGGTGCTAGAAATCCAACCTGGGGTCCTCTGGAAGAGCAATATGTGACTGTAACAGCTGAGGCATCTCTCCAGCCCCAGGGTATCCTGCAGGCTAATATCAGATATGCAGTTGGGTGATAAGAGTCAACTGTCCACAATGTCTAGCACAGTGACTGCATAGCCATTGGGCGAGCAAATGTATCTAAAAATAGCTGACAGAAAGTCTGATTCACACAACGAAAATGTAGCATTCCCCCCACACAGTCAAGCTGAATGTCAGGTGTAAGCTGGCCACATTTCCTAATTAGGGAGCCACGGGTCTCTGCTTCCCTAGCTCACTAGCAAACTATATTAAATGTGACCATCCGCAGGTCACTTTGAATAAACTCTTGAGAAATTTAGTGTGTGTGGGGGGGAAAATGTAATCAGTTTATAACCCTTACCCACTTAGGGTAAAAACACCCAAGAGGGTCTAGTGGGTAGCATGTGGGTTGATATATGCCAACAATTTTTTTTAATTAATCCCCCCACCCCACCCCCCACCCCTGAGACAAGGGTTTCTTTGTATTGCTTTGGAGCGTGTCCTGGAACAAGCTCTGCAGACCAGGCTGGTCTTGAACTCACAGAGATCCACCTGCCTCTGCCTCCCACATGCTGGGATTAAAGGCATGCACCACCAACATCCAGCTGATATATGCCAACGATTTATGGTAGCACTCAGTACAAACTAAACCTTCAATAAACAATGAATAATTATTATGATAGCAACAGGTAAATCCCATCAACTGACTATGTATATACAAGGTGGGCAATGATAAGGAAGGAATGTGTGTGATTAGTGATGGGAAGATGGTTATAAAAGAAAGAAAATTTGAGTTGATTTCTAAAGATAAAAGAGAAAGGAAAGAAAAAGCTGTGTTAAGAAGCAGAGGTGAGGGGGCCGGATGGAGACAACTCAACTCTATCCTTCAGTATATTGTCTCCTCTGTTAGTTTTCTAAGAGTATTTCCAAGATTTAATTTCTCTATTATTATATCTGGTGCTGGGTTTTCACATAGACTATTCAAGCAGCCTGCTGCTAAGCTAACATTGTCCCTAGCTTTTAATTAGTAGTTTAAATGTATTAATTTTTATTTTCTGTGTACCACCTGCATGTATGTAATTGTACTGTGCATGTATCTGGTGCCTGTGGAAGCCAGAAGAGGGGATCAAGCCTTCGGAGACTGCAGTTATGGATGGTTGCAAGCTACCATAGAGGTTCTGGGAACCTAACCTGGCTTCTCTGCAACAGTAGATAGTGCCCTTAACCATCTCTTCAGCCCCCTTAGTCAATATTCTAAAATGAGTAATAATGACTACATGTATTTATGGGGCACACACACACACAATCATGGAATGGGTAAAATCAATCCAAATAACATATTCTGAACCTCAGTTACCTATCATTTTTTAGGATGAGACATTTGATATTTTTCTACTTTGAAACATACATCATTTTTGTCACTTCAGTTACCTTATAATTATTATCTCATGTTTATTCTTGCCATCTATCTGAAATTCTGTCCTCTTTATTACAAATTACATTGATTTTGTTTGTGCCTGTGGGTAGCACGGCACACGAGGAAGTCAGAGGGCAACTTTGGGAGCCAGTCATCTCTTTCCACTATGTGGGTCCCAGGAATCAAACTCAGATCATCAGCTGGCTTTACACTCTGAGCTATCTTGTCAGCCCTGAAACTCTGTGGTCCCATTAACAACTCCCCATTCCCTCCCACTCCATACCCTGGCTAACTATCATTCTACTTCTATGACATCATGCAGTATTTGTCATTCTGAGCTTGGCTTATTTCCCTTAGCATAATGTCTTCTTGGTTAATTCATGTCCCAAATGACAGGATTCCCTGCCTTTTTGAAGCCAAATAGCATCCCTATATAACATTGAACTGCACATTTGAACTACACATATGAACTACATTTTATTTAACTCTTCACTCATTAACAGATAAAGGCTGATTCTATAGCTTAACTGTTGTGAATAATTCTGGGATCATGTGGCCATGCTACATGCTACCTCTTAAATACAGGGCTACTAGTATGACTACCTCACTCTAAGTGATGAACAGGTGGCTAATGTTAGGAAAGGAGGTTGAGATGGTCTATGTGTGTCCAGAATTAGAAAGACCTTAAAATTTTGGCAGAAGACTGTGTGTTTTAGAGTAGGCCATGGACAGCTACTCTGGTATACAGACTCTGGAACTAAGGACCAGGGATAAATTAGCATCCAGTGTTTATATCTAGAGAGAGAGGATGTGGGCTGGAATCTAAGCCACTGCTGTATTTATCCTGCTTAGCTCCTCAAAGCTACAATGCTCTTATTTGTAAAATGGAGTTACAATGATGCCTAGCTCAGTCAATGTGCAAATGAGTGTCAAGTGTTGAGCATCTTCCCTCTCACATAGCCAGCATTCTCAACAATGCCCACCATTATTATCCAGGAGGCACAAGGTGGGGCAGTTAAGGTACCTTTCTAGTACTTTCCCACAAATGTTTACTGAGACACCTGGAAGCCCACAGGAGTTAGCATAAACATCTGGTAAGCCAAAATGGTTCCAAGTGACATTATTGCAACTACATTCCCTCTTTAACTCTTATCCTGACAACAGAGCAAGAGTTGAAGAGCTCAAAAGAAAATGCCTAAAATCTAGACAGGAACAAAAGTGACACTGGCAGGCTTAGCAAATGCTACATTGTAGGGACAATTAAGTTAGCAAAGTTTGCCACAATTTACCAAAGATGACAATAGGCAAACATCTTCACTATATGAAAGATTGCTGGAGGGGGTCAAACTTTTTGTGGCACCTTGTCCACTTCACATGGCAACGGTCACATCTGAGCTCCAGAAGGACGGATGCAAAAGCACATTTATCTTTGACCACATAACTGTACAAGTAGCTACCACAGTACTTGTTGGCCAAAATGAATTATTCTAAAGAAAAGGCTGAATTGGCACTGTGAGCTTCAGAGTGGTCAGGCTTACTACTTTTTATGAAAGTATGTCCCTAACATCTAAGCTTTGAGCCAACAAAACTTGTATCACTGCTATAGGTCAGTCTTCAATCAATCCCAAAGCTTAGCCTTATCTGAAGATCCAGACGCCTGGGACACGGAGATTTCAAAGCTTGACAGCTGTTCGGTAGACTTGAGTCATCATTCTTTGTTTAACTGGATATGACTGCCGTGGGTAAAACTAGGAGTTTCAAGATCCAGGCTCTCTAGCCCTGCTTCTGCCCCTCAATGCTCCGTCACAGACAATGTCTATAACTCGGTGAAAGGCTATCCATACTGAGTTTTCTTTAAAGAAATAAAGTATATATAAATGATAGAGAATGAAGGAAACAGGTGTTATTTACTTAGTTTTTGGTGTTCGGAGACAGGGTCTTCCTATGTAGCCCTGGCTGTCCTGGAACTTTCTACATAAATTAGGCTGGGCCCGGACTCATGGACAGTCTCCTGCCTCTGCCTCCAGAGTACTGAGATTGAAGATGTGTACCATCACACTTGGTCATAGATCTGAATTGTTATTATACAGTTAGGATTTTATTTGGGGTGAGAAAAAAAAACATATTTTTACAGGAGTTTTAATTCTGCCAACCTTTTCCTTTCATCAAAATGAACAGGAAATATACCACTTCTTGCCCTTTTCGGTAAGATTAAGTGCCGGAACGTTAGCTTAAGCTGCTGGATACTGGTCGGCAAAAAGAGGTCTGGGGAACAGAGGCCTAAGAGAATGTGTGGACACCGCCTTGAAATCACATATCATAATGGCTAACAGCTCCTCTTCCCAAATTTCTATGTAAACTCAATTGGTAGAATCTAGAGCAATGGTTCTCAGTCTTCCTCTAATACAGTTCTTCATGTTGTGGTGACTGCCAACCATAAATTATTTTCATCTCTACTTCATACCTATAATTTTGGTACTGTTAGGAATCGTAATGTAAATATCTGTGCCTTCCACAACCCCTGTGAAAGGGTCATTTGACCTCCAAAGGGACAATGACCCACAGGTTGAGAAACGCTGATCTAGAGTCTGCAACCATGTATGAGAGTCCTCATGTGGAACAAGGCTGGGATTCACAAATGAAACAACAGCAACCACAAAATGCCTACATGACGGTCATAGACTGAGAGTTCGCTATTAGAAATGATCATTGATAGTATTATCAAAACAAACTAGGCTCACCAGCAACTTCATAACATGAAATAAAAGGGGGGTTACTTAGGTATTGATTGTGCCACTCGTTAATGTTGCAGTGATATACTCTGACACATTGCAGCGATAGAGCAAATCAGAAATAGTGAAAGTTTCTTTCCTTTCTTTTTCTTTCTTTTTTTTTTTTTTTAAAGAAACAAGAATAGCAATCATTTAAAAACCACACCTCTGGATTATTAAACAAGCATTCAAAGTAGCACAAGAGAAAGCAAAGTAGCAAAAGAGAGCAAGTGTCCTTGCAGGACGTATGCTTGTGATAGAAATATTTGTTCTCTGTTCGAAGAATATACAGGTCAGTTAATGAGCAAACCCAATATGCACACAAATGCCTTAGGAGCACAGACATAGCAGTATTTTAAGTGTTTCTGTCTTAGTACATTATTTCAGCATTCCTTCACAACACTGTAAATGGTGTGTGTGTGTGTGTGTGTGTGTGTGTAAGGACACAACTTGGAGGGAAAGATAAAGTGTATTTGTTTCCAACTACTTCTATCTTACATGGAAACAGTGAAGAGAGCCAGCCATGAGCTCTAAATCAAATAAAGTACACGTTATTGTAAAAGTGATCAATACATGACATCCAATAACCAGAGACACTTGGATCTCCCCAGATATCATTCGGAAATAGAAGGACTGAAGCAAAGTTTAGCATGTGTTCTTGACATGGCTCCAAGATTTGAGGAGTTTCCCCAGAACTCTTTAGGGAATTAGAAATCATCAATTATGCTTTCAGATCCAGTAATTCTCATCACCACTGGATTGCAAGATAGACAATGCATTCTTTAATGAGGGAAGGAAAGAAGGGAAAGAGAGCTGGAGGGGAGAGAGAGAGAAAGAGAGAGAGAGAGAGAGAGAGAGAGAGAGAGAGAGAGAGAGAGAGAGAGAGAGGTGTCTCTACAGAAGTTTAGAAAGCCCTTCCCATCGGAACGCAGGCTAACAATTCGGTCTGGGCGCGTCCCCCCAGAGGTCACTTACTGGGCTGGGCCAACTTTGGCTTCTCTCTTGCCGAGCACTTTGGCGGGTTTGGTGTCCTCCACTTCTTGCTGGAGCTCAGTCATCGGGGCCGCGTCCCGGGCGCACCCCAGGACTCGGCTCCCCACTCGGGGTTCCCGGCTCCTGGCCCTCTGGCACTTTAGCCCAGCGCATCCAGGCTGCCGAACTCCGGGTCCGCCAACCTGGACACGTCGGAGACAGCGCGATTGGTCCGAGCCAGGCTGGAAGAGCCCAGAGGGAGGGAAGGGGAGGGTCGAAGCAAAGTGACAGCCCTTTTCCCCAACCCAGGAGGCAGAGGGAGAGCAAATGGAAACCTGTTGAACTCGTCTTTCTGGGAGAGGACGCTAATTGGCCAAGCAGGTGAAACATTTGCCTAACAAGACAACGCAGTAGCCGCCTGCTGCTCTGGGTATTATCTCCCCCACCCGTCTCCCATCCCCGCGGGTAATCTGGGGCGGGGGATGGGGGGCGGGGGTAGACTGGGCAGGAAGTGGACAGCACTGAGTGGTACTGGCTCACACCAGTTCCCTGCAGGCCGGCCCTGTCCCTAGCCGAAATTTATCCTCACCGGGGACAGACTCACCGTGCTAACGATAGAGCCCCTCGGTTTGTCAGGTGGGGACAAAAGTAATAAGTAGTCACCTTGTTAACCCCGTCTGGTTCTTCTGTGGGTAAGAGATGGGAGAGGCGACAAAACAACCATCGAAACCTCCTTAGCAATCTTGGCGGGTGTGGTTTGGCTGAATAATATTCCATTATCATGTATACATCTTCCATAGCAGATGTGCTTTCAGGTGTATGCGGATGGACATTTGGGGGCGCCCCACCTCCCATGGTTCTGAATGATGCTGCTATGAACCTGTGATCAAGTCCCTGCTTCCATTCTTTAGGATGCTTATCTAGATAAAAGTAGACATGGTGGGCCACAGGGTGCTATGTGTTTAACATTGCGCAAAGCCATAGTCGGGCCCGTTTTGATGCTTGAATGGGGTAAAAATTCAGGCATACCCTTACAGCTGAATTAAAGAGCGCTAAAATACTCTCTAGCGTCTCAAATTAGGACTTCAGCGGTATGGCTGTAAGTGAGGCAGGGCTAAGAGAGGTTATAGGGGTGGGGCTTGTGGGTAGAGAACCAGGAGTAAGAAACCTGCTCTGTTTTACTTGCTAAGTTTTAATTACACCAACAAACAGCTAATTGTTTTTTCTTCCAGTAATTGTTTTTTTTTTTTTTAATTTTATAAAAATGGCAAATAGGTAAGAACGTCACACACAAAAATTAACCAGAACCAACGTCTACACAAGTCTGTGAACTTCTCTACGGTCAGAATTGTCATTCGGGCCCGGCAGTGACCTCAGAGCAGGCACTGAGTTCCAGGCCAGCCAGGGCTACACAGAGAAACCCTGACTCGAAAAACAAACAAACAAACAAACAAATTGGCATTCAGGATGGAACCTCTGAACCCTCACCTTCAGTTTTACACTTTCAGTGTCCAATATATTCATGCACTTATCTACCAGCAGAACCAGAAAGATGCAAGGTAGAAATAGAACTAGAAAAACACTCACCTTTATACCTTCTTTTTAAACTCAGGTTCATCCCCTGCATTCAGTCCCTTCTTCATCTCCTAATACTTAGACATTCTTGTTCCCTTTTCATGTTGTACTGTATCCATATGTACATTTGTTTACATATTCACTTATATTATTGGCTAAATTCCATATATGAGAGAGAGCATGTGTTTTCTTCCTTCCTTCCTTTCTTTTTTTCTCTCTTTCTTTCTGAGACTGTTTGACCTTGTGTGGCAGCCCACAGAATTGACTCCATTCCATTTTGACTTAAGGTCATAGAGTTTTTACCTGCCCTTGCTCTTTCAAGGTGAAACAATAAAGATGCCTGACCTAAGCTGCAGACGCACTAGGACGTTTGGCCTAAGGTGTGGATGATGTGTGTCCTGCTTAAACAACAGAGTACCTAACTCAGGGTATGGTTACTTGACGTTTCGGGTGTTGGAGAGGTAATTACTGTTTGTTCTTTGTATCTTGGTAAGGAAGTCTTTTGCCTTCCCCTCTTTTGATTGGGGTATATAGGAGCTTTGAGTAATAAACTTGGGTCTGATCCTAGAATTCACTGGATACCCTCCTGACTCTATCTCTGCCTCTAACCTGTTTTTGTCCTCAATTCACACTCCCCTTCTCAGGTATGAAGCCAGATTAGCTGGAGAGTCCAGACAGATGGCCCCTCAACATGGAGCCCAGATAACCCTGCTTAATATTATACATTTAAAATCCATTTTTCTACAATTTTTAAACTCCATTTTCCTTTAAAACTGAGTAGTATTTCCATACACACACACACACACACACACACACACACACACACACACACTAAATTTTCAGGATCCATTCATCCATTAATGGACAAGGAGGTTGATTTTAATTCTTTGCTACGGTGAATAAAGCAGCAGTAAACATTGGAGTGCAAATGTCTCTGTGGTAGGGTATGATATGGAGTTGTCTGGACATATACCCAGAAGCGAAATAGCTGGGTCCTGTGGTAATTCTATTTCTTTTTTCTTTCTTTTTTTAGAAAGCTCCAAACTGAGTTCTACAATGGCTATATTAATTTGCACGCCCACCAGCTTTTAAAAAAAGGTTCTCTTTTAATGACTATGCAATCAAATTAAGCACAGTGTATGCAATGTAGCATCAGTCAATCAATCAGTCTCATGGGTATACAGAGACAGACGATGTTGCTTTAAATGTGTTTTCAGAGGCTTTGACCTTATGCCAATATGAAATTCATTACTTTCCTTTCTTCAGGCCTCTGAAAACCTGAATTCTTTTCTAATATCAAAGGAGAATTCAAACTCATATTTCTTCCAGTTATTGAAATAACTCTGTTAGAAAACTCTGAATTCATTTTTTTTGGAGGTAGAAGCTTCAAACAGTTCAGAATATTGGTCAAATGTTGACCTTTACTTAGCATTGGTCAGACACACTGCACATATGTCACAAGTTCAAGGGTAGAGTTCAAAGGATGAGTTTGGAAATTTGAGTAGAGGTGTGGTCGTGGTGTGTGCCCAAATGGTTACCCAATTCACAGAACATGGCAGGGTGTATATTTATTAATCAACATGACTATGTATTAACTGGCTTTGCAGGCCAGTATTGTTACTCACAATCTGATGATACCATTTGGAAGGTGCCCATGATTTTTCAAGATAAAAACCAGATGCTCTATAATAATTTACTTATGCCCAGTATTCACTGTCAAAGTATCCCAGAAACACTTATCAGTCCATCCCTGTTTTCGATTACAGTCAGTTATCTGAAGGGGAAAATGGGAAGACTTTGAGAGAGTAAGAAGAAAAGTGTGTAGGAACACTGGAGAGCTTAATTTTAAGACTTAAAGAAAAGTTGGAAGAAGCGAAGTTGAGAAATATTACTGGAGGCTAATCACTTTTAGACACGCTTTATTATGTTAAATGAGAAAGTCTGGTGAACACAACCTTTTCAGCAGAGGGGTGTATCATGGGACATGAAAGCATCTGCTGTGACGTCTTTGAAATAATAAGATATTTGAAATCAATAGAAAGATTTTTGAACCAGTGTTTCCCAAGCCAGGTAATAGTGTATACTGGGACATTTAATCACTCAAGATTTCTCCCTCTAGATGAGTTAAAACCCATGTTTCCAGCCTGTGTTGAAGGGAAAATGGCAGAGTGGCCAAAGGTCCTAGGGCCAGAAGGTAGTTCAAAACCACTAGGATATATCTGGTTCCGTGAGAACAGAAGAGGCGATGCAAAACCTTTCTCATTTCAGTACTCTTTACATTTTCAAAATATTAACTTATTAATTTAATGTTTTAAAGGCAGGGTCTAGAGCCCTGCTCACCTTGAACTCTCACCACATGTGGCTTGTGTGTGGTGCTGAAGATTGAACTCCAGAGCCTTGTGTATGCCAGGCTCAAGTTAAGTACATCTCAGCCCTCATTTCAGTCCTCTTCAAAGATGGAAAAATGATGCCACATGCCATGGTTTAAATAAGTGTTCACTCCAAGCCCACATGTTAAAGAGTATGGTGCCCAGCTCAAGCAGGGCTGTAGAGATGATAAATCTTTAGGATCAGGACTCATGGGATTCAATTTGGTCACAAGAAGATCAGGACCCTGGCTCTTTCTGCTTTTTCTCTTTTGCTTTCCCAGCTACTACAAGGTGAGTAGTTCCCTCTGGCATGCTTTCCTCCACACTGTACTTCCTCCTAGCAATTTCCAAAACGATGGTACAATGGATCATGGACCAGAATCTTCAATACTGTGACCTAAAATGAACCTTTCCTTCTCTGTAACTTGATTATCTCAGATATTTTGTTATAGTAATGGTAAGCTAGTATACAACATAAACAGTAAATTAAAATCTGCTCCATATTTTAAAACACCTGCCTATTGTCTAAATGGTAAATGTTATTGACTACAGCTTGTAAATGGGAAGGCATCCAAGATCATCCAGGTGAGGTCCACACTGGCTTTGGGTTGAATCCAGACTCTTAGTTCTAGTGAGGAGAAGACCAGGTACTTGAACTTAGGTCTTCTGACTCAATGCAAACTGTTTTTCTTATCTTTTAAAATGCACACACACACACATACACACACACACACACACATAATTTTATATAATGTATTTTGATCAAATTCATTGTCTTTCCATCTCATCCAGCTCTTCCCCATCCCCCCACCAACGTTCCCTCCCAACTTCATGTGTTTGTTTGTTTGCTTTGATATGATTTTTGTTTTTTAAAGACCCACTGAGTCTACTTAATGTTGCCAGTATGCATGGGTATAGGACCATTTACTAGACCATGAGACTCTAGGGCTGTACCCCTGAAGAAAACCAATCCTTTCCCAGCAACCATCAATTGCCAATACCTCCTCAACTACTTGAGTCCTCCCCTGGTCTATGCTGGAACTTCCACTGGCTCGATCTTGTACAATACTTGTGCATACAATCACAGCTGCGGTGGATTCATGTGTGTAATTGCCCTTTCATGTCCAGCAAATACTCTCTTGCTGCAGGTGTCCTCTACTCTAGCTCTTAAAATCTCCCTGTCACTTCTTCCACTATGATCCCTGAGCCCTGGGGAAAAGGAATGTAATATAGATATCCCATTCTACTGTAAAAGGAAGCTTCCCTGGTGAGGATGGAGAGATGTACTTATCTATGGGTGTAAAGATAAGAACTTAGGGGACAGTTTATTACAATGTCCATCTAGAACAATAATAGTACTAGGTTTTCCCCAGGGCACTATGACCTTGACAGTCATAGGTTTTTGACCAAGTTAACAGTACCATGCATGCATTCCACCTTAACTTCTTAATACTACTTAGGTGTAGTCACTCCAGCTTCAGCTGGAATTCTTTTGCTTAACTTTGTTTCATATAATTGTACTTTGCCTTTACTTTACTGGGGGAAATGGGAAGCTTGCCTACTACACTCTAAACAAAATTTAAACCTCCATCACTTTTAAAAGACGAGTTTAATTTTCAAGAAGTTCAACAATGACAACAAAAACCCACAGCACTCCCTAGAAGATAAAGACCCTGATTTCTTGCCTTCCAATGGGGTGCTTATCGGATTATAGAAGCCTGGATAATGCAAAACACATTTTGTTGGTGGCAAAGAGCATGTGCCATACTGGAAACGTTCAAGGAAAGCCTCATTAGGGGCCACAGGTATGAATACAATATTTGTGGAGAAACAACTTGTCAAAATGCAGAGAACAACCGACATGAGGTACCCAACCCAAATTGGTATACCTGCAGCGCAACCCCGACATCTATGGCTCAGGTAATGTGTGCAAGAGGGAGCAGAAAGATTGTAGGTCCCAGATGACCAGGATGTCTCCTGTGGGACAGTGTCTTCTATGCATAACAGGAAAGCTGCATCTATGAAATGACAACAGTATAATTGCCTAAACAAGACTTGCATAATGACAACTCCAGTTGACGTGTGTCTTAGTCAGCGTTTCTATTGAAGAAACACCATGACCACAGCGACTCTTGTGTGTTTTGTTATTCCAAGACAGGGTTTCTTGGTGTAGCCCTGGCTATCCTGGAACTTACTTTGTAAATTAGGCTGTCCTCAAACTCAGAGATCTACCTGCCTCTGCCTCCTGAGCGTGGGGATTAAAGGCGTGTGCCACCATGTCCAGTAGACCACAGCAACTCTTAAAAAGGAAAACATGTAATTGGGGCTGGCTTACAGGCTCAGAAGTTTGGTCCATTATCATCATGGTGGGAAGCATAGCAGAAGGTAGGCAGACATGGTACTGGAGAAGGAGCCAAGACTTTTACATCTGGATTGGCAGGCAGCGGGAGGAGAGAGAGACACTAGGAGTAGCCTGAGCATCTGAAACCTCAAAGCCCACCCCCAGTGACACACTTCCTCTAACAAGGCCACACCTACTCCAACAAGGCCACACTTCCTAATAGTACCACTCCCTGGCAACCAGGCATTCAAATCATGAGCCTATGGGAGCCACTCTTATTCAAACCCCCACAACATATCAATATGGATGAAAGAAGTTTCCCATCCATAGATGAAGGGCTGCAATTTGAGAGGCACAGGAGGAACTGGAGGGGCAGAAAGGTTTTTTTTTTTGGGGGGGGGGGTTCATTTCATGGACCAGGCCATATTCTGGGTGATAGAGCTATAGAAACAAACAAGCATCGTACTTGCTGTAAGTGGATTTGTAATCGTGTGGGAGAGCAGATCTGCAGAAATTTCCCCAGCATTATACGCAGACTGTTTTGTTTCATAACTAGGTACTTGGCACTAAGTACTATCAAAGTGTCAACGAGTGGGAGAGAGAAGGGACTGGCCATTCATGCCTGTTCTCCTGCCTGCGTCACACAGAAGCCACCTCCCCGCCCCCACATCTGCATAACTATGTAGAACTGACAGTTGCTGGGGAGAACTGGGCTGGGGTCCAAGCCCTGTGCTTTGTGTTGGAATGTGACTCTATTACCGGAGCACAGAATGAAAGTATCAAGCTGTACCTAGGGCAGGCCAGCTAGAGCAATGGCACTTCTGCTTTGACACAGACAGGGGAGGGTGACATACATGTTCAAACCAATTGCAAAACAGTCGAAAACTTTCCTGAGGCTAATTATTAGGGTTCATTCATCCGAGAAGACAGGCCTTCTGCCTCCTTTCTACAGGGCTTTGCATTACTTTCCAGATGGAATCAGCACATTTCTCTGTGTGTTAAGGTCACAGATTAATTAAAATACGAATTCAAATTTAATTTTTATTGTAACCAAATCCATTAGCTAAAAATTAATCTTACTCCATATCAGCAGGTGGTGGGTAATAATCTGTCTACCAGGACATGCACCACAAGTAGAGTCGCTGGAATGCTTAGCGTTAGAAAATTTAAAATTATAAAGGCAGATCTTTAGTAGACAGCACAAAGCAGCCCCTGATGCAAGCTGCTGGATATCCTCCTGACCTCTCTCCTCACCCACAGATGTTGCCCAGTGCTTGTTTACTTTTGTCCTTAGGTGTCAAGGGATTGTTTGTGGTGTCCTTTCAGTAACAGCTAGAAGCTTCCTTTGCTTGAACTCCAATGGGAGGAGCATGTGTGAGGCTTGTCCTGGCAGTTGGAACCCCGACTGGATGTAGAAGAAGGGCATGGTAGAATGAGAAGAGTCAGGCTGACCTGAGACTCTTCATATGAATTCTATTGCCTTGGACGGATGACTTACTTTCCCCAAATCTCACTTTCCTCATTTTTCGAGTGGGAGACCAGAACAGCAGAAGCATTTGCTATCTAGAACCATTAAGGATTTTTAAAAGATCACCGTAATTGTGAATGGTATGCCAGACACATAGTAAGCATTTGATTGCTCTGAACTATTAAGTATCATCATTACATTATTGACCAAAGAATTGCTTGTAACAAATTGGGGATGTGGCTGTCCCTTACTTCATTAGCCCTCAGTATTTAAAGTCAACCCACAGTCTATAGAGTATTAATGTCACATGCTGGAGGAAGTTACCAATGCTACATGAGCTGTATTCAGGCTTATTCAGGCTAATTTATTCATGTCAAAAGTCAAGGCTATGTCCTCAGGTTAGCGGCATGGATAGATTTTACTTATTAAATTTCAGCCCTAATCTGTCACCTTCTTGACCCCCCTCCCCAACCCTGACAATATCTTCCTTAACACAAAAGCTTAAGCTTAATTAGTAAAAGTGTTACTTGAATTAGGAGTTAATCAGTATTAACTCTTCCGGAGATTTGTGGTCGCTCTGCTCTGCTTGGGACAAGCCTGACTTAGCTCTATAGCTCTGGCATACTTATAATACAGTTCCATTTCATTCCCTAAATATGACTGCAAAATGTAGTGGGGGGAAATTCGCAGGCAAATGGATGGAACGTGAAGAAACCATCCTGAATGAGGTAACCCAGTCACAAAAAGAGGAACATGGTATGTACTTGCTCATATATGGGTTTTAGACATAGAGCAAAGGATCACCAGCCTATAATTCACACCAGAGAAACTAGGATACAAGGAGGATTCTAAGAGATTCATACAAGGTCCCTCACAGAAGGGGAAAGAAACAAGATCTCCTGAGAATATGGGGGGGGGGGCAGTGAGTGAAGAGGAGGCTAGGAGAAAGAGAAGGGGAGGAGAGGAAAACATGTGGGACTAGGAAGATTGAGTCAGGGGAGGAATAGACAAGAGTAAAGAGAGAGAGATACCATAAAAGAGGGAGCCATTATAGGTTTGAAAAGAAAACTGACTCTAGAGAAATGTCCAGAGAACTACAAGACTGACCTCAACTAACAATTTGAGCAACATTGAAAAGGCTATCATAAATTCCCTTCCCTGATAATGACATTGATGACTAATTTATCCACCATCACAGAGCCCTTATCTAGTAGCTGATAGAAACAGAAGCAGACACCCACAGCTAAACACTGAGCCAAACTGGAATCCAGATGCAGAGAGGGAGGATAAGACCAGGCTACAGAAACACAGAGACAGCTGACCTGAACAAGGAGGAGCTAACGGGCCCCCAGACTGATAGCTGGGAAATCAGCATTGGACCGACTCAGACCCCCTGAACATGGGTCTCAGAAGGCCTGGGCAGTCTAAGGGACCTCTGACAGTGGAACCAGGATGTATTCCTGGTGCACAAAAGGACTTTGGGAACACATTTCCCATGGAGGGATACTCCCTTAACCTAGAGGCAGGAGGGAGGGCCTAGACCCTACTCCAAATGACTTGACAGATTTAGATGACCCCTCCAGGAAGGCATCACCCTACATGTGAAGTGGGGGGTGGGGTGGGATAGGAGGGTGGTGGTGGGGGGGCATGGGAGCATGGAAGAGAGGGAGGGAGAAAGGGAGGAAGAGAGGAAGAGATGGAGAGGGAACTGGGATCAATATATAAAATAGGAAAAATAAACAAAGCAAAACAAAACAGTCCACTTGAAAAAAAATGTAGTGGGGGATGAGACAGTGTTTTATTGTGTAGTCCAGGCTGGCCTCAAACCTACAAACTTCTTGCTTCAGCCTTCTGGGTGCCCAGATTACAGATGTGTGTCACCACACCCACCTTTAACCTATAGTGTTGACCATGCCAAATATTTCAAGTGGGTATCCAAATACCCAGGCTGCTCTCTGTCAGTTGCTGTGTTCCCAAGATTTCTATTAAATGACCAGCAAGTCGAGGTGAAAACAAGTGTGTGTAGTTATCACAATTGCTGGGCAACAGCCAAAGTTCCCACTCTACTGAGAGGAAACCAGAGTGCATCCTTAACCACAGGGCAGAAAACACAGTGACGCCATCTGCTCAGGATCCTTTACTTTGTCTTTACCATTTTATCTATACGAGTTCTGAAAAATGTTCTATACATTGGTCTTAGTGGTCAGTTACCTGTTTGTATAGATTGAACAAATGCATTGAACATTTCAATATGTGTAAGTTAAGATTCAATGTTAACCATTAAAAAAAAAAAACGTCAATTGTCTTCTGTTAAAGCTGCTTAAAAGAAGTGTGTACTGCTAGTAAAGTAACAGGTGAACTAAAAGAACACGTTCCAAATAATTTTTTATCTCATTTTGTCTCTGTTTTTCCAATGAATGTCTCATTATCTCTGCTTTAAATATTTGATGATAAAACTTCAGTGGTGACAAAGGCATTCTTGACTGGGATTTTCTCCATTGTCCTTTCTCCCATTCATCTTTTAGTGCATACATGGTAAAGCATATGGCTCTTCACCGTGGAAACCTAGGGAATATCTGTGGCAAATGTCCCAGGACTCATACGTCCTGGTTTAACAGTGTAGGTCTTTACTTCTTGACTCCTAGTTGGTTGTGCAGGTTTTCAAAGGTTAGTTGAGGGGCGGAATCAAAGGGCTCAAGGAGAGCAAGTAGGATATTGGCGTGCAACATGCCTGTGTACAGATCAGAACCTTTAGTTTTAGCAAAGAGCTTACTATCATCAAAGATTCTTCATTTTACTTTGTTTCTACCCCCAGAAGGCCTTTTAATGCTGTGCAGCCAGCCCGGATCTGGTTTACTAGATGTAGTAGTTTGGGGACTGCGATTTTATGCAATTAAAGGAAATGAGGCAATGGACGTGAAATTACCTGAGTACTTCTGATACGTTAGGCATCCCAATGAGGGACGTCTCATGTGACAATAAGAAACAAAGACTCATCCTTGTTCCAGGAATGGGCTACTTGTCTCTGAGTTATTGGGGTAGGAAATGTTTTTTTGAAATGTTGTCAATTTAGTGTAGTTTAAGGAGAAAAATGTCAATTATTTTGAAAATAAGAGTTTATTAGTCATGGAAAAATTATTTATGTATTTTGTATTAGTGTTAAATGTACTTTAAAAAAAATAGGAGTGCCTTTAAGGCCCCTTGGATTTCATGGGTATCTAATTCATATGCCACAGAGTTCACTCTTTTAAGTGTGCACTTTGTGACTGGGGAAATGGCTCAGAGGTTAAGAGCACTTGCCTTTCTTTTAGAAGTTCCAAGTTTGTTTCCCAGCACCCACACCAAGAAGCTAACAACTACCTCTATCTCCAGGGACCCCAACATCCTCTTCTGAGTCCCCACAGGTGCCCCCACACATGCACCAGACACTCACATGTATACATCAGTAAAAATTAAAACAAATACTAATAAGTAAAGTGCCAGGTGTGTTGGCACATGCCTTTAATTCCAGCGCTAGGGAGGCAGAGGCAGGGTCTGTGAGTTCGAGACCTGCCTGATAGTGGTGAGTTCCAGGACAGTCAGAGCTATGTAGAGAGACCCTGTCTCAAAAACAACAAACAAAAAGTGAAGCGTACATTTCTATGGTTTTTGTACCACTAAACAGAATGGTGCAAGTATCATCACTATCCAGTTCAGGAGCATGTTCATTATCCCCTCTCTGCCAACAGACAAAACAGAAGGCAAACCCTTCAAAACTCCAGAAACCCAACTCTGTATCTATTAGTTATTAGTCCCAGTGTCCCTTCCTCCACCTCCTGGGACTATTGTCTGCATTCTCTTTCTACAGATTCATCTACTTTGAATATTTTATTTAAATGGAATCATGTAGCATTTTAGGCCTAGTCTTTTGCATTTATGTCCTAGCATGCAACAGTATTTCATCCTTTATTATGATGACATAATATTCTAATAGCATTAATATTCCACATTTCACTTATTTATTCTTTAGCAGGTTGTTATATAATGGCTATCTATTGTAAGTTTTATATATTTATATGTAATTATATGTGCATTATAAACAATGTTGTGGCAAATATTTATGTTCCAGCAGTGGTTCCGTCATTAGCACAAGTGTCCCCCAGCTTTGCTGAGGAGGCATAAATGACAAATAGCATAAGCAGGTGTTCACTGGCTAACAGTTTTATAAATAATATAGCGTCTGTGCTTATTTGGGGTTGAAGCGGTTGCGGGACCAGACTGGCAGGGCAAAAACTTTCATCTACAAAACTCTTTGTTTGTTTATTTATTTATTTATTTATTTATTTATTTCAAGGCAGGATTTCTCTATGTAGTTTTGGCTGTCTTGGAACTCACTCTGTAGACCAGGCTGTTCTCAGGCTCACAAAGGTCCACCTGCCTCTGTTTTCCAAGTGCTGGGATTAAAGGCATGTGTTCCTACTACCCGGCAAAAACAGTAAAACTCTTGATTGATAATTAACGTGTAATTATATTTCTCAATGCTGAAGAGCTACCAATTAAAGATGGGAAATATAGTAAAATTATATTTCTCAGTGCTGAAGATATTTAAACATCTTTTGGAGAAAAATACTAATTACCCTCTGTTGAGAGATACTAAGTGAAGGCAAAATTTTCTTTTGGGGGTGTTTTTCTTGTCTTAACTTCCAATCCCCAAATCAAGGAGACTTGTGTGGAGCAGAAGACATGCTGTAGGATGAATTTGCAGATTATGCTGATAGTGTGATTTTCTAAGTGTGCTCACATATGACTTCTGTTTGTTGTCTATGTTGGCCACAGAGACTGGAGGTTCTGGAAGCAGGACCCGGGTCTTTAGCTGTACTCAAGGAAGGGCTGCTTTCAACAGACTTTCTTTTATGTGCAGGTGTATGCTAGAAAGGAAAGGGTGTATTCTTAACCACCCCCACCATAGGAATTCTGGGTGGGAGGTTGAGGGGGTGTTCCTTAGTTCTGTGTGAATTTCCAATCTTTCAATATATTATAATCACAACAGCCAACATTAGAATGTTTGTATCAAGTACATGCTACATAAACAAACATACACACAATATTTCATGTTTACTACTGTACCTATTTCTGAATGCCTCCCCTCCCTGGGACTCTGCAGACAAAGTGCAAATGTAGTGGCCCATGCCTTTAATCCTAGTTCTCAAGAATTCTCATGAGAATTCAAAGACAGCCTGGTCTGCCCCATGAGTTCTATTCAGCACTACATACTATCACCCTCTCTCAAAACCACCAAAACCACCACCACCACCACAAAACAAACAAACAAACAAACAAACAAACAAAAAACCAAACAACTGAATTCCCCTCTTTACCACTGAAGAAAATGAGACACACACAAATGGACGGGTTCATAGAAAACCAGCTGTACACCTCCTCACACAAATACTCCCCTAAAGATGCTAGGAGGGAGCTTTCTCTATTTAAAAATACTACCCACCACACTTACTATTTCACCACTTCCCAGAATCACTCAGAACACAGGCTGCTGTCTTTTGTAAGTAGATGGTCAAGCATTGAAGTGCTCCAACTTTGTGTTTCTTTTGTGTCATGATGGTGTGAAAGAGAAATGTGTTCAAAAGAAGCCATACTTTCCGTGTGTGTGTGTGTGTGTGTGTGTGTGTGTGTGTTGTGGGTATGTGCACATATTCATGTGTGGCCTTTGTGTCTGCATATGTGGGGGCCAGAGGGCAATCTCCAATGTCATTCCTCAGAAGATGTCCACCTTGGTTTTTGAGACAGGGTCTCTCACTGGTAACTGGAGCTGAACGATTTAGAGACGTTGGCTTGCTCATTAACTCCATGGATTGTTTGAGTGGCAGGGACTTTTTTGAAATGTTGGTATTTTCCTGGGGTATTATCAATGAGAATTCATAGAAGCAAGCTGTGTCTGCCAAGACTGACTTATTAGAACTGCAGTGGTATGGAGAGGTTGGAATGTTGCAGGTCCAGGGTTAATTACCTTATCTCGTCTAACTTTAGCACTCCGAATAGCCATTCCTTGTCCACCTCTGTGTTGGAACTAACATCCTGTGACTAAAATATTAAAAACCTTTTGGAATCTATTAGCTTAGCAGACAGTAGAGTGAGCTTCCACCAACCCGAAAGCTAAGAATGTCATCAGATAGCCTCTTAGGCCTACAGAAAAGCTCCCCTACCCCCCCCCCACCCCGAAGTCTTGCTGTACCCATGTCTCTGATGTGCCCACTGATGCATTTTAAACCTGCCTTGTTTTTTGACTTTCTTTGTTCTGAAAAACTATACAAACTTCATGAAACTGCTTCAAAATTGGAACATGGAATTTAGTTTAACCTAAATCTGTGTTCCTGGGCCATGGTCCTTCAAAATGGTTCCAGAATAAACTCTTATTCCCTTTAAGGCAGTGGTTCTCAACCTTCCTAATGCTTTTACCTTTTAATACAGTTCCTCATGTGGTGGTGAACCCCAAACACATAATCGTTTTCGTTGCTACTTCATAAATCTAATTTTGCTACATTATGAATCATAATGTAGCAAATATCTGAAATCCAGGACAGCAGATACACAACCCCTATGAAAGGGTTGTTTGGGACCACAGGTTGAGAACTGCTGGCTACTTTAAGGTAAGAGCTGTGGATTTTCGGTTTGTTGTGTTTTGTTTTTTTGTTTTCTCTGCCTAACTTACACTGGGGTTTGGGGAAGTAAACCCATCAGGAGTTGATGGCATCTGTCCACTTTACTGGAAACCCATGGAGCCATAGTGAGTCTAGGCTCAGCAAGCTCATATTTCTCTTTAAAAACAGTATGACATCTATTCCTGAATGTCCCTTTTGGGACTCTAACAACTATCCTAGGTGACATAAATATACTTAATTAAATCACTGCTGAATTCTGAAAATAATAGGAATAATTTGAATCTAAGCCAGATGAAAGGCGACACAGTTGGATAGAACAGGTCCATCAACACATTTGCTCCTGTAGCCAATTTCATTTTCATTGGTTTTATTCATCACATAGCAACACAGAAACCTTCCTTTCTTGTTATGTCACTTTTCTTTCCTCATCTGAGCAATGTAGGGGGTGCCTGCAATCCATCTAGTAAGTGAGAAGCACTCAAGTTTACGGAAATATTGCGGCGCACAAGCCTCTATGCAAACACAAGGGACAGTCATTTGTCTTGGGCTCTATGCAAGCACTCATCCTGCCCCCCAACACACACACACACACACACACACACACACACACACACACTCCCGGGCTAGGATCCCCATTGCTATCCTTTTGTCCATGCTTTGTCTCCCATAGAGTTGTAAAGGAAGCAATTCCTAGACTTTCTCTTTTTTGTTTTTGGTTTTTTTTTTTTTTTTTTTTTTTTTTTTTTTTTTTGAGACAGGGTTTCTCTGTATTGCTTTGGAGCTTGTCCTGGAACTAGCTCTGTAGACCAGGCTGGACTCGAACTCACAGAGATCTGCCTGCCTCTGCCTCTTGAGTGCTGAGAATTCCTAAGACTTTCAATTCAGTTCTTCTTGCCTGCTTTTGATTTTGTTAAATACAAATGTTAAACAAATCTCAAATGAACAAAGACAAAATCATATAAACACATCTGATTTTTTTTTAATCTGTTGACAAGCCCTTAATAGTAAGGGCAATTAAATTGAATTAATCTGTGTGGTTTTAAATTTTAAAGATGGAGAACATAGATGATTAGATCATGCTTTTCTTTTGAAGAACAGTTTTAGATGATCTACAAATTTTAATAGAATGAAAATTTGTCAAAACCTTTCATAAAATTGGCTTCCTCCTTCCCTTCTTTCCTTCCTTTCTTCTTCCCTCCTTCCTTCCTTCCTTCCTTTCTTTCTTTCTTTTTTTTTTTTTTTTTTGAGACAGGATTTCTCTGTGTAGCCCTGGTTGTCCTAGAACTCTCTTAGTAGACCAGGCTGACCTCAAACACAGAGAGCTTCTACTTTGCCTCTCAAGTACTGGGATTAAAGGCCTGCACCACTACCACCTGACCAATTTGGCTTTAAAATTTTTTTCCAAGAAAAAAAAAAATGAAATACTGGTAGCAGGAGTCACTTCTAATCTAGCATGAATTCCTTGTGGGGGTTAAACCCCAGAGCTGGCCAAACCACATCTATTCCTTAATCCAATACTGCACAGTGCACAGCCAGGGTCAGGATCTATCCATACCAAAAGAATACTGTCAGTTGTAATCAGAAGTGGTCACAGAGGGTCTGTGGTTATGCAATTTTAAGTTTTTCTGTAAGATACATCATGACTGGCTAGGCAGTGGTGGTACACACCTTTAATCCCAGTACTTGGGAGGCAGAGGCAGGTGGATCTCTGTGAGTTCCAGGCCAGCCTGGTCTACAAAGAGAGTTCTAGGACAGGCTCCAAAGCTACACAGAGAAACCCTGTCTCGAAAAACCAAACCAAAACAACAAAAAATGAATCTTCAAACAGCATTCCCTAGATCAGAGTCAATGATGCCCTTGACTATTTCACTAGAGGTGAAGTGTGGCAGAGGGAAAATTAGTGGAGAAATACAGCAATCAGAACTTTGATGAAAAATGTATGGGTGTGAGTCCCTCCCTAGAAACTTTCCAGGGGCCTTGGAAGATAGGTCAGGGAGAAGGGTGTTGACTTGGTGAAAAACAAGCAAGCAAGCAAACAAACAACCGCACCCCAGTGCAATACATTCTGAAAACTGGCTGCTACAGGACGAGGTGCCAACAAATATAAGAAGACTGCTCACTTGTTGTCTCAGGAATTGGGGCCACAGGAAAGTACCCCAGAGGTTGTGCAAAGCCTTTCAGGAAGTACATCTTGAATGAAGAGTAGGAGTCTATGAGGCAGTCAAGGGTAGAGCATGATGTTGGGGGAGAGAATCTTTGTCTCCTGGCAATAATAGCTGTTGACCATGTTTATCCTTTCTTGCTCTGAGAATTCTGACTCTCCTAAGGAAGAGACCTAGACATCTGCGTTTAACTTCCTCATTCTAACTTCCATAGCCAGATTCCCTTATACCCTGGTGCTCTTATTCTCACCTTATGTATTTGCTTGCCCTTCACCCTCCTTTCTGAGGTTCTCCAGCAGCCTTGCTACTCTGGCCTTCTTCACAGGAACACTTGCCCTACATTCAGGAAGCAAATGATCTCCCTAACATAGTCCTGCTTTCTTTGACTGCTATCAAGTTCCCCTTGTTCCTGGAGGAGGGAGCAGCAATGTTCAGATTTTCAAAACTCAGGTCCCCTTAGTCTAAATTTCCCTCTTGTCTCAGTGACCCCTATGGATAGGAATGAAACTTAGTCTACTGGGTTCCTGCTCTTCATGTGCCAAGGAGTGCTCTTGTCCTTAGTGTTTGGCTGAGCAAGAGTATAGCTCTGGGAGAAGGGAGAGCTAGGAGAGAGGAAAGCACAACTTCTTCCACTAATTGCTAAGTGAAGAAGTAGAAGGAGCTTGTTCAGGTCAACAAGAGGAGGCAAAATGTGTGTGACTGTAGAATGTGTGTGACTGTAGAATGTGTGTGACTGTAGAATGGGTGTGACTGTAGAATGGGTGTGACTGTAGAATGGGTATGACTGTAGAATGGGTGTGACTGTAGAATGGGTATGACTGTAGAACGGGTGTGACTGTAGAATGGAAGTGACTATAGAATGAGTGAGTGTGCTGTAGAATGAGTATGGCTGTAGAATGAGTATGACTGTAGAATGAGTGTGACTGTAGAATGAGTGTGACTGTAGAATGAGTGTGACTGTAGAATGAGTGTGACTATAGAATGAGTGTGACTGTAGAATGGGAGTGACTGTAGAATGAGTGTGACTATAGAATGGGTGTGACTGTAGAATTGGTGTGGCTGTAGAATGGGTGTGACTGTAGAATGAGTGTGACTGTAGAATGAGTGTGACTGTAGAATGAGGAATGTGACTGTAGAATGGGTGTGACTGTAGAATGGGTGTGACTGTAGAATGAGTGTGACTGTAGAATGAGTGTGACTGTAGAATGAGGAATGTGACTGTAGAATGGGTGTGACTGTAGAATGAGGAATGTGACTGTAGAATGAGGAATGTAACTGTAGAATGGGTGTGACTGTAGTATGGGTGAGTGTGACTATAGAATGAGTGTGACTGCAAGGCTGCCTTGTACTTAATGTCATTGTCAGTTATCTGGAACAGTCCCCAAACCAGAGCTCAGGGACAGTCGTCAGGCATGGCTGGTTCTCTCTCCTGCATTCCAGCACAGTTTTCCCTCATTTTTTACCTCTTCGGTGACTATCCTGAGCCTGGTGTGTGTCCCTAAAGCCCACAGTGGCCTCCCACCTCTTACATATCGATAAATAACTTTCCCCTTGGTCTCATAGTTAACTGGCACAATGGCTCCAATAAATAATTCCTGATTTTTCTATTTGCTGGATGTCTAAGTTAATTAATTAACATTTAATTATTAAATAATTCAAATTAACTTAATAATTTTATTACAATTTAATTAAGTTCAATCAGTTTAACTATTAATTTGCTAGTTTTCCCAAATCAAGTGAACATAAGATTATAAGAATTTGTATTTCTTAAAGGTTGCCCAGTATCCTGTATATTTTAGCCTATGACGTTTTTTGTAATTTTGAATGTAGTGATACTGTACATATTATCCATTTTCAAATGAGGATCATCTTGATGGGACCTAAGGAAGTGCTCTATAGCTTTTTAAAGCTCCTTGGAAAACCTGAATTAGAAGGGGAAATTTTTAGATTTAAAAAGATCGATAAACTCTTAAATGTTAAAGGATTCCCTTAACAAATCAGAAATAAGGGGACTGGAGGGATGGCTCAGAGGTTAAGGGCACTGGCTGCTCCTCCAGAAGGGCAGTACCAACATTGTAGCTCACAGCCATCTCCAGTAGGATCTGATGCCCTCTTCCAGAATAAAGGAGTACATGTAGATCGAGCACTCATATACATAAAATAAATAAATACATCTTTAAAAAATGGAAACAAGTATATCTGGAATTACTACCTATATGCAACCTTGTAACACTTTCTTACATGTGTAATTATTAAATAAAGATCAGAAGGGTAAAAACAGGTGGAGATGGCTCAGCGTGTAAGAACACTTGAAGACCTGAGTTCCAATCTCTGCACTCATTCATATAACAAGCTCAGTACTGTGTGTGGTAGAGACAGGAAGATTGCTGAGACTTGCTAGATACCAGCCTCATTCCAGGTTCAGTAAGAGACCCTGCCTCGAGGGAATAAAGTGGATAAGGATGGAGTAAAGCATCCAATGTGCTCCTTAGGCCATGTACAAACACACTTACACACAGATGTTATAATACACCAGATCACATACATATGCACAGTAAAAACAACTGTATTAATATTTCTAATAGTATTAGCATCTCTATAGAGGAAACATTTGAAGCCTATGAATTATCAAGGATAATAAAATGATGTTGAGTAAATGGAGAGATACACGGTGTCTATAAATATGGATATTTATGCTGTAAAGATGTCAAATTTCCTTAACTTGAACAATTGATTCAGTGTCATTTCACTTAAAACTAAAAGTCAATCCTAAGACTCACAAGGGTAACTATGCCCTTCAAGTAAGTAAGCAATCCTGTTTTGCCAGATTTTCTTTTTCTATAAAAATTAGTAATATGATATATGACAGACTGATTTTGCATATTAAGCAGAAGAGGAAAGGCTAGTCAATAAATAATGTAGAATAATAAAGTATCTAAACAAAAATTCTAATGCTGCTGATTAACATCAAGAATCAAGATAAATTCCAAATGTGAGAAGGACCCTAACTTAAAAGGAAATGTTAAAAAAACAAATTCTTGTAAGGTCTTCATTATAGAAAACCACAACCAATCACAATGCAGAATTGTAGAGCTCCATTACAGTAGATGCAGCTACAAAACACCCTGTCACCTAAGGCTAGGGCAACACTTTGGAGAAGGGACTGAAAGACCCTAAGGACCAGAGGGTCAGGGAGTTTGCTGCGAGACCTTGTCTCCTAGTCATGCCAGAAGCTACATCTGTAAAGTGTCACCAGCAAGACTGCCTAAGTATGAGCTGAGTGAGAACTATACCAATAGGCATGGTACAGGTGGATGGGAAAGTCCAGGGGACCTCGACCCTACACGAAGAACTAAGACAGCTAAGGAACACTGAATGGGAGAAAGACTTTCCCCTAGTGAGGAGTTCCCAGTTAGTTACACAATACCAAATGGTCAGCCCTGAACACACACAGACAAGTAACATTATACAGACTGGAGTTATTTTTTTTAGCAATATATGTATATAAACATATGCGTGTTATAGCAATTAGTGAAAAAAGAGGCCATGAATTTGAAAGAGAGCAAGAGAGTGTATGGATGGGGGAAAGGGGAGGGAGAAATGATAGAAATATAATCTCAAAATACAAAAAGATAGAAAAATAAAATCTTGGATATAACGTGAAAAGACAAATTTGAATTAAACAAAAATATTACAACACTTGCAACTGACCAAAAAAAAAAAAAAAATTACTCTCCCGGGTATTTAGTCAACAAGAAGAAAAAGATATTGGTTCCATCAAAGAGGTGGGGGTTAAGCATGACTGGCAGCCATCCTGAGGTGATGCTCCTTTTGCTCTTAATGAGGAAAGCACACTAAGGCTGCACCAGGATTCCATTTCCTAACTTCCAAACTGGGGAAACCATAAAATGAGCACAACTCAAATGCTGTTGAGCACTATGCTGGCAGTGGTGTAACCAACACAGTAAGCTGGAAAACAACTAGACATCAGTGGGCAAAGCTTATAGTGTCCACGATCTATGACGAGCAAACGCGTCTCCTAGCAGTGTACACCTGCAGTGCTATAAAACACAGCACACCAGGAGACACGAGGCTAATGACACTTCCTTGTGGAAAGAACATGCTGGGATGTGGAGAGCTCATCTAAAGTGAAATCACATCATACTCTCCTCCCCTGACCCCGAGAACACCCTGCCATACTTGGAATAGAATGCCAACCTTCATCCACCCTTTCTGATACTGTCAAGTATCTCTCTCTCTCCAGGCTCAAGATTTCTGTCTTAATTAGGGTTACTGTTGCAGCAATGAAGTACCATGACCAAAAACAACTGGGGGTGGGGGAGGGTTAATTTCACTGACACTTCCAAGTAACAACAGCAGTCAGGGCAGAAGTTCAAACAGGGCAGGAGCCTGGAGGCAGGAGCTGATACAGAGACCATGGAGGGTGCTGCTTGCTGGCTTGCTCCATATAGCTTGCTCAGCGAGCTTCTGTTTTGTTTTAAATAGAATCCAGGATCACAGGTCAGGGTGGCACCACCCACAAAGGGCTGGACACTCCCACATCATTCCGTAATTAAGAAAATGTTCTACAGGCTTGCCTACAGGCCAATCTTATGGAAGAATTGTCTTTATTGAGGCTCCCTCCTCTCAGATGACTCTAGCCCGTGTCAGGTTGACATAAAACCAACCAACACAATCTCCCTTGTCCCTGGTACATACTTCCTTCCACACTGTTCACGGCTCATGGAGTTCAATATCACTTGCTTGAGGAGCCCTTTACCATTTTATTTAAGTTAGTTTTCCAACTTTATTCTCCCTCTTGGCTTTGACTTGTTTCCTACTAAAAATACTTATTTTAAATTATATATTTATGTATGTACACATGCATCTATCTGTCTGTGCGTGGTTTATTCTGGACCTCCAACATTAAACATTATCTTCAAGAAGCCAGGGACTACCCTTCTGTTGCTCATGAGTGTAACCCCTCCACATAGCCTGGCATCCAAAAGTTACTCAATAAACTTTGCCTGCTTGAATAAAAATAGTGCATGGATTCTATCTGTTTCTATTTAAGGTAGTTTGTTGATCCAAGAGTAAACTTTATCAGCTCCAGTTCATGGGAAGGATGATAGGAAACAAACAGCCACAGCTGCAGAAATTCCCAATATATATTTAGAATATAGATGATGTGTTTTCTTGTTCTTTTATATCTGAAAATTTTAACCATTACATGCCTGAACATTTGTTCAGGTACTGTCAGTCATTTTACATCCAAAACACCAGGCTCTTCCAACCTATATTAAAGGTTCCTCAGTGCATACACTATTTGGAGGTATGTTAATGTACTTTTAGGTTGTTTCCAACACATTTAAAGATCACATTCATAAAGTAGCACCATAAGATGGGGAGCAGATGTCAAATATTATATAGGCAACTGGGATCCTTTCAGAAAGATATGAACATCTAGATTTTGGCAGCTTCTCTTTTGGTAAGGATCTTATTTTTATTTTGAAATTATGTGTATGTGTGTATGTGTGTGTGTTTGGGGTATACATATGACTTCAGTGCCCCTGGGCCCCGGAAGACGGTATCAGAGTCCCTGGGGCTGGAATTACAGGTGGTTGTGAACCACCAGACATGGGTACTGGAAACAGACCTCCAGTCTCCATCAAGAGCAGCAAGTCCTCTTGACTGCCCAGGATGCCCCCGCCTTTCTTTTTAGTCTATTTACTTACTGAAGATTGTATTTATTATTATATTTACTTACATCATACATATAATGTATTTTTGTTTGCTGGTACACCTTAACTTTCCTCATCATTTTTTGCACACTAAAGAAGAGCTTGCACGGCTGCCCAACAGGCAGACTAAGCAGACAACACATTTCTGAGACCATCAAAACTCAACAAAACATGAGCATACGGCTGCAGGGGTCTTACATTATTTTTTAAAAAGATTTATTTCATTTCATTTTCTGTGTATGAGTGTTTTGCCTGCAGGAATGTCTTCAGACTGCACGTGTACAGTGTCCAAGAAGTCCAGAAGAGGATGTCAGATCCCCTGCACTGGAGTAACAGTCATGCGCTTCCATGTGGGTCCTAGGATCTGACCCAGGTCCTCTGCAAAATCAGCCAGTGCTCTTAACTGCTGAGCCATCTCTCCAGCCTAGAGCTTTACATTTTCAGTCACTTAACTAGCCACTAAGGATGGGTGGGAAAATTAAACGAAAGTGAAAACTTACAAAAGAATTATTGAGACTATATTATTGATTTTTCATTAGTAATATGTAATTACAGCATATCAGAACAGTGGGTTGGTATTAACACAGCTAAAAATGGATGTGTCCGGACTGGTCAAAGGTTCTATAAGTCACCATACAGTAAAAAAAAACCGAACCAGAACACGTAGTAATACTTAGTATTTAATTAGAACGGCAACAAAAAGAGGGTTTGCCTGAATGTTTTAAGAACTGCTACTTAATAACGCCTTAATAAGCCAGATTTCAGTTTGATGGTCTAACTCCACTTCCTGAAAACTTACAACAAGTCAAAAATTGAGAAAATCCCCAGTGTCCAGTTGTCTGATAAGAATATGGAAGAAGACATGAAAGATTGGGCTTAGTGGTGGCAAAGGTTGTCGCTGTTTGCCTTTGATTTTTGTTTTCTCTCTCTGCTCATATTCCTTCTCTCCACACATACCCTTCCAATTCCACCTGGCCGGACGCCCAGCCTTAGAAGTCTCTTCCCCCTGGCCCAGTGTTCCTTCAGGGAAGGAGGTCAGAACTCTCCAAGGGCCACCTGCTGGGTGGCTGGGGGTGGCTCGGTCAGCATGCTGGATGTCCAGGGCAAGGTTCTACTTACCCAAAAAACACGAAGCTGGGGTTCTCAGTGGAGCTGTGTGGGGCACTGGTCTTCGGGCTACTGGGAATCTCGAATTTGAACACGTTGTCACTGGAGGAAAGCCTTTTCTTCCCCATTGTACTCTTGACCACCAGCACGTCAAGAAGCCACCTCACAAGCTCATCACTAGAGCTCTCAAATAAAGTGAAAATTCCTGTATTCCAGCAGGCAGCAACAGCTTCTGCCTTGCAGGAAGGGCCTACCTGACTCTGATCTAGCCCAGGCAATTTTTTTTTAAAAGTTAGTTAATGAGTAACATATCAGTATGACACAGCACGGTTCTCATCCTGCTGACATTTGCTCTGAAAGAGAAACAAATGTGTTTGGGGGACTCAGCTCTCATTTTATTAATGTGAACATTGCTGAATCTGTGGGCTTAGGCAGAAAAGCCTATGGAAAAAAAATTAACAATTGAACCAAAACAGGGAGGAGCAGAGTGGATTTGCAGGTAGACATTAAAAACAGATGCCCTTGCTACTGCCTGAGCCTGCTGGGCAGGGTGAGGAATGTGGATGTGATGGTTTCCCACACATACAGGAAATAATCCTCATCACTATGCCCAGGATGCTTAAAGCTGTACAAGCCTTGGTCCTGTGGGAGCCTTGGTCCCAAGGACCTGAGGCTTCTGGAATTCTAATGGATATGATAGGGCAAAGTCACCCAGAATTTTGGCTGTATATTCTGCTGAGTTATAGTTGGACACAGCCTTTTCCAAAACCATAACAACAAACCCACTAAGAAGCAAGAGTTTGAGAATCTCATCTCTGTCACTTTGCTGACTGGGCAGCTCAAATGGTCCCCACCTTACTGTGCTTGGTGTCCATCTCTCTGCTTCACAGGACAATTACATGGAGGAATGTGTCATGGTGGTTTGTAACTAAGCATGGACTGATGATATACATTGTATCTAATTCAGGAAGTCCAGAAAGGAAATGTCTTTGTGTGATAATATTCAACTGTTCTATGTTCACCAGATGGAAAACATCAGGACCCTCCCACTGGTATTTCTACAGCAAGGCAGGTTCATGCCAGAGGAGCCTGGGCCTTTGCCATTAGCCAGTGTCCCTGAGAGAAGTACAGATTCGAATGTGGAAGGGAGCACAGATTCTTGGGAAACTAAACCTTCAGCCTTGGCCTAATTTATCACTCTGCTGATAACCAGGCAGGGCCAGGTTTGCTAATGGCACCATTGCCTTGAAGCACACTCTGGAAACGAGGTGAAGTATGGCTTTCAGTGCAACTGTTTACCTTTGTCTGCCTGGGATTTTTCCCTTTTTAGGCCTGAATGTCCTGACTCCTAGGAATCAATCATTGCTGGGCAAACTATGACTGGTGGCCGCAGTAGTATCCTGCATCGAGACTCTGATGGTGTCTTGGATCCAGCTGCCCCTTGGGCTTTCTGATGAGGCATAGTCTGTGTCTCCCTTTTGTTCCCTTGTCTTGGTATTTTTGTTGTGTGGGAAATCATGTTGCAAAGTTATGACATAAAGTGTTGTGTGATACTGGTTATCAGATATCTTAAAAAAGCAGCCACCAGCAGCGTGGTTTTTAACCTTGTTAGGACAATCTGCTCCTTGGATGTTAACAAGAAATGAAGTGCAGGATGTTGTTTAACTCCGCAGGTATGGATTTTAGCCAGAAGCAATGTTTGACTCATAATAAAATGTCTCTGAGGGAGAAAATTCTGGTGTCAGAGTGATGGGCACAGCTTTCACTAGGAAAATTTCCCTAGTACACAGTTAACAAAATATTGGCAAAACTGTCGACTAGCTTCCAGCCTTCGTGGCCTCTCTGGCTGCTGTCTGCTGCTCATTCTCATAGCCTGCATTTCAGTTTAAAAAACTCGGCCAAGATGATGTTTAGAGTATTCTCAATCTCTTTGTGTAAACACAACAGAGTAAAATTTGGCTGTAGGTATTTTTTTTTTTTTTTTTGTATTCAATCAAACAAGGTCCATTGTTCCAACAGCTTAGCATTGTGCAATGATGATAGTCTTGTGTACTTGAGCCCCAGTGTGAAGTCCATGTCTGAAGACATAATCTATCTTCTGGTGCTAGGCTAGATTTGAGGTGAGGTCTTTATGACTATGTAACCCCGTTTTTCCTACTGGTGTGGATTTTAGATATCAAGACATACGATCAAACTGAAAACACCAAACAAAACAGTTTCAAACCAGCTTCCCAGAGGCATGGAATGTAAATTTCTATTTATAAGTGAATGTTTCTTCTGTGATTAAGCAGGGTTAGAAAGATTTGTACTCTGAGTCATCTGGTGGATTAGTTTGCTTCTTGGCTAGTATGAATGGCATTAGTTTGTGTGCTCATATGCTCATGTTACTGCCATTGGAAGTTTCTGAGTATGCAGTCTGTACACAGACAGAATCAGAAAAATACTATGATGGCAGTTTTAAAGGAGTCCACAATTACCCAGATAAAAAATTGACAGGTATATATTTGGGGAGCACTCACACAATGATGGTGAATAACTTCCTTGGTCTTCCTGCTCTGGAGATGTGGCCTCTGCCCTTCAGCATGCTCTGACCACAATCCAAGAGAGCGAGAGCCAGCCCCTCCTCTTCCTTATAAGGGTCATGTCTGCACCCGAATCCATGCCCTAAGGTGTGGCCATCATCTCAAGTCCACTGGCAGAACACGATGCCACTACAGTATTATGGATGACAGATTATGATGGCTTTTTAAGAAAAGATTGGTTTTCAGTTATGTGAATGTTGCTGGGTCTGTGTGGTGTATATGAGTGTTGGTGTCCACAGAGGCCAGAAGAGGATGGAACTGGAGTTACAGGCAGTTGTGATCCACTCAATGTGAGTGCTGGGAAGCAACATTGGGTCCTCTGCCAAATCAGCAGTGTGCGCTTATAACTGCTCGGTCATCTTCTCCAGCCCATCGTAGTTCTTGAGCTGGCCATATTTCCACTCATTTTAAATAGATTCATACATAGTACAGTTGAAAAGTGTGGTTTCTTTTTCACTGTGATTGCAGCTATGCCCATGTGGCTTGTGGAAGACCCAATCCCACAAACAGCTAAGAATCTTGGGACTCCAAGTATCCCCATTTATTGTAATGGGGATCCATCAAGTAGCTTGTACTGTTCCAGGCTAGCTCTTCGGCTGAATTACATATAAAGTCCCTTTCAGTGTCTTTAAAACCTTCTGTTCTAGATCAGAGATGAGGTTAATTCATCCCTTGTGAGCCCATCTTTGAGAGGATGAAGGGAGAAGACAGACATTGTCCTTGACAATATATAATTATATAACTCTCTGTAGAGGTCATGACAATAGAGGGAGTTTTGTCCCCAGAAAGATTAGAAAATTAATCTTCCAATTGCAGTAAACAGAGCAAACTTGAGGCACTCTTTTTTTTGTGCATTTGGTCTTTGTGACAGAAGGGAAAGAAATTTGAAAGCACAGTTTCTATGCTAGTCCAACCACCAGCCTGGGCAAGGATCTTCATTGTTCTCAATTATATTTGCTTACATTTATAAGTTAAATTATGATTGTTGACTTTGGGCTGGTGAGATGGCTCTGTGCATAAAAATGCTTGAGACCAAACCAGAAGGCATGAGTTCAATCCCTGGGAACCACATGGTAGGAGCAGAGAAGTGATTCTGGCAACTTCTTGTGTCTGTATGCAGTGCACACACACACACACACACACACACACACACACACACACACACACACACACACACACACACTCCCAACAGAAAATAAAGGTAAACACTATAAAAAAGGACTCCTCTCCCTCCCTTCCTTCTCCTCCTTCCTCTCGCCCCTCCACTTCCTCCTAACCCTTTGCAAGGCTCATTGCTCAGAGCCCTCACCCCTCTCCCCGCTGCCCTCCGCCACAGCTCCATCCTGCCCACTGCTCAGAGCCCTCACCCCTCTCCCTGCTGCCCTCCGCCACAGCTCCATCCTCATTTCACAATGTCAGAGATACGTTGGACCAATGCCCACTGTGGCATTGAGGCTACTCTCCTACGGAGGTGAACATGTCCTTTGCTAGCCGTATCTTCTATGGTGGCCTGAGGGAAAGGGGCAGATGTGTATTCGATAGATCATGGTTCCTGGTTGTGTCAGGCACAACCATCAATTTCTTAGAACATGATCGCTGGGCCATGTGGCAAACAGAGGTGTCATGTTTAAAATGATGCTGTCTGGGACCCAAAGTGGACTGATCAGTCCTCCCATTCACAAGATAGCGATATTCCAGATCTTACGCTTCCATGTCAGCACTTGGTGCTTTCGGTTTGCCATTTTGCCCATTTGGCTGGCTCGCACTGACAGTAGATATGGGACCCACAAGAAAGCTTCTGTTTCTAAGTTTCTGAGCTGTGATGCTGCAGCCACAGACACCTTTGGGGAGGATGAAGTGACATTCAAAGGGGAGAGGCCTAGGGTTCTAGTTGGCCCCATTGTCACTCCGTTTCAGGTGGCTGAGGCCCTGCTAGAAGGCAGACATTGCTCACACCACAGAACCGTTGCTTTTAAAATACCTAACTGATGCTCTGGGCTCCATTACTCTCTGTCTAAAGCTCCTCTTTCCACAGTGTAGCTGCCTGCTGGCAGGGGCCGATGCAATGCTGGCTAAGCTCAAGTGACTTGGCTTCTTCGTTCCTTCTCGTCTCCATTGCTTGTTCGCCCTGGGCTTTCCTTTTTAACTATAACGAATTATCCCCAGTATTCCATCTGAGCACATTCTTTGTCCTTGAGCTTCTGTTTGTACCCATTCTTGAATTCTTTTATAGATGAGGTTAAAAACTTCAAGGGGGATCCCAGATTTCCCGGGTATCATCTGATGGTTCTGCTGGGGTTCTCCCGGATTTCTGAGAACATTTACTGGTAAATGAACCTGTCCCTGCCCATGCTCCATGATCTCCAGTACCCATGTAACAGGCATGGCATCATGTACCTACAACTCCAGTGCCTGGGACTGACAGGTAGGATGGAAGTGAGCAGATTCCAGAGCTTGATGGCTAGCCAGTCTAGTCAAAGCTGTGAGCTTTGAGGCACTGTCTCAAAAGATATGGTGCAGAGTGACAAAGTAAGATCACCAAAGCTGACCTCTGACCTAGCACATACATGTATACATGTACATCACACACACAAACACACACACACTCAAGCTACTAATTTTTAGTATTGTTATTGTGATTGATTAACACATTTCTTTCACAACAATGTTATGTTAATAGGCTGGTTTTCCAGAAAACAAAGCTCTAATGTGTAGTGTTCGATGATTTCGTGTAAATTTTCCCACTGTGGCTGGTCCTGACATGATGCCCGCTTGGCTTGGTAACATTCAGTCCTTGTGAATCTCCAGGAGCTGAGCTGGCTCACTCACCTTGAGACAGATACTTTGACATTCAAGCCTGGGTGCTGGGTGAAGCACCTTTTATCTGTCCCCAGGGCACTAGATTTAAGAAGCCCGTGTCCTCTGGTTTAATTAGCATTATCAGCTGTCAGGTTGCATAGCAGCTATTGTATACTCTGACTTTGGCTATATGTAAGCTGGTAATTATTTTTGGAGATACTACGATTATTTGTGCCTCTATAGGGACATTTCTGGTTATATTATTATAGTAAATTATAACATAAAACTTAAAATTTTCAAGTTAACAGGTTGGTGGTGTTGTTCACAAAGTTAAGTGCTTATTTATTTATTATTCTGAAAAATACATAATTCATAAAAGTACCCCATGCCCCCAAGAAAAGTACTGTTCATATTGTAGTGTCATCTAATTTACATTTTACTCCCAAAGCATATCAAAGTAGTTCAGCAATCCTGAAAGAATGTTTAACACGACTAAATAAATTTATCACCTTTGAAAACCCTTATCAGAAGGGAGTAATAAAAAATGTCTTCTTGGCTCCTTCCTTCCCAGAGGCCAAGGGCAGTTGAGATAACATTAATAGTATCATTGGACAACCTCAGGACACAGATTTGCATTCACCACCAGCCGCCATGGTTTTGAGATAAGTCTAGGAACTTGCTGTTGATTGCTGGTGGCCTTGTCATCAGAGGAGCAGCAAGTGGCAGTTGACTTCAGGATGTCAGCCAACCAGGAGCAAAATCCTTGATGGGTGAATCTCAGGAAGGCCCTGAGACTCCAGACTCTAGAATGTCTTTTGCTGCTACTGTGCTTTTCCATGTTTCCTGCTACCATCTTTCTGGTATCTGGCATGGTGTGAATGGATGTGGGGAGATTCCCGCTGCTTATAATGTGTGTTTATCTCCTGGAACTAGCTTGTTTTACTGGGCATTTTTACCTGTGGATTATTATGAAGACGATTTCTTCTTAAGCCGTACTGTCTAATTGATTATTAATAACTTTAGTTTAAATAGAGTTTTGATGATTAAAAATAAAACAAGGAAATATCACACATGCTAGAACACATGCATTTATATTGAGGAGCCAAATAGACTGTGGCTCAGCTTAATGATTAAGAAAAACAATTGAGTCCCAGTAGCCCAGCTAGTTTAAATTCTTTTAATCTTAATGTTTGGAGATGTGTTCACAGGTTTTGGAGTTCATCACAGCTGAAACAAAGCTTTGAAAATAACTTAAAGTTAGATTAAGATGTTTTTGTTAAATAGTTTTGAGATGAAAATCCCAAGAAGACAATCTAAAGTTTTAGAAAGGTACACAGTTGAATGAGGAACTCTTTAAGGTCAGGGGCCAACAACAAAGCAGCCCGATTGTCATTGGCTGAGGTGCCTTTCTTGCTAGGATTGGTTGATGAGCAAAGGTGATAATTAATTCCTTGTACCCACTTTTGCCTTCAAACTTCTAATATTAAAAAAACAAAAAACAAACAAACAAACAAACAAAAAAAAAAAAACTATTGATGAGCGGGTATGCACCTTCAAGATTTAAAGTAGAGCTGACTGTTTTTCATGTATTAAAAGCTTAAGTTTGTGATTCCTTTAAGATTACCTTTCAAGTAATTGATTCTTTCTTTATAACCAAAATATGTAGCTTGACAGTAAAAGAAATGGCTGAGAAAATAGCTCCTGCTTGCTCACACTCTGTTAATGTGTAACAAGTTACTTGGATGTAAATGTATGTGGGCTCTTGGGATGACTTTGTTTTAATCACATAAGAGAGATGAAAAACATGTTTTTAAGCAGTAGTCATTATAATCATTCAGTTGAAGGATGAAATGTAATCACATTGTAATTTCTATATTGCCTGAAAGATTTTCTTGGCAGGTATATAAGCTGTAGAATTAAAATAAACACAGAATGCAGGAAGAGAATGCAAAAGAAGAATAAAGAATAAAGAAAGGGTCTGAAGGAAACCATCAAGAGAGTGTGTGAGTGTTCTTTTCCCTTACCCTCTCAGATAAAAATAAATTCATAGTACGCTGACTCCATGGGTTTCCCTTCGAGCCCTGTGCTGCTGGAGGCTGGCCCTTCCCAGGCAACTGAAGTTGATTATGTGATCTGGGGACTAATAAGGATACAAAGCATCCAGTTAAAATAGCTCTTGTTATAGATGTTTTGTCTCTGTTTGGAGGGGATGATGTCCTCAATCTCCCAGGGATAATCAGTAGCAAGGATAACACTGCCTCCAGGCTCCCTTAATTTCTAACTCCATTACTGGATGCTTTCTACAGGATGGTGCTCTGTAGAACCTATCCTCCTCATGACTCATGGGAGATTAGCTCCCTTCAGCTGCAACCCATCAATGTGTGCTGTTTGTTCCTTCTGTTTCTTTTTGGTTTATTACTAATTTCTCCTCCTCCTCCTTCCTCTTCCTCTTCTTCTGTTAATTAGCTATTTATTTATTCATTTATTAAATTGAAGGCCCCTTTCTGGTCCTGCTTTCATGAGTAGCCAAAATCAAGGGAACCAGCTGGCTCAGGGAGGATTATTTCCACATATCATTTACACTCAGAACTAAACAGACAAACACAGTCACTATTGTGGTTAGAAGTTGGCAGCACGGGGTGGGGCTGGGATGAGGAGTAGGGATGTCATTAAAAAAAATACAGACTGTCCCCAAACTGGGTACAACTGGTCTGCAACAATCCAAAATCTAGAGGTGAGGACAGTCCAGGGGATGGGGGTAAGGACATTTGACAACTGAGGTGAAGGGATTGTCCTCCTCATGCTGGGATACTCCCAGCCCCTCCAGTCTGGCAGGAAAGGGGCAGCTTGCAACACCCAAGAGCAGTTCTGAGGCTACCAGGTGCTCCGGGAAGGGAGCTGAAGGGGTTCACAAAGGCTTGCCCTCCAGGGAGATGGCAGATGCCACCTAGTTTTTCTGCCAGGGTGCAGCAGTCCTTGAACACCTCTTAGCAGTTTGCTTGTAACTCATGCTTGATTTCTGTCAGCTTTTTCTTGATGGCATCCTTGGAGCTGGCATAGATCATTTTGTTCTTAAGTGGTGCACTTTCGGGTGCCCAGGCCTTCCTTCTTGTTCTTGGTCTCATAGATTGCATTGTAGAGAGCACAGTGACAGTCCTTGTCTGGCCAGCATCTTGACAAAAGTGTAGGGGTCATCCACAGTCTGCCCCACAACTCCTCCTAGGATCTCCTTGCCCTCTTCCTTCTTGTCCTCACTCGGGCAGAAGAGCTGAGTTGTGTTTATCCACTTCTGGTGTTGAGGATTTGTGCACTTTTATATCATTGAACACCCCGATGACACCATCAGAGACAGTCACACCAGAGGCCATGTGTCCAGGAATTTTCCACACAGAACTGAGCCGCTGCAGCTGTTGCTGGGATCCTACTGGACCACTATACTTCTCCTGCATATAGTTTAATAGTTTTAGTTAATCCATGAGTGTAAAGTCTCAATCCCTCAGTGTTAATTCTGAGTGTGTTATGAGATGGATCCCAACTTCTTCTTCTTGTAGTCTGTTCAGGCACTTTCATTGAGAAGACTCCTTCCACCTTGGATTGCTCCAATCACTTGGTTGAAAATTAATAGCCTCTATTTGTTACTGCTTGTTCCCGGATAACTAATTTTTTTTCAACAAAATGAGTAGAAACATACTCAGAATTAGTGAGTTCTTCATTATTTTTGAAGTGAATGGCAACAGAGCCATGATCCAAATGCACGTCTGTGGAATCAAAAGCCCAGCATCCCTCCATTGTTCTGTAGTCTCCTTAGAAGAAAAGCATCATCCCTGGTTTCTTAACCCATTTACATTTTACAATATGATTTCTGCTCCCATCTTCCCACACAGGCACTGTGTGTCTTCACAACGTTGCCTGTGACCATGGCTGTGCCTGGTCATATATATATGGACTTGTTCTCTTTATTGGCCTACTTCTGGGCAGTTAAACCGCCTACCTCATAACCCTCCAATAAACATCTTTACTGTTTGAAGATAGACATCTTTGAGGGATTTAAAATGAAATTGTAGCTGGAATAATAGAGAATTAGAAAGTACATCTACCTATCTGCTAGTAATTTGATAAAACTTAAACTAGAAAACAAAGAAAAATCCCCAAACCCAAAAGCCTGACCCACAGCTCCTGCTTTAAATTTTTTTTAAAATTCTCTCTCTCTCTCTCTCTCTCTCTCTCTCTCTCTCTCTCTGTGTGTGTATGAACACATGCACGTGAGGCTAGAGGCATGATACTAGGAACTGAACTCAGGTCCTCTGTAGGAGCAGTAGAACATGCTCTTAACAAATGAGTCACTTCTCCATCTCCTCCTTACAAGGAACTCAAGAAACATAACCTAAAACCAAACCTATCTTTATGGATTAACAGGAACTTAAAGGTAAAGCCTGCAAAGCTGACACCCTGAAGAAGGAATTTCAAAGCTCTCCCAAGCACACTGAATCTTAGGCTGCAGCCACACCTTTTTTTCTTGCCTCTGCATCACTCGCCAACCTTCTCTGTCTGGATTCAACTTGAAGTACACAGAAACTCATCTAAGTCTGCTTGCTATGCAAGGAATACATATGCTAAGTGCTCTTTTTTTTTTTAGCAGTCCCTGAGTACCATGCTCACTTTTGCTCAAGACTCAGATAAACAGGGAAAGTGCTTCAATGAGCAGCCAAAGACCGTCTCTATGCAGAGAAAAAAAACCTTTCGCATAGCAAAGCAGCCATTGTTTTTCCAGGTCTGAGACCTGTCACTTACAAGTCCATATCTGGCTCCTCTGGTTTCACATCCTTCCATGGAAGCAAATTCTTCCAGGGCATGAGCTGAGCTTGCAGTGTTTTCTGGATGCTCCTCTTTGGTGAGAGGACCTGCTGCGTTCTCTTCATCTCTGGAAGCCAGCTGGTCCAAAAAACTCTGGATAGTACCAGGAAGGAACTTTGAGTTTATGTTCCACCTGGCCAATAACAGCCCTGTCTTCCAAGTGTCTGGTTTCTCTTTCACACACTGCTCAGGATGACAGGATCAGTCACACCCAAAACGTTCACCTGTGGCACTGAAGTTGACCACAGGAAATTTGTGCAGCCACTGTGGAGATCAGCTATGGAGGTTCCTCAAAATTAAAAATAGAGCTCCCACATGAACCAGCTATGCCACTCTTTAGCACGGACCAGAGCACTCTAAGTCAGCAGACCATAGGCAGA
The DNA here is from genome assembly GCF_943737965.1 of Phodopus roborovskii. NCBI lineage: Eukaryota > Metazoa > Chordata > Mammalia > Rodentia > Cricetidae > Phodopus > Phodopus roborovskii. The sequence continues at coordinate 16,455,680 of NW_026126549.1, read as the reverse complement.
CTTGTACACCCATGTTTACTGTAGCGTTATTTACAAGAGCCAAGATATGGAACCTGGATGTCCGAGGAGATGAAGAATAAAGAAGATGTGGTTTATATAAGCAAGGTGCTTTATTCAGCCTTAAAGAATGAAATAGTACCCTTTTCAGGAAAATTGATGGAACTGGAGATCGTGTTAAATGAAATGAGAATGTCTGCGAAAGACAATTGCCACATTTTCTCTCACACAAGGAATCTAGATTTAAATGCAAGTGAGTGTATAGATTATAAACATACAAATACTCATGGCGAGAGCCTCGGGGGACTATTTGAGGAGAAGGAGGTGAACAGTGGAAGGTGGGATGAAGAACAAGTGAGGCTACATTACTAGGTCCTACACCAGTCCTGACGTAGTCCTTTCTCAGTAAGCAGTGAGAATATGTACCAGAATTCCCAGACTATCCTCAGTTTATTCAAGTTTAGGACTATTCATTATATAAGTCAAACCCTCCCGATGCAAGTTGGATGCTCACTACTAAATTATATCACCCATGTTTCAACTGGAATTTCTGTAATCAGCGTTTGCTTTTCAGTGCCAGGTTCATCCCTCACAGGTGGAGAGTCTAGAAATATTTACTGATTAACAAAGAAAGCCAACCACGGGAGGAAGTGGATTCATGGGAGCTGCTCTTTTCTCTTCTCTGTAAATGGTTCCAATGTGTCAACAAGGCTGACACTAAAAATGCTTATTAGTTAGAATAAAAAGAGGTTCTAATAGCCTTTCTTTTCCTATATCACACAAAATCTCAGTTGTTGCCCTCAAAGGGTTGAACATGTTTTGTGTATTAATTTAAGATTACTGCAGAACAGAGGATGCATGGGAAGATAATTTGTTTGCACAGGAAGATCTAAGATAAAGGCATTCAAACAAAAGAGCACAGCATGTTTGAGATCATGGTGAGATGGGATCAGAAGTTCCCATGAACAAGACTATTAGGACCATACATGACGTTTGTTCTCTGATCTCCACTCTTTTTCCTCTTCTTTGATGAAAACTTGCTTGAGATCCTGGGGAAGATTAGAGGTGCTTCTGCCAGTGTTAGTCAGCTTTCTGCTCTGTGAGATTGGAGAAAAAACATTTAAAAGGGAGAAGGATTCATTTTGGCTAATGGCATGAGGTATTTCAGTTCATGGTCAGTTGGGACCATTGCTTCATGGTTGAGGCTAGCCAGGATGTCATGGCAACTAGAGGACATGGCCACAATGGCTCTACTTAAACCAGTGGTTCTCAATCTTCCTAATGCTTGAACACTTTTAGTATGGTTTCTCATGTTAGGGTGACTCCCCAACCATAAACTTATTTTTATTGCTATTTTATAACTGTAATTTTGCTACTGTTATGAATTGTAATGTAGACATCTGTTTTCCAGTGGTCTTAGGATCCCTGTGAAAGGGTTGTTCAGTCCCAAAGGGGTCATAGCCTACCTATAGGTTGGGAGCCTCTGATTTAAATGAATAACATCTATGTCCCCATACAGGACTCTTTGTAACTACTGCCCACTTTAACTTGGGCATGTGCTCTGCTTTGGTGAGTAGAATATGGCAGATGCAAAGTTGTGACGGTTGGAAACTTAGTACTTAGAATGTCTGAGCACTTCTTCCACGTGGTTCTCATGGTAACATGCCTGAATTACAGGCATCCTCCCTGAGCAGACCTGAGTCATTCCAGCTATGGTATACCACTCACCTCATGGGCCATCTCACTACAGTCACATGAGTGAGCCTGATCCAAATCTACTTGACCTAGATTTGCAATATGTATGCTAACCTGTAGGCCCATGAAAAAAATCATAAAGCGTGTTCAACACTTATGCTTTAGATGATGTGTTAGACAGCCATGGGATAATTGCTTCTGGTCATTATTCATACTGTGAACAGCTTCTCCCATGGACAATCACAATGTGAATGTCAAGTGTTTTAAGCAAATGAAGTTAAATATGAGGCAGCATCTTCATCAGGCATCAAGGGTGCCCCAGAGTCTTTATTGAATGATAGACAGATTCATTGCAGAGCCACCATATTAACTGTGAAAAGTAAGATCAGGATTATGACATCCATGGAAGGTCTCAAAGTCAAATATGGTAGACCAGGACTCTCACATCCACAATATGCTGGGACCACATTCTCACCACCTTCCTGTCCCTGCACTGCATTTGAAGTTTCTCACAGCCAAGTTCAGGACAGGGCCCAGCATACCTCTCCTTCTGCCTGTTCCCAAAATGCTGTTCTCTGGGACCCAACTCTTCTTCAGCAAAGGGATAACACACCATTAGAATGACAAATATACCACCAGTGTGACACCACAGAGCTTCGCTTTCTGCCACAAGCCCGACATGTGAGTGTCCTCAGGTCTTCGTAACCATGCAGTTCAATTTTCTTTTCTGAAAAAGGATGAAGAGAGGACATTGGCCATGCCCTTTGCTTTCTCTGCACTGCATAGCCTCACTGTTAAGGGAAGGCATATAAGAAAAACCATATAAGACAGGTAGCCTACGATCCTTTTGATCACCAGTAAAGATGCTTTCTGCTGATTTGGAAGCTTGGAGTTATGGGCCAAAACTTTTGGTAAATATTAACTCTCATTTTACTACTTTTCTTATCAGCCACAGAAATGAAAGTTCAGACTTCACATGATGTGAATCAATCCAAAGTCACATATGTGGCGGGAGGGAAGGTCATAAGTGTAATAACAGATTGATTATTTAAGTCATGATCATTTTCAGAGAAAAATATGAAAATCTATCTCCTGCTGAACATTGTGAATGTGTAACAAGGTCATTCCTCCTTAGGGAGTTCCTGAGCTCACGATGCAATTCCAGACACATAAGGGAACTTGAAGGCCTTCGCTAATCACATAATCGGATGGCAATCCTCTCTAGACACCTCATCATCTCAGCTTTTAGGAGAGCAGGAAAGGGATCTTCGGAGGGAAAAGGTGGAAGAATGTGGGAATACATTTGAAACAGTAAGCAGCATTTTAAATGACGTTGTATTCTAGGACAAAGTGCTCCAAACCATGTTATCAGAACATTTTACTTTGTATGAAATATGGCTCAGGTCACCCTGACCCCCCTTGTCTCCAGTTTTTCATATGCAATACATGAGCTTGGGGATGAAGCAGTATTTTCCTAATGAGTGGATAGCTCCTCTAATCAGTATAAAAGCTGGGAAATGCGGTATAAAATTACTGTCCCTTAAAGAGACCTTGAAGAAGGTCACATGTCATCAATCTAGATGCCTATATTAACCTTGGCTTAGCCAATAGAGATCATGGAAACCTATTAACACCTGCTGGAAAAATCTTAGTTGAGACGTGCAGCCATAGCCAATTAAGGCTTTCTTTGGCTGTAAAGATGTCTACTTTTGCCAGAGGAGGAAATGGAGGAATCATATTTTGTTGACTGCCAATTCTGCCAGGTACCATCCAGGTGTTTTATATCTTTCTTGTTTACTCCTTACAAAAATCTCATAGGATAGTATTAGGCTACTTTGTTAATACCGACTTTAAAATTATGCCTTTGTAGTCCCACCCCATATCCAGTTTAGCTTTATGCAGAGAGCACTAAAAACACGGAATCTTATGGGGTAAGTTTCGTTCTCTTGTTTTGCTTTTGGGCTTTTTGAGTCAAGGGCTCTTTATGTAGCCCTGGCTGGGCTGAAACTTGTTATGTAGACCGGGTTGGCCTTGAACTCATCAAGATTGGCCAGCTTTTGCCTCCTGAGTGTTGGGATTAATGGTGTGTGCCACTATGCCCAGTCCTATGATGAATGCCACATATCCTAGTGGTGCCTTAATCCTAGCATTTCCTGTGGGAAGCCACAGCCCCAAGATGGCGCCTGGCTGGATGCCAGGTAGTCTGAGCTTAGCCGTAAACAAGCCTTATTTGGAAGTGCTTGATGGATCTGGTGTGCTTCCTTCTTCTGTGACCTATCCGGGATTGCCAGGTGGCATGAGCTGATTGGGCAATGAGGGCACATTTAAGGGCTTGCTAGGGGAAGGAGAAGCAGAGTGGAGGCTGATGTACAAGGTTCCTGAATAAACTGCTTGAAGAAAAGTTGTGGTCGTGTTTCCTTGCTGGCCAAGGTTAACGTGACGAGTGGTGGCCCATACGGGGAGCCTCTCTCCGTGGGTGAACAGCTCAGAACGTCCTGCAGTCAGGGTAGTCTACTGGAAAGTCCCAGGTAAGGTGGGACCAAGATAAGGACCTAGGTAAAGAGGCAATAAGGTCTCCGGTAGGAGTGATAAAGTTCTGGGATTGGACAAGGTAAAAGTAACCAAAAATGAAAGTATGGGGAATTCGACATCACAACCCATTTATCTCGCTCTTCAGGAGCTGTTGCATTCTGAGAGAATCTGGATAGTGTACAGTATTATATTGTCTTTATATTGTTTGACTACTGAGGAAACAACAACTGTTAAAGGAAATGCTGCTGGATCAACCCAATTTATATATTTTAAAAATGCTTTGACTCCAAAATTTAAGTTCAAGGACAAGTTACTGGGGAAAAGGATTTCTATTTTTGTTTCCACAGAAAATAAAAAGCTGTGGATTCCTTCCAGACTAATGTGGTTTGAGCAAGCCAGACCCCTGAAATAACTGCTGCTTTTGCAATAGCGCAGGTGGAAGCTCTTAATCGCCACATGGTGAAACCATTTTGAAAATGCCACCTGGATTAGAGGTTGATGGCTTAGAGCCCGGGAGAGGGATAACTCGACTATTCCGCCCCGCAACCCAGGTGGGCTCCTTATTGTAATCAAAACCCAGCTCAATGTGGAGCCTCTAATCCTTTTGATCATTGGCTACTCTGTGGCATCAGTGGTAGCTGCACTGATCTCACCATTGCCATGCATTCCACTGTCCAGACTGCAGCTGCTTTAAATAACCTGTCAGCGAATGTAGCCACTGCTTTGGACGTACAGTCTTCCCTTAATGCTCAATTAAAAGATGATATATGGTCCTGAATCAACGAATTGATCTAGTTCAGGAACAGATTGACACTTCGTGGCAGTTGGCACAAATAGGATGTGAATGGAAGATGATGGGGCTATGTGTGACCTCTGTGCCGTTTCAAAAGTATTCGGTGGCTGCCAATATGTCTAATCAGCTTTCTTAGTATCTTTTAGGCAATTGGTCCGGCGAATTCGATAAGTTAATGCAGGACCTGAGACTTTACATCGTGCATGTGAATTCCACCCGGGTCGAGGTCTTGGTTGCAGAGGGACTATCTACATGGATCACTCAAGCCATGAACCAACTGAAAGAATGGGCAGGACTGGGTGCCCTGGGAGGGGTGCTTATCCTAGTCAGTCTCATTGTCTTATGGTGTATCTGCAGGATGAGGGTTACACAGCGGAGAAGTAATGCCACGATTGCACAAGCCTTCACAGCTCTGGAGGCAGGGCAATCACCTCAGGCTTGGTTAACTGTGTTAAAAGGCTGAGCAGTCATCACGCTCAGGATGCCAGACAAAGAACTGCACTTGAGGCCAGCTTCTAGCGGCTTCATGGAGGGCAAGTCTGAATGCATATGGGTTGGTATCATAATCCCATCTCTAAGAAAAGATACCGGATGGGTGTGGCACCTTGGCTGATAACTGGGCGCGGGGCCATTACAATGTCCCTTGTTCATCAGAGATCAGACCTCTACCCTTGCCTGTTGCATTTAAAATAAAAAAGGGGGAACTGTGGCCCCAAGATGGCGCCTGGCTGGATGCCAGGTAGTCTGAGCTTAGCTGTAAACAAGCCTTATTTGGAAGCCCTTCCTCCTTCTGTGGCCTATCTGGGATCGCCAGGTGGCATGAGCTGATTGGGCAATGAGTGCACATTTAAGGGGTTGCTGGGGCTGGGAGAAGCAGAAGGAGAAGCTGATATGTACAAGGTTCCTGAATAAACTGCGTGAAGAAGAGTCATGGTCATGTTTCCTTGCTGGCCAAGGTAGACGTGACAATTTCCTGTGACTGATCCCTAGTAAGTAAAACTCAGATTTCACGTGACCAAAGTAAAAATTTAAATCCACAACACAATTTTAAATGTCCTTGAAAACATTCCTTGTGGAGTTTTTCCTTTCTCATCACAGTGTTTCCTCATTCGCCTGGGTGATGGGGGAGCAATGGAGACAATGCTGACGTCTCTTATTGCCTCCATCTTCACATTTCATTAACTGGCATTGTCAGCCATGCCTTCAGAACCTGCCTCTAAGCACCACTACCCTGATGCTAGACAAATAGTATTCCGGGTCTGTCTGTCCTTCCTCACGAATCTGTTCTACATAAAGTCATCTTTAAAAATAAAATTAGGCATGCTCTCTATCCCTACCCGCATGCTAGGAATGAAACCCAGGACAGGTACTCTAGACTGAGCTACACTCCGTCCATCAGGCTCTTTTCACTTTCCTATTTTAGACGGTGGCGGTGGCAGTGGTGGTGGTGTGCTCCTCAGTGTTGCCCAGGCTAACGTTGAACTCCTGGGGTCAAGGGATCTTGCTCTCTCAGCCTCCTGAGTATCTGGGTCTCCAGGTGTAACCATGTATGGCTTTATTCTCAAAGTTGCCTGTTGTTTGCAGGGATTGCTAAAATGGAAAAGGAAATACAACCTCTGGTCCTGATGAGATCCCTGCCTTCATCTACACCTTACTTGGCTCATATGTGCTTGCTGAGCAATGTTTCATCCTCATCCCCAGAATGTGTGCATGCTCTGCCCTCTGCTTAGATAGCCTCACCTCCAGCTTTTCCTGTCAGTCTCTCCTCAAACATCCCCTCCTTAGAGGCCCTCCCTGACTACACTGTGAAGGACACACTGTGGTCAGGAATGACCACAACCCTCTATTTCATCTGTAAAAGCTTCTGCCCTCTGTCCTTGTCTGGTTCATTTCTTTTCTTTTTCTTTGTTTTGTTCAAATGTGTATCCCTAATTCAATGTGTGTGACAGTGCCTGGCTGGATGGAGAGTTCTAGGATTGCTGTGGTCTGAATGTGTTGCCTATACAATCTAGGCATTGCTAATGTGATGCTGTCAGGAGGTGGAGCCTTCAGGGTGGTTAGAGCCCAATGGTTTCTCACTTGTTAAAATGGAGAAGACTTCACACAGGCCTCAGACCATTTAAAGTCCTGCTTCATTGTGAGGGAAACCCTGACTGGACAAGGGATGCTGGCAACTTTCAGGATAGCAAGAAAATAATCCTATTCTTCACACAGCAACTATTTGCAGATATTTTATTATAATGGCACAGACTAATTAATGTAAGAAATATTTTTTTTTGTTTTTTGGATTTTTTTGTCTCATTTCACTTTCTCACCATTTGATTAATGCACATTTTGAAAACAAATACATGTAAAGACAAACACACTGTCCTCAAATAGATCTCAAGCACATGGACTGAGAAACATTTTGGATGAGATTGTTTTCCGCACAAAATTTAATTTGCAAAAGATGAGAAGGAAGAACTAAATAGTTAAGGAAGCTTGTCAAATACATTTGCTTACAGACAACGGGACTTAGGAAAGAAAAAAAATATTGGTTATCACTGTACATGTTAGAAGTGTGGGTGGGGTGGGGGGGGCAGAAATAGGAAGTACACAGGATTAAATACAGACATTAGGAAATTCTTACCCTGTTGATCATGACTGGGAAAGGCAACCACCTGCAGTGACTTTCCTCCTCGACACATGCACCCTAAGTGAAGGGAAAGGAAGGGACTGAAGCGGCTTCTTCCCTGAGACCCTCTTGGAAAACACCTGTATGTTAGAACCAAGACAAACACAAGCGGAGACTGCTTAGTTGAAGCTGAGTGAACTGTTTCTGAAAGTTAGGGAGTCAGCAAGGAGTAATGTAATGAAACCAGTTCTCAGGAGAGCCCCATCTTTGAAGTCCTGGCACCATCTAGTGGCTAATGAATCCAGATTTCTAGACCAGTCATCTCCCTTTCAAGTGTCTCTGCTTGTTTCAGGGCTGAGCAAGGAGCTTGTACAAACACTGTTTTCATGTGGATTCTGACTCGATAGGTTTGGAGTATGACTAGGGCATTGCCATTTTAAAAACTAGCATTCCAGACGCTTCTGCTTTAACTGATTTTAAGATTCAATGCTCTCTTTGGAAGTCAGCTGTTTGATTACTCCCTGCACTTCCCCTGTTTTTCTTAAGTAAAAGTATTAAAGAGTATTTTATATTGTAAAAAATCTAAGTGAATATTTTTGATATAATCAAAACATAGAGCGTTGCATTAGCTGGAGTGGGGGAGGGTGACAGTCAAGCTATGCTTGAAGTATGGAGAATTACTGGAGTAGTCAGCCACGGGCCAAGCATGACAGACAGCTTGGCCAATCTTAGGATTCTCTTTCAGTTGTTCACCTTCCAGCCTACTAATCTTAACAATGAAATGAATTTTAGCTTTTCATTTTAAGATAAGTCATTTCAGACTCAGAAAAAACAGAATTCTCATTTACCATTCAGATTCCTCAAGACAATTTCTTCATAGCAGATCTATCAAACTTTAAAAAGTACCTCTTATACAATAATGTCATTACTTATAGGCTTTATTAAATGTCCCTACTGGCCCATGGATGTACCTGATTTGTATTCCTATCTCGGGTTTATACTAAAGTATGTAATCTTGATTTCCAGTCTGTAATAATTTGGACTCATTTTCTTGTCTTCCAATAGACATGGCTCTTTCAAATCATACTAGGTAATTAATGTGTATAAAGCCTCAATTCGACGTTCTGATGTCTCTTCCTGATTAGGGTCAGGACCTGTCTTGAGTGACAACATGGCAGAAACCATGCTTCTGCTGTCAGTGATGCCCTGGGTTTCAATCGTGCCAATCCCCATTGTCTGGGCTTTGGAGGTGCCCCTGTTGTTATTTATTCTACAAAAACAGTTATTTCAGAGGGCTCTAGGGTGGTGTAACTGTGGGAAACTTGTGTTAGAAGGAATAACCACACCACAGGCAAGCTTATCTGGGATGACCTTAGATGACATTAGATGAGTTCCTAAAGGTTCAAGGGGTTTTGAGGGTGCATGTAACCTAAAGGAACCCAAAGGTACTTGGGAACTTCCTCAGCACGTTTATGACATGCTCTCTGCTTCTAGTGAGGCTGTCCTGTACAGTGCTGGGCAGATGTCCACCCAAGAATTCTTCTGCTACTAGGCCAATGCTCATCCTAGATATACAAGCAAGTTTGATTATCGGGGTGCAGAGCATTGGATTAATGGGTAGATGTTCCCATGCCTAGGGCACCATACAGGGCCTCAGTTAAAGGGGATGCTGACTCAGCATGAGACTTACTCTCATTGATGTATTTGTGTTTGAGAGAAAGAGTGGTAGCCTGGAGAATGTTAAGCAGGATTCTGCAACTTTGAACATAGAGGTTACATGCGTAAGATAAATAAATGGACACACACACAGAGAATGAGAGAGAGATCTAATCAACAACAGATGTCCTGATTAGAATTAACAGGGCCAAATGACTCAGATCATAATCATAAAAGTTTAAAAATAGAGGCTTCAGAGAGAAACCCTATCTATTCCTTGTTGAGTTTTTGCAGTCAGTGAAACAGGCTCAAGGACCATTTTTTTCTCTTTCTCTTGCCTGTGTCACAAGCAACTGTCAGGCTTAGTAGATTAAACTATTGGTTTGCTGTCCCTAGAGCTGGCCTGGACTCATTGAGGTCTTCCTTCTGCTGTTCTAGCCTGGGTACCATCAGGTAGTTTTCACCCTAGGACTGGTTGGGACTGGGCCTCTGTACTTCCTTGGAGCTTTCCCCAGTATCAGTCCAGGAGCGTGAGCAAGCACAGCTGTACAGAACCTTCAGGTCTGAACTTAGAAGTCATACACAATCACCTCAAACTCATTCCTTGGTCAAAGCTGGTGCATGGCTAACCTGATGGCCAACAAGACATTTAATTTTTATCACAAGATAATCTCAGTTCCCAGTGACACAAGTGTTGGCAAGATTCACACTCATCAGGAGTGATAACTCCTATCTTCTCTATCCAATGCTCTCCAACCTCCACTCTTGTTCCTAGCAGATATTTGAAGCTAGGACATTTGGTTTTGTTAATCTGTAGGTAGAAGAGCAGAGGGAAAAGCTCAGGCTTTCTGGCTGACTTCCAGATCCTCTGAAATTGACACTTGTAAAAATGATTCGACTTCAAAAGACTTATTTTGTGAAGCTAAAGGTCCTGTCTTCTGTGTGTGTTGGGATAAGGGGGTAAGGGAGGAAGAGAGAGAGAGAGGGAGAGGGAAGAAAGGGGAGAGAAAAAGAGAGGGAGAGACAAAGAGAGAGAGGGAAGGAGGGAAGGAGGGAAGGAGGGAAGGAGGAGGGAGGGGGGAGAGCTGTTTGGGTGCTTTATGGGATAAAAGGATGTTTCATTAAGTGTATGGGAGCATCTTGACAGTTCTGACATACTTGTTATGAAGATGTTTGTTTGCGATGCTGGAAGTTTTGTGAAGCATCCATAAGTTTTAGAACCTTGACTACTGGCGTCAACTGGTGATAGTAGTTCAGTAACTCAGACATTTGCCTGTAGTGGGAAGATCAAAACCTTGTAAGGAGGACTCTTGATAACAAGTGGCAGAAATAGGATGTGGATGCCTGTTTATTCGAGGATTTGTTGGGCCAAGTGTCAAATGATGAGCAGACAGCTATGGCAAAACTTGATCCCTTACAGGCTCCTGGGCACAGCTGGAGAGAGCTGTAGCAGAAGCTGACCCTCACAGGCTCCTGGGCACAGCATGAGAAGGCTGTATTCCAGAGAGGAATCAACACAGTGGCAAGAGGCACAACCTGGTTTTCTTTCGAAAGAAGACAGTCCTGACATTTCTGAAACATCTTTTCTGTTTCCCTTTTTAGAATTTTAAGGAGTCTTTTTTAACTGACTCGTGTGTGTGTGTGTGTGTGTGTGTGTGTGTGTGGTGTTTGTGTGTATGTGCTTACATGTGCACATATCTGTAGGTGCATGTGCATGTGTGTGAAGGCCAAAGGCGACACTAGGCATCTTCCTCTATTATTCTCCACTTTATTTTGGTGAAGGGTGTAGTAAGATATCCACCCCGCCCACACCTGTTGCATTGACCACACCCATTTGGGCGATGTCACAGGTGCAGAGGTGCGGGGGGGGGGGGGGGGGAAGGCTAGGTCTTCAATCCTGGATCCTAGCTCACTTGCTCTGAGCTCTGAGTTCTGGTTGGTCGGTCATGGAGAGAAGCCTGGGCGTGGATCCTTGGATCAGGAACTTCCAGGTCATTGGTCTCTATGTAAGTGACTTCTCCCCAGATAAACTATATTAACCCATATTAAGCTTGTCCCGTGTATCTTAATCTGAGAAATCTTAATTTCTCACTAAACTGGTGCTCACGGATTTTATTAGACTGACTAACCAATGAGCTCCAGGGAGTTACCTATTTTTGTGCCCCCAATCTGGAGTTACTGATGTGTGCCACTGTGTCCTGCTTTGTCATGGGTTCTGGGGATCTGAACTCAGGTCCTTATGCTTGCACAGCAAGCACTGTACTGACTAACCCATCTCCCTAGCCCCTAAGTTTTATTTATTTAAATTTACTTTGTGTATGTACTTTTGTGTACCACATACATGCAGTATCTAGAAAAGGGCACTGGGTCCTTTGGAATTGAAGTTATAGATATTTGTTTGACACTATTGGAGTAGGCTGCCACACCTTAGTAGTGCCCCAGCCTTAGCACAGCTGACTCCATGATGGAAAAACCATTCAGGCTTTGGAACCCAGCACATAGGCCCAACACCTGCCAAAATAAGAACAAAGACCTAAGTCTGGGAAAGTCTCTGAATGTACTAACCTTGCTTTTTTTTGCTTCTGTAGCTCTGCTTAAGGTTGTGTTCTTGTTAACTGAAGTGTGTTAACTCACGATGTAGTTTTTGTGCTTAGAAGCTTACCCTGAGAAAGACTCAGAGCTGCACTCAGGTCTCGAACACCCAGTGTAGTTGCCAGCTGGCTAATAAAGACATTCTATTGGCCTCAACCTGTGTCTTAGTAGCCTTCTCTGGTGGATATCTCACAGAGCTATTAGATGCTGGGAACAGAACCCAGGTCCCCTATAAGAGCAACAAGTACTCTTAATCACTCCAGCCTCCTTAGGTTTTATTTTTGACAAATACAATTGCTTTCTCTGTTGCTATAATAAAATACCTCATGGAAGCAACTTACTGGTTTGTTTTGACTGTTTGGCTGGAAAGCTGGGAAGCATGGCGTAGGAGTGTGAAATAACTGCTCACATTGTGTCTACAGTGAGGAAACAGAGGACAATCAGCTTGCTTTCCCTCCTTCCTCTTTTTATTCAGTCCAGGTGCCTAGCCTATAGGATGATGCCACTCACATTCAGGATTAAATCACTCCGGGCACACTCTAAGCGATCTATCCCAGGTGTGTCTCCCAGGTGATTCCAAATATAGTTAACTCGATGTTAAAGAGGAACCATGACATCCAGAGAATACGATGTAATATTCCCACATGTGCAAATGCTGGGGAAATGATCAAATTGAGCTAATTGACATTGCCACAGAGCTCTGCTTCTCAGTCTCCCTCCCTGGCTTCTGAGCCAGGGGCTTTACACAGACTTCACCGTTTGCTCTTTGCACCTTTCCCTGTGAATTTTGATGAAAGCTCTGATACTCTAATGCTGGGGTTCAGCTGTGTCAAATGCTCTCCTCTGAACTATTTGCTTAGACCCTTCTGAAGTTGAGAGGCAGCCATGGTAAAGCACAATTACTGCCCTGTGCAAAACCAAACATGGAACTCAGTGCGTGCGTGCGTGCGTGCGTGCGTGTGTGCGTGTGCGTGCGTGTGTGCGTGTGCGTGCGTGCGTGCGTGCGTGTGTGTGTGTGTGTGTGTGTGTGTGTGTGTGTGTGTGAAGAGACAAAGAATGCTTGCTCAATTTACCAGAGCTGGGAAACAGGAGTAGCAGGGGCTCGTGAGGGGAGGGGTTGCTGGCGAGTGGGTTTGAAGTTATGATCCAAGTGCTGGTTACCCGGAGGTGGGGGTGGAGGGGAGGGTGGGGTGTGGTTAGCTTTGAAAATTGAGTGCTGTACTTACTGTTTGCTCTTTTTTCTGTTTGCTTTAGCTGGTTACAAAGTAGGACATCGAAAGACAAAAAGATTTTTCTCATTGACTTTCACTGGAGGCCTGGGACTAGGGACTAGGCACCTCCAGTATTTTTTTTTTTTTTAAAGAAAAAAATTAAGTTTGTAACATTTATCTTTTCAAACCTATCTTTTTTTTTTTTTTTTTTTCCTTTGCAGTGCTGATTTGGATCTCTTTATACGCTACATTCTGGGGAGGGGGGTGGTCAGGCCTTTAAAATCTTAGCAGCAACCAGCACCAGAAGGAAAATGATACACACAGACAGGAAGAGTACAGCACTGAAGTAGGACCACAGGGCATTTTATTGGAGGGAGCTGGTCACATTTTAGTACGCGTGGAAGCCACCGATAAAAGACACCCTTCTGAAGCAAGGAAGGCTCTGAAGAAGAGGAGCATCATGGGAGCTGTGTGAGATGAAGCAAGGCGGGGGAAGACATGGAGATACAAGACTAGGAACCTGGAATCTTGGTTTTCCATGGAATGTGCAAAGTGTGAAGACGTAGGGGGGATGTTGGGGGCTGCAGTGATGGGTGGCTGGGACTGGAGTAGTAACCTTGGCCAAAGCTGGGTGTTGGGCCTTAAGTAAAGAGCAGCAGTAGGATTAAGGAAGGAGTGGTATGAATTCCCCGTGTTTTAGAGAGTTAAGTCAACAGCCATGCGGAGTGTGTATTACAGAGAAGGCAGGCAAGGGAACTGACTGGTTAGGGACCGCTGCAGGGTTCAAAACACTGAACCAAACTCAGATGAGCAACTTCTTAGAGTAGAGAATTCATCCTAGATTTAAATAGCATGCACATGGTTGGCCCAACGCTTACAAAAGCAGGCTACAGGATATATATGGGGCAGAGCTGAGTGATAACACCTTTTTCCAGTGTGTGAGAGTCCCTGGGTTTGACTTCCAACCCTGAAGAAAAACTTAACAAAAAATATGAGCAATTTCCATGTTATCTATACAGAAGAGCACACATACCACTGATAATATTTTCATGCTCACAGACTTCTGAGTAATTGGGGGGGTGTTTTGAGGCATATCATAAGAGTACGTCATATAGGAACATAAAACTGTTTTCTTATTGAGACCCTTAGGGAAACCCAGTGGGGAGTCTGGCATCTCGGGATGAGAGAGGAACACACAGAAACATGGAACTATAAGAGACTAGAGAAGGGCCAGAGGTGAGACAGAAAATGAGGTGTGAGTCGGGTGCCGAGATGGAAACATGGGACGGAGAAGAGGGGCGATGACTTAGGTTTGTCTGAGTGCTTTTTAGACTGGTCCTCACTGGAGTCTGGGTGTTGCTTCCTCAAGATGAAGGTGACTTGAACAATGTCTGAGGACACTTCTGCTCTGATTCCTGCATCGTTTTCTACTGAACAAGCCCAAGAAGGGAAAAACAGTGTTGTCTCAAGTGCTTCTTAAAAGAACCCACACTTAAAGACACAACTTTCTTTTGAAAAGTACATATTTCGTATTCAAGCATGACTTTCTAATGTCAGGAAGCCAAACTGGGAGACTGGGGTAATGCTGTGGGGTAATATGGCCTCCACCCAATCTCATGGGATCAAACTGATTTCACTAATTGGGAGCAAATTCCCATAGAATGGCAGGACTTTCTTAGTGCTAGAAGAAAAGGTAGAGTCACTAGGTCAGCTGACTGGAGGATAAATGTATTTATGACAAGAAGTTACACATTATCTAAACTGTTACAAGAAAACACAGTTCAAAAGAAGGACCCATGTCAGGTTACTATGTCCATCTAGAGTTTTCCTTAGGGGCAGGGGGCCAGCTCATAGCAGCATCTTCAGGCCAATGGGACAGTTTGAGCCCCCCTCCCCAGACCCCAGATGCTGTAACTCTGTTTGATTTCTTGGCTTTACCATTCTCTCACCTATGTTTTTCTTTTTTCTTTCTTTATTTAGCATTTATAGGTATAGAATTAGTAGGGGCAGATCATGTGTTACAAGCATGAGCTCTGTAAAGCAGATAGGCATAGCTTTCGGGGTTGAGTCAAGGTGGGGACTGTAGGTTTCCTCTAGCTCATTCCACTCTCCTAATTGTTCCTAAAGGGTTCCACCCAGAGAGGTTTGGGAAGCCTGGGCTTGAGTCCATGCTCCCCAGCATCAGGTGAACGAGGGTTGGCATACCCTGACTGTGGTAAGGACTCCTTGGGGATAGTGCTCAGCTCTGCACACTGTGTTTTCAAGTGGCTTCATTAAGGAATGTGTGTTCTGATCACCTACTGGCTAGTACCCAAGGCCACTTCTTATCTTAGTCAGACTGCAGTGTTGCTATCAGCTTGAGGGAACCTCTTGCTTGCCTGCACTGTCGGGCAGAGTGAATGTGTCCAAGTGCCTGCATTTTACTTCCTCTTCTCTTACCATCAAGACGCAGAGCCGGCCTCTGGCTGAGTCAGACACTACCCTGAGGTTCAGGGAGAAAAGAAGGAGCTAAACTCTGCCCTTCAAAGTGGCATCTTCACTTGGACTTGACGGAGTGGTTTGAGATCTTCTGGGCCTTGATGTCTCCGAGTCTCTCCTTGTCTAGGGGAATACCTTAGCCTCTCACCTCCCAAGGGCCTGTGTGATGGAGAACAGCAGCATCTGCTGACAAAAGCCATTTTGCCTCTGAAGGCGAGGTATGAAAGGAGTGTAGAATTATCCTCCTGGAAGTGGAACGATCTGATTGTTCTGTTGTGGTTTCCACCAGTGACCCTGCTGCCACCCACCAGAGCTGCTGCCTGGCATGGCCTGCGGAGCTTACAGCAGTTCTAAAGGATGATTTGATGCAGTAGAAACCTCTTATGTTACAACCTCTCTGACCTTTCCCGGGGCTCGCTCAAAAGCTGTACCTGGGACTGCCTTTCGCTGGTCTTTGAAGTGATATATCTTCATTAGTACTTAGGAGTAAATAATTTTTTAAACCCCTAAGAAGGAAGCAATTTGTCTTGAACACAGTGGGTTTGATCTTTAGAGAGAGGTGAACAGCTAGCCTTTTTCCTCAGCCAAAGCTAAAGATGATGAATGAATTGCCCAGGGCTCCGAAAACCTCTGCAATAGGGGGGATTTTAAATCAATGAGACATCGTCCTTGTCTAGGACTGCTGATTTTCACAACACAGCATTGCAAACCTGAGAGGGTTAGGAGGGAGAATATCAAAGGAATAAATCTTGCAAACTGCAAGTGTCCACAGTCTTCAAGGGAAGGATAAACTTGTGTGGATTAAATGCATTGGTGATTAACTCTGAGTCACCAATAATGGATCGGTGTCGAATTAAGGGGAAAAAAATAAAAAACATTTCCCCCTGGAGTCATTTAACCCAGATCTGAATTCTTTACTTCTGCTCCCCATGTCTTCTGTCCTTTGTCTGTCTGCTGTATGAGTCTGAAGCTGTGCCTTTCTGGAGACTGCCTTGTGAATCTGTCCATGCGTCTGTCTGTTCCTGCCTGTCTATCCCTAAGAAAGGGCTTTGCTCTGGGTTTATTGAACATCACAGAAAGTATCACATGGGTGAAGGAATAAGGCACACTTTACAGAAGGCATGAACAGAGCATTACAGGGGATTAATTCACAGGCTCCAGCTGACCCAGATAACAAATGCCATTGCAATGTCATTGCTTATCAGGCAATATCCAAATATTGAGTTGAAATTTACAGTGACTATTCACCTTATAATAAGATTACTTTCCACCTCTATATTTGCTATTTTCAGCAAATGATGACAAGAACACGCATGCATTATTCTGGGTCAGGGACATGGAAGGGTACATGGTTTAATATTACAGCTATGCAATAGCTTAGGGTGTAAAAGTTGACTACATGGGAAACCCAAGGCAAGTAAGATTGGTAGTGTTCTCTTGAAGGCAGGCTATCTTATGATAACACAAGTAGGGAACCTTGTGGAATCCATGACGGGCCAGGGTGACCAAGGCAGGGGGGACAAAGAGGCCAGGCAGATAGAGCTTAAGTGAGAAGTTTATTAGAAAGGGGAGGGAGGGGAAGGGAAGAGAAAAGAGGTAAAGAGACACAGAGACAGAGAGAGGACAGAAGAGAAGGGGGAGACAGGAAAGGTCCTGTCTTCCCCAGGGGAACAGCAGGGAAGAGAGAAAGCATTAAGTAGGTGGGGTCTGTCTTTTAAAGGGGTCCTTTGCACCTGTATGCAGACTGGTACTCATGGAACCCTGGGCTGAGCAGGGTACTGCCTGAGTGCATTCTGCCAGGTGATAGGGGTAGGCCAGCATATTGCCTGAGTTAAACAAGCAGGCTGAGTACACAACAGGAGAGCAGCATGTGGCCTCAAGATTTAACTTTGACTGTGAGGTCCCGAAAAAGTTCCAGTCATTTAGAATGTAAGAGGTTTTGTTTTGTTTTGTTTTTTGAATCATAATGCACTATGATAAGCTCTATTCATCTGCCTGGCAAACATTTTATAAAATAGATTTGTTTTCTGTATGAGGGCAGGCACAGTATTTGGACACTTTCATGGGGAAAGCATGCATGGGCTGAAGAGAGCTGGTTAAGATGTCTAGACAGGGTCTTATTTCTTTAAACCAAGATAGGCTTGGTTGGTATAGTTGTAAGAAATTTGAGACTCACTAATATTTGAATTGAGAAGAAAGGTGTGCGTTTGTCACATTTTTGTTCCTATAGCATTTTGCTAGTTGAGCAGTGAGTTATTTGAGGCCAGAATTTGATCAAACAAACAAATAAATAAAACTCAGTTAGTGTGTAGTGGTGTGAGAGAAACAATGGTTTTGGTTGAGAAAGGCCTGCTTTGTTACCTGATCAGATGGAGATGTGTATACGCACTATAGAGTGGTGTACATGTGTGATACACACCTGTAGTTTACCTGAACCGTTGGAGATGTGTATATACACTATACAGTGGTGTACATGTGTGCCACACACCTGCAGTTGGTGGAAAGGTAGACAGGACTGGAAGCCGACATTAGAAAGGAGACTCCACCATTCCCAGAACCTCTTCTGAGACTGACCACTTGAACTCTGTTAAACACATTGAGACTCACAGAGTAGGACGTTCTAACATTGACACAAATCCGTTTGACAGAAAAGAGGGAACCTGGTTGCTCTTTCTCATCTGTAGAAGGACCTATCTTCTCTCCCACATGGCAGTTTTCTCTGCACTAGGGCAAGGATGGACATTTGAAAACCAGAGATATCTTAGCTTCTTTCCCCCAGGCTAGGCATGCTGGGAACCATAATTTATAAAACTCCAGTGCTTTGGGCTAGTTCCAGTGCTTTCTGGATGTTTATTCACTGACATCATGGCAGGTGCTGGGTGGATGTTATCTGTATCTGTTCTTTCATCTGATACAATCATTGTTCAGGACAGGACTTACTTAGTCACTCTGCTGCTGACTTCAGTTTCTCCTTCTCAGAAATGCTCTCTTTGCTGGGATGTATCCTGGCTGTGGTTTTAGTTTTATTGTCCCAGACTTCCTGCCATCTTGGCTATTGACTTTAATGAGCAATTAAGGGGGCTTTATTGTGCCTATAGACACATTGGCAGGCAATAATATAAATATGTACTTTCATTTTAAAATATGAGAAAAAATAAAATGAAAAAAGGAGAAAATGCAGAGTCATTCTTTCTTGTGTAACTCAGAGGCAGCCCTGCGTTTTTATGTGCCCTTCAGAATATATTATGCACATAGCCTCGTAGCACAGGCTACTTTAGAACTGGGCTTTTCTGTTTATTGCAGCAAACATATTTTGGTATTGTCTTTAGCTTCTATCAAACTTTATTAAGGGCTACAAACTTCACTGTTGATTGACTTAAACTTATAATGTCTAATTTCTCAGTGTTGTGAGCTGCCATGTGGGAGCTGGGAATTGAACCTGGGTCCTCTGGAATGCTGTTAGCCTCTGAGCCCTCTTTCCAGCCCCCAATTTTTCAGTGTTGTAAAAAGCACCAATGAGTGCCCTTTGGGATTTCAATGGTGACGCCATGATGGTGTTTTAGATGTAGGGAGGGTCTTGTCTTTTGAGAGATTTTCCAGTCGCTCTGCTTTATGTACCCCACCCACCCACCCCCACATGTGTCTTAGAATTTCTGGATGCGATTTTGATTTTTTATCTTGTCTCTTAGATGTTCTGTGGATTTCCTATAGGTCTTGTCATGGGGAAAAAAAATCATAGCAAATAAGCTCTTTAAGTGGACATTTGGGTTGAAGAAAGAGGAGAATTCGCCATTCTTTAAAACATCAGTAGGTGAGGTGGAAAGTGCCAAATCCTTCACCCTGGGATAAAACATGGCTTCCTGACACCCAGGACCCCCAATAGCAGTCACTCTGTTTTAGCATAGGTGTGTGTGTGTGTGTGTGTGTGTGTGTGTGTGTGTGTGTGTCTCACTACAGCCCTCCAATGCTCTAGAAGTCTTACAGAGTAAGGAGGCATCTTCACGGGGTTCAGTAATCTACTATGTTAGCTTTTATTTTCAAGAGAAAGAAAAAAACCTCTTTGCAATCACAATAGTACCATACTTGTATTAGGGTATTCTGAGAATCCATGTTATTTCTGAAGTCATGACTGCTGGACTTGGGGATGAAAATGTTGTTATAACCCTGTCAGGACTTAGTTTCTGTGAGTTCTTTCAGAATGGAGGTGGGGAAGACTTGCCCACTTTGGGGTGAACCCTCAGGATGAAACAGAGAAAGCCACCATCACCCCCTGCCCCACTCACTGGCTTCACAGTGCTTTGCCTAATGAATGAACTCCCAAGTGCAAAGGCAAGGACTCTAGTCGGTGGAATTGTGTCTGGGAGAAAGGACCAGCAAGAGAAAAGACACTGAGTATTATTTTGATCATTTAAAGAAAAAACACAAAGTTGGACATCAAGGCACATTCCATAGTTCCAGCTACTCCGGAGTCTCAGGTGGGAACTCTTGGCTTTGAGAGTAGTCTGGGTGGCACAGTGACTTCACCCCCCCCACCCCTCTACCCCCTAGTCTCCCCTACACCCCACTCCTGTCAACCTTTGCTTGTTTGAATGTATCTCTCCAAAATTTGTATGCTGAAAGTTAATTATCAAGGTATACAATAAGATACAGACTGTCTGCATTGGAAGATTCATGCCTTATTCCCAGTGCTTAAGAAGCTCAAGTTTGAGACCAGCCCATGCGGCATAATGATTCTGAGATCCTTTCTCAAAAAGTGATGAGAGAAGGGGGAAGGAGTTTTGGAAATCAAGTCATGAGACTAGAGATGTCACCACTGGGCACAGTGCCCCTTTGTTATGGAACAGTACGGCTGAGCTGGGCATATTTAGCCCAGTGAAAAAGCTCTTGTCTAGCATGCTTGAGTTCTAGTCCTACAATAACAACAGTACAGGAGCTGTTTGCTGTTATGCTGTGTGAGGGTGTAGCAAAGGGCTCTGCCTCTGAAGCAGAGAGTGGTCTTTGCCAGATGTGGAAACCTCTCTTGTCCTGGTCTTAGATTTCCTATCCTTCACAACTGTGAGGGAATACATTTCTGCCTTTCCTGTTCTTTATAAATTAGCAAGGGATAATTGGTTACAGCAACAGAAGTGGCAAGAAGCAATGGTATCAAGAAGTGAGTTGCTGTTGTTGAAACAAATCCCTAAGAGGTGGGAATGGCCTTGGAATGGGGAATAGGTAGCGGCTCTGGGATAGTTTTGTAGTGCATGCTGGGAAAAGCCTGTACTGCTGTAGTGTGTTCATGGCAGTTCTGGTGAGGGATGGAAGAAACCTGTAGGGAAACCTGGAGTTTGCCTAAGTGATGGTGCAGCATGCTCCAGGAACTAAGAATTAGGGGCTTGCGATTTGGCTCGGTTGGGAGAGTGCTTGTCTATATATCATGCCAAGAGCCCATTGATTTGATTCCCTAGGACTAAATAAATTGGAAATTGTGGTACACATCTAACTCTGGTACTTGAGGTGAGGCAGGAGGATTGAGAGTTCAAGGTCACCCTCAGCTACACAGTGAATTTGAGGCCAGACTGGGTTACTGCCTCAAAAAACAAAAAGGAGTACACAGTGAAGGTTGTTCTCATGATGCATGATGTCTTAGAAATGAAGAGTTCAGCACTGGAGACTGGAAAAAAGGTCATCCTTGTTTCAAGATGGTAAAGAACATGGCCCAGTCACCATCCTGCCCATGTAAAGGATGGAAAAGCGTGTTTAGGGGGACAGTAGCAGAGAGTGCCAGTATGGCTGAGCAGCTATCTGATGACATGGTGGCACATTGGAGGAAACCAGATGCTACTCAACGGGATAATGCAAGAATGATGCTAAGGGCTGGAGAGATGGCTCAGAGGTTAAGAGCACCTGCTGCTCTTTCAGAGGATCCAGTTCAATTCCCAGAACCCACCTCATGGCTCACGAACATCTGGAACCTCAGTTCCAGTGGAATGGATGTTCTCTTCTGACTTTTGCAGGCACCAAGCACTTATGTGGTACACAAACATACATGTAGGCAAAACACCCACACACAAGTAAAATGAATAAATCTAATAATAAAAAAATTACTCCCCAAAGGCATTTCAGAGATAGAGGCTGCCAAGGTTCTCACCTGTCTAATATGGACTCTGGATTTAAGTTGTGTGTGAATAAGACTGTTGAGATACAAATGAAAGCATTTTGTGTGTAAGAGTGAAACTAGTTTTAGGGCTGGTGGTTTATAGACAGACTCTATGCTTTGCACCAGATCTGTATGTTGAGACTTAATTACTGGAGTGTTAGTAAAGATGCCAGGCTGCAGGAGGGAGTGGTCCTGAGTGCCATTGGTGTGGTCCTGAGTGGGAATAGCCCTTTCACAAAGGTGCCATGATGGCTCACCACTGCCATGCGAGAATTCAGCAAATATTGTCCCTTTGACGAGGGAACAGCTCTGAACAGAGACTGAACCCATGGGTCCCTTATCTCACCTCTCAGCCTCCAGAATGTCATTGCCAAGTACAGACTAAGGATAACTGAAAAACTACTGTAAAACACTTACTGGAGGTCCATGACTTAGAGTGCCATTCTAACTGTATAGGAGGTCACTGAGATGTAGAGAGTTTGGGACTGGGTATATGTTTGAGTAACTACCTTTGTTTAGCTATTTGAGGCTTTTATTTGTGAGTGTGTTACAACAATGATACTTTTATATAAAAGAATTAGAACTATTCAGGACATTTGATAATATGGAATTATTGCTTTTTGGATAGAAGATGGTATCATGAATTTATACATATCTGTAAGTACATATTAATACATGTAAATTACTTAAATATATTGACATATATTTAAGTATATGTGAATATATTTGTATGTATGCATACATATGTGTGTGCATGTTCCTTTCTGTGTGTGTGTGTATGCACATGAGTGAACATCAACTGAACTATCCCCTCAACTCTCTCTCTTGCTCTCTCTCTCTCTCTCTCTCTCTCTCTTTCTCTCTCTCTTTGACTTTCAGTACTGGGAAATGAACCTTGGACTTTCACATACTAAGCAAGTGTTCTGCCACTGAACTACATATCCTTAGCCCTCTGTTCTATTGCTGAGAAGAGACACCGTGACCCAGGAAACTCTTATTAAAGGAAGCATTTAATTGGGGGCTTGCTTATAGTTTCAGAGATTTGTTGCTTTGCCATCATGGTGGGGAGCATGGTGTCAGGCGGCAGGCATGGTGCTGGAGTAGTAGCTGAGAGCTTTACACCCTGATCTGCAACAGCAGGCAGAGATACATTTATACCAGGTCTGGTGTGGTCCTTTGAAGGCCCATCCCCCAGCAACTCACCTCCTCCAACAAGCCATATCTTTTCCAAGACCCACACCTCCTAATCCAGTGGTTCTCAGCCTTCCTAATGCTGAAATTACCTGAGAACCCTTTAGTACAGTTCTTTATGTTGTGGTGACCCCCAACCATAAAATTATTTCATTGCTACTTCATAACTGTAATCTTGCTACTGTTATGAACCATAATGCAAATATCCACCCCAAGGGGGTCTCGACTCACATGTTGAGAAACACTATCCTAATGCTTCTAATTCTCCTCAAACAGTTCCACTCACTACCAGGTGACTAAGCACTCCAACCTACGAGTCTATGGGCATCCTTATTCATACCTCCATGACCTCTCACACAGACGCATCCAATGGGAAACTATTCTCCTCCAAATTTGTGTGAAGATAGTTTACTGTGGTGGACAGAAACCTTGGTGAGAGGTGAAAGAGATGGGAAGAGAGGTGTGGGCCCCTGTGGGCAGGGCTGTGGGGGCATCACAGGGAGTCCCACACTAAGGTGTGGTTTCTAGAGCACACAACATACAGTTCTGTATTTACTTGCTGTGCTGGGGACCAGCCCAAGGTCTTGCACACACAAGGCAAGGCTCTGTCACCAGCCCAGTTCTAGCATTTTAAAGTAGGGTATTTTCTTGTTGTCTAGTATTGTTTGAGCTGTCCTGTTGGAATTTTAGATGGCAAATCTGGCTGTCTAGGATTTCCACCCCAGAAGTGACACTACTGGCATGCCCAGGAGCTTATAAATAAGGTAATAACAATTAAGGCTACTACTACTATATAAGGATACTTCCTAGGTGAATTAAATCCACTTAGTTTATATTCCAAATATCAGCATTTTAAACGCAGTGGCCTATTAAAAGAGTGAATGGCTTAAGGAGAATTAACAATAAATTCAATTAACAATAGTAAAAAAATTATATTAAAAAACCCTGCTAGGATGAGTGTAGAAAGCATGTAGGTTGGTGTGACATTGGGCCAAGACTATTTTTCTTTTTTTTTTTTTAATTTTATTTTATATAACAAAGTCCATTTAAATGAAAACAAACATTTATAGACAATATTTGGGAATTTGGGCGTTGTCCTTTCCAAACTACTTCCTGCTGGTAAGGGGCGCTGTCATGGGGGATTCTAAGAAGATTCAGAAATCCTGGCTGTAGTTTGTAAGGGGGTTTGTCCGGCTGTTTTGAATGTAGGATCACCTTGTACTCTGTTTCAGGCAGTCTGGCTTGATCAAACCACATTAGTCTGGAAGGAATCCACATCTTTTCATTTTCTGTGGAAACAAAAATAGAAATCCTTTTCCCCAGTAACTTCAAGACTATTTTTCATACAGACCTCAAGTTCAAGGTCAGAGCTCCTTTAGTGTTGCAATGCTGCCACCTGGTGGCCTTAATGTCTTACTGCGGTAGGATTTGTGGCTGTGAATCACTCACAGGTGAGAATTTTCTGCCTCTCTCCCAGAACAATCATTTGCAATCTTATCTAAGACTAAAATCTGTTTTCCATAAAACACACACAACAACAAATCACAGAGATGTTCATATTTTTATACCTGGATTCCCTTCATAGGATCACGGATGACGAATGAGAGGCGAAACACTTACCAATTAATGTCGGTATGAAGGCACCATGGCTTTTCTTTAGGTTGGTTCTAGTTATTAGAAACAAGCTAACTTTGCCACCACAGCCGTGTGATGGCTTGATATAACAGTTGACATCTCATTGTGTGTTGTGTTAGGGGTCAGGAGGAGGAATTAGAATATGACCTGGTACAATCTGGGATGTGGAGGAGGCCAAGAAATTCTGGGTTGAGTTGAAGTAGGGATGAGGCAGAGTCACTCAGAGGAACAGTGTTTGATTGCTCCAGGCATCTGGGACAACCTGCATCACACCTTGGTAATGGGTACACTTTGCCCATCGCTTTAGATGCTAACAATGAAATGACCCCTTAAACGTCTTGGAAAATTAGACTATTGAGTGATGGGTTGTTATTTCCATTTCATATTACTGACTGCTATGTCCCAGCTCCTTCCAGTCCCTGCAGGTCAAGTCTTCCTTATTCTTTTTTGTTCTGGCCTGAACTCTGGAGCTGTTAATGTTTACAGTCCTTACCACTTCTAGATTTTACAGCACAAAAATGGAAATTGTGACATTGAAATTGGAAAGGAATTGTGAGTGTTGAGACGGACTCCTCTCCTGGGAAATGAGGAAGAAAGGCGGGTGTAGATAAGACACAGTTGTGGAGAGCCAGGGGCAGTGCTCAGGAGGGCCTCGGCCATGGGTGTGTGCTCAGATGTGGTTGCTTTGTGGAGATCTGGTCATTTAGCTCCAGTGCCACTTTATTGCCACACATTTGCAATTGGCACAGTGTTGGTGGCAATCCTCAGAGGAGCATTTAGCTCAGGTTTAACACCCTCACCATGCAGTAGGACTCAGAGAGGAGCAGAGATAAGCATAAAGAAATCTTGGGTGTCTGATTGCCTTTCACTGTCCAGTATGGTGTTATCCATAACTGGCTGTTTAACTTTGCACTGGAATGAATGGGAATGGGACAGGATTCAGTCCTTTGCAGCAGGGACCAGCAGGGACTATTTCGGGAAGCTTAGATGTAAAACAAGCTCACCGGTGTCGGGAACTCGATGGCATAGCACTCACATAATGGACAATGTCTCCCTACCCACACTTCTGAGCTCAGTCTGCTAATGATGCTGAGTGATTCTGTCTGTCACAAAGGATTCCGATTCCTGCCAAACTAGGCACCTTCTGAGCAATGGTTATGCCTCTGCTAGCTCTGGAGGCTGGGGATGCTGGCGAAGCTGGCACATGGGTGTTCTCATGAGTGTGCCCTTAGAGTAGTGTTTCCCAACCTTCCTAATGCTGCGACCCCCTTAATACAGTCCTTTGTGTTGTGGTGACCCCAATCATAAAATTATTTCGTTGCTACTTTGCAATGCTAATTTTGCTACTGTTAGGAATCATAATGTAAATATCTGTGATTTCCTATAGTCCTAGGTAACCCCTGTGAAAGGGTTGCTTGACCCTAAGTGGGTAGTGACCCACAGGTTGAGACCCACTAGCTTAGATGCTGATGCATACTGTCATCTTCTTGCTGTGGGCAAATAAGCTTCCTTGGTTTGGGGTGTGGGTGTCTTAGCTACTTTCCTGTTGCTGTAGTATGGTTCCAGAGGGATAAGATGGTTCCATCACCATCTTGGGGAAGTGGCAGGCATGGAGGCTAGAGCAGCAGACGTCTAGAGCTCGCAGTTTGAACCGCAAGCACGAAGCAGAGAGGGCAAACTAGCAGTGGGCAGGGCAAGGCTGGCCCAGTGACATACTTCCTAAACCTACCCAAACAGTGCCAGCAACTGAGGACCACTGAGGAGTTGTTTATCATCCCAACCATCATGGCGGGGGAGGGGGGGAGGGAGGGTGTCGACTATGAGCAAAGCACAGGATGACGTAATAAAATGTCACAATGAAGGTCATCATTTTGTCCAATGGCCATATGCTACTAATGAAAAGGAGAGGGCATCAAGGGCCACTTGCCCTCTCCAGGAGAGCACCGCCCTCAGAGTCTGATCTCCCAGGCCCTTCTTTGTACCAACACACGGAAGCCTGGGTCTCAATGCGTGAATTGTGGAGAGCCACAAGCACTCAGTACATAGTAGGAACCAACAGGTGATGTTCACTGAGAAAGTTCAGGCTGCAGAGGAGAGGATGTCCCCATAGGACAGAGAATAAATGGTTCAACCTGTGCTTTCTTTTCCCCCTTGAAGCAAGTTGTCTTGAATTTTTTTGGGGGGTGGGGGGCTCTGGCCCCTGCCTTTCTAATTCTGGGGTTGTAGGCATGCATTGCTGTACGTGGGTTCGACTTTGGCTTTTAAGAGCTGACCCTGGCATAGAGTTGAGCTTCATCTCTTTGCCACGTATTTATAACCGATGGCCGTCATTGTTAATGCTCGTCCAGCATCAGGCCCACTGTCTCTTGCTACTAGTGTTGGGGACTTCCCTGACTCTCCGAAGCTTCCATGCGAATGTCAAGCAAAGAGCCAACCCTAATCTTCCTAAGAGAGGCATATAACCCAACCTAGCAGAGTGAATCCCGAGTCAAATGGTAAGACCAAGCTCTCGGGTTCATTTTGGTGGCCTGAGGACATTGTCCATTCCTCCCAGCATCAGCCCGCTTTTCATCCCTCCTGGTGCTTACCCATCTGTTTGATGTAAGACCTTATATCCGTCCCAAGGACGTTTCTAGTCTGTATCACTCGGAACCCATATAGGTTTCAGCCAAGTGATTGAAATCGGTATCAAGAGTTTGCTTTAATGCCATGATGAATGGGTGGGGCTGAGGACATCAGCTTTAGAGAAAGAGAAATTCTTCCAGGAGCAAAACAAAACGAACAAGAAAAAAAAAAAAAAAAAAAAAAAAAAAAGCAAGTCGAACAGCACTGTGCTTTCAAGTAGGTCGTGCTGAGCCCACATGTACGATTAAAGGAAAAGTGTTCACTTTCAGATCTCTCACATTCTGGTCTAGTCTCAGGGAAAGGGCACCACGGATTGCACTGTTCTCTGCACAGCATAGTCGCCATTCCGTGGGACCATTCAGTCAGTTTTTACGTAAGTCACATGATGGTGAGAACTCATTCCCTCCTGCCAGTGAGGTTCCTGCATGGTCTGGTCCTTACCCAAGCTTACCCATCCACAGGCATCCCTGGCCTAACTATCATCCCAGCATTTGTTTATGTCATAAGGGACATATTCTCCACCTTCCTAATGCTGTGACTCTTGAATACAGTTCCCTCATGTTTTGGGTGACCCCCAACCGTAAAAGTATTTTCATTGCTACTTCACAATGGTAATCTTGCTGCTGTTATGAATTGTAATGGAAATATCTGACAGGTAACCTCCCACCCCAAGGGGGTTGTGACCCACAAGTTGAGAACCACTGGCTTATGATCTTTAGCTGTGCCCACTGTGGGCCCTCCTGGGAACTTCGTAAGTTTTACAGCTTTGATCTGCTGCTGCATTATTAACCAGGTCTTATGGAAGTGGATGGCTACCCTTGGCCCCTTGGAGTGAGTGAGGTGGGTTCCTCTTCTGGCTGAACGTGTAACCTGGACAGAGAAAATGAGAAGCCCCTGCTGCAGGGCCCCGAACCACTAATGGCCTGTCTTACCCCTTGGCTGACATGTTCTGTCTTCCCAAAGCCTTCAGTTGTCTTTTCTTGCTTCCTTTAGCTTTCCAAGATTTAATGTTTGTGCTGAATGCTAGGCTCTAACAAGGGCAAAGGGCTCCGCTGAAGGTTGACTTCAGCCCTTCCGATAACCCAGTAGAGGCTGCATCGGAAGCTCCTGAGTGTACACCAAGTGTAATGGTTGTGCCAGGGACTTGTGCACACTTTCCAGTTTGTGAACACCAGGGACAGAGCAGTGCCCTTCGAGTGACCCAGCCGTGAGGGCCAGAGGGTGTCTGCAGGGCTGAGTGCATCTGTGTGAAGTTTTGCTGATTCAAGATGCAAACTTTCTCACACCTTGTGATTTCATGTTTAGTCACCCTGAGACTTTGTAGTTATCACTTTCCCATCATGGTCTTTGTCAATGACTGTCCCCAGAATTCAGTGTGAAAAACAAAAACAATTTTTCGTTAAAAAAAAAACCCAAAACAGCATGAACTGGCTTTTCGGAGCCCATTCCCTATGGAGGGATACTCTCTCAGCCTAGATATAAGAAGGGCCTCAGTCCTGCCCCAAATGATGTGACAGGCTTTGGTGACCCCCCCCCCCCATGGGAGGCCTCACCCTATCTGAGGATTGGATGGGGGATGGGATGGGTAGTTGGTGTGGGGGACATGGGAGGACACAAGGGAGAAGAAACTGGGTTAGGCACGTAAAATAAAATTGTTTTTAATTTAAATAAAAAATAAAATCAACACCTCCTCAACAACAACAATTATAACAAAAACAACAAAACAAACAAACAACAACAAAAAACCCAGCACTCCAGGGCAGGCCTTTAACCACAGGTCTTGGGAGTCAGAGGCTGATATCTGTGAGCTCGAAACCAGCCTGGTCTACATAGTTCCAGGCCAGCTAAGGTTTACACAGTGAGATCTCATCTCCAAAGGAACCACACATACAAAAAGCAGCGCCAGTTTGAGCATTAGCTTTTCAGCCAGAGCCTGCCTTCTGAAGATTCATTTCCACCTTCTTACTCATTATAAGGAACACACCGGGCAGTGAGGCTTGAGCATGCGCTGTATGCATTAACAGTCAAGCCAATGTCATGGACACTAGGACTGGAAGATGAGTCACAAGCAGTCCATTCACGAAGAGAAGTTAGGTATTCACATCTGGACACTGAGGTTAAAGGATTGTGAGTTAGAGGCCAACCTGGGCTAATGCTAAGACACCATCACAGACACACAATTCCTGAGATTATGCTCCTGAGTGCATATACATAAACACCTCTCAATTCCACACATCTTATAGTGTACTGAAGTCCCACTTCCAAGATGTGTGGTTCATCTGTAGTCACAACCTGAATGGGAGAGAAAGTAAACATGACAAACCCTGTGCATTACAGAGACCCTTCCCTGGGATAACATTATTACGTCATCATTTGAAGGTTAGTTTCCAAAGCCCTCATCCTAGGCTACGTTTCTCAGAAGGCTAAGGTGCAACCAGGGGACAGCTGATCTTATACCACGGAGTTCTATGTGCTGAGAGCAACTAATGGCATCGGGCAAGGACAGCCGAGGCTGTGCTCCATTTCACGCTGTACCTGTTTGTTTCCCTCCTCTCCCAGCAACATTGATTGATTTGGTAACGTAGAATGTTTGCTTTCCACCTGGCAGATCTAATTGTAAATAAACAGCTGCCGGCTGCGTTCAGACAGCGATGATGTTGGCAGGTACACGAGCAGGGTGTGCGGGGATGATTTAAAGCCTGTGCAGAGGAGGGTGGGGTGGCTGGAAAAGAACAGGAGGGAGGGTGCTTAGTCCAAAGTCACCCTGGCTTACCGTACTGTGATGAGAAGCTAACTTATTAAAGCTCTAATATAAGCCCTTGGTGACACTGTAAGTGTTATGATTATGTACAAGTTGTGAGAAATATGTAGGCTCTATATTATGTCAAAATCTTTTGTTCTTGAACAGAATCAGGTTGCGGTGGTTTAAATAAGAATGACTTCATAGAGTACTATGTCTTCATCAGGGAGTGGAGCTTCTTAGAAGGATTAGGAGGTGTGGCCTTTTAGAGGTTGAGTGTCCCTGGAGATGTGATGCCAGGCCTAGTGGCTGTCTCTCTTCCTGATACCTGTGGATCCACATGTAGAACTCTCAGGCTACTTCTCCAGGTCCATGTCTGCCTGCACATCACCATGCTCCCCGCCACGATGACAATGGACTGAATCTCTCAAATTATAAGCGAGCTCAGTTAAATGCTTTCCTTTATAAGCCGTGGTCCATGGCATCTAAGAAACAGGTATGGAAAAAATCCTTCAGGGTCATGTCACCGAAAAGGGGAAATTTGAGAATCCCGAATGGAGGTAGCAGACCATCTCCTAGGGTGGAGATGAAAACGATGCTGGGACTTCAGCACATGTCACAGCCCTATTACATGAAGACTGGGAACAGAACCCTGACCTCACAGATGAGGTTCTTGGCACAGGGGGATGGAATGTCTCTGGCTTACCCCTGAGGACAATGGTGGAACCTCTCCCAGGACAATCTTTGTTAACAAAACCTTATTATTATTATTACTGTGTATATGAATGTGAGCCGTGGTGTACATGGAGAGGTCAGAGGACAACTTTGGGTTTCTTCTTCCATCTGCACAGGTTCTGGGACTTGAAATTGGGTCACTTGGCTTTTGTTCTTAGTCACCCACCGACTAAGCTATCTTGTTGGTCCAAAATATTTGTTTTAATAGACACATAGTAATCACGAACACTTAGGAGGGCAATGGGACTTCCAATGTAGAAATACAATGAGTAATGGCCAGGTCAGGGTAGCTGGCAGATTCTTTACCCTACACATTGTTTCTCTTTATGGAGACTATGCACAATTTCTGTTAGCTATTTTGGAATATTCTGATAACTGTTAATTACAGTTATAATGAGTTGAATGAGAAATGTCTCTCAAAGTCTCAGGCGTTTGAACACCCAGTCTCCAATTGGTACTGTTAGGGGAGGTTTAGGTAGTGCAACCTTGTTAGAGATGTACATCACTGGGGGTGGGCTGTAATTGTTAAGGAGATTAGCACCATTAAGTAGAGGCCTGCTTGGATGCTCTCAGGGCAGGTCCTACCCCCAGACAAGCTTCCAAATTATCAAAGAAAGCTTAAGGCATTTCCTGCTCCTAGAAAGCAACTGGAATAATAATAATAATAATAATAATAATAATAATAATAATAATAATAATAAAAAGCTGGTGTTGGTAAATTTCAAAGCCAGTAGGATCCATCCGGAGCTGGCTGTGAAACTCGGCAGTACTGTCTACATGGTGCTGGCTTTAGAAGTCTTAACAAGAGTTAAGAGACAGTGGAGTCTTCCTCCAGGGTTTTATGGAGTCCCCAAGGATGAGGAAGTGATCCCAGGCACGAAGGCTGTCCTAGTTAGGCTTACTATTATTGTGATGAAACGCCATGGGCAAAAGCAAGCTGGGGAAGAAAGGATTTATTTGGCTTACACTACTACGTTGGCTTACACATCAACGAAGGAAGCCAGGACAGAAACTCAAACAGGGCAGAAACCTGGAGACAGGAGCTGACAAACAGGCCATGGAGGGGTGCTGCTTATTGGCTTGCTCAGCCTGCGTGCTTATAGAACCCAGGACCATCAGCCCGAGGATGGCACCGCCCACAATGGGCTGGGCCCCCTCCCCCCATCAATCATTAATCTTAAAAATTCCCTACAGGTTTGCCTACGGCCCTATCTTATGGAGTCATTTTCTCTCAGATGACTTTGGTTTGTGTCAAGTTGACATAAAACTATCCAACACCAAAAGCTGTGAGGGGGCAGTGAGAGGGCATTGCATGGAGCTGTGAGGGTGAAGCCAAAATATTTGGGTGAGATGCCAAAATATTAGAGGTTCCAAAGAAGTATACCGAGGGAGGGACGGAGGGAGAGAGAGAGGGAGGGATGGAGAGGGAGAGAGAGAGAGAGAGAGAGAGAGAGAGAGAGAGAGAGAGAGAGAGAGAGAGAGAGGGAAGAGAGGTTGCAAGCAGCAAAGCCAAGGCATCTAAGCCCTTTGACACCAAACATGGGACTACAGGGTCAGGGTTTGCCCTGCTGGATTTCAGTCTTGTTTTTGGACAGTATTTCCTCACTAGGCCCCCTTCCCCTTTCCTCCCTTTTGGGTTGGTAATGTATTTTCAGTGTTATTTTATGTTGGAAGGATGGAATCCGCTTTACTTACACTAGGTTGCAATGAAGAGATTGCTTTGAGTCTGTGAAGAGTCCTTGGACTTTTAAAAAGTGTAGAGACTGGAAATGTAGGACCCAGGGCAACTTGCTACACAGCTGCCCTGGCAGGCTCAATAGAGAGCAACCAGAAAGTAGGTCTGACTCCAGGAGAGACCACAGGCTAGGACCACCAAAGCACCACCACCCAGGAATGGACCATCCAAGGGAAAAATACTTAACATTCCAACCATTGTAGATAGGATCACAAGATGTCCCTTAGCCCAAATTAGGCCCATCCCCTTTCACCAAGATACTTCTAGACAACTGTCAGCCAACCAGGGGTCCTGAACCTTAAAAACCCCACCCCAGCCTCTGCTTGAGGCTTTCTGGTTGTGCCAAGTTTGGCGAGTCTAAGTTTGAACTTGAATAAAGGCTGTTTGCTTTTACATATGGGTTTCTGTCTCCTTGTCAGATTTTGGGGGACTCTGAGATATGAGCCTAACAAGGCTATGGGGACTTTAAAAGTTGGACTAAATGTATTTTGCCTCATGATATGGCCATGAGCCCATGGAGGTCAGGGGGTGGAATGTGGTAGTTTGGATGAGAAATGCCCCTGATAAGCTCAGGTGTCTGAACGCTTGGTTCGAAGTTGATGGCACTGTTTGGGGAGGTTTAGGGGACATAGCCTTGAGGAAGCACACCCTTGGGCAGGGCTCACTTTGGCAGTTTTATATCCTCACTCCATGTCCAGTTTGCTCCTTATGTTTCCTATGTCCAAGAAGATGAGATGCGAGCTCTCATCTTCTTGTTCCTGCTACCAGGTCTGTCACTATGCCTTCTGGTGACGATGGATTCTCATTCCTCTAGTACTGTAAGCAAAAATAAACTCTTCTATATGTTGCCTTGGTCATGTTTTACCACAGTGAGATACAGTAACTAATGCATGTACTGATGGATGCGGATGAAGAAAACAGGGTCTATAAACACAGGATAGCATTCTACAATAAAAATTAAATCCTGCCACAGCAATATAGGTGAAATGAGAAGATAATATATTAAATAAAAAGCCAGGACTAGAAAGACCAAATCTGTATGTTTGGGCTTATTTGTGAAAACGAAAAAGAGTTAATCTCAAAGGACAGAATAGTGCTCATCTGAGCCTAGGAAGGTCACGGTGGTTAAAGTTACAAGGTACAAACTGGAGTGATCATTAGTAATTTTGCTTTGTTGTTTTGAGATAGCAGAGAATGGCCTTGATCTTCTGACCTCACTGCCTCCATCTCTCAGGTACAGGGATGAAGGAAGGTATGTGCCACCACACTTGGTCCACTGGGGGGGGGAAGGGAGGGGCAGGGGGGGGGAACGGGACAGAAGCCAAAGCTTCATGGGGTTCAGGCAAGCACCGTAAACTAGCTGAGCTATATCCCAAGCCTGGGATTTTGTTTGTTTGTTTATTTATTTATCTTTCTTTTTATGATTTATTTACTTATTTCGTATGTAGTATTTTGCCTGCATGTATGACTGCACATCAGAAGAGGGCACCAGATTGCATTTTAGATGGTTGTGAACCACCATGTGGTGGCTGGGAACTGAACACAGGACCTCTGGGAGAGCAGCCAGTGCTCTTAACCTCCAGCCTTATTTTTTTTTCTTTACTTTTTTATTTCTTTACTTCTACTACTATTGATTTGTTAATACCTGTCTATTTCATTAAATAGTCCCATTAGTTATTTGCAATATTCCATTTAATTTTTTTACATGTAAAAAATTTAAATCACATTCACTCCTTGTTTGCTCTCTTTTGCCTCATTGCCCCCATGTATTCCCTCCCACTGTGCAAGGCAATGATTGAGGTAATGCCATCTTGCCCTGGTCCTGCTCTGATTTTATTTTGTGACTTCCTGGAGATTCATCCCTAGACATCCCCTCCCTTCCAAATAAAAACAGCAGCCACATCCAACTTGGTAGCACATTTGGGACTCTCCATGACTCTGACGACATCTGACCACAGTCCAGATGCATGACTAAACAACTCCAGAAGGTAACCAAATAGCTGCTATACAAGGTAATTCTGACCTATGCTTGGCATTGGTGTCGCTGTGGTTGGTTTGAGCTTTTTGCCTTTCAAAATGCTGTACCCAGAGCTCTAGCACCAAGACTTTTCTCAGGCCTGCTCTTGGTTGCAGGCTGAATGAAGGACTCTCTCTTCCTAATTGGCTAAATAACTGCTGTGGTCTAATTTTCTCATGTAATTCATGACACTAGCTGGTCCCCTTCTGCTTTCATGTCTTTAAACTTTTTATTTTTGTTTATGTGGGACAGAATGAGTTAGTGTTGTTTATAGGAGTGTGGGTAACTTATTTGTGGGCACACTACTAATGAAAATCTCTGTCCATCCACTAGTACTCATTAACTATCTGTAGGTCCTCAGAGAGTGGAGGGGCCTCATGATCCCTATGATGGAGAAATATTTCCTTTTACGTAGATACTTATTACCACTTTGCTGTAACACATGGGTTTTGGTATGTTTTATTGTTTGAAGAACTTAAAAATTTTCTTTTGATTTTTTTTCAATGATCAATTGGCCATTCAAGAGCTATGTTTTCTTCTCATGTATTTGTATACTTTATAAATTTCCTGTTGATTTATAGTTTTATCTCATTGTACACATAGAAGATACTTATTTTCAATCTCTTTTGAATTTGTTGAGACTTGTTTTGTGGCCTACCAGGATCTATTTCTTTCTTGTTGTATATGCATTTTTGTCTGCTGATGATAAGAATTTATATTCTGCTGCTGTTGGATGAAATTCTCTGTATATGTTAGGTCTGTTTGGAGTCTAGTGAAGTTTAGCTACTAGGTTCCTTTTTTCTCCCTTCCTCCTTCAGCACCTTCCTCCTTCCCTCTCTCCCTCCCTTCCTTCCTCCTTTCCTCCCTCTCTTCCATCTTTTGATATTCTAAGATACCTTTTTTTTTTTTTTTCCATCTGGATAGACAGATTCTTTATTACTTACTTTCTCTTGCTGTGACAAAAATATTCTTGAAACAAGCAAGTTAGGGAAGAAAAGGTTTATTTTGGCTTACAGTTCCAGAGGGATAGAGTCCATCATGGTGGGGGAGGCAGGGGAACAGGTAAGGAAAGTTTGGTGGCAGAGGCGGGAAGCTGGCTGATCACATTTTCGTTGTCATCCACAAAGCATAGAGAGAGACTAGGAGGGGGGGGGTGAAGCTACAAAGCCCATCTCCTGTGTTGTGCTTCATCAAATCTCCACTTTCCAGTTTCCACAAGCTGCCCAAACAGTGAACAATTACATGAGCCTAAGGGAGACATTTCACATGCAAATCACTATACTGTCCATTCACGAAAGAAAGTGTTTTCTTTGTATAACTAAATTTTCCAGTATTGGAATACACAAACACACACAAAACATGTGATGTACATATGTGATATAAATATATAATGTAAAACAATACAATATATAATGAATATAATTTCCTTTTGTTGAATTGATTTCTTTATCATTATGTAGTGATACAGTGATCTCCATTACGACTGAAAATTTCTGATAGAGGTAGAGTTACTCATTCTTTCTGTTTCCTTTAAATTTTCCTTACCACATTTATTCATTTATTTAGTTTATTCATTTGGAGAAAGGGAGTACATTCCACAGCATGCTTACGTTGGTCAAAGGAAAACTTATGGGAGTCAATAGGTACTGGGGGTTGAAGTCAAGTTGTTAGGCTTAGCAGCAAGCCCCCTTACCTACTGAGTTATCTTGCCAGCCCTTGCTCTGAGTTTCTATTCCTACTCCTTCATTTGCATTTTGTTCCTGTATCTAGGAGAAAGGAATTCTTGAAAGTGAATTATCGTTAGTGTAGCTTTTCTCTTTTAAATCAGTTCAGCTCAGTTGTATATTTTAATTGAGGGAGAAACTAAACATTTATATTGAAGGTTATTAACAATGTCTATCTTCTGGTTATTTTGTGTGTCCCTCAGTTCATCCTCTGTTCATTGTTTTGATGCTTTCTGGTATTGTTTTATATTTTAATCTCTCTCTTGTTGGTATATTTTCTACTTTGATGTGTTTTCAGAAGAGCAATTATTTTCTTTTGCTGGGGATGTTGGTTTCCCTTAAACAGCTGTCAAAGGGCCCTATTGAAGCATAGAACGTTCTTTCAGCTCTTGTTTTGTCTGAGAAAACATTTCTTGTTAATTTTTTGTTTTTGTTTTTTTTTTGAGACAAGGTTTCTCTGCATTGCTTTGGGTCCTGTCCTGGAACTCACTCTGAATACCAGGCTGGCCTCGAACTTACAGAGATCCGCCTGCCTCTGCCTCCCAAGTGCACCACCAATGCCCAGCCTCTTGTTAATTTTTAAAGAATGGGTTTTTAGGTATAATACCCTTGGCAGGAATCTTTCCTTTCCTTTCAATATATTATCATATATTTTTTTCTGGCCTCCGATATGTCTGAAGAGCAGTCTGTTAATTTAACAGATTACTTTAGAGGTGATTTGATGCTCATCTTACCATTTTTAGGATTCTTTGTATTGTGCTTTAGATTGTTGGGCTGCAGAGGGCTTGGAGAACATGATTTTAGAACAGATCAGTTTGGGGTTGCTTGAGATTCTTAGAGAGATGCATGTTTACATCTTCCCTGGGAGTTTGAAAGTTATCAGCAACAATATCTTTGACTGGAGCTTCCACACCTTTTCTCTTTCCTTCTTCTGGAATGACTGTCATGCAAAAGTTTGCTCACATAGTAGTAAGTCTCCAAAGTTTTGTTCATTAATATTCTTTCCTTAAAAAAAAAAAGACATAAACAAAGACATACCCATTTTTCCTCTATGTGATTGGATGACTTCAAAGGACCTACATTCCAGGCCCCGCATGTGCTTCTCTTCCTCTTTTTCTCCATTCCTTTCTGCCCCAGCCTTTCTTTCAGGCTTGCTGTATATCCCACACTGCCCTCGGTCTTGAAATCCTCCTGCCTTAGTGTGTGGAATGCTGGGATGACAGGCATGTGCAACCCAGCTGGCAAAACATTCTTTTGTCTGCTAATCTTGTCGAGGCTATCAGCTGTATTTATTTCATTTATTGAGTTATCTAGCTTCAAGATCTCTGATTTGTTCTATCGGATTGTGTTCTCTTTGCTGAATTTCCTACACATGTCATGTGTTGTCTTCCAGCTGTCATGGAATTATCTGTGTGTGTTTTCCTGCGTTTTGTTTTCTTTCAAATAATTATTTGAATTATTTTTCAGGTGATTCGTCAATTTATTTGGGTCTGTTGCTATAGAATAATGGTGTACCCATGGCTGCATCCTGTTGTGTATTTTTAGTCTTCTTGAGTGTATACCTTGGTATTATGTGTCTGGTAGTTGAGTTACCTCTATTAATTTTATAGAGTGGCTTTCATAGTCCAGGGCTTTTAGCAGGCAATGTGTCTTAAACACCTGGTTGGGTGTGCCTGGTTTTAGTTCCAGATGTGTGCACTTAAGTGCAGGGTCAATATATCAGCTTCAGCTATAATCAAGTTGGTGATGACTGCAAGGGTCTTAGTGGCCTGAGCTGTAGACATTATGGGGGCACTCTGCCAGGTGGGATTCAGTTTGTTTAAGTGGGTTTGGTTCATGGCAGTGCCAAGCTTAGTGTACCTAGTCTCTGTGTACATGTGCATGGATATACAATGTACCCATCAATTTTTAGGGTCATGTGTAGAAGCATACTGATATGCCCAGGTGGTTATAATACAGTGCCCAGTAGCAAGACTGGATGAATATCAGGATTGGAAAGCTACTTATGGGTCTTCTAGAGGTTGGCCTTTCCAGAGAATTCTGCCTGGCTGCTCCTGGGAGATAAAAGTCTGGTTTTTTTGGGTTTTAGTGAACTATGATACAAAGAATAGGCATTGTAATTTAAAAATCAGCATGAGAGAGAAAGACTCTATTTGACTCCACAGGGAAGATGAGGTCCTCTGGGAGGGATCATCAAAATCTTTCAAGTTATTTGGAGTAGGGACTAGGCCCTCCCTCCTCTCTCTAGGCTAAGGAATTATCCCTCCATGGGGAATGTGCTCCCAAAGTCCTTTTGTTCACCAGGGATACATCCTGGTTCTACTGTCAGAGGTCCCATAGACTGCCTAGGCCTTCTAACTGAGACCCATGTTCAGGGGGTCTGCGTCCATCCAATGCTGGTTTCCCAGCTATCAGTCTTGGGGTCCATTAGCTCCCCCTTGTTCAGATCAGCTGTCTCTGTGGGTTTCTGTAGCTTGGTCTTGACCCCTTTTCTTATCACTCTTCCCTCTCTGCAACTGGATTCCAAGAGTTTGGCTCAGTGTTTAGCTGTGGGTGTCTGCTTCTGTTTCCAACAGCTACTACATGAAGGTTCTAGGACGACATATAAGTTAGTTATCAATCTCATTATCAGGGAAGGGCATTTAAGGTAGCCTCTCCATTGTTGCTCAGATTGTTAGTTGGGGTCAGCTTTGTAGGTCTCTGGACATTTCTCTAGCGTCAGTTTTCTCTTCAGACCTATAAAGGCTCCCTCTATTATGGTATTTATTTATTTATTTATTTATTTATTTATTTATTTATTTATTTATTGCTCTCATCTATTTGTTCCCTGACTCAATGTTCCTGGTCCCATGTTCTCCTCTCCTCTCCTTCTCTTTCTCTTAACTACCTTTCCACTCACTGCCCCACTCCCACTCCCAATATGCTCAGGAGATCTTGTTCTTTTCCCCTTCTGTGAGGGACCTTGTATGAATTTCTTAGGTTCCTCCTTGTGTCCTAGTTTTTCTGGCGGTGTGAATTATAGGCTGGTGATCCTTTGCTTTATGTCTAAAATCCATATATGAGTGAGTACATACCATGTTTTTCTTTTTGTGACTGGGTTACCTCACTCAGTATGGTTTCTTCAGGTTCTATCCATTTGCCTGCAAATTTCAAGATTCTGTTGGTTTTTTTTCCGATGAGTAGTATTCCATAGTGTAAATGTACCACATCTTCTTTATCTATTCTTCAGTTGAGGGGCATCTAGGTTGCTTCCAGGTTCTTGTTATTACAAATAATGCTGCTATGAACATAGTTGAACAGATGTCTTTGTTGCATGGATATGGATCATGTGGGTATATGCCTAAGAGTGGAATTGTCGGGTCCCGTGGTAGACTAATTTTCTCGAGGAACTGCCATACTGAACTCCAAAATGGCTGTACAAGTTTGTACTCCCACCAGCAGTGGAGGAGTGTTTCCCCTTTCTCTACATCCTCTCCAGCATAAGCTCTCATTGGTGTTTGTAATTTTAGCCATTCTGACAGGAGTAAGATGGTATTCAGAGTTGTTTTGATTTGTATTTCCCTGATGGCTGAGGATGTTAAGTACTTTCTTAAGTGTCTTTTAGCCATTTTAGATTCATCTATTGAGAATTCTCTATTCAGTTCTGTACCCCATTTTAAAATAGGGTTATTTGGTGTTTTGTTGACTAGTTTCTTGAGTTCTTTGTATATTTTGGAGATTAGCCCTTTGTCAGATGTGGGGTTGGTGAAGATTCTTTCCCAGTCTTTGGGCTGCCGTTTGGTCTTGTCGACTGTGTCCTTTGCCTTACAGAAGCTTCTCAGTTTGAAGAGGTCCCATTTATTGTTGATATCAGTGTCTGTGCTCCTGGAGTTATGTTCAGGAATCGGTCTCCTGTACCAATTTGTTCAAGGGTACCTCCTATTTTCTCTTCTAAAAGGTTCAGTGTGGCTGGATTTATGTTGAGGCCTTTGATCCATTTGGACTTAAGTTTTGTGCATGGAGATAGACATGTGTGTATCTGCAGTCTTCTTCACATCAGCATTAGGAGAAAGGGAATGGGAAAAGGAGGGAGGAGAGTGGGAAGAAGGCCTCTGGGATGGGAGCAACAGAAGAGAAAAGGGGGAGGGGAGCAGAGAGATAGGTGGAGGAGGAGGAGAGGGGAGCAGAGGGGAGCAGAGAGAGAGAGAGAGAGAGAGAGAGAGAGAGAGAGAGAGAGAGAGAGAGAGAGAGGAGGTGGTAGGGCTCTTTTAAAAGGGAACATAGTGAATATACACAGGTGGTGCTCTTGGTGGCTGCAGCTGAGGACATATCCTGTCAGAACTCCAGGGGCAGGCCAGTACAGAAACCTGAATTGAGGTTTATTTGGGGGAAAAGTCATTTACATAAGAAACCGATGACCTGCAAGTTTCCTCTTCAAGGATCCACACTCAGGCTGCTCTCCACGACCTGACCAACCAGAACCAGGGGCCCCAGACCTAGCCTCCCCTCCCCCACTCCCCCATCACATTCACATCTGTGACCAAGCCCAAGTGGGTGTGGTCAGTGCTACAGGTGCGGCAGCGTGGGTATCTCACTACACCGGAAAGTTAACAGTAGGGTCTTTATAAAGGCCCCTTTTGGGGCTTCAGTGAGCTATACTACACAGAGCAGGTTCAGCGTGGGTATCACTACACCGGAAAGTTAACAGTAGGGTCTTTATAAAGGCCCCTTTTGGGGCTTCAGTGAGCTATACTACACAGAGCAGGTTCTTTTGGTTCTTTTGGTGGGGACCTCAGGAGAATGTATGGGGTTTCTTGGTTCCCTCCTAGCAGCAAGCCACTCGGGAAAGGCCACTGAGTTGTTTCTGAGGCTCATGGGCTGCTGTTTCCCGGGGTCTATGGGCCACTAGGATCAGGACTGATGGCCCAGCTTTTTCCTGGAGTCAATACTGTGTGAGTGTGACTATCTGGATGCTTCCAGAGAAACATCATAATAAATAGGGGAACTTGGCTGTTTTCTGGGGTCACTTGGCAATTTTCCGAACAAAAGAGGGTGAGTACAGTTATTAAACTCTTTCCTGGAAGGCTGCTTTCAGGCAGGCTAGGCAGCTCAGCACAGGCCAATTGGGCCTCTCTGTGGTGAGAGAGCATGGGTGGGAACTCCTGTCTGGTTCATGATCTAAGTCAGCAGAGCTGCTATGGCATCTGTTTACCCACCCTAGCTTAAGTCACCCTCATTCTATCTCTATATCCATCTCAGTATCTTTCTATCCATCTCTGTTTTAGGTGACCACAGGTAAAAGATAAGTTGGAGTAGAAGAGATACTGTGAGTAGCTGGCTGGCTCAAAGAGGCCCGAGGAAGGACAAAAGGGAGCAAAGGTAGTAATGAGGTAAGCGATCCCCTTGCCTTCCCTGTGACACAGACAAATGGAAGTTGTGCTTTGAACCCAGGAGAATTGCATCTCTGTGACTGAATCAGCAAGAAAAGCGAATGACTGAAAAGGTGGTCAGGGGTGGCCTTGGTGTGATCAGAAAGGTACTTGGCACCCCCTGGTATCAATGACAAGTGTGTTCCTACCCTCTAACAGGAGCAAAGGCAGAAGAGTTATCTGGAAACTAGAGAGAGGGTGGCCCAGGGGCTAGCCTGCTGTCTTTCTGGATTCTTCTTTGTTTTTGGCAGAGTTTTGTAGAAATTCTGACTCCTTCCATGCAGTTCTCATCTGAACTTCCCGGATGTTTCCTGTTCCCTTGCCTCGTCTGTTTAGTTTTTCTTTGCAGCAAGGTTGAGGTCCTCACAACCTCTCCTCTCCTCTAGGTAGGGTGTTTCCAACCTGTGTCTTAATACGAGATCTCCTTTTTCAAGTTCATTTTCTTGTTCACAACTCCTCCCTGCCATTCTCAAACGCACCAGCACATTAGAGGTCAACAGACTATGCTCTTTGGAAGGATAAGGCTTCTTTTGTGAACTGAAGTTCCCTGAGAAACCATGCTGTGTTCAAGATTCTACAAGGCCAATGGACTGATCAGAACTGCAGAGAGCTGGAATGTAGATTCTGAGCCAAATTATCTTGGGCTATCTTTAGCCTCCTTAATAGCCTCCCCTTTTTTCTTTTTTTCTTTCCCACATCCGTGCCTGACACATCATCCTTTAAAGTATCAGGGTCAACCTTTGGAAAATATCAGTCTAGCAGATCAGTAGCTTCCACCAACTCCAAAGCTGAGAATACCATTGAATAACATCTGAAACCTGTTCATATGCTTTGCTATTATAATGTGTCTACCTGATGCTGTCACCAGTGAACCTTATAGAAATGCCTTGACTGATGATGCTCTTGTCTGCGGTAATTGCATCGTTCATGTAACTGCTTTCATGTAGGAATTTTTTGGTGTGTGTGTGTAATTGTAGCTTGAGATTCTCAGGCCATGGCCACTTGGCACAGAATAAACTCACTTATTTCCTTGGAAGTGTTTTGTGTGACACATTGCTAAAGCATCAACCAAGTGGTAGGAACGTTGAGTTTTCTAGACACTTAACTGGCCATTGTTACAGATGCCATGGAGCAGCTTGGTCTGTTTCCAACCAGCTGTTCTCCAACAACCTTTCTTCACTCCACTACTGTGAAGATGGCCAGACAAGAGGAAGAGTATCTTGCCACAATCAGTCTTCTCAGCTCAGAGGAGCTGTGAGTACAGA
This sequence comes from Phodopus roborovskii, assembly GCF_943737965.1. NCBI lineage: Eukaryota > Metazoa > Chordata > Mammalia > Rodentia > Cricetidae > Phodopus > Phodopus roborovskii. The sequence goes on along the minus strand of NW_026126549.1, from coordinate 16,412,898 downwards.
GATGGGGGCATCTTTAGTGTAAACGGTTGTGTTTTGGTTTGTAGAGGCTGTTGGCTTGGGCTCGAATTCCATTTCTGAATTCTCAATCTACAACAATTTGATCTGTAGTCTGACTTTGCTTAGCAACATCAATACTTACTGTCATTTCATTTAGAGGCTAGCTGGGCTTATACATAGCACAGGCATAGCTTGCTAGCCCGGTGTTAGCATGCACTGCAACACACTCTTAATTTTAAGCCTAACTGTTTTTTTTTAGTCTCATATCTCTGCATTTGTGATGGCAATTAAGACTGGAGGTAGCTCTTGTGGTGTCCTTGAAACCTAGGGAGAAGAGAAATTATGCCTCTAAATAATACAGAATGAAGGAATGAACCTAGTCCTCACTGTAGTAGAAGCCACTCAGGAAAGTTAATTAAACTCGGAAAATAGGCTGCAAGATAATTAAGTTGAGGACTAATTTTGCTCTGCAGGCATTCTATATTGTTTTTGCAAGGGTCCAAAGGAACACGAGATAGAAAATCTTCAGGTTGTGGGTGTGATTCAGGAAGACTCATTACCAGTAGCTAAATGGCCAGATAAAATGGTAATGTGTACTAGGAAAATTATATTTAGTAAAATAAAAGTGATAATTATGCTATGCATATTAGACATTTAGAATGTCTTCTAGCTAGCAGAAGAGCCAACTTGTCACTGTGTATAATATAGGAAGCAATAAACACACAGCCCAAGACAGACAGCATGGTTCATTTGTTCTTTTTTTCCTTTAAGTTGTAGCAGAGAGCTGACAATGATGCTTGGGCCTTCCTATGAAGGGATGATTTTCAATTAGGGGAGAGGCAACTTTCCCTTAAGTTTAGTGATATGGGGGAGGAGGGATGCGGGAGGGATCTATTTATATGATTTTCAAGCCCTCTAATTTTTAACTATTTAACATTCACTAGGTATCATTAAAGCAAGCTCATTATATCATCATCTCCTCGTTGACCTATTACTTCCGAGGTAAGATATTTGAAATTTACATATTTTAGTACATACATTAATACTGACTGAATTATCCTGCTGATCAACAGATTAAAAACTTAATCCTACTGCTCTTCAACACTGCACAAAGTGATTATTTACTTTTCTCTCCATCTCTTTCAATCCTGGCCTAAGTTTGCATATATTTAAACCCTAGGAATGGAGGTAGTTTTGACTGCATACCTGCTGTGGGATGGAATAAGAACAAAGCCATCAATTCTCCTTCCCATTCCAGGAGTGTATATTTGCATTCTGACTGAACTTGCTGTTCTCAAAGCCTTGCTGGCTGTTGTTTAGTCCCTGCTGGCTTTCAAAAGCATTGACAATGGATTTCATTTCAATTGTTTTGTGTTTAGTTTTCTTATGACTGATGTGAACTTGGTATTGGATTTGGACAAAGCACATTAAATTAGTAGTCAACTTGAGATTTGCTCTATTCCTTTCACCTATTTTTGTTTCTTCTTAAAAAACAAAACAAAACAAAACATTATCAGGGAGCTTATGTAGTGCCTGGGTTCAGTCTCAAGGGCCATATAAAATTGGGCATGGTGGCATATGTCCATCATCCCTGTACTTGGGAGGTGAAGACAAGCGGGATCAAAAGTTCAGATGATGCTTGGTTACACAGCAAGTTAAAGGCTAGCCTGGGCTACACTAGAGCTAAGCAAATAAACCAACTAATAATTAAAACAAAAACAAAACACCAAAATACTTGAAACAATTTTTCTTCAGGAGACACCATCTTTAAGCATCACTTGCCTCTCATTTGAGTGCAGATGTAGAGGCCCTCAACTGGACCCCATAAGGAGCAGGACACTGATACTATGATGGTGACAGTCTCCATTAGTTTGTCATTCATCAATCTGGTGTGAGTAGTAAGAGACCAACAAGCATGAAACTACTGACTATCCTAGGGTTTCAGCTTGTTTTGATCTCCATTGTTGATGGGATCTACACAAATTGCCACCCTTCCTAGTGTCCATTTGCCTGTATGGACCCCATCCTGCTCTTCTTTTCTGGTCTTCTCTGACTTCAGCTAAGTGTTGGTTGAACTCTAACAGACTTCAACAGAATTCATGAGCCAGTTCCTAGGGAGATTCCCTCTGCATCCCTACCAGCTGTCTGCTTGCCCCAGTGAAGCCTCGTTCTGGCCATATTAACTCATTGCAACCATTCTGTAACACACACACACACACACACACACACACACACACACTTACTCTGTGATATGTGTTGTGTGACTTGAGAGTTGACATTGGTAGTTAGGACTGGAATAAAGGAATTTGTGTTGGCTTTGGCCAGAGATGTCAATTGGGACCACAGGCAAATTGTACCCAGTAAAACCAATAGAGTTTGTGAGTTCTTGTTTAGTAAGCTGTTTTGCAAAAACCTTTAGATAAACTTTATGAAAAAGTTGCAAAAAAAAAAAAATGCACCCAAATTAACCAGACCCAAAGTCTTTATATCTCAGCAAACATCTATACACTTGAAATAGCCATTTGGAATGGAAGCTATGGAGCTGTACATTGGTTTGTATGCTTTCACTGTTGAATATATATTATGAACTTATTCACTGCTAGAAATGAAAAATCCATGGCAGGATTAGAAATAGAAAAACACTTAGTTCTATATCCCCTTTCATTACCCATGTCCATTATCTTCATTCAATCCTTCTGTATTCTCTCATATTTAACCTTTTTTGTTCTTCATATTATACTTTACCTGCATATACATTTGTTTACATATGCATTATTGGCTAGACTACTTATGTGGGAGAACATGCATTTTGTTTTTCCTTTCTGAGACTGTGTGACTTTGGTATAAAGGTAATGAAATGGGTCATACCATTTTTAAAAATGGTATTTCAAGAAAGAGTTCCTCTGTAGCTTTGGAGTCTGTCCTGGAATTCAGTCTGTAAATCAGGCTGGTTTCAAACTCACAGAGATCTACCTGCCTCTGCCTGCCGAGTGCTGGGATTAAAGGTGTGCTCTACCACAGCTGTGGAATCATACCATTGTTAACATCACATGCAGGAGAATTTTAATTCTCAGATAGATTCTCAATATATCCCCTTACTATTCAGTGACTAATGTGGCCAGTTTCAGATTTACTCCCTGAGTCTATGCTTAAAACATGACCAGCAGCTATCTGCAACTGTGCACACAGGACAGTAATAGATTTTCACTGTCTTGCCTCAGGGGTGTGTGAATGTCTTTGCTTTCTGTCATACTGTTGATAAAGGGATTTTAAATGGTAAGGACATTTGGAGGCTTTGTGTCCATCTAGTATAGAGATAGAGATAATGTTTTAATTAGAAGCAAGGAAGCTGTTTTCTGTGCTTTTTTTTTTTTGCTTAGGACTTTAGAATTGGTGACAGAACAAATGGATTATGATCCCCAGATAGTCACTGTACTGGACATAAAACTAGTTGGAATCTATGAGGAATGGTTTATTCAATCCAAATTCCAAATTCAAGGCCCCATCTTAAAGCTAAAATGTCTGTATCTTTTATAATGGGTTTTATTGTAAGCAGTGAGGGGGTGGGGTAAGGTGGGGGAATAGAAATCTCTCATCTTCCTAGACAAACATCCACTCAGCTGTAATGTGGTTTATTAATTGACTTGAAGTCCTTTGTCTCACTCTGAAGTCCCCTCAGTTCCTGAGTCTTTTGATCACCAACTTTAAATGAGACACACCAAAGAGAAGATACATTGATGGGAGATGTCATTCTGTATATGTTTCTCATATTGGTTAATAATAAAACACTGTTGGCCAATAGGAAAGGAAGATAGGAGGGACTAGGAGACAAGGAGGAAATAGGAAGTAGTAAGGAGGGGTCAAGATGGAGAGTCTAAAGAAAGCAGTATGCCGCCGGCTCCCCGGTAAGAGAAATACATAGATCAGCAGAAATGGGTTAATAATTAAGGCAGAGCTAGCCGATAAGAAACAAGTAACAGGGCCAACAGCATTGTATCAAATACAGAGTCTCTGTGAAACAAGTAACAGGGCCAACAGCATTGTATCAAATACAGAGTCTCTGTGTATTATTTGGGGCTGGCACGGCTGCGGGACAAGACCGGGAGGCGGCAGGCGGAAAAAACCTTACACCTTACAATACATAGAGTTTACTAGAAAGAGGAGCACCCTCAGGCGTGAGAGGGAACAGTGGAGCACCGTACCAACAAAGCTGTGGTGGTTGATGTCGCCCACTTGACAGGGTCCAGAATCGCCCGAGACGAGCCCCCAGGCTAGTGAGAGGTTATTTAGCTAAAGGTAGAATGGCTGAGCATGTGTTGTGGAATATTCCTTTACACTGTGTGAAGATGTGTCACCGTGATTGGTTTAATAGAGAGCTAAATGGCCAATAGCTAGGCAGGAGAGCCCTGAGAAGGGCGGGGTCACCGGGAGATGTAGCGCCAGCATCATGGCATTACAAAGTAAGCGTAAGGGAGCCATGTAAGAAAACATAGATTAAAAGGGATGGGCTAATTTAAGTTACAAGACCTAGTTAGAAACAAGCCTAAGCTATCAGCCAAGCTTTCATAACTAATAACGAGTCTCCACGTCATTATTGGGGAGCTGCCTGTGGGGGTTATCTTGATTGGTTAACTGAGGCATGAAGACCTGACTCTGGGTCCTGGCCTGCATAAAAGAGGAAGGGGAGGTCTGAGCATGAGCACTGGGACTTCCTGACTGGATCCTGCAAGACCAGCTGCCTCAGGCTTCTGCCACCAGGGTATCTGTGGCTATGACTGTGGCCTCAAATTGTGAGTGAAAATAAGCCCCTTTGTTCTTTAGTTGCTTTTGTCTGTGTCTCATCCCAGCAACAGGAAAAATAGCATGCTGCATTTTAGGCCCGGTTTATACATTTCTAAGGTTTCTAGAATTGGTAGCTTCCCCCAAAGGGTATTTTCCTGCCCACGTGATGGGCAGGCCCATTTGGATATAAACACTCTCTTAATGTCTTTCTTTAGCATATATTAATTATACACAATAGTGGCTTGCATTGTGCGAGTTTTCCTGTATATATAATACATTTTGATCAAGTGAACTCAGTTACCCTCTCTTTCCCACCCTGCCATTTTCCTCTTCCCGTCTGGACTCGCTCCTTCGAGTGTGTATTCATGACCTAATGAGTGCCATTAAGGTTGCCTATAGGAACATGAAAAGTTAATTATAGAAGCATGGCCACCTTACGGAAGAATTTGTTTCTTTTCTCCCTTCACAACCATCAACTGACTAGAAATCCCCAGGAAGGAGGGCGCCTCAGGAGCTCTATCCCCACTCAGTGACAAGACCGTTCTTATGAAGATAGAATTGCTGAGTTCAAGAGGGGCAGGCACAGCCATGCTCAGCCCCAAAGACTGTATTCCATAATGCCGCACCCCACGTGATCGAATGGGGATATCATGTACACTAGCAACACAACTGTGTTAGTGTAGGGAACCTCAGGGCTGGCTCAAGACCTGCAAGACCAAGTCCTCAGCACAAAGGAGATTTATCTGCCCCAGAGAGAAAAAGGGCAGGGATAAGAGATAAAGGCAGGAGATAGAGGATGAAGGAGAAGGGGAAGGGAATAAGGGAGAGGAGGAAGGGGTATTTGCTCCAGAGGACAAAGGACTGGATAGAGAGGAGACAGACATGGCCCATAGGAAAATGGCAGTTTATAAAAGTGAAAGGGAAAGCCCTGTGTTAGGAGGAGTTTTTTTTTTTTTTTTTTTTTTTTTTTTTTTTAATTTTAATAGGGAATGTTACTTAGTTGGGGGCTGGGGGATTTTGTTTGTTTGTTTTTTCTGATTCTTTGGGAATCTCAAATCATGTACCCAATCCTATTTATTCATTTCCCTGTCCTTCCATACTCACCCTTCACCCTTGTAGCATCCCCCCCCACAAAGGAAAATTAAAATAAAATAAAAATAAGAATTAAAATACAAACAAAACTACACACACACACACACACACACACACACACACACACACACACACACACACCCAGGCTCCCAAAATCCAAACCAAAAAAAAAACCTCTTTGCCAGACCAATGACTGTGGCAATAACACTTGCAAGTAAAGATGAATGGACTAAAGGGAAAACTGTGGGATTCATTGTGCTACACTACAGCTACTACGACAAGATCCTTCTCTCTCTTTTTGTTTTGTTTGGTTTTTGGTTTTTCTTTTAAATTTGGTTTTGTTTTGGGGGGGCAGATTGCAAGGACAGAGGGCAGATGTGAGGTGATAGGGAGACAGGTGGGATCATAATGCATGATGTGAAATCCAGAGTGAATCAATAAAAGTTAAAAACAAAACAAACAAAACAAATCGTGTATCACGCAGTGTACCCTTTGTTTACTTTACTTGCAGATGCTCACTGTGTAATGTGTTGTTGGTCTGCTTCAAGGCTTTCAGCTTGTGGTACACCATCAATGCTAGATCTTCACCAAACTCCTCTTCGATATTCTGCTATTGCCCCCAGTCATGGAGATCCTGTGGCTATGGTTTCACAGGACCAGTTCCTTTACCATCTCCATCGGGTCACAGATTGGATAGATGTTGGGGAGTGCCAACCCAAAACCCTGGATGTGTGCCTGGGTGATATCTCAGTCCTGGCTGCTGAGAGCAGTCCCCAACCCTCCTCTACATCCCTCCTCCCCCTACTCCTCCCACTTCCCTGTCAGGTGAGGGGTGGAGCCAGCTCTCCCATGCCCATGATAAGAGGTAGAGCCAGCTTTCCTGTGACCTGGCCCTCAGGTTCATCATCCCAGGTGAGGGGCAGGATCAGCTTTCTGGTGAGGTGGGTAGCTCTCTCAGGGCTAGTGAGGGGCACAGGTAGCTCAACACAGCCCTGGTACTTTGACACATGGTCCATGTGGGTCCCATGGGCAATGAACATCAACACAGACCCCAGCTCCAGCAGGACCACAGACCTAGACATGGCCATCAGCAGCAGCTTGGGTTTGCATATCATCATGGCCCCTGGTGGCAGAGCAGGCCTCCCAAATTGTCATGGCCTCAGCAGCCACATGGCCCTTGGATACCAGCATGGTACCAGATATCATTCCAGACCCCAAGCACCAGCTTGGCCTTTGATAATAACAGGCGTCTCGGACATCAACACAGACCTTAGTGCAACACTATTTGAATTCTTTCTGTTTTTTTTTTTTTTTTTTTTTTTTTTTTTAATACAACCTTGTTTTGAGACAGGGACTCTCTCTGAATATCTGGCTGGCCTGAAGTCACTATGTAAATCAGGCTGCTTCTTCCTTACAGAGATTAATTAGTCTGTCTCTGTGTCTGCTGGGATTGAAAAAGCATGCCACCACATCCAGCTGTGAAGGTGATATTCCTGTCTTCTTGACCAGACCCATATCATTTCTACTAATCTTAGGCTGGTCATGATGTGTTTCTTTCTACCCAGGTCAAGGGACCGACTCAGATCCTGTTACTTTCTTTTTCTTAAAATTAACATATATCATACATAATGGAATTCATTAGTGACATTTTCATACATGTATGTAATATATTTTGATCAGATTAATCTCCCTCTCCCCGCTGGTTCTCCCCACCCCATGGAGTCACAGCCTGTTCTTCTGAGCTCTTCAGTCTCAGCCCTATCTTTTATAAGCTGCTGCTGACGAAGGGGAGGGGGTCTGTCCTCAATGACCTTCAAGGGTATTGAGCTGGCTAGCTCTGAGACACTTTCTGTCTCCTTTTAAATACTCTGGGTAGTGTGTGGAAACATTGGAGATGAGTTAATGGTGCTTTGGATGAATTAGTGGATGGATGAATGAAGAGGTGGCTAGGTACCAGGCCCTTGGAAGTGACCATCAGGCAGGAGGCTGAGGATGCAGCATGTAGAGTGTATGACAGTGAGGAAAAAGGCTTGTTGTAGGATAGGGTAGTCAGCAGCCCTGATGACTTTGTTTGAGATAGGGTCTTATTATGTAGCTGTGGCTGGCCTGAAACTTGTTATCTTTATCAGGTTGGCTTGAACCACTGCTGTCTTAAATATATTAGGGATTTTCTCTTTGGAGAGGGCAAAGATGAATATGTTATGCCCTGTTAAATAAATATTTTGGTTTGAATTTAGTGAACACATCAACCCAGAAATACTGGAGAAGTAGTGATGTTTCAGGTGAACTGGGTGGTTAGATGGGCTTGGATTTCAAAGATGAAACAGGCACTTCCTCAGTTCACCTCCTGTACATAGACATGAAGGCCTGAGAAACTAAAAGTAGTGGTGCATAGAGCCATGTTAGAACCCGTCTCTTTTGGCAACAATCCTAATGGACTTTTAAAGACTGTATGGGTACAGTTAGTTTTGGTCTCCAGACAGTGCCACTGGAAAAGACTGCTTCTTTTACCAGTAGTTACCTACTCCCCTGGAGAATGTACACCCACACTTGTGTTGCCTGACAGCAACATCACTATCTCATAGTCTAGTCGCCAAATGGCAGAGCATCTGGTACATACTGCTCGCAACTAGCCCAGCTTAGCTACTGACTAGAGACTTTAGCTATTCTCATGTATATGGGTCTCAGTGTCTTCAGCTGCAAACCAAGAATTAAATAACATGAAAAAAGCATGGTATCCAACACAGGGCATCATCATCATCTCATGTTACCTGAGCTTAGTAAGCAATGCATTAACATGCGCCAAAAGCAACAATGATGTGCAGAAAGAAGTCTTTTTACTTTGTTCCACAGTCATCCAGGTTTGTGTCTTACTGGTGGTAAGTTTCTGTTACTGTTGGGTTATTTATCATATCCTGGGCATATGCTATTTGCATACATCTGAAGATAAATTTCTAAAAGGGGAACTGAGTCAAAGGGTGTGTTCATGGTTGTTTTGTTAAGCATTGCTAAATGTCCTTCCACAGGCTTCTATTCACAGTCTTCACAACTTTGAAAGTTGCCTTTTGTCCTAAAACAGTATGTTATCTGACTTTAGTGTATTTACCACATGGAGTGAAAAGTGGTCACTACATAGTTTTGATTTTATGTTTCTTTTTCTGTGAGTGAAATTGAACAGGAAAAAGTATTGGAGCCAGGCAGAGTGGCATATGCCTTTAATTCCCGTGCTTGGGAGGCAGAGGCAGGAGGATCACTTTGTGTCTGAGGCCAGCCTGTTTGTGAAACATGAAATATTCTTGTATTGGGATAATCTTTTTATTCACTGTGAGGAGGTGTCTATGTCCTTCCTCACTTGTCTAAGCCATTTTCTGATTGGTTTAATAAGAAGCTGAATGGCCAATAGCTAGGCAGGAAGAGGATAGGCTGGACTTCTGGGAAGAGATAGGAACTCTGGGAAAGAATCTGAGATGTGGGAAATTTGCCAGTCAGACTTGGAGGAAGTCAGACAGATGGCACTGAGGAGAGGTAAAAAGCCACACGGCAGAACGTAGATTAAAATAAACAGATTTATTTAAGTTTTAAGAGCTAGTTGGGAACAAGCCTAAGCTAAGACCAAGCTTTCACAATTGATTAAAAAGTCTCCTTGTCATTATTTGGGAGCTGGCAGCTGACTATATACCTTTATTTTCCCCTTTATTGGTTCTTCTTCTTTTTTAATCTTTACTTATGTGCATTGATGTAAAGGTGTCAGATCCTCTGGAACTGGAGTTACAGACAGTTGTGAGCTGCCACGTGGGTGATAGGGCCTGAACCTGTGTCCTCTGGAAGAGCAACCAGTATTCTTCACCACTGAGCCATCTCTCCAGCCCCGCGACTATATTCTTACTGACTTTTGAAAATGAGTGTTTCATATTCTTTGCTCATTTTTTGTTGCTTTTTATTAATGTTAATTTGTATTTATTTTCTTTAACATAAAAATGAAAACATGTACATATGGAATTTAAGTTATAGATAAAAATGCATAAACTTGTTTTTCTCATCATTCTGACTCTTTTTAGGTATCACAGTTTCTGCCTTTCTTTTGTATTTACGAATGTCTGTATATAATGCACATGTCCCTTACAAAGTAGGGGCCAGCCTTGCCATTCTGTTCAGTTTATGTTTCTTATCTGGATATCATCTGCTGTCAATTCTTTATTAATAATTACATATATGCATACTGATGTCTTAACTACATTCACCTCAAGATGTCGTAGGGAATGAGCAACATACAGGTCATCTTTCAACCATATCTATTTTTAAAACTTAAGAAAAAAAAATGGTTCTTTAACATGCATTTTGTTGATCAAGTAAATACACAGAAAATTAAAATCTCCTTCTCCAGGTGAAATATATGCCATAAAAGTTTTTGGAGATAAGAGCCACACTTAATTTAACCAGTTCTTCATGAATATACATTTAAACTTTCTCTTGGGGTGATTTAAAAATATGTTCACAAATTCTTCTCAATTTTGTCCCTTCAAAAGGTGGAAACAAATCTCCCCCTATAGGCCAGATTTTGATTTTTTTCTAAAGAACAGAGTGTGACAGAAATGGAAGCATGTGACTTCTGGGTGACAATGAAAGGCAAGAAACCATGGCTTCTGCCTTGCTCTCCTCGGTCACTTTTGATGGTCGCCATGTCTCAAGGGCTCTCAATGGAGCCTGTCATCAAAAAACTAGCACAAGATCAGAAGAAGGTCAGAAGAAGGAGGAGGGAAAGGAGAAGGAGACAACAACAATAACAAACCTCCTAAACAAAACCAAAATAGAATAGTAAGGCAGAACCAGGAACCGAGTCATTGGTAGGGAGTTTACCTAGTGTGCACAAGGCTCTGAGGTCAGCCCCAGAGCAAGCTAGTATTACTGTGCTTAGCACATAGAGGGGCCACCTTGGATTCAAGTCCTTTGGCTCCACCAGCAAGGTCACCAGGACACTGTAGTCCTGGATTGCAAGTTCCTGAAAGAGGGTACCATACTTTTTGCATTATCATCTAATAGAATTGAATTGCTGACAACTGACGCTTATCAAATTTAATAGCTCAATGAGAATGTCAGAGAAACAGAGACTTCAGGGTTGATGGCGGTGAGGAAGGACAGCTCTCTGCAGATGGTATTTTTGGTGACTGATTAAAAAAGGCCCCTTAATGAAGCACTGCGTTTGGTGGGCTCTGAACAGAACAGTTGTACTGAATCAAAGGAATAGGCTAGGGTTCACTGACAAAATCGAGGTGAACAAGGCTTGGAATACGATCATAGTGAAACTGAACTCATGCTGGAAACACAGAACTCAAGTTTCATTTAAATTGTAAATGTAGTGATTTCCCTCATGATATACTGTTTGGAGCCTGTTATTTTATTTTAGTTTTTTAAATAGGTGTTATGATTCATAAAACAAGGTCTAAATAGACAGTGCCTTTGAAATCTTGACTTGGATCTTTTTAATTAAGGTGTCTCCAATGATTTTTACTTTTCTGTGAGAAACATTTGATGTTTCCTTTTCCAGAAACTGTTTATGTACTCAAAGAGTAGAACAGTAGGAAAGGAGAGTTCATTGGCCCATGCCTCATTCCCATTGAAAAGTCAGGCTTGACCCTGGTAGGTGACACCTGCTAACCCTGGCACATCTTCCCAAACTATATGGATAAATACACACAAATCCAAGATGGCTAATCTTTTATTTTCTTAAATATGCAAAAAACCCAAAACCCAAAAAACAAAAACAAAAACAAAACCCAAGCAAGTTTTTCAGCTGATTCTAGATTCTCATGCTATCTGTTCAGACAACTAGAAAAGCTATACTCCTTTTGATTATGAAGGCTGATGAAAAAAAAAAATAGGAAACAAGTTTGTGTTCTGTTTTGTTCCATATGGAACATGGGAAACCTTTCTGATCCTTTTACAACATGGTGTGTTGTGAACGGATGCATCTTGCCAAGTTTTAAAACTCTAAAGCCAGTGCTTTGAAAATCCAGGTAGGTAATCCTCATAATGGCAGGTAATTTTTTTTTTTTTTTGGACATGTTCTGTTGAAAGCAGATTTATTTTCTGTCCCCAGAAGAATCACCAAATCACCATTAAAGTTTATGAACTTAATTTCATATTATAAACAAATTTTCTTTGTTTTTCTGCTTTCTGAAGCCATGCAAATGCTGCTGCTGGAAATGACCTTGTGAATGAAGACATGGGCTCTGGGTTCCATCATATTTCTCTCCATGGAAGATTTTCTTTCTTCTTCCTTCCTTCCTTTCTTTCTTCCTTCCTTCCTTCCTTCCTTCCTTCCTTCCTTCCTTCCTTCCTTTTTTTTCTTTTTTTCTTTTTTCCCGAGACAGAGTTTCTCTGTGGCTTTGGAGGCTGTCCTGGAACTAGCTCTGTAGACCAGGTCGGTCTTGAACTCAAAGAGACCAGTTTGCCTCTATCTCCCAAGTGCTGGGATTAAAGGTGTGCACTACCACCACCATTTTCAGTTAGAACAAAGCACAGATGCAATTTGCACAGAAGAGCTTATTCAAAAGTCAAATTCTAGCTGCACTTTTTCCTCCAAGCATGTGAAACCTTTCCCTCCTGAGCTCTTCAACAGACATTGTTTTGCACGAGGAATCGGAACTGCTCTTTATGTTTCTGCTTTTAAAAAATATATTCTCTAAACTGTAGGACATGGGAATCTCTGGGTATGACCATGACATCCATTATATATATCTGTGCTGGCTGGTCTTAACGTCAACTTGACAAACTATAGAGTTATTCGAAAGGAGTGAGCCTCAGGTGAGAGGCTGCCTCTATTAGATCCAGCTGTAAGGCATTTTTAAAATTAGTGATTGATGGGGGGTAGGCCAAGGCCATTGTGAATGGGGTTGTTCCTGGCTTGGTGGTCCTGCATTCTATAGAAAAGGGGGTTGAATGAACCAGGGAAGCAAGCTAGTAAGCAGCATCCCTCCCCAGCCTCTACATAAGCCCCTGCCTCCAGGATCCTGCCCTATTTGAGTTCCTGTCCTGACTTCCTTCAGTGAACCGTGCTATGGGAGTGTAAGCTGAATAAACTCTTTCCTCCCCAACTTGCTTTTTGGTCACGGTGCTTCATCACAGCAATAGAAACCCTAACTAAGATAACACTCAAGCTGTTTAACATACTTATCTTATTTTCCTGAACCTCTTTTGTTTCTTTCATTCTCAAATTTGACTAGGGAAGAGTCAGTCACAAAGAATGGCTGTATTAATTCATGTCTGGGAGGAGCTTTGAATTCCATGTGACTGTGCAAGTGGAGATTGTATTATAACTCACTGAGAGTACTGGAGATACAGCTGGACATTAAGACCTCTGGGAACTACAAGAGGATGTGGGTGCAAACACAGCCAGCAATGACGGCTGATAAAACAAAGGAGGTTTTAAATTGTAAGTTGCTTTTGACAGAAACTTGGTATATTAATTCACTCCTTCCTTTCCCCTTCCATTTTTTCCCTTTAACTTTTCTTTGTCCCATATACCCCAGACTGTTCTCAAACACTATGCAGTCAAGGGTGACTCTGCACTTCCGATTCTGCTTCTGTCTCCTGATTGCAGGTATGCACCACCATACCGATATTGCTGGGGTCTGAACCCAAGGCTTTGCACATGCTAGGCAAGCACTACAACTGAGCTACATCCCGAGTCCTAAAACTTGGTATCGCATGAGGGATATTTGGGCTGTATAAGGAGGCTTTACAAGGATTCTGTCTTGACTCATGATATTAGACAAGAAAAGAGTTTCAGGCTGGGAATGCAGATCAGCAGTCCAAACTCACCTCACTCCCACAAGGTGCTGGTTTCCATTGACAGGTGAAGTGAACTGCTCTTCATGTACTTTAGAAGGGATGTCCAAAGGTACAAAAGCAAGCAAGCACCCTGTTCGCAGGAATGTAGGAAGAAGAGCCTAGTACTCTTTACTGTGAATATCAACAGATTATGTTCCATTGAAAGTTGAATAAACTTTCCCATATACTCAAAATAAAAGACTCGTTATAGGAACTCAGTATGACATTCTAATTTATCCAGAACCACCTTTTAATCACAACTGTGAAGTTGCTCATTACCAGATGGCATCCTGAATACATGCAGAAGACACCCACATTCATTGTCCAAAGTGTGTGTGTTTTTTCTTTCTGGATTTCATGTCAGTTTACTTTTTCAGTGGTGGTTTTCCCTCTTCACATCTTCCATTATTTTTACATTGAATTCTAATTAGTCCAATACAAGTATGCTCTCCTTTAAATTCTAAAGTTATTTATTAGTCCCAGCCCCTTATAGACAGCATGAAGTCTTATAGTCTCTACAGGCCACTAGATGCCAGCACTGTATAGGACTGTTGGGTAAAATTTAAGTCCTAACACAAACTTGTGTTATTTTAAGAGTCAATACAGTTAATTTCCAGTTATAGTTTATCAATTTCTTGGTCAGTTGATTCCCATTTCCACTTCTAAGTTTCTTGTTTTTGCTGGCAGAGAGCACCACTAATGAAGGTCTGTAGATAGTAAAAATTTCTCTGGTGAGCCCTTCTGAATCTGAAATATGTTATTTTGTCTTCACTTTATAATGCCATCTTCTTCACAGTATTTCCTTGTACAAGTGTGGAAATACTCCATTAACTTCTGCTACTGATATCTTTCTTTTCCTGATGCTGATATTCTAAGATGTGTGCAGTCTAGCTGGTGGCCATTTGCCTGGCAAAACCTTTCCATATTGAAAGCATGTGGAAATTTTTAAGTCAGGGCTGTGCTCTCATTCCTCCCATCCCTCCATAGATGGAGGGGGCATGTAGTAGCTGTTCAGTAAGAGCTGTGGCTTCAAAAGAAGCATTTTCACCAGTGTGCCATGTGCTAGAGCATGGGAACAGTCGGGAGGGTGGCAACATCTTGCTTTGTTAATGATGCGCTCAGGTATGGACTTTGAGATGAAGTTCATTTTTCCTGTCACTTAGCCACATCTTTCTTAATTTTATGTAGTTCTCTGTAATTATCTTTTCATGTAGATTATATATATTTTGAGAATTTCACACATGAGTACTGTTTCACATCAAATTCTATTCCTCCGTCTTCTTCCTCCAACTCCTCCCTTGTCCCTAGCCCACTCCTACTCAAATTTGACCTCTTGTTCTTTATTATTACATATAGACTTGTGTGTATGAATATAAATATATGTATGTATATGTATATTCCTACCTATCTAGCTATCGTCTATCTATAACTCTGAGTGCCTTTGGTGTTACTCTCATAGACGTGTGTTTAGTGCTGACCACCTGGGATCTGATAATATTGGTGGCTCATTCATGAGAAAAACTGGCCCTCTATCTCTCAGCAGCCATTCATTGCATGTAGCTATTAATCCAGGGGTTAGACCTTATAAAAGTTTCCACATCCACATGTGGATGTCATCTGGTGCTGTCACAATGTAGGTCTTGTTTAGGCAGTTATATTGTTTGGCTCGTATGGGTACTGCTTCCCTGTCATGCCTAGAAGGTACTATGTAGCCACAGGCATCCTGGTCCCTTGGATCTTAGAAATTTTGCACCCACTTTGTGATGGTCTCTAAGCTTTAGTTGTAGGGGTTATTTTATAGCTATATTCATTAGAGCTGGTCATCTCATGGTCACTTATTCTCTGCCTTTTGACCAGTTGTGGATCTCTGTAGTGGTCTCCATCAGCTGCAAAAAGAAACTTCGAACATGCATTTATTTGTATTATTTACACTTTAAATAAGCTTATAAACGAATGTTTCCCTATGATTTTTACAAACATCCCAATTGTTATTTATCTTTCCTCCTTCCTCTCCCTCTCTAATGCCCTCCCTCCCCACTCTCCAATTAAAATCCCGTCCGTAGCTAAAGACCCAGCTCTCCCATAACACCTCTGTCTGGCTATCTACCTTTCTATACCCCTCTAGTATGTTACCCCTTTACTTTCCTGTATTCTCTGACTACTTTAGGTTACTTACTCAAATCTCAAGATCTGGGACTATGGCTTGTTTTCCTGGGTCTGAGTTACCTCAGCATAATATTTTTGAGTTCCATCCATTTATATGCAAATTTCATGATTTCCTCTTTCTTTATAGTTGAATAGAATTCCATTGTGAGTATGTATGTACTACATTTTTATTATGCATTCAACAGTTGATGGGCATTTAGGTCGTTTCCATTTCTTAGTTGTTGTGAATAGTGTCAATGAATATGGCTGAACGAGTGTCTCTTTAATAGGATACAGGGTCCCTTGGATATATACCAAGTGTGATTATCTTCTTGTTGTGTGTGCATGTGGACATGCATGTATCATGGTGCATGTATGGAAGGTCACTCATGACCTTCTTTCTACCTTGCTTGAGACAAAGTCTTGTTCACCAGGCTGCCTGAACCATGAGATCCTGGGGAATTTTCTGTTTCTGTTGCCTATCTCACTGTATCTGTGCTGGGATTATGGATGCAAGCTATGGGACACAAGGCTTTATCTGGGTACCTGAACTCTGTTCCTCATACTTGTGCGACAGATGGTTTATCCATTGAGTCCTCTCCCTAGTCCTTGCATATTTTTGTGCTGTCTATGTATCTATCTATGTATCTGTCTGTCTGTCTATCTATCATCTATCTATCTATCTATCTATCTATCTAATGTTAAGACTTTTTAAAATATTTTTTCTATCTACCTTCTTATTTTATAATTATTATTTTCATACAATATATTTTGATCATGTTATCCCCACTCCCAGTTCCTTTCAGATCTTTCTCACTTGCCCATCTTCCTACTTATTCAATTTTTTCTCTCTCTCAAAAATCCACCACAAAAAACCAAAAATGAAAATCAAAATAAAGAACCACCAAGACCAAAAGAGCCCCCCAACCACCCAACCATCCTCTAACCCATGGATTTTGTTTTGTGTTGGTCAACTACTGGGCCTGGGGCCTGCCCTAGAGTGTGGTTTATCTACCCAGTAACATTCCATTGGAGAAAACTAATTTTCCACTTGCCAGTAGGTATCAATTGCAAATAACTTCTTGGTTTGGGGTGGCATCCCAAGTCTACTCCCCCCTCTCAGTGCTGGGACACTATCTGGCTTACACCTGTGTGGGTCTTGTGCATGCTGCCACAGTCTCCGTGAATTCAAATGTGTATCAGTCCTATTGTGTAGGAAGACACTAGTTCCTTGGAGTTTTCTGTTCCTCTTCTACTTAAATATCTGAACCTTGGGGAGGGGTTTGGCAAAGTCCTTCTTAAAACTGAGTGCTCCAAAGTCTCTCCTTCTATGCAAGTTGTCCAGTTGTGGGTATTAGTGATAAATTTCCATCTACTTCAAGGAAAAGCTTCTCTGATTATGCTTGAGCAATGCACTCATCAATGGTAATAGAAACATCATCAGGAATCATTTTATTGACATGTTTCTTTAACAGAATAATAGAAGTAGGTTTTCCTTTAGGTCCATGACCTATTTGGTGTTAAGTTCTTGGCCACTTTAGCAATATCACGTGTTGGTTCCAGCTCATGGAATGGGTGTTGGTTATTACTTTAACATTTGTGCCACTATTACAACAATGTATCTTGCAAGCAGGTTGCTATTGTGGGTTGTAGGTTTTATAACTGGATGGTATTGATGGTTAACTTTCTCTTCTGGTAGTATGCAGAATACTTTCTTATACCATGAACACTAGTCAATAGGTGTGAAATTTCTAGTTGGATACCAGTGTGATTTCTGTGTTTGATGACACAAGGAAGTGTTGTTTTCAGCAATAGGGCATCACAATCAGGTTGTGGAGAGGAACCAATAGATTTGGCAATAGTTTGTGATGTTTGGTGGTGGTGGTGGTGTCTATGGAACCCCTTTAGCTAATAATTCAACAAGATAAAACCCATTGCACTGGAGGTTCTACTTGGTAGCATAAGATGTTTAGTTGGGACACTATCTCTCCTATCATATGGTGATTTCATTTGCATTCTTTTTCTATATGTATATTTTAGGCAGCTTCTATAGTAGTAGGTTTTCATATGATTTTTCAAAAAGCCCTTAGTGGTAGTTGTCCCTCCTCATATTCTCTCATTTTACCCTAGTTTCCCATCTCCTCTCCCACTTAATTCTATTCTAGTTTACTCTTTATCTTTCTATAATACTATAGTCTACTTCTCCTTCCTTGAGATATCTCCCCACCCCACTGGTCCCTTCCTGGGTATCTCACCTCTGAGGTTATTCAGATTGTAGTGCACATGTAAGAAACTGAAAAGCTAGCATAGGCACGTAAGAGAAAATACAGTATTTGTCTTGTTGGGTCTGTATTATCTTACTCAGGATCATTTTTCCCCCCTCTAGATCCACCAAGGTACCTGAGAATTTTATTTTTCTTAACAACTGGCTGGTATACCATTGTGTAAATGAACCACATTTTCATCATCCATTCATCTATGTTGTTTTCTATTTCTGGCTGTTATGAGTGAACATTATTATATTATGTTATATTATGAGTGTAAACAAGGATAGAAAAACACCTCTGTATGAGCATATTGAGTGCTTTGGGTATATGCTGAAGAGTTTACCTCCTCTCTTACAATATGCTTGAGATTTCCCCAGTGTTACCTTTCACTTTAATAATTTTCTGTTTGACTGTGTCCACAGAATCATTTCTGAAGTCTTACATTTCAGTTATTAAAATAGTCTGTCTTAGTTGGGGTTTCTATTGCTATGGTGAAACACCATGAGTGAAAACAATTTGTGGAGGAAAGGGTTGATTTGGCTTACACTTTCATAGCATGTTCATCATTGAAGGAAGTCAGGACTGGAACTCAGACAGGGCAGGAATCTGGAGGTAGGAGCTGATGCAGAGGCCATGAAAGCATGCTGCTTACTGGCTTGCTCTTAAGGCCTTGCTCAGCTTGCTTTCTTATAGTACCGAGGACCAGAATAGTACCGAGGACCAGAATGGGCTGGGCCCTCTCCCTTTGATCATTAATTAAGAAAATGCCTTACAGTTGAATCTTAATGAAGGCATTTTCTCAATTGAGGTTCCCTCCTTTTAGATGACTCTATCTTATATCAAACTGACACAAAATTACTCCGGACACAGCTGGGTGGTGGTGGTGCACAACTTTAATCTCAGCACTTGGAAGGAAGAGGCAGGTGGATCTCCAGGTTTGAAGCCAGTCTGGTCTACAAAGTCAGTTCTAGGACAACCAGGGCTACTTAGAGAAACTCTGTTTCGAAAACAAAATCTTGACTGATTACTATTTTGGGTTTTAATTTATGAGCCTGTAAGTCTATCTTTAACCTTTTTTTCCCCCCTGATAATTTCATTCTTAGAGAATTTCATGCACAAATGCAATGCATTTTGATCATATTCACTCTCTACTCCTTCTGTCTTCTAACTCCTCTTGGATCTCCCCACCCAAATTCTTACTTCTTCCAGCTTGCTTTCCTCCTCCAAACAACCTACCGAGTCCACATTGTGATGCCTATGGACCATGTGAGGCCATCCACCAGCTCACTTTCAACCCATCAGGGGCTACACCCTTAAAAACTGACTCTCTTTCCTCTAGCAGACATTAACTGTTCATAGATAGCTGCTCAATTGGGGGTAGGAGCTCATGAGCCCTTTCCCTACTAATCTTCATATCTTTTAGAGATATTTATTTTAATCTTTTAGCCCATTAGGAAAACTCATTTTAATTTTAGTTATTAGGTAAGCAGTTTATTTTTCCTGGTATGAGTTTTGCTCATTGCTGAAGGAATCATAAAACAATGGTGGATTGTTTAGGATCTTTGGATAAATGTTAGAAACCCTGAAGCTTCTTGCAATCTTTCTATATATTTTCTTGTACAGATAGATGTAGTGTAAAAATTCGTTATTTTGCTGATGATTATCTTGGTAAGACTTTTGGACCTTTACCCAAAATATAAATTTTAAACATTTTAACAAAAACATGGTGATTTAAGAGTTTCATAAGTATTTTCTCTTTCAGGTGCTGAGAAATGATTCATTTGGTAAGGTACAAGCTTATGAGGACCTGACTTTGGATCCTGGCAACTGCATAAGTAGTTAAGTCCAATACCTTTAATCTTAGCATTTTGGTGAGGTATGGACAGGAAGACCCTTGGAGTTTTCTGGCTAGCTAATCTAGCCAAGTCAATGGACTTCATTCAGTGAGAGATCCTGCCTCTAAAGGTGAGGAGGACACTGAAGGGGAAAGACACTTCTGGCCTTCATATTCACATAAATGTGTATACAGACCCACACCAACATGTACACATGCATATGTCATGCACATGCCAGAAAAAAAAAACAGAGAAAGAAGAAATTCTTTTCTCTAACAGTGGCTCCAGCTTTGTTTTGTCTGACAGGGTACACAGCCATGCTTGTGAACATGCTGTAACTAACACTGAGTTGTCAAAACCTATTACTCCTGCCTTGGTATAGAGTGAGGGTGAGATTTGAATGCTGTTCCATTTTGAAACCATTTCTTGACTGTGTGCAAGACCTGCTATCCTAGTTCTTTGTAAATTTAGGGTGAATACCTGTGTCCATTTCTTTTTTAGTATCTGAAACAAAACACATTCTGCAAGCACTAGTTAGTGGGCAACACTAGAATCTTACTCAAACATTACTTAACGATAGAGAACAAAGGTAGTTGAATTGATTTTTATATATATTTTTTTGTGTTATCTTTTTTTCTTCACAGAGAACCCAAAGTACAGTTTTATTCAGAATCATGGGAAAAAAAAAAAAAAAAAAAAAAAAGAAAGAAAGAAAGAAAAAAAAGAAAGAAACTTGTGCTCATCGAAGAAACTCAGCCATAGGTCAGATCTGTATTGGAACTACACATGCAGTGAGAACAAGGCTGTGTCTGTCTACTGGTCTCTAATATTAACAATATAAACAAAGCAGCGCAGCTAGCGTTTAGAACAACCCTTCTAGTGTTACAGTGCCAGGCGCAGTACTTCTCTTCACACCACTGGTTCTCTTTGTGTACCTGGGCCTCTTCCTCTTCAGTGAAGTCATTTCTGATATTGAAGGTTTTCCGAATCTCCTCAGGAATTGCCCCTTAATCATATTGGCCACAGTCTTGCATGTGACATCAAGCAAACCTTTGATGTCTAAGTAGTTTGCAGCCAGAATAAGTTCAAAAAGTGTTCCTTGGTCAGCTTTCAGGAATTCTTGGTCCCAAACAGAAATATCTGTCTGCTTTTCTTTGTTCTCATCATCCTCAGGAGGAGAAGGGTCATCCTTGTGATGGGTGCACCACTGAATGACCTCTTTTTAGAATTGCTGCATTAACATTTGAACAGGATCATCATCTCCCTCATCATCCATTCCCAGATCTTCCAGCATGGGCTTGATGGTCACAGATTGTTTGGCAATTTCTATATCAACTTCAAATATCTCTCCATCAGAGCTTTGCAACTTTATTGAAGGCATGGTGCTGGGTCAAGGCTGACGAGCAGCACTCAGTTAAGTTGAGAAATACCAAAGAGAAGGCCACTACCTGCCTTTTATCTTTTAATTTAATTTTATTTAATAGAATCAAATTTAGATACGTATGTCTCAATGAAGAGAATCACTTTATATAATGCTGTGTCCAAATCCTTGTCATCTCAGCCACAGCTTATGTGACCATGGTTTCCAAACTCTACAAAGGCCAGGACTGGGTTTTATGCCTTGTGGGAATATTTATTTCACAGCCACAATGGAGGATATGTAGGAAGAACAAGTAGCACACATCTGCCTGCTAGCTTTAATTACACACTTTGACTTTTGTGGAAGTTTGCTAGTGATCTTATTAGATCACCAAGGCTTTACTTTAAATACCTCATGGGCATTCCCAAAATCCTTTGAGAGCATTACTTAGTTCTCCTTTAAATTTCATGGAGATCTTGTTTTCTTGATTTTAAGTAAATTATATGTATATATATATTTTACCCATTTCAACTGTATTCATTTTACTATGTTAAGTGCTGATTACTGGAAGAGAGAGGGTTTTAGTGTGTGCTGTCAGTATGCTATCCTAACATTCAATTAAAATTGGTAATGTGTCTTTCATTTTCCTACAGTGAAGTTTGTTAGGTTTAAAAAGGGTTTGCTATACAATTGACTTCTTGGGAGGCATAGAAGTTATGTTCAGATGGTAGACTGATCTTTCTCCATAGAATATCCTCAGCCATATGTTCTTCTAGTGTTGACTCTTACTTGGCCATAACTGCCAACTTTGGGTAACCATCAGCAGATTGTTTCTGGATTTGAGGCAAAGGGTTGTAGTGGCCCCAAGTCAAATCATGCATGTCTCCATCACAAGACAGTCCCCAGGGAGCTGAGTATTAGGACAGGGCATTTATATTTTTATTAGAGGGCAACTGTTTAATTCATTGGGAGTGAGACCATTATGTAAACTTTCCTGCAAACATGAGTTAAATGGCACATTTCTGATGTGTTTCAACTGTGTTGAGGAGCCTTTTATAGATCAGATTCCTTGTAGCTGTCTTATGACCCATCTTTTGAATCCAGCTTGAATTTCTTCTTTGAGTTTCAAGTCATTTTGCTGTGAAAGGAAAATAAGATCCATAACCTTTGCTGAAATGGGTCTGATGCATCTTTGAGCTGGTGGACTGTCCTTGTAGTCTTTTCTTGGTAGCAGTTGGTACAATGCAATCTTCTCATTCTATTAATGTGTTCTGCATGGTCACATTCCTGGTTAATTAGACTTACAGTTTTCAATTAACAGCATTTTCTGATGATACATTATTATCCTTATTAGTGAGGTCATAGACTATATTATAACAAAGACTGAAGTCTTTATTGTCAGCATAATCTTGAAAGAGCCATTTAACTTTATGAAATGTATGGTGAAGGGACTTCATGCTTGGCTTGATGTATAATTTGACCCCTGTAAAGATCCAAATGATTCCATTTGCTCCTCCTCATCTCAAAGTGTCTAGCACTTGAGAGAATATATTTTTCTCAGTTAAGATGAATAACAGAAAACAAAATCCAAATTTTAAAATCTTGAGCAGTTGAGCAGTCAGATATTTTTATTCAACAACTTATTTTAGGATGAAATTTATAGTTCTGTGGAAACTGATTAACTCCATTGCATATTAATTATTGTTCTGAAATCAACACTCTTCTGAATTTCAGGCAATTCCATTCACTCAGCCACAAAGAGGTAGATTTGGGGAGGAAGCAGTAATTTCATTTAGTTGACATTAAAAATACTCTAGTGTGGATTGTTGTGCAATTTTAAAAATTTGTTTTCTTTGTTTAAGTACAAAAATGGTTAAAGCCTGTGAAGGGTTTGTAGTAGACGTGTTTTTTAAAGTAAGCAAATTCAAAGAATTTTTATTAAGAAACAATGCAGTTTTAGTTGTAGAGAGAGGGCTCAGCACTTGAGAGCATGGGCTGCTCTTCCAGAGGGCCCAGGTTCAGTTCCCAGTGGGTTCACAACCACTTGTAACTTCAGCTCTAGGGGATCTGGTGCCTTCTTCTGACACTTGCATACTCATGTATATACACACAAATAAATAATAAAATAATATTTAAAGAAGAGTGCATTTTCAAGGGGTAGGGAGTAAAAAGACCAGGAAAAGCTTAGATGACCAATGATAATGCTGTGTAATCCAGATCCTGTATCATAGGCATTTGCATCATTGTGTAATATGGGTTTGCTCAGGCTTATCCTTTGATAGGTCCAATTTATTATGAGTATCAGGTCACCTTCATTTGTGCTGGAGCGTCTCTGAACCCATGCCAGCCACTCCTAGTTGGCCCCTACTAGTGGGTTTTCAGCTTCTCTTTGCCAACCCCCTCTGCATTCTTCATACTCAACTTTCTCCTCTCTTCCTGTCCCATTCCTATTCCCTCATATCCCCCTTTCTAATGGCCTCCATGTCCGCTGAAGAGAGAAGACAAAAGATATGTCTTTCTGAGTATGGCTTATTTTGCTTAGCACAGTGATCTTTAGTTTTAGTCCTTATCCTGTGAATAACAGGAGTTTTCTGTTTTGGTTGTTGATTGAAGTTGATTGAAGGTTCCGATTTGTATTTTTCTGATGACCAAAAAGGGAGCAGCCATCTTTCTTTTTGCAGAAATCTAGATGAATTAGCACATAGTTGAGTTTAATGTTGAGAGCAAATCCAATAATATTTAATGATGGGCTATCCTCTAGAAATTGCCTTGAGAATAGGGAACCTGTCTGAGTTTGGTATTTCCCTTGTCTTGTCCCTTCCTTATAGGGAGTACTTAGTAAATATTAATTGACTGAATTGGTGAGGCTTAGCCACTGTGCCAAGAAGCAATAGTCTCCATTGAGTATTTTATGGAGTATATGGACTGATGGATTTCTGATTCAGCCATACAAATACCTTTTAGCTACATAAAGTGATCTCCATTTTAAGATGGATTTTTCTTGTCTTTACTAGGTATGCTTCAGCAGGGCACAGCTGGTATCAGTTTAAACTACTACCATATTCAGTGTTCATGGCAAAAGAGTCCTTCACGGGCTGATGCTGACAAAAGCTAGAGCTGATGGCATGTGAGTCTACAGTTTTTCTTAGAGTAGGGCAATATACATACATTGCAACAGAGTGGACAGATTTGGGTCCTTAGCAGCAGGTGCCTTCTGTTTGTATGTTGGTTTGTACTTGTGAACCACCCCTCACCCTAGTAGCTCAGTGTTGTGTACATAGGTATATCTTTGTGTACAGTATATTTAGCAATATCTATTAAATTATATAGGTGGTCAGTATGGCTTACCTACAATCTTTAATTCTGTTATTGTTGCTGGCTTTATAACATCCTTATCAGTTCTATCATAGAAATTCTGAGCTTGAACTTGGCATCAGTGCATGACAAAGAGTAACAGAATGCAAAAAACTTCAGTCAGGTTTTAGGTCAGTCTTTCTTCCTTGTTAGAAATTCAGGTCTTACGTTAAAATAGCAACTGTAACATAGCCAGTTAACTCTGATAGTTTTAAGGGCACTAAAGACTGACACCGGTCATGACCCATCCTGGGCTTGGTGTCATGACAAGCTAGTGAAATCACCCCTGATTTATTTTTGTCTCGACGAGGTAGCAATTTAATTGCTTTAGAAGCTTGCATGTCAACTACAGGGGAGTGTTCTAGTTGTGATTAAATTGGGTCCACATGGTTTAAATATGGGTTTTAGAGTTTCAGTCACTCCCTGTCCCCCCCCCCCCACCCAATGATATACTTGTCAACTTGACACACTCAGAATCATCACCTGGGTAAAAATATTAGCAAGGGGTTGTTTATCTTAGGTTAGTCCGTGGGCATGTCTGTGAGGAATGGTCTTAGCTGATGTGGCAAGTTGAGCACACCAGAGAATGTATTTTATTTTTTAATTTTAATTTTTACTTTATGGTTATTGATGTTTTGCCTGCATGTATGTATGTGCACCACATGCATGCCTGGACCCTTGTTTATCAGAAGAGGGAGTCAGATCCCTTAGAATTGGAGTTACACATGGCTTCCCATATGGGTTTGGGATATCTGATCTCAGTTTCTCATACTTGTGCAGCAAGCACTCCTACCCACTGAACCATTATCCCCACCCTTAAAATTTAAGTCTTGACTCAATCAATGAAGCTTATGATACTTCTCAAGTTAAATAACCACACTGAGCCATGGTTTCCACATCTGTAAATGTGGGGTTAATAACCGTAGCATCCTCATCTAGCTGCCTAAGGTTAACGGACAGGTTAAAACTCTCAGATAGCAGTTAGCTTTGGCTCTGGCAGTTCAAAACTGTTCAATAATTGCTAGCTGTTATTATTTTTATCTCTAGTAAGTCTATTGGCTCTGCTGTCATTTATCTCCCATGGAAGAGATGTCAGTCTTATAGATAGCAATTCTTAAGAGCTAAATCACCAAGGGCTGGCTCTGCTTTGGAAACGCTGTGTAAGGCTCAGGTGATCTTTCTAATAGCTGAATCTAAGCATGTGACAGAGAGGCACAAGGGAGGCACAATTCCACACTTCTCAATTAGAGGTCAAGCCCACTCTGATGTGAGTAGAGAAGATAACCTGCATGCTGATGAGATGACAGATTCAGCAGAGACATGTCAAGCTACTAAATGCAATCAGATCTCATGTAGCTCAATCCTCTAGGGCAGGATTTTAATGACAATTGTCTTACAGGTAACTCCTGATTTAGGGTCCAGCTTGCTGTTTTTAAAAGGGCCCAAGCATTATATTCCCCACAGAGAAAACCTGGCATAGACACAGAACCATAATGCACACATCTGTGACTACTGTGTTTGATTTCATATACATGCACACACTCACATACACGTTAAGGAAGCAGACAGTTCAAGTTTCAAAAAATTTTCTTTTGGTGTGTGTGTGGAGGGTATGCAGGGCATGTGTGCTCCAGTACACGTATCATGACATACATGGTATTGGTAAGAGGACAACACAGAGTGTTAGTTAGTCCTTGACTTCCAACTTATTTGAGACAGTCTACTCTTCACTTTGGGCATGTAGGCTAGCTGGCCTGTGGGCTTCCCTGGTGTCTTCATTGTCTGCTTCCATCTTGCAATAGGAGTGCTCAAATTACAGAAGTGTGCTAGCAGATCCAGTCTTAGGTGGGTTTTGGGGACTCAAACTGAGGTCTTTACGCTTGCCTTACAAATGCATCACAGCTGGGCTAAATGCATTAGCCCTGTTTTGCATTTAAGAATTTTGTTAGAATCAGTTTAAAGTCATTTCAGAGAGAAACTCTGCTGAGGCCATAATGTTAATGCTTATTTCTAAGCAGAACACAGACTTTGGTTTCTTTTATTCAAAGGAAAGATGGTGGCAACAGAGTTGAAATAAAAAGTGGTCTTCTTTTGTTTTGGCTCTGTCATGTAACATTCTCCTTCTTATTTAGCTATTGGAAATTAGACTATGCACATGTGAGCTTATCAGAGATTAGACTATGCACATGTGAATCTATCAGAGATTAGACTATGCACATGTGAGTCTCCATTCAAGGCAGGAGGTTGGCCAACAGTCTATACCGTGTCTTACTCATTCTTACTAAAAGGAAGTTTGTTTGAACTTGACATCAATCAGAATCAGTCTGGCAGCTCACAAGGCCCTGTGCAAGCACGTTCTCCAGTTTAGAAAATCTCTATTATCTTTAGCCACTTGAAACAAAACTGGTTGTTCTAGTCCAGATTTCTGCCATCTAAATACCAACACTTTGGGCACCAACCCAGTTTTACTGTCTTCAAACATTTGTAAGCAGCTTCAGATAATGTGAGCTTGTTTTCCATTGACCATAGGCGGATGTTTTGATTCAGAGGCCAGCATTCCCATTGCCTAAATGATACATTGTGGTGGGAGAAAAACAAGTGGCACTTTGTATTTCTTACATGGGATGTAGGACCAGGTGCTGAGCATTTTTGAGGAGTATTTTCCTGGGCGGAACAACTTAGCGTCTGAATACTGAAGGTGATGTATCATCCCAAAGAAAAACATTTCTACCCTTTTAGACAGAGCTTAAGTGAGGTCACTCTTAACCTTGATGGACTCCAGCATATCAGGTGAAATGTTATAATTAAAAACTCATTTCACAGCAGCTGATTAGGCCTTGATTCACAATTACCCAGTCTTTTAAAAGTCTCATCTATCTGAGCATTTGGAGGATATGATAGCTTCATTATTTGTTTTAGTTCCAAAGTTAGGGCTTTGGAGGAGCTGCACAAACTTTCCCAATCATGCAGGAAGTCATGAATAAAACATGCATACCCAGAATTTTAAATTAGAGTAATTAGACCATATTAGAATTAAAAAAAAAAGAAGATTTAACATCCATGTCAGTGTGAGGAAAGATGCCCTTCATTAAATCCTATCTTCCTGTCCAACATTTTTAAACTGTCACTTTTAATGCAGCATGGGAAAAATAATTACTATGTACTCTGATCAAGATAATTTTTTAAAAAGAAAATGTTAGAAAATTTAGACCACAACGTTTCCAGACTCAAAAGACTTTTTTTCCTATAAATCATTTGAAATTGGATAAGCAATATATTGAAATTGACACCAATATTCCAGGACTAACTCTACCAAGTAAATGACCATCTTCAGCATCATCCTTATGTCACCAAACAAAGATATGTGTGTGTATGTGTGAATATTCAAAGTGATATGCCACTCACAAAGGAAAAAAATGTAATGTCACTTTCTTACCCTTGGTAAGTGTTTTACACACACACACACACACACACACACACACACACACACACACAGAGCTAAAACAATGCCTGCTTTGGAGAATCTTCTCTGAACACAGCCCCCTATGTCTGCACAACCCAGGGTGACACAGAATCCATGGTTCCATCTATCTCCTCCACACTGGCATAGCTAACCCAACACTGCTGCAGCCCTAGGCTATTTGATCTCTTCTTACCAAACAGTCTATGAGAAATTGACTATTGTGCATGATGTCAGTTCAGTCCTCCAAAGGAGAGCTTTCTGTAGCTCTTGCCCTTTAAGAAATAAGACACAAGGGTACTGGGGAGAGATAACTTTTTAAAAAGTAAAGTGTAAATGTGTGTGTGTGTGTATGTGTGCATGTTCACATGGGTTTGGTTTGAATACATGACATCATATAGGTGGTGATCAGTCAGTGAACCCAAGGGAGCTGCTGGGGTCATAAGTGAACACCATCATGCTCAGGGTTTTTTTTTAATGAGTTATGAGAGATTGAACAAAAGTCCTCATGCTTATAAGGCCAATACTGGGATGACTAAGCAGTCCCCCTAGCATGGGAAGATTGACTGATACTTCCTCATCAGTGTACTTGGGCAGAAATGAGCAAGCTAAAGAGTTTGCTAACCCATGGTGGTAGTTTTGGATAGCCAGGGCCAGCATCTCTCTCTCTCCTCCTGCTGTCTGCCAATCCAGATGTAGAACTCAGCTCTTTCTCCAGTTGCACATTTATCAGCACACCACCATGCTTCCCATCATGATACTAACAGACTAAACCTCTGAACCTGCATGCCAGCCCCAATAAAATGTTTTCTTCTGCCTAGCAGTGGTGGTACATGCCTTTAATCCAATCCCAGCACTCAGAGGTAGAGGCAGATGAATCTCTGTGAGTTTGAGGCCATCCTGGTCTACAGAGTGAGTTCTAGAGCAGCCAGGGCTACATAGTGAAACCCTCTCTCAAAACAAACAAGCAAACAAAACAAAAAAGTTTTCCTCTATGGGAGATGCTAATAGTCATGGTGTCTCTTCACAGCAATAGAGCATTGACTGAGACACAGCATCCCAGGCAAATCAAGCCATTTGGGCATTGTTGAGGAAATTTTCTTTCCTGCCTGGTCTTGCCACTCTTTTGAGACCCAAATAAACACACAGATACTATTTTAGTTATAAAAACTGTTGGCCAATGACTAGGGCTTCTTATTGGCAATCTCTGTCTTAATTATTAATCCATTTATATTAATCTAAGTATTTCTACATGGCCTTATCTTACTGGAGAACGCCTGGCACATCCTATCCTCCTAGTCCCTCATAGTGACTCCTCTGCCTACATTCCCCAGAATTCTCCTCATTTCCTAGCCCCACCTATCTTCCTGCCTTATTGGCCAACCATTAAGAGAAACAAATGAATAGAAGGATATTCCCCACCAGGGCATCATCTTTTTCATGAGAAGCCCCAGTCATATCTACCATCCAGCTCTTTGCCCCCTTCTAAAAGGGAGCAACAGAATGGGTTGCTGAGATGATTAAATGATGGCATGAGAATAGCTAGCATTTTCAGGCACATTTGCCCTGTAAAATATGGTATTTTTCCTTTTCTGTGTTGTTTAAAGTATTCCTCAATATTTTACATAGAAAAGCTCGAGACACTGCAAGATATTAAGGAGGTTGAATAGTGGATGAGCTCATATCCCATTTTGGAAAATGACAGATGATGAAGCATTTGGGAGGTGTTTTCAAAGATGAATAAAAAGCAAATGAGGTAGAGTCCAGGAAACTTGAATTGTTGGGGATTATAGACCTTGGGGCATTTGGTGCAATCAAATAGTTACAGCTACAGAGTAACCTAGGTGTTTAATGGTAAGGCTGTGTGGAGTCAAGGTGAGGGGTGGGCTGATTCAATGCACAGGTGCCAATTGCAAAAGTGTGAGGTAGTTTTGTTTTTAATGGCAGCATAATAGATCTGTGAAAATCCACAACATGAATCTGAGAGAACTTATTAGCATTTTCCCTTTAAGTCAAATACTGACTCCAAAAGCAGGTGCCAAATATTTTCCAAGTGATTTTCAAAGTGGAGAGAGATGCCCTTGAGAGGTTGCCCTTATTAAATGTGAACCTACAAACACAGGGAACTAAGGACACACTCGCCTCTCCTTGCTATTACTGTATGGGCTTATTCTCCAGAAATAGCTATCAAGTTGTGAGGTATAAGTCAATCATTCAGATTCAATTCCATTCCAACTCTGTGCCCAGAAGCTTACCATGCATTAAAGACACAAAATGATGTAAAGGGCACACATCCTGCCAAGTAGCCCAGTCTAGTTTGGGAAGAAAGATGATGTCAGTGCAAAATTTTCAAGTGGATCCCAACAAATAAGTTCATGGTTAACTAAATGGTTTAGAAGTTATAAAGCTGGTCTATTCCAGTTCTCAGGTCTGATGTTACTTCTTTCTTTATTGCCCATCCTCATCTGTGTTCATAACAATTTGCCTAGGTATGTAAAATGGAATATAAATTACCCTTGAAGAAAATGCTTCATGGCATCTTTACTTTGGTCACAAGTACACAAATCACAAGATGCTTCTTAAAAGTACATCTTGGGAAACAATGTAATACAGTCCATGAGCAGTTCAGTGATCTCCGGGCACCTCACTTAAAAGTGATTCTACTTAAGCTGGGCAGTGGTGGCACACACCTTTAGTCCCAGCACTTGGGAGGCAGAGGCAGGTCGATGTCCGTGAGTTCAAGGCCAGCTTGGCCTACTGAGCAAGTTGCAAGACAGTCTCCAAATCTACAAAGAAACCCCATTTCAAAGAGAAAAAAAAGTGCATCTACTTTCAGGCAAGCGAAAAGTTCTTTTAGGGAGACTGAAATGCTCTTTCCTTCCTCCTCTTGCCTTGCCTCGCCCTCGCCTCCCTCCCTCCCTCCCTCCCTCCCTCCCTCCCTCCCTCCCTCCCTCCCTCCTTTCTTTCTTTCTTTCTTTCTTTCTTTCTTTCTTTCTTTCTTTCTTTCTTTCATGTGGTTCTGCTAGATATTTGAAAGCTGATGTCTTCCCAATAAACTTCTGTTACAACTTCTTTTTTAGCAGAGGATGTGAGACTCAACTTACGCAAAACTAGGAAGAAAAGAAAGAAAGAATACTTTCAAGCTAGGAACCAGAGATATTTGAGTATTGAGGAACATTGAAAACAGAAAGCTTCTAGAAGGCATTTCAGACAGCTTCTGAGCTCATGAAGGCAAAGGCAGGTGCAGGCTCTCTCCTGCCTTTCTGAATATTCTCAGGAAAAGCAGATCTTGGTATTCTCAAGGACTTTTCAGTAAGGTGATGTTGACCTTGGATTGAGATAGCAGGCAGCCTGGAGAAAATAGTCAATACATCAAAAAGAGAGTGAATGTATTAAGAAAGCTTGTTCATGTGTATTTCTAAATATTTCATCCAAACAACCAGCTTAGCTCTGACAAAGTCATCCTGGCTCCTACTGTGGAAGAGTTAGTTGCGTGTCTGGAATAGGAGTGGCTACACAGCACAGTGGATGGAGATGTTTGCTGAAAATGATGGGGACACATTTCAGGTTTTGAAGCTGCTCCACAGCACACAGAAGCTGGCTCTGCTATGCCCTTCTGAGCCATCTCTTCAGCCTCTGTGAAAGCTTTCTAAAGGGTCCATCCAGCTTGGAGACTCTTAGGGTTTCTACTGCTTGAATGAAACCCCATGACCAAAAAGCAAGTTGGGGTGTAAAGTGTTTATTTGGCTTACACTTCAACATTGCCATTCATCACTGAAGGAAGTCAGGACAGGAACTCAAACAAGCCAGGATCCTGGAGGCAGGAGCTGATGCCATGGACAGGAGCTGCTTACTGGCTTGCTTTTCCTGGTTTGCGCAGCCTATCATCTTATAGAACCCAGGACTTCCAGTCCAGGGATGGCACCACCCATTATGGGTTGGGCCCCACCTCATTTTATCACTAATTGAGGAAATGCTTTACAGCTGGATCTCTTGGAGGGATTTCCTAAACTGAGGCTCCTTTCTCTCTGATGACTCTCGCCTGTGTCAAGTTGATGCATAAAACCAGTAAGTACAGAGAGTAGTGGAACAACGTGTCTTATGTTTCCCCTTGAGAGAAGCATGCTGGGAGCCCTGCTAAAAGTGAAGTGTCCTTGCTTATTTGTGACCAGGAGCAGTTGGCTATTTTGGATGTGGGTAGGGGAAGTATTTAGGGGCTGTACCTTTTACTTGATAATTAGTAAGCTAGGCAATGACAGTGATTCATTCATCTGGGACAGCATGAAGTCACTAGTCTGTTGCCCAGCAGGAAATGATGAATTAGGTGCCCATGAAACTGGTACTGGAAAAATAGGAAGTGCATTTGGTGAGTGTCCTGGGTGGTCTTGTACAGGGAGTTTGTTTGTTGTTCATTTTGTTCTATAAATCTGTATGTGGTGTTCTAATAATTCCATAAGCAATTGTGCAGCAAACTCTGAAGTCATCAAGGAGCTCCAGGGAATGGGAGCATAGTTGTACTAAATGGTAAATGCTAAAATTTTCTTAGGAAACTTAATATTGTCTAGGTGGCAAATGCTACAGGTGGTACCATTGACCACTAGCAAATCAGAAGGTCTCACCTGCCAGCAGACAATCACAGACCTGCGCGAACTGGCAGTTTTGGAAGCCTGGAGTTGTCCTTGGTCTAAGGAGAAAGAATTTTCTCAGGTCAAATGAGTCATTGAACTTATCTGGTCTTTTTCAATTGTGTTTTTTTAATGGTAGATAGAAAAGTTCACCAATGGCTTCTATAGTACTGGCTCCATTAGCAGAAGAATTTTGCCAATAGCTTTGTTAAATTAATGTTTTATAAGTGTTATCATATGTTGCAAATAAAAATCTATTAGTTCTAGGTGTTTCATTCAGTTTTCTTCCCATTTGTGGAATGAAAGTTAGTGGGACTTCTCTGTTACTTAAAAAAATTCAGAATAGATGACCTTGTTGGGAATGATATTACATAGCCCAACTGCAAAGCTTGACACTGAAGAAAAGGTTCCTGTTTGCATTCATGACTTGAAAGTGAATGCTATCATAGTACCCAGATTGAAGTAAATTGTTTTGCACATAGGAAATTCATGATGCTAGCCAAAGAATCAGCCAGTGTTCTTCACATGTCCCTATGATGGAAATGTATGTTATGTGCACCCAGTAGGCATTTTGGTCCTTGTACATCGTGGCATAGTCCACAATAGCTGAAGACTGGAAACTGCTTAGGTCAAATGCCCATCAGTGGTAGAATGGACATAGTGATGTCGAGGCACTGAACCAATGGATTATCACATGACAATTCGAGTGGAGGAACAGTTAAGACAGCAGTATGAGGGGATTCTCCACTGTGAGGAGTTCTACATATGATAAGCAGTGTGAGCCTTCTCACAGGAAGCTTTGAAACTGGCAAAACTTGTCCAAGGTGTCCACAATTAGAGTGGCTACACTGGTTACAGGGTGAAGGAAGGAAAGAACATAATTCTGGGAGAAAGGGTGTAGACTGGCTTCTGAGGAGCTCATAACAACCTGGTTTAAGATCTAGGAACTCCAAGTATATTTACTTTGTGAATATTCATCAAGCTATGTGATGTGCACAAGTGTTATGGTTTATGCATTTAGACTCATGACTTCTACATGTCAATAAATGTTTACTTTGAAGGAGTTACCCCAAAAGATTTGTTTGCAACACATGTCAGTTAGTACAAGATCTTAATGAATAGATAGAGGAACAGGTCAGTTTTCATTAAGAAAAAAAAAATCCAACCTCCTCAAATCACCAAAACAGAGCAACAAAATCAAAATCAATCAAAATCAATCATTCTGTGCTTTGTGTTTGACAATATTAATCTCTTAGTTGCCAGGAAAGTCAATATTGAATTTCTAGAATGAATAATTTTCATACAATGTAATTAACTTAACATCTGCATATGGCACACAAAATTAGAGGAAAACAGAATTTCCTGGGAAGGTGTGGAGGGGTTGGAAAACCTGTGGCATAAGCATATTCCCTGTACCCGAGAGGTGGAGGCAGGAGGATTAGGAGTTCACAGCCCTCTAGGTTCATATGGAGTTGGAAGACAGATGTGGAACCTTGTCTCAACAACAATAACCACCACCACCACCAAAAACACACACTTTGATATCTATCAGTCTTATAGAAAATTGGCAAACTCCTCAGCCATTTTCTTACTCACAACCGTGAGAGCTTCCTCATCTTTCCCCTGTTGCCAGAGATGGAATACTGCATGGGTTTGTTTTCTCTTCCAGATGCTCTATCCTCATTGGGTGTCAGCTTATTGATTTGCCTAACAACCTACCTCATGGGATGAAATGATTATATTCAGTTAGCTTGCTTTCGTTACTTGAGATTTAGTGTATTAAATATGAAAACATCCTTGGCTCTGTGAGCCAACTTCTGCTCATCTCCTGTTTATGCAGATACAGTTTGATAAGTACACAACAATATCCATCTTGTTTATCCTTTTTTAGCATGAATAATATCCCAAATAAAGTTATTTGTTTGAATTAGTCATGGAACTTTATTGTTTGCATTAGTTTTTGATGTTATATGAACAACCTTGTATGTAATAATAGTTGCATGCATACATAAAGGTATTTTAAGGGTTTAAAATTTTTATTAGCATATATTATTTATACATAATAATGCACTTCCTCACAATAATTTCATTCAGGTACACATTGTTTTTTGATCATATTCTCATACACCCCTTACCTCCCTCTTGCTCTCTCTTTTCCCAACAAGGCTGTTTCTGTGGTTAAAAAAGTAGTTATATCTGAGACCATATGGCCTACAAAGCAAAAAATATTATCTAGCTTTTTATAGAAAATTCCTACTAGCCTTCATGCCATGACATTATTGGAAGTTGAAGTCTCTTGATACTATTAACTTTTAGTTGCATTTAGAATAACACAGTGCTACTTCTTGGTTAAGAGTGAAATGGTGACCCTCTGGATTATACATAACAGCCAGAGGTGACTGTTTATTTGGCACATGTTGGGACTTGTTTGTAAAACACTATGCTGAAGTTTTGTAGACCTACCGCCCTTGATTTGTTTTTCTAGTGACAGTCTGTTTTTCATTTTGCATGAATTCATGGCTACTTCCTCTCCTACTGACCAAGGCCTCCCCTATGAAGTGTCTAGTAGGGGTTATTAGGTTACTGACATAATTGTGATAAGGGTAAAATGCATAATTTACATGTTGCTTATGGTCTATGTGCATGACTTACATGACCATATTACTATTACCATTATTACCCCTGACATCTTCAACTGCCTGTTAGCCAGATCAATTAATGAATGTGAAATAATTATTATAATAATTTCTGATTATTTTAGACATCATTACCAACAAGATAAAAAATGTAGTAGTCCTTGAGTTTTAGTTTTTTTTTTTTTTTGTAATTGTAAGAAATCTGGAAATAAATTAGGAAAAAATAGTCTTATAGAAAGTAATCCTTGACTGTTTTTCAACATTTAGCATAACTACCATCTAGTTTTTTTAAAAATATGCTATTGAGGCTGGGGAGATGACTTGGTGGGTAAGAGCGCTTGTTTATGCACATGTGAGAACCTAAGTTCAAACCCCCTAGCCAGATGTTTGTCACTCCAGTGCAGTGGGAGGCAGAGGCAGGAGGATCCCTAGAGCTATCAGCCTACCTCCAGGTCTAGGGAGAGACCCTATCTCAAGAGAATGCAGTAGAGAGACACTTGACATCCTTCTCTGGCCTGTGTGCATACCCTTGCATACACATGTGCTCACATGTTACCCCAACACAAGAATATGTAACTGTTCATGTAATTGAGAACACATTGTGTTTACTATATCTGATTTTATTCATTCAGCAATGCATTGTGTTTTCCTGTACTATTAAAATTCAATGGCCTCTCTATGGTCCATGTTATGATTTATAAAATGCAATTAATCACAACTATTTTGGCATTTCCCCCAATTTTTAATTATGAATATTAATGCTATGGTGAACATCTTCCTCCTTATCAGTCTCTATTCTGTTTTAATCTTTATAATATCTTCCAACAATTCTTTTAGAATCTGAATCAAAAGCTAAAAGCTATGTTATTTGAACTTTTATGCCAATATGTGTTTTCATATACATACTGCATATGGATATTTCTACAAAAAAAAGGATCCAAGCTGGGTGTGGTGGTGCATTCCTTTAATCCTAGGACTCAGGTGACAGTGGTCAGTGAATCTCTGTGAGTTCAAGGCCAGCTTGGTCTCTGGTGTACAAAAAGAGTTCCAGGACAGTCAGTGCTACACAGAAAAACCCTGTCTCAAAACAAAAACAAACAAACAAAAAAAAAAAAAAAAACAGCAACAACAAGAAAAGAAAAATAAAGATCTAGTATTGGTTTAGATATATGAGTGATTTTTTTTTTTTTAGCACAGTGGTGTATGTATACAGAGATGCAAAATTGAAGACAGTTGAATTTGGCATGTGTAGGTATATTTTGATCACTTGTACTTTAAAACATTTGTAATTCTTTAAGTACTAAGTTTCTTACTTAAATATCTGAATTGGTAGCTTATAAACTAAATTGATGGCTCTGGACTGACACTTCTGCAGGGTGACTGTCTGCTATGACTAGTGATAGCTGCCCCTTTAATATACAGGTCATGCTCCCCATATTTTTAGAACTCCGCAAGCTCCCCTTTCCAGGGATCTTGCTTGGGCCTTGTAAGAATTCAAGCCTGCAGTTCATGATGTGAGTTGAGAGTTTGTTTAGACAACGGGGAGTTCCTGGAGATGTCACAGCAAAATTATTCATAAAGAGGTGAAAATGAAAACTCAGTTCAGCATGACTTGGTCTACTAGGCTGGACCAAACTTCTGGCGAGTCTGATGCCAGGAGATTTATTGCCAGCATATTTAAACACAATATAATTTTGAAAATGTTTCCTTGTGTAACATAAATTGTGGCACACAAGGAGGCAATAATTATATTAAAATTTAATTCAAAGTTCATGTCACTTCTTCCAAGAAGATGGGTTCTAGAGATAGGTGACTTGTACTAGCTTAAGAGCCTGAGGGAGGATCTGGTCTGGTTTTGGTCACACACATAGTGTAGAGGTCATTTGGGCTGTTAGTCACCTCTGGTTCTGGTTGTAGGAGCTTGGGGGAGCCCCTGGCTATACAGATAATGTGAGGATCCTTTAAACTATTAGGCATCTCTGGTCCTGACTGTGGGAACCTAGATGAGCCTTTGGATGGAGAGGTAATTTAAGTGTCATTTAGATTACAAGCCACCTCTGTCCTGGTTGTAGGAGTTTGATAGGACCTGGTCCAATATATAATGCAGATCACCAGGCTATTAATCACCTCCAATCCCAAGCCTTCTGGAATAAACAGGTTATAAGTTTCTTTGAAACTTCCCATTGAAAGGAAAATCCTGGGTATTTAACATTCTTGATTTCCTGGGAGATTTGTAGGCACAAGGACCTTCATGCTCCCATCAAGACAACGCAGAAATGCCTTTTGCTTCAGAAACTTAGATTTCAATTTAATTGTTTCTTTCTCAAATTCAAAGCCGGTTAGGAGTTAGGCTGTTCTTTGGAAATGACTATAAGAGAAGGCACTGACAACTCATCTTTAAACGAATTAGCTTAAGCGACTCCCAAATGACTCGTCAATTATCTTGTGTTGGAAGGCAGATAGAGAGAGGACCGTTTCCCTTCTTGAAGATGGTAACACTGTGCTTGTAGAAGAGAAAAGAGAACTTGGTAGAAAACAACTGTTTCTAAGCTGCTGAACAGAAATGAAGTCCTTGTGGTTTCTGGCATTCGAATATATTTGAGTTGAAAATAAGCAGAAACACCTTTCTTTAACAATCCCCTCTTTGCATTCTGCGTGAGCTCTTAGATGAACTAGTGTCACTAGCCTTTTCCAGTTTATCTTGATCCCTGTAATTACTGAAGAGTAAGTGTAAGTCCATTAGATTTTAATGACGTCATTAGGATACAGCTCACATTCTACAACTCACCCTGGAAAGGATGCCTTTCTGAGCTGTTCATGGATTCAAAGCTGAGCAACCATCATCGTCAACATGTCTGGTTTTGAGGTATTTCATCAGTATGCTCTCCACCTCCAAGCAATGCAATAATATATTAGCAGTTAACATTTCTCCTTTCCTGCTCCCTACCTCCAGGAAGCCATCAGCCTCCTTTCTGCACTGTCTAACAGGTCTACATCTGAGTTAGTCATTCTAACAAATGTTTGAGATAATCAACGTATGTACAAAGTATGGAAGGATTCTTTTGCCTAGGATTTTTTTTTAGGTTTGAGTTCACGTGATTGGTTGGATCTGTTGTTTGGGGCCTATGATAGGCACATGACAGTGAGGAGGAGAAGGGAAGGAGGAAGGGTTGAGTCTCCTTGTCCCCTTTAAGGACGAATGCCCATTGACCTGATAACTTCCCATCAGGCTTAGGATGACTAATCTTGGTTGTCAACTAGCCACACTTGGAAGAGGAATCTCAAATAATTGCTGGTGGGAATGCTTGGGGGTGGGAGAGATGCATTTTTTTTTTTATTGCTAATTGCTGTAGGAGTACCCAGGCCATTATGGGCAGGTGATCGTGAGCCTGGAGCAAGCCAGTAAACAGCCTCCTCCCTGCTCTGCTTTGGTTCCTGCCTTTGGGTTCTCGCTTGAGGTCTTGCCCTGCTTTCCTTCTATGGTGGTCTGTGACATGTAAGCTGAAATAAGAGCTCCATGGCTCCAGGTTGCTTTGTTCATGGTGTCTATCACAGCAACAGAGAACAAACGAGAGAAAGGCCCTGCCTCTTAAAGATTCCAGCACCCTTCCGTGCAGTGTTCCAGATCCAACCTCTAGAAGAGGTTGCCTATCTTTAAGGTTTGCCTATATTGCAGCAGAGGAAAGTCACTCCTTTCCTGTCTAGTAATATTCCAACATATGGTTATGCCAAGTGGTGTTTATCTGTCCATCAGTTAGGTAGACGGGTGTGTTATTTCTACTTTGGCACTTCCACATAATACTACAATGGACATTTATGTACAAATTTTTAATGGTCTTAAACACTTCTGTTAGAAGTAGAGAGTTGGAACATGTGCTAACTGCATGGTTGGCATTTTAAGTAACTGCCAAACTGTTGTCCAAGCTGACTACAGTATTTTTCAGGCCTACTAGCAATATATGAAGCTCTGCCTTGCTATGTGAAATTTGCTATTGTTTTGGATTGCAGCTATTCTTGTGTGTGTGTGTGTGTGTGTGTGTGTGTGTGTGTGTGTGTGTGTTTCTTTTTGTCTATTTTCCATCAGGGCTAACAATGTTGAACATCTCACTATGTCTTTATTGGGTAATTGAGGAAATTCCTATTCAAGTCTTTTAGATATTTTTGTCTTTTTAGCATCGCATTGTATGGAAAGTTTTACAGTGTTCAAGTTGTCAGACATGCATTTGCAAATATTTCCTCCCATTATATCTATAGGCTGTCTTTTCACTTAATCCAACCCCCCATCTTTTGAGACAGATTCTTGATACATAGCTCAGGCTGCTCTCAAACTAGCCATCCTCCTGGTTCAGCCCTTGAATTCTGGAGTTACAGACACATGTCACCACACCCAACTTGTCATTTTGCTTTCTCTCTATTTTTAAAAATATATTTTTATTTCATTTGCATTGGTGTTTTGCTTGCATATAGACTGTATGAGGGCATTGGATATGCTGGAACTAGAGTTACAGACAGTTGTGAGCTGCCATGTGGGTGCTGGGAATTGAACCTGGGTCCTCTGGAAGAGCAGTGTTTTTAACCACTGAGCCATCTCTCTAGTCCTTCATTTTGCTTTCTTAATGGTGTCCTTTGAAGCATAAATGTTCCCACTTTGGACAACCAATTTGTCATCTCTTAATCTGTACCTTCTGTTTTTTTTTTATTTTTTTATGCATATAGAGTATTTTTTTATTTAATTTTATATAACAAAGTCCAATTAAATGAAAACAAACATTTATACACAATATTTGGGAATTTGGGCGTCGTTCTTTCCAAACTACTTCCTGCTGGTAAGGGGCGCTGTCTTGGGGGATTCGAAGAAGATTCAGATATCCTAGCTGTAGTCTGTAGTACCTTCTGTTTTTAATACCATTTTAAAGAAACCATTGCCCTATTCAGAGAGATGGGGGATTATATTTTCTCCTAAGAACGTATAGTTTAAGTTCTTAATTTAGGTTTTTGAACTACTCTGGATTATTTTTGTTTCTGTTTTAAAATAGGGGTCTAAATTCACTTTTAAAAAATGATGGATGCCTCTTGGGCCCAGCACGATCCACTGAAAAGCCTGTTCTTGCTGGATGTGGTGGTGCATGCCTTTAATTCCAGTATTCAGGAGGCAGAGGCAGGCAGATCCCGGTGAGTTTGAGTTCAGCCTGGTGTACTCAGCAAGCCACTCGCCAGTCAGGGCTACATAGTAATGCTGCCCCCATCCCTGAAAGAGATAAAAGCCTATGCTTCCTCTGTTGATTGTATTAGTTTCTCTTAAAAATATTAATGGGCCCTAAAGATAGAATTTACTTCTGAGCTGCCATTTTGTAACATCTGTACATCTGTCCTAATGTCAGTGCTTCAGTGCTACACCTCCTTGACTATTGCCACTTCTTTGGTACTATACACTTATTTTTAAAAACACTGTCTCATGTAGCCCAGGCTAGCCTTGAACCTGATGTACAGGCAAGTGTAAACTTGAACTCCTAATTCTCCTACAGATTACAGTTTTATGTAACTGTACCAATTTCTGTGGTAGAAATTGGACCCTGGGTCTCATGCATAATAGAACATTCTACCAATTGAACCATATCTCTAGTTCAGGATATTTTGGGTCCCCTGCATTTCCATGTAGTTTTTAAAGTCAGCTTGCCAATGTCCCCCTAAAAGGCAGCTAGTATTTTGGTGGGCATAGCACTCATCAACTTGGGAGAACTGACCTTTAGTTTGATATTAACCCTTTTACTATATGACCATGGAATTCCTTTCCCTTGTGCATCCTTTAGTTTCTTTCAATGATTTGTTGATCTCACTTTCTCCCATTTGTTCTTTTTTGATGTATAGCATGTTTGCCTACGTATGAGCATATATGTGTATAGGTATACATGTATGGGATATGGAGGTTGAGGTTGGTAATCAACTTTGATCACTCTTGCATCCTATTTAGAGAAGACAGCCCTCTCATTCAAGCTCAGAGATTAGCAATGTGGGATAGTCTACTCACTAGCCAGTTCTCTTTGGGGACTCCCTCTTCTGTCTTCCTAGGCTGGAATTACAGGCAGGCTACCATTTCTACCCGACACGTGGTTTTTAGGGATCCCAACTTTGGTCCTCATGCTGTGGGACAAGCATTTGAACAAACATGGAGCCATCTCCGCCATCTCTCCTGTTTCTCTTGTTACATTATTTATTCCAAATGTAACAATTGTACATAGAGATCACTTTCATAATTTTATTGCTGTGC
This sequence comes from Phodopus roborovskii, assembly GCF_943737965.1. Classification (NCBI taxonomy): domain Eukaryota; kingdom Metazoa; phylum Chordata; class Mammalia; order Rodentia; family Cricetidae; genus Phodopus; species Phodopus roborovskii. Next base: position 16,371,247 of record NW_026126549.1, on the reverse strand, counting down.
ATTTGTTTGTTTTGAAAGAACTTAATACTTGGAATGCTTTTATTGGAGAATGTCTTAAGACTTTCTGTACTCAATAGCATGCCATCTGTGACTATAGCTTTACTTCTTTTACAGTGTGGCTGTCTTGAACTCAGTAAATATTTAGATTGAGGCTGTGTGAATAGGAGAGCATGCCTACTGGTTTGTGTGTGGGATTCCCTGGGCAGAGGGAATTCCCAGAAGCTGTGCATTTTGAGGCTATCGTCAAGTTACAAACTTCCTTTTATGTCTGTGTATTAGCTAAAGAGCCTGTCATATTGCCAGTTCTTTCTCCCTGCCTAGAGCTTTTATGGTTGGCCCTATGGGAGATCAGATATTTATTCCATACTTCAGTGACAAAGAAACTGTGATCTTTTTCTGTGGACTGTCTCCCATCCCCTTCAAGTGTATGATCATATTTTCAAGCGATTGCTTTTACATTCGACCTCAACACTTGCTGCCCAATTCTCAGACGTTCTGTTGCCAGCAGCTTGGAGGTGGCAGAATGCTGATTTAGCTCATAGGATACATTGAACCCCATCACCATGGCAACCAGCAGACAGACCTGAGAGAGGCAAGGCTGCAGAGGAACAGTAGCTACAACCCAATAACAAATCAAAGGGAGGCATTTCAGGAGAGCTTTCTAATTATCACACATTTGTCCTCGCAGCCAAACTGGGATGCAAAGGGAACACACCAGTGACCCTGGCTTGTTTAGGTCACCTTATCCTGTAAACTCTCCTGAGCTCTTTGTGAACTCCACAGAGCCCGCCGCTGCCTGCAGTCTATTGAAATAGAGTCTTACACTGACCTTTTTCTTGGAGTTACCATCAATTCCTTAGTAGTGAAAACTAAAGTGCTGCTGCGCTTAAGGTATTTTATGGGCACTGAGACAATTTAAAACAGTCTCACATCTGGGAGTCTGAGAACACACCCCATCTGCAATGCTTTCCTGACATCCTGAAAAGATTGCCTCGATTTTTACCCCTTCTCTGCATTCCCTTTAATGTAGCTGAACTTAGCTCAGTCATATTCGATGCTGGCACAGTGTAGATGGTATGCTTATGTGCAAGTATATGTGAAAGACATTATGAAGCAGTAGGCTGGGTGACAACTGGTAACATCTACACTTGTTTATGAAGACAATGCTTGAGGGTGCAGGGCTAGCACTGATATTTACCAATCATTTGCTGGTGAAATCATGGTAGAGATCTTTTTCTGGGCTCTTAAGCTTGTGGAGATCAAGGCCGTTGAAATCCAGAGACCAGGAGAGAGGTGACAAACCAAGACCCGGCACCACATGGGTAAAATTCCAGTTGTCTTTGTGAAGAGGGCAGCTCTGACCTTCTCCTTGTAGTTGGAGTGAGCTGAACAGGCACCTGCATTAGTAGGAATCTTTAATGTATCTCTTCCGCATTAATTCATTTCTGAATGGCAGACACTGGAGGCTGGCCTGGCTCACCTTTGTCTGATTAAGGGTGCATTTAAGGTCAACTACCACTAACTGTGTTGTTAAATATTGATTTAGCCATTTGAATTAATGTAATTTTTAGTCCTTCCCCTACTTAATGTGTACAGGTATTCCTGTGACCCAGGTGGACAGAAGATCAATACACGGTCACTTGGTTCCTACTGAAGCTGGGCTGGGTTGCTTCCTGCATGCTTGCTGATTTGTTGGCAGAAGTCGATGGATTCAGGATAATGACCCACTAGCTCCCCTACTTGCCTTCTACAAAACTGAATGCTTTAATCACTCGCAGAGTGTTTTCAACTTATTTGGTGGTCAGTGTCTGTCTCTGGGTTGTGGGAAAACAGATCATGCAAGCTTAAACTCAAGCAGACAAACAACCTCTATGCAGGGTTCTGACAGCAAAGACAGCATTACATGGACCCATTACAGCTCAACACTTGAAATGAAATGAGCCCGAGGACTGCTCTCTTCTGCGGTCTCTTTTTATTGGTGGCGTAACAGGATTCAAAGGAATTTTGAAGCACCGGGGTGGGATCTGCAGTACTGGGTTTCCAAATACTCTCTTTTTCTTGTACATATCAAAGTCTAGTAAGTTTGTCTTTCTGCAAACTTTCTGCAGGGGGATTTGGGAATTATACTCATTAAAAATGTCATGAAATAGCTTATCCTTTGGAGACTGAATGGAGGCTCTGCCCCCATAGTGCTGTCATGGTCACAATAGCTGGGAGTTTTCATCTTGGTTCCCTAAATCACTAGGCAATGCTAGCTCTGCTCCTAATTTACTCTACTTTGATATAAAGATAGCCAGAAACTATGACCTTGCGATCATAATTCGGAGTTGGTATATGGTCTTTTCTTGCTTGGCCTCCACTTAAAACCAGAGCTTCCAAGGGGCCATCTTTGCCATTGTGTTCAAAAACAGCCTATGGAGTCAGGAAACGTTTGAGGGAAAACAGCCAACAGGTAGCCTTGGCAACACGACATATCTTCTTCATCAAGCTGTGTCCAAAGCTATGGGTGCCTCACAAAAATTTATGACACTCAAATAATTTTTGTTTGTCTGAGTTGTTTGACACTACATCTGTGAGCATCAGCTTCCTGATTGGATGCAAGCTGAGTTATTCATTTGAAGAGCACATGGGTCTTGATGGCTGTGACATTCCTCACTGTGTCATAAGGGATAGGTGGGGTTGGAAAAAACAGCATATACAAGCCATCCTAGCTACTTTGGCACACACAGCAAGATCTGGCTAAAAACCATAAAAAGTTAAAACCATTGAGTAGTGAGCAAAATCTTTCACTTTAGATTATAGCGAGGCTAATGAAGATCTGAATGAAAACAGTACGCTATGTATTATACTCCCAGTCCTCACATAATACCACCGCTTTCTGGCATGGTTACCTACTTTACTCATAAGCATAGTTCATTTAGTTCTTTACCAGACTTAACTAAGAGGGGCGCACTGTTTTTGAATTTTATTTATTTATGCTTACTCCGTAGTCTCATTCAGCGGATCTCCGGGGTCAGAAGAAAGTGTTGGACCTCTTGGTGGTGAAATTTTGCAGAGTGGGGCAATGGGAACTTGTTTGACAGCTGTCTGTCTGCTCTTGCCCACTGTAATCTCTTCTGCCTTCATGATTCTGATGGAGAAGAGCTCACCAGCACAGTACCAGGGACCCGTGTCTCAGCAGCACTGTGTGATGGTGCCAGCCTTGGTCATGTCCTGGTACTTGTGGTACGTGTCGTTTGTGCCATTGTGGTAGTACAGACACCATGGTTCTTCATATGCTGTGGCTACTTCTCAAACACTGGCCGGTAGCATCTCCCCGTGACAACTTCCTATTCTTCAGCTGCAACACAAAATACCGGAAGTGGTCACCACATTGTTAGGTGTGAAAATACGAAAGTGGTACATGGTGGCTCTCCTGGTGGACAGGCAACTCCCTACCACCTCGCACCCAAAGTGTGCCTGAGGCTTTCATGGTGCTCTTTCTGTGTTCTCCACCCACAAAAGGAAGGCAGTTCCAACAATTCTTAAGCTGAAAATGAATTCTCTTTTTGGAAGGAATGTACAGGGGCTGAGGATGTGGTACAGTTGATAGAGTACTTGCCTAACATAAGCGAACTCCTGAGTTTGAAGCAGGAATGGTAGTAATTCATGCCTGTAATCCAGACATTCGGGAGATGGAAGGCAGGAAGATTAGAAGTTCGAGGCCATTTCTGGCAACATGATGAATTCAAAACCAGCCAGGGCTATGTGAGACCCGGCCACAGACTCTTTGCATCTGTGGTTATCTGCACGAGACCCACATGAGATTGGGTTCATCATCATTTCACTGTGCATGGGGATTCATGAGGCCCTCCCCGTCACTGAGGGACCATGGGCAGTTAATGGGTGCTGAGGAGAGGGATGTCAGTCATATTCTTCTGTTGCCTGTGTTTCAGTGCTTAACCCTTCACTCATGTTCATGGAAGCCACCTCATTTATATTGAGTGGTAGAGTTGGGGGTGGTGTAGGGTGAGGAACAGATAACAAAGTAGGAGGGGCTTTGTTGAGGAAGTGATTTCAGAAGGTAGAGGGCATGAGAGAGGGTAATTTGGCCATGGAAATAACCACAGATTTAAATTTAGTCTATACCTGTATGAAATGGTCAAATAGAAAGGAAAGCATAAGGGTTGAAATGACAGATTTTTAACACTGGAAGAAAAACGTTAGAGATGATCAGAGATTGTCACCTATAGCTAGCTCTGAGGCCCTCATGTTTGGGGGACTGGCCTCATCATTGGGCTAGGGAGCTGACATTATCCCCCTCATCCCCACTTAGTGGCTTCCCTGACCCCCTTCCTCTCACTTGGCAGTATGCTGGGCATATGTCAGTTGTCAGGCTGCCCAGGGTAGAAAACATGGGAGGTTTCAGTGGTATAGGAGAGCAGTGCAATTTACTGACAGTCATTAATGTAATTTACTTTATACCCACATTTTCTAAGTTCAGGTAAAGGTGTTTGTAGAATCGGAGGTGCTCAGGAATGTAATTAGAAAATAGAAGTTTAAACCCGGCAAAAAAGAATCAAATTAACTAGAACAAACACAATAAATAGGATCAAATCTTTTGTCTGGGCATGTGCTTACACAGTGATCAATAACAAAAGGCAGGGAGCCCTCTACGCATCTCCACCTCTGAAGGATGGTGGTGGCAGCAGTTGAATCCATCCTCTTTCTTTGGACGGTTTTCATTTGCAGAACACAGACTCTCCCAAATCCAGCGGCTACAGGCAATTAAGTGAACTCATGTATTGACACAGGGAAGTTTGAAATATATAAAGAAGTAGGGCCATAGATGGTTTATGCCTTTTTTTTTTTTTAATGTCCTGGCTGTAGTGTATGCCCAGCAAACATCTGTAAGAATGATTAGATGGCATCAGGATTAGAAACAGTCTAGATGTGAAGCTCACAGAGTTGGTTAAACAAAGGCAGATGCTTTCTGTGGATGGAGATCTCGTTTTCTGTGTTCTAGGCATTTCCTTTCATTTTTTGAAATCTTTAAAGTGCTACATGAGGTACCTGGCCCTGGAGTGCGAAGATATTAAAAACACCTTGGGGAATCTTAATTCCTTCGAAATCTCTTTTTTCCCCCTTTCCCTTAATGAGAGTGAGAGAGTGAGAGGGAGAGAGAGAGAGGAGAGAGTCTCAAATGAATTGTGGAGCTTTATCTACCTTAAGAATAACCTGCTCCCCCCACCCCCACTGCCCCAAGTTCCAGGGCTCACTGACAGATAGGTGGTGATTAAAAATTCTCATCATGCCCATGGGCTCCGTGCCCTCTCCTTTGTCACTCAGCAGTTGAGTATCAACGCTTTAGCGGCTATGTTCTTTGAAGACTAAGCGGGTTGGACATGCAATTTAGATGAAAAACAATTACCCCGTGTTAGCTTGCTTTTGGCAAGAGTGTATTAAGGCTCATCTCACTGATGGAAAACAAAAGCTCCGCTCCATCTTCATGAATTTCAAATGAGGGGGAGGGAAACGGTGAGTTTGCTGGCAGGAGCTTTTCTGTATAACCTTTCTCCATTGAGCTGGTTCCTGTCTTGCTGGAAACCCTTCAGCACTAGCTCAGATAATAATACATGTCTCTCCCGGGCACAGATGGTGCCCAGGATCACACAGCCGGCTGGTGGGGAACCTTTGAAGCCCAGAGAGGACCAAACACTTAAAGTACACGCTGTGGCGGTTTCTGAACTCAGGAGCAGATGAGAATCAATAGCCATATTGCCTTGGTACCTTTGGTTAAAACATGTGTTTAGTGTTGAGAAAGCAAGCAGGCACAGGGCTGGGTAGTGGATCCTCTGGGCTTTAAATTAAGTTGAGCCTTAAGGAAGGCGTTTTTTGGTCTTCAAGGGCTTGGTTTAAAAACCAAACCAAAACAAAACAAAATGAACAAAACAAAACAAAACAACAACAACAACAAAAAACCCCCTCAGTTCAGGGAGCAATGCTGTAACACCAACTTCTGAATAAGCATGGTTTCTGATGTCTGAATGAGTCTTTGACATTGACTGTTGAAGGCAGAGGTTTCAGAGCTAGGTGCACAGTTGCTGAGTGAGGGCCCCATGGAGTCCTAAGGTGCCCATGCTTTTCCACAATTATGTCCACTTCAAAAACACAAAGGACGAGACCCTACTGCAACAGAGCTATGCGTTAATGTCCCAGGTTCCTGTTACCATTGTAGGCCATGTGGATGCCCAAGGTCTGGGCCACCACCTGGGGCCATATTAGTATCTGAGGGTCATGCTGCTGTTGGAGCCATGCCAATCTGAGTGACCTGTGCTGCCACCTGGTGCATTGGTGACATCCAGTCCTGGCTGCTGTCGAAGACTATGTCTGGGACCATTGTCCTACTGCAGCCAGGGTCTGTATTGAATTCCAAGGTTCATGATGCCACCAAAGGTCCCATGGAAGCCCAGGATCTGGGTAACAACCTGTGGCTTTATTGGTATCCAAGGATTGTGTCACTGGATCCATGCTGATTTTTGAGTGGCCTGTGCTGCCACCCGGAGCCATAATGTTGTTTGGGCTGAGCTGCTGCTTACAACCATCTCCTGGTCCATGGTCCTGCCACAGCTGGGGTCTGGGTTGATGTCTGTGGCCCATGTTACCATAGGGGTCATAGGAACCATCTCTGATGAAATCAGAGGGCCATGCTTAGCCTTGCTGCTCTTCGCTGGCCCTGAGAAAGCTGGTCCTGACCCTCACTGAACACCATACCCTCCCCCTGCACTCAGAAGAGATGGCCACATCCCTCACCACAGTCATGGGAGAGCTGGCTCTGATGGCATGGATATGGGAGAGCTGGCTCTACCCCTTGCCTGGGGTGGGGGAGAGCAGTGTCAGTGGCCTAAAATGTCCAGCTCAGCTACTACCTAGGCCCACAGCTTGGCCTTAGGTTGGCCCATTCTAATATTTACCCCATCTAGGACCTTCTGGAACTCATGAGGGGACTGGTCCTGCAGGATGATACCCAAAGGATCTCCACAATTCTAGCAGCCACAGGATGCTGGAGAGGAGTTTTGATGAGGATATACCGATACTGGTATACTAGAAACCAGAGACCTTGAACCAGACTAACTCATTGTAATGGGCATTGGCAAGTAAAGCTGATGAGATAAAAGGGAACACGGAGGTTCCCAGTGCCACTAGGATGAAGGAAGAGGTGTGAAGAGGTTTTTCTTTTGGTTAGTTTGTTATTCGTTTTGTTTTGAATTTTCAAAAATTTTTCTTATGGCGGAATGCTGCAGGGGAATGGGAAGTGAGTGGAATTGGGGTGCATGATATGAAATTCCCAAAGAATCAATAAGGAAATCATGTTAACAAAATAGAATAGAACAAAACAAAACAAAAAATCCCACAAAGGAGCAGAGGCAAGCAGTTCTCTGTGAGTTGAAGGGCATCTTGGTCTATGTAGAATGCTCCAGACAAGCTAAGACTACATAGAGAGACACTGCCTCAAACAAAACAACACAAGACAAAACAACAGAGCAAACCCACTAAAGAAGGGTGGGGAGATGAGTGGGTTGATAAAGTTGACTGGATTGGTAAAGTGCTTGCGGTACAGAGAGACACCAGCACCAGCATAAGACACCAGACATGGGGCACATTTACAATCCGAACCTTCTGGGTTGTGAATAGAGACAGGCCTGCATGTATACACATACGTACCTTCATGTACACTCCAGTGCTCTTGGGAACACACACACACACACACACACACACACACACACACACACACACACACACACAGCAAAAGAAATTTCAGAAGCAGTATTAAAATGGAATTAAAATGTCCTTTTCCAAGCAGGCATTGTGTGTGTTGGCAGGAATGTAGGTTGGAAGGTTAGGGCCAAACTGTTGTGTATGAGATCAATTCAGTCACGTAGGATTGATCAGCTGTGTGAGGGCCCCATATTTGGTTTAGCTCATTGCTTCGACTCTCGGGAAACTTGTGCCACCTTTCAATGGGGACTCTGCACTTTTCTTTGCCACTAGACCCCTCTGGATCTAAAGAGAACTATCTTACTGTGGCGGATGGAAGAGCATTTCTGGGTCACTGCTATCCATGCTTTCTGCTAGACATTTTCAATTCCTTTGTGGTACAGCGGTTCATGGTGCTGGCTGTGAACTTTAGACTGAAAATGTGAAATGCTCTAAAATCTAAAACTCTTTTGGAGTGTTGAACAGTGCTGTAAGCGAAGAGACTGACACTGCCATGTGACAAGTGACAGTCAAAATATACCGTATAAAGTCTACATATGACACATGAATGAATTTCATGTTGAATCTTGGGTTCTAATCCCCAAGATACCTCATTATGTGTTTGTGAATTTAAAAATCAGATACCTCAAATCTCAGTGTTTCAAGTAAATGAAATGTAACCTTTGTAACCAGGGTAGTCAATGGCTTCTCACAGGCAGCCTGTTTGTGGTCATCTTCACGTGCAGGGGGTCTTGCTTTATGCCACACTAGTGCTGTATTTCTTCCCATTCCTTGGCATGTCACAGTTTTTTGTTCCCCCTCCCCCAATATATGAAAACACACTGTGTCTGAAGCTCATAGGATTTTGTGACTTGTCTTCAAAATAAGATGTGATAATTAACTCCTGACTGATGTATGACACCTGTCTCCTAGGAACGAGACATAGATTTCAGTTTAGGCTATGAAAAACAATTTTACTTTTGCATGGTACCTACAGTTTTCTGTTCATTTCAGCTTTCTTCTAAGCCTTCAGGCATGTCTAGCCTGTGACTTACAGTCTACATGCAGCCAAGGATACCTGTGCATGCAACTCAACACAAAATGTTAAACTTATTCCACACATTATGAGATTTTTCTTAGTCATTGTTTTTGGTAACATGATAATGATGTTTTCTGGCTTGAACTTTGGTGACCACATCACGTCACAATGTTGAATGGTTGGACACACTTTGAATCAAATCAGTTAATTTGGAGTTTTAATACAATCCTACTGAATTCTCAAATGTATCCATATGGTATAAAGTCTGGTGGTGGTGGTGCATGCCTTTAATCTCAGCACTTGGGAGGCAGAGGCAGATGGAACTCTGTGAGTTCTAGGCCAGCCTGGTTTACAGAGTGAACTCCAGGACAGGCTCCAAAAGCTACACAAAGAAACCCTGTCTTGAAAAACCAAAAACACAAACAAAACAAAATGTAGCTAAGGATTTGATAAGATCTGCCTCAGGACAAGCTATGGTATGGACATAGAGACTCATCGGTGAGAACAAAGGTCCAGATTCTGGTTCTGCTGGCTAAGGACTATGTGCTTTTTAGGACAGTCATTTCATTTCACTAGGCTTAATTTCCTCGATAGGAACATGAAGATGAGGATGTTGTCTTTTTAGGATAGTATCAGTATTAAAGGAAATAATATAAATTGATTCAAATAGATCTTATATTTGCTTATACTTATGAATTTAGTTACTCAGAGCTATTTGGCTTCTGAATCTTAAGTCTCTGCTTTGATCTGACATCACTGGCTGAAACCCATAGTCAATTGAGGTTTCATGCTAAATCCACTTAGGAAAGAAATGAAAACAGTCTTGAAAGTATTAACTAGCTTTACTTATTTTTAGTTGTATATATGTATGGAGGTATGCATGTGTATGCGTGTGCGTGTGCATGGAAACCCACTTGAAAGCTTGGTGTGCCAGTAAATGCCAGTCATCCTAGCACTGGGGAGGCAGAGACTGGAGGATGCTGGGGCTTGTTGGCCATGAAGTCTGACTGAATTGGTGAGCTCCAGGGTTAGTGAGAAATACTTCCTTAAAAATTAAGGTGGAGAGACATTGAAGAAGGCATCTGATGTTGACCTCTGGGGCTTTAGTATGTGAGAACTCTCTCCCTCCCTTCCTCTCTCTCCAACACACACACACACACACACACACACACACACACACACACACCATCTTACTTATATATTTGCATATCACTTCTGTGCCAACATATACACCCATTTTACATTGGTGGATAGATTTACTAAATGCATTTTCTGCTTTCCAGAGTGCATGCAGGTTTTTTTTTTTTTTTTTTTTTTTTAGATCAATAAATTATTTAAACGAGCTGAGTTGTTGGTGTGCTAGGGATAGAGACATGTCTATCACTTTTAGAAAATATATCACCTCTCTTTTTTATAGAGGTGTTCTCTTCTTGGGACCTCCTGGTGTCACTAAAGGAAAAAAGACCATGGTAAATATAGCCAGAATAGTTAAAAGTGCAATTTGTTACTTACAGTACAGTGCAAGGCATTAGAACAGTGTAGCAGTGTCTGAATTAAAAAAAAATTCAGGTGTTTATATTAACTCAGATCTTGATTGCTTAAGAGCTATTAATTTTGATCAAAGAATTAGATCTGCTTTATATGCAGCAGGCTGTTGACTACAATTAAACAAATGCTTGGAGTTTTCCAGTTGAGTGGTTATGACCGGGAATCGGTGATCAAAACTTGTTGTCAAATGAAATACTAACAGTAGATGGCATCTGCATTTGCTCAGAACACCATGTGGTTCTGGTTTGTGTATGCTTTCCTGTAACTCTGAAGTTTCAGAGAAGCTGGGAATGGTTTTGTACTTTTTTTTTTTTTTCTGTTTGATTTTAAGAAAACCAATGAAGCTTGCTGACAGCGAACTTAGGGTCACCTGAGGACTTCAGATAGACTTCAGTCAGCACAGTCCTCACTGAGCAAGCTTGAAGCTCTGACGGAGTTCCCTCAGCACTGTGGAAGCCATTCTTATCATAGGCTGTCGCGGGAAGGGCGCTGCCTGCAAGGAAGTGTAACATGAGTGAGTGTGATGGGAGAATGCCAAAGATACTCCAGAGCTCCAGTGAAGCCAAGTGGGGCTTGGTGTGATAATAAATGTCTGTCATTCCAGCACCGGGGAGGCGGAGGCAGGAGGGTTAAGTTCCAGGTCATCCTTGGCTACATTATAAATTCAAGGTCAGCCTGAGATACAGGAGACCCTGTCCTGGGGGTGGGTGGGTGGACAGGGGGGTTAGGGTGAGGGTGGGGTGGGGGTGAGGGGTGGGGAAGATGAATAAAAAAGATGTGGCATTTGTTGAATTTCTAATTACTATATCTCTGAGAGGAAGATAGGTTTAGGAAGTGATATTGAACACATGCTAAGGTAGTTTTGGAGTCTGAATTTATTTTAGCATGGACTCAGCATTTCTGAGAGTAATCAGTGGAAACCTAGAGTACTGTCTGGTTCTAACACATGAATTCTTTTCTTTTTCCTTCAATAAAAACCAGCTCTCGTGGGATAAAGAAATAGTTTCATGGTTAAAAGAACTTGTTCTTGCAGGGGACCCAGTTTCAGTTTCCGGAACACACATGGTGTCTTAAAACCATTCTAGCTCCTGTTCTAGCAGGTCTGACACCCTCTTGTGATTTCTGGGGGCGTAAGACATGCATGCGGTGCACAAATGTGCAGGCCAGCAAAATGCTCACACACATAAAGTAAAACCTAAAAAACAAAACACCTTCCTTGCCTCCATGCCAGGTCTGGGCTGGTGTCAGTGCTATTTTGTAAATGGAGTTCTTAATTGAACTAGATAATAAAAAGCCAGAGTCAGATACAGAGGGAAACGCTGAGAGCTCAGAGAGAAGGAGCAAGCCACAGCACACCTTACCTCCTAAGCATCTCAGCAGAGAAGAGAGCGATTTCCTGTTTCTCCCTGCTTCTATCCTGTTTCTGCCCAGCTAAGTCACTTCCTGTCTGTCTGTACAGACCTCCAGACCTCTACGGTTAGTTAGTGGCAAGCTGCATTCTCTGACCCCCAGTCAGGTTTTATTTGTGCAAGAAAGATATCACCACACTATTTTGAGATAGCAAGGATGGAGCTGATTGAGGTGAAATCCAGGTTTGTCACAACAGCTTTACCACTTATGTAATAAATGTTCTACCCCCAACATTTTGACAGAATGCAATTGTTTTGCTTTCAAGAGGTGGCATGTATTTGAAATGGTTACTGAGAGTCCCTCCTTCTGATTAGTATTGTGTACTCAGGTCTGAGCTTAAGATCCATTTCACAGCTGCTCTTTTCTGACTAAGCTAGGAAGGGGCTCGATGGCGATGTATGCTTAGCAGCTAGTTTTCGTGGCATTTAGAACTTCTCCAAGGATAGTCTTTGACTCATTTAGAACTTCTCCAAGGATAGTCTTTGACTCATTCCCTTGAGTCTTTGATGCCCATGAAAACTCCAAAAGCGTTGAAGATAGGAAGTTTAAATAAGAAGAAAATAAACCTTCCGTTCATTAAATATGTTCAAACCTTAGTAGATCAACTTGCTCTCACACTAATCTCCTGCAGAACACATCATTTTCTTATCAGTGTTTGAATATGTAAGGTAGATAATAAAAAGTTGCTGCTTGTGTATTACAGATCTGAAAATGCCTAGGTCAAAATGCTTCATCTTTGGATAAATATGCAACCTTTTAATCTAGATTTTCCTGGAAAGAATGCAGATTCTGCAGTGGTGGTGCACACCTTTAGACCCAGCACTTGGGAGGTAGAGGCAGGCAGATCTCTCTGAGTTCAAGGCCAGCCTGATCTATAGAGCGAGTTTCAGAACTGGCTCCATAGCTACTGAGCACTCTCCTACCCCCAAAATATAGATTCTGGAGGTTGGGAATGTAATTCAGTTGGTAGAGGGTTTTTCTGGTATGCGCAAAGCCCATTCAAAGCCTGGCTTTGAATCCTAGCACGGAATAAACCTGGTATGGTGGCTTATGCTTCTCATCCCAGCACCCAGGAGGTGGAGGCAGGATGATCAGAGATGTTAAAGGTCATCTTTGGTTACTTAGAGAGTTTGAGACTAGCCTGGGCTACATGAGACCTTACCTCAACAAAATGAAACAAAATGAATGTTCTAGAACTTGGCTTGCAAATGTGCTCTCAGTGGCTCTTGCATATGTTTCTCTGCTTGCTTTTGTTTCCTCACAGTGTATGATATGAGCACCAGTAGTGCCCGTTTTATTAAGAGTCACGAGGATGAAGACACACAAAGTGTTTAGAATATGGGAACTTGTGATCAATATTCATGGTTACATGCATGCATCTGTGTACGTGCACATGTATGTATACATATGTATAAATAGTAGATAAGGCGAGGACTAACTAACAAATTCAATCATATATAATGTTATTTTCAATGTCTTACACCTGCTCCCCTCATCCTTGGTTATGCTAAAGTTACTCTGTTTGGTATAATACTGAGGTAGGTTAATCTGACATATAAAGGAAATACATGTAGGGGGATGCTCAGAGGAAAATGCCATTACCTTTTCTCTCATATGATCCTCAACCATATTCGAGGTTTGGAGAACATTTGGAAAATTGGGGAGATGTTAAGTTGTTGGAAAAAACTACATGCTTATGTGATTACATCATAGATGGTGATGGCTCAGATCACTGTGAGCAAAAAAACATAGCAAAGGTCTTAGCTCATCTTCACTCTTCCTCTTAATGGGAGAAGGGAAGCATTTTGTTAATTTGTTTTTTTCCTGTATAATAGCTTTTGCCTTTCTTCTGTTTTTTTTTTTTTTGAGAATAAATCCTCTTGTTCTTTTATATGTCTAGTGGTTGTTCTTTGATTGAAAGGGGGTATACTGCACATTGTATGCAGGTATGCACATGTGTGTATATGGAGGCCAGAGGAAGGTGAAATGTATCTTTATTACTCTGCCTTATTCTCTTGAGACATGACTTCCACTGAACCCAGGCTCACTGTTCTGCTTTTTGTTTGTTTGTTTGTTTTGCTAGACTAGCTTGAATCTGCCCTACCCAGTACTAGGGTTACAGGCATGTGTGGCAACACCAGGGTTTTAATGTGGGTGCTGGAGATTTGAGCTCAGGTCGTCATGCTTGCTAAGTGAGTCCTTTTAACCTACTAAGCCATCTCCCAGCCCTTGTGTTTTTCTGTTTGTCACCTCTTGTGTCTTGGAACATGATACAGATGTGGAGTATGGGAATTGCATAGAGAAATGGACACAGTAAGATCCACCCTGGAGAGAGAGAGAAGGAGAGGGAGGGAGGAAGGGAGAGTGGGAAAGAGAGAGAGACACCACACACACACACACACACACACACACACACACACACACACACACACACACACGGAGCAAAAGTTGCTGAGAGCCCTTGGCTGACGGAGGTGACCTCCCCCACCTTACCAAATCTCAACATGGACTCTTGTCTGTGCTCATGTGCTTAGCTTCATTTCCTCCGTGAAGTTCTCAGATTGAATGCTTAGCACGGAGTGGAGCAGTGCGATACCTACTTTTCCTGTTGCAGGTTTCTCATTTTAAAGATCCAATTACCTCCAGTTCTTTTCTTGAATACTGCTGCAGGCCTGCTGACCTAATCACTCCCTCCCTTCTAAATTTCTGTCATTATCTGTGCTTAAAGCTGCAGGGTATACACTCCTGGTGCAGAGAGCTCATCTGAAGAAGAGACTGTCCCCCACTCCTTCGCATGAGAAAGTAGCTCATAGCATCTTGGTGCTTAGTCTCAAGGACAACATTAAGGTCATTTTCTCATTTCCAGTGGCATTTGTTAGGTATTATTGGGGACTTGCTTGTGTCATTCTTAGCTCTGCGGCACAGCTGATTTGCTTTTCAGAAATGCTGAGGCAGGCAATAGCCTGGGGGGCTCAGAGTGTCCATTGCTCTGAGTCTGTAGCAGGCTCACTAGCTGAGATTTTTCTCTCTAGACCAGTGGTTCTCCCATAGAGGTTGAATGTCAGATATCGTGCATATCAGACATTTATATTATGATTCACAACAGTAGCAAATTACAGTTATGAAGTAGCAATGACAATAATTTTATGGTTGGGGGGGTCACCACAACATGAGGAACTATATTAAAGGGTCACAGCTTTAGGACGATTGAGAACCAGTGCCTTAGATCCTTGCCTCTGTTCCTCTCTGTAACTGCCAAAGCCAGCTAGCCATTTGTTACATAATCAAGTCTCTGCTAAATTTATAATTTCTTATTCTTGGGAACTTATCAATCAGAAGAGATTTCAATTTTCTTGATAGTGTTTGAGAGCATATCTCTTTGAACTCCATTTCCGGAAGATGGAATGTTGATAAAATATATTATTGAAACTATTAAAATATTAACATCTGACAGTTTTTGAGGGGCTCTTTGCTGTCAGACAACATTGTAAGTGTTTCATGTGTCAAACATCATTCAAGCTGTAATATAGCAGAACATTCTTGCGAAGCATCCGATTTTCCTCCTGCTGTATCTTTGAGCAGCTGAACTGAGAGGATGGAAATTTTTCAAGGAGACAAAACCCTGGCGGGAGAAGAAAGCCTCCTGGGACCTGCCTTCTCCCTCTGTGTGGCTGCAGGGATGCTGGTCTATTTTGCTTTTAGAAGGAAGTGCCTGGTGAAGGGAGTACCTAGTGAAGGCAATTGTGTCCCAGTGAACCTGAGCCCTTCTGCTTTTCAGCTGCTTTGGGTCGCCTGTCAGTGTGCAGTCTTCACAGGAGTGTGTGAAGAGGATTGTTGGGTCGATTAGGGCTTGCTTTCTTTGGGAATGTGCTTATTAGAGGATGTAACCTCCCTGCCCTCTTCCTTCCTTCTCTCTTCCTTGTCATCATTGTCGCCGCCATCATCATCACCATCATCTCTGTGTGTATATGCTATGCATGTGTAAATGTAGGTATACACATGCCCAGTACGAGCATATGGAGGCCAGAGAACAACTTTCAGCGTTTGGTTCTCTCCTCCCACCATGGAATTCTGAGACTGAACCCAGGTAGTCAGCCTTGCATGGCAATCCAGGAATTCCTTTTCCTACTGAGCCACCCACCTCAATATTCCCTTGTATCCTTTCTACCACTGTCTATTCCCCAAACATTTTCTCCATCCGTGATAAAAAATTTATTCTTGTTAAACAGTAACTACCCCTTCTCCTATTTCACATTGCCTGGTAACATGTCTCCATGAATTTGCCTGTTTTAGTAGCTCTACAAATGGAACCATACAATAGTTCTTTGGTGTCAGGCTTTTTTCTTTTTTTTTTAAATAAGAATGTTTTCAAGTTTGATTCACTTTAGGGCATATATCAAAATCTCATTGCTTTTTACTAAGAAGCATGACACTATGTATAGAATTGCAATTTGTTTACTCACTCTCCTGTTGCTACTGTTCATCCATTCAATTGTTAGTTCCTGGGTTAGTTTTCAAAGGAGTTCATTGGCTGAGTTCCTTTCCTGAATCCTCAGGGAGTATCATGGTACATCCAAGGGTTGGCTTCACACAGTGTGTAGTGATTTCAGGGACTCTGACTTTTTATGATGGCGTGGACAGAGTAAAGCCAGTTGGTTGGAAACCAGTTTCTTCCAGATACTTATTAATGTTCAAGTAGACATCTGCAGTTGTGTTTGTCAACAGATGATATCCACAGCAGCGCCAGCAACCTTCCCTCTGCCCATGGGCACACAGTGACTTTACACCCCAGATACCACTCTACTGTACAGAAAGATCTTTGATGAGTAGTCTAGTGACCATGAATGAATGCATTTTGGCACGCTACAGCAGAGCTGAGAAGCCCAAGGACAGTTTAGATGTTCTTGTGAGCCTTTGTGAAGAGACATACTTTGAGCTAGAACATAGGAAGTGGATAGGACTTGTGAAGGTGTAATTGAGGGTGGTGAAGAATGTAGCAGGAAGAGGAAGCTCTTCAAGTGCAAAATTGGGAAAGTGTGGCTCTGTGTAGTAGGACTTATATGGATGGGTCATGTCAGGGAAGAAGTGAGGTGCCCCAAGTTGGGGAGATAGCAGAAGGTATTGATCCTAGGCTATGATGGCACACTTCACTAACATTTGGGAGCCTTGAGACGTTGCATGACAAAGCTGCTCTGAGCACCAGTAAGTTTAAAAAAAGCCCTACATTTGTTGAGGGTTCCTATGTTCAAGGGATGATGCTGAGTTGGGTCCTAGGAAAGCTAAAAGTAGCACTCAAGATAGAATCTGGGGAAGACTAAGTTCAGAAGGTGTGTGTGTGTGTGTGTGTGTGTGTGTGTGTGTGTGTGTTTCATTGTTATGACAAGATACAAGGTACCCAATGAGCAAGGAAGGACTTAGCTGGATCATGGTCTGAGTAGTCATTAACTGGTTCTATTGTCTCTGAGCCTGCACCAAGGCAGATCCTAGTGGATAGAGGACTGCTCATTTCACAATCTCATAGCAAAGGGGCAGGGGAAGTACAGGGATATGATAGAACTCCCAAAGCATGCCCCTGGTGACTTCCAACTATCCCTCTTGAAGTTTCCACTACGTTTTAACACTGCCATTAAATTATTAATCCACTGGTTAGGGTGCAGTCTTAATTTGCAATGGCTTCCTTGAAATCCTCCTTGAGTTTTGTGCTGGGGACTAAGCCTTTAATACGTGTGTGTGTGTGTGTGTGTGTGTGTGTGTGTGTGTGATTTTTTATGCCAGTCATAACAGAGGGGCAGAAAGAAGGAATCCAGAAGAAATGCAGAAATGAAGGAAAATAGAAAAGACAAATCAAGAATAAAATCTCAAAAGCTAGAGGAAGGAAGTTGCCCTGAGGACATGCTTAAAGCTGAAATAATATCTCAAAATAGGGTATCTGTGCTATTAAAAGGAATCTCTCTGTGTATGCAGTATATG
The DNA here is from genome assembly GCF_943737965.1 of Phodopus roborovskii. Lineage (NCBI taxonomy): Eukaryota > Metazoa > Chordata > Mammalia > Rodentia > Cricetidae > Phodopus > Phodopus roborovskii. The sequence continues at coordinate 16,353,543 of NW_026126549.1, read as the reverse complement.
TGTTCATTCCTGTGTGTGATTGTGGGTGTGGGTACTATGGTGCATGTGTGGAAGTCAGTGGACAATCTTAGGTGGCAGTGCTGGCCTTCTACTATGCTTCAGAGTGTGTCTCATTGTTCTCAACCGCATATGCCAGCTAGCTGACTTACCAGCTTCTAGAGCAGTGATTCTCAGCCTTCCTAATGCTGTGACTCTTTAATATATTTCTTCATGTTGTGGTGACCCACCAACCACAATATTATTTCCATTGCTACTTCATAACTAATTTTGCTACGTTATGAATTGTATTACAACTAGCTGTGTTTTCTGATGATCTTAGTGACAGGTTGAGAACTGCCATTGCACAGACTCTCTTATTTCTGCCTCCCATCTCTTCATGGAAATGCCAGGGTTACAGATGGGCATGATCATATCTAGCTTTACATGGTTCCAAACTCAGGTCTTCATGCTTTTGCAGCAAGCCGTTTCCCCTCTGAGCCCTCTCCACAGCCCTGCCTTTGGTGTTCTTTGATATGGCTTGCAGCAGGACAGAGTTAAGTTTGGGGAGTGAAATTCCTATAAAGTAACCTACAACAGTGGAGTAAGAATAAATCCAACATGCAATAGGCTGAAAGTGGAAGGGGAAACTGAGGAAATGAAAGTACCACAGAGGGTATGCTCTCAAGCGATTGAAGGAGATGAAAATGAGGCACATACTTTAATAGCTGGAGGGAACAGGATACTTAATAGAACAGGACATTATTATCACTACTGTTACCTTCAGAATAAAGCAAAGCCAAAGTATCCTTTTGTATTAGTGGGAGAGAACTAGTGGAGCAAGGTGATTTGATTACATAGCAAGAAAAGTAGTCAATCAGACGGGTTGTTTTTATAAATGGCAGTTTTGCAAGTTAGCCTTGGCAATGGGATGCAGGCTATTTGGACAACCTTTGGGACAGCACTGAAGATGTCAGGGTATGCAGTTGGATGGAAGTGGATTAGATAGAGGGTGGTTATCAGTGAAACTTTAGGAAAAGGCAGGGTGGGATTTCCTGTGAATTACTGAGAGGTGGTTAATACTATCAAGGAGGGCCTGGTTTGGCATGATGTTTGTTACCATTTGCATATGATTCATCCCTCAAAATAAAACCTCATGTGTTGAAGGCTGTGTTCCCATCTGATGATGATGCTGAGAGATGACTGAGCCCCGAGGGTTCTGACTTTATCAGTAGGTTAATACTTGTTGAGTTCATACTAAATGGATGGCTGACAAGGGATGTGGGACCTAGTTGGAGGCATTAGGCTGTTGAGACTATACCTTTAAAGAGTATTTCTTGTCCTAAGCACCGTCCCTTCCCCTTTCTTCCTCCTTCCTTTCTTCCCTCCCTCCCCCCTCCCTTCCCTCCCTCCTCTGTCTTTGCTTCCTGCCTACAATGAGATGAGCAACTTTCCTTATTTTATCTTTGTGCCATGATGTTTTAGCTTAACCGCAGGCCCAAAACAATGGAGTCTGACAGCCATGAATCAACACCTCTGAAACCATGGTTATCTGGTTTCTACTGTACTCCTAATACTGCTCAGGCTTTATTTACTCTGATGTGACTTGCCAAGGGTCATGACAGCAACCCTCACAAAACACTAGGCTTTGCCTTCCTTTGAATTGTGTCCTCTAGTATTACATAATCTTCCAGAACTAATTTTCTCTGATTACTATGCGTGCCCTTCCTTCTCATTGTGTCTTCTTTCTTCCCATGAGTGAACAGCCACTAAAAACAGGCTGGGTCCATAGGGGAAGAAGACTCGATAACCTTGTCTTCCGGGGCTCTCTGCAAAGCTGTGAGAGCCTTGAGCTGCCGCCGCATTGTGCACCTGTTCACATTACCATTTTGTTGTCAGGGACACCTTTCCCCCTCCTTTCCTTTGCTTCTGTTTCAGACTTAGTTTTGGAGCAATTTCATGACCTTAAACACGAAATGGAATGGTGATGCCACCTCTCTGGGGAAACATGTTTAAGACGTGATGGTTCATGAAAGAGAATCATCCCCAAGGGTTTCACCTTCATCTGCCTTTCAAAGGGAAAAGCTGCTTTCCTTCCAATGGGGCAGAAAGGGAAAGCTCTCCCCAGGTCCCCTCCCCCCTTCTTCCCAAGGCTTTCCTCATAACAGTAGATATTATTTTTTTAAAAGCTTTGCATGTGCCATGTGTAGTTAGTAACGTGGTGAGGTTTGAGTTTGGTTTTTTTTTTTTTTTCTGTTTCATTTTTTCTTTCTTATATCTTCCTGACATCTGATCAGTTTGTCCCCTTACCAGGAACAAAGGGTGAACATGTTGAAATTCTTTACCCCCAAATGCTAATTCAGCTGTTTCTCACACTTGGGTATGTGCTTGGAAAGTACAACATGGGATAAACTTCAGTGATGGTAGTGACTTTTTTCCTTATTCATGGGGTTCCTCTTGTAAGGAAGAGACACGTTGGGAATGCAGCACATAAATACACCTAAGATTTGCCCATTGAAAATATTTTAAAGACTAACTTCTCTAAAATTCAAACAAACACCAAACACACTCCATCCCCAACAAAGGGTGACATGTGAGGATTAAGAAGAAAGAGTCACACAGCCATGTTTCTGGGTAGTAAGCACACCCTTCTTCTCTCATCTTCAGTATTACAGCCCCCAGCCATCTACCAATAATGAGGAATCATTGTGTTGTCGCTGTTGCTTGCAATTTAGATCTTAGTCTGTAGATGCTTGACATTCCTCTGAAGACTCATCCGAGACGTTGTGAAGGGAAACAAAGTAGTAAGACTTGCTTGATGTAGGACTGGATGAAGAGGTGCTGGGGAAGCTGGTGACGCTGAAGAGTGGAGAAGGAGGTTGGATGCGTACTGCTCAGAGTTGGAATTACCAAGAGGGCAGAAACAGAGGCAAACTATAGGAAGGATTGAACTAGGTTCCATTGCTCACAAGCCGGGCAGAGTCTCAGAAGCCTAAATAATGGGGTCAGTCTCAAAGGGAATGGGAACTATGATCTCCTTGGTCTGGGTAATTTTACTTGTAGTGTGCATAGCAGTATTTAGTGGGCTGATCCAATTCTAAATTTAAGTGCCTTGGTCTTTCAATACCCAGGGAAGACACATCTCTGAATAGCTGCTGGGCTGAACTGAGCCCCACATCACTTGTGCAGTGGTTAAGAGCCTCAGTGCCCAGGGCAAGAGTGATGGTTATCTCAGTGTGTGTCTGTGGAGAGTAGGTACTACTGTCATCTTCTGAAAATGCGGTATGAGTCTTTACCACTCTGGACCCACTGCAGTGATGTCTTCCCTGTGATTTGCTGTCATCCTCTTTCTTTTTGAGTGAAGACTACAGTCCCAATATTTGATTATCATTTCTGCTCAATCATTATTCTTTCCTAATTTTCTTACCTTTACTTATTCTTCTCTTACTAAATTCCCCCTTTTGATAAATTTAGAGCAAAGATGGGTCACATTCAAACAACCTAAACTACTCATGAAATATGAAGAATGGGATTGTGGTGAATGGTCATGTACAGGTCTCTTTATGATGTGTTAAATTCTATGATGTGGGTACCATCTCATGAGAGAAACAGACCACAACAGAGGAGGAACTGTTCCCGGTTTTTGTAGCTTGGATTCCAAGGTATGACTGTTATCATTTTCAAAATGATGTGTTTGCAGCAATTATTCATGCTTCTTCATATGAAGGCATAGAAAATGACTTGTTTTGAAATTAAGTTATTTTTTTCCTATTAACACGTCTAATACAAACCTCAAACTCATCATGTTAAGATGGAAAATTTTCAGTTTCCCTAGGTCCCAGAATAGCCTGAGAACATGCACTCCTGACCAGGAAGGACCCCCGGGGGCGGGGGGATGGGCTTGCAAAATATTTCCTAGAAACACAGATGCAGGTGCCAGATAAGGAGCGTGAGCTCGGCCAACAACCTGCCACTTGGGCCCAACCAATCAGGAGCTTGCTAGCCTCTAACTCCAGACCCCCTCCCCCGCTTGTGGTTTTTGTCTTTATAAGCTCATGTAAAATTGGGCTCAGGGCTCTCTCCTCCTCCTTTGTGTGGTACCAGTTGAACCCCAGCTGGCTGGAACCTGAATAAAGCCTCTTGCTATTTTGCATCAAGTGCTGATTTCCGTGGTTTGTGGGTCGATCGTTGCATTCCGGGATTCGAGTGTGTGTGTGTGTGGGGTCTCCCTCGTGCGTGGATCCAACAATCAAATTTTAGACATTAAACGAATCATGGCAAGACGATGGAAGTGCCCTTCCATAGAGGATAATTTTAAAAGGTTTAAAAGAAGTTTGAGTTAATCCTTTTATACTGACTCGGTAAAATTTGAGGGTACCTTTTTTGTTAATAAGAAATATTAAAAAATAATAGAAGTATATGACTAGGGAATATAAGGTATCTTAGAGTTTCTATTGCTGTGAAGCGACACCATGATGACCTGATGACCACAGCAACCTTTTTTTTTTTTTTTTCAAAACTTTTTATTGATTCTTCTGTGGATTTCCTATCGCACATCAGGATTCTACTTATCTCTCCATCCTGATGCCTGTCCTCTGCCCTTGCAACCACCCCTGCAAAACAAAATTTAAAAAAAGTAAAACCAAACTACTACCACCACCACCACCATCATCAACAACAACAAACCAAACAAATAAACAAAAACAAATACAATCTCATGGTGGAAGTTGTAGTACGACCCAGTGAGTCACACCCTTTGGTCTGATCATCTTTGCTTGTAAATGTTCATTGCAGAGTCATTGGTCTGGTTCCAGGCTTCTGGCTTCTGCTGCACTATGGAACTGGGTTCTCCCTAGAACTCCTTCTTGGGTATCCTATTGTTGCCTTGTGCCATGGAGATCCTGCAGCTTTGGATCTGCAGGTCCAGCCCCTTCACCTGCTGCAGCTGATCACAGAAGAGGTGCATGGTAGGGTGGGCTAACTCGTAGTCTTGCTTCTGGACCTCGGTGATAGCTGGGTTGGTCAGTTGGCCAGCTTTCCCTGCCTGTCACCACCCAGGCAAGCTCTCCAGCTCTGCTCCAGCTAGCTCACCCAAATGTAGTGGGCAGCAAGGAGCAGGGCCAGCTCTTCAGCTCTCATACCCTTGGGTCCAGCTGATGTGCACTCACACCACCAGGGCCAGCTCTACAGTTTTGTCCAGGTGAGGTGCAGAGTCTGCTCTCCCGATTGCTGCAGTTGGTGAGGGGCAGAACTAGCTTTCTGTTTTCATGTCACCAAGGTTGGATCTTCTGTCCATCTCAGGTAGCAAGGGGTGTGGTGGAGGGCATATTTCTCTTATCATTGCTACACCATGGCATATGAGGGAGGGGATGGGGGCAGCTCTCCTGCTCTTATGCCTACAGGCCTGGCTCAACTGCATCCCTGCCAACAGGTTCAGCTCTAGTGTGCTGCCCAAGTGAGGGGCAGGGCCTGCTCTCCCTTGTGCTGCAACTGATGAGTGACAGGGCTCTCCCACTCTCATGGCCTGGGCCAGTTCTTTTACCTGCCATAGATGGCAAGGGGTGAGGGGAGGGAGGATGTTTTCTTCTCAGCCATGCTACCATATGGCAGATGGGTGCCCTCCTGGCCAGCTTTACCTGTGCCTGCCCAACAGGATCAATTCTACTGTGCTGCCTGTGTGAGGCACAGGGCCCGCTCTCCGGAGTGATGCTGCTGGTGGGGGCGGTGCCAATTCTTCTGCTCTCATGAACTCAGGACCAGCTCTCCCATCCCCCACAAGTGGTGAGATGTGGGGGAGGGGGAGGTCATCTCTCCCTCTCTACCCAATCACAGGTGAGGAGTGGGGCCAGATCTCCCATATGCCTTTGTGGTTCTGAATCACCTACACCCTTGACAATGGGTCAGTTCTACTATGCTCCCCTCAAGGTACAGGGCACACTCTCCCAAATGCTGTAGGAGGTGAGGGGCAGGATCAGCTCTCCCACTCTCATGTCTCTGGGACCAGCTTCACCTGCCTGTGCTAGGTGGCCAGGGATGAGGGGTGAGAGGCAAGGGGGGTATTTCTCCCTCACCCAGGTCACGGTGTGACAGATCATGGGGTTATCTCTCCCATTCTCAGGTCTTCAGGGCCTGCTTGCCTTCACCCCAGCCAGCAGGGACAGCTCTACTCTGACGCCCTGGGGAGGTGCAGGAGCTGCTTTCCTGAGTCCTGCAGTTAGTGAGGGGCAGGACCAGTCCTGTGCAACCCTATCATCACTGCTTCTGTTGGTAACAGGAGCCAGGGACATCAACAGAGACCATGGCCACCCCAGACATTGCCACAGACCCAGATATGGTCCTGGTCATGGGTGGTAGGGTAGCTCATGGGTAGCTGAGGACTATATGGGCTGGACAGCAACATGATCATGGCAACTCTTAAAGAAAAACATTTGGTTGGGGCTGGCTTACAGTTTCAGAGGTTTAATCCATTGTCATCATGGTGGGACATGGCTGCATAAAGGCAGACATGGTGCTGGAGAAGGAGCTGAGAGTTCCACATCTTGATCCACAGGCAGCAGACTAACTTTGAGCCACACTGGGCATAGCTTGAGCATATGAGACCTTAAAGCCTGCCTCTGCAGTGACACACTTTTTCCAACAAAGCCATACCTCCTAATAGTGACACATGAGTCAAGTGGGAGTGCATAACTATTCAAACCACAGAAGAATTTTGTGTGTGTGTGTGTGATTCTTAGTCTTGTAAACAAAGAATTTGAAACATAGATTCAGGGCCTGTGGAGTTGGCTCAGTGGGTAAGCCTGGCTACCTGAGTTTTAATCCTGGAATCCCACAGTGGAAAGATAGACATAATTTTCAAGGTTGCTCTCTTACAGACACTGTGTGCCCATATTCTCTCTCTTACACACACATCATACACCACACACATAAATGTTAAAAATACAAGTTTGAAAAAATGACCTTAGAAAATGGGAATCAATATACCACAAGATCCAGCAATTCTACTCTTAGGCATATACCCAAAAGATGCATATTCATACAACAAGGACATCTGTTCAACTATGTTTATAGCAGCATTATTTGTAATGGCTAGAACCTGGAAGCAACCTAGATGCCCTTCAACTGAAGAATGAATAAAGAAGATGTGGTACAATTATACAATGGAATACTACTCAGTGGGGGGAAAAGCAAAAGCAAAACCCCAAAAACAAGGGAATCTTGAAATTCACAGGCAAATGGATAGAACTAGAAGAAACTATCCTGAGTGAGGTAACCCAGTCACAAAAAGACAAGAATGGTATCTACTCACTCATATATGGATTTTAGACATAGAGCAAAGGATCACCAGCCTACAACCCATACCACCAGAGAAGCTAGGAGACAAAGAGGACCCTAAGAGAGACATGCATGGTCCTCTGGGGAAGGGGAAAGGGACTAGATCTCCTGAGCAAATTTGGAACATGGGGAGAGGTTAGAGGGAGTTAGGAGAAAGAGAAGGGGAGAAGAGGAGGGGAGATGAGGATATGAGGGAACAGGAAGATTGAGTCAGGGGAAGAATAGGAGAGGGAAAGAAAAGAGAAACCATAATAGAAGGGGCCATTATAGGTTTAAAGAGAAATCTGGCACTAGGAAAATATACAGAGATCTACAAGGATGACCCCAACTAACAATCTAAGCAATAGCGAAGAAACTACCTTAAATGCCCTTCCCCAATAATGAGATTGGTGACTACCTTATATGCCATCCTAGAATCCTCATCCAGTAGCTGATGGAAGCAGAAGCAGACACCCACAGCTAAACACTGAGATGAATTCCTGAAATCCAGTTGCATAGAGGGAGAAGTGATCAGCAAAGGGATCAAGACCAGGCTAGAGAAACCAACAGAAACAGCTGACCTGAACAAGGGGGAGCTCATGGACCCCAGACTGATAGCTGGGAAACCAGCACAGGACCTACCCAGACCCCATGAATGTGGGTGTCAGGAGGCCTAGGCAGTCTATGGGGCCTGTGGTTGTGGATCAGTATTTACCCCTAGTATAGGAATGGACGTTTGGAGCCCATTTACATATAGAGAGATACTCTCTCAGCCTAGACACGTGGGCCAGGGCCTAGGCCCTTTTCCAAATGATATGACTTTGAAGATCTCCCATGGAAGGCCTCACCCTCCCTGGGGAGCAGAAAGGGGCTGGTATAGAGGATTGATGAGGGGTAAGGGAGGAGGGGAGGGAGAGGGAACTGGGATTGACATGTAAAACCAACTTTTTTCTAATTTAAATTAAAAACATGATCTCAGAAGGAAACTTGGGGACAGTATTTTTGGAGTTTAAATTTAAAAAGCAAAGCAAAATACAAACAAACAAACAATCCAAAGGGCAGGCAAGCTGGAGACCATGAAAGCTTCAAGGAGGAGGAAGCTGGGCAAGAGGATGAAAATTAGCTGTGTTTGAGTCATCCCAGGTTGGAAAAGGAGGAAGGCTCTGAAGCAAAAGTCTGCATCAATTGCAGTGTGTGTGTGTGTGTGTGTGTGTGTGTGTGTGTGTGTATGTGTGTGTGTGTGTGTTAAAAAATAAGGCCCAGGTGTTAGGATTTTGGTTGTTAACTAAAAAAGGGAAGGAGAAAAATAAAAGAAAAAGAAAAAGAAAAGGAAAGACTTTGAAGAGAAAATTTGTAAGTGACTGCCCTAAGGGAGGGGCTTCTTTTTTTTTCTTTTAATATTTTTTTTATTTTACATGTCGATCCCAGTTCCCTCTCCCTCCTTCCTTCCCTCCCTCTTACCCTCTCTCCCCCCTCACATGCACCATGACCACCCTCCTCTCCCATCCCCCACCCTCATTCCACATGTAGGGCTATACCATCCAGGTGGGGTCTTGTAAATCTGTCAAGTCATGTGAAGTAGGGACTAGGACTTCTCTCCTGTCTCTAGGTTAAGGGAGTATCCCTAAGGGAGGGGCTTCTTGAGGCCAACAAAGCCCCTGCCTCCCCCACTTTCCCTTTCATATAGTGTTTCGAATCTTAAAGAGCATTGCTGATGTTTTCCTACAGAAACTCGAAGAGGGAGGATTTGTAGTTCCATTTCTTAAAATTGGTGTGTTAGGAAGCAGTAGGAAGTAGGGTCCAGAGCTGGTTCAGAGAGACTGGTCCATAATGACAACCCCCTAGCCTTCTAGTATCTGATTAGCAAATGAGGTTTATTCTTCTGCTTGAAATTCTACGGGGAAAATTGCTTTGCAAAGCAGTAAACACAAGCTTCTTTCATACTAGATTGTCTCTCAAAAGCAAGACCCAAATGATCTAGGATATTTTTTTTCAAATATATAATCACATACACAAACACACACACAGGCACACATATATGCATATGAATATATATGTATACACACACACACACACACACACACACACACACACACACATATATATATGAAAGAAGTTACAAGCTCTTCCCTGTCTTTCCCTCATATGCAGCCCAAAAATAACCATAATAAAAATAACACAATCTACGAGAACACCAGCAAATGGTGCTAATTTATTTTACGTAGTTAGTGTGAGGATAATGGAGTGGCTATGATTGACAGTTATTGTCTGATACTGGTAAAATTCATTATCTATATGATGTTGCCTATGCCACAAATAGATTTACTACGAACTGGTCCTGTATAGGCAGGCATGTGGGGGGAAATGTAGCAGCAATTTAGAAAGGGAAATGGCCTGGGATGATAGCCCAGCTGGAAATAAGGATGTTCCTGGGCTGAAGCTCAGGGCTGTTAAATGGATTTAGCAGCTAGATTATGAAGTTAATAACTAGGGGGCTTAATCACCAGCTACCCTGTTTCCTCTGCAGCAGTGACTTAAATGGGAAGGGTGAAGAACAGTCCCTGAGTGAGGCTGGAATCTCAATTCTGCATCAACCAGGCAACTCAAGACCTGCTCAGGGTGGAAGTTCTGTGAGCCTGTGAGACAGGAAGGGCTGGAGGTGTCAGGGGCCACAATGGGTCTGTGTGCAGAAGGTAGACTACAGTAAGTTGCTTTTGTAGGCCCTAGAGTTCTAGAGCATCCCTTTGAAATGCTAAAGGGTTTGTGGTGGTTCAAATGAGAATGTACCTGGTGGACTCAGGGATTTGAACACTTGGTCTCCAGTTAATGGTACTGTTCAGTGAGGTGATGAGGCCTTGTTGGAGGAAATTCATCACCAGGGGCAGGCTTTGAGAGTTCTTAGTCTTGCTCCATTTCCTCACTCTCTGCTATAAGGTTGGCTTGAAGATGATATATCTCTTAGCTTTCGGTTTCAAACCTCTGCTGCCATGCCTCCTCCTTCTATTTTGGACTCCCCCCACCCCACTGGAACCATAAGACCAAATAAATTCTTTCCCCTATAAGTTGTCTCGGTCATGGTGTTTTAGCACAGCAGTGGGGAAGCATCATATTGTTCCACAATCTAGGGGTATATTGCTAGTCTCACCTATGCTGTAAGACATGAAGATGGCAAGTAGAAAGGAATGACCTTTGCTCTTTGAGTTAGATGATGTAGTTTTGATACCAGGATCTGCTTCCTGTAGCTCTCTGGGCTGGGGCAATTCACCTACTCTCTTTATGCCTGTTATTTGGTTTGTAAAATAACATCATGGCCATTGTTTTTACCTTCTTCATGGGAGGCTATGAGAGCACAGAAGACTGCCCCAACATAGCTAAACAAAATAGATTTTGTCCCTGCATTTGTCTTTATTGTGATTTTTAAAAATTATTTTAATAATTGGGATATTTTTTGTCATATAATACGGATGAGACATCGATCCAGGTCATCTTAAATCCCCCCTTTTTTGGGTGGGGGGAACCTTACACAACACACTTTAAAATGAGCTGCACATATAAAGGATGGGGAGCAGAGAATCTTTAAGTTTAATGTAGCTCTTTTCAGCTCAAGTGACTAGGGTGACAGACAGGCAACAGCCACCAAAGCCACCCCAGGGCCAGTGACTTCTAGATCCTCTGCTTTGTGAACTCAAGGAATACATTTCAGAAAAAGGGTTGTTTTAGAAGTGAGTTTTATTATGTGTGGGGCTTTGGAAAAAAGAGGCTGGCCTCATTATTGCGGTAAATAAGGGTCAGGATAAACAAATAGGCCGAATAGATGTTTATTCAGGGAGAAATAACTTACAACCTAGACAGATGAACACCAGGAAATTCAACCCGATCCTCTCCTGTCCGAGTCACGCCAGAAAGAGAGCGCCTTCCTGGCCCCCTCCGACCTCCTTCCTCAGGTCACCTCCGCCCATAGCTCCACCCCCCAATGGGCGTGGTCAGTGCTACAGAAGGACTACCTCACTACAATTCCCCTTTTAGTCTAAAGAAAAGATTTAGGCTTAATACAAAACTATATACAAAACAGTGAATAACAAGTGTGCTCTAAGAAAAGGAAAATCGAGAACAAAATGACCTACATATCTAGTCCTAGGGTGAGGGCATAATGGAGTTTACAATAGAGTTGTCCTAAGCTGGAAAACGTAAGTCTAGTACCTAATATATCTAACTAGGAAGAGAGAATAATAGTTGTGATAGTTTAATCTTTAACCTCATCAAGACCTGAGAAGGAAAATAACAATACTAGAGTAGACAGGAAATGCGGATGGACAACTTCCAAAACGGTGCAGCAAGGACAGAAACAGCAAGCCACCTGAACAGCTGCTAATAGGAGTGGGTCCTATAAGAACAGGTTACCATGAAGGGCCCTTGTTGAGGGGAAACTGAGATTTTACTGGGTTGAGGCAGGAGGGTGGGGGATGGAGGTGGAGAAGAAGTAAGCTGGTCAGTCCGGTTGTCCCATCCAAGCAGTGTCCATGTAGCTCTCCATCCTGGTGGTTGGACTAGAGTTCCATTCACACCATCAAGGGCCGAGAAAGTACCCAATCACACCTGTCTTCCAGGTAGCCATGTTCATCAGGTTGCTATGCAAAAGAGAAGATAAAAAGAAGAAACTAGAACATGGACCAGCATTCCTAAACATTTTTGCCTTTCCAGCCTGTGGCCAGGAAATGGTATTTGTAGAGCCCAGGGCATCTCTGGCTCCCAAGGAAGAACTGCTCGTTTCTGAGGTTGATGCCCTAAACTGCCTGACCAGATTTCTTTTTTCTCTTGTTTCTCATCACTACTTCTAGCACTTAGAGAGGGGGCGGGAGTGACAGAGACACAGAGAAATAGAGAAACACACACACACACACACACACACACACACACACACACTCACACACACTTAAACTAAAAATGAACTTGAAAGTCCTGAAGACTGTTATTTTAGCTGCTAGAAATACTCAGAGAAAATGTGTTTCTAAACTGGTGATTATATAACATTAAATTTGCTATATGCTAATAGCATATTTTGCCTCTACACTAGAATAGTTTTTGGAATGCGATTTGTGGATGCTGCATATGCTAATACAGGAAAAGAGAAGGGCCAACTGCTCAGCAACTGGGAAATGTGCAGTTGCCTCGGCTCGGCTCTCCTCCTGCATTTGTGTAGTGAATGGAGCGCCATCTAGGAATTCAGTCTGGAGTCGTGTTCAGGAGGCCTTCAAAGCTCTGGCTAGTTATACTCCTGATGAGTTTGGAATCCAGACTGAACTCCCTCGAAAAACACGTCAAAGCCTCTTTTAACTTAGGGTAGTCAAATCCCTTGGCCATGACTGTGTCAGCCCTTAATGGAGGAGGCTTGATGGTGAGGATTACAATGCTCATCGCATTTCAGTACTCTCTGGGTGGGACTGAAGTTGTGGAAGTTGCTGGAAATAAGATGCAAAGGAGCTGATTGGTGGAGCTGCAGTGGGAGAGCTTTGCCTGAGACAGCTGTATGAGATCTGTAGGGAAAACAGTCCCGACTCATGTCGATGGAAACCGCCAAATAACACTTGAGAACTCCAGAAGCATACTGCATATGTTATAATTCCTCTGTAATTCCCCAACCCTCAGGAACAGGCTGTTAAATTCAGCATATTCGCTTAGTGTAGCAGTCTAGGGAATGAAGAAAGGAAGCACTGTTAATAATATCTGGGCAAGGACAGGATGTCCTGTGGCTTAGCAGCCATGGCTTGCATATTAAATCTTAAATAAATAAAAAAAAAGTATAGTTAGATTTGTTGTGCAGGCCTGTGCTCCTAGCTACTTAAGAGGCAAAGGCAAGAGGATTAAAAGTTCAAGGCCTGCTTGGAGAACTAAGCAAGATCCTATCTCAAAAAGTAAAATGCAAGATGTGGATCTAAATAAAACGCAAGATGTGGATCTAACTCAGCAGGGAGCACTTGCTTAGCATGCACAAGGTCTTTGCTTCTCTGTCCATCACCTTTTAAAATACAAGTGCATAAACACAGAGGATTTAGATGGCTTGGGTCAGTCTAGGGTGGGAACACACAGATCATAACTGTAGTAGTGGGAAGTGTACAGTATTTATAAATAGGTATGAAGATTACTGGGTGATAGAGACAGATCATGTCTCTAGTGAATCAGATAGTCTTTATTCAAGGGGATAAAAATAAACCTTGTCAGGTGGGTAGCGATGCATATGCCTTCCCTGCTAAACCTTTCCTTCCAGTAAACAGATATTCCCCTTCAGTACTTGACACTTTTATGTCTATTAGCAAATTCATTTCAACATTGCCATTGTATGTGCCCATTCACTATCACTTATTGTTCTTGACATCTTACAGATTTACTTTTTAATGAATGAAGGAAGCGAAATCTTAATATATGTTTTGGAGTAGAATGGGCCCTGATGCTACCTTCTCAGGGCATCTGTTGGAGTACAGTTAGTACTTTGCTAATGTGGTCAACTGGATCCTGTAAATGACTATCCTTGATTTGTCCTTTTCTGACTTTTTCCTGTGATAGTCATTGAGTGACTTGAACCTTTGACCCTTTCTCATGGAATTACTGCCCACTAGCCAGATGCCCTACATTCACAGCTCATACAGAAAGCACAGATGAGCCACCACATTCCCACCCTGGGAGGCACTGGTCAAACAAAACAAAACAAAACAAAACAAAACAACAAAACCCCAACATCCCCCAAGTCATAAATATGTATGGATGTATACATGTGTATAAAAGATTAGCATAAGATAGTTCAGGTTCTCAAACATTAGGCTAATGACCAAAAGAACAAGATTAACTTAACCAAATCAGGGCCACACAAAAATACAGGGTGCCACAGCTAATCATTGAGTGGAACTCCTGGAATCCAGTTGCAGAGAGGGAAGAGTGATAAGAAAATGGGGGCAAGACCAGGCTATAGAAACGCACAGACACAGTTGACCTGAACAAGGGGGAGCTCATGGACACCCAGACTGATAGCTGGGAAACCAGCATTGGACAGACTCAGACCCCCTGAACATGGGTCTCAGAAGGCCTGGGCAGTAAAAGGGACCTCTGACAATGGAACCAAGGTATATCCCTGGTGCACAAAAGGACTTTGGGAGCACATTCCCCATGTAGGGATACTCCCTTAACCCAGAGGCAGGAGGGAGGGCCTAGTCCCTACTCCAAATGACTTGACATATTTAGATGATCCCTCCTGGAAGGTATCACCCTCCCTGTGGAGTGGGGGGGATGGGATGGGAGGGTGGGGGGATGGGAGGGTGGGAGAGAGGAAGGGAGGAAGAAGGAACTAGAATCAATATGTAAAATAAGAAAAATTATACACACACACATACACACATATAGGTAAAATACAGGGTGCTTGTCTTTTAATTCAATATTCTGTTTTAGTAGGCTATTGTATGTACACAATGGTGTATATAGAATTATTAAAATAGGTATGAGTTATAGTACATGATACCTGTAGTTTTTTTTTTTTTTTTTTTTTTTTTTTTTCATTTTAAGTTTTAAGTTTTATTGCATTAAGATCAGATAGGATAAACAAGTATTTCAGTTCTGATTTCGTTAAGATTTGTTTTTTTTTTTTTTTTTTTTTTTTTTTTTTTTTTCTTTTTTTTTTTTTTTTTTTTTTTTTTGCATATAGAGTATTTTTTATTTAATTTTATATAACAAAGTCCAATTAAATGAAAACAAACATTTATACACAATATTTGGGAATTTGGGCGTCGTTCTTTCCAAACTACTTCCTGCTGGTAAGGGGCGCTGTCTTGGGGGATTCGAAGAAGATTCAGATATCCTAGCTGTAGTCTGTAGGGCTGTTTTGTCCAGCTGTTTGGAATGTAGGATCAGCTTGTACTCTGTTTCAGGCGGTCTGGTGTGATCAAACCACATTAGTCTGGAAGGAATCCACATCTTTTCATTTTCTGTGGAAACAAAAATAGAAATACTTTTCCCCAGTAACTTGTTCTTCAACTTAAATTTTGGAGTCAAAGCGTTTTTTTTTTTTTTTTTTTTTTTTTTATTATTATTATTTTACATGTCGATCCCAGTTCCCTCTCCCTCCCTCCCTCCCCTCCAGCCCTCCCTCCCTCCTTCCCTCCCTTTTGCCCTCTCTACCCTCTCCCATGCACTCTAAACACCCTCCCCTCCCAACCCCCCACCACAATACAATATGTAGGGGAATGCCATCCAGTTGGGGTCATGTAGATCTGACAGGTCCTGTGAAGTAGGGACTAGGGCTTCTCTCCTATCTCTAGAATAAGGCAGTTATCCCTCCATGGGGGATATGTTTGCAAAGTCCTTTTGTGCACCAGGGATACATCCTGGCTCCACTGTCTGAGGTCTCTTAGACTGCTCAGACCTTCTGGCTGAGACCCATATTCAGGGGAGTCCGAGTCAGACCTCTGTTGGCTTCCCAGCTATCAGTCTAGTGGCCCTTAGCTCCTCCTTGTTCAGGTAAGCTGTCTCTATGTACTTCTACCGCATGGTCTTGTCCTCTCCATCTGCTTCTGGGTTCTAGTTTGACTCAGTGTTTATGTATGGGTGTTTGCTCCTGTTTTCAACAGGCATTAGTTGAGGACTCCATGGAGAAGTTAGTTGTTGATCTCACTCTCCGGGAAGGGCATTTATGATAGCCTTTCCACGGAAGCTGAGATTGTTATTTGGGAGCAGTCTTGTAGTTCCCTCGACCTTTCTTTGTGTTCAACTTTATCTTCAAACCAATATTGGCTCCCTCTTTTATGTTCTCTCTCTCTGTCTCTGTCTCTCTCTCTCTTTCCTATTTTCCATTCCTAACCAGGCTCAATCCTCCTAGTCACACATGCCTTCCCTCTCCTCCCTCTCATTTTCTCCTACTTCTCTCTCCATTAGCTGTCCTCCCCCACTATACCTGAGGTCTGGGGGACTTGTCCCTTCCCAGTTCTGTGAGGGACTTTATATGAATCTCTTAGAATACAACTTGTATCCTAGTTCCTCTGGTGATGTGAATTATAGGCTGGTGATCATTTGATCTAGGTCTAAAATCCATATATGAGTGAGTACATACTGTGTTCCTCTTTTTGTGACTGGGTTACCTCATTCAGGATGGTTTCTTCAAGTGCCATCCACTTGCCTGCGAATTTCAAGATACCATTATTTTTTTCTGCAGAGTAGTATTCCATTGTGTAGATGTGCCACATCTTCATTAACCATTCTTCAATTGAAGGGCATCTAGGTTGCTTCCAGGTTCTTGCTATTACAAATAGTGCTGCTATGAACATAGTTGAACAGATGTCTTTGTTGCATTGATGTGAATCCTTTGGGTATATGCCTAAGAGGGGGATTGCCGGGTCCTGTGGTAAACTAATTCCCATTTTCCTGAGGAACCGCCATACTGATCTCCAAAGTGGCTGTATGAGTTTGCACTCCCACCAGCAGTGGAGGAGTGTTCCACTTTCTCCACATCCTCTCCAACATAAGTCATCACTGGTGTTTCTAATTTTAGCCATTCTGGCAGGGGTAAGATGGTATCTCAAAGTTGTTTTGATTTGCATTTCCCTGATAGCTAAGGATGTGGAGCATTTTCTTAAGTGTCTTTCAGCCTTTTTGATTTCCTCCATTGAGAATTCTTTCTTCAGTTCTGTACCCCATTTTTTAATAGGGTTATTTGGTGTTTTGTTGACTAGTTTCTTGAGTTCTTTGTATATTTTGGAGATCAGCCCTTTGTCGGATATAGGATTAGTGAAAATCTTTTCCCAGTCAGTGGGCTGCCGTTTGGTCTTGTCAACTGTGTCCTTTGCCTTACAGAAGCTTCTAAGTTTGAAGAGGTCCCATTTATTAATTGTTTCTTTCAGTGTCTGTGCCCCTGGAGTTATGTTCAAGAAGCGGTCTCCTATACCAATTTGTTCAAGGGTACCTCCTACTTTCTCTTCTAAGAGGTTCAATGTGGCTGGATTGATGTTGAGGTCTTTGATCCATTTGGACTTGAGTTTTGTGCATGGCGACAGACATGGGTCTATCTGCAGTCTTCTACACACCCTCATCCAATTGTGCCAGCACCATTTGTTGAAGATGCTGTCTTTGCCCCATTGTATCATTTTAGCTGTTTTGTCGAAAATCAGGTGTTCATAGGTGCATGGATTAATATCAGGATTTTCAATTCGATTCCATTGGTCTACCTGTCTATTTTTATGCCAATACCAGGCTGTTTTCAGAACTATAGCTCTGTAGTAGAGCTTAAAGTCAGGAATGGTGATGCCTCCTGATGTTCTTTTATTGTATAGGGTTGTTTTGGCTATCCTGGGTCTTTTGTTTTTCCATATAAAGTTAATTATTATCCTTTCAAGGTCGGTGAAGAATTGTGGTGGGATTTTAATGGGGATTGCATTGAATCTGTAGATTGCTTTTGGTAAGATTGCCATTTTTACTATGTTTATCCTACCTATCCAAGAGCATGGGAGGTCTTTCCATTTTCTGGTATCTTCTTTAATTTCTTTCTTTAGAGTCACAAAGTTCTTATTATATAGATCTTTTACTTGTTTGGTAAGCGTTACACCAAGATACTTTATGTTGCTTGTGGCTATTGTAAAGGGTGATGTTTCTCTGATTTCTTTCTCTGCCTCTTTGTCGTCTGAAAAAAATAGGGCTACTGATTTTTTTGAGTTTATCTTGTATCCTGCTAGTTTGCTGAAGGTGTTTATCAGCTGTAGGAGTTCCCTGGTAGAGTTTATTGGGTCGCTTATGTAAACTATCATATCATCTGCAAATAGAGACAGTTTGACTTCTTCCTTTCCAATTTGGATGCCCTTGATCTCCTTTTGTTGTCTTATAGCATTAGCTAGAACTTCTAGTACGATATTGAAGAGATATGGAGAGAGAGGACAGCCTTGTCTTGTTCCTGATTTTAGAGGAATTGGCTTAAGTTTCTCTCCATTCAGTTTGATGTTGGCAGTTGGTTTGCTGTATATTGCTCTTATTATGTTTAGGTATGTTCCTGTTATCCCTGACCTCTCTAATACCTTTATCATGAAAGGGTGTTGAATTTTATCGAAGGCTTTTTCTGCATCTAGGGAGATAATCATATGGTTTTTCTTTTTCAGTTTGTTTATATGGTGGATCACGTTGATAGATTTTCGTATGTTAAACCATCCCTGCAATCCAGGTATGAAGCCTACTTGATCATGGTGGATGATTTCTCTGATGTATTTTTGAATTCGGTTTGCCATTATTTTATTGAGTATTTTTGCATCGATGTTCATCAGGGATATTGGTCTGTAGTTTTCTTTCTTAGTTGTGTCTTTGTGAGGTTTGGGTACCAAAGTTATTGTGGCCTCATAAAAAGAGATTGGCAATAAACCTTCTGTTTCTATCTTGTGGAACAGTTTGAGGAGTAGTGGTATTAGTTCTTCCTTGAATGTCTGGTAGAATTCTGCACTGAATCCATCTGGCCCTGGACTTTTTTTCCTTGGAAGGCTTTCGATGACTGCTTCTATTTCATTTCGGGTTATAGGTCTATTTAAGTTGTTTGTCTGTTCTTGATTTAATTTTGGTAAGTGATAGTTATCCAGAAACTTGTCCATTTCCTTTGAATTTTCAATTTTTGTGGAATACAGATTTTCGAAGTATGACCTGAAAATTGTCTGGATTTCCTCTGTGTCTGTTGTTATGTTCCCCATTTCATTTCTGATTTTGTTAATTTGCATGTTCTGTCTCTGCTTTTTCGTTAATTTGGATAAAGGTTTATCAATCTTGTTGATTTTCTCAAAAAACCAACTCTTTGTTGCATTGATTTTTTGTATTGTTTTCCTGGTTTCTATTTTGTTGATTTCAGCCCTCAAGTTGATTATTTCCTGGCGTCTGCTCCTGCGGGTGAATTCGCTTCTCTCTGTTCTAAGGTTTTCAGTTGCGCTGTTAATTCATTTATGTGACTATCCTCTGTTTTCTTCATATGGGCACTTAGTGCAATGAACTTCCCTCGTAGCACTGCTTTCAAGGTGTCCCATAAGTTCGGGTATGTTGTATCCTCATTCTCGTTGAATATTAGAAAGTCTTTAATTTCTTTCTTTATTTCTTCTTTGACCCAGGAGTGGTGCAATTGCACATTGTTCAGTTTCCATGAGTTTGCAGGTTTTCTGCTATTTGTATTGTTGTTGAATTCCAATTTTAAAGCATGGTGGTCCGATAAGATACAGGGGACTATTTCTATTCTCTTGTATCTGTTGAGGTTTGTTATGTCTCCTAGTATGTGGTCGATTTTAGAGAAGGTTCCATGTGGAGCAGAGAAGAAGGTATATTCTTTTGTCTTTGGATGGAATGTTCTATAGATGTCTGTTAGCCCCAGTTGAGACATAACTTCTGTTAATTCTTTTGTTTCTTTGTTGAGTTTCTGATTTGTGGTCCTGTCTAGTGTTGAGAGTGGTGTATTGAAGTCTCCCACTATAAGTGTGTGAGGTTTTATATGAGCTTTGAGTTTTAGTAGTGTTTCTTTTACGAATGTGGGTGGCTTTGTATTAGGGGCATAGATGTTCAGAATTGAGACTTTGTGTTGATGGATTTCTCCTGAGATGAATATGAAATGACCATCTTCATCTCTTTTGACTAGTTTTGGTTTGAAGTCTAGCTTGTTAGATATTAGGATAGCTACGCCTGCTTGCTTCTTATTTCCATTTGATTGGAAAATCTTTTCCCAACCCTTTACCCTGAGGTAATGTCTATCTTTGGAGCTAAGATGTGTTTCTTGTATGCAGCAGAAGGATGGATTCTGTCTTCGTATCCATTCTGTTAATCTGTGTCTTTTTATAGGTGAGTTAAGACCATTAATGTTGAGGGTGAGTAAGGACCATTGATTGTTGATGGTTGTTTGATTTAGGTTTGTTGTTGGCAGTGGTATTGTGAATATATTTGTTCTGCTTCACCCTAGGTTTCTGGTGTAGTTGGATTATCTGTTGCCTACATTTTTGTGGGCGTAGTTACCTTCCTTGGGTTGGAATTTTCCTTCCAATACTTTCTGTAGGGCTGGATTTGTAGATACATATTGGGAAAATCTGGTTTTGTCATTGAATATCTTGTTCTCTCCATCTATATTGACTGAGAGTTTTGCTGGATATAGTAGCCTAGGCTGGCATCCGTGTTCTCTTAATACTTTTAGAACATCTATCCAGGACCTTCTGGCCTTGAGGGTTTCCATGGAGAAGTCAGGTGTAATTTTGATAGGTCTGCCTTTATATGTTACCTGTCCTTTTTCCTTCGCTGCTCTTAATATTTTTTCTTTATTCTGTATGCTAGGTGTTTTGATTATTATATGTTGAGGGGTCTTTTTTCTTTGGTCCAGCCTATTTGGGGTTCGGTATGCTTCTTGTACTTTCATGGGCATGTCCTTCTTCAGATTTGGAAAGTTTTCCTCGATGATTTTGTTGAATATGTTTTCAGCACCTTTGAGCTGGGCTTCCTCACCTTCCTCTATGCCTATTATTCTTAGGTTTGGCCTTTTCATGGTGTCCCACATTTCCTGGATATTGTGTGTTAAGGATTTGTTGGATTTATGGTTTTCTTTGGTCGATGAATCTATTTCTTCTAGTTTATCTTCTGCGCCTGAGATTCTCTCTTCCATCTCTTGAATTCTGTTGGTTATGCTTGTGTCCGTGGTTTCCGATTTTTTGCCCAGCTTTTCAATTTCCAGCTTTCCTTCCATTTGTGTTGCCTTTATTTTCTCAATTTCGGTTTTCAAATCTTGAACCGTTTCCTTCACCTGGTTAATTGTTTTTTCTTGGCTTTCTGTACTTTCCTTAAGGAATTTGTTCATTTCTTCCACTTTTTTGTTTGTTTTTTCCTCTATTTCTTTAAGGGATTTTCTCATATCTTCTTTGAGGGCCTCTATCATTTTTATGATGGTGATTTTTAAGTCATACCCTTCTGCTTCCTCTGCTTTGTTGTTGTGTTCCATTCTAGTTGGTGTAGATTCCCTAGATTCTGGTGGTGTCATGTTTGTCTTTCTGTTGTTAGGTGTTCTCTTGTATTGCCTTCTTCCCATAGTTTCTTCCTGTAGGTGTTGGTGGTGTCTCTTCCCTCTCTCTATGGTCCTTCCCAGATGGGCTTATGTGGATCAAAGATTCAATGTCTGTATCTCTGTGTGGTCCAAGCTCTCTAGGAGGCTTCTCTCTGGCCAATAGCCGGGAGAAGAGGACGAGGGCTGGACTGGAACTTGAGAAGGTTTTGCAGGGTAGTGGGATCTCACTGGAAACTGGCGCTCTCCAGCTGAGACCTCGTTCTTTGGCAGGGCCCGGATTTGGGGGTCAAGGATCTTGCCTGCAGGAACTCCAAGTGGACCCGCTGAGATAGGCGGATCTCTGGGAGGGGCCTGGGACTCCAGCAGAGGACTGGAGGCGGGGTCAGGGACCAAGCCGGTGGAAATTACAGGTGGTCCCACGTGGATAGTCAGGTCTCCTTTGTTCGGAGTTGCTCCGAGAGGTCTCCGAGTAGGGTGGACTGTTGGCTCCACCCTCTGTCCCAGTGCTCAACCAGAGCAGCAGGACCGTAGGTGGGGTAGGGCACAGGGTGGGGGGGGGTAGGCTGGAGGTTGGGATGGGTGGGGGTGTATCAGAGCTCCAAGGGTGCTCTCAAAGGGGACCGGAGACAGGAGCAGCAGGATCAGGGGCCAATCCAGGGAGTTCAGGCGGGGGAGGGGGGTAAAGAGGTTGAAGGGGACAGGCAGCCCCGATTGGGCCCAGACTCACCTCTGGCCAATAGCCGGCAGAAGAGGACGAGGGCTGGGCTGGAACTTGAGAAGGTTTTGCAGGGTAGTGGGATCTCACTGGAAACTGGCGCTCTCCAGCTGAGACCTCGTTCTTTTGCAGGGGCCCGGATTTGGGGGTCAAGGATCTTGCCTGCAGGAACTCCAAGTGGACCCGCTGAGATAGGCGGATCTCTGGGAGGGGCCTGGGACTCCAGCAGAGGACTGGAGGCGGGGTCAGGGACCAAGCCGGTGGAAATTACAGGTGGTCCCACGTGGATAGTCAGGTCTCCTTTGTTCGGAGTTGCTCTGAGAGGTCTCCGAAGTAGGGTGGACTGTTGGCTCCACCCTCTGTCCCAGTGCTCAACCAGCGCGGCAGGACCGTAGGTGGGGTAGGGCACAGGGTGGGGGGGGGTAGGCTGGAGGTTGGGATGGGTGGGGGTGTATCAGAGCTCCAAGGGTGCTCTCAAAGGGGACCGGAGACCGATACCTGTAGTTTTAACAGGTATGGATTTCAATCAGTTAAAAGGACAGAGGTTTCAGAGGTCATGGGAAACTTGGAGACTGTTCTTAGATTTACAAATCCTTTTCTTGCATCCTGACTGACTCAATACTGTGCTTTAGAGAGACACAGATATGAGAACATATGATTTCTTGTCATGTGAAGAGGAGGAGTCAGAGTTTATGATCATTCTTGTTATGATGAATGGAATCTATTTCTAGCACGCCTAGCCTAATAATAAATACGCTTTAGGTCATGAATTATAAAAACATTGACTCTTACCAAATAAATCAATAAAGTATCCCTTCAGAAATATTTCATTTTTCGACAGATATATGTAACCCAAATGTTTGTATCTCTTCAAATTCATATGTGAAAGTCTCAAATTCCAAAGTGATGATAAGACGATGGAGCCTTTGCGTGTATGTATGTGTGTGTGTGTGTGTGTGTGTGTGTTTAAATAAGTCATGAAGCATTAGTGACCTTATGTAAGAGCCCCTGGAAAGCTGTCTTGATCTACCCACTGTCAAGGGCACAGTGACAATACCATGTATGAATGAGGGAGTGAGGCCTCACTGGACACTTACTCTGCCAGTGCCCTGATTTTGGACTTTGCAATCCCCAGAACTGTGGGAAACAGATTACTGTTATTGTAAGAAGCTAATTCCTCAGCTTATGGTATTTTGTACATCAGCCCAAGAACTGAGACAATACAATGATCCATTTTAAGTGTAGCTATAGGACTCACAGGCAGTATCATATTTAATGGTTATCCCATAATTTTTCCTCTAGGCTTTCAGTGTTGCTCTTTTCTCTAGTTTTGTTGAAGTATCATCTCCACTGATAATGCTAGCTTTTTGTTTTGTTTTGTTTTGTTTTTTTGAGACAGGGTTTCTCTGTGTGGCTTTGGAGCCGAGTGCTGGGATGAAAGGCATGCACCACCAATGCCCTGCTTGTGGGCTTTGTTTTTAGTATTAAAGTATTTTTAGTTCTTACTGTCAAGACAATTTACTAAAATAATTGTATAAAAAGTTAAATTATAGTAAAAAAGGAACTATTTTATAACTCTATCCTATAGAGTGATCAGAGACCTTGTAAATGTTTCCGAGTACTTCATTTTAAATCTTCAATAGATGGTTGTGTGCATTTATTCACAAATAGATTTCATAAAAAAGGTATTGCTGTTCTTTTGAGTTTGTTTTCAAAATATAATGAAATCATTCCGTGTTCCTATATGTAAGGTCTAGAGTTGGACTGATTCTAATATCTGTCATGATTGTGTGATGCTGAAGCTGTTTCACTCTGCTGATCCTAGGGAATTTAATTTATAAAGTGGATAATAGTAAGTCCCTATTTTCCATACTGTTATGAGCAAATGTAACAATCCCTGAAAAATCTGCAACATCTCAAGACATCAATGAATGCAAGCAGACTTTCTTTGTCATCATGTTTGCATTTGATTTGTTTTATAGGTTGAGAGGATTCAGGAGGACTGGCTTGTTTTCATATCTCTTAGTGATCAAGTAAAAAATACGGCTGATAATCTGTTGACATAGCACTTGTGAATAATTCTTTTGGTGCATTTGATCTGCCTGTCAGGGGGCTAAGGGCCTCACTCTGTGTGACCATTGTTAACTACAGGTGAGTTGCAGTGCTTGGGACTCCATCAGACTGCAACTCTCTCATCAGGAAGACAAGTGAGGTGCTGTGGTTCGCAGCTGTGGGAATTAGATTTTGGCAGAATGGGGCCATTAATGGTTAACAAAAGAGCTACATGCTTGAGTTCATCGTAATAGCTAAGCTCCTACTGGGTTTCTGGAGATGCAGAAGTCATGGTAAATTAAGTCATGTCTAATTCTAAGTAAAATTTATTGCAAATTGGTCATACAATTGATTTAAAAAATGTCATTGCTCTATGGCAGCAAAGAGAGTTTTGAGCTTGGAAGAGACCACATTTCTGGAGTTTGGCCTATTCTTTCTTATAATGATGTAACAATGACTAAATTCCCATTTAAAAATAAAGTTGAAGCAATAGGCATGCATACATGGAGAGGGAAGCTCACAAGGCCTCAACTCTACATAAGGAATTATCAGAAACTAAGGGATGTTGAGAGTTGGAGAAATAGTCTTCCTCAGGGAGAAGCACACTGATTGGTTATCCAATACCAAATGGTCAGCCCTGAAAACATGTATACAAGTAACATTATACAGACTTGTCAGGTTGTACTTATGCAATTAGGGATGTGTGTGTGTGTGTGTGTGTGTGTGTGTATGTGTGTGCGCGTATGTGTGTAACAACAATTAATAAAAAAAGTCATGAATCTGAAAGAGAGAAATGAAGTATACATGGAAGTATCTAGAGAGAGAAAAGGGAAGGGGAATTGTAAATTATAATCTCAAATAAATTAATTTGGGGACTGTGTGTCCTATTGAAAATCATGTGAGTGCTTTTGATATATACTGTAAGAGCTAGATTCATACAAAGATGCTCAATGTTGAGTTGAATTTTATGGCATTCTTAGTACCTCTAGGACAGTGGTTCTCAACCTTTCTAGGGCTTCAATTCTTTAGTACAGTTCCTCTTGTTTTGTTGACCCCCACCCATAACATTATTTCATTTGCTACTTCATAACCGTAATTTTGCTACTACTATGATGTAAATATCTGTCATGTGACTCCATAGGGGCCATGGCCCTCAAGTTAAGAACCACTGCTGTGTGGGCTTATAAGACAAGGTTGAGAATTTCTCCTCTGGAATTAAATTCTCAATGTTACTCGTAAAAGCAAAGAGCAAATACAGGTAAGCAGATGTTAAACAAGTGGTGCAATCAACTTCACATTTAACATAATAACGATTATTAGAAGTTACTGGATGGAGAGATCACCTTGGGACTTGTGAGTGTAAACATAAAACTTAAGGTGCTTAATTTACATATTTGTTTTTTAGAGTTTTGGGAAAAAGAGCTACTTTCCATTGGAGTTGGCAATTTATGTGTTCTGGATGCTGAGGTGGGTGCCATATATTCATTTTCTCAGCATACAGGCCCATATTGCCTGTGAGGGTGTGAGGAGGGCCACGTGACCTTGTTCTCACTTGCATTCAAGGACTTCAGATTCAGACTTTTGGTATCACCTCCAAATTAGGCTACACAGGCGTGGGAACACATGGGAGACCTAAAAATATATTCGTTATGCAACGGGCCAATGGGGGGGAATTTTGAATGAATATTTGAAAATCTTGAGCATTCGGTATGAGGAGCACAATTTTTAAAATGCACTGCTTCAGATATTAGTTCTTGAAACATAAATATTTAAAATAGCTCACAGCACTTGAAATCATGGTTTCACCTTCTTACTTCCAGTGTGCTGGGAGTCTTAGACACTGGCAGTGGCCTGGACTCTTCCTAACCTTGAGAGGCCGTCCTCACTGGGCACAGGCCTCTGAGAGCACTAGAATAGTCAGTAGCTAAATTCAAGCAGCATCTTACCAATATAGCAGGATGACAGAGTAGAAGAGAAAGAACTATGGCAGAGGTGGGAGATGAGGTGGGGGTGGGGGAAGAGCGGGATAGGAATGGGGGTGGCAAGCAGATCATCTCAATGGGGCAGGAGATGCTGAATGCCATGTTCAAAGCCATTGCCACTTCAGTAGGATTATCCTTAAATAGTAGGCATGGAGTCTTGACTATCCATCCGGAAAATAAACACATTAGAAAAGTGCCTAGGGCAGTGTCCCTGCCTTACAGTTAATTGTTTAAAGGCAGAATTCAGGATGACAAGGCGCGGGGGCACTGCAGAAAGGTAATGCTTATTGGGTCTGACAGTTTAAAGTGCCAGGGAATTGTGTAGCTATCAGAAACAACACAATGTTAAACTTTCTTCCCTTGAAACATGCTTCTAGGGGCTGGGAGCGTAGCTCAAGTACAGCACTTACCTAGCATATGCGAGGCCCTGGTTCTACGGTCAGCACCATGAAAATATGTCAGCAACAACAGCAAAAGAAGAATGAGTTGTTCAGTGTTGAGATCCCCTTTTGTCCAGCTAGATAAGTTAGGGGGGCTCTGTACATATATATTAATATTCTGTAAAATGAGCGTCTGTTCTCTCACCCAGGGGAGACATTACAGCAGTCACATCAAGAAGCCAGGGCTGCGGTGGTTTCCTCAGCAGCTACACTCATTTCCATCAAAGTTGAACGGTCTTTTGCTTGCTTTTTCTGGAGTGGGCTTCGCCTAGTTTCTCTCTTTGCTTTCATCACTATTTGACGATTTGTACTTCGATTTCCTGTGGAAATCTTGCCGACATCCTGATGTAGCCGACTTAGAGAACATTATTTAAACAATTAGGATAATATTTGCTTTGAAATAGGATTCCTAGTTTTGCTCTATGGCTGTAATTTTAATTAGTCCTTTTGTTTTTATACATCTCTATCTTTTCTTCATTTTCTTATTTAAACAGAACTGGTCCCATTTTCTCATTTTACTAAAGACAGAATTAAAAACATGCTCTTTATAGAAAAGCTAAGTTAGAGATAACTTTTGTATAATCTCATGGAGGTTAATGTACCTATAGTCCATGAAATAACTGTTATGCTTTTAGTGTTGGCTTTTACAGAATATTTATGTATGTATATGTTCCACATATAAAATACACAATGAAGGGCAGTATTGTGATGGTTTGCATAAGAAGTATGCCCCATAGGCTCAGTTGTCTGACCCCAGTTAGTGGTGCTGTGTGGTGAATGTTATGGTGTCTTTAGGAGGCTTTGCTGAAGTATGTCAATGGGAGTGGGCTTCAAGAGTTTGTAGCCTTGTTAAAGAAATGGTCTTCAAGCTCTTGCTCCTTCTACCCTGCCCCCCCCCCCCACTGACCACTATGGACTTTCACTCTGGAATTGTAGCCCTAAATAAAGTCTTTTTAAAAGATTGCTTTTGATCATGTATTTTTTCTTTTTTAAATTTATTGATTTTTTTTCTTCATGCATTGGTGTTTTGCCTGCATGTATGTCTATGCATGGGTACCAGATCCTATGGAACTGGAGTTACAGGAAGGCAGTTGTGAATTACAGTTGTGAATACAGGAAGGCAGGGAATTGAACCTGGGTCCTCTGGAAGAGCAGCCAGTGCTCTTAACCACCGAGCCAACTCTCTAGTCCAGATCATGTTTTTTTTTTTTTTTTTTTTTTTTTTTTAAATCAAAACAATGGAAAGGTAATTAATATATCCTACTCCTTTGTTAAAAGTCTTTTAATGTTATAAAATATACTCCAATGTCATTTTTAATGCTAGAAAAGCATTTCACCATGGAAATATGATACAATTTATGCTATCCCATGGTG
This sequence comes from Phodopus roborovskii, assembly GCF_943737965.1. NCBI lineage: Eukaryota > Metazoa > Chordata > Mammalia > Rodentia > Cricetidae > Phodopus > Phodopus roborovskii. The sequence goes on along the minus strand of NW_026126549.1, from coordinate 16,325,664 downwards.
GATGTCTAGTGTGTTTCCTAGCTTTTATTTCAAACAATGGTAAAACAACTTGTTGCTACATTTTTGACGAAATTCAATTCTTCCCTCCCTTCCTTTGTTTCTTTCGGTTGTAATGAGCTTAGTAAAAAAAAATACCTTTTAGACATGTAAAATTAGCCTTGGCAGGATCTCCACTACACCCAAGACTGACCTGATAACTAGGACTTAGTGACATTACCCACTCAACATAACCAGACACAGTCCTAGACCCCAAGATGCCCAGTGGACAGTATATAAGTAGAGACCAAGAACAATGCTCTGCTCTGCACATCTAGAGAGATGCCACCTTAATTTGCCTTGTGGCTGGGGAGTCTCCCCCAGGATCCTGACCCTCAAACCAGAAACTTCTGTTAGAGATTGGGCCTGAACTTCAGCTAAGATATGTCACACAGGTCCTGATAGACTTAGGGCCTTAGGAATTTAGAGTATGACCCTTGTGGGATGACACTCAGCATCATACAATATGACTTTTGTGATACTAATTATGAGTATCTAGCTTATTGTTTGTGACAGGTGTTCTTGAGACAGGGTTTCTCTGTGTATTCTTGATGTCCTGGAACTCTCTCTATAGATCAGGCTAGCCTCTTAGAGATCCACTTGCCTCTGCCTCCCAAGTGCTGGGATTAAAGGTGTTCGACAATACTGCCCTGCTAGTAATGTATTTTAAATATTTCTTTTTCTAAAAAGATTGATGAAAAAAAAAAAAAGGATAGAAATAGGAAAGCAGATGAGAGACCAGACTCATTTATTTAGTGTGCTATGTGGGACTCCAGGCAACTGGACACGATCATGGGCAAACCATATATGAGCTCTGTTTCATCAAGCTCAGAATCCAGACGATGGCAGCTGGTTGGTTGTTATTTATTTATTTGTCACCCAGGAGGAGGGAACCACAACTGGACAATTGCAATCACCAGATTGGCCTGTGGCGTGTCTGTAAGGTATTTTCTTGATTGATGATTGATGTGTGAGGGCCCAGCCCACTATGGGTTCAGCCACTTACAGGCAAGGTGGTGTAAGAAAGCAGGTTTAGCAAGCCATGGACAATAAGCCAGTGAACAATGTTCCTCTGTGGCCTTTGCTTCAGTTCTTGCTTCCAGGTTCCTTCCTTGAGTTTCTGCCTGGCTTCCCTCACTGTATAAAGTATAAATCAATAAACCCTTTCCTCTTTCAACTGTGATTTAGTTAGTGTTTTATGCCAGCAACAGAGTAACAAACTGACAGCAAGCCAATAATCCCAAACAGCTAAACAACGGACAAACACTATGCAGGAAGAGAGTGGCACAGGATGGTTTAATATGGATCCTGATATCAAGGACAGAATGAGTTGAGATAGAGGTCAAAGAAAAAGGAGAAGCTTGGAAAGGAGACTGTGGGGGCGGTGCCAGACAATATGGAAGACCCTAGAATAGGGGAAGGATCCTAGGATACAGAGTCAGAGCTAGTTGCAGGGTCCATCACACGAGCCTAGGGATAATGGCAGGTCATCTTTTTCTCCATCTGAGTTCCTCTATTTCGGGGTCAATTATGTGGAAGCAGAAATTACCGTCATCTCAAAGAGGATAAAAGATAGCTTATTCTAAGTCCAAATGTGAGTGACTATGGCCTAGGGACTCAGATTTCAGGCACCCCAAATTCCATGTACCAATATAGATGAAGTTTCATTAAGTGGAAGATTACAGGAAAGCAAAGAATCTCAGCTACATGCCTCAGACGCTATCTGATGACACGCTTAGCCTTTTGGTTGGTGGAAGTGATGGTTTTGTTAAGTTGATACGTTCCAAGAGATTTCACCTGTTAGTCACAGGGTGTTAATCAGACATGCAGGTGGGCAAGGATTGATGCTGGATGGGGTACAGGTAACCTAAGATAAATTGTAATAGGTCTCTGAATTGCAATCTTTTAGCCTCTCCTTAACCTTTGCAGTTCCAATCAATCCGCCTTGCAGTAGGACCAGTAAAGTATGTGGTTTCTTTATGGGAACTTTTGTTTACAATTAAAGAGGTAGATTGTGGGTGTGCCTAGCTGGGGACAGCCAATCACAAGTGGGAGGGAAATGAAAGTTCCAGAGTCCTGCCTTGTGACACATTAATTGATACAAATAATTGTTAAGTCTGAGGCCTTCATTCTACTGGAGAGTCTGAAATACACATTCCTGGCAACAAGTTGTTAGGCCTGCCCCTTTTGGGGGTGTGCCTTGCTTTAGGCAGCAGCTGCACTCAAGAGTGTGATGGTTAATTCATATTTAAAAAACCCATCCATCCAACCAACCAACCAACCAACCAACCAACCAACCAACCAACCAACCAGTGCTTGCAGGGGATCACAGAGGCTGAAGCAACAATTACAGACCCTGTATAGGTCTGAGCTAGGTCCTATGCAAGTATGCTATGGTTGTGTAGTTGGGTGTTCTTGTGGGACAGCTAACAGTGGGAGTGAGGGGTGTTTCTGACTATTTTGCCTGCTCTTGGGACCCTTTTCCTCCTGCTGGGTTCCCTCCCCCAGTCTTGATGTGAGGGTTTATGCCTAGAGTTGCTGTAATTTGTTGTGCTGTGTTTGGTTGATCTCTGGGATGCCCGCTCTTTTATTTATTGATTGATTGATTGAAGGGAAACAGAAGAGAAGTGGATCTGGGGACAGGGGATGGGGGAGGTGTTGGGAAGAGTGGACTGAGGTTGGGATGTAATATATGAGGGAAAAATAAAGGAAAAAAAATCACAAAAATTGGAAACAGGAAACAGCAGCAGCAGCAACAACAACAAAAACTTTACTTTTTCAAAACCCAGCAAGGAATATTATGGAATGTCTTTTATTAAACATATATATATATATATATATATATATATATATATGCAAATATATTTACAAACTTTTCCTCTATGGAAGTAAGTTGGGGCACAGCTATGCTGAGAAACTTATCTGTTCACAAAATCATAGGACTTGATCACTATGGACCAAGGAAGGCCTTTGAAAACAAGAGCACCTCCCTCAGATATTTCAGTCTACAAATATCTTAGTAGGAAAGCCCCAACTCCATCTTCCATTCTTATTTTTAGAAGTCTCTTCAAAGTGAGCAGTCTCTGGTTTCATTTTAATTAGAGATCACAACTTAAAATTCTAAGAAATGACTTCAGATGAATGGGTCAGGTACCTGTAATTTTAAACACACACACACACACACACACACACCTTTCTTCATGTTCTGTGAGTAGCATCTCAGAGAAAGAAGTGATATCTGTGTGGAAAGTAGGTCATCTATCTCCTTGATTGTCCATTCTCAGGCAGCTGAGGTAATAGTGCTCTTGTGATTCGAGTCAGCTGTGGTACAATTATGTTCCCGGGGCTTCCAGGGTGACAGTTTGCAGACATAACCCTGGAGAAAGATTGTAATATTTTTCTTCTTCTTTTGTTATTGACTTCTTGGTCTACTTGATATGGTATTTATCCAGAGAAGGGGACTTTGCCAATTGCTTCTCTTACATTGAGAGTTATAGATCTCATGAGTTCTAATGTCTAGTCGAAAGTTTGTCAGGACACTTAATGTTAGATTAAGAATAAAACACAGACATGTATAACCTTTATTCAGCCTGCATGATAAGTGTATTACTGTACTTTCTTTCAGCTCCAGTGAGTTATATTAACAACCCGTTACTGTGAAAATGTCAAGAGTGTTTTCCGTCTCTTGGGATAAGTATAAGACTTGTTTTTAGCACTCTTGATGAGAAGGAAAAGGAAAAGTACAGTTTAGAGAAATGTTTACTTTTCATGCATATTTTTCAAGATTACTTAAAAAGCTGTGGAGATGACATAAGGAACACGCTAAATAATGCATAGGTCTGGACTAGCCCTATTCCTCAGTTTGAATTTTACAGAAGATTCATAAAGAACTTCCTGTGTCTGCGCAGGTGAGTGCAGATACCTGCAGAGGCCAGAAGAGGGCGTTAGCTCATATGGGGCTGGATCTACAGGAGGTTGTGAGTTGCCTTGCATGGATTCTGGGAATTGAACTTGGGTTCCCCGAAAGAGGAGTATGTACTCTTAACCACTGAGCAATTTCTCCGGCTCCAGGACTCAGTTGTCTTGAATGGCAACTGCTCTGTTGCAATGATTTCATTATCTGTAAACAAGTTTGTCATTTTAAAAAGAGCAAATGAAATGTTCCACATGTGTTCAAGAAAAGACAAAAAAAAAAAAAAAAAAAAAAAAACGCCCACCTTACTCTGCAGGAGAACATGCATTCTTTCTTCTTGATCACAACGAAGTAAAAGACTTGATTGGAAATTCTAGGCTATTTTAACTGACTTATATCCGGGCACAGATGTCTTTCCTGTGGTGAGGTGACAGGACTTTATTACTATATGATAGTCAGTATTACTATATGATATTCAATAGCTCTTGGGTTGAATCATAGCTGCATTTATGTTGGAAAACTAGAGCACCCATCTTTTTATACAAGGAGGAAAATTTATGAGAGGCAGACTAAGGGTAGAGATTAATTAAACTGAAGAAAGGTAAGTGGAGATGTTTTAACTGTTGTTACACAGGGCAAACGGAGATAGAAGCTCATCACACACCTCTTTTGGAGCATTAAAACTGAGCAAATCCATGGTTCCTGTGACAAAGGACAAGAGGTTGTGTAAGAAGTCGATGAGTACTTACTTTGAGGTTTATGGTTGGGTGTGTAGTCCTAGGGTGGAGGTATTGTGGTATAGTATGGAAATTTTAGGGGTCGGGTCTAAGAGGGACAAGTCTCCAGGTAACTGGGGCTGCTACACTCTAAAGGAGTTATAAGACTTCAGTTTCTCTGCCTACATGTTTGATGTTGGAATTGCTTGTTCCCTAATATGCATCTAGCACTGTTACTCACAATGAGCTGACACAGCTAACAATGCTTTTAATGATCACTTTTACAATGTTATTTGGATACTTAGCATATAAAATTGTGAGCACATTAACCTGTTTCCCTTATAAAGTTAGCCTGACTTAGATATTTAATTATAGTAATGAAACATACCATGATTCTCCACTCTGTTTCACAACACCAGGGTCCCAGCACTAATTGCTCTACTTAGAGCAGAAAGTTAAACTATCCATCCATTCATCCATCCATCCATCCATCTGCCCATCTCCCATTCCATGAATTCATATAAACTGATGAGGAAGTAGAAAGAAGCTCAACAATGAGGGGTCATGACTGCTGACCTATTTAGAGATTTCACACAACAAGACAAACTAATTAATAGTCTAGTTATTTATTCACACTGCCACAACTTGAAAGAGTCAGGTGTTCAGCATTGGCTTGATAATAGTAATTGTTCTTTCCAGGGAACTTGATGTAGGCATTGACCACTTGGTAACAACACAAGAAACAGGAAACTGGAAGGGGTGATAGAAGCTCACTGGGGTTTGGGGAATCAGGATGAAGGGCAGTGTGTTATCTTGAGTCTCCTATCAGTCAAGGAGAAGTTTGGCAAAGTATTCCTTTCCCACAAAAGAGTTAATAATGTGTAGAGGTGAACTGATGGGTGTGGTTTCTCCCATGGGAGAAGCAATTTGGCCAACAGAATGCTAAAGATAGAAGGCTCAAGATTGGGGAGGGCAAAGGAAGTCATAAGGCCACCAGGTATTACTTCACAGTCTTAACCAGTTTTCTATTACTGTGATAAAATACCATCACCAAGGTGTTTAATTTGGCTTATGGTTTCAGTGAATTAGAGTCCATAATGGTGGGGCAAGGGCATGGCAGCAAGAATGGTTGGGAGCTCACATCTTGATCCCTAGGAGGAAGCAGAGGGCACAGTGGGAATTGCATGAGTCTTAAATCCTTAAACCCCACCATCCCCATAATATATCTCCAACAAAACCAAACCTCCTATCTACTCTTTTCCAAGCAGTTTGCCCAACAGGGACCAAGTATGCAAACTCATAAGCCTGTGAGGACCATTTGCATTCAAACCATCACATTTACAAAGAATATAGTGTAACTGATTTTAACTGAAGTAATGTGAATTTCCAATGGAAATAGATGTTTATTTTTTTTTTCTTCTTCTCTGTGTGTGTATGGTGTCAAGTAGTTTTTCTTTTTAGGCTCTCTGGGAGAAGCAGAGAGAATGTTTTCTCCTTAGAGGATCTTGACTCAGGTATCTCTTACCCTCTGTATGGTTCACTAACTCAACTGGCCTCACAAGCCACTGGCATTCTGAGTCTAAGATGGGTAAAATTGCTGAGGAGAAGGGTTAGAGAAGGAATGAAGAAAATGCATTCATAAGAGGAGCCAGGTGGAGGCTCTTGGGAATAGGTTAGGGGTTAGAGAGTGAGTGGGAAGCAAAGAGAAGGAGAGAAAGGGATGAGGGTGAGACCTCATGTGGACAAGTGCAGCTCTGGAAGTCTTCTGATTGTAGCAAGAGCAGAGCTGCTGGCTAGAGGCAATCACTGGTTTCCCTGCTTCTTTGTAGTTCCCCGAGTCACTGGTCCACAATGCTGGGCTTTGGGGTCAGGCATTCCATCTGGAGGTGGTGTCTGCTCATACTCTTATCTATAACTGGGTGCTGGGAACACTTGGTGCTTGGATCACACTTGCTTCTCTGCTAATAGCAGAGGATGGTTTCAGACACATCTGTGTATGACCGCTGCATAGACATCATATCCATCCATATTGAATTTCTTGCAAGGGGTGATTGAACTGCAAAATAAGCAGAATGTACAGTCAGTAAGGTCCTTCCCAAACTTTCTTCCTCCTGTAGTATTGCTGGAAACAAACTTCTAGTGCATGGAAACAAAACAAAACAAAACAGCTGATGATAAAGGGTATAATAAAAATAACGCATGTCTTAGTTGAATAACTGTTTTTTAATTAGTATATCATCTAATTTAACACTTCAAATGACATTGTATTTTGGGACTAAAATAATAATGTATCTTAAGGAAAAAAATATGGAGGATAGAGAGTTAATAGAGAGTTAAGTTGATCTGAGATACACAGCGGCAAATGACTTTATCTGCAAAGTACTGTTACTATTGTTGACCTGAGTAATTCACTTGGGGACTGTCTGTGCTCTGCACTGTGACATCAGTTCCTTGAGGACAAGGTCCTTGCCAAGCTTCCTTAGCACCGAGTTTCTGGTTCCATGGCAGTGGAAAAAAAAAAGAAAGATAGGAAGTTCAAATATGTCAGACATCTTTTGCTTATGTTCTGTTGACTATTTTTCTGCATCATTGTGCTCTATAGACTTTATAGTCATTCATCCCCATCACACATGTAATCTTCAGTTCTCTTGGCCCACCGTTGCTTCCCTGCTCCGCCCTGCATATTTTTTTTTTTTTTTTTTTTTTTTTTTTTTGCTTCCTACTATTGGAGATGGTCACGGAGCCTCTGTGTATTTGTCTATTGTCTTGACCCCTCTAGAAACTTTTCTGCACTTCTTCTAAGTTCACTTATCTGAATGTGCCCCAGGAAAGAATTTTACTCTTGAAACAAGATCCTGTCTTTTAAATCCTCTTGGGCTATCAAAGCAGGGCCACACTTTGAAAAGCCCTGGCAAAGTTTCTCAGAGCTGTTAACTGCAAAACTTTGAAGAAGTGCTGGTCTTTGTAGAGTTTTGGTGAGGCAGATAATTGCTATTAGATACTTCAAGAGGTGGAAACTAAAGCAAGAGATTGGTATTTATGTGATTCCAAAGTGCAGAAGTATAATGGGGGAGAAAGCTATGCAGATTTTAATTGAGTATACAATGTAACTTTGAAATAATTAAACCCTTGTGAATGGAACAGGCCACCAGGACAGTGGATGGAAGGCAGCTGAGCTGCTTTGGAGGGGATTCAAACATCTGTTGAGAGTCAAGAGAGCTCACACATCACAACCGACTGGCTCAATGCTCCTCACTGTGCTGGAACATTGTGCAATACGTCGTAAGTCCTGTGCACAAATGTGACTTTATCTTTTATATTCAAACAAAGAAATGAGGATTAAGAATAAATGTATGGGTAAAACAGCGTGAAAACAAAAGCAAGGATGAGAGGGAGAAGAAGTGGGGGGTGGGCAGCGGCAGGGCGGTGGAGGAGAATTTGAATGGATTTGTGTATAAGACCTAGAAATGACTTTTAAATTCAATACTTGTTCCTCCTCCAGAAAGTGTGTACATTCTCTGTATCCACCCTGCCATCACTATCACAGCCACTGTGGGAAGATACAGTTTCTCCCAAATATGAGAAACAGAGCGTCTCTGGGAGAGTGACATGATTTGTGATAACAGTGTGATAGCCAGACTCTAGCTTGTGCTGTGACCTGTAATGTCCAATACTTTGATCCAGAGCACTTACCATCACTATCTGAATATCACAGTCTTTTTTTGACAGGAAAGCGGTGTCATCCCCAAGTACCAGAGGAAACAATAGGAGGGATTTAATAGTGACTGTGGGCTTCAGGGCTGCAAACAGAAGCTCGAGTACCTTGGCTGGTAGTATCATGCTACTTTCATCCAGCATGGTGATAGAGCCTTTGACACCGTGCTCCCAAATGTCTCTGAAGTCCGTGAGGGTGGCCGCCTCTCACTTGGTCCTTGACTGTTTATTCTAAATAATAATCCTGTCCCTTCCCTTCCTCCTGCCCCTTCCTCTGTTCCTTGAATTCTGGACGTTAAGCCTGAGTATGCTCTTTTTTTTTTTTTTTTTTTTTTGTGAGCAAGTGTGCATTCTCCCCCCACCCTGCCCCCAAACAGGGTTTTTCTAGCTTTGGAGCCTGTCCTGGAACTTGCTCTGTAGACCAGGCTGGCCTTGAACTCAGAGAGATCCACCTGCCTCTGCCTCCTGAGTGCCACCACCCAGCTGCAAAGAATCTATTCTAGAACGTGTGAGATTACCCTTCCGCCCACCCTTTACCCATGGTTCCTTGCTTCCTACTTTCAGAGAAAGACTTCTCACGGTAGCGTTTCTGATGGCAACTTTCTCAATGTGAATAAGAGAAAATTACTTTTCCTCAGAAACTATTGCTGTGCTTTCTGACATTTCTGGCAACTCTTTTTTTCTACTCACAATGGGAAGTTTTGATAAAGTAAATGTGCAGAATCGTTCTCCTTTGTGTTTCTCTGTGCTTACTGTTCTTTTGGGTTCCTATTAAATGACAATTTCTCCATATTACTTTACAAGTCATAATTGCTTTGCTCTCCGGAAGAGAAAGGTAGGTTCGTTTTCTCCCTTTATCAACAAGCATGTGGCTGAATGAACTGTAGCCCTGCTCATTACAGTAACTTGGCTCTGCTCAGTTTAAAAATGATAATTGCCCTTGTCACTCTTTCTAATATAAACTATAGGAAGTCAGAATATATTTTCGAAATGAATTGATAAGGAAATGTCGTGTTTCTTTTCAAAGCATTAATTAAATGGCAAAGAACTCGTGAAGTGTAATAAACAAAGAGTGGACACACTCGACATCGATACAGCAATCTAGGCGGGAACCACGAGCATGTGTTGAGCACAAACAAACTCTCTCTTGGAACTGGGGGATCATTCTGTAGTCTTCAGTTTACAGTCTCTTCCAAATCCTAACTCCTGTCTCTGTTTTTCACATGAGCGCTTTCTTTCCATGTCTGTCTTCCGCAACCCTCAGTTTTCTCTCTGAGTTGGCACTTGTGGGTCTGTGTTCACCTTCGGAATTGTCTAAAAAGGGCAGGGTGAATACCAGCCGGGAGCTCCACACCGCCCTCCTCTGTTATGAGCAGGAATTGCCTGTCAAAGCAACTACCCTTTGAGTGAAGCAGGATACAATTATGCAGCAATGCTCCTTACTCTGCGGGCACCGATAAGGAGGGCAAAGAATACAGCCCATGGATTTCATGCCCAGGATTAATCATAGGGTGGCATTCTAAGGAAATGACTTGGCAGAGCTCTAGATTTTTCCCTCTTTGGTTTACAGTTTTGTCATGCCTAAGTGCTGCCACTCTGCCAGACAGCATGGTGGTTCAATTTCAGAGTCTCTCTTTGGAGAAGAGGTTGGGACCATCTGTGTCTGTTACTTTCCTCATTTTGACCAAGGAAGAGGAATTTTTTCTTCCATTCAGATGAAAAAAAGTTGTAGCTTGCAATAAACAGTTTTGTTTATGGGAATAAAGGAAAATGTCTCATTGTGGTTGAACATTCAGTAGTCACTTATTCTCATCACTTTGGTCAGTTATGAGTCTGTCTCAGCAGTTACTAGTGCTCTCTACAAAAAGAAACTTATCTATGATCACGGGCACAATTATTTAGACAGCAATTTGACAGGTGCATCGTGGCCATTTAACAATATAATAGCTTCTCCACTGAGATCTATGAGTGTCCCAGCTGTGGGATTTTGATCAGGTTCACAGTACCAGACATGAATTCCTTCCTCAGAAGAAGTCAGAAAGTGTTTAGTTACCCCTATAACAAACTTGCCAGTATTGCATCACTGAACACATCTTGATTGGCTGGTTGGTAGAGCTGTGTGCAGGGTTCACAGTTGAGTGAAACTTTCAGTGACACTTCTCCTGAGCAGCCTTCAAAACATCACCTAGTCAATAGGGAGAAAGCTTCCAGCCCACTTCCAGTTTGAGATCTCTACATCCTGTGGCCAGAGTATTTGCTGTCCCCAAAACTAGAATGTTACTGTGTAGTTTTGGTGAGCAGCTAACAGCAGTGACAATTTTATATATCTGGTGTTTTGTCTGCATGCACATCAACAGAGGGCATCGGATCCCATGGGACTACAGTTAGATGGTTGTGAGCCACCATGTGGGTGCTGGGAATTGAACTCTGGTCTTCTGCAAGAGCACCCAGGAGTCTTAATTACTGAGCCATCTCTTAAGCCCCCCATCCATTCTTTTGAGCCTACCTACTCCTAGCAGCTCTCTCTAAAGTATTTCCCCTTTGTTTCATACCACATGGGGCTTTATTACCCTTTCTATCCTCCAAGTGTCCTCTCTCTCTCTGTCTCTGTCCCTCTCTTTCTCTCTGTCTCTGTCTCTCTCTCTCATGTCTTGTACATGTAGGTATCCAGTTTTTCCAGGACTATTTGTTAAAGATGCTATTTGGGGCGTGGGGGTGGGTGGGGACTAGGGTATAGCAGGGTGGAAATGTCAGTTTATGCTATTGGACTTCAATTAAGGATACCACCAGGCTTTATCACCAGTCCCCATCAGAGAGTAAACTACTGTTTACAACAACGGTCTCTATTGGTAGACCCACAGAAAAAAGGAATAAAAGTCAATCATGCCGGGTGTTGGTGGTGCACACCTTTAATCCTAGCACTTGGGCGGCAGAAGCAGGTGGATCTCTGTGAGTATGAGTCCAGCCTGGTCTACAGAGCTAGTTCCAGGACAGCCAAGGCTACACTGAGAAATTCTGTCTCAAACAAACAAACAAACAAACAAACATCAAACAAACAAAAAATAGTCAATCACAAAAAAGTCACCCGCTCAGCCCAGCTTTGGAGAGTAAAGGGACACTGTTAGGCTGTGAATTCATTAATCATCATATGTGTGAATGGAAAGAAAAAAAAGAATAAACCATAAAACTAGTGATTAATACGCGAATGACAGAGAAGAAGTAGATGAGAGAATATGAACAGATAGGTGAATTGGTGGCAGAAATGTGGTATGGGGAAGATGAAGCTTTGGTGAAGGTAGACCGAAGAGAGAGGTTGGACATGTCCTATCCCATGATGCAGGCCCTTTCTCATGATGCTGGGTCACAGAAAACTTGCAAACCATGAATGCCGCTGTTCTTTGGAGATGCAGAAGAAAAACAGGGACAATAAGGAAAAGAAAAAGGTACAAGGTAAAAAAGGAGTATGACCCAGCTGGCCTGCTAATTGTGTTGCACATTAAATGAAGGAGAGGTGTAGAGGGAGAGGCAGCTTGGAAGAGTCACACTGGCTGGGCTGTTGCATGAGCTGTGTCCGCAGTCTCTCACAGTCCTTCCCTGGCCCCTGGGAGCCTATTCCTTTTGGAGGGCGGTCCCGTCCGTCCTCCTCCAAATCTTTTTGTATAGACTTGCTTTCTTCTTTACAAGGCTCTGTGCCACAATTCTGTTTTCTGATAAACGATTGTTTTCTCAATTACAACTTGACAAGTCACAATTGCTTTGCTCCTAATTGCTTTTTCCTCAAAACTACCTACTGCTCGTCTCTCCTGATAGAGGTCTATTGACCATCTGCTTTTGAGTTGCCTCACGAAGAGCCTCCTGAAGTGAGTGGCCCTCCTTATCTGGAAGTAAGGTCCCTCTCGATTCAACCTTTTAAACTCTGCTCACATGAACACCATTGGTCGTTTTCTCTCTAACACCTAGCTAGCATGGAATCTAACAGCCTCAGTAAACATATGTTGAATAAATAGATAAAAGACACTTTCTGGCCTCTGGTACTTAGAGTCAGACAAAGTTGCTTATCTTTTCAATGGGGGAGACCCTAGAATTCTGTCCTTACACTAATCTTTGCCCTTGACCTTGCTACAGGACCATTCAATGGATGCTTTGGGCTTTTGTGACATTTTTCTCTTGCTCAGACATTGGAGTTAACATCTGGAGTTAGTTCACAATAGGAGGCATGCGGAGCATGTCTGTGCCAACTTTCCCCTGTAGCCCAAGGTAATAAATTACTTCCTTGCAGTAACCAGAGGCAGATTTGCACTAAACGCTCTGCCTGGTCATGTGTTTGTTTCTGGCTTAAGGACCCCCTTTAGCTTGCTGCTCATTTGTAAAGTGGAAATGCCTGATGCATCCCAAGGCCCATGACTGAACTAGAGTGAGCAGTGTATTCTGTCTGCTGCATACACATTGTGTTTTTCAGGCGTGTGTACGTGTGTGTGTGTGTGTGTGCGCGCGCGCGTGTGCACGCATGTGCGTGCATGCATGCATGTGTGTGCATGTGTGTATACACATAATATATATATTATATGGAAAGCCATGTAGGTGCTTTAAAGAATTCTAGAAAGTTCCTAATCACAGGAATCTTGTTACAGTGTGCTCCCTGCAGCACCATTTGCCAGGGGCTTGCAAGCAGTAAGATGAACTCTGGGCTCTCAATTTGTGAGAAAGAGTACCACAGTGTAGATTCAGCCTGAGCTCCCATAATAAGAACAGGTAAGCATGTTCTGTTATGTATAGGGGCTACTTCCGTTTCATCTGTGAATTTCTATGTCTTTTGTTCATGGTCTAGTGAATTGTTGACAACAATCACACCTCCTAATAGTGCTACTCCCTATGAGCTTATAGGGGTCAGTCACATTCAAACTACCACACTCCATTCCTTTGCTCCCACAGGCTTGTAACCAGGTCAAAATGCAAAATGAATTTAGTCTAACATCAAAAGTCCTCATAGTCTATCACAGTCTCAACAATGCTTAAAAGTCCAAAGGTCAAAATTTTTTCTGAGATTCATGCAATCTCTTAACTGTAAGCCTATAAAATCAAATTAAAAAAATAAAACCCCAGACAACATACTTCCAATATTACCGTTCTAAAATGTAGGGAAGGGAGCATCCGGGACCAAAGCAAGACCAAAAACTAGTTGGACAAACTCCAAACTCCAAATTTCCATGTTTAATGTCAAAATGTTCTTCAGATCTCCAACTCATTTTCACCCTGCTGACTACAGCACGCTTCTTTGTCTTGGTCTGGATCCACTCCCTGTTAGCAGCTCTCCTTGGCAGACATCCCATGACTCTGGCATCTCTAACATCTTGGGGTCTCCAAGGTAATCCATGCTTCTCCTTCACAGCTTCAAATAATAACCTCTGGGTCCACTCAGGGACATCCTACCACATGCCTGGCCTCAGTGGCTTTCCTTAGTTGTGGAAGAGCATTCCAGAACTCTTCTGTCTTTGACTCTAAAGCCAGAACCACGTGGCCAATGCTGCTGAGTTCTGCTGTTTGCTGGAGTGGTACCTGGTCCCCTTGTTCAGTTACCTCTTCATCATCTTTCTGTTTTTATTGGTTTCCTTCACTGTATAAGCTTGGCTGTCCTGACTCTGGATCTATAGACCAGGCTGGCCTTGAACTCAGAGATCTTTCAATTACGTCTTTACCAGCTTCTGTTTCCAGTGGTTTCCTTCACTGCTTAAGCTCGGGTGCTCTGGAACTTGCTCTGTAGACCAGGCCAGCCTCAAACTTAAGAGTTCCAGCAGCCTCTCCCTTCTGAGAGCTGGGATTAAAGGGGTGCACCACAACACCTGGCTCTAAGCTTGCCTTTGTTCCCTTTTCACAAGTTGAAAACATGGCTGGATGGTCATCTCTCCCTTTATTCCACTTCTTCATATGTTTATCTCCTTGAACACAGAACTTAACTGCATTTCATTTTCTGGTGCTTTTTTTTTCTCCTGAAATATTTTTCCTTGCTCAGTTTGCCCCTTTTTATTATAAATCTTCATTAGAGTTAACACTAGTAATCACAGAGTCTACAATGGGCTGTTTGGAGATTTCCTCTGCCAACAGGATTAATCTAAATCTCTTCACTTTAGTCTAAATCTCTTCACTTTAGTCTCAGACAGACTCTTTGGACAAGGGTAAAACAAAACAAAACAACACAACAATAACAACAACAACAACAAAGAGAAAACTCCAAAACACTCTTTACCAAAATACCATAAGAACACTCTCTAAGATACATAGTCTTCTCTTCTGCAATCTCTTGAGACAGTCCCCCACAGTTCACACCATCCTCAGCACCACTGTCTTTCATTTTCCTGTTAGGCCCATTAAACAGAACCTAAAGCATTCCACCGCTTTCCTAACTCAAAGTACCAAAGTTCAAATTCCTCCAAACAAAAACAGTCAGGCATATTCAGCAATACCCCAGTCCCTGGTATCAACTTCTGTCTTAGGGTTTCAGTTGCTATGAAGAGACACCATGGCCACAGCAGCTTTTATAACATAAAACATTTAATTGGATGGATTACAGTTCAGAGGTTCAGTCCATTAATACCATGGTGGGGCATGGCATTGTGCAGGCAGACATGGTGCTGGAGAGGTAGCTGGGGGTTCTACTTTTTGTGCAGGCAACTGGGCATAGCTTGAGCATATATGAGACCTTAAACTCTACAGTGATACACTTCACTTCCTCCAATAAGGTCACACCTACTACAACAAAGCCATGCCTCCTAATAATCACTCCTTATGAGCTTATGGGAGCAATGGGGTAGGGGGAGGGCAGGCAAATTACATTCAAACTATCACAGTGCCCAAGTTGAGCTCTTCAATGGTGGGGCTTATATTGACTTTGTGTTTCTCACAGTGGCTAACTTCAGTGAGATATTTAATAAACTGGCTGAAGTTTTACATTGTGGGATTCAGGTGTGGTGGTGGCACACACCTTTAATCCCAGCAATAGGGAGGCAGAGGTAGGCGGATCTCTGTGAGTTAGAGGCCAGCCTGGTCTACAAGAGCTAGTTCCAGGACAGGCTCCAAAACCACAGAGAAACCCTGTCTAGAAAAACAACAAAACAAAACAAAAACAAACAAACAAAAAAACCCCCAAACCAAAAATACATTGTGGGACTCAGAACTTACACCCTTTCACTCCATTTGTGGTATATCTTTGCTTGTGTGGTTCTTACTGCCTAGACTTTCTGTGAACTTGATATCTGAGCCCCTGAAATCAGGTCCATCTTTCAAGTCTCATTTTCTGAACCATTTGCTTCCTCCAGAAATGCTTTTCTCAAGTATATCCATCCCTTCTTTAAAGTCTTTTGTCATGGTTATCTCTCTCCCAGGGCTTACCATGAATTCTCTCCCCTTGTTTATATTATTTTGCAGAGCTAAGCATGAGGCTGTAATTAAAAGCATATTTATAGAATTGAAACCAAATCTGAAAGAAGTTATTCTTCTTGCATTTTATGTATGTAACCCTTATGTTTCCCATTTAAGTTCCTGTTACAAGCTTCTTGAAGACACATCAAATGAGACCCAAAGACTGGAAATACTTCAAACACTCGATTAACACCTTATTAAATATAAATTAACTGGCTTTAAAAATAGACTGTAATAATTTTCCTATTAGCTGCAGGTCTGATGGCTAATATTTTAGAGATGATAATGATGCAGTTGGAAGATATCATTGCTGGCCCAGGGTGAGTCTTAATTGGCAAATGGTAGCTTAATTGAGTTAGTTGAGAAAGTAGCTTCAATTGTTTAAAACTTTTGTTCTTTGCTTTTTTCTCTGCTTCAGGAGTAGGTACAGAATTAATTTCAAAATATCGAGTTACTTAGTTTATAGTGTATTGTTTTTCATTAATGGTGTGGCGATCTTTGCTTGCTCATTAGTTATTCTTTACCTGGAGAGCTATTCTCAGTCCCGAATATCCGGTATTACGTGCTTGAATGTTGGGTACAAATCTTCAGATATGCAGACAGCCTTGTAAATTATATTATAATATTGTTTGTGTAACTATTTTGAGAAACAGAATTAGGGGAAAGTGATCGTATAAACTTTCAGTCTAATTCTTCAGGATCTCACCCATTCTTTAAAACATAATTTTTATTTGTGTTTTATGTATATAAATGCTTACCAGCATGTATGTATAAGGTATCACATGCATGCTTGGTGATCATGGAGGTCAGAAGAGGCAGCTGGATGCCCCTGGGAGTGCAGTTACAGGTGATTGTAAGTGCTGGGAGCCAAACTTGGGTCCTCTGGAAGAGCAGTCAGTGCTCTTAATCACTGAGCCATTTCTCCAGCTCTAGTTCTTTCCCATTCTTATTTGTTACCTTTTTCTGCTGTTGTCACCAGAAGATACCAGTGCTGTCCTGTCTTAGCTATGGCTTCTATTGCTGCGAGTTGTTGTTGTTTGTTGGGGGCACCTTCACTCAGCTCCCAGATAAATCACACACAGAGGCTTATTCTTAATTATAAATGCCTGGCCTTAGCTTGGCTTATTTCTAGCCAGCTTTCCTTAAATTATTCAGTCTACCATTCACCTCTGATCTTTTTCTTTCTCTTACTTGTGAATATTTTACTTTCATTCTTACTCCATGGCTGGCTGGCCCCTGCTATCCTCCTCTCTTTCTCTAGCAGATTTCTCTTTCCAATTTCTCCTTCTACTTATATGCTGTGCCTGCCAGCCCTGCCTATCCTTTCTCCTGCCTCACCACTGGCCATTTAGCTCTTTATTAGACCATCAGTTGTTTTAGCCAGGCACAGTAACACAGCTTCACAGAGTTAAACAAATGCAGCCAAAACAAAAGCAACACATCTTTACATCATTAAACAAGTAAGTGTTCCAGAACATAAACAAAAAAGTAACACACCTTAAAATAATATTCTACAACATTGAAGAGATACCATGACCATGGCAATTCTTATAAAGAAAAACATTTACTTGAGACTAGCTTACAGTTTCAGAAGTTTAGTTCATTATGGTAGGAAGCATGGAGGCGTGTAGGCAGACATGGTGCTAGAGAGGCAGCTGAGAGTTCTGCGTCTTGATCTACAGGCAGCAGGAAGAGACCACTACACTGGATCTGGATTGAGCATCTGAGACCCCAAAGTCCACATACTTCCTCCAATGAGGCCACATTTCCTCCAACAAAGCCACACCTCCAAATAGTGTCACTTCCTATGAGCCTATGGGGGGACAGTTTTATTCAAACCACCACATGTCCTGATGGTCCCAAGAAGAGGATAACTACTGTCTCCAGACTGTTGATTTTAATATCATTTGTGAAAATATTTTGTTTGCTATGATTATGGAGAACCATAAATAAGTATAATCTGACAGCAATATAAAGTGGAATTCTGTGGAAATTGATTAGGAATTAGTTAAAAAGTATAGGTTCCTTAGACATGTCATACAAAAGAAATTTTGTATGAGAAACCCTATGGTGGGGGCTTGAAGTACCTTGGGAAACACTTGTTTTTCTGCTTTCCATGTGATGTGGAAAAGGTTAGACATGTAAAGATTACCTTTCTTCTTTCCCTCAGAAGCCCGTTATCTTAAACATGTTAACCACAACACATTTAATTAGTAGCTTTCTGGAACACACAACCTCATGCAGATTTGTTAATGAGCTTTGACACTTCACATACGACGGTTGCTTAAAGGGAGTTCATCAGTACTCTGAACTACCATCTCTACAGCCTGAGCTGATCCCTCTCAAACGCATTTCTGTCTCAGAATTCTATCTCATCTGGCCTCTTGATGATCAATATTTTAGCCTTTCATCAAAGTCTATGGTGCCTGATTAGCCTATTCAAATGAACATTTTTAGCCTTTGTTTATGTAAAATAGAAAAAGTAACAGATGATGTGTTTTTATAGTTGCTTAGGGCATCTTCATCACAGACTATTTGTTTCATCTGCTTGGTCACAGGACATTCAAGCCCTGATGAAATGTGTTTGTGTTTGAGAAGGGCTAATATATTTTCTTTCATTGAAAAAGGAAATCTTTGGTGGAAAAAGTCTTGGTGGAAATAGTTTCTTAGATTTTTAACCAGGTACCTAACAAAGATGAAGAGAATGGGTAATTTTGATCATGTAATAAGGGACTAGCAATATTAAGAATATGGGTAATTTTAGAGATTTGATAGGGTGCGCCTGGTAGTTTATTTACTTCACATAACCACTCAAAGGCAAAATTTGTAGGGGAGTGAACTAAACTGTCTTTTAGACTATGCTTCTGAACACTTTTCTTCTTTTGTTTTCCTATGGAAAGCAGATGGCACTAATAATGGTGTTCTTTTCTATTTCTTATAATGGGTGTTTCTATTTAGCTAAATAATGGTGCATATAGTCCTTAAGTTAAAAGGTGGACGTTCAGGAAATAGTTTGTAACTGCTAATTACTGTTTTAGTATAAAAATTAAATAAGGACTCAATAATTTTCCATGAAATCATGTCTCATTTTCATGTTGATTATGAAGTATCTGTGAAGATTAGGGCAGGAATTTTTTGAACAAAAAAAGCTTTGCATTTAGATCACACACACACACACACACACACACACACACACACACACACAGTTTTTGCTTAGCATTTGGAGACAGTCTGTACCACTTCACTCTGGAGTGTCTGGAGGAAGGACTGGTCATATGTGAAGATCTCCTTAGAGAACCTGGGCAGACTTCTCAATTGTGTGCACACTTTGTTTGTGCCTGGAATGTGATGGCACGTGTATGTTTGCAATTCTGATTCTCTGTTAAGCTACAAGCAGAATGAAGTATGTGTCAGAACTTGCTTTATGGTCTTATAAAACATTGATTATTATTATTTTTTGGTTTTTGTTGTATAAATTAGATTCTTCCCATACATCCAGGGACTGTTCTTGCTGATCTCTTTCATTCATTCATTCATTTATTTTCCGAGACAGGGTTTCTCTGTGGCTTTGGAGGCTGTCCTGGAAGTAGCTCTTATAGACCAGGCTGGTCTCGAACTCACAGAGATCCGCCTGCCTTTGTCTCCTGAGTGCTGGAATTAAAGGCATGTGCCACCACTGCCCAGTGATCTTTCATTCTTGACTCTACTGTGATTTGTTGGAGGTAGTTTTTCACTTGCTTCCCTCTGTACCTGGGCTTTGAAATTATAGTTATGTATGTGCTAAGGTTATCCTGTCCAATCTTGGTGGGTCTTCTCAGGAAGCTGGGAAGTTTTCTATGTGTTTTCTGTTTTAGGGTGGCCTGTTCGTCACTTTTCATCACTTGTGGCTTTCATTCTTTTGGATCAAATCATCAGTGCTATCTAAGATTTTACTTAGGTTTGTATTTTGCTGACAAATACAGTTAGGATTTTAATGTAGAAGCTCATTTGATTCCTGAATTTTTCTTTTAATCTACACTGTCAACTCATTACCAAAAAGAAAAAAAGAAAAGAAAATCTTACTAGAATGGACAGTTAGGCCTCAAGGGTAAGCTACTTAATCCATACAATTTAATAGCAATCAAAGTGTCATTTTTCAGCAAGCCATCAATGTTCAGTGTTAATACTCATGCTTCTACAGTTACTTATTTTAAGTACCAATGCATCCTTTGGAATTCATACTTTAAAATTGGAAGTCAGCATCACCTGCTGTTGAGAGACAGCCTTGGGTTTGTCCCTTAATGTGTTTTTCAGAATGCGACAATAGAATATATAGTTGAAGCTACTTAGGCATCTCATTTTGATGGAGATGTGGGAAATCAAATATATTAGCTGTCAAAAAAAAGGCCTCACTAGAAATAACTGGCTTCAACGCTTGACTTGATTTTGTCTCTGAAGGGAATGAATTGGCACGGAATAGGTGTACTTTAAATCTTATTGGACCAGATCCTAGTCAAAAGTCCTTTGAATATCAAGAATTACATAGTAAATGTCAATAGTATTTTATTTGATATTAACACAAGCAATTTAAGCTTAAAATTATGTGATGAG
Source organism: Phodopus roborovskii (assembly GCF_943737965.1). Lineage (NCBI taxonomy): Eukaryota > Metazoa > Chordata > Mammalia > Rodentia > Cricetidae > Phodopus > Phodopus roborovskii. The sequence continues at coordinate 16,305,279 of NW_026126549.1, read as the reverse complement.
TTTATTAATTGGAAAATGTCTTATGTCTTATTGTCCTTGATATTTTTGTTCAAATATAAGCCAGCTACAGCTCATGAGTTTTAGAAAGTGTCTTTGGTTTGTTCCGTTTTTATACGACTGTGGTAGATTCTTGGTGTACAATGTTTAACAATATGTGTCTAGCCTTTTGCAGACAAAGTCTGTTGGCCCATGTGGTTGGGGTAATTTCTTAGTGCCTTTTAGGGTTTTTTGTTCATATATGGAAAGGGTGATAAAGATAAAATTTACCATTTTTCTATATTTTGGGTTCTTGAATATGTATTGTTTTTCCAAGCTTAATTTTCTCCCTCCCTCCCCCCTCCTTATCTCTCTCTTTCTCCTTCCTCCCTCTCTTCTCCCTCCCTCCCTCCCTTTTTTCTTTCTTTGGCAGTGTCTCAACCTCTAGTCCTAGCTGGCCTGGAACTCCCTATGTAGATCAAGCTAGCCTCAAACTCACAGAGATTTGCTTACTGCTGCCTCCTGAATGACAGGATTGAAGGAGTAAGCCACCATGTTTAGTTTAGACTGAATTTTAGCTGAGTATTGGGACCTATGGAGTAGTCTAGAGCACACTGTGGAGCAATAATTGTGTTCAGGCTGTGGGAAGGATTTATTGAGGGAGGGGAAGCAGGTGTTGGAATGTGAGGTGGGTTCAGCGAGTGGTTTTCAGTACCTGCCTTAGCTGTTCCCCTGTCAGCCAGTCTCTTGAGGGATCAAAGTCTATTTTCTATACCTGGCTGTGGTTTTGGCCTCAGCCAGCATCTGGAAAGAGGAGACAGTTGGTATATGAACACGTACTTAACTTTTGGACTTGCTATTTTCCAAATACTCTAGTTTGTATCTTCAATTTCCTCTAGTGGCTAGTGCATCAAAGACCTGTTGCTTTGCGGAAGAGGCTAGCACGCAGGTGCCATATTTAGTGACAGGTGTCCTGGGCATGATGTCCATTGAAGGAGAGGCCAGTTTCCTCTCTGTCTCTTTTGTGCCCTGGTCATGTTTGTCATGGAATTCTGTCATGATGGGGTTTGGTGCTTTGCTATAGGCCCTAAAGTAGTGGAGCCAGCTGGTCATGGGTGGAGAGCCCCAAAACTATAAGCCTAAACAAGCAGTATTCTCTATTTGAAAGCTGGCTGTCTCAGGTTTTTGGCATAGTACCCGAAAACAGAGTGACTCATCAAGTGCTATTTCCAGTGGAAGAAACCAAGGGCACACAGGGCTTGTGAGGACAGAAGCAGTCCTGCTGGCCAGTGCCCACATTCATTTCCACCAATACCCCCTTTAGCCAGTTTCTGAAGTGTTTCTGGTAGCTATTTAAATAAAAATTTGTCACTTCTTAATTTACTGACCACAGGCAATGTCTGCTTCCTAGTGTGAAAGATAAAGTTTACCTAATTCACCCACATGCTCATCACCCTAGCCTAACATTATTCTTAGATTTATAATTAGTTTTCTTTATAACTTCAGAAAAATATGTCAATGATTCTGTCTCTCCTTTTTCTTAAGTCAATTGGTTTGATTTTTCTGTAAGATGGAAAATTAGTTCCCCATGATTTCCTCTGCCTCTTTCTCTTCCTACCTCCCTTAAGGCTGGTTTTTGCTTTATATTGTTGAGGTGTATAACATTTATATTCTGATATGCAATTACAGTCACACTGTCTATGTTTTCTGTATTTGTGCCTTTGAAGTGAGAAAAAAAAATCTCTGTATTACTAGGAATGTATCATCATCATCATCATCATTTTGCCGTCAAGACTTGTAGCTTGTTATGACTATATTCCTCTATTTCTGGATTCTGTTCTATACACTTAGGCTGTTCATCAAGGTCAGATGGAATCCTTTCTCTTATTTTTATTTATGTATTTATTTACTTGTTTTTGAGACAGAGTTTCTTTATGTATCCTTGGCAGTCCTGGACTAGGCTGGCCTGGAACTCACAGAGAACTGCATGCCTCAGCCCCCTGAGTGCTGGTATGAAAGGTTTACGCTATCAGCACTGGGTGGAAGTTTTTCTTTTATCTCTCTCTTTTTTTTCCATACAATTTCTGTTAATTAGATGTTGGCTAACACTTATTAATATTATATAGCTCTCTGCTTTTTACTCATATTTAATTTCTGTCCTGTTCTGCATTCTGGTGGATTCATACATATCTGTTTTCCATACATCTCACTGCATTTCAACATTTCAGCTGCTGACCTTGCTGTTCTATTTTCTCACTGCTTCTAGAATATACCATTACAAATAGTACTTCCTGCCTCTTCTGATCTTCCCTGAGCAGTGCTCTTCTTCTGCCTGTGAAAGCCAAGCTATCCTATTCATAAAACTTGCAGAACTATCTGGTGCTTTGATGTCCTACGTGGTCTCAGCCTTTTTATGGCATCGCTTCCTTGTGTCCTTTTAAACTGCCATTTAGTGCATTTCAAAGGAGTCAGGCAAAGAAAGCCATGCCCTGGGTCCACCATCTTGAACTACATTCTGCTGAATCTTCATCTCACAGTGACTTGTCTTCTGTTAAAACACCCAGATGGTCTACCACTTTAAAATAAACACCAACACATTTCACAGTGTTTCTTCTTCTATTCTTTCAGTCTAGATGAGAATGCTTCTTGAATAGTTGGTTAGAACTTGTAGTAAATAAATGCATCGTTTAGTTTTACGTTTTTAAGTTTTCTTCAACTTAATGTTTTCTTTTTGCACACTTAAATATAGTTAAAAAGATTGATTGCCTACAGAATTTCCAATGTCCCATTCAAACTCACTTTTGTTTTTTTCTACCACATGTCAGCCATGGATTTCCCATGCCATCACTCACTGATACAGATTTTTTTTTTTTTTTTAACACATCTTGCCCAGGCTTTGCTTTGTGCTTGTTTCTTACTGTGATTTATCTTTCTAATGAATTTCTATTCTGACATATTTTTGCACATACTTGTCATTAGCAATTCTTTTTATATATTTATTATTTTTATTTTACATATCCATCCCATTTCCCCCTCCCTCCCTCCATGCCCCCTCCCATCCCATAGCAATTCTTTTTTTTTGTAGGATGCTTTAAGCACACAATTACTTACTAACACTCCCCCCCAGTTTATTTCTGGGTGAGAAAATATTTTATATTTTGGTATAGATTCCCAGTATCCATTTTCCCCCTTTTCATTCTCTGTCTTTCTCAGTTATTTTTGTAATGATACTGCTATGGACTAAATTATCCCCTGCAAGGTCATGTGTTCAAGCTCTAACTCCAACATGACTATATGTAGATACAGAAATGTTAAGGATGTACTATGAGAACATTGACATAATTAATGCGCTTGCAGGAAGAGATGGCAGAAAGTACCCCTCCACATGCCATGTGAGGACATGGAAAGAAAACAGTTATCTGCAAGGTGGGTGAGCCCTCAGAGGAGCTGAACCAGCTGGCACCTTGAGTGTTTCTTAGTTCATCTCGTTGCCTTTCAACTGCATAGGTTCCGGAAGAACTGTTGACAGGGTTTGTTGACAGGGCTGATCTGGTGTAACCAAGAGTGGCTCTCTTTTTGCTACCACACTTTTCTTGGAGAAAGTTCTTTTCTGGTCTTGTGTCTCTCTGGGAAGTTTATAGCTTTCTGATCTTTTCCTTTATAAAAATAGCCTAGTTTAAAGTGGCATGATAAAGGCCGTCTAGGCTATTCAGTGGATAAATCACTTACTGCACTAGTGCGAGGTCTTGGGTTTGGATTCCCAGAGACCATCCAAGAGTCACAGGAGTGCATGTCACCCTCATTCTCCTGTGACAAGATGGGAGGTAGAGGCAGGAGGGGCTTCAGAAACAAGAGGGCCAGCTAGCATGGTGTGCATAGCAGCAGACAAGGCAGCCTATCTCACATAAGATTGAGAAGGTGATTACTGCCACTCAAGGTTATTCTCTGACACCCGTATGTGCCCAGTGTGGTAAGAGTGTACCCATACTCATACCTCTCACCCCCCACCCATTTAGTTTCCTTGCCAACTTCAATTTTCCACTCAATCCACGAGTCTAGATGCCTCTGCTGCCCAGTGAGGCTTCTCCTCACTCTGCGCTGCTCCTGCATTTCGTTCCTTGTGTCCTGTTCTGATCTGGGTCAGTAGGACTGAGAATGATGTGACTGCTTCTACGAACTGCCTATTGATGTCTCCTGTTCCAACAGTGTCCATATCTCCATCCTCTTGTTTAACTCTTTTCTCATACGGGTCAGTGCATGTATCCTAGCTACATGAATCTTTATGAGTTCGCTCCTTTCAGCTACAAACCTAGCAGCTTGAACAACAGAAACTTCCTTGCCAACCATGTTTGGAGACCAGAAGTCCAAGAATAAGGGGCCCGACAATTGGTGTCTTTTCCTGACTTGCAAATGGTTGTGACCCTTCCTGCCCCAGTGGAATTCATGGGCTCTTAACTGCTATAGAAGGCTTTCTTTCAGCAGTGTGCTTGTTGAGTGGAGGCCTTTTGAGGCATTTCCTCCCTTGCTCCTAACTGGAGTGTCCTCTGACCACAGGCAACATCAAACATCTTCAGCATGGAGCTAACATATGTCTTTGCTGACTGAATTTCCCCCAACTTTTTTGGAGATTTTTACTAATGTCCCCTCAAGAATTTTCTTACATCCATACCAGTCTTTGCATAGGACTGACTGCTTATAAATGTAGCTGATGGATTCTCTGTTACCTGGAGATGGTGCTCCTTGTAGGTGGCAGTGGGGAGGGCACTGTACCAAATTTTTTTTTCTGGCTCTACCCACACCTTTCAAATAACACCTTAATTAATCTCTGGCTTTCTCTTGTGGGCTACAGGTGGGGGGTGGAGGGCCCTTTCCTGTATCTACAGAGATACACGGGTGAATCATCTAACATGCTAATAACTCCATCTGTGTTCCATACTTAAAAAGGCCACCGGATCATGTACATTGGCTGGGAGGAATGTTCCTTTAGAGCTACATGCTTTCTGTTCATGTGAAAATGACAAGATTGGCAGCCTCTTATGCTGGATGCGCAGCAGAATATTATTTACCATGGTAACAGATTTTTGTACTAACAATATGGGAGTAACTTTACACAAGTTCAAGCAGGAGCACATCTTGACTTTGAGGAATTAAGCTGTTATCTAAATTCAGTGATTTGGAGCAGTTACAAGCCCAGCAGAGAAAATGACATTCTGTATAGGACATTGTGTGTTCAGCTTGCTCCAGCTTACAAAGACTTTTTGTAAAAAAGTCAAGTTTGAACAATCTGATGGGGATGTGTGTGTCAAGGGTGGGGTAGTTTGAGCAAGAGTGGAGGGAAGTACCATTCTCAGAGAAAGAGAATGAAGGCCAGTGATTGGTGGTGCTTGTGGGGGGGGGGGGGCAGAAGAGAGTGTCTGTGCTTATGGATGTCTAGGAGAGCTGATGGCAGTAGCTTCTACCCTACCTTCCTGAATCAAAAGGACAGTGGGCTATCAATGCTCTGTTCATGTATATATAAAAGCATCAGTTGGGGAAAGACATGTACTTATGCTCTTAAAACAGCTGCTCTTGCCAAACACTTGAAAATTATCACACCCTCACAGGAGCAAAGCAGCTGTGCAGGAATCCATAGCCGCCACCACTCGTAGGCCTAGAATATATGTGCAATAAATTGCAGAAACGGACCCCGGGGGTATTTGAATCATTGGACAGGCTATTGATTATGCATAATTTTCCTGTGAGCTGTTGTTATTTAGCAGTGTGGAATAGACTGGAGTCCAAGGAAGAGCTTCTACCATGGGAGTGTTACTTAAAGCCTTTTAAACCACCCTTTCCAAAGCCCTGCACAAGCAAAACATCACCCTCAAGGGAAGCTGATAAAGCACCAGGTGATGTATCTGAAACTAAGTAGAGCTGTGGAGGTGGGGTTGCAACCAAACCCTTCCCTCTCCTGCACCACATGCAGTAAATTGTATCCCAAGGTTAAATCCTGTTCTCTGTCTCTACTGTGACTGGGTTTCCTTACCTGGCCTCCAAAGGCATAGCCTATAGATTGATTCTATGTACTACCTTTCTCATTCTGTCTTGAAAGTGCTGCTGCATTAACACTTTGGTTTGGGAGATCACTTAGATGGTAAACCGTTTGGCTACAAACATGAGGACCTGAGTTCAGATCCTCAATGCCCATGGGAAAATCTAGGCACGATGGCATATGTCTGTAACCTCAGTATTGAGGGCTGGAGATAGACGGACTCCTGGAATTCTGGCCAGGCAGTCTAATGGATGAGCTCCAGATTCAACGAGAGACCCTGCTGCAAAGCTATAGTGTGGAGGGGGGTGGATAAGGTTGCTTCACATTGACCTCTGACCTCCATGTGAAGGTGCACACATTTCATGTTGAAAAATAGTCAGTGCAACTTTTCTCTCTTTAGACAATGGAAGAGGTGATTCAGAGAGCAAATCCCACCTATTCTTTCCTCATTGTATCTTTTTTTTTATTTAATTGATTATTTTACATGTCCATCCCAGTTCCCTCTCCCTCCCTCCCTCCCTCCCGACCTCCCTCCCTCCCTCTTACCCTCTGTGCCCTCTCACATGTACCCTAACCACCCTCCCCTCCCATCCCCCCACCTCAATTCCATGTGTAGGGGAATGCCATCCAGTTGGGGTCATGTAGGTCTGACAGGTCATTTTAAGTAGGGACTAGGGCTTCTCTCCTGTCTCTAGGTTAAGGCAGTTATCCCTCCATGGGGGATGTGTTCACAAGGTCCTTTTATCTTTTAAAATCATTTCTGGAAGTGTTCACTCAAAGCAAAGGCCTATTACGTAAAGACTATGACTATAGTTAACACCTCAAAACACACAGAGCAGCTCATGTCTCCAGGTGCTAGGGATAACTTGGAAAAGGATGCAGAAGACTCTGCATGACCACCCCCCCCATGCATGCTGCATGCTGTGAAGCACGGATTGCTGGGTATAGAGTGCTACAATGCATGCTCCCTCTCAGTGCTGCTTTCCTTGTGTTGAAAAAGCATTCCCGAATCTGTCAGCCTTCACCAGATTCCATCAGGCAGCCACTGGAAGCTGCTTAAGGCAGAGTTGTGCTTTTCAGTACTGACATGTGGGAAAGCAATCACATACTGAATTATATGGCTGGCTTTCTTTGTCTTCATCTGTTTAAAGGACTCAGTGAGCCCCACTGAAATAACAGAGCTGTGTGTAAAAGCCCTTGGAAAACCTCATTCATCACCAAGTTCGTAGAAATGGAGCAAACGGCTGAAGGGCTGCCATCAAGAGAAGCAATGACAAGCGGTGGTTTGGTATTCTCAGGGATCCTGCTGTGAACAAGGTTTTGCCTTCTACTATCCCACTTTCTCCTTCTAGGCATTAAACATTTGAACCCTAAACTTCTGTCAAAGACAGTCAGACAGAAAGTGGGCCACTGGCAGGGTAAGAACTGTGGCTGCTAAAACACTTAGGCCTTTCTCATCATGTTGAAAGACAAATATAGTATGAAAGGAACTTTATTCTCTCTCTCTCTCTCTCTCTCTCTCTCTCTCTCTCTCACACACACACACACACACACACACACACACAGAAACAAAAACACACTTCTTTTTCTCCTTCTTTCAGGATCTGCCACAAGCAGATCATTTAAGTGGAAGGAACCAGATTGGCTGGACCACGGGTTGGAATGAATGGCGACTGAGAACTGGGCCCCCATGGGGATTAATGTGCAGAAGGTTATTGTTAGTGATTTAAAATTTTGGTGTGTCTTTCTTCAAGGGCTCAGCATGATTCTGGCTTATATCCAGGTCTCTTCACTTAGTGTTTAGGCTTAGGGGAATGTAAAGAAATATTGGCATTTGCTAAAGTTATATATAAGTACTGTAATTTGGTGTCATAAAAATAATACACTATAAAACCAAAGCATGGTTGTCTTTTAAAGATTATTTGCAGTTTTGTTCCCATTTGATGAATTCTCTACAATGTTACAATTTGAAGTAATTTAAAAATGGTTAGAAATGAATTGCCAGTTAAGCCTTATCTTGGAAGAGAAGAGTCATTAGTATTGAATTTCTTAAGATATGACAGAGCCCCTTCTATCTAAGGACAGGTAGAGTTTAAAGAGAACCCAGGAATAGGAGAAATGATGTTAAGTAGGCTTTCTGGTTTGGATTTGTAAGTCACTTGGTAGTAGATGGGAGCTGGTGTGTGTGTGTGTGTGTGTGTGTGTGTGTGTGTGTGTACCAGGCTGTTTCAGGCCACCAAGTAGCTATGTCACGACATAGACACTTTTTAATTTTGTATGCTTGGCCTAGTTTAGCACATTTCCAGCTAGCTCTTTTAACTTAAATTAACCTGTTTCTCTTTATCTACCTTTTGCCTAGGGGCTTTTTACTTTCTTCTGTATGTCTTACTTTCACTGCTTCTTGAGTGTCTGTTGGCTGGTGGCTGCCTGGCTTCTGGCCCCAGGCATCTCCCTCATTCTCTCTGCTGCCACCTTCTCTTATTCCTCTTTCGAGTCAAGTTGTCTCCTATTTATTCTCTCTGCTTGCCAGTCCTGCCTATTCTTCCTCTGCCAAGCTACTGACCATTCAGCTCTTTGTTAGACCAATCAGGTGCCTTAGGCAGGCAAGATGGAACAATACAAGACATCTTTACATAGTTAAACACACATCCTTGTATTGTTAAACAAATACAACCTAAACAAATGTAACATAGCTTTACACAGTTAAAGTAACACTCTGCAGCATATACAAGTGTAACACATCTTTTCCTAGTTTAAATAATATTTCACAGCATGTATGTGTGTGTATCTATGCATGCATGTATGTATGTATGTGTACCTAAACATGTATACTGTAGTGGGTTTGGAATCCCCATCTTCTCCTGTTGGTTGTCTTATTTTCTTTCTCTCTCTCTCTTTTTTTACTGTTGTCATAAGACACCATAGCCAATTCATAAAAGAAAGAGTTTAATTGGGTTTACCATCCCAGATGGTTAGAGTCCATGATGGTGGCATGAAAGCATGGCCACAGGGGGCTGTGCTGTAACAGTATTTGAGAGCTCATATGGGATCCACAAGCTGGAGGCAATGACAGCACTTGGAATGGCATGAGTCCTTTAAAACTTCAAAGCCCATCCATCTCCCAGTGACGCACCTCCTAATCCTTTCCAAACAGCTCCACCTATTGAGCAGAGACCAATATTCAAACATATGACCCTATAGAGGCCATCCTCATTCTAACCACCACACTCCACTATCTGGACTCCACTATCTGGTCATCTTGTAATGCAAAAATGTACTTAGTTTAACTTCGAAAGTCCCTATCATTTCCAGTCTAAATAAATTAAAAAAAAAAAAATCTAAAGCTCAAAATCTCTTCTGAGACTTAAAGCAATCTAATTGTAACCTCTTATAAATTTAAAAAAAGTAAAGTACGTACTTCCAACATGTAATGGCACAGAATATACACTACTGTGCCAAAAGGAGGACTTGGTGCACAATGAGGAGATATTGCACTAAAGCTAATGCAAACTCTAGTCCTGTACCTTCAAGTCTGATGTCCGAGGGCTTAGTTGGCTTAGCCATTTCTGCTTTGTTTCTTGCAGCACACTTTTCTCTTGGGATGTCTCTACTCCCTGCCTGTAGCTCTCCTTGCCAGATATCTCATGGCCCTGGCATCTCCAACACCTTAAGGTCACCAGCTCAACTCAGGTTTCACTTTCACAGCTTCACACAATGGCTGCTTTGGGCTTCCATGCTGATTCCTCTGCTAAACACCTGGCTTCAGTGGCTTTCCTCCACCATGGGAGAAGATCTCACTACCCCATTCCTCATGTATCCTTTATGACCCTGAAGCCAGTACCACATGAACAACAACAGTGCTACATTTGATTGCATGTTTGAGATGAGGCCTGGTGCCCTTGAATCACATTTGCAGACTTGTCTTTTGTTGTTTCTTTTTAGGAGCAGAAAATTCTCTAGGCCCTTTCTTTTCACTAGTTAGAAACTTAGTTGGGTAGGGTCTTGCCTGAGGGCACTCCTCTCTTTATTCTAATTTGGATCTAGCTTCTCCTTCATCTCTTAATCTCAGCACAAGCCTGGATTCCAACATTAAAATTTTGGGTGCTCTTTTTATCCTCAAACTGTGTATTTTGTATTTCTTCTCACACACTTATTTTTTTTTCATTGTAGATCTGCAAAAGAGTCATTGCTAATAACCACACAACAGAGTCAATATTAAGCTGTTTTAAAATCTCCTCTACCAAAGAAGTTAGTCCATTACTTTTCAATTTAGCTCCAAGCAAATTTTTACAACTTTGCCACAACTTTGCCACAATATGGCAAGAATGGTCTCTAGCCCAGTTGCTGATAGCTTCCTTCTGATATCTCTTGAGATGGGCTTCCAATGTCACTGTTGCCCTCAGCACTACTGTCTCTCGAGTGCCTACTCAGATGGCCCATTAAGTTCTGCTTACAGCACTCAACAGCTTTTCTAGTCCAGAGTCTGAAAGTTTTCCACATTCTTCCAAATACAACATGGTCAAGTCTGCGGTAGCAATGATCTATTCCCTGGTACTAACTTCTGTATTGGTTTCTTTTCTATGCTGTCAAGACATCTTGACCAAGGCAAATTATACAAGAAAGAGTTTAATTGGGCTTATGATTCTAGGGGGTTGGGGCTTATGAGAGGAGAGTGAAGGCATAACAGCAGGCAGCTGAAGCCGCCACCGAGAACTCATATAGAATCCACATGCTGGAGGCAGACAGCACATTGGGAATGTCTGGAGTCCTTTGAAACCTCAAAGCCAACTCCTTCGCAACACACCTCCTCCAAGAAGGTCATCCTTCCTCACACTTCACAAATAATTCTACCAACTTGGCAAGGACCAAGTATTAAAACATGTTCTATGAGTCTATGGGGTCCATTCTCATTAAGACCACCTGAGCTGTGGATCGGATTTCAACTTGTATCCTACAGAGTGAAAGGTAGGCAAGTTGTCAAAGAAACTCTGAAAGACATGCTAATCTTACATAATGCCTGAAGATAAAGTGTAATAATTGAAGGATTCAGTCGGGGAGAGCATGAAAATGCTCAAGTTAGTGAAGCTGTTTTAGATATGTGGTACATTAGTATAAGGTATGAAAGGCTGCTGAAGAGAAGTGAGTCTGAGGAATCCCATTAGAGTACAGACACCCTATAGTGTCAGCAGTTGTTGGGTATAGGTCATGCTTGTTTATTTTAGAAAGAAAGAAAAGTATGTATCTGTATATGAGGGTGGCATGAAGCCAGGATGGTAAATGTGTTCACATTCGGAAGACCATCAACAATGCTTGGGCAGTTCTAGAAGAAATCAGTTTCAAACTGATCCAAAACAGAGGCTCAACTATAAGGATTTGTAAAACATGAGAAAGCAGTAGCTGCCACTTAGAACTGGGTGAGAAGTTCTGCCATGTGTTACTCTACCGAATTGTGTAATATGTAGTCATCACTAAGTTCAAGACTTTTAAAGACATCCTTTGTAGAGTTCAGGGCTAAAAAGAGTGACCTCACTCTATGGTTATGTATGCACATTGTTGAACTGGGTTTTATTAAAGCTCTGGGTTTCTGCATGGGAAATCCAGCTGTGTAATGCTATTCAAAAGGATGCTGCTGTAATGAAGTATAGTTTCCCCTGGGGGGTGCTCTAGCATGAACTGGTCATATCTTCATGTTCTAGTCTTTGAGCTGTTTCTCTTAGTTCACCCTGTCTTTTCCTAAGTGTTTCAGGTTAGTCTTCTGTCTACCTTAGACTTAATAAGGTATGAGATCCTCAAGTAACCAAATATAATCCAAAATGGTCTTTTCTTGAAACAAATGAAGAAAAAATATTGTCAATCTATAGTAGTAATAATACTCAAAGTAATCAGTACATATAGCATGATGGGAAGGGCATTGAACTAAATGACTTTCTAATCCCTGCTCTGCTCTGTGAGATAATGAGCCACGGAGGTCTCATAACTCATCTGAGTACCATTTCCTCATTGTTAAAAGAATGGATTTGAAAAAGATTAAGGTAGTTCATCCCTTATCCATAGAGATTATGTTCCAAGACCCCAACTGGAGGCCTGAAAGTATGAATGGTCCTGGGCCCTATATACACTAGATGCTGTCCTATATTTAAATACCCGGGATAAAGTTTAATTTATAATTATTACAAATGAGGAAGTGATAAGTACTAAAATGTTAATCAAAAACTAAACTAATGTATGCATTGTTAAGTGGAATAAGGATTATTTGCAAGCACTGTGAAGCCATGACAGTCAATTCCATAGGTGAGAAGGCTATTAAGTGGGAAATAGGTGGATAGCACATATAGCATATTTACACCAGATAAAAGTGATTGTATCTTGGGGAGGGTGGGGACAGTGTGAGATGTTGTTATGCTACTAAATATGGTGTGTATTGAGGTTTGGGGGTAAAATGTCCACTGTAGACTGATTTGTTTGAATGCTTGTTCCCCAGCTGGTGATGCTATTCTGGAAGGTTGTGGGACATTTGGGAGGCGGGGTCTGGCTGGTGGAAGGCCATGAGTTTTAGCACTTGTTCCTGACTACTGCTCCATCTTTGCTTCTTGTTCTGTCAAAATCTTAGCCGTGAAGTTGCAGTCTTAGGTTGCAGTAGAGACCACTGATGTTGGAGATGCCAGAAACATGGTATTGTCAAAGAAGGATGCAAGCGCTGAGTGGAGCTGGCCCAAGGGAGGTCACGTGTGCCACAGGCAAAGGGGCTGGAGGGATATGGTGTAGGGAGGGTTATTCAACCCAATTAGATTGTGCTATAATGAGCTCCAGATGCCGAACACAGAGCTATCATTGCCCTGGTTAGTTCTCATCTGATTTTTTTTTTTTAAATCGGGTTCCCCATTTATTTCTTTGAGGATGGGAATGCTTTGTCTGCACTTTTGTATTCTGGAAGTATATAACTTAAATTTCCTTTTTCTCAAAAAAATGTTACAGGCGATTGCAGGTAAGAGATTGTGTCAGGTCTAAGAGATTTTAGAATTTTAAATAGCGTTGAAACATAAAATTATAGCAATGGTTGAAGTTGAACAGAATACATTTTGCATCAGGATATGGCATAAGTCAATGGACACTAGAGGTAGATATCATAGTTTAGATGTGAAATGTGGGGTCATGGAAAACACTTGATCCCCAGCTGAGTGCACCATGTTGAGAAGAGTGAGGTGGAACCTTAAGTTGTTTTTGTCAGTTATTTGGTCACTGTGGGGAGAAAAGTAGCCAATGAAGTTTAAGATAAATTCATTAGTTCTGGAATTTTATGTTTAATATTTATAGACTTTAATTTTTGAAGTTAGGTAATATTACAGAAAGATAAACCAGATGATAGGAGACTGTTGTATATTTTTAAATCAGATTTCTTTTTTCTGTTTGAATCAGAAGTGAGATGTGTATTTATGTATCTCTCTACCTACCTACCTACCTACCTACCTACCTACCTACCTACCTACCTACATACACACACACACACACACACACACACACACACACACGCACACACGCAGGCACTGCTATATGGTACATGTGAAATTCCTGCTCTAAATTAATAGATTCTTTGGCTGACACAACTTAATAGCAGTGATCAGCCAGTACAGTGGTTCTTTGTAAAGACTCCTTTCTTACATTTCATTTCCTATAGTAAACAAGAAGGGTATGCTATGCAATAAGATGTTGGGAACAAAGTGTTTGTCACATGGCAGTTATCACCATATTTTTGTTGTAATTGTTCAATTTTATTATCATTAATCTGTTTCATGCACAGACAAGGAATTGAAGTTTGTCAGATGCTCATGCAGAATATATCAGCTTTAGTCTTATTCATGGTTTCAGACATCAGCCAGCAGCTATGGAATACACTCCTGCACATATTGGGGAGCTCACAGAGGCTTTAAAGCTTCAGACATTGGTTGGGAGGCTGTACAGAGACAAACAAAAACTATGTGGGAGCCAGTGCCACAGAAGGGGTTCAGTGAGGAAACTGCTGCTCTTACCTGTGAGCCAGACCTGTTCCGATTCTGTGAGCTGCATTTCCTTGGCATGGCATTCCACAGGCCCCACCTCTTTGCACATGGCCCTCTGGTTAAAGGCTGAGTGCTCGTACGTACCCTTCCTGCTTGAGGCGTTCCAGTGAGTTCTGTCATTTTAAATAACTCGGTGGAACTCTGATCCGTTCCATCCCCCACCAAGATGAAAATCACCTGTCCCCAAGCCTAAACAAGACATCTGAAGCGACAGTGCCTTCTAGATTATATCCTTTATGAGATTTTCTTTCTTCCTTTCCCTTCCTTCCTTCCTTCCTTCCTTCCTTCCTACCTTCCTTCCTTTTTACCTTCCTTCCTTCTGTCTTTTCTTTCTAAATTCATCTTTAGTTTAGTTTAAGTAATGGGTGTTTAGCTTCTAAGTATCTGCAACATGTCACACCAGTGTCCACAGAGGCGGGAAGAGGGAAATGCATCCCCAGGAAATGGAATTATGACTATTGTGAACCACCATGTGGATGCTGAGAATCAAACCTGGGTTCTGTGGAAGAACAGTGAAGAACAGTGAGTATTCTTAACTGCCAACTCATTTCTCTAGCTTCAAGATTTATTTTGCTTTAAATTAAGTGTATCCCTATGTGTGTACATGTGTGTCCGTGTGTGTGTGTGTGGGGGGGCAGGTGCCAGGAACTGACCTCAGGCCCCCTGGAGAAGAGTAGTGGATGCCTGTAACTCTTGAGCCAAGCTTCTAGGTCATTTTAATATAGTCTAGCAAATAGATGCTCTGCTCTGTGATGGGGAATTTATCCACAGAAGTACCTAAAGTCTGTCTATCCCTGCTTAAATCTCTCACAGAGGTTCATCTCCTCTGTTGAAATCACCTCTCCCATCCTCAGGTGATCAAATCCCAAGTACCTCTTCTCTCCTAACTGTTTGTCCTTCCCAGGCTTCCCTATCTCATGCACCATTCTCCTTTATTCTCTAGAATAAACAAGTTGAGCATCATGTCTTAAGCTACCTTATAACCTATTTACTTATTCCTTAATTTTAAAAATGGTATATATAAATACTATTTACATATATAATTTTGCTCTGGAATGTCTGTGGGACTTTGGAGCTTTCCATTGCTTTTTTTTTTTTTTTTTTAATTTTTTAAGAATGACTCAGAAAATGTCTGAAGATGGAATGCTAATGGAATTAAAAATAAAATCTTGCTCAAATATATACATTAGGGCTGGGCTGACCATGTGAAGGGTATGGAGGAGCAGGGACATGTTGGGAACCACTTCAAAAAAGAGGATGAAGATTCGTTCCTGTTCTATAAGTCAGAATCTGATGATCATCTAGTAGTTGGTTATGAATACAATGCCCCAGTGTGTGGTGAGCCCCTGAATGCATGAAATCCATGTATAGCCACTGTTACACTTTGTATGAAAAATTGCAGTGCTTCCACACATCAAATAAGCTCCAGCTCAAATTGGAAAACGCCACGACGATGCCATAAAACAAAACACCAGCCTCCCTACTCCAAGCCAGAGGAACAGCCAGGAAAATGACTGCTAAATAGTGCATTGTCAGTGATATAAAGTTGCTGCCCTTTAGGTGTCAGAACTGGACCTTTTCTGAATTTATTATAATATCCACAGAGGGGAAAATGCTCATTCATTACCAGTGCTCAGAGCGTCTGGTAAGGTAACCTCTAATTCTGCTTAAATGGAAATTGACAAAGCAGGTGCATGTGATTCTGGATCTTGTGAACTACTCCCAGGAGATGGCTCTTCCAATTCAGCGTTCCTGAATTATGTGCCATCATCAGAACAAGGCTGGGACATGAAATGACACTCAATGGTTCAATTGGTGTAAATAAATCTAAGCTGTATGACTTGGACACAAATTGCTTCATTCAGTGAATTGAGTGATTGCAAAGGACTGGCATGGTCTAATGCTGCCTTATGTGCTATATTGGCATCGTAGATCTAAAGCCCTGCTTAGGCAAGGAAGTTAAAGCTCATGGCCACAAGGTGTTCATATTACATTCTCAATACATAACACTTCTGGTCATGTTACAGACCCTAACAAGAATGTGAAGGCTGAGGTAGGAAACAATTCCTTCCGTTAAGGCAATAACTGTTATATATAAGGATTCATCACACTCTTCTGTCCTTGAAGATACATAGGGAGCAAATAGTGGTGTATTCTTCAGTGGTGTAGCTGCCTATAAATCTCCCATGTCCCTGTAAGTAACTCTATAAACATCATTGGTTCATCAAGGTAATAAAATTATGCAAATCTGTAAGAGAATGAAATGGCTTCCCTTCACCACTCTTGATTCATTAGCTGGACTAAAACATTGACAGATTAATAAAAAAATGTCACAGTGAATTACACATGTAAGTGAGTCTCCATGAAACAGACACAAAGGGCTGATGATTGAAGCTCAAGAAGCCTCCTGAGCTACCAAAGGGACTTGGACCCCTTCTTCTCAACAGCCCTCCTCTTCATGTCTTCTTTAAGTTTAATTACTTTCTTACCTAAGCCTGGGTGAGGGTAATTTACTGGAACATGGTCAACTTATCAGTGGCCAGATCACTAAAGAAAATGGTGCCCCTCTCCCAACAACCATTAACTGCCTATGGTTCTCAGGGAGAGATGAAGTCTCATAGGTCCCCTCATCTACAATGCAATAGTCACAGGCCCACTCTTGTGCAGGTCTTGTGCAGATAATGACCTCTGTAGTTAAGTCCTTGAGTGTAACAGCTATCCCATATCAAAAAGACATCTTTCTGCTGTGTATCTCCCCAACTCCTGACTCTATATTTTTTTCTGTTCCCCTTTCCCCTTGTGTTCCCTGAGCCCCAGAGGGGCGACAAAGCATGGAGTACTCATGGATGAATACCCCATACTTATTACTTACTCATTCTTGTCATTTTGATCACTTATGAGTTTCCATCAGCTGTGGGAAGAGCTACACTAGAAAGCTCTGATGAAAGCCAGGCACAGTTATCAAACTGCCTTATGAACGAAATGTATCTCTGTGTTTAGATTCAATAATGAATGAATATCCATGTAGAAAATCCAATAAATAGGGTTTGAGTTAATGGCAACAATATATTTGAGAGAGAAACCAATCACAACCTGTTTGTTCAGATTCTTCTTGGCTTGTCTGTGTGACATTTATTCCCCTTAGATATGGGAATAGATCTTTCTGGAATGAATATCTTAAGTACAGACCGTCCCCACCCCCCAAAGCAGTAATAGCTGTGGTTTTCATTTAAAATGTTCATATTTCTGGACACTTAGTCTCCACATGGTAATGATTTGGAAGGTTAGGGAAGCTGCAGCTCTCTTGGAAGAAGTGGGTCACTAGGGCTGGGCCTTGAGGTGTTTCTGGTCAAACTTTTTTTCTGGGTGCAATGTAGCTATCTGCCTTGTGTTTCAGCTGCCATGACCTCCTTACCATGGTCAACTGTATCCCTTCCTAAATGGTAAGCAAAAGTGTTGCTTGGAGTCAGGTATTTACTTGGTCATAGTAACGACAAGTGTCACCATATGGTAATCTTCCTAGGTCTCACCATCTGCCTTTTGGAAGAAGCCTGGTTTCTGTGACTCCCTTCAGGGATGTAGGATGTCGGGAGAAAAGATCGATTGGATTTTAGCTTCAAGCATCAAGCAGATCCCCACTGAGGGTCTGTGAACACAATCTGAAGTGTTCATTTGGTCCAGAGAAAATTCATCAAGTGCTTGGGCCATTTTCCATGAGGGTTGACACACTGAGCTGAACAGCAGTTCATTTTCTTCTCCACACAGTAATATCCTTAGAATAGCACTTTCAATTTTCTCACCATGGATGTTCTCTCTTGTCATTGTTTTATATGTGGGCGCGGTAGGCTTAATCTTCAAAGAATGGGATGAAATCTCCTGAACAGACAAAGATAGGAAGGCATGGGGCTTTGTGTCTTTTCACTTTTACTTTATTTTGGGCAAGTGTCTCAGTTCTGTTACTACTCCATTTCAGTGGGTAATTCTGGTTGCTGAGAGCTAAGTGGAGGTGGACATTAGAATACCACTGGCAACTACATCAAACTTATTAACCATGACATTTACTGAAACTAATAGATCTAGGATATATTGATTTACTGAGAGGTAGAAGACAGTTTTAGAAACAGTGGAAAGCAGGGTATGTTAGAATTAGACATTTGAGATTAGATGTGGCTCTCAGGCTAATACATGTGGTTTGGGGCAATATCTTCTCATGCATCTATTTCAACAAACTAAGGAAAATAATTAGAACTAACACGTGAAAAGCACCTGGAAGATTGTCAGGAGGTTAGTTGCCATGTTGTTAGAGGCATTGTTTCTGTGCATTGCTGGTAAGTTTAACCTTCACATTTTCAATCTTTGTTTCTTTGTAACAGTAGCATGAGTTCCCCAAACTATACAATTTGTGGATATATGTACACATACAAGTATGTGTAACATTTTATTTTAGAAAGTTAATTATTAACTTTGAAGTAACTTCAATGAATACAATTCAAAGAAGAACAAAACTCTGAAGAACAATATTCTTGATTGAATGGGAAAACGTACAGTGGGTACATGTGAGAAATGAGCCTATATCGTATAAGAATAGAAGATGACATGGGGATACAAAAGTTCAGGAAGGAGGATAATGACTTCCAAGATGCAGAATTGTAAAGATAACTTTGTGTGTGTCATTCCTTGAAAGGTTGAAGCAGGTGATTTCTTATCAAGGCCATTCTAGATTTTATGATCCTACTCAAGATTTGAATATCCTGGTGTTGTCTATACCTCTACATGGAACACTGGGCAGAATAGTGACCAAAGCAGTGGACAGTCAACATTATCCTTGTGGAAACAGAGGAAAACGCAACTTGTCCCCAGATGATTTGGAGAAATTAAATGTCATTGGGGCATAAGAATACCCCTTGAAGGGGCAAGGTTTTAAAAGGTGATCCACAGAGATAAATCAATTTTATTTTCTCAGTGAAAACTGACATTGTGTTAGATTGATTCAATTCAATAATCAGCCATTATTTTTCTATCTTGTAAGAGAATGGGGTTTTCCTTTTTTCTTTAATATTTTTTCTCTTATTTTACATATTGATCCCAGTTTCCTCTGCCTCCATCCCCCCATACCCTCCAGAGACACCCCCAACCCATCTCCCATCTACTCCCCAGGGAGGATGAGGTCTTCATTGAGGGATCATCAAAGTCTGTCAAGTCATTTGGAGTAGGGCCTAGGCACTCCCCCATGTCTCTAGGCTAAGGGAATATCCCTCAATGGGGAATGGGTTCCCGATGTCCATTCCTGCACTAGGGATACATCCTGGATCCATTGTCAGAGGTACCATAGGCTTCCCAGGTCTCCTAACTGAGACTCAAGTTTAGGAGGTCTGGGTTGATCTTATGGTGGTTTTCCAGCTATCAGTCTGGGGTCCACGACTCCCCCTTGTTCAGGTCAGCTGGTTCTATGGGTTTCTCCCGCCTGGTCTTGACCCTTTTGCTCATTGCTTCTCCCTCTCTGCAACTGGATTCCATGAGTTTGGCTCAGTGTTTTGCTGTGGGTGTCTGATTCTGTTTCCATCAGCTACTAGATGAGGGTTCTCAGAGGCATATAAGGTAGTCATCAATCTCATTATCAGGGAATGGCATTTAGGTAGTCTCTCCACTATTGTTTAGATTGTTAGTTGGTCATCCTTGTAGGTCTCTGGACATTTCCCTAGTGCCAGATTTCGCTTTAAGCCAATAATGGCTCCCTCTATTATGGTATCTTTTTTCTTGCTTTCCTCTATTCTGCCCCCACCCTGCTCCAAATTTTCTTAGGAGATCTTGTCCCTTCCCCTTCTGTGAGGATCCTCCTTGTTTCCTAGCTTCTCTGGCAGTGGGGATGGTAGGCTGGCAATCCTTTGCTCTATGTATAATTCCATATATGAGTGAGTACATACCATGTTCATCTTTTTGTGACTGTGTTTCCTCATCAGGATGATTTCTTCTAGTTCCATCTATTTGCCTGCAAATTTTAAGATTCCATTGTGTTTTTCTGCTGAGTAGTACTCCATTATGTGAATGAACCACATTTTCTCCATACATTCTTCAGTTGAGAGGCTTCTAGGTTGTTTCCAGGTTCTAGCTATTACAAATAATGCAGCTATGAACATAGTAGAACAGATGTCTTTGTTGCATGGATCTCTTGGGTATATGCCTAAGAGCGGAAAAGCTGGATCTAAAGGTAGACTGATTCCCATTTTCCTGAGGAATTGCCATATTAATTTCCAAAGTGGCTGTACAAGTATGCAATCCCACCAACAGTGGAGGCTCAGTGTTCCCTTTTCTCCACATCCTTTCCAGCATAAAATGTCATTGGTGTTTTTGATTTTAGCCATTCTGACAAGAGGAAGATGGTATCTCAGAGTTGTTTTGATTTGCATTTCCCTGATGTCTAAGGATGTTGAGCACTTTCTTAAGTGTCTTTCAGCCATTTTGGATTTCTCTATTGAGAATTCTCTGTTTAGTTCTGTAGCCCACTTTTAAATCGGATTATTTGGTATTTTGGTAACTAGCTTCTTGTGTTCTTTGTATATTTTGGAAATTATCCCTCTTTCAGATGTGGGGTTGGTGAAGACCTTTTCCCACTCCGTGGGCTGCCATTTTGTCTTGTTTACTTACAGAAGCTTCTCAGTTTCAGGAAGTCTCATTTATTAATTGTAGATCTCAGTGTCTATGCTACTGGAGTTATGTTCAGGAAGCAGTCAAGGGTACTTCCCACTTTCTCTTCTAAGAGATTCAGTGTGTCTGGACTTATGTTGAGGTTTTTGATCCATTTCGACTTAAGTTTTGTGCATGGCAATAGATATGGATCTATTTGCAATCTTCTACACACTGGCATCCAGTTATGCTAGCACCATTTGTTGAAGATATTTTCTTTTTTTTCATTGTATAATTTTAGCTGCTTTGTCAAAAATCAGGAAATCAGAGGTATGTGGGTTAATATCAGGTTTCTCAATTTGATTCCATTAGTCTACCTGTCTATTTTTGCGCCAATACTAAGCTGTTTTCAGGACTAAGCTCTATAGTAGAGCTTGAAGTCAGGGATGGTGATGCCTCCAGAAGTTCCTTTATTGTACAGGGCTGTTTTGGCTATCCTGGGTTTTTTGTTTTTCCATATGAAGTTGAGTATTGCCCTTTCAAGGTCTGTGAAGAATTGTGCTGGGATTTTGATGAGGATTACATTGAATCTGTAGATTGCTTTTGGCAAGATTGCCATTTTTACTATTTTGATCTTACCTATCCATGAACATAGGAGATCTTTCCATGTTGTGGTATCTTCTTAATTTCTTTCTTGAAAGACTCAAAGTTCTTGCCACACAGGCCTTTCACTTGTTTGGTTAGGGTTGCCCCAAGATATTTTATGTTGTTTGGGGCTATTGTAAAAGGTGATGTTTATCTGATTTCTTTCTCAGACCATTTATCATCTGTATATAGTAATGATACTGATTTCTTTTGAGTTAGTCTTGTATCGTGCTACTTTGCTGAAGGTGTTTATCAGCTGTAGGAGTTCCCTGGTGGAGTTTTTCGGACCACTTATATAAACTATCATATCATCTTCAAATAGTGAGAGTTTGACTTTTTATATTCCAATCTGTATCCCCTTGATCTCCCTTTGCTGTATTACTGCTCTAGCTAGAACTTCAAGTATCATATTGAAGAGATTTGGAGAGAGTGGGCAACCTTGTCTTGTTCCTGATTTTAGAGGAATCATATTGAGTTTCTCTCCATGTAGTTTGATGTTGTCTGTTGGGGGGGGGGTTGGACCTGAGCTGGCCTCAGACTCACCTCAAGCAGAGGTGGGGGCATGCTCTGGATGGTTCAGACCTGACCCAGGAAATTCCAAGGAGAGGGGGTGTGGGGGGGTGTTAGACCTGAGCTGGCCAAACACTCATCTCAAGCAGAGTGTGTAGGAGGACCAAAGCTGAGAGGAGGGCAGCCTCAGGATTTCCTTCCAAAGATTCCACTCTGATCTGAGATGGTCACTCTCTGATGATGAAGTTTGCTTGACGGAATTATATCCCATCTATGCATAGGTTCCAAGGTGAGGCCAGGGGTGTGCACTATCCACATTTGGGGGGAGCTATGTTAACTGGAATCACAACATGGCTGTCAGGGCTACTATTGGACTGTGATGCCCAAATAGTTTTCAATCTGGTCATTGGACTCTTAAATAATGGAAGAGATACAGCAAATATATCTTCATTTCCAATTATTCATATTATCATAAGGAATTGAGTATAAGAGGGAGGGGAAATGACTTTCTGAAGTTAACCTCCATCTCTCCATGTATTCCTGAATGTTCTTGACAATGATAATCACCCTGAGGCAAAAAGACAGGCAGAGATGGGAGCTGCTTGCCATTCAAGGTGGATGGTTAGCAACATATGTTTATTTATCCCTATGTATATTCATATTTTACATTGGGTTCTTGATAACTGTGAATATAAAAAAGGAGCATTTAAATTTGCTACAGATGTTCCATGAAAACCATTATTAGCATGAAGGGAAAGTGCCTTTGGAAGCAATTGTATAGAGGTTTAATTTTTATTTCTAAAGGAAAATGTGCACATGCAGTAAAAGTAATAAAAGAGAGCTCTGAGTCCCCCGAGGTACATGAGGCTGAATAAAATCTGCTACATTATCCTTCAATCAGCCACTTAAAATTTTTTTAATTGTATAGACTCTTAATCACTGGGAAAGCAACCTTTGCAGGCACATTGCTTTGTCTTGGAGTGGGGGAGGGCATGCATTTCTTTTCCACCTCCTTAGGAAGAATCTTTTCTTTTTGCAACCTTTTTGAGTCCTTTCTGTCTCCTCAGTCTACAAGCATTGACTTTCAGGCTGTTTATACTGTTTTGCATTAAAAAAAAATCCAAGCAGTTTTGGTGCTTAGAATGTGATCCCTCTGGAAGCAAGAAGATCACAAGCTCAAGGGTATTCTGGGTAAACTTTGTCTCATGTGTGTATGTGTGTGTGTGTGTGTGTGTGTGTGTGTGTGTGTGTGTGTTTGTGTGTATGCACTTGTGTGTGCATGTGCATGCATGCATGTTTGTGCCTTTTTGCAAGTGTGTGTATGTGCAAGTATACTTGTATGCATGTGTGTCTACGCATGTGTATATGCATTGTGTACATTTGTGTGTGTGCATCCTTACAAGAGTGCATATTTGCAAGTAGTATGCCTATGAGTGTCCTTGTGCATGTGTGGAGGGGGTATTGCTCTTTACACTGAAAGACAATGGAAAGTTGTCACAAAGCCACTTTGACTTTCCCTGCCTTGCTGTGCTCTGACCCCCTTGATCCTGCTAAAGCAAGTTATAGAAATTGCACAATACTCTTTGCCAAGTCAGGTCATAGAAACTGGCCTTTACTCTGACCCTTACCCTCTGTTCTGTGTAGGAGCTGCCCTAAAGACATCATTGAATTTCTGGTTGTGAGCTTAGCTATTAAAATTGAACCATAGAAGGTAATAGGACCCTTCCTCTAGACAGGGAAAGACCTTACCCTAGAGGCCGCGTGGGCCTGACACAGAAAGGCCCTGCTGGGTCTTTGTGCTCCAGGTTCTATCTGCATTTTGGTCCCATCTCTATAGATGCCTATTCATCACTGGATCCAAACAAAATAGACATGCCTCCTGGCTTTTTGGGTCTTAATTTCTTGCACCCCTCTGCCAGGTAATATTTAGATTAAGTTTGATGTGGTGGCTCTTTGCTTTAATCCCAGCATGTGGCAGGCCAGCGCAGGAGGATTGTCACAAATTTGAGGTCAGAGGAAGATCCTGTCTCTAAATAAACAGGCAAAACAAAACTAAAACCATACCAAACCAAACCAAACCAAACCAAACCAAACACCAACAACTTCCCCCAAACCAAACATTAAAAACTTAGATAAAAAAGTTTGTTGTTTTTCCTTGTTAACTGGTCTTCTGTTACAGGAGTGAAGGTATGAGTCTTGAGTAAGGGGAAAGGCAATACTATTGTGCCCCACAGCAGTAATAACAAGTTTAAAGTGATGAGACACACTTTATGTACACTCTATGTACACACACCCATGTCTACCCATGTGTGGCAGCCAGAGATAGAGTTTGGAAGTCTTTGATAACCCTGCATCTCAGTTTTTGAGGTCTGTCATAGAACCTGTAGCCTACCCTTTCTACTAGGCTGACCAGCCAATGAGCTCAAGGAGTTTATCCATCTGTGTATACTCCCTCAGCAACAGGATGGGGCTACAGACAAGCTTCACCACACCACCAGGCTTTTCATGTGGGTGATGGGATTTGAACTTAGGTTTTCCTGCTTGCACAGTGCACACTGTGACTGAGCCATCTCTCCTTTCTTCAGCACTCCCTGGGTTTTCAATGACACAAAGTCTCTGACCACATACAAACATTGAGCAGAGCCCTGTGTTCAGCAGTCCAACTCAGCAAATCTGAAGCTGCAAAGTCCAGCCTTTGTCCACCCTTCTTATTCCTCCAGGTTCAAGACAGGCAGTGTGGGCTGTTTAGGAAACCCACTGCAAAACAGCATGGATGCAGATCTTCTGATTTGCGGTTTATACTCTCAGTAGCAATAAAAAGAGCCGCAGAATGCGCTAGCACTCAGTGATGATGATTTCGTGATGCATTGATTTTAATATTAAAGCAAAACCTGCCACTGTTGAGACTCATAGCTTCCTGGGTTTGGGATGAATTTGGAATCCAGGGTAATGATGAAAATCAATGAGCTGACACATCTGTGATCCAAAGATGCATGTGTGTTTATCTTTGCACGTGTGTGTATGTGCATGTATGCATGTGTGCCTATGTATGTGTAACACACATACTAACCAGATAATGTCAGCAAAACATGTCTTTGGTCAGCTCAGGTTAGCACTAGTACCTAGTACTGCTGCTTTGTGCTAGGCATCTTTCCATATCTTTTCAGGGTGAAGCTAGATAGTGAGCTTTGAGATGTAATTAAATACAATTCACAGAAAATAGTATAAGTAAACAGCCTGGCATGTTTTGATATGAGGGTATAGGTACAAAACCACCACAGCAACCAAGAGGACCACCAGAATTGCCACTTTGAGAAGTTTCTTTTGGGGCTGAAGAGATGACTTAGCAGTTAAGGGTACGTACTACTTTTGCAGAAAATCCAAGTTTGGCTTCAGCACTTGTGAGGAAAGGCTTGCAACTGCTAGTAACTCCAGCTCTGGGGGACCTGATGCCCTCTCCTGTGCGCTCTGTGGGCACACACAGATACACACAGACACAGACACGCAGACATACACACACACACACACACACACACACACATACACACTGGCACCCATGTACTTTATTTTTCTGTTCTCAATATAAATTTAACTTCCAACTGATTGAACAATTTGGTATTTGTAATGAGTATATCATATCTCATTTTGTTCACTTTTTGGTCTTGGCAGAATCAAAATCATGACTCTGCAGTTTGATTGCTGTGTATTTGTCTATCTGTTCATTAATGCAGCCAATGCATTTAGTCCTAGTGGTTCATAGATGCTATTAGCCTCTGTGCAGTGTATATGTCAGTGTAACTGACACCTCACTCAGTTTCCTAAGATGCATGATTCACAAGCCCACATCATCCCAGAGATTCCAGAGATTCACAAGCTCTGTTGGCACATTTGGAGTGGATGGTATATACTAGACTTCTTGGTGTTTTCTTGACATCCAGCTCTTGACTAAATCTCGAGAAGGAGAAAAACTACTCTGATCAGATATCCAGTCAGCTCTATTCATGAAAAATGACCTTCACTTCCTAACATACTGTTGTTTAACCTGTATCTTCTGTCCTACAAGGTAAACTTCACAGAGGTGGTCACCATGGCTCTTTAAGCCTAAAGTGTTTGGAGCAGTTTCCTGGGAGACTTTTGTATTTGTTGAATGACTGAGTGGATGTCTCAGAAAATTTCTTAGCATGAATGTGGTATTATTGAGTTCAGTGGTAGGTATATAAATTGACTCAAAAGAGTTATTCCTTGTTCGAATGCAACATTGGCAACTGAGACATTGGTGAATAAAAAACACTGATTGGCATTATATGTTGTGGTTAACTGTTATGAAGGGATGTGATTAATGATGAACTATTGATTGGAGGGAATGGTGAAAGCCAAGCAGAGAGCTAAATGATCAGAATAAACCAGCCACATGCAAAAGCTAGAGGTAGGCATTGCTGATAGTATGGGGATGTGTGGGAAGCACAGAAGACTGGCATGGCTATGGTACCATGGGTAAGGAAGATGGGATAATTGGGGGAGATTGTAGGAGGCAGTAGTCTCCAGAGAATACAGTGCTGGTGTACACTATACTGTTCATATAAGATATTGTGGGTTTCACCACAAGATCTGCATCTGACAAGCTAAAGGCCAACTGTATGCTGGTTCATAAATCCACTATAAAACAAGACAAGAATGATTCCCTCGTTCAAAAAGTCAGGCAAGGGTGAGATTCCTTTCATACATTTTTAACTAAATGAGTAGTGTCTACCCACATTAGGGAGGGAAATCTACTCATTCTAGTTCATGTGTTGACCTCTTTCCCAGACATCCTCATATACACCAGGGATAATGCATTATCAAATGTCAAGGTACCCTGTGACCCAGTCAAAATGACAAACTAATTATCACAGTGGGATGGATTTTGTGTGGCAAATACTAGGAAGTGTGTGTATATAAAATTCAATAATTTATATATGCTGATATTTTGTATATATATTCTGTTTGAGATTCTGATATTTGATAAACATGGAGAGTTTGAACTGTGTGTTTGGTGTATAAGTTGAAGGATCAAAGGAAAGATCTGAGCCAGAGGCATAAATGTAGGGTTGTGGCAGAAGTCGTTTGTTCATTGCTGATGAGGATCTTCTTCTCTTGACACCCACACGGACAGTTCTATTTTTGTAGCGTGAAAGGGTTCAGATTGAAAAACTATAGTCCTGACCAAGGCAATGCATTTATGGAATGTTGCATGCTACTTACAAGAAGGCTTTTCTAGCGAGGAAGATGATCATTGCCCTTGGGCTATTCATTTCCCCTCTTGATGGATGCATAGATACCACTAACTGCTGCCAACAAGGTGAAAAGTATGTCACAGGAGGGTAAAGTACAGGAAGCCTGGATTATGTATTGCTGTGTCATTGCTGGGCTTTGTCTAACTGTAAATGCTTTGTTTCCAGAGAAAAGTTGGACTGCTAATGAGTTTAGGCCACTGCTAAGAGAAGCTTGCGTTCCCTGTGGCTCATTAATTCCTAACACTAAACTATCAGTCAGGGTGTCTCCTGCTGCAAATAAAGAAACAACTGCTTTAAGCAGGGAGTTAAAAAAAATGATCTTACCTAACCAGAAGTGCAGAGGAAGCAAGGCTTCCAAGACCACTTGTTCCAAAGGTTGAGCAAGGACATCAGGGACTGGCGTGCCTTCCCTGCTTTTATTCTTTTGATTTCCTTCCTGTTTGCGTTCAGTGGGAGCTAAATCACCTTTGCATCGAATATTAAACATACATGCTCTTCTTTGTTCTTGTGGAGACACTGAGGGCCTTAAATGAATCACGGGCTTAGGGTCAATTGGCTGAGTGGTTTGATCCTGGGTTTTGAACTAACAACCACAAGTAGGAACAGAAAGCTCTCACTAGGGGAACTGAGAACAATGACGATCAATATTCCAAGTCTTAATCCCTTTTAAATAACGAGGACTGTTTGTGGTAGATGTTGAAGATTTATTCAGATGTTAGATAAAATCTATAATTTCCCTCAGTATCCAAATTTAGCACTTTCTCAGGTAAGTGCAAAGATGCACTTTTTTCTCCTCTCAGTTGGGACATCTCACTCACACTGTCCATTGTCATGACACTGGGTTGTGACGGGGTTGGTGAGTTTCTCATCTAGATGCTGAGTCTCTTTGTATTAATTCTGTGAATTTATCTGCTTTCAAATTGCCTATCATAGAGGAGAAGGAACAGGGTTTGGGAAACAGGGCAGTAGCACATATGACCTACTAGTATGTAGCAATGCGCTGACAAGATGTAAGATTTCCTGGCAGGGCACGGCACTCTGTGCCACATACAGCAACTGCTAGTTTTGTTCTGTGGAACAAACTCATTCTTCCTATCTCCTCTATCCCCACATATACTCATACCTAGGAAGATCTCTCCTCCTCATGCTTTCACAGATTTCATGCAAGAAGGATGCCCATTCTGAAAAACCAGCTTAAGCAACTTCCTTTTCGTGGTGTATAGATGGGCAATTTACGACTAAGTCTGAGCTGTTTGGAGATAGGCCTGAGGTTCCTTTAATTTGCGACATCCTTCCAAATTTAGGAAACATTTGTAACTTACATTAAGTAGTAACCATGGCAGGAGATACTACTGTGGCCATGACACGTGAGCTAGGGACTTTTGTCTCCTTGGCAACAAGTTTCTCTCTTTTAGAATCAGTTTCATGGCTTCTCTTTATATTTGGCCAGTTCCTAGAGGAGATCTCAAGTAATAGCAAAGAGCTTTGAACTCCTTTTAGGACATAAAATGTTTATTATGAGAGTTACCAAATTTTGTGTTTATATCTCAGTACATCCTTGCCAGTTTCCTACCTCCCCATCCAGTGTTAGTATCAAAATTCGCTGAGTAAATAGGTAAAAGCTTAGCATATGCAATTTCCTAATTTTAGATCACAAACGCTAATTTTCTTTGCCTTTGTGTTCCCAATGGGACACATTTTGCCATTCTTTTTTTTTCTTATCAAGCTCCTGACCTATGTAGCTTTGGCAAGAAGATGGGTTTTACAACAGAAAAGAGGCCAAAGTTTGAGATCTTCAATTGGGTATGAGTGCCAATTTATGGTAAAGAAAATAATAAAGCTATCTTCTCTGGACCCTTTGTCTTTTTTTCTATAGTGTCTTTTTGCCTTAGTTGAAATGCACTCAGCAGAAAACAACAAATTTTGTAGTAGGGGTATAGGTCATGTTTCAGGAGAGGGTCAGCATTTGCCACAGGCCTGTGGAACTCTACCTACTCTCAGAGTGGTCTGTCTTCATGGCAATAAGGATCAGGGTTTTCTGATGCTGCCAATCTAGCCTACCCAGGCAAGGACAATCTCTAGAGGCCATGGTTCTAGCCCTGGCAAAGGCCATGATATAAAGCCAGTAGCAGAAGCCAACTCAGTAGAGGAAAAGCCAAGAGCTGGAGAGGAGGCTAGCTGTGATGACATCACTGGGCTCTGAATCTAATCCTCAGTGGAGGCTGCATTGCTTTCGCCCTTTTCAACGAAGAGAAACTTTTCAAGCTTATTTAAACTGGCATTTCTGAGTTCATTTTGATAATTGGATTATTGGAAATCTTTAAAAAGTACCTGAATAATTTTGGGGGAGGGAGACACCATTAAGATGTTTTGATGTGCTCCCTGGGTTGGCCCCTGATCCTGCTGCTCCTGTCTCCTGTCCCCATCGAGAGCACCCTTGGAGCTCTGATACAACCCCACCCATCCCCACCACGAGCCTTCCCCCCCTACCCTGTGCCCTACCCCACCCACGGTCCTGCTGCTCTGGTTGAGCACTGGGACAGAGGGTGGAGCCAACAGTCCACCCTAACTTCAGAGACTCCTCGGAGCAACTCTGAACAAAGGAGACCTGTCTGTCCATGCGGGACCACCCATAATTTCCACCTGCTGACCCCACCTCCAGTCCTCTGCTAGAACCCCGCCCCCCCAGAGATCCGCCTATCTCTGCGGGACCACTGTGAGTACCTGCTGGCATCTTCTACTGGATCCTCATCCTTGACCCCATCCCTGGGTCCCTGTCTGCGGAGAAACCTCCTAGAGAGCTTGAACCACACAGAGCTACAGATATTGAATCTCAGACCCACATAAGCCCACCGGGGAAGTACCATATAGAGAGGGGGAGACCCCACCAACACCTACTGGAAGAAGCTATGGGAAGAAGGCAATACAAGAAAACACCTAACAACAGAAAGACAAGCATGACACCACCAGAATCTAGGGAATCTACACCAACTAGAATGGAACACAACAACAAAGCAGAGAAAGCAGAAGGGAACGACTTAAAAACTACCATCATAAAAATGGTAGAGGCCCTCAAAGAAGATGTGAGAAAATCCCTTAAAGAAATGGAGGAACACAAACAAAAAATTGGAAGAAATGAACAAATTCCTTAGGGAAAGTTCAGACAACCAAAAAAAAAAAAAAAAAAAAAAAAAAAAAAAAATTAAGCAGGTGAAGGAAACAGTTCAAGACTGGAAAACTGAAATAGAGAAAAGAAAATAAAGGCAACACAAACTGAAGGAATGCTGGAAATAGAAAAACTGGGCAAAAAATCGGCAACTACAGACACAAGCATAACCAACAGAATTCAAGAGATGGAAGAGACAATCTCAGGCACAGAAGATAAACTAGAAGAAATAGATTCATCGACCAAAGAAAATCATAAATCCAAAAAATCCTTAACACAAAACATCCAGGAAATGTGGGACACCATGAAAAGGCCAAACCTAAGAATAATAGGCATAGAGGAAGGTGAGGAAGCCCATCTCAAAGGTGCTGAAAACATATTCAACAAAATCATCGAGGAAAACTTTCCAAATCTGAAGAAGGACATGCCCATGAAAGTACAAGAAGCATACTGAACACCAAATAGGATGGACCAAAGAAAAAAGACCCCTCGACATATAATAATCAAAACACCTAGCATACAGAATAAAGAAAGAATATTAAGAGCAGAGAAGGAAAAAGAACAGGTAACATATAAAGGCAGACCTATCAAAATTACACCTGACTTCTCCATGGAAACCCTCAAGGCCAGAAGGTCCTGGATAGATGTTCTAAAA
Source organism: Phodopus roborovskii (assembly GCF_943737965.1). Classification (NCBI taxonomy): domain Eukaryota; kingdom Metazoa; phylum Chordata; class Mammalia; order Rodentia; family Cricetidae; genus Phodopus; species Phodopus roborovskii. The sequence continues at coordinate 16,274,342 of NW_026126549.1, read as the reverse complement.
GTATTAAGAGAACACGGATGCCAGCCTAGGCTACTATATCCAGCAAAACTCTCAATCACTATAGATGGAGAAAACAAGATATTCAATGACAAAACCAGATTTTCCAATACGTATCTACAAATCCAGCCCTACAGAAAGTATTGGAAGGAAAACTACAACCAAAGGAAGTTAACTACGTCCACAAAAACATAGACAACAGATAATCCAACTACACCAGAAACCAAGGGTAAAGCAGAACTAATATTCTCACAATACCACTGCCAACAACAAACCTAAATCAAACAAGCATCAACAATCAATGGTCCTTACTCACCCTCAACACTAATGGTCTTAACTCACCTATAAAAGACACAGGCTAACAGAATGGATACAAAGACAGAATCCATCCTTCTGCTGCATACAGGAAACACATCTAAGCTTCAAAAATAGACATTACCTCAGGGTAAAGGGTTGGGAAAAGATTTTCCAATCAAATGGAAATAAGAAGCAAGCAGGCATAGCTATCCTAATATCTAACAAGTTAGACTTCAAACCAAAATTAGTCAAAAGAGATGAAGACGGTCATTTCATAATCATCACAGGAGAAATCCATCAACACAAAGTCTCAGTTCTGAACATCTATGCCCCTAATACAAAGTCACCCACATTCATAAAAGAAACACTACTAAAACTCAAAGCTCATATAAAACCTCACACACTTATAGTGGGAGACTTCAATACACCACTCTCAACACTAGACAGGACCACAAATCAGAAACTCAACAAAGAAACAAAAGAATTAACAGAAGTTATGTCTCAACTGGGGTTAACAGACATCTTTAGAACATTCTATCCAAAGACAAAAGAATATACCTTCTCCTCTGCTCCACATGGAACCTCCTCTAAAATTGACCACATACTAGGTGACATAACAAACCTCAACAGATACAAGAGAATAGGAATAGTCCCCTGTATCTTATCGGACCACCATGCTTTAAAATTGGAATTCAACAACAACACAAATAGCAGAAAACCTGCAAACTCATGGAAACTGAACAATGTGCAATTACACCACTCCTGGGTCAAAGACGAAATAAAGAAAGAAATTAAGGACTTTCTAATATTCAACGAGAATGAGGACACAACATACCGAACTTATGGGACACCTTGAAAGTAGTGCTACGAGGGAAGTTCATTGCACTAAGTGCCCATATGAAGAAAACAGAGGATAGTCACATAAGAGAATTAACAGCACAACTGAAAGACTTAGAACAGAGAGAAGTGAATTCACCCCGTAGGAGTAGATGCCAGGAAATAATCAACTTGAGAGCTGAAATCAACAAAATAGAAACCAGGAAAACAATACAAAAAAATCAATGCAACGAAGAGTTGTTTTTTTGAGAAAATCAACAAGATAGACAAACCTTTATCCAAATTAACGAAAAAGCAGAGAGAGAACATGCAAATTAACAAACTCAGAAACGAAAAGCAGAACATAACAACAGACAGAGAGGAAATCCAGACAATTTTCAAAATCTGTATTCCACACAAATTGAAAATTCAAAGGAGATGGAGATATTTCTGGATAGCTATCACTTACCAAAATTAAGTCAAGAACAGACAAACAACTTAAATAGACCTATAACCCACAATGAAAAAGAAGCAGTCATCGAAAGCCTTCCAACCAAAAAAAGTCCAGGGCCAGATGGATTCAATGCAGAATTCTACCAGACATTCAAGGAAGAACTAATACCACTACTCCTCAAACTGTTCCACAAGATAGAAACAGAAGGTTCACTGCCAAACTCTTTTTATGAGGCCACAATAACCTTGGTACCCAAGCCTCACAAAGACACAACTAAGAAAGAAAACTACAGACCAATATCCCTGATGAACATCGATGCAAAAATACTCAATAAAATACTGGCAAACCGAATTCAGGAATACATCAGAGAAATCATCCACCATGACCAAGTAGGCTTCATCCCTGGAATGCAGGGATGGTTTAACATATGAAAATCTATCAACATGATCCACCATATAAACAAACAGAAAAAGAAAAACCATATGATTATCTCCCTAGATCCAGAAAAAGCCTTCGACAAAATTCAACACCCTTTCATGATAAAGGTCTTAGAGAGGTCAGGGATAACAGGAACATACCTAAACATAATAAGAGCAATATACAGCAAACCAACTGCCAACATCAAACTGAATGGAGAGAAACTTAAGCCAATTCCTCTAAAATCAGGAACAAGACAAGGCTGCCCTTTCTCTCCATATCTCTTCAATATCGTACTAGAAGTTCTAGCTAATGCTATAAGACAACAAAAGGAGATCAAGGGGATCCAAATTGGAAAGGAAGAAGTCAAACAGTCTCTATTTGCAGATGATATGATAGTTTATGTAAGCGACCCAATAAACTCTACCAGGGAACTCCTACAGCTGATAAACACCTTCAGCAAATTAGCAGGATACAAGATAAACTCAAAAAAATCAGTAGCCCTACTTTTTTCAGACGACAAAGAGGCAGAGAAAGAAATCAGAGAAACATCACCCTTTACAATAGCCACAAGCAACATAAAGTACTTGGTGTAACACTTGTCAAACAAGTAAAAGACCTATATAATAAGAGCTTTGTGACTCTAAAGAAAGAAATTAAAGAATATTCAAGAAAATGGAAAAATCTCCCATGCTCTTGGATAGGTAGGATAAACATAGTAAAAATGGCAATCTTGCCAAAAGCAATCTACAGATTCGATGCAATCCTCATTAAAATCCCACCACAATTCTTCACCGACCTTGAAAGTTTAATAATCAACTTTATATAGAAAAACAAAAGACCCAGGATAGCCAAAACAATCCTATACAATAAAAGAACTTCAGGAGGCATCGCCATTCCTGACTTTAAGCTCTACTACAGAGCTATAGTTCTGAAAACAGCCTGGTATTGGCATAAAAATAGACAGGTAGACCAATGGAATCGAATTGAAAATCCTGATATTAACCCACACACCTATGAACACCTGATTTTCGACAAAACAGCTAAAATTTTACAATGGGGCGAGGACAGCATCTTCAACAAATGGTGCTGGCACAATTGGATGAGGGTGTGTAGAAGACTGCAGATAGACCCATGTCTGTTGCCATGCACACAAAACTCAAATCCAAATGGATCAAAGACCTCAACATCAATCCAGCCACATTGAACCTCTTAGAAGAGAAAGTAGGAAGTACCCTTGAACAAATTGGTATAGGAGACCGCTTCCTGAACATAACTTCAGGGGCACAGACACTGAGAGAAACAATTAATAAATGGGACCTCTTCTAACTTAGAAGATTCTGTAAGGCAAAGGACACAATAGACAAGACCAAAAGGCAGCCCACAGACTGGGAAAAGATTTTCACCAATCCTATATCTGACAAAGGGCTGATCTCCAAAATATACAAAGAACTCAAGAAACTAGTCAACACAACACCAAATAACCCTATTAAAAAATGGGGTACAGAACTGAAGAAAGAATTCTCAGTAGAGGAAATCAAAAAGGCTGAAAGACACTTAAGAAAATGCTCCACATCCCTAGCTATCAGGGAAATGCAAATCAAAACAACTTTGAGATACCATCTTACCCCTGCCAGAATGGCTAAAATTAGAAACACCAGTGATGACTTATGTTGGAGAGGATGTGGAGAAAGGGGACCACTCCTCCACTGCTGGTGGGAGTGCAAACTCATACAGCCATTTTGGAGATCAGTATGGTGGTTCCTCAGGAAAATGGGAATTAGTTTACCACAGGACCCAGCAATCCCCCTCTTAGGCATAAACCCAATGGATTCACATCCATGCAACAAAGACATCTGTTCAACTATGTTCATAGCAGCACTATTTGTAATAGCAAGAACCTGGAAGCAACCTAGATGCCCCTCAATTGAAGAATGGTTAATGAAGATGTGGCACATCTGCACAGTGGAATACTACTCTGCAAAAAAAAAAAAAAAAAAAAAAAAAAAAAAAAAAAACATGGTATCTTGAAATTCGTAGGCAAGTGGATGGCACTTGAAGTAACCATCCTGGATGAAGTAACCCAGTCACAAAAAGAGGAACCCAGTATGTACTCACTCATATATGGATTTTAGACCTAGATCAAAGGATCACCAGCCTATAATTCACACCACCAGAGGAACTAGGATACAAGGTGTATTCTAAGAGATTCATATAAAGTCCCTCACAGAAGTCGTAATGGACAAGTCCCCCAGAGCTCAGGGGAAGTGAAGGGGCAGAGAATGGAGAGAGAAGTAGGAGAAAACGAGGGGGAGGAAAGGAAAACATGTGCGACCAGGAAGATTTTGCCTGGTTAGGAATAGAGGACAGGGAGAGAGAGAGAACATAAAATAGGGAGCCAATGTTGGTTTGAAGATAAAATTGAACACAAAGAAAGGTCTAGAGAACTACAAGACTGCTGCCAACTAACAATTTGAACTTCCGTGGAAAGGCTATCATAAATGCCCTTCCCAGAGAGTGAGATCAACAACTAACTTATCCATGGAGCCCTCAACTAATGCCTGTTGGAAACAGAAGCAAACACCCATACATAAACACTGAGTCAAAGTAGAACTCAGATGCAGAGGGAGAGGACAAGACCAGGTGGCAGAAACACATAGAACAGCTTACCTGAACAAGGAGGAGCTAACGGGCCACCAGACTGATAGCTGGGAAGCCAGCATGGGACTGACTCAGGCCCCCCTGAATATGGGTCTCAGCCAGAAGGACTGAGCAGTCTAAGGGAACTCAGACAGTGAAGCCAGGATGTATCCCTGGTGCACAAAAGGACTTTGCGAACACATCCCCCATGGAGGGATAACTGCCTTAATCTAGAGACAGGAGAGAAGCCCTAGTCCCTACTTCACATGACCTGTCAGACCTACATGACCCCTACTGGATGACATTCCCCTACATATGGAATTGGGGTGGGGAGATGGGAGGATGGAAAAAAAAAGAAAAAATAAAGAAAAAATAAAGAAAAAAAAAGTTGTTTTGATGTGCTCTCTGCATATTTGTGATGAGAACTCACATGACCATTGAGCTGAGAAGTCATCTCAGGCATCCTTTTTTCTGACTATTTCCAGGAACATTTAATATTTGATGGTGTTTGAAAATGACAGATTTGTTGGGGGACATTCCCTATTAGTCTTTCTAGAAACACCTGTTATAACAACTAGCCTTGTATCAATGTGATATAATTCCCATACATTTCTCAGCTGGGAGATTCATCTATATAAGCAGTTTGTTTCCTTTTGTCCACTTAGATTTTTTTCTTCAAACCAAGTGCTTATGCAGGTAAAAGTATGTGCTTACTTTTAGGAAGTTTTTAAAATAACTTTTTTTTTTGTTCCAAAAATTGCCTTTTAGATTTATAGATTTTGTAAAGATGATCAAGGCCCCTAGTGTCTTTTATGAAGTTCAATGTTAGCATCAATATAATCACAATATGTCCAAGACTAAAAGATTAACTTTAGTGAAATTCTTTTAAATGATAGGATTTAGTTAGATTTCAGTCCTTTGTAAATTTGTCTTATGTCCCAATCAAGAATTTTAAACAACCTTTTGTAACAGCCATTTTAACAGATGTGGGGGTGCTGGTTTATTATATTTTAATTTGCATTTCCATAATGATCAGAAATCAGATCATTTTCTTATTTTTAAACTGGGTGGTTTCCTTTCATGCTTTGGATATTTGATACCTTATCTCCCAGTGCATAGGTTCTTTTTAAACTCTGTTCCCTTTTCTGTACAATTTTTAGTTTGACACAGTCCTACTAACTTACTTCCTTTTGGAGATGCCTGTCCTTTTGGAGTCCTATCCAAGAAGCCATTGTCCAGGCCCATGTTACAAGGATTCTTTACTCCTTTCTTCTAGTGACATTATAGCTTCAGGTTCTAAATTTACATTTTTTAAAATTCATTGTGAGCTATCTTTTTGTCAACATGATGTGACATAAAGACACAGTTTCATTCTTCCATATATGGATTCAAGTTTTTGCAACACAATTTATTGGCGAAATAGCCTCTTTCCCTGTTGTGTATTCTTGGCACCTTTGTTGAAGTTCTATTGACAACAAACAATTGGGTTCAGTTCTGTGCTTTTCCGTGGGTTTATGTATCTATTTTTAAAGCTAGTACAATGCTGTGTTGATCATAGTATCTCATGATGCAATGACTTCATTAACCTAACTGGACGTAGAATCACAGAGGAGACACACTTTGAAGTATATCTGTGAGGCAGCTTCCAGCAAGTTTGACATTGTGTGAATGTAATTGTGGTGCTGCTTGAGAGGAATTAGTGTGGCCTCACTGGAGGAAGAGTGCCAGTTGGGGTGGGCTTTGAGGTTTCAAGGCCTAAGGCAGGCCCAGTGGCTTTCTCTCTTCTTTCTGTTTTCAGACCTGGATATAGACCATTCAGCTTCATGTCTGCTAGCACTTCTGAAGCTATAAGCAAGCCCCAATTAAATGCTTTCTTTTATGAGTACTGTTTTGGTCATGGTGTTTTTTCATAGCAATAGAACAGTGACTAAAACAGTAACATAATTCCATGGGTTGGGGTTTTGGTCTGCAAATTGTGATGATGTGTATTGGCTCAAAATACTAAGATTAAAAATAGGGTTTTATTAAGCAGTTGTGCTAATTACAATGTGTTGAATGTAGGTCTTGTCTCTATCTCATTTCTTACCTTCCTTTCCTATCCCTTCCTGGCAAAGTCTTTAAAAACATGATAACACAAGAACAAATCAACAGGAAAACAACAACAACAACAACACAGCAACAAAACCAAAAAACCCCAAAAAACTAAAAGACTAAAAAAACCCAACCAACCAACCAACCAACCAAACCAAAAAACCCCACAAAACTTGTGTCAGACTGTTATTTTTAAAAATTTTTAGGGATTTAAGAATTTCTACATTGAGCAGACCCCAAAATGGCAGTGCTGCCATCAATGCCCTAAGATGCCCAACCTGGGTGGGATTATTACCATGGAAACAGAAATCTAACCTTGGCGTTCCTGGGAAACCTCATAATGCTGGTTTCTGTTTGTCAGGAAATTCACTACTTCTCCTCTCTGCCGTTGCTGCTCAACTGCTGCAGGCAAATGTGTTTAGATCGCCATTAACCGCAACAGTCTGCATCAGCTCACAGAGCCCTCCCTGCCGACCATCATATACAATCCTCTGCTTGCTTTCCCACTGAGCTGCCTGCTACCATCTAATTTCCTGAGACAGTCCTGCAGACTGTTCCCCAGATAAACTTTTGGTTGTTTTTCTGTGCTCGCTCACAAAAATAATGTTTACTAAGTCAAAGGTTACGTTTTTTGGAATTTTTTTTTTTTTTTTTTTTTTTTTTTTTGTAAAAACTAATAGTGCCCAAAGCTTCACAAGAATATTTTGTTTTTGTTTTTTGTTTTTATTCCAAATTTCTCTGTATATCTCCTGCCCTCTTTTCTCCTCTTCATAGAAGAAAAATGAAAAAATTATTTCTTTCTGACTTTGCCTCCACATGCCTAAAAAAGATATTCATATCATTCTTGATTCATTTTCTCACAACTTTATTCCATTTTCAGCTGACTTTATTCTATGGTAGCCGAGGACTTCAGCCTAATTTTCTCCTTTCTTACCTATTCATTGTAATTGCATATGATTTTAAAAACTGGGGCTTGTGAGATGGTGAAGGTGCTGGCCCCCAAGCCTTCATTCAATTCCTGGAGCTCACTAACAGAAGGAGAAAATGGTCTCCTAAGTGTTTTGTTCTGAGCTCTATATGAGAGCCTTGGCGTGTGTGTTCCCTGCCCTACCACCCAAAATAAATGAAATAAATTAATAGTAGTAATATTTTTAGCTTTTCCAGTTATGTACATTGGGGGGGGTGTTAAAAGATTTATTTTATTATTTAAATTAAAAACAATCTTATTTTACATTTCATCCCAGTTCCCTCTCCCACCCGGAGTCTGCTCACACGACCCCCTCCCCATTTCCCCTTCCCACCTCCCATCCACTTTTCAGAGAGGGTGAGGCCTCCCATGGTTATTGTGGGGGACAGTGACCTTGAGGTATTCTGTTAGTCTATACATAATTGTCTTTGAATTGTTCTGTAAAATAGGAAGTTAATATTTCCTGGTGGCTATTTGTTCCCTTTGTCTTATTCAGCAAGAAATCCACACTGACACACTCTATTAGGCCAGGTGGGATTGTGAGTTTTAAAATAACTGCTTGTATCAAGCTCAGTGCAGTATTGGTTATGGGTACACATTTTACCCCTCCTGATTCTTGTGTAGTCTGTTAGATGGAAAATTAGAGTCTTGTATCTTATATTATCTATGTAAATCAAGCCTGGGTTGGCACATACTTACCTCCCTTGCATATTTTTATTATGTTTTAATATCCCTTTATACCGATGTCAGCTACCATTTCCTTGGGGTAATTTGTAAGGTAAGGAAGACAGTAAATTTTACATCTGTCTCATCATTAAGTTAGTTACTCTTTGTAAGCTGCTGTTCCAAATTTGGGAAACTAAGACCCATGCAAGAAGACAATTGTCTTTATTTAGCATTTAAATGATTATAGCACTTTGGATTAGCTATAGAATTTTTTGAATAGCAATGACCTGAGAAAACTTGAGTTTGAATTCAAACTGCTCATAGATTTAATGGCATAGGAAACAGATAATTTAAAGTTTGATAAAATAATTATAATTAATTAATTAAATTTACCGAAGACAGTATTACAAATTCCTAACTGTTGAATATATGTTCCAGAAATTAAAGTTTGAGTACTTAAACTGAAAATTTTATGTTGGGGCTAGTGCCTTCTAAATAAGTATCCATATGAAACGAAGTTCCTGCTTCAAAGGGGATAAGATATAGCTCAATCTAAGCCAAATATAAATGACAGTGGCTAGGCCACTGTAGAAGTTATTGATAATAAGCTTTTATTAGTCACAGAAGAAAAGCAAGTTAAAAAAGAAAACCCATGAAAATTCTCACAAAACACAACAGAAAAAAACAAATGCATTATTAAATACAAGGATGGGGGCATCAGGAATGTGGGTAGTAAAGCTAGTAAATGTGTAATAGGCTAGGATGCTGGCTTAATCATCCTTAGCTATTGGGTGGGGTGGATAGAAGTCAATGGTCTGCTGAATCAATACACTCCAAAGGATTCACTTGGCAATCACAGGGTGTTAGACACAGAGGCTAGTGTTAAATAGCTGTTAAGGAGACTAAAGTTAGCCTCAGATAATTTTAGCTCTTGATCTGTAGCTCTTCAGATTCATCAGGTTCTATTTAGTAAGTCTAGAGTCTTTGATTTAAGTGTGACTTCTTCAGGAACTTTTAGTTGACATAGGTAAATTTAAATCTAGTATTATTTAGTAGTAGGGTTGGAGAGCACTACACAAATTCTCATTTATAAAGTTAAACCCAAGTAGAAAAGACTAAGTAACCTGCTTATTTAAGTTATGATGACTTTACCCAGAAAGCAATCATTCAATTTAAATATGCCTCTTTTACTATTTTTTAGCCTTCAACTTAAAAATCTCTATTGATTTCAAGCCTTTTCAACAACATAAAATTGTATAAAAGTGACACTTAATTTAAAACAAATTAAATATTAATTTAAAATTTCAGTTCAGTGAAACTCAACAATAGGAATGTAATAAATACTTATTGAAAGAGCAAATTATCATGAAATCAGTCAGATAAGATACATAGGTAGTAATAACAACTAGACCTGAACAAGATATGCTCCAATTCTATAGAGACATCTCTCTTTCTGTCTTCATTCAATGTCTTTCTCATACATATAGCAATAGATTGTCCACCACAACCCACTGCCATCATACTGTGTATTATCAAAGAACTATGTCTGCATGTCTTGGGGCCTTTCGGGCAGCTGCAAGGTCCATTTTTATTTATTTCACAATGATAGTTTGCCTACATTTCCCCATTTAATAATTTTTTAGTGGATTACTGGTTGAGAACTTATGTCAGAGTAGCAAAGGCTTTTGTAAAGCTGTGCATTTTATTTATTTATTTTAGTTTTATGGCATCTCTATGAAGAAATTCATATTATATAGGTTTTAAATTGTAAAATAAAAGGACAAACCATTTAAGACCAAAAACCTTGTATCATAAAATACAAAGTACAAAGGTAAGCAACAAGCCAGAGAAGATATTTTCAATAGCATAATAATAAAAAGTTATTAATTAATAAGAGAAGATAATCCAATAGGAAAAAAAAAACAAGGAAAGGAATAAGGAACTACTTAGAAGCAGATATACAAGTGATTAAAACAAAACAAGTCTCAAATGAACATGCAAATCAGTGCAAAGAAACACACCCTTTATGCCACTGGATCAGTCTACCAAAAATGCTGTTAGAGTGAGGACTGGGGCAGTCAATAGCATACCAACAGCAAAGATGCACATTTTCAAACACATCTCTGAATTTATTCAGAGTCAGTTTCTAGAGGGCAGTTCTAGGTGCCTGCCTTTCACACACACTTCTCAGTTAACTGTGTCATACCCAAACTCTGGAGATAAATACTCTATGCACCCTACATATTTCTCATACTCACCACTTCAATCATGTGCAAAAGGTGACCTGGTGTAGACGTTTATCTTCCTGTTTGTTCTAATTCAGATATACTAATGAACAGTCATAGCTATTACAGTGGGAAAGGGGTGGGTGCCACAAAGTGGGAGGAGCTGAGCCTTGCATTTGTGAACTCCTTCAAATTCTTGAGTGATTTGTGAATCTTTGTTGACTGTGTGGTCTTTCTTTTCCTTTATATATAGACCCTTCCTATTTTATCTCCAGGCAATGAATTTCACAACATAGGTGTATGTTCTTGCCCCCACAATTGTTCTTCCTAACCAGAGAATGATTTAATGCACCTAAGTAATACAGCAACTACATATGAAAACCCAAGGGGCATTTCTACTCAAAGTCAACACAAGACAGCATGGCTTGCCAGTTACTCTGATGTGGACGGGATTAGAATTATATTCTGGCCTCTAAACCAGTGCCTCTTAAAGGAGCCATAGACATGGAACATAGTAGTGTAAGTTTAACACTAAGTGCAAAGATGTTGCTAGCAGGGGTTACTTTTGGGGAACTATGACTCTGTTATTTTATTTCAGGTGTTTGGGTAATTTTAGAATACAGGTCTGGATGTCATATATTTGTAAATGGGTTGTAAATGTTTGAAACATCCAGATCAATACAGTAAATATTAGAAACAATACAAAAAGAAGCAAGAGATACATCTGTCAAAGTAGAGCAGCCAAGATAGCTGTTGTTCGCTGAGACTGCAGCCTGATGGGAAGGTACCAAGTGACGTCAAGCACAGGATCATTTTATTGCTTTTTGTGAAACATCATTTTGAGGGAGAAACCATTTGCAACCTGAATTGCTATGGCTTGTTAATGGCATGAGGCTTCAATTTTGTTTTGAAGACTATTTTCTAAATTTTCCATGTTTAGATTTTTGATTATGACACAGCAGAACAAGTCTTTCTTTGTGTTTATTTCATTTGAAATTACTTTTTTTCCTAAAGGTTTATATTTTATTTAGCCAATTAAGGGTGTTTTTTTTCAGTTATTATCTCCAATACAGTTATGAATCACTTGACAATGGGAATATATTCTGAGAAATGCATTGCTAAGCAATTCTGTCCTTGTGTGTATATCATGGCAGATACTTCCACAGGCTTACAGGGGTTAAATCAATGATTTGAAGTGGTCTTCCAAAAACATCAAGAAAAGTAAACAGGACTGAAGCTGCTGCTGTGTGTAACACAATGTACTGCTTTTCAGTAGACACTTAAAAATATAAGCAATTGTACAACTAGAAATAATGGCAAAAAGTCTAGCATTACAAATACATAAACCCATGGTGTGGTCATTTATTGTGATGTATGTGCAGTTTGTAATTACATGCACTGTGTAGGTTGGCAGAGATTCATTCTGGCATTGTTGATATTTAGTCACTGAATGTTGATGTTCCAATGGCTGCAGTATCACTAGGTGAGAGGGATTTGTCAGGTTTGTTATAATCTTATGGGAGACAATTGTGTATCTGGTCTGTTGTTTGCTGAGACATCCTTATACACAATTGTCATTAGTTTAATGGTTCCTACACAGTTTGCATTTTTTTCTCTCCATCATTTATACTCTTTTGATAATAATGATCTGCTCTTAGCTTTTGTATTCTGACCTGGATATTTAGTTGTAATTAGCATGATTGGGGTGGAATGTTCTTGCAGCATCTGTGTGGAAGCAGTGACTCTTTTCTGGTGTTGAGGTTATGTCAATCTTTTTAAAGGAACAAGTGGGATGTGAGGTTAACTTAACTGTCTTCTTACTCATGACTCCTTTTAAATTAATTACCCAAAGTAAAAGCAAATCATAATTTTAAACATTTTATGAACTAAGAAACATATAAGTATAAAGTCATTAATTTGTTAATTTAGGCTTATAATGTTTACCTGACTTCACTTTTTCTTGGGCTCATAATACAATCCTTAGGATATACAAATATGCAAGAATTAGTTTCTCCCTCCCTCTCTCCCTCCTTCCCTCCCTTTCTTCCTTTGAATTAGAATTCACCCCTACAAGCTAGCATCTTTGGTGCAGGAAAGTACTCTACACACTACCAGAAGAGAATCATAAACACTAACCCAGCCACAGGCCCTTTGATCTACAATACTGTCCTGCTAGTAGAGTGGTAGCACGAATCTCATGGGAGTAACCAACCAATACCTGTTTTTTTTTTTTTTTTAATTACGGCTCATTTCATAAGATGGAGCCCTACTTGACACTGCTTGGGTGACCAAGAACCAGAGACTAGTTAATCTGGACACCTAGGGTAAAACAGGATAATGATGGTGTAAAAAGAGAACCCCCCCCCATACGCACACAGTGAGAAGATGACTACTTATGATATTTTGTTATATTCATAGATTAATGTCTTGCTCAGGAATTATCAGAGAAGCTTTCTCCCACAGCAGATAGGAACACAGAGACCCATAGCAGACATTACATAGAGAGAAAGAGACCTTGGAACACTCAGCCCTATGTGGGATGCCTCCATCAAATTCCTCTTCTTGGGGTTTAGGGAACCCTATGGAAGAGGAAATAAAAAAGATTAAGAGCCAGAGGGGGTTGAGAACACCAAGGAAACAAGGCCCTCTAAGTCAACACAGTCAAAGCTCACATGAACCCACAGAAACCGAGGCAGCATGCACAGATTTGTCCCGGGTCCTCTGCATATCTATTGTGGATTTTTGTTTGATGTTTTCATGGGACTTCTGTATGTGAATGAGTGGGTCTCTATTTCTTGTGCTTTCTCTTTGATTCTTTTCCTTCTGTTTCTTTGTTTTGTCCAATTCTGATGTGTTAGTTTTTGTTTTATCATATTACATTTTATTTTATCATTATCCTTTAGAAGTCTTTTTTTTTTTTTTTTTAATGAGGGACTGAAAGGGAGTGGGCTTAGATGGGAGGAGAGGTGGTGGGGGTGACTGGGAGGAGTAGAGGGAGAAGAAACTGTAACCAGGATATACTATGTGAGAAAAAAACATCTATTTTCAATGAAAAAAATGTAAAAAAGAAGTAGATGTCTAAGAAAATGACTCTCATCAGGTCTTCCTCCTCTACCATGCAAAGACGAGCACAGGCCAAGATAGGCCTTGTGCCCCATGTTCCACCCTAGGATTTGAATTGTGCTTAGGGCCTTTGCAGTTTATTCATGCAGGCTGCTAAGGACCCTGTACAGAACTTCTGTTCTTCCTTAGATTTGCCCTAAAAGCAGAGTCTGGTACAAGGAATTATGGGTAGTATGTTGACTTTGGGAACTGGTTTCAAGCAACAAGCATATACTACATAGCAAGGACATGAGGAAAGCCCACCTAGAATGTCATACTCCTGCTCAGCTCTATCCTAAGGGTTTGGTCTTTCTAGGGACCATATTCTATCTTGTTTGGGGTAGGACAGGGTCATTATACCACCATTGACTCATGCACTGCTGGTTACAACATGAATATCTACTTGCTTCACACTTCAGAGTTTTGTACACCTCAGTATCAAAAGGTGTCGCATGAGTCAGCCAGGCTCCCATAGAGAACATGCTGCCACATTTTACCTGTCTTTGCTTCTGGAAGCAATGTATAGAAAAACTGACCCCAGAATGCATGAGATGAGGGCAAGCCAGCATCCCTGCACACTTCTAGCAGTTCCAATCTTGTGCCTTCGTGTCCTTCTTCACCTAAGTCCAGCGAGCTATTCCAAGATCATTGTGGAATAATTATCTACTTGCTTATGCTAGCCAGAATGAGTTTCCATAAATTGCAACTGAAGGGTCTTTACTGGCATGTACTTTAATTTGCTGTCTTTTGCTGGGTGATAGCTTTCTCAGCATTAAGGCCTATCTTTGCAGTGAAATTTTGTCACATCTATCAAAATACTTAAGTTATATCTTCCAAGGCCATTTGGGTATTGTTACAATAGAATCTCTGACCCATGATATTGAAAATTTCCATTTAGCTTCTGATTCTTTACGGTCACGCCAAACTTATACGGTATGCAGGTATGCAACGGCACTCACTCGGTGCTTCAGGTTTGAATAGATACAAACAGGCAGTGGATTAAAAAGACAAGTTAAAAGGATGCAGGTGGCTGCTATCTCATAAACAGTGTCTGGTTTCCAGAAATTACAAATGTGACACTCCCAGGTGCTCTCCAGTCCCACTGTATTATAATGTGACAGAAGAGCATTGCCGTGACTTCTCCAGCAATGCTTGCTGTTGCTTTCTTGTCATCTTTAATCACAAAGCAACCGGACAGATTCAATTGAAATGATTTATTCTCTGTGAGTGCTACAGTCAAAGCACGCTGTCATAGTAACTGGTTAAAGCCTCTCTGCTAGGAGATGAGCATGCACCGTCGGGTGGTGCGGTGAACAGCTCCCTTTCATCTCATTGTGTCAGTGACACAGTCTGTGAATTTCTGCTCAGGGATTCATGAGAGACCTTTGTGAGTCCCCACGTCAAAATTTTAAAATGCTAATGATGCTAAAGTGCAGTAATTTAAATAAATGCACATAGTGCAAGTGTAGACGATATTCCATGAAGCATTCACATCAGCACACCCAGAATCCAGGTCAGGACGCAAGACCTCATCAGCCCGACAGGGGCCTTTGTCAAGTCACAGGCCTATGTCTTCTAAAAAATGCTGTCTTAAATACTACCTCTCTAGGTAGTTTTTCATGATTTAGAACATTTTGTGTGTATTTTATTAGTGAAATATATGTATGCATTGTTTTTCTTTTGGCTGTGTTGAGGAAAAAACTTGGAGTGTTCTCATATGCCAGACAGATGTTCTACTACTGAGATATATCCCTAGCTGTGGCAAAATAAAACTAAATGATGAATTTTATGAGTTCTATTGAAATATAAAACAATTCCCACCACCTCAGTTTTTCTTTTGCTTTTCTGTTCCTGAAAACAATGACTTTTCTGATATTGCTCACTATAAATTAATATTTTCTTGTTTTTGAAATGTACAGAAATGGATTCAAGAAGTATATATTTTTGGTTATCATACTATTTTTTTTTTACTTCTTTATGATGTTGTTTGACCATTTATTATGCTTTTACTATTGATGAATACTGGTCCTTAATATAAATATCCAGAAGTTTGTAGACAGTGACACAGTTTCCAGGTTTTGGCCATTGAATGAAGATGCCTCTGTGCTGGTTCTTGAAGATGTCTTCTAGTACTGAGGCTATTTTTTATGATATTTTTTTTAAATTTAAATTTGCAACAAGCTTGTTTTACATGTCAATCCCTGTTCACTTACCTTCCTCACCTCCCCTGTCTGCTCCCAACCCCCATCCCATCCCCTTTCTGCTCTTTAGGGAGGTGAGTCTGTCATATCCTATGGAGCAGGGCCCAGGCCCTCTTCCAAGTATCTAGGCTGAGGGAACATTCCTCTATGTGAAATGGGCTCCCAAAGTCCATTCATGTACTAGGGATAAATACTGATCCACTACTAGAGGCCCTGTAGACTGCCCAGTCCTCCTAACTAACACCCACGGACAGGGGTTTTGGGTTGGTCCTATGCTGGGTCCCCAGCTATCAGACTGGGGTCCATGAGCTTCTCCTTGATCAGGTCAGAAGTTTCTGTGTTTTCCCCATCCTGGTCTGGACCCTTTTACTCATCACTCTTCCCTGTCTGCAACTGGATTCCATGAGTTTGGCTCAGTGTTTAGCTGTAGGTGTCTGCTTCTGCTTCCATCAGCCACTGGATGAAGGCTCTGGATGGCATATAAGGTAGTCATCAATCTCATTATTGGGAAAGAGCATTTAAGGTAGCCTCTCCAGTATTGCTTAGATCATTAGTTGGGGTCATCCTTGTAGATCTCTGGATATTTCCCTAGTGCCAGATTTCTCTTTAAACATATAAAGGATCCCTTTATTATGGTATCTCTTTTCTCGATCTCCATTATTCTTTCTCTGACTTAATCTTCCTGCTCCCTCATACCCTCCTCACCCTCCACCTCCCATTCTCTTTCTCCTAACTCCCTCTCTCCTCCCCCATGCTCCCAATTTGCTCAGGAGATCTTGTTCCTTTCCTCTTCTGTGAGGGATCATGTATGTCTCTCTTAGGGTCCTCCTTGTTTCCTAGCTTTTCTGGTGGTATGGATTGTAGATTGGTAATCCTTTGCTCTATGTCTAAAATTCATATTTGAGTGAGTACATACCATGTTTGTCTTTTTGTGACTGGGTTACCTTACTCAGGATGTTTTCTTCTAGTTCTATCCATTTGCCTGCAAATTTTAAGATTCCAATGTGTTTTTCCACTGAGTAGTATTCCATTGTATAAATGTACCACATTTTTTTTTTCATCCATTCTTCAGTTGAGGGGCATTTAGGTTGCTTCCAGGTTCTGGCTATTACAAATAATGCTGCTGTAAACATAGTTGAACAGATGTCTTTGTTGCATGGATGTGCATCTTTTGGGTGTATGCCCAAGAATGGAATTGCTGGATCTTGTGGTAGACTGATTCCCATTTTCCTGAGGAACCACCATATTGATTTCCAAAGTCGCTGTACAAGTTTGCACTCCCACCAGCAATGGAGGAATGTTCCCCTTTCTCCACATCCTCTCCAGCATAAGCTGTCATTGGTGTTTTTGGTTTTAGTCATTCTAACAGGAGTAAGATGGAATCTTAGAGTTGTGTTGATTTGCATTTCCCTGATGGTTAAGGATGTTGAGCACTTTCTTAAGTGTCTTTTAGCTGTTTTAGATTCCTCTATTGAGAATTCTCTCGTCAAGAATGGTGCAATTGCAAATTTTTAAAAATCCATGAGTTTGTAGGTTTCTACAATATCTGTTGTTGTTGAATTCTAACTTTAAAGCATGGTGGTCTGATAAGATACAGGGGGTATTCCAGGTGTTTGTACCTACTGATGTTTGCTATATTGTTGAGTATGTGGTCGGATTTAGATAAGGTTCCATGTGGTGCTGAGAAGAAGGTATATTCTTTTGTGTTTGGATGGAATGTTCTATAAATGTCTAATAAACCCAATTGGGCCATAACTTCTGTTAGTTCCTTTGTTTTATTTATTTATTTATTTATTTATTTATTTATTTATTTATTTATTTTGTTGTTGTTAAGTTTCTATCTGGTGGACCTGGCTAGTATTGAGAGTGGGGTGTTCAACTCTCCTACTCCAAGTGTGTGAGGTCTTATGTGCAATGTGAGTTTTAGTAATGTTTCTTTTATGAATGTGGGTACCTTTATATATGGGGCATAGATGTTCAGAACTGAGACTTCCTCCTGACCTTCATTATCTCTTTTGATTGATTTTAATTTAAAGTTGAATTTGTTATATATTAGGATTGCTACATCAGCTTGTTTCTTGGGACAATTTGATTGGAAAATCTTTTCCCAACCCTTACCTCTGAGGTTATGTCTATCTTTGAAGTTGAGGTATGTTTCTTGTATGTATCAGAAGGATGGATTCTGTCTTGGTATCCATTCTGTTAGCCTGTGTCATTTTTTATAGGTGAGTTAAGACCACTAATATTGAGGGATTTTAATGACCATTGATTGTTACTTCTTGTTTGTTTTGGATTTGTTTTTGTTGGTGGTATTATGTTTTGGATATCCCCCCATTTTTCTTTTGGCTGTTGATAAATTGGGATTATCTATTGCCTATGTTTTTGTGGGAGTAGTTAACTTCCTTGGGTTGGAGTTTTTTCCCAGAGCTTTCTGTAGTCCTGAATTAGTTGATAAATATTGTTTAAATCTGGTTTTGTTATGGAATATCTTGGTTCCTGCATTTATAATGATGGAAGGCTTTGCTGGGTCTAGTAGTCTGGGTTGGCATCCGTGGTCTTTTAGTGTTGGTATAATATCTATCTGGTACCTTCTGTCCTTCAGAGTTTTCATAGAAAAGTCAGGTGTAATTCTGATAGGTTTGCCTTTATATGTTACTTGACCTTTTTCCTTTGCTGCTCTTAATATTCTTTTTTTATTTTGTATGTGTGGTGTCTTGATTATTATGTAGTAAGGGAACTTTTTATTGTGGTCCACTCTATTTGGTGTTCTGCAAGCTTCTTGTACTTTCATTAGGATGTCTTTCTTTTGGTTGGGAAAATTTTCTTCTATGGTTTTGTTGAATATATATTCTGCACCTTTGAGCTCACCTTCTTCTATATCTATCAGTCTTAGGTTTGGTCTTTTCACGATGTCCCATATTTCCTGGATATCTTGTTTATGGATTTGTTGGACTTCAGTTTATTTTTGGTTCATGAATCTATTTCTCCTAGTGTATCTTCAATGCCTGAGTCCTTCTTTTATCTCTTGTATTCTGTAGTTCCTGTTCATTTTTCCATTTCCAGAATTCCCTCTGTGTTTTCTTTATTGTTTCTATTTCAGTTTTCAACTCTTGAACCCTTTTCTTCACCTGTTTGATTGTTTTTATCTCCTTGGCTTTTAAAAAAATGGCTTTATTGATTTCTGCCATTTTTGTTTGTCTTTTCCTGGATTTTTTAAAGGGAATTTTTCATTTCCTTTTTAAGAACCTCTACCAGCTTCATAAAGTCATTTTTATTTTCGTTTTTTTTCCTTTGTGTGTGTGTGTGTGTGTGTGTGTGTGTGTGTGTGTGTGTTTCAGTCGCATTGAAATGTTCAGGTTTTGCTATTGTAGGATCACTACTGGGTTATGGTAATGCCATGTTGCTCTTTTAGTTATTGAATATATTCTCACAACAATATTTATTCATCTTTTCTTCCAACTGTTATGGCTTGTGCCTGTGCCGGTTGTTCCAACTGTGTGGTTTGGACCTGTGTCATTGTAGTCTGTTGTTTTTCCAACTGGTGTGGTTTGTGCTTGTGTCTATGTAGTCTGCTGTGGTTATTGAGGGGGAGGGATGACCACAGGGAGGACGTTGAAGTTGAGTGGTGGAGTGGGTCTTGAAGGCACAGTATCCAGTAATAATTTTCATCATCTCCAGTCCTTGTCTGTATTTGGTGCTATTACCCTTTTAAGGTTTTGCTATTCTTCTCCATGTGTTCAGTCTCAATGGCCCTGGTGTCAGATTTACTTCAGCTTTGTCTCAAGTCTTAAGTTTGGTCTGTGAACAAGGTCATAGTCCTAAATTGTAAGATGTGGCTTTTTTTTTGGGGGGGGGTCTCAGCTGTATGATGGACATTGCACTGTGACATATTTGCTCCTTGGCAGGGTGAGAACCCTGACATTTCAGGCAACTACCTCACCAGAGTCTCCATTCTACTCTTTGCTCCTCATAAGTGGCTATACTGTGGGCAACACAGAGTTTATTTTCATGCCCACAACTCAGCTCTCATCTATGAACCCGATACAACCCTCTCATAGACTTCTGTGACCTTCAATTCATGCTTTCTACTTTGTCTTTTGCTCACTATTTTGCTACACAAACACAGCTGTCTCTACAGACCCAAAGTCAAGCCTTAGATCTCAGCTCAGCTCTCTACAACCCTGTGCTTTCCCCAACCTTTATGTGCACAGCTAGGAAAGACATCTTCTGCAGCAGGGCAGCAATCTGTGAGTCAGTTTTCTGCTGCTGTCCATTTTCTGAAAAAAGCATCTGTATACACTTTGTGTTTCTAGGGTCTTTATTTTATTTTCCTGAGACAGGGTTTCTCTGTGTAGTTTTGGAGCCTGTCCTGGGACTAGATTTTGGAGACCAGGTTGGTCTTGAACTTATAAAGATCTACCTATCTCTGTCTCCCGAGTGCTATTAAAGGCATGCTTCACCACTACCTAGCAAGTGCTTTTTTTTTTTTTTTGTAAAGCAACATCAGCTATATTTACATTATCATGATCAGAAAGAAATGTCTCACTAACATGGGAAGATAACACATAAAGTTTATTTACTCCAAAGAAATGTAATTCCACTCTAGGGTTTCTAGAGATGTGCTCATATTTAGAGGAGGCAGCTATGAGTTGGCTGTGTCAAGTTTCAGTTAGATGTAAAGATGGATATTACTATGAACTCATGTACTTGATACTGCAATCTAGTCCCTCAGCATCAAAGCTGAAGCAAATTTACCTGCTAATAGCAGTCACCAGATTTGGGGTCTTATAGAGGTCAGGATGCTTTGCTGCTCAGCAGGGCTAGCTACACATCAGCAAAAATAAGTAAGGGAACAGATGCAGGTAGCAGTGGAAGATGGCCATCAGAGAACCTAAATGCTGGTGAATGAATGAGATTTACCCCCAATGACCTTTAGCAATGTCTGAAGAAATTTTTGATTCTTAGTTGGCAGTAGGGTGCTGGTAACATTTAGTGGTAATAGCACAGAGTATCCCCCCCCCCAGAATAATTTGATTCAAATTGTCAGTAGGGCCAAGGCTAAGAAATTTTGTTGTATTCCCATGGGATTGGATTAAAATTCTAGGTGTGCCCCCTATTGTTTTATGTTATTTTAAGAAAATTATTGAGGTAGGACTTACATATCCATATGATGAGGATTAGTAGTTAAAACAATGCTAGAAAAACAATAGGCAGTTAACATAGTTAACTGCTGCTGTTTCTTTGTTTCATATTAGTCTTATATTTAGGTGAGAGGCTCCTCAATGTTCAGTTTGTAATTGTTTTACCTTTCAGAAGGAAGAGGGAAATTTAGTGCAAAAGATAGGAGTTTGTGTTGGAGTTTCCATTGTTTCCTTGGCTTAAAAAACAAACAAACAAACAATCAAAAAACCAAAGTAACAGAAAGGCAGAAAAGGAGGGGAGGAAAAATAGAAGGAGGGGGAGGGTACAGAGAGCAAGCATGAGAGACAAATATTACACACTTAAAGACTTCTCATATACATACGACAGCTGAGACTCTTGCTTTAGTTCAGTCTGTATAACAGATGATCAAATATCAAATGGGCACAGTGTTTTAAGATGGAGCTCTAAAGGTCGCTGATAAATGCTCTACACAGCTAAGAGGGTATTTTCCTTCCTTGGCATCATTAATTGAGTGTCTGCTGTTTCTAGCCCTGAGTAGCAGGTGAATTAAAAGAATAAAAAAATCCTGTGGCAGATGCTGGATGTGCAGTGGGTTCATTGCAGTATAAAATGAACATCAGGTCTAAGTTATGAAAGTACTATAGAGGAAAGTGAAGGGCATTCAGCAGAAACATATATATTCTTAGCAAGTTTTGGCAATTCCTGAAGATAATTCGTATCATTTTCTCACTTTGTTCATTCATTTGTCTATAAATAAATCTTTAGTAAATCCATCCAAGTTATGCTTCAGGTACACTGTGCATCTGGAGAAAATTATAAATAAGGTAAACATTGTATCTTTAAGAATTGGTAGTTTATCTATTTGAGTGACCAATGGGTTTATTTAAAAAATTGCCTTTTCCCTTGAAAAAAATCACAAAGAAACAAAAATATAAATTACTTGCTGATCAAATTAAATCTTCCAGATATTATGAGTGCTGTCAATTATATGCTGGCCTCTGTGACAAC
This sequence comes from Phodopus roborovskii, assembly GCF_943737965.1. Classification (NCBI taxonomy): domain Eukaryota; kingdom Metazoa; phylum Chordata; class Mammalia; order Rodentia; family Cricetidae; genus Phodopus; species Phodopus roborovskii. Next base: position 16,252,298 of record NW_026126549.1, on the reverse strand, counting down.
CCTAGGCGAGGCCTGCCATTTACAATCAATGGTTTCAGGATAAGGGGGCAACTTACTTGACATCACTAACTAATAACCTCCATGTCAGTGCAATCTCTTAACTACATTGTGGTTTCCTTGGAGCAGAAGGCTGTCTCTGAGAAGAAAGTCCGTCTTTTGTCATCCATTTCTAAAATCAATTCTGTTAATTTAAATACTCACAAAACATATAACTCACTGTGTGGTCTCTAGTAAAATACAAATTATAAATTCATTTAAAAATAGCAGGCTTCAAACTCAATCAGACATTTTTGCAAGTGATTAAGATTTCATTTATTAAGCCGTAATTACTGTAAGTTCTATATGAGTCCACTGTATACTTTATCAATGTATCCAGTTATATGAAAATTTAATGACAATACAAGAATGGTCTTATTAATTTTAAATTAAATGTACCTGTACTTTTGAAAATAAGCTTCAAATGGCACTATAAATAACTCTAGAAGTGACTTCAATCTTATGTATGACCTAGGATGTTTATTACTGTGAATATCCTTTTTTTTTTTTCCAGGAAGACTAAAGGTGGCTGATAGAATGTATGTGTTGTGGCTCCATTCACTTCATGATTATTAGGGGCACTCTGTGTGGATTCTTTAATTGGCATGGAGGAGGAGAAGCAGACAGAATGTTAAGTCTAACAATGATGTGAACAGCCAATTTGGAGCAGTTCAGTGATATACTTGGACTCGCTCTCCTCTGAGTTGAGGAGAGGATTCAAAATCGAGGGCCACCGTTGTTGCACATCATTTCTTATCTATAATTCATTTACAGCATATTGGTCATCAAAGCCTGAAATATTCTTGTTGACTACATTACCCAGAAACCTTGGCATTTTCAATTATAGTAAACTGGAGGATGGTAATGAGAGCCTAATGCTTTTATTCTTAGTGGGAAGGAGCTGCTATGTGAGACTGGGCTTGTATTGGGGTGCAGGAGTCAGGTGGTAAGTACTAACCAGTACACCACTGAGTGTAGTGATCATCAACAGTTAAAAGCTCAGAATGTGTTCTGGGGAAGCAGGCTTTTGATGTCTTCCATCTGCTTCAAGTGGCCATAACATTCCTTGATCATTCAAGTATTTCTGAGAATTCAACCCCTGACAGGCATTAAACATAGTGTTGTACTTTTATGTTGGGTCCAGTCACAAATCAATCTTAAGTAAATACCCCCAAGGAAAAAGACCAGAACAAAATCCATCTCAAAAGAACCATTTCACTTCCACAGGCTCACTTTAATTTTACTTAATATTCACTGCCGTTCATACCGTACACTCATGTCTAGGAAGATCATACGCTGAGGCAGCTACTGGTGGCACAGACCAACACATTTTTAATGAAGTCAGACATTTCAATGTATAATATTGAGTGGCACTGTAGGGAAGGACAAAAACATAAATGCTACACATGTGTGCACACACACATCCTACACACACACACACACACACACACACACACACACACACACAGACACACACACACCTGATTCTAATACAAGATGATGTCTCCAGCCTTCAGCAACAGGACAGGTAAGTTCTTTGGACTTTGGAGCACTCTACTGTCTCTTTTTCACTCTTTTCTTCTACCTCATTTTCTTCTCTCTTCCCCCCGTCCCCGTTTTCCTCCTCAGTTTTCATCTAGCAATATAAACACCATCTTGGCGGGAAGAAATTAGTATGCTGTAGTGGGCTTGTATCAGCCCATAAAACCATGGAAGAGATTTGGGTGCCCCCTAACTTCATCATATAACAATCTAACAACACAGGACACTCTTAACACAAGTATCATGCTTATGTGATAACTGCCTCAAGTTATGAGCTGGCAGTGCCTCTAAGTGTCATAACTGATTTGTAAATGAATGCCCAATGTTAGGTACATGAAACAGGAAGAGGGCTGGTTGAGCAGGAGAGTTGTAATGCATGATTTCTACAGAAACGCGGCCTTTTGGGGTTAATGCGCTTAAGTTTTTATGCTAAAATATTCAACTGCAGAGAGCAGCCTTTATTATACAAAACTATATTTTGTTAGTACCCCTCTGTTCAGTATTTGATCAAAGCCTTATCCTAGACCCATGGTTTGGAAAGATTCTTCCTTGAAATGAGCATGATTAAAAGCTGAGCTACAGGTTATGTTAGCACTGCTGTTGGGCAGCATGTTAGGGGGATCTAACCATCCAAACTGTGTCTAAGAATGACTACTATTTCACAGACAATCTGCTTCTTTTTTTTTTTTTTTTTTTTTTTTTTTTGCATATAGAGTATTTTTTATTTAATTTTATATAACAAAGTCCAATTAAATGAAAACAAACATTTATACACAATATTTGGGAATTTGGGCGTCGTTCTTTCCCAACTACTTCCTGCTGGTAAGGGGCGCTGTCTTGGGGGATTCGAAGAAGATTCAGATATCCTAGCTGTAGTCTGTAGGGCTGTTTTGTCCAGCTGTTTGGAATGTAGGATCAGCTTGTACTCTGTTTCAGGCGGTCTGGTGTGATCAAACCACCTTAGTCTGGAAGGAATCCACATCTTTTCATTTTCTGTGGAAACAAAAATAGAAATACTTTTCCCCAGTAACTTGTTCTTCAACTTAAATTTTGGAGTCAAAGCGTTTTTTTTTTTTTTTTTTTTTTTTTTTTTTTTTTATTATTATTATTATTTTACATGTCGATCCCAGTTCCCTCTCCCTCCCTCCCTCCCTCCCCCCAAGCCCTCCCTCCCTCCTTCCCTCCCTTTTACCCTCTCTACCCTCTCCCATGCACTCTAAACACCCTCCCCTCCCAACCCCCCACCACAATACAATATGTAGGGGAATGCCATCCAGTTGGGGTCATGTAGATCTGACAGGTCCTGTGAAGTAGGGACTAGGGCTTCTCTCCTATCTCTAGAATAAGGCAGTTATCCCTCCATGGGGGATATGTTTGCAAAGTCCTTTTGTGCACCAGGGATACATCCTGGCTCCACTGTCTGAGGTCTCTTAGACTGCTCAGACCTTCTGGCTGAGACCCATATTCAGGGGAGTCCGAGTCAGACCCCTGTTGGCTTCCCAGCTATCAGACTAGTGGCCCTTAGCTCCTCCTTGTTCAGGTAAGCTGTCTCTATGTACTTCTACCGCATGGTCTTGTCCTCTCCATCTGCTTCTGGGTTCTAGTTTGACTCAGTGTTTATGTATGGGTGTTTGCTCCTGTTTTCAACAGGCATTAGTTGAGGACTCCATGGAGAAGTTAGTTGTTGATCTCACTCTCCGGGAAGGGCATTTATGATAGCCTTTCCACGGAAGCTGAGATTGTTAGTTGGGAGCAGTCTTGTAGTTCCTTCGACCTTTCTTTGTGTTCAACTTTATCTTCAAACCAATATTGGCTCCCTCTTTTATGTTCTCTCTCTCTGTCTCTGTCTCTCTCTCTCTTTCCTATTTTCCATTCCTAACCAGGCTCAATCCTCCTAGTCGCACATGCCTTCCTCTCCTCCCTCTCATTTTCTCCTACTTCTCTCTCCATTAGCTGTCCTCCCCCACTATACCTGAGGTCTGGGGGACTTGTCCCTTCCCAGTTCTGTGAGGGACTTTATATGAATCTCTTAGAATACAACTTGTATCCTAGTTCCTCTGGTGATGTGAATTATAGGCTGGTGATCATTTGATCTAGGTCTAAAATCCATATATGAGTGAGTACATACTGTGTTCCTCTTTTTGTGACTGGGTTACCTCATTCAGGATGGTTTCTTCAAGTGCCATCCACTTGCCTGCGAATTTCAAGATACCATTATTTTTTTCTGCAGAGTAGTATTCCATTGTGTAGATGTGCCACATCTTCATTAACCATTCTTCAATTGAAGGGCATCTAGGTTGCTTCCAGGTTCTTGCTATTACAAATAGTGCTGCTATGAACATAGTTGAACAGATGTCTTTGTTGTATTGATGTGAATCCTTTGGGTATATGCCTAAGAGGGGGATTGCCGGGTCCTGTGGTAAACTAATTCCCATTTTCCTGAGGAACCGCCATACTGATCTCCAAAGTGGCTGTATGAGTTTGCACTCCCACCAGCAGTGGAGGAGTGTTCCACTTTCTCCACATCCTCTCCAACATAAGTCATCACTGGTGTTTCTAATTTTAGCCATTCTGGCAGGGGTAAGATGGTATCTCAAAGTTGTTTTGATTTGCATTTCCCTGATAGCTAAGGATGTGGAGCATTTTCTTAAGTGTCTTTCAGCCTTTTTGATTTCCTCCATTGAGAATTCTTTCTTCAGTTCTGTACCCCATTTTTTAATAGGGTTATTTGGTGTTTTGTTGACTAGTTTCTTGAGTTCTTTGTATATTTTGGAGATCAGCCCTTTGTCGGATATAGGATTAGTGAAAATCTTTTCCCAGTCAGTGGGCTGCCGTTTGGTCTTGTTGACTGTGTCCTTTGCCTTACAGAAGCTTCTAAGTTTGAAGAGGTCCCATTTATTAATTGTTTCTTTCAGTGTCTGTGCCCCTGGAGTTATGTTCAAGAAGCGGTCTCCTATACCAATTTGTTCAAGGGTACCTCCTACTTTCTCTTCTAAGAGGTTCAATGTGGCTGGATTGATGTTGAGGTCTTTGATCCATTTGGACTTGAGTTTTGTGCATGGCGACAGACATGGGTCTATCTGCAGTCTTCTACACACCCTCATCCAATTGTGCCAGCACCATTTGTTGAAGATGCTGTCTTTGCCCCATTGTATCATTTTAGCTGTTTTGTCGAAAATCAGGTGTTCATAGGTGCATGGATTAATATCAGGATTTTCAATTCGATTCCATTGGTCTACCTGTCTATTTTTATGCCAATACCAGGCTGTTTTCAGAACTATAGCTCTGTAGTAGAGCTTAAAGTCAGGAATGGTGATGCCTCCTGATGTTCTTTTATTGTATAGGGTTGTTTTGGCTATCCTGGGTCTTTTGTTTTTCCATATAAAGTTAATTATTATCCTTTCAAGGTCGGTGAAGAATTGTGGTGGGATTTTAATGGGGATTGCATTGAATCTGTAGATTGCTTTTGGTAAGATTGCCATTTTTACTATGTTTATCCTACCTATCCAAGAGCATGGGAGATTTTTCCATTTTCTTGAATATTCTTTAATTTCTTTCTTTAGAGTCACAAAGTTCTTATTATATAGATCTTTTACTTGTTTGGTAAGCGTTACACCAAGATACTTTATGTTGCTTGTGGCTATTGTAAAGGGTGATGTTTCTCTGATTTCTTTCTCTGCCTCTTTGTCGTCTGAAAAAAATAGGGCTACTGATTTTTTTGAGTTTATCTTGTATCCTGCTAGTTTGCTGAAGGTGTTTATCAGCTGTAGGAGTTCCCTGGTAGAGTTTATTGGGTCGCTTATGTAAACTATCATATCATCTGCAAATAGAGACAGTTTGACTTCTTCCTTTCCAATTTGGATGCCCTTGATCTCCTTTTGTTGTCTTATAGCATTAGCTAGAACTTCTAGTACGATATTGAAGAGATATGGAGAGAGAGGACAGCCTTGTCTTGCTCCTGATTTTAGAGGAATTGGCTTAAGTTTCTCTCCATTCAGTTTGATGTTGGCAGTTGGTTTGCTGTATATTGCTCTTATTATGTTTAGGTATGTTCCTGTTATCCCTGACCTCTCTAATACCTTTATCATGAAAGGGTGTTGAATTTTATCGAAGGCTTTTTCTGCATCTAGGGAGATAATCATATGGTTTTTCTTTTTCAGTTTGTTTATATGGTGGATCACGTTGATAGATTTTCGTATGTTAAACCATCCCTGCAATCCAGGTATGAAGCCTACTTGATCATGGTGGATGATTTCTCTGATGTATTTTTGAATTCGGTTTGCCATTATTTTATTGAGTATTTTTGCATCGATGTTCATCAGGGATATTGGTCTGTAGTTTTCTTTCTTAGTTGTGTCTTTGTGAGGTTTGGGTACCAAAGTTATTGTGGCCTCATAAAAAGAGATTGGCAATAAACCTTCTGTTTCTATCTTGTGGAACAGTTTGAGGAGTAGTGGTATTAGTTCTTCCTTGAATGTCTGGTAGAATTCTGCACTGAATCCATCTGGCCCTGGACTTTTTTTTCGTTGGAAGGCTTTCGATGACTGCTTCTATTTCATTTCGGGTTATAGGTCTATTTAAGTTGTTTGTCTGTTCTTGATTTAATTTTGGTAAGTGATAGTTATCCAGAAACTTGTCCATTTCCTTTGAATTTTCAATTTTTGTGGAATACAGATTTTCGAAGTATGACCTGAAAATTGTCTGGATTTCCTCTGTGTCTGTTGTTATGTTCCCCATTTCATTTCTGATTTTGTTAATTTGCATGTTCTGTCTCTGCTTTTTCGTTAATTTGGATAAAGGTTTATCAATCTTGTTGATTTTCTCAAAAAACCAACTCTTTGTTGCATTGATTTTTTGTATTGTTTTCCTGGTTTCTATTTTGTTGATTTCAGCCCTCAAGTTGATTATTTCCTGGCGTCTGCTCCTGCGGGGTGAATACGCTTCTCTCTGTTCTAAGGTTTTCAGTTGCGCTGTTAATTCATTTATGTGACTATCCTCTGTTTTCTTCATATGGGCACTTAGTGCAATGAACTTCCCTCGTAGCACTGCTTTCAAGGTGTCCCATAAGTTCGGGTATGTTGTATCCTCATTCTCGTTGAATATTAGAAAGTCTTTAATTTCTTTCTTTATTTCTTCTTTGACCCAGGAGTGGTGCAATTGCACATTGTTAAGTTTCCATGAGTTTGCAGGTTTTCTGCTATTTGTATTGTTGTTGAATTCCAATTTTAAAGCATGGTGGTCCGATAAGATACAGGGGACTATTCCTATTCTCTTGTATCTGTTGAGGTTTGTTATGTCTCCTAGTATGTGGTCGATTTTAGAGAAGGTTCCATGTGGAGCAGAGAAGAAGGTATATTCTTTTGTCTTTGGATGGAATGTTCTATAGATGTCTGTTAGCCCCAGTTGAGACATAACTTCTGTTAATTCTTTTGTTTCTTTGTTGAGTTTCTGATTTGTGGTCCTGTCTAGTGTTGAGAGTGGTGTATTGAAGTCTCCCACTATAAGTGTGTGAGGTTTTATATGAGCTTTGAGTTTTAGTAGTGTTTCTTTTACGAATGTGGGTGGCTTTGTATTAGGGGCATAGATGTTCAGAATTGAGGCTTTGTGTTGATGGATTTCTCCTGAGATGAATATGAAATGACCATCTTCATCTCTTTTGACTAGTTTTGGTTTGAAGTCTAGTTTGTTAGATATTAGGATAGCTACGCCTGCTTGCTTCTTATTTCCATTTGATTGGAAAATCTTTTCCCAACCCTTTACCCTGAGGTAATGTCTATCTTTGGAGCTAAGATGTGTTTCTTGTATGCAGCAGAAGGATGGATTCTGTCTTCGTATCCATTCTGTTAATCTGTGGACAATCTGCTTCTTAATGAACAAATATAGCTCGATTCCAAACTGAGGAATATGACAGCCCATCTCTTCAATAAAATGAGAATTCCTGAGGGTCTAGAATTCCAGGCTGTGAGTGCTTGGGGCTTAATTCTTACAGCAAATTGCTGTTTTCTCTGTAAACTATTCCTTTGACTTTCCAGCAACATAAAGCTTCATCCTTAGTTTTCCATGACTTTGGTGGCCAAAGACAATTTTCAACAATTTCACTTCTGCTTATATTTTGTCATAGTGATTGATGGTCAAGTCAATTTAGAATAATTTCCCTTGATGAGGTTTATCCTCTTGGAAGTTTGTCCCACACATTGGAATCATTCTTAATGTGAAACATGCCTTATGTTCAAGAATGCAGCCCTTCTCTTAGAATTATATCCTATTATTTCTTTCCATATATATTCTGCCTAGTGGCTTTCCCATAGTGCAGACTTCCATGGTGACAGTTACCCTGTCCACTAGCCTTTTTTTTCTTTCTTGGCCTTACATACTTCTAACCTATGAAGAGTAAACGTTATCTTATTTAACACTTTACAGAGCACCATGTTTTCCATCCTAGTGTTTCAATTATTGACCCATGTGGAGATGGAATTCAAAGTACTTTGATGTATACAATTATGTTTCCTTTTTACAGAGGGCTTGGGAATCATTGGGCAAGCTTCATATTGCTGGTGATTTTATTTGCAGAATGGAAAATATTGTCTTCAAATTTATACACTCAGTGGTATAGAAAAGAGAATTGAAGGGCACTTTCTCACCTGTTACTTTTCTTAACCCCTCAGATTTCTTTGCAGATTTTCTTTGAGATAAAGTGCTCTTTCTTATTCAATATATGAAGTTCATAAACTTAGCCAGTCTCAACACATATTTGTTGAACATTGAACAACCAATGAGTCATGGCCCCCTATTCAGAGTTAAAAATGGGAAAGAGCTCTATTCAGGGCAGTAGGAAAATAGACTTGGAACTACAAAGTGTGAAAGGCCTTGGGGAAACACTAACTGTGAGGGTGCTTTAATGGCAATGTGGACCAGCCCATTGACTGGTGTAACTGGGATAGCTGAGTGGTCAACCTAGGCATGTATCTTTCCCCTTCATCTCTTGCTCGAGTGCCTTTAGAGTTTTGTCACAAATGACAAACCTTCTAATTGGGACTGGACTGTCATAAGACATAAGTATACTAAATATCATATCAATTATTGTAGGGGCAGCTCAAGGAATGCTATTTGAGCAAATCTTTGAAACAGGAGCACAATTTTGGCAGTGAAACATGAAGTCAAGAGTAATAGTTTAATAAGTACAAGGATCAAGATAAGATCCAAAGCATTTTGGAAGGTGAAACTGTTAAAGTGGTACAGATAGTTGTGACATCTTCTCACAAAGTAAGCTATGGATGCATCCATTTTGAAGGAATGTTGGGATAATGCATAGTCAAGAAATGAGAGCAGCAGCCACAGAGTGTTTGCAGGGTGACAACGAAGGCTGAAAATGCTAAGGGGAAAACAAGTAAAAGGAAACTTGGGAGAAAAGGTGAGAGTGATTTTGGAGCTAGGTAGTTGCTAAAAATTAAGTAGGAAATATCCACAGGATGTGTAGTTGGCATTTATAGTCACCTGTGTGTGTCTTCTACCTACCACAGACCAAGTTTTATGATAAAACAGGATCTTATTTAATTTTCCAGGAATTAGAGTATACCACAGACCCTAAGATATTCCTTAAAGTGCAGTGGATTTTATCTCCATGAATAGCACATGTGAATTTCAGATAAGAGAACATTGAGTTGAGAGTAGAAAAAACCATTCCTGTTTTGTTCTTGCAGTATGAATGAGGTTAGGTTAAGGAATGATACACTGGCATTTACACACTCACTTGTGAAAATGTGAGTGGGCCTTAGACTCTGTTTGGTTTTGGGACAGTACATGCTCTTAAAACTATGTTCCTCAGGAAGCGATTTTAATTAGCAGGAGAAACATCTGTTTAAATCTGGATCTACTAATAATCACTATATAACAAACACAGCTCCACAATCTTGCCTTTTATTTCCCTGGGGCTTCGGCTTTACTTGTGGTTAGTCATGTGCAAAGCAGAATCAAACCTCCACTGTCAATTTATGTTGATTCCCATCTGCTGTGAATGGTAACCTCTGATCTCTTCTGTGTTGGGGACGTTTGCTGGGTTCTTGTTGCTATTTTACAAAGAATCTGCAGTCACTTTATTCCGTGTGTCTCACCCAGTTCTTAAAAAGAGACAGCACTTGAAAACATGAGACCAGATGATCTCAGGATACAAGACTCCTTCAGATGTTCGCCGAGAGCTATTGAAGGATGCTTCAGCTTGACAAAAGCAGGAAATGTTAATTTTCATCTCGTTTATAAATAGAGGGATGCTCTGTAAAGGGAAAACTGTTGTCACAGCAAATGTACACTTGAGTGATTCAAACCTAATTAGTGGTTATATGATTCACTTTGAATATATTTACTGTAACAACTGGTAAACTGCTTTTCAAATTCAGCTGTTGAATGGATTCCATTTTTTTTTTCCTTTTGAAAGCAACAAGACAACTCTGAAGATTTATTTTCTGGTTTTTCTCAACCAAACCAAACTTCTTTACCTTTTTTTCCTCCATATATGTGACATATGTGACCAAAGGTAGCTCCCTGGTTTCCTTCTGTCCCTAACAACATATTTAATTGAAGAAAACACAATAGCATTATCTACTTGTTTTATTTATGTAGTATAAGGACATAAATATTAAGCAGCTTAAGTTTAGATTAACCACATATTTATATTTTTGCTTTCCTTTCAATGTTATACGAGTATATTTTGTACATTGAGTGTACCCCATACCCTTTCTTGCTGTTCTCCCCTCTGCCTTCTTATTAATATCTTTGTTCCCCAGTTTTTTGTACTTTTGTATCATACACACATCCATGATATTTTGTATCTACATAAAATCTAAGAATTATTTAATTATGAAAAAAACTTACTTCCTTAAAGCAAGTATTACTAAACAAATTATTCAAGGTAATAGAGATATTCTTTGCTGTATCTTGTTTTGTCACATACAAGGAGGTATGAATGTCCAAGAAAAGAGAAATTCAAGCAAAATGGTGATTTGGTGGCTCTAACTGAAAGTGATTTGCAATATGACTGAACGAAGCAAAGCCTCCTATGAAGTTGATGTTCTTATCTCTTGGTTATACCACAAGCTTACCCGGAGGAGTATAGAGGCTCATTCTGGGCAACATATCTAAAATCCAGGTAATACATGCCTTAATCCAGTTGTAATGGAAGAAAAATTCTTCCTTAGTACAATACATGTTTAAAATAATCTGATTATAAAATGAGCAAGCCTGTGGAAAGATATTTTGGAAAAAAATAAGGGGGGAAGAATTACCCACGTAATTATACAAGTCAGAATGTTGGGAGTTATTTTGTTCTCTGTTTCACTTTCTGAATGTGTTAAAAAAATGACATAATATACAATTTCACAGGCTGTTTTAGAACACTTTCTTCCTTTCCCACCCAGCACTTGCTTACATTTCTGCACCTCCCTGTGCTCTTGGAAAACCCCTCTCCCCTTTTCATAGATGGACAGGATCCACAGGGGTGCTGTGTGTCAGTGACACACCAATATACATCCTTTGAGGAATGTCAGATGTTTCTTCAAAATAGTAACTTTATTCACTGATTCTTTGAAGGTTTAGGTGTTAAAAACGAACAGCTTTTAAAAATCAGCATATTAAAAATGCTATGTTAAAAATCCTTCTAGAAGGTTCTGTGGATAGTGAGGACAGAGTCCCTCAAAGATACATCTTTTCTGGAGTCTTCTATGATTAGCAAGTCAGAGCTGGCTGGGTTGTAAGTCTTCACATCCTCTCCTTTACAGAGAGCAGAGGTCACCCTCAGGCAGGTCAACCACCACACTGGGAGGTGTAAGGACTTCGGGAATGAAGGAAAACTATAGATTTGTCATGTGTAGACCAAAGCTCTGGGCAAGAAATAAAGCAAAACTCTACTCCCTTTTGGTTGTAACTATTTCAGCACTGTTGAATTCCTTCATGTCACTTTGTACTTCATTTGAACTTGTGAAAAAAATAAAATAAAAAAGAGGACCACTCTGACAAAAATAAAATTACATAGCAGGTGGACAATGTGCTATGAGTCTAGTTCCTTAAATATTGTGGCTGGAATTTTAAAAAATGTTTTTTTTTTCATAAGTCTGAGTGATTTTTATTACCACTAATAACCCTTGTGGCTCTGAAAGCTAAAATAATTTGGGTGATCAAAATTTATGCTTTATCTGGGAGGATGGTTATCTACAGATGACAGGAAGGAGATCTCTCTTTCCCCAGTGCTCTCTGCTAACTACTGTGGGGGGAAGAGCTGCACAGAGCGCTTGGCTGGCCATCCTGTGGTAGAGGTGTAGAATCCATCTTTCAGAAGATGGCTTGGTGGCTGTGGCAATGACTGAGGCAAGTGATTGAGTAAGCAGAAGTTGTGCTCAGTAAAGGAACACTGATGGGAGATGTCATTCTGTAAATATGTTTCTCATACTGGTTAATGAATAAAGCACTGTTGGCCAATAGGAAAGCAAGATAGGTGGGACTAGGAGACAAGGAGGATTCGAGGAAGTAGTAAGGAGGGGTCAACATGTAGAGACTGGAATCAACAGAGGTCCAGGCCCTCTCTCCAGTAAGATGAGACCACGTGAAAATACTTAGATTAATGGAAATGGGTTAATACTTAAGACAGAGCTAGCTGATAAGAAACAATACCTGGCCAACAGAATTATATCTGATAAGTGTCTCTGTGTGTTATTTGGGGCTGGCACCACGGTGGGTACAGACTGGCGGGGAAAACCTTACTCCTAACATATGGCGCCGCAAGGTGGCTAATAAGAACTTCCACTTAAAAGTTAACAAAAGCTTAAAAAAGGGTTTTAGAAATAAAAGAACAGAGACAAGCAAGGTTTCTTGCTAACAGCTTTTTTCTTGTTTGGACTCTGTTTTGCTAGATTCAAGCAAAGATTTGTGTGGCTCCTTTAAGGGAGATTTCCTGACTCAGCATAAGCGGCAGAACAAAAACAAAAACAAAAAAAGAAATAAAAACAAAACAACAACAACAAAAAAACCCTCAAGGCTTTTTAAAGAGCTTTGCTAACAACTGAATGGTGTGTATGAGAGCTGACAATGGCAGTGACCACATCTCCAATCCGGCAGCATGCTGCTGGATGACAGGGTAGACCAAGGCGGTGAGCACAGCTCTCATTGTTGGCAGCCACCATCTTGGATAGACCGCGGCTAACACAGCTCTATGACCTTCATGTTAGCAATGTTGTTATTTACTAGATAAAAGACTCATGGCCAGAAAAAGATAAAGATTTACAGTAAAGACACAGTCACATTAATAAAAACCTCTAAAGGTTTACAATGTGTTTTAAAATATATGTAGGCTTGGGAGAGAAAAATAAAAATAAATAAAATGGTTTTAAAAAGGTGGAGAGGAGCTGGATGTGGTGGCACACGCCTTTAATCCAAGTACTCGGGAGACAGAGGCAAGCAGATCTCTGTGATTGATTGCAAAGTAAACCTGGTATGCAGAGTGAATTTCAGGACAGATAAAAGTTACACAGAGAAACTCTGTCTCAAAAAATAAAGAAATAAAAAGGAAAAAAAAACAGAGTAATAAAAAAGCCATGTAAAGATGGAGAGAATCTGGATATTGTAAGGTATTAAATTGTCTTTGTATTGTTTGACTGCTGAGGAAATAACAACTGTTAAAACAAATGCTGCTGGATCAATCCAATTTATATATTTTAAAAATGCTTACTCCAAAATTTAAGTTCAAGGACAGGTTACTGGGGAAAAGGATTTCTATTTTTGTTTCCACAGAAAATGAAAAGTTGTGGATTCCTTCCAGACTAACATGGTTTGATCAAGCCAGACCCTCTGAAACAGTATTTCAGGTGATTCAACATTCAAAACAGCTGAGACAAGCCAGGATTTCTGCATCTTCTTAGGATCCCCATGACATTGCCCCCTACCAGCAGGAGGCAGTTTGGAAAGAACGACACCCTAATTCCCACATATTGTCTATAAATGTTTGTTTTCATTTATAGGGGGTTGGTTATAAATGGTTAATGACCACAACCAATTTTTTAAAGGTAAAAAGGAGATTATGGTATAGAGATGATTACTTTGTTTTGGAATGGATTTTCATTTATTGATACAAATTTAAGTTCAATTTTGTCATATGTATATTTCTACTCTTGTTTAGGTATTGTGTTTATATAGCTCATTTAAAAAGGTATAACTTAGTACAGATTATAGATTGTTACCTATAATAGTCAAAACTTATAGTTAACTTACTTAGGATTTCTAGATATACAGAGATGTATTTGAGATAAAAAAGGCATTCTTCGAACCTTTTAAAGACCTACAGAATATGGCATTTAAAATGGTTTAGGATTTTTCTTGATAGTGAGACATAAATGCTCCTGGCAATACCACCTTTGTCAGAAAGGAAGATGGACATCAAAGAAACGTGTTATGAAGTTTACTTCCAATATGGCAAGACTAGCCATTTGGACAAGATACTGCTCTTGTCTGGACTGTTTGACTTCATGATGTAAAAACTGGACATGCAGGACCCACAGAAAAGTGACTGCTGATTCAAGATGGACATTGCTACAGAGTTCCTGCTTCATGGAAGAGTCTGCCAGATAGTCTGCAGGACACAGAGAAAAGTGACTGACAAACTGCCAGTACAAGAAGACAGTTTAAAGTTTCCTGCTTCACTGAAGATTCTGCTAGACACTATGGCCTATGGGCTGAAGATGGAAGATTACAGAAGAACTTTGGGTGACTGACCAGGCAGTGAGTTGTCTCTGTCATTTTATGTACTATTCTTCTGTGGTCTTTGAAGGAGTTGAAGATAGTTATGGTTATAGTTTTCCTTAGTTAGGATTAAAGATAAGTTACATATAGGATTTAGATCCATAAAGATAGGATAGATGATAAAATATTGTCTTTAAATCTTACTAAATGTTAATGAACTAAATATTGTTAATTGTGATTCTTATTTTATAATTGTTGTGTGATATATTTTGCTATGTTAAGGTTAAAATCCTTCTTTTTATTTAGACAGAAAAGAGGAGATGATGGGAGATGTCATTCTATATATATGTTTCTCTTATTGGTTGATGAATAAAGCACTGGTGGCCAATAGGAAAGCAAGATAGGAAGGACTAGGAGACAAAGAGGAAAGAGGAAGTAGTAGGGAGGAGTCAGCCTGGAGAGACTGGAGAGAACAGAGGTCTGGGCCCACTTTCCGGTAAGATGAGACCACATGGAAATACTTAGATTAATAGAAATGGGCTAATAATTAAGACAGAGCTAGCCAATAAGAAACAAGTAACTGGCCAACAGCATTATATCTAATACAGAGTGTCTGTGTGTTAATTGGGGCTGGCATGGCAGTGGGACCAGCGGCAGGGAAAACATACTCCTAATAGAACACATTGGAGACTTTGTGTAGCAGCAGAAGAAGGGGGACTAGGATACTTGCTGTTCCTTTTGGAGAGTTAATTCCTCTGACTGCTGAGGTTTTGTTGCCTCATAAGATCAGGGTACACAAACTGTCCTTGATGATGGAGATCATGTTTACTTCACTGAACTGTGTCTTGACATTTTTGAGGATCTCTCTTCTCCATGCTCATTTAGAAGGCTGACTTAAGCGCTGGAGGGAGTAGAAGTAAATGCTTGCTGAACTTAATATGGATTCATTTTAAGACAGAGCTTTTTGTCATTGTGTAAAAATGAACAAATTCTGTTTTTAGATTTATATCCAGACAGTCAAAATAAAACAATTCATAGCAGAGCCAGTAGAGTGTACAAATTTCTTCCATAATTTTTGGTGAAAAGAAAACGTGATTTTTAAAAATAAATCTAAATCTGATTAAGTACAATCTATAGCTTTTATGAATAAAGGGAATAAGAAATTTACTCTTTCAGTTGAAACTTTTTTTTTAAAGTTTTCTATCCCAGTGTTCTTCCACAATTTAGAAAAGTAATCTCAAAAAGATTCTGAGCATTTAGAATGCTAATATATTTGTTATAAAATGTGCAAAAGAAAATAGGTATACACAATAATCATCTTAATCATACTTTAAATTTATCATTAATGAAATAAGCCTTTATTATGATTGTTTATCAACTTGCTAGTGAACAAAACTGGATTGATTATACTTCATTGCCTTTAAAAATTTTGGTTGAAAAGTCTATCTATGAAGACAAGTTGGTTCAGATACATAGAGAGTACATATGATACTGCTCAAGAATTCCAGCTATTTCTCCCATAGCCAACATTTTCTTGAAATTCATTTTGACTCATTTCTGTGTCTGTGACATCAGTGAGCTAGCAGGCATGTGTTTTCTTGTTCCATTAACTTAAGGTTAAGGCACCCCCTTTGCCTAGTTTCAGTCTACTAAAGAACTAAAAATTCCAGTGAAACTCATTTTGTAGATGATTTAAAAGTTTTGAAAAGTATATTTCCATGTTTCTAAAAATATAGATATGACTTTTTGAAAATAGTTGACAAGTCTACTTAATTTTGGCAGCAACATGATGGGTCTCTTTTTGTCCCCAGACATCTATTTTCGAAATGCTTTGTATATAGCTCAAAAATTCTTTGAGTACATATTTATTTTTCACCACTTAAAAATGTCTCCTGTACCCCGAGAGAACAAATTTGTGGCACTGTTTTTGAAAAAATCTTTTTTAAAGTGTCAAAATGTCAGTAACTTACCATTGACATTTATAAAGAAGGTTAAAAAAAAAAAGAAATTCCTGTTTTTTCCAACATAACATAATATTTTTATTGATAATTTAGGAATTTCATATCATGCACTCTGATCATTACTTACTTCCCAGGCCTCCCAGGTCTGCCTCCTGTCCTTGTGACCTCTCCCCACAAAAAGAAGAAACAGACAAATTAACCCCTCCCCCCCAACAACAACAAAAAGTCCTATCTGTGTTGCCCATATACTCACTGGAGCATGACCAAACTCCTAGTGGTCATCCCCATTCCTCCACCAGGGCCTTCTGGGCAACGGGCAACAGTCAACTTATGAGGGCCTTTTTTTTTTTTTAAACAATACATGTGATTTGTTCAGGTAGGATCCTTTTATCACTACCATATTCTATATTTTCATGTGGTAATGGACCTCTTTGACACTGGTGCTCATCACACTCATGTACACACACTTTACCCACATGTAGTAACAGACCTGTTGGGGAAGAGCACTAAGCCCACTTGTGAGAACCCTACTCTTAGGGCCTAGTCACCTCCCTCAAGTCTCACCTTCAAATTCTGTTGTTCAGAAGTTTTAGCTCTGAGACTTCCTAATGCAGTACACATATCTTTTAGTCTTTCTTCTCCTCCTCCTCCTCCTCCTCCTCTTCTTCTTCTTCGACTAGATCTTTCCATATATCCTTATCTTGGCTCAAACTTGATATATAGACTAGGCTGGCCTCCTACTCTCAGAAATCCACCTGCCTCTACATCCCAAGTGCTGGCATTAAATGCATGTACAAGCACACCCTGCCTTAATTGATTAGTCTTGTCATTTCTGGAATCCAAGGTGACTACAGGAAAGAGTGACTCAGGAGAAAAAAAAAAAAAAAAAAAAAAGAACGAGACAGAAACAGGGCCAAAGAGAGACCACAGGCAGGCTGGTGACCGATGGTCTCCTTCAACAGGGTTAAGTATTTACAAGGAGGGAAACATATAAATTTGATTAGTCCCTTTAAATTAATGATTTTATGTACCTTGGCATAAGAAAATGTTAAGTAGACAGATACCATAAGCCAAGAGGCCATCGGGGAAGGACCCTTCCCTTATGCTCAGCTTTAGATCTACCTTCTGTTTCCCTGGTGAGACTAGAAAAGGAAGCTTTATACTTTACCTTTCCACATTAGGATTTAAAATATAGCTTTAAAAGCTTGAGTCTGCAGAGCTTTGCTGAGTATTATTGAGGGAAATCTACTTCTCCCACTAAGGATGGAATCTGGGTTCCGTTTCTGATCCAACCCATGTTGGTCTGCTCCCTAAGTGAATAACACATATTATTGGCTTCTCAAGAGTTAATTCAAGGAGGCCTGCCCATCACTTGGGGGTTTGGTGGGGGACTTGGAGCTGTCACAGGTACCCAAAGGCAAAGCTTTCTCTGCAGTGAGGGCTAGGAAGGTTCTTCAGCTATGGGTACAATTTTATATTTGATGCTTTATCTTAGGACTCTCACAGTCCTATGCCTTCACTAGAGAAAATGAGTTCATTATTTTGTTTTATATAAGGGATTCTGGCGGCTTTAATCAAGAAGTATTTTGCCGGGTACCTGCCTGAGAAGTGTTTGTTAGCTAGTCCTTATTTTCTTTCAGTGTAACACAGTCATACAATCTGGAGCCAAAGTTAGATGGTGTTTGTTAATTGTTGTCTTAATGGTACTACTGCCGCTGTTTGCTTTGCTGCTTGCTCTTAAACTGGAAGAGACAGTATAATTGGCCTGCCTGGCAGGAATGAATATATTCTAAAGAGACACATGTGGACATCTTTCTTTGACTATTAGACAACTGAAAGAATGGACCTCAAAGAATTACAA
Source organism: Phodopus roborovskii (assembly GCF_943737965.1). NCBI lineage: Eukaryota > Metazoa > Chordata > Mammalia > Rodentia > Cricetidae > Phodopus > Phodopus roborovskii. The sequence continues at coordinate 16,234,178 of NW_026126549.1, read as the reverse complement.
TTTGCACAGGAATCTCCTTCTAGAAGAAAAAATGGCCGAAGCTCTGAGGACAGAGGGGAACTTATCCCCTAGAGAAAGATTTACAGTTTTCAGGTGACTTTGCAAGAGAGATTTGAAACTGAAACAGTGGTGCACAAAGGGTCAGCTATGAATGTCTCTTGCCTTTCATTTAAAACCTTCCTTCATAACAGGACCCCAGTGGTGTGTTCAGGCAGTTGACATTGGATCTCGTTGTCTCTCTTTCCAGTGCAGACACATTGAGTAGCTCTCTTTTCTACTTTTCACCATTCATTTGGCTCTTTGAGTAAGTTTATTGAAGACAGGTGGCTGAACCTGCCTTGTTAGGGGGTATAGGCTGTGCCCCCAAAGCCTGGTATCAACACTCACTACTAATTACCAATTATTAACTTAGGAACTTATAAGCACTAAATAGTATGTGCATGATGCAGAATTTAGGCTATGGAACTCCTACTGTGTAAGATGAACCTATCATCTACTTTCACTCTACCTTCACTGTCTATCCATAGCTCTAGCTCCCCCATTTTTCTGTCACATAGTCTTTTTCTCTAAAAGGCATTTAATTGTAAGTTATGTGTGTGTTTGTGTGTCTATGTGTGGCTTTGCTCATGTAAATGCAGATGCTCAAAGGAGCTAGAGATGCTTGATCTTCCTGGAGCTGGAGATACAGGTGGCTGGCTGAGTCAATGACATGGATGCTGGGACTGAGCTCCACTCCACTGGGAAAATGGAGCACTCACCCCGCTACTGAGCTTTCTCTCCAGCCTCGTGTGTTATTTTCATAGTTCTTTTGAGCCAGCCCTAAGAGTGAACATTTATTAGAATGTTAATGCATCACAGATCCAAAGCATTTTCTGTGTTTATTATTATTATTTTTATACCATGTGATTAATTCTACAATTGTAAGGGTTTTTTTTTTTTTGTCACTAATTCTACAGTCCTTTGTGTTTTCTTTTTCCCTTTCTTCTGTGTGTACATACCACAAAGTAAACATTCAGACTTTGGTCTGAAACATTCTTGTATGTTCAAACATACTAGCATCTCTCAGCTTAATTTTTGGGAAGAAACTTTTCCCAGACATCACAGACATGCTTCAATCTGATGTTCATGCTCTCTGAGTCTGGTATGTAATAGTCTTGGTTGACAGTCCTGAAAACTCTGGCTTCCAAATATTGGATGCATTTGCCACCTAGATCATGACCATCTTCTTTATTTCTTGTCTTAGTGCCTCACTTTGATGTTTTGTGATTTCCTGAAGGTTCCCAAAGAAAGCATCACAGGAAATACATTCTTGGGAGTCTGAAAGGTTAACTATGCTTATCTATTACAGCTTTGGTAGCATATTATATTTAGTGTTGAAAACTTAGGGTCTCTATTTTGTGAAGCAGGAAAACTTCCTAAATGGGAAACACACAGGATTCCTCACTGGGATAACTGCTAATATATCCCACAATACAGTCATTACACCTGCCCCTTACTAAGAAGGCAGGATGCAATCCTTCTGATCCTGGTGGAGACTTATTACCATCTAGTGGCAACACTTTTTAGAAACAAAACCCAGCTTGTTTGTTGTGAGCATATCTACCCAGGTGAAGATGACATTGGAAAGTCTAACACAGTGATATAATTAAATTCCAGTCAATAAAATGGTCAACTGAGGAAATTTTTATGATTTCTTGATTTCTTGTCTTCTTACCAATAACTGAGAAATCCTAAGTAGAGGAACCTGCAAGTATGTAGAGAGTATGATAGGTAGTGTGCGCCCCTATTCACATTTGGTCTTCTTGCTCTGGATTTGGAGATATGGAGCTTTCATTTTGTCTAAACTATTGCCTGGCTTGCCTGGTTTGGGGGATCCTATTCAGTAGCTTAGCTAGAACCTCGAACAACTGAACCTTTATAATTTGTCATTAGGGTTTTTTTTTTGTTGTTTGTTTGTTTTTAAATAGTCTCTGTTTATAAAAACAAGGAAACATCAATTGGGTGTTGGCATGGGGAGGGGCCTGGGGTTTAGAAATGAATCCTCAGACTGGGAAGGATAAACAGAAGGACAGGGAGGGTACAGTTTGTTAACAGAAAGAGATCCACAATCATTGGTGGATGCAAACATTCCCAGAGGACTTCCATGAAAAGTTACCACAGTGAAGTAGGTGCGGTGGCTCACCCTTGTAACTCCAGCGCTTGAGCCTGAGATAGGAGGATTTCAGGCTATGTTGAGCTGAAAAACACAAGACAAAATGCAATATTATACAAAAGTACTTTTTAGAAGCATAGTTCGTGTCAAATCTTTTCCTGATTGAAGTGTCAAGTTTTGTTTCTATTATAACAATTATATAAATATTTGGTGAAGAAAAAGGTAATATGTTTTTGAACACTGAAATAGGGTTAAGCAAATGAATCAAGTCTCTTATCAAGTACTGAGGACATGGGTAAGGGCTCCCACTTTCAAGGCATCCACATTGAGTAGGTCCAAGCCTCATTACATCATTATGCTGTTAACAAGATGACCAGGAAAGTTTCTCTCAGAGGCTCAGTGGGATGTGAATTGTGGAAATCAGAGGACAACAGCCCAAGTCCATGAACATTATAGAATATCCAGGTCCTTTCGTGACTGGTTAAGATAAAATATCCAAGCACCATCAAAAGTCTGCACCCCACTGCCGTAGTACCACAAAGGTGAGAAGAATAAAATCATTCTAAACATTGAGGGCACACCTAGGAAGCCTGGAATTCAATCCCAGGCCTGACACTGACTGGACATGTGTAGTCTTGAAGCAATCATTTAATCTATCTGAGGACCACCCCATCTGCAACATGGATTAAGTGGTACTGTACAGAGCTGTGAAACTAAACAAGTTAAATCAGCAAACGCGATGGTGTCGGTGTCGGACGGGACTCCTCAAGCAATTTTCCCTGACATGGAGAGCAGGCGTGGCTCCCATTCTGAAGGGTGTTCTGACATGAGATTCACTGTTAAGGGGGAGATGTGATCTGTCAGTGCAGAAGTACCACTGTGTGCACTTAATGATGCAATGCTATTTCATCTTCCCATACCCAATTATTGCGTTGACAGCAGTCTTTGAAAGGTGTATTTGCTTTTGTAAGACCCAAATTCCTTAGCATATATACTTAGTATAATTACTTACAGTGGTTATCTGGAATTCCTTTTTCAGTGTGTCCTTGGTCATCACACAGAGGCTTTCTGGACTCCTCCCCAGGTTTTCTCCTAAGGAGAAGCCAGATGAACTATGTATTATTTCAATCTTCTTAAAGATGACTTCATCATCATATTGGCTTTTCCTATTAAACATCCTTAATGAGATAAGACAGTTATTGCCTAGGCAATTTAGAGCAGCATATTCACGATATAGTTTCAGTTTTACCTAATCCTATTTAACCAAATTACAACTGCTGTCTCTACTCATTTTTCTCACCCTCATGATTTCAAGAAGGCATTTAAATTGTGTTTTATTCCTCTACAATACACAACTGATATTTTCTCACCTTAATACATTTTATTTCTACTAACTATATCTACTTTGTCAATCTCTCCCAATCTGAGTTTATTCTGAAAGAAATTTAAAAATATTTTTTACTGTTAATTGACACATAGTAATTGTACATATTTATGGGTACAGTGTTGCATTCAAGTGCATGCATACAATGTATAATTATTAGATCAGGGCAATTGACATGTTTATCATCTCAGACATTTGTTATTTCTTTGTGTTTGGAACTCTACTTATTATTTGAAATATATACATAAAAATACACCAAACATAGGTACTTCACTAGGCTATAGGACAGAAGTTACTTTATCTATACCATTACCCAGTTATACCATTGTACCTGCTCTGCTACATTCCCAAAAAGCCCTGGCATTAATACAGTCTCTACTGTTCTGATGTCATTGTTTTAGCTTATATATGACATGAGAACATGCAAGTTCATCTATGTGTGCCTGATGTATTTCACTCAACATAATGCCCCCCCCCAAGTTCTGGCCATATTGTTACAAATGATAGAATTTAAGTATTTTCTTAACTGAGCAAAAATCCTCATGTTCATTTCTCTTATCTGTGCATATAACCTTAGATATGTAGGTTGATTTTACATCTTGCCTGTTGTGACTAATACTGCACTGAATTTTCAAATATAGGTAGTTCTTTGGTATAATGGCTTCATTTCTTTTGGATAAATGGCCAATAGTGGGATTGCTCAATTCATAAGTCAGGGCTAGGTCTACTGTTTTCCTTAGTTTACATTCTTATTTGTTGCCTTCTGTAGTCTCAGCAGTATTAAAAAAAGAAGCTGTTAGTTAAGAGCTATTTTAACCAGGGTGAGATGATTTCTCACCGTGATTCTGACTGGCAGTCTCCTAATGATAATTGACACCGAACAATTATCATTTCTTGTTGGCCTTCTTCATATCTTCTCTGGAGAAATGTTTGTTTAGATAATTTGCCAATTTTTAAGTAGAGTCATCTTGAATATTTTTAATGTTGAGTTGTTTGAGTTCATTTCATATTCTAAAATTAATCTCTTGTCATACAGATTATTTGCAAATATTTTTCTCTATTTTTTTCAGGTTGTCTGTTCACTGTTTGGTTTCTTTTGCTGTTCATAAGCATTTTAGTTCCCTGCAATTCCAACTGTGAGTTTTGTTTCTATGCCTGTGCTTTTGTGATAAACTAAAGAAGAAAAATCTTTGCTCAGAACTCTATTTGGAAAACATCTCCCCTAGGTTTTCTTCTCATCATATTTATGTAACTCACTGTACATTTAAAGTTTACCTTTACATGCTTCCATTCTTCTTACATGAATATCTAGAACTCACAATTCTAAGACTAAGGGAAATTTTCATTCCTGCTGGTGTATGTTCTTGTTGCTTGTGTCCAAGTCAGTTTGTCATGGATGTGTGAATTAATTTCTGGATTCTCTATGCTATTTCACTGATCCATGTATCTGTGTTTGTATTGGTACTATGCTGTATGCATAGCTTTGTAGTATATTTTGAAGTCAGTTACTACAATGTCTCCACCTTTTTTTGCTCCCTTAGACATTCTTTGACTCTTTAGTGTCTTATGGGTTCCATAAAATCTCTATAAGGCCTTTCCTCCCAATTTCTGTGGAAAATGTTTCTTGCATTTTAGTAGAAATTGCATTACATATACAAATCACTTTAATTAGCATGGGTATTTTAATAACATTTCTTGAAAACTATGAATAAACAATTTTTAAATTTTCATATCCCTTTCAATTTCTTCTCATCACTGTTTGGTAATTTTTATCATGGTCATTTATGCTTGTGGTTTTTTATGAAGCAAACTTAATGTTTATTAAGAAATACTTTTAGGGGCTGGAGAGGAGGCTCAGTGTGTCTAAGAGGACTTGGTGCTCTTGCAGACATTTTGAGCTCAGTTCCTAACATCGATGTCGGGTGGATCAGACCATCTTGCTTTTGGCACCTACACACGATTGGTGTACGCACACACACACACACACACACACACACACACACACACACACACACATATGCAGACATACACATAAATAAAAGTAAAATATTAAAAGCAATTTTTATATGACTTGAAACATGGTTAGAAACATGTGAGCAAGGCAGAGAATTAGGAGAAGAACAGTATATACTCAAGACGTGGTGAAGGCTCCTTATGAGAGTTCCACAATTCTGAGCCTTCACAATGGCCACGTGGATGATTTTGGTGGGTCTCTAACAATGAGAACACAGCAGATTGTTAATGTTAATCCTAAAATGAACATTACACACAGGAGGCTTTGTTCTTACCATGAGGTGTCTGAAAACTGTCATCTCATAAGCCACTAAAATCTGAGGCAGAACCTCACATCATTATAATTTATGTATGTAAATCTTGAAAAACTGAGGCCATACTGCCCAGTTGTCAGGTATGTAAACACAGCCCTAATGTTACATTAATGGCACATTTTCTTCCTTGTTCTGCTGTCAGAGTATCAAGGGACACCTGGTTTTAGAGGGTAGCTATCTTCATGTTGACTTTGAATTTAAGGGCAAGATCTGTTGGGCTGGAAAACAAAACAAAAACAAATCAAGAAATCCACACTGATGATTTTGTACTGAGAATGAGATAAAACAGAAGGAAAATTCAGGAAGAAATCCAGTGATGGAACAGACTCAAAGGAAATAGTATAAGATTATACTCATTGATTATATATTATACCAACAGAAAATTATATATAAATATATCTTATTATATATACATTGTTGAAGTATATATATGCTTTCTATATTTATATATACTAATATAAAATTATATGTATAAATATACTTTTATATTATGTATGATATATATGTACACATATATATATTATATCTGTATATCTATTTATATATATACTCCAATATACTCTAAAAGACTTAGAGTAGTAGTTATGAGATTCATTTCTCTTGGGTTCATAGAGTTACATTGCACATATGTAAGATACAGAATTTGCCACAATCTCCAGATTGGTGTTCACTCCTCCTTTTCTTTCCTGCCCTTTTAAGAAAGGCATAAAATGTCTAAAATTCTATCGAGAATAACAAAGAAAAGAGATTGGATTGTTCTACATGGTATTGCATCTTTTGTTTGTGCTTTGATTAGTCTATGTTTTCTCTAAAAGTCACTTAGAACAAGCTTTAGAATGATATTTCCCTCTCAACATTGAGCACAGGAATGATTATAATACTTGGAGGAAAAAGTCAAGATTCTGAGAAAATTCCTAAATGAAAGAACTGCATCCACTGAGAGAGTGACATCATGCTGTTACCCAAGGGATCCGACATGAGTGGAGAAGATATTGTTCAAGGTTGCTATGACCTAAAGGGAAATTAAGAAAAGACTCGGCTGTCACTGGAAGACACACAAAGCTGCATTTTCATGATGTGTTTTCCCTTTGAGAGCTTCTGGATTAAGGCACATTCAATGCGGAAAATAATTATTTTCAAAGCTCCTATCTGAGAGAGCAGATTAACATTAAAGAAAATACCAAAATACTGCCTCAGAGGTGAGGAGTGGAGAAGACAGAGAGGAGGGTTCTGAATATTCCTGTTTGGGCATTACAGGTAACTGTAAACAGGAGAGCAAGGCTGCCCCATGGATCACTGAGGGGTAATGGTTTTTGTTTAATGGCCATTCTCTGTGCTCATGTTCCCTGAATAGAGACATCAGCATCACCCACAGATATGCTTATTTACCCATTGTCACTGTTTCTTTCTAAGTGACCAGTTCTTTCACACCCTTGCCTGTTAACTCCTTTCAGGGAAAACAGACTCTAGACACTTACAGACCACTCAGTTGGATGTTTGTAAGGGAGGTTGTCTAGCTGGTATCTCTTTCCTAGACAGACTAGAACAGTGACACACAATCAAGGAGGGATAACACAATAAATATACTGTACCTTTTCTCATCTCATTCTTTTTACTTACTTGTATGTGTGTGTTTCTGTGTGATCACATGTACACAAGTGGGGGCTAAGAAAAATCTGTAGGGTTTGTTGTTCTTCTGCCATGCAGGTCCTGTTCTAGGGATGGAACTGGATCATCAATCCAGTTGCAAGCACCTTTACCCGAGATGAGACATTGTCAATCCCTTTCCTCCATCTTTTGAAAGGAGGTATGAGTTAGTTCTGAAAAATCACATTGGCTAGATGTTGTGGTTTGAATGAGAATGGCCTCAATAAACTCATATACTTGAGTACTTAGTACCCAGGTAGTGGGACTGTTTGGGAAGGATTTGGAGGTATGGCTTGGCTGGAAGATGTATATCACTGGGGTACGGGGTGTATTTTGAGTTTTCAAAAGGCTATGCCAGGCCTAGGGTTGCTCTCTCTGCCTGCTACCTGTGGGTCATGTTGTAAAGCCCTTAGCTACTGCTGTAGTACCATGCCTATGTGCTTCCTGCCATGATGCTCATGGACTAACCCTCTGAAACTGCAAGCCGGCCCTCAGTTAAATGCTTTCTCGATAAGGGGTGCCTTGGTAGTGGTGTCTCTTCACAGCAATAGAAATGTAACCGAGACCCTAGATGAAAGTGAAGGCTTACAAATCATAATTTGAAGAGTTAGGAAACTAGATGGCAGAAAAACGATTGGAAAATATGTTTATTATTATTATGCGTCAACTGCCATATATTTTATACAAAATTCTCTGTTTCAAAATTCCCTTTTCTCTAATTATAATTTCTTTTCAGAATATATATATATATACACATATATATGTAAACATAGTGTAAACATATTTATCAACTAAATACTTTGTACTGAGGCATGTAAATTTGTGTGAATTAAGTTTTCTAGCACACTGATGTGAAAGTAAATTTGTATAAGCTAGACTGCTATGACAGAGTAGCTTGAACACTTAGAATCACTAACTGGCAAGATTTCTTGTTTTGTGTTCTATTTAACATTGGTTCTGAAAAAGGAACACAGGGCTTTGTCATCAGATGAATTATTTCCAGTCCTGGGAATTTGTCTTGTTTTATGCCTTAACAAGTCAGGTGCAATGAAAATCTTCATTCCACTTTCGTTTACTTCGTGAGAACCTCAAGCCCAGTGCATCTCTTATGCTGCCAGGCCTCTCCTTTGCATTTTCTAGTCCAATCATATTAGCTCTCCACTGCCATAAGAATATTCAGGCACAGTGAATTCCCGAGAAGTAGCTGTGTTGGGGTAGATGGAATGATCTGGTAAGTGAGATGATGAGAAAAGTAAAAAAGAGAACATGCATTTTCCAGGTTAAAGGCTGTCACAGGTCATAGGTAGGGTTTCTATTGCTGCAATAAAACATCATGACCAAAGAAAATAAGTTTGGGAGGAAAGGGCTTGTTTAGCTTAGATTTTCACATCACTGTTCATCATTAAAAGAAGTTGTGATGGGATGTTAAGCAGGGAAGGAACCTGGAGGCGTGTGCTGATGCAGAGGCCGTGGAAGGAAAGTGCTTACTGTCTTGCTCAGCCTGCTTTCTTACAGAACCCAGGACCACCAGCCTAGGACCACCCACGATGGGCTTGGCCCTCCCTCATTGATCACTAATTAAGAAAACACCTTACAGCTGGATGTTATGGACTCATTTTCTCAATTGAGGCTCCCTTCTTTCTGATGACTCACCCAGCAAGTACAAAG